>NC_138771.1:549024593-550224593 GCF_965119305.1 Pelophylax lessonae | reverse complement strand
CCGGATGGACCCAAAAAGGGGTTGCCTGCATCTGCCGCGACTATTTCCAAATGGATCAGACAGACGGTGGTACAGGCTTATTCTATTAAGGGTCGGGAGCCCCCGTTCCCTGTTAAGGCGCACTCCACTCGGGCACTTAGTGCGTCATGGGCCTTTTGCCATCAGGCGTCAGTGGTCCAGGTGTGCAAGGCGGCTACCTGGTCGTCGGTGCATACCTTTACAAAACATTATAAAGTTGATGTAATGGCATCGTCTGATGCCTCGTTTGGCCGCAAGGTTTTGCAGGCCGCAATTTGAGGAGACCAGTGGTCTACCTCGAGGGCTTTTTTCCATTGGAATTTTTTATTTGAGTCTCATTCTTTGTTTATAATGAGCCTTTAAAACTTCTAGTTGGCACCGGTTGGGCCTTCTAGATTGGATTTGATTTCTGTCAATCCCACCCCTCATTTGTGGCACTGCTTCTGGATGTCCCAATTGATGTGAATCAAAGAGGACTACGTCTGTCAATGAGCGACAGAGAAAATCGGATTTTTGTAAGATCTTACCGAAAAAACTTTTCTCTTAGCTCATTGACAGACGTAGTACCCGCCCCTCTATCATTGAGTTGGGTTGGGTTAAATTCTCTGTTACTGCTTTATAACCGAACTGATTCCCTGTAGCAGAGAGAGGGAGGATATACCCTCTGTGACTGCCCCTAGGGTGGAGCCAGAACGTTTTTTCTTTTCTGCCTAGTCCTACTCCTGCGGAGGCAACATAACCCAATTGATGTGAATCAAAGAGGACTATGTCTGTCAATGAGCTAAGAGAAAAGGATTTTACGGTAAGATCTTACAAAAATCCGATTTTATATCTTTGTTTGAAGCCTGAAATGTGGCAAAAGGTTGAAAAGTTCAAGGGGGCTGAATACTTTTGCAAGGCACTGTAGCTGTCCCCCTTCTAATCCTGGAGGGTTTTGGGTTGGATGTGGGCCCCTCCTTGAGTTGTGTACACACTATACAAAAATCATGAAAGTTCTTCGTACAAAAATTCTCACCCCATTTTCTTAGTGTGTATGAACCTTTAATGTGAAAAGTAAAGAATTTAAAAAACTGTATTTTAGCTAGCATATGATTGGTTGATTGAAAAGAACATTCAATTTGTCAGCAGTTTTTACTCCTTTAGGAAATTATCCCTTATGTCGTCTTAACTTACACTACTGTTCAAAAGTTTGTGGTCACCCAGACAATTTCATGTTTTCCAAGAAAACTCACACTGTTATTCATCAAATGAGTTGCAAAATGAATAGAAAATATAGTCAAGATATTGACAAGGTTAGAAGAAATTATTTTTTTTTATTTGATATAATAATTTTGTCCTTCAAACTTTCCTTTCATCAAAGAATTCTCCATTTGCAGCAATTACGGCCTTGCCGACTTTTGGCATTCTAGCTGTCAATTTGTTGAGGTAATCTGAAGAAATTTCACCACAAGCTTCCTGAAGCACCTCCCACAAGTTGGATTGGCTTGATGGGCACTTCTTACGTACCATACGGTCAAGCTGCTCCCACAACAGCTCAATAGGGTTGAGATCTGGTGACTGCGCTGGCCACTCCATTACAGAGAGAATAAAAGCTGACTGCTTCTTCCCTAAATAGTTCTTGCATACTTTGGAGGTGTTCTTTGGGTCATTGTCCTGTTGTAGGAGGAAATTGGCTCCAATCAAGCGCTGTCCATAGGGTATGGCATGGCACTGCAAAATGGCGTGATAGCATTCCTTATTAAAATCCCTTTTAACTTGTACAAATCTCCCACTTTACCAGCACCAAAGCAGCCCCAGACCATCACATTACCTCCTCCATGCTTGGCAGATGGCGTCAGGCACTCCTTTAGCATCTTTTCGCTTGTTCTGTGTCTCACAAATATTATTCTGTTTGATCCAAACACCTCAAACTTAGATTTGTCTGTCCATAACACTTTTTTCCAATCTTCCTCTGTCCAATGTCTGTGTTCTTTTGCCCATCTCTTCTTTTCCTTTTATTGGCAAGCTGTAGTTAAGAGAGTCTCTTTCTGTCCATGGGGGCCCAAAATTAGTTCCTGTTGGAACTGTTGCAATTTGCCCTGATGAGCAATTGTTTCCAATTTATGGAAACGGATTATAGACCAATTTGAGGTACCTCCAGGGGAGCTCCCTGGGCACCGGCCTATGCCTGCTTACATCTAGGATGGTGGGAGGAGGAGATTGTTTTGTTTGTTTGTTTGTTTGTTTTGTTTTGTTTGTTTATTGTTCAGAACTGTTCCATGAACATGTCTTTCTATGGTTAAGGTACATAGACATTCTTATGATCTGGGGAGGTGGTCTTCAAACTTTGGAAAACGTCATTGAAGTATTAAATTCCAATAGTAGAAATATTTGTCTTCCTTTCAATCATGAGCCCTACCAGATCTCCTTTCTTGACCTTTTGATTCAAATTGAACAAGGGAAACTAACTACAAAAACAAACCGAAAAGAAACAGCGGCAAACACCCTACTTGAGGCTAGTAGCCATTATCCCATCCTAAAGGGACAATTAGGACTTTCAAACTGAAGCAACCCAGCTGTGTATGCAAGGTTCAGAGAAAGGAATTACCCTCACAGAACCCTGAGAAGTGCCTGGAAAAAAGCAGCACAAAGAAATAGGACTGACCTCCTTAGCCACTCTAAGACCGGGAGGTTTTCCTGCTTAATGACCAGGCCCTATCTTGCGATTCGGCATTGTGTGACTTTAACGGACAATTGCGCGGTTTTGCAATGCTGTACCCAAATAAATTTGACGTCCTTTTTTTGGCACAAATAGAGCTTTTCTTTTGGTGGTATTTGATCACCTGTGCGACTTTTTTTTTTTTTTTTTTTTTTGCGGGACTGCGACATTGCGGCGGACAGATTGGATCCCTAACTGACATTTTTGACACTTTTGGGGAGTACGAGTGACATTACTACAGTAATCAGTGCTAAAAATATGCAATGTTACTGTACTAATGACACTGGCAGGGAAGGGGTTAATACTGTTGGTGATCAAGGGGGTAACTGGCTCACTGACCTTCCCCAACTCCATGGAATGTTCCCTTGTGGCAAATGCCATATCTGCAAATTTTGTAGATAAAACAGTTTTACAGACCCCGATGGTCAGAAGGTCTATCATATAAAGCAATTCCTCAATTGCAATACCACCAGGGTACTTTACATGCAGAAATGCCCATGCCACAAATTATAGGTGGGCAAACCAAACGCCCCTTAAAAGTTCGTATTGGGGAGCATCTAGCTAGTATCTGGGAAATAAAGATGAAGAAACCCCAATTGCACAGCATTTTACAAAATACCATGACAAGAGACCAACTGGTTAGAAGGTGAAGGGCTTTTATGCCCTCAAACTCTCAAATAGAAGAGGGGACTTCAATACTATCTTTCTCCAAAAAGAAAAGGAATGGATTTTCCGACTTGGGACGATGGTGCCAAAGGGACTCAACAATGAATTTTAATCTTCAGGTATTCTTGGCACCTTAGCCAAGAAAGAACTAGTCCCTTTGGCCCCCAGATTCTCTCCTCTCCCTTATCCTACAGGTCACGTCCATTTAAAGGGAGTTTATGCATGCTCATTTGAATGGATTAGATACTCCAGAGTGTTTTGGGCACTGGACTAAGTACATTTAATTTTAAAAGGTGTTGTACTATAATAATGTGTACTTATTAACGTTAAGAGTTGACTCCAATTCATTTATACTTGTTTTCATGTGTTTAACTGTATGCTTATTTCTGTACACAAGCTGGCCCCATACAAAAGCCTTCCTTTTCTCACACACTTCCTTCACCTGTTCCCCTCAAAGGGGTTAACGTCTCAATCAATTACAAATTGGGATGGGACTGATCAATTATCCTTCTCTTGGACTATTTCGGAGGATTTATAAGCCTGACAAGACAGGTGAACACAATTCCCGGAGGAAGACCAAGCCACCTAGTGGACGAAACGATTCAGTGCGTGTGCCTCTGCACCACCCGGCTCACTCCTGCACCTCTGTGCTATCCCCCCTCCCCCCATTGGACCTGCTCTCTGGAGCCCTCGCATGCACTTGATGGACTATCACTAAGGAAGTCATTTTGGGCCCTATGAAGCTCATTTATACAATCAAGATCACCCTGCTCTAAATGGATAAATGCCTTTGGAAGATCTCCTTAATGGGATTCAACACAGTGGTGTCTGAACAGCAAGCTCCATGTGCTACAGTATTGATTGAGGCTACCACTAGCTGCCTTGAGGCTCCTGCCTTCCAAGCATTCCTCTCATGAGAGAGAGAGGTGCTCTTGGGCTGTTAGTGTGAAAACCACACCAGGTGTAAAACGAGCATCTCTACTGATTTACGAGACTCCGGAGCCTCCTGAAGCAACTACTGTTTAGGAGAATCTACCACTCTTCAGTGAATTCTGCTAGCAAGAATAAAGAGACTCTCTGAACTGCAGCTTGCAGCACCAGCCAGAGTGACTGTTATACGCGGCATTCTCACCCACCGAACAGTGGGTACTTTATTGCCCTGTCTGGGCTTGGCCTAGTCTCGCCTTCAGTCATTGCATTTGATGCGGCTCAGCCCATCCATCCATCCCTAAGGGATCTCTCCCCCTTGTGACTGTTTGTTTGACACTTTGTACTAGAGCCGACCCCTTACTACGAGAGACACTAAGCTGATCCGGGGTTTCAGGCGGGAACTCTTATTACTGGATATACACAAGCTTACACTGCAGGGATCGTGAGCAATTGGTGAGTGCAGATGTCCTCATTAGGTTTTTACAGCTGATACCTAGCTGACACTGCTGAGGTTTCCTGCATCTCACCGTGGCCAGATCAATACACTGTGCAGTTTTTTGCTACTTGCTCTATTTGCTGAAATCATATTGGTGTAGGAGTGATCCCAGGTGGTGTTGTTTTTTTTTTTTTTTTTTAGCTGCAACATTGTCATAATAACCCTTCTGTGTAGTCTGCTCTTATTATCTGTGTTCGATTTTACATATTATGCAACAAGGAAGATTTTACATGAGGTCACTGCATTCTGCCTGATTCCCTTCCTCCACTATAGAACTCCTTTGGGTTTCTGTTCCCTATTTCCTTTTTGGCTACTGTCGGTGTTATGGAGTTTGAAGGGCTAGGGGCCACCTTTTATTAGGTGAGTCGGTTTCCCAATTTTGCTGGCAGTGCTACTACCCAGCAATGTGATCCTGGGGTGCCGTATTCTTTCTTGTACATTACCATTTAATGAAGCTGCCAGTTGAGGACCTGTGAGGTGTCTTTTTCTCAAACTAGAGACTCTAATATGCTTGTCCTCTTGCTGCTTAGTTGTGAACTGGGGCCTCCCACTTCTCTTTCTATTCTGGTTGAAGCCCATTTGTGCTGTTCTCTGAAGGGAGTAGTACATACCATTGTAGGAAATCTTTAGTGTCTTGGCAATTTCTCCCATGGAATGGAATAGCCTTCCTTTCTCAGAACAAGAATAGACTTGAGTTTCAGAAGAAAGTTCTTTTTTCCTGGCCATTTTGAGAGTATAATTGAACTCGCAAATGCTGGATGCTCCAGATACTTAACTAGCTCAAAGGAAGGCCAGTTGTATTGCTTCTTTAATCAGCACAACAGTTTTCAGCTGTGCTAATATAATTGCACAAGTGTTTTGTAATCATCAATTATCCTCTTAATACTATTAGCTAACATAATGTACCATTTAGAACACAGGAGTGATGGTTGCTGGAAATGGGCCTCTGTACACCTATGTAGATATTCCATTAAAAATCAGCCATGTCCAGCTAGAATAGTCATTTACCACATTAACAATGTCTAGACTGTATTTCTGATTATTTTAATGTTATCTTCATTAAAAAAAAACTGCCTTTCTTTCAAAAATAAGGACATTTCTAAGTGACCCCAAACTTTTGAACGGCAGTGTAGATGCCGTTATAACTTCCTACCTTCCTCATCAAAATGTTCTTTGTAAATACTAAACTCGACTTGCCCAGGGCATTTTTTGGTGGGCTATGATACTTTTAGTTAAAATTGCCTCTGTCCTTTAAAGGATAAGTTCACCTTTAAAAAAATCTAGAAATGTACATATTTTTTGCAGGTAAAAAAAGCGCATTTATTTATTTTTTTCTCTTTCGGTCATTGATGGACATAGCTCCATATCTTTGACCCTTGGGTTATGCTGCTTTCCATAGGAGTAGGACACTAGGCGGAAAAAAGTTCCCGGGTTATACTCCCATTTCCTGCTCTAGCTCTTCAGTTTTTTTTGCCTAGTCAGGAGTAAGGACCTAGTTCTTTGCTGGGATCTCTGGTCCTGGCATTTTTTCCTTTTTTTTTTTTTTTTTTTTTTTTTTTAAACTGAATTTTTTCTTTTATTATTTCTGTTCCTGTGAGAACTACAATCAACTGCTGGACTGGGCGACGGACTGGATATCCTAGATCCTTACGGTCTTCCCAGTGTGGCCAGCAAGCGCAGGCATCAGCTCCACACTAGGTCGGCCGCGACATAGCCCAACTGGACAGGGGCTGGATGGCGAGTTAAATGTCTCGTGAGGACGCATACCTCTGGCCCACAGCACCCCCCATTCCAAGATGGGGAGGTGGTCTGCCCGGAGTGGTGCCCACCCAGTTCCATGGTGTGGTAAGTAGTTTCCCCTGCTCTCCCTTTGTGGTCCCAAGGGGTGGACAGGGGCTCTCCCTGGGATGGTTGGACCCCCGGGTTCCCTTCCATTCTCTCAGCCCCTCTAAACATTCACGGTGGGTCTTTTGGCCCAAATCCACCCTCCCTGGGTAAGGTAGGAGCTTGCTTTGCCACATGCTCCAGAAGTAGGGGGGGGGGTGTGGTTGTTGCGCCTGTCCGGATCGCACACGGGGGGTTTTGAGCAGGTTCCTGGCCCCCGGGGGGGTTAGTGACTGAGGCAGGTGGTGTCCTTTGCACTCCCTGTGGCGGTTATTGGGCTGGGGGGGAACGGATGTTTCACCATCTGCGAGTCCGCGTCTCACGTGGCTGGATCAGGCTGAATATTTTGGCCACGGCTTTGCGGCCTACTTGCGGCTGTCCGAGTGACTGCCCCAGCTGTCCGAGCTGCTGCCCCAATTGTCCGAGCTCCTAACCAAGCTGTCCGAGCTGCTGATATAGCGGATGGTACTGCCAACGGATGCGCACATCACGTGGCCGCATCGGGACAAAAATTGAGGCCGTGGCTTTGCGCCCTTCTCGCGGCTTATGGAACTAGCTGTCCAGACGACTGACCAAGCTGTCTGAGCTGCTGATCAAGCTAACAGTAACAGAGCTGCCGGTGGACTCGCGGCTGGATCAGGCCCCAAATTAGGCTGTGACTTTGCGGCCTACTCGCAGCTGGCTGTCCGAGCTGCTGGCCAAGCTGTCCGAGCTGCTTACCGGGTTGTTAGAGCTGCGGACGGGCATCCGCTCCCACCCATGTAGTGCCCCCACGGCCATATGGTCTGCCATGGGGGCACTACATCTTCTAGCGAAGTGAAGTAGCCATTATTGTGTGGATGAGGGTACCCTGCGTGTCTGGGCTATGTCTTCTATGGAGGGCCATTTTTTTTTTTTTTTTTTTTTCGGTCTAATAGGTGGTCCTTTTGTGGACCTTTACCTGGCGTCTCCTTGCGGGACTGTGGTTGGCGACATCCCCTGCTTGTTATGCTCTGTGTGAGCTTAACCTATAGCAACTATACTGGATCTGCGTCCACACACTTCTGGTGCTCTGAAGGTGAGGATGATTTCTCTTTTACCGCACATGCGAAGGCGCTGACGGATGCACTAAATGTATCGTTGCGGGTAATTTTAAATATTGGGATGCAGCCGTTACTGCCTTAGAGGCCCTGGTCCCCTTGGGGCCGCAGTTCCTCAAAAGCTGCAGAGGTTTTTTTCCTTTTTTTCCCACCTACTGTGACAGGTTTGTCGCGAGTCAGTGGAGTAGTTCTAAACGCAATATGGCGGTGCCTGAGCGTTTTGATAGACAGTATCCCTTGAGGAGTCTCTGAGTACGTGGGCAGTCCCACCTGTGGGGGACGCTCAGGTCTCCAGGCTGAATAAATCCAGCATAATTCTGGTGGAGGAGTCTCCGGTTTTTAAAAGATCCTTTTGATAGGAGAGCCGAGACTTTGGTCCGCCACATGTTTTACTGTGGCCGATTCGGTCCTTGGGCTGGTGTTCACCAAAGTTTTGGTGTCCCTTACTTTCCCAAATGGGCAAAGATTTTGCGCTGGGATCTGGAAGGGGAAACTTTCTCCACCTGTCTTTGCGGAGCTGGTGGGCCCAGGGGTTGCAGTTTGTCTGTGATGCCTCTCTGGATGCGGCTCCTTTTTAGTCTCCAGGCTGTCCGTGGCAGCAATGATCCTTTGGCGCATGATATGGCTAATATACTGGTCTGCAGGCTAGGCTGTCTAAAAGGCCTTGTGTGATCTTCTCTTTGTGGGGAATCGCCTGTTCGGAGCCTCCCTGCAAGGACCTCCTACGGAGGTTCCTTTGCGGACCCGGTCTGTTATACCAAGAGCGGGTCCTTCTAGACCTATGGACAAGGCCTCTTCTGCCTGAATGGGCTCCATCACCCGTGTTTGGTGTGGAGGAAGCCGTCTTTGCTTCCTCCAGACCCGTGGACCTCCCTGATTCAGACAGGTGGGTCCATGAGTTGATGGACCCAGCTACAAGATCGAGTCTTTGATCTTCTCCTCTAGTGCGGTTCTCTCCTTCCAACCTACGTTTATCCAAAAACTGCCTGCGCTGTCTCTTCGGGGTGGTGCAAAACTTGCTTCTACAAGGGGTGATTGTTCTGGTCTCAGAATCGGAACATTTGTTTCATGGCTTTTGTTTAAACCTGTTTGAGGTACGTCAAATTTAAGGACCTCCAGTTCGGAACCATTTTGTGCAGGTACAAATGTTTCAAATGGAGTCCATTCGTATGGTAGTGGCATTCCTACTTCAGGGGGATTTTCTGGCCTCTATCGATATAAACAAGGCTTACCGCCCTATTCTGTTATGTCGGTTATCTGTGCTTCCTTCACTTGCTGTGGGCAAGGAGTATTGTCAAGAGGTCTCACCTCAACCCCTCGGGCTTTCACGAGTGTGGGCCCGGTGTTGGCATTGTTTCATCAGCGGGGGATTGTGGTACTGGAGTACCTTGGTGATCATCTTCTACGAGCAGAGTCTCCGACTGTTCTGACGGACAACCAGGCGATTACTGTACTAACTCGGTAGGAGTTTGGTTGGAAATTTTCATTTCCAGTTATTGGCCTTGGTTCCGTCCACCTAGTTGGACTATCTGGGTCTGTTCTGGACTCAGCCTCAGCCAGAGTGTTCCTCCCCTGGGATGAGTTTGAAAAACCTGTCCATACAAGACCTCTGTAGAGAGTTCCTTGCTATGTGAAGCGAGGATCCAGTCTCTAGGCAATCTGATCCTGTTGAGCCAGGGTACGAGAAGGTCCCTGCTTCAGTGGCTTTGCTCTCCGGCGCTTTGACAGGGTGAATCTTCCTTCCCCTTTACTGGACGATGGTCACCATGGATGCCAGCCTGTCTGGGTGGGGTGGCCTGTTTTAACACGGATTGTGTTCAGGGTGTCTGGCCTCTGGAAGAATCCAGACTACCGATCGATCTACTAGACATCTCCGAAGGTGTGTTTTCTCTGGTGGGGAACTCCCGAGTTGGTCCTGTTGGCTTCTCGTTTCCACAGGAAGGTCTTTGGTCTTGTGGCACAGTCTTGGGATCACCTGGTCGACGCCACGGACGCACTGGTGGCTCCTTTGGGGCTGGTTCAGCCAGAAATCCGGCTTTCCTCTTCTGGAACTTCTGCCAAGACTCCTACGTAGGCTTGAGGCAGAAGGGATTACGGCCATCCTAGTGGTTCCAGACTGGCTTCGCCAGTCTTGGTATGCAGATCTGTTATGGTTGGTCGTCGATGCTCCTTGGAAACTTCCTCTTAGAGGAGATCTGTTTGCTCAATGGCCAATCTCCCATCTTGCTTTACAATCACTGGCTTTTAACGGCTTGGCTGTCAAAGCCAAGTGCTGAAGGCTAGAAGGTTGTCTAAATCAGTGATTCCCATGCTGCTGCAAGCTAGTAAATCTACTTTTAGGTAGATTTACCATTGCCTTTGAGGAGCGTACTTTGCGGATGTGAATCCCCTAGGGCTCACTCCCGCTCTTTTTCGGTGATTCGGAGTTGGTTTCCTCCAACGAGGTGTTGAGCAGCACCTGACCTCGGGTACCATCAAGGGCCAAGTTCGACCATTGGCAGTTTGCTTTCTTCCTCCTTTGGCTACATCTTCTGTGCTTCGCACCTTTTGTTCAGGGGGTTCACCAATGGGCTCCCCCAGTATGGTCTCTGTTGCCCTCGTGGGATCTCAACTTGGTGCTGTCGGATCTTCAGTAACCGATGTTGGAAAAGATTCCTCTGCTTACATTGTCCCAGAAGGTAGCTTTCTTGGTGGCTTTTTCTTCTGCACTGAGGGTGTTGGAGCTGGCAGCTGTCTTGTTGTTCACCTTACTTGGTGGTTCCCGGAGAAAGAGTGGTGCTTCGTCTCTGGTTTCCATTTAAAAAAAAAAAAAAGTATTGTTGCCTTCCTTGTGTTGTAAGCCTAAGCACCCTAAATAAATTGCCTTACATTCTTTGGATGTGGTTCGGGCAATCGGGGTGTACCTGGCAGCGACTGAATCATTCCAAAAGATCAGATTCCCTGTTTGTCCTTACAGGTGGTTCCTGTAAGGGGGCTGGCTGCATCTGCTGTGACTTTTTCTGATGGGTCAGGCAGACAGTGTTGCAGGCCTATTGTATTAAAGGGTCAGGATCCTCCGTTTTTCCTTTTAAGGCGCATTCTAAGAGGGAGCTTAGTGCCTCTTGGGCCTTCTGTCATCTGGTGTCAGTGGTGCAGGTTTGCAGGTGGCCACCTGGTTGTCCGTACACACTTTCACAAAATTTTCTAGGGTAGATATGTTGGCATCTGTTGATGCCGCCTTTGACCTCCAAGGTTTTACAGTCCTCTGAGGTTGTACATTTTTGCTAGGTGAGCTCAAGTTGTTTCCTGGTTTGGCTCCTGTTTTACCTGGTTGGCTACGTTTTAACCTTTGGGGAAGTATGTTTGTTGTGTTGTTCCCACCCCTCATATTGACACTGCTTTGGGACCTCCCAAGGGCCAAAGAAGATATGGAGCGTTGTCCATCAATGAATGAAAGAAAAAACTGTGTTTGTTTGTTTTTTTTGTCTTACCATAAAATCTTTGGGATTTATGTACTTCTGACACTGCTTGTTACAGAACTTAGGAGCTAGAGCAGGAAGTGGGAGTATACCCCCTGGGACGGCCCTAATGGCCACCTAGTGTCCTACTCCTATGGAGAGCAGCATAACCCAAGGGTCAAAGATATGGAGCTGCATCTGTCAATGAACTTCATAGAAAAGGATTTTACGGTAAGAAAAAAATATTTTTTTCTAAGGAGCCTGCAGAGCATTTCACCCGCAATCAGAAGATCCCTGGCGCAAAGTCAGGATCCTGCAGACTCACAGGTTAACTGTCTCTGCTTGTATCTTGTACAGGCAGGCAGTTACCTGAGAGCAGGAAGATCAATGGACTAAGGATGCTCACCAGCGTCCTCGCAGCACATTGAAAGCTACAAGCCATCAGCTGCAATGGATGACACTTGTACGCATGCATTCACAGGAAACTGAGTAAATGATGCGGCCGTGTGGGCGCAGTCCCAAATAGTGATAACTGGTGTGAGAAGAAGATCCCCAGCCTGCTGTCACGGGGGGAGGTGAGCGAGAAACTGCAGATGGGTGGAACATGTAACCTGTTCCAAAAGTGAATTTATCCTTTAAAAAAGGTAGTGTACTTCCATGTTTGTTTCCTTCATGGTTGATTACTAAAGCCAGAGGATCAGTATAACAATCGGGGAACTAGCATTTACAGGAGTAGTTGTGTGCAACCTCTAATTTCTCTTTCGTTCATTGACAGACACATCTCCTGATATTGTTAACCATTGGGGTATACTTCCCCCTACAGGAGTAGGACAGTAGGCAGAAACAAAGTCTGGCTAGGCCTATGGGCATGCCCCAGGGGGTATACTCCCTCTCTCTGCTATAAGTCCTGGCAATTTTTTCTTTTTAGATATAAATTTTTCTCCTGTTTTTAGCTGTGAGATCTACAATCAACTGGGCGGCGGGCTGGATAATTTAGATCAAGTGATCGCCCCAGTCTGACCAGCAAGCGCGCGCAGACCTCAGCTCCGCGCTAGGTGGAGATTGATTCTGTCTGGAGCAGTGTTCGCCTGGTTCCCCCTGGAGGGTTTTGGGGTGGACGTGGGGCCCCTCCTTGGGACTGTTGGACCCCCGTGTTCCCCTCCTTGTCAGGCACCCCCCTTTCATCTGTTCCCCCATCCCACCCCCCCTTCCACTTATGCTGGGGCTATTTGGGTGGTCTGGTCCACCACTTGGGGTCAGGGCAGAATGCTATACTAGAGATTGGGGACTGGGGAGTGCGCTGCTGGTGCCTGGACAATTGCCTGTGCGGGGGGGGGGGGGTTGTACCTGGTTTGGGCTCCTGCCAGGGCCCCCCTCTCCTGCCTGGGTCTGTCCCTGAGGCCTAGGGATCCCACCTGGTGCCGAGCGGGGCCGCCATTTTGTTGTAGCCTGTGTGTTACTATGCACGGTGGCCATGTTTGTGTAGTCCGGCGGCCATTTTGCAGTGGTTTGCCCCTGGAAATAGCAGTGGCCATGACAGTGGAGCCCTGTGGGCGGTGATTTTTGGCAGTGGGAGCCCCTCCTCATCCCCTGGTGCTGACTCCTAGATCCTTTTACTTCCTGATCGCTGCTCGTTTCTTTCCTGTTACTGCTGGGTTGTGAGTCTGGTGGGGTTCTCTCCGTCTCTGCTAAGGATAGCTTGGTGCTCTGTGCGTGGAGACTGGGTGGTGCTGCCAGCATGGTGGGGGTGTCCCTTGTAGTGATTTGTGGGGTTCCCCTGGTGACACATGGAGTCTTTGGAGCACATCTCCCCATCTGATCCCCTCTCTGAGGATGCGGGGCCCTCGGGGTCCCAACCATCCATCGATGCACTGACAGCGGTCCTGGAGTCCTTTGTGTACTGGGTGGAGGTGCCTTTCAGGTGACGGGCTGGCAAAAAGCGCAACAGTCCCTTTCACTTTATTGAGGCGGCAGTGACACAAGGTGAGGGACGTGGCGGCAGCAGGTGAGTGGATGCCCGCTAACAAGTGCTGCCAAAATGGATCTGAAATGACAGGTGCTCTTTAACTAAAATGACTTATTCTTGCTGGTAATGGGAAATTTGTGTGACTGCTTCAATGCAGTGCATGTCATCTCAGCTTGCAGGGCTTGGATTCATTGAATGAAATTACCAAAAATGTAAATATTGCAGAATATACATCTATACATCTGTCATGCTGAATAAACTAAGATTTGAAGGTATCTTAATAGAAAACTATCTTTAGATAGAATTTTACTCCAAAAGCATTTTATTAAATTTATAAAAAGCTAAAAAATCTGATTTACCCACTTTCTGACCAGCCGCTGCAGTTATATGGTGGCAGGTCAGCAGGTTCCCGCGAATCGCCATACCTGTACAGTGGTCCGTGGGAGTGTGCCTGAGGGCGCGTAAAAGGTGCTGCTGTAGCAGGAGTCCGGAAATGACCGTGAAAATAGCATAGCAGATGCCCCTTCTGCACCCAGTTTTGGCCCTGCACTGTACCTTGACTTTTCTGTGTGCGCTGCGGAGTTTGCCACAGGGAGATGGCTGGACATGGAGTGCTGCCTTTGCCTCTGCCTGCTGCCTATCGCTCCCAATCTTCCCTGAGCCTGCCACCGTTCTGCTGATTCCCTCAGCACTTGCTTGCTGAAGGTGGCAGGCAGTGTGTAAGCAAAGACTCCTCTGCCAGCAGCACAGGGACTGAGCGAACAGGGACTTTAATCTTACTGTCGGCAAATGCGGCCGGGGTAAATCTGCCCCTCCTGCACTGTGTAGGTGGGCTCTGGGGGGAGGAAGGCCAGTTTAGCGGCAATGTGGCACAGGCAGCAGAAGAAGGCAGCCGTTCATCCTTGGAACTTGGAGCGTGGGATTTGGGAAGGGGGGGACAGCATTTTACATTGGGTGGTTTATCCTTCCACACATCTCCCAATACAGGTTCAGTAATCAAATCAAGCAAAAGGGGTTGGGCCACCAGGGACAGCATTATGGTTATGTCTTGGTGAAAATTTTCTAAAGTTTTATCCAGAACATTAAGTCCCCCAGTACCCAAATAGGGACATTGGAGTGTGGAGCCATAAATTGTGCCATGCTTTTCAGGCTATCAGAAGAAAATGATGGCGGGACATAGACATTCGCTATAATATAGAGCAACCCTGACAACTTGCAAAGCAAGAAGATAAATCCATCCATCCATGCGAGATTGTAGTAACTGAAAAGGCGCTGTATTCAATATCAATATTTGAACTCCTAGAATAGGCTGTGTGAGTGGAGTGGAACTGCGTTTGAAATGAGAGGTGTTTTGTACTGGTATAATTGCAGGTTGTAAATGCTTTTCTTGAAAACGCGCCATTGCCGGATTATGAGCCTTTAAAGTGTACACTAAGACCACACGTTTCACTCCATCACTCCCTAAAATTCCATGATACAAAATTGTACATATTAGCCATAGAAAAAGTGAAATCTAGCATAATCGGGGTTTCATATTTCATATTGCCGATTATAAAGACAGTCCCAAAATTAAAAAATGAAAGGTGCACAAAGGTCCCTATATATCCAAAGAGAGGACAGCAGAGTCTTCCAATGCCAAAATGTGACCAAGGGACAGTCAAAGTGGAGTCAGTATTGACACCGACGTAAGGCATCCATAGTAGCAGCATTCCACGCTTTACACCATTTCCCCCGCAACAGGCAAGGGTCAAAAGAAACCCAACAAAAAACCTCCTGCCTCTTTGGAGAAGAAAGACACAGAACCCATAGGGTATGTCTAGGCAGGACAATTACTCTACTCGGAGACAGTAGTAGGGTTGTCACAGAAGTAAGTCTCCTTGGCAGCAATGCGAAGCCGGGCTGGGTAAAACATTGCATAAGTAACATCAATGCGCTTTTTAACATCTGTGTATTTGGCCCCCTGGAGTTGCACTTCCACAGAAAAATCTGGGCAAAATGAGATTCTCACATTAGCAGTGAGATCCCAGCCTGCTGGGATGAAGCAGTCTCAGGAGCAGTATATCAGGATACATGTGTAGATCTTTGGCGGAGAGAGCACACAGAGCATCCTACTCCCATAAGCTGCAAGCCACGCAAAGTGTTCTCTGATTTGTATGAGGATGTAGAGAAGGGACAGTGAGTGACATCATGGTTTCTGACTCGTCCATTGAGTGAACACTGCCAATGACATTTGTGTCTGATTTCCCAGCTCTTTCTGTGTCTGTTTCTGCTTTTAATACTGGCGGGTATGCCAATATGAGATAAGCCAATAGGGAGCAGTGAGGGTTGGCTAGAGAGGCTAAATATCCTTCTGCCTTTTTATATCCGCTTTTGCATATAACTAAAATATGTTTTCTGTCTGATTTTTAACCTGTTAAGTACACCAGTAGTCCTATATTTACATTGAAAGTAATAAACTGAATTCACCTCGTTCAAATGTTTTCAAATAGATGGCACAGATACCACAATTGCCCCGTGAACATGAACATTGTGTTGTGTTTTTGGAAACCATAGGGGGAAGCAACAGGGTCATGATGTAGATTTCCTCATCACACATCCTGATGACAGTGCATTGACTGGACTACTGAAGAAGGCTATAGATTGGATGGATAGCAAGGTGAGTGGTAGCAAGTCTGTATATATGCCATAATGAATCTGCAAGGATCAATATTGATGGGAGGCAGCAGACACTTCTGATCTCTTGCAGTTTTGTCCAGAGTCAGGCCATTGCAATAATTCTTTCATAAGCAATAAACTAAACCTGTCTGGAAATCTATTTCAAGTAGCAGGTCTGGACTAAATTTTCTAAGGGAATTCAAACAAAATTAGGTGACCCAATAATGGCATCAAATGTTCTGAGGCATGTTTGTTTTTTTAAGAAAACCACACATCTAAAATGGTTCTGCCAGGTGTTTGGTGTTGAAATTTAGAAGATTGAAGGCTTACTAACTTGCCACCCAATTGTCGAGTAGACTGCTGCGGGTGCGAAGCATCGCAACTGTGGCATGTAAGCAACCCTGTCTGTAGCCTATTGCAGCCTAAAGTAGAACTATAGGCAAAACATTTTTTTTCCCCTATTTTGGATAGAGCAAGGGAGGGTAGTAACACCTGTAAAAATGACACTGATGCAGCCGCGGGTCTCAGCAGGGGGTCCGGTGCATCCCTGTACACCGCGGGTCTCAGCAGGGGGTCCGGTGCATCCCTGTACACTGATTAAGGTCAAATTATTGCCTGAATTCACACCTAAAACAAAGCCAAACATGCAAAGCTTTTTCCAATGCAGACTGCAGCCGCCCTGGAGCTGTGTGAACTGGCTCCACTGAAAGCCAGTCGCCATCTCCTGTCATGCGAATTCCATGCGTAAGTGTGAACCCAGCCTTCAAGTCTGTCCAGCTAACACTACTATTCTCTTCTTTTGTTATAAAGCATATGACAGTCAGTTGCTTGATACAAACAGTTTTGTTAAACATGTATATTATTCTTGTGTATGGGAATATAAATCACCATATTGGTGAACTGTGGAGGACTAGTATGCAATGAATATTTAGGGGAATTGCTGAATTAATCTAGGGCCTTTGGGAACTCCTGTAGCAATGGAAATTGATGACATTGATCATAGTAGTTTTGATAACTGAAACGTGAACACAATACAGTCACACAGGCAGGTACATGCTGAGAACAGACACATGGGAATACTGCATTGGCAGCTGGTGATAAATGGCCCTAATCATGGTGCAGATCTGAGGTCCTGGTCTTCTACCAGAGCTCTAGGAGATAGACAAACTTTTGTGTTGAAACAGTTCCAAGTGTGCGAGCCATAGGATTGCCTAACTGGATACCTGCAGTCCTAAAGATGTAATGCACAATATATATGTATAAAGAGCTGCATAATTTGACGCCGCTATAGGTACCTGTAATGGATAAATACAGAGGAGGCTTAGCCTGGGACATTGGTGTACACCTACAGAACCTAACCCAATACTCATCCGGTGAACAAAAAGTTGTAGCCAGTATGGGTCAGTTCAGAATATACTAGACATAGGGGTCTAGCCTGATCCCAGACAGAACAAACAGAAGTTTGAAAGTCAGAACAGATAAAAAGGAGGGGCCAGGATTTTCGTAGATAGCCGCGATCATTTTGTAGCAATCTTACCTGGGTACCCAGTTTTGACAAGTATCCGCTCCCCCCCAAAAAAAGTTCTAAATGTGGCAGTGGAGGGTGCAAACAAGTGGAGCTTCCCCTTTTGAGTGGAGCTCCGCTTTGAATGTATTTTAATCCCCTCTTAACTTTTTTGGGGGGTTGTCCGTAATAAGCATACTCGCGTGCCCAGTGAATCTAGCATTGATCTGTGGTAATCTGCCTCTCCACTGCTGCACACCATGTCCCACGCTGCCATCTTCGTCTTTGTCATCTGTTGCTGGCTGTCTCCAGGTTTTTGTAGCAGACTCTGAGGATGTGCCGCTGGGTCTGCCCTCCCCTGGTACTGTGATGCCTCATCTGATTCCTCCTGGGAATAGTGGCAGGGCATGGGGTGGGCCATGAATTAAATCCTTTTAAAAAAAGGGTCACTTTTGTACATTGAGTAGGGTGGAATACACCAGGCAAACATGTACTTTGGAGTAAAGGTCTGCTTTAACTCCAAAAAATGTACAAACAGTGGCTGGGGGGGTGGGGGGGGGGGTGTTGGGGGAAGCCCAAAAGTGGACCTTAAGTAAGCAGGCAAGCTTTTAAAAAAAATAAATAAATAAATAAATAAAATAGACATGCATTATTTCTCCTGCAAAAAAAAATAAACGTATATCCCTGTTCGCAGTCTTCTTTAGAATGTACACTTGCCTCCACACATTTCAGCACATTGCCTGTGTGCTCAAATGACTGAACTCCTGTGCACGCGTGGGGATGAAGTCACCCCATGTGGGCTGATCAAGAAGGATGAAAACTGCCACCCAGAAGAAGTCGGAGAGAAGATGCTGGTGAGAGATCATGCGGGCATCGAATTGTTGGAGCAGAGGTAAGTATTGCAGAATTTAATAATATATATAAGTTGCGCTAAAGGATAATCAGAACATATATAATGAAATATATCAAACAGTGAAAATAAATGAATTAATAGTCCAAAAAAAGGCAGTGAATCAATCAAATTTTGAGAACGTGACTTGGGGGTAACCGTGTAGATGAAACGCTTACCAGAAACCGGTAAAATTCGTGCCAAATGATAACGACTCCAGATGTGCACAGGGGCTTGGACATGATAGACCTCTCAGTCTCAGAAACGATCCCCTCAGTGTAATAGTTGTATGTAAAAATAAAAATAAAACGCCATAGCGTAAAACCAAAATACCAATTGATGAAATAGCACTCTATGTGAATATAGATCACCGACAGACAGGTGTACAATTGCCAAAGGAGAGAAGTAGCAGCCGCCGGCCGGACGGCTCTGCTTGCCCGTACTTCCTGGACGCTTCGTGAGGGTGACGTCAGCACGCCGTGACCCAGCACGTTTCGTCAGAGATGACGTTATCAAAGGGTTATCAAAGGGCAGAATTTAGTTTCACTTTAAATGGCCTCAGACTCAGAACAAGTCAGACACTGGTAAAGACAGACTGATAAAACAACCTTAAAGGAGATGTACAGCCAAAGCTCATTTGGCTGTACGTCTCCTATGGATCATAGAAGTGAAGTTCATTTTGCACTCCTGTTACCTGTTTTCAGCAGAGTGCGGGCTAAAGTCCGCTTTCTGCTAATATCACATAAGTCAGTTCAAGCACTGCGTCATCACACCATGGAAGTCGGGATCCACCAGGTACCTGGACCAACACCCGACTCAGCCTCTCAGCGAGCTGCTGAGAGCCTGACCTGGTGGCTCCCCACCCCTCCACAGCCCAGTGAGCGAGGAGGGGGCAGAGCAGAGAGCTGCATTGTGATAGTCAGCAGAGAGCTGCTCAGGGAGCTGTCAGAACCGAACGCTCAGTGGTGTACGATCGCTCAGTTCTCCGTGCAGAGGTGACGGGGGACAGATGCAGCATTGGACCGAAAGCTAAACGCTTTGTTTTTGCATGCAGAAAAATGTCTGCTGATTTTTCCAGAAATCCAGTAAGCTTGTAACATCTCTCTCTCTGTGCTGTACAGAAATGCCAAACAATGTTATCAGTCCTGTCCATTTCACTCTGTCGACTACAGAACACCCCTTCCAAATGTTATAGAGATCAGGAGAAGGGGAGCTGTTCTATAGTCTTTACATATTTTTTGTCTTATGGTGACAATGATGCTCCTTCATGGATACAAACAAGTGAGTGAGAGTTGTCTGAGAAAAGGGGGAAGGAAAGAGGCGTCAAGCAGGCTATGGTGGAGCACAGTTTATTAATGGAAGCTGATGGAGGTGCAGCTTGCCTCCGAAAGGCATCCCTATTGCCTGACTGGTCATTCACACTAACTGGAGGATTTTTTCCTGAGCGCCCATCAACCGCTTTGGATACACCACACCAGTGGTGTTCGGGTCTCTGTCATCAGACCTCCCTGGACTGGTCCCTCAAACTTTCAACTCTCTCTGGACTGGTGGTCCCCCCCCGAGAATTTGCCGCAGCTTCCCCTGGACCATCCCGGACACACATCCTCCACAGCCTTTTGCCTGTTACCCAAGCCACTCTAAGAGTGCATTTGTTGTTTATACAGTAAATACACCTTTTTTTAAAAATGTGCTACACCATAGCCTGCTTGGGGCCTCTTTTTTACTTCTTCTCTTGCAGCTTGTGGATTCCAAGTCTGTTGTGAGAAGGCAGCCTTGCACGTGCTGTTAGTGTCAGCCAATGGCTATTTTTGAACTTGGTCATTCCTAACCTCTATGAATACACCTTTCTTTCTCTTTCGTTCATTGAAGGACACAGCGCTTCATCTTCGTGATTGTAGGGTTACACTGCCCCCTACAGGAGTAAGACAGTAGGCAGAGAAAAGCTTGGGCTTGCCTATGGGGCAGTCCCTGGGGGTATACTCCCAATTCCTGCTATAGGTATTCAGTTTTTTTTCTGCTTAGTCAGGACTGAGGACCTAGTTCCTTGCTGGGATCTCTGGTCCTAGCAATTTTTTTTTCTTTTTGAATGGAATTTTTTTTTCCCTTTTTTTTTTTTTTTTTTTTTTTTTTATTTTGTTCCTGTGAGAATCTACTCCCGGACTGTAAGAATCAACTGCCGGACTGGGCGACAAACGGAATAATATAGATCCTTAGGGTCCCGCCGGTGAGCGTTACAGACCGCAGCTGCATGCTAGGTCGGCCGCGACATAGCCCCACTGGAGAGCGGCTGGCAAGTTAAAAGTCCTCTCGAGTGCGTATACGTGCTGGCTTTGGCCTCCAGTGTCCTGTCCGGAGCATATGCCCACCCTTTTCCTGGTGTGGTAAGTAGCTGTTCAACCCCCCCCCCCCCCCCCCCTGGGACCCTCAGGCTACAGAGGCCCAACAACTGGCTGCACTGACGGTGGTCCTGGAGTCCTTGGTGTCCAAAGTGGATTGGTCCTGGGCAAGCGGGCTACTAAAAAACGTCCCCCGCCTTCACCTGCTTCCCCTGTCTCGTGAGATCCAGGGTCTGATTCGGCTGCTGCGGATGCTAGTTACCCTTAGGGGTCTGCCTCCACGCACCCTGCATGTTTAGAAAGTGAGGATGATTCCTCTGTTCCTCTAGCCGCACATGAAAAGGCGCTAGTGTATATTAAGGCTTACCTAAAGGTGCTATAATTATCTCTTAAACATGCACTGTTTAGGAGATATTTACAGTGCATGCAGCTGATGACGTCATCGGCGCATGCGCTCTGAAGGAACGGCTACCCGTGCCATCCTTCAGAGACCTGTGCCGTGAACGTCGGCTCCTGCACGCATGCGTGGGGATGATGTAATTGCGCCTTCGGCCACTCAGATGGCCTGTAGACGCGAACCCGGAAGCAGGACGGCTGAACATGTCGGCCGTCCTGTCGCTGAGCGGGCGGCACTGCGGGGGCTTAGTTTTTAAGGCAAGTACTTAATAATGAGCTAGTATGCGATGCATACTAGCTCATTATGCCTTTGTCTTTACAGGTGTTTTTTTTTTTTTTTTCTCATTTTTTTTCTCTTTTTTTTTTTCAGAGGGTTTACTTCCTCTTTAATAATAGCATGCAATGCCAAGCTGCGGTTTCCAAAGCAAGCAAAGTCCTTTCTTGTATTAACAGAGGCATGGGCTCTAGAGAGAGAGATCATTTTGCCCCTGTACAAATCATTAGTAAGACCTCATCTGGAATATGCAGTTCAGTTTTGGGCACCATTCCTTAAAAAGGATATCGGGGAACTGGAGAAAGTGCAGTGAAGGGCAACCAAACTGATAAGAGGCATGGAGGAGCTCAGCTATGAGAAAAGATTAGAGGAACTGAATTTATTCTCTCGAGAAGAGGAGATTAAGGGGGGATATGATCAACATGTATAAATACATAAGGGGTCCATATAGTGAACTTGGTGTTGAGTTGTTTACTTTAAGGTCAACAGAGGACAAGGGGGCACTCTTTACATCTAGAGGAAAACAGATTTTGTCTCCTAAATACGGAAAGGTTTCTTCACTGGAAGCTGTGAAAATGGGGAATAGACTCCCTCCAGAGTTGGTTCTGGCTAGCTCACTAGATTGCTTTAACCACTTCAATACCGAGTCATTGTAAAATGACGTCGGCAAGATGGCTTTAGCAATCCGGGCCGCCGTCATATGACGTCGCCCGAATCTCCCCGCTACTGCGCGCCCCCGGGGGCACGCAGCGCGGCGATCGGGGGTGAGGCTCGTCCCTCGGACTGAGCCCAACCCCGATCAAGGTAAACAGCCAATAAAATTGTCTGTTTACCACGTGATCGGCTGTGTCAATCACAGCCGATCACATGAGCGGCTCCAGCGCGAGCCCGCTCGTTCCTTTCTTAATGCGTGCCCCCTGGGGGCGCGCAGCGCAGCGATCGGGGACGAGGCTCGTCCCTCGGACAGAGCCCATCCCCGATCTAGGTAAAGAGCCAATTAAATTGGCTCTTTACCACGTGACCGGCTGTGTCCAATCACAGCCGGTCACAAATGTCATCAGAGAACAGGTAACTAGCTGTCACCGTGTTCTCCTCCTCACACACTGATCCTGTGTGAGGAGGAGATTGTGGTAACAGCTAGTTACCAAGTACAGTGCACCCCAGCCACACTGATTGCCCCCCCCCAATAAAAAGCACCTGTCACTAGCCCATCAAAGTACCCGAGTACCTGTCACCAGCCCATCAGGTACTCTGATGACAGGTACTCGGGTACTCTGATGGGCTGATGACAGGTACTCTGATGGGCTGGTGACAGGTACTCGGGTACTTTGATGACGGGTACTCGAGTACTTTGAGTACCTGTCACCGGAGTACCCGAGTACCTGTCACCGGAGTACCCGAGTACCTGTCACCGGAGTACCCGAGTACCTGTCATCGGAGTACCCGAGTACCTGTCATCGGAGTACCCGAGTACCTGTCATCGGAGTACCCGAGTACCTGTCATCGGAGTACCCGAGTACCTGTCATCGGAGTACCCGAGTACCTGTCATCGGAGTACCCGAGTACCTGTCATCGGAGTACCCGAATACCTGTCATCGGAGTACCCGAATACCTGTCATCGGAGTACCCGAATACCTGTCATCGGAGTACCCGAATACCTGTCATCGGAGTACCCGAATACCTGTCATCGGAGTACCCGAATACCTGTCATCGGAGTACCCGAATACCTGTCATCGGAGTACCCGAATACCTGTCATCGGAGTACCCGAATACCTGTCATCGGAGTACCCGAATACCTGTCATCGGAGTACCCGAATACCTGTCATCGGAGTACCCGAATACCTGTCATCGGAGTACCCGAATACCTGTCATCGGAGTACCCGAATACCTGTCATCGGAGTACCCGAATACCTGTCATCGGAGTACCCGAATACCTGTCATCGGAGTACCCGAATACCTGTCATCGGAGTACCCGAATACCTGTCACCTACCCATCAGAGTACCACACACCTGAAGTACCTGAGTACTTGCCACCTGCTCATCAGTACCCATCACTACTCATCAGTACTCATCAGTACCTATCAGTATCAGTACTGATCATCCGTACCCATCAGTACAGTATCAGTATCACCTATCAGTATCAGTACTGATCATCAGTACCTATCACCTGCCTGTCACCTGCCCATAAGAGTACCCGAGTACCTGTCACCTGCCTATCGGAGTACTCGAGTACCTGCCACTTGCTCATCGGTACCAGAGTACCTGTCACCTGCCCAGCAAAGTACCCGAGTACCTGTCACCCTTCATACAGCCACCATGTCTAAGTCCAAAAAGGTTTATATACGTCCTCCGTTTAAACCTAAATACCGGTGTTATGGCAGCAGATAGCTGCCATAACCCTGGTATTGTTTTAAACGGTGGACAGTTGGCTTTCCGATAAGGGTGGTCCCAGCGGCGGATTCGCCGCGGGATCACCCTTCCGGGGTGGCGGAAGAGGTGCCCCCCCCCCCCTCCCGCCGCATTCTGGTCCTTTTCCCCGCTTACCGGACCCGCCGGCAGCGGGGAAAACGATCCGGTCCCATATCCTCACAGACAGGATGTCGAGTGAGGGCAAGCTTGCCCTCACTCGACTCTATGGTCTTGGAGGACCGGAGCTACGGCAAACGTCCGGACACACGGGACTTTTCAAGCTCCAACACCCACCAGGATTACACGCACCATCGTGGCTATAGAATTGCTGTGACCAGGTTTCAGCTGCTCCCATCTAGCCTCTCTCTGAGACTAGTTAGCGGGCAATTGCTGATAACGTGTATCCAGGACTTCATCCAAGATCCCTAGATTCTCTAGGATAACCAGGTGGCACCCCTAGTGGACAACGTTGGTATGCTGACCATTGCTTTTAAGTATTAGGCAGACTATCCATATCCCTCACTCCAGTGAACTGTACCACCCTCCAAGGGCACCCCTGAGGAAGGAGTTCAGTTTATACTCCGAAACGCGTCGGGTCAAACCCGGGGGACAATTGGTCTAAGTTTAACTGTACCATGTGGAGTATTTTATAGTTTGCCTATTGATTTTATATTTCTGTATAAAATAATAAAAGTTTTTCTATTTTTTATTATTCCTCTTTTTTGTTATTTGTTTTGGTGCCTTTAAAGTCCCACCCAAGGAGAAGTTCTTTGGTTTGACTTTACACTTTTGGGATGTGGCACCTTGGGGATTATGCAACATGAGCAACAATTTTGTGTATAGTGTGGTGTGAGTCTCTTGGGGTTCACCCTCGCTCCTTTTCGGTGACTCGGATTTTGGCCTTCCTCCAGCGAGGGGTCAAGCAGCATATGGCCTGGAGTACCTTCAAGGGCCAGGTTTCGGCCTTGGCAATTTTCTTTCAACATCTGTTGGCCACACACTCCTTGGTGCATACCTTCCTCCAGAGAGTGAGACACTTGGCTCCCCCGGTCCGGTTGCCATTGTCGCCGTGGGCCCCTTAATTTGGTGTTGTCAGTTCTTCAGAAACCTCCCTTTGAGAATATTCGGGAGATTCCCCTGCTTA
This sequence comes from Pelophylax lessonae, assembly GCF_965119305.1. Classification (NCBI taxonomy): domain Eukaryota; kingdom Metazoa; phylum Chordata; class Amphibia; order Anura; family Ranidae; genus Pelophylax; species Pelophylax lessonae. Next base: position 550,199,812 of record NC_138771.1, on the reverse strand, counting down.
GGTTGTCCCAGAAGGTGACCTTTTTGGTGGCTATTACTTCTGCGTGCAGGGTGTCTGAGCTGGGGGCGCTGTCTTGTCATTCACCTTATCTAGTGGCACAGGGATAAGGTGGTTCTTCGACCATGTCCATTGTTTCTTCCAAAGGTCGTCTCTGAATTTCCATCTTAATGAGAACATTGTGTTGCCCTCCCTGTGTCCTAAGCATTCTAAGGAAGTTGCCTTTCATTCCCTGGATGTGGTTTAGGATATCAGGGTGTAAATGGCAGCTACGGAGTCGTTTAGGAAATCATACTCTTTGTCCCCACGGGTGGACCTCGCAAGGGGCTGGCTGCTTTTGCTGCAACCATTTCCAGATGGATCAGACAGACTGTGGTTCAGGCTTATTCTATTAAAGGTCAGGTTCCTCCTTTCCCTGTCAGGGCGCACTCTACTCAGGCGCTTAGTGCCTCCTGGGCCTTCTGTCATCAGGCGGCAGTGATGCAAGTTTGCAAGGCGGCCACTTGGTCATCTGTACACACATTCACAAAGTTTTATAAAGTGGATGTCTTGGCATCTGTTGATGCTTCCTTTGGCCGCAAAGTTTTGCGGGCTGCTGTTTAGAGGATTTTTTCTCTTTGAGGGTGTTTTTTTCAGGTGAACTCCTGTAGTTCTCAGTTGAGCTCCATGTTACCTGTTAGGCTATGTTTAGCCTTGGGGAAGTTTGTTCTTCTGTTCCCACCCCTCATGTTTGACACTGCTTTGGGACATCCCTACGGTCATGAAGATGAGCAGTGTCAGTCAATGAACGAAAGAGAAAATTTGATTTTTGACTTGCCGTAAAAGCCATTTCTCTGATGTTCATTGACGGACACAGAACCCACCCCTCTTTGGAGTTGGGTTTTTTCTTCTGACACGGCTTGTTATAAAACTGAATACCTATAGCAGGAAGTCGGAGTATACCCCTAGGGACTGCCCCATAGGTGTGCTCAAGCTTTTCTCTTCCTAGTGTCCTACTCCTGTAGGGGCAGTATAACCCTACGGTCATGAAGATGAAGAGCTGTGTCCATCAATGCACATCAGAGAAAAAGATTTTACGGTAAGTCAAAATCACATTTTTCTAATGTACATGTTGAGAATGTATCCTGTGGTTTTATAGGATCGAATACCTAAGGTACTAGTACAAGGGTAGTGCTGTATTAGTCTTTTTCAGTGGAAGTCATAACCTTAGGACAAAGTGTATTACTGGAAGGCGCATCAGTTGAAAATAAAGGGGAAAAAAAGCCTGAAGAAAGGAAAACTAATGCAACACCATATCTAAGGACTGATCAGCTGTGGTGTATAGAACATTTTTTGTTCTTGGGGTTAGTTACATTTTTAAATGCCATCAACATTCTTAATGTACTGAGAGTTTGTTTTATTATGAAGTGTACCATGGCACTTAATAATGTATGTCAGTGTGATCTTTTTAGAGATTGTAAGTCCCAATTATCTTGTACATTCTTTTCCACATGCCTAGTATGTTCTATTCAGAACTGCCATTACAAGTCAGATTTCTTCTGTTAATTGCAGGGTTTGATGTTGTACCGACACATGAAGGAACGTTCTCATGCACCCTACAAAGTGAACAGGAACATCGATGGTCATGAAACTTGCTATTCCATCTTTGCACTTCCTGTCAGTGACTTGAAGTCAGAGTGTGAATCGGTGGTATCTGGTGTGGTCCACAGAGATCCGAATGGCTCAGGTGTCACTTCTCTTATCTGGAAAGCTGTCAGATTGGATTTAGTAGTCACTCCTTATTCAGAATATCCATATGCCCTTCTGGGCTGGACAGGATCAAAGGTATGTTGTATAGTGGGATGTGGTTTGTGTAGACCCAAAGTAGAACTCTAGGTCATCTGTGCACCATTGGGGAGATTTCCCTTCACTTTCTGTCCCATAGCCAAACAGGAAGTGAGTGGAAATCCATGCAAATTGAGGGAATGCAGTGGGGACGGCATAGGAGGGTAATAACCCCTGTAAGATTTTTTTTTTGCCCACTGTGTCCCATTGGGGACAGGTCACCAGGACTTGTGTCCTGATTGGAAAATGTCCCCTTTAATACTTTTCTGGGGACAACTGAAAATTTGGGATTTTCTTTTACTTCCACTTTAAATGATGGTGGTAAACAGGACGAATAGAGGGTGAAACTCTGTAATGGGTACACAGGTATAAAAACTGACAGGTGTTTTAATCCTTCTCAACTCTAGCCAAAAAAAAAAAAAAGTTTTGCATTTAGTTCTACTTTAAAGCTGATGTTTACAGAGTTCTCCGCTATACAAAGCCTTTATATTATACAAAGCTTTTATCTCCTGTGTCAGCATCTATGTGCTGGACTGCGATACTGGCTCTGGGATGACAGTCTTGTAGAACCTGGTGGATGACCAGTTCTTGAAATTCACTTATTGGGGGCTCGTAAGGCATCCTATCATGTGACATTCTTCCAACTGAAAAATCAAAGGAACCATGTGAAAAATTATTGGCTGAATGCAATCAGATGCAACCACTGTCTCAGAGTCATCCAGGTTTTGGTTCAACCAGTAAGCCGAATGAATGAAAGAAAAAATGATGGGGAAAAAAAATGAATGGAAATTGGGCTGTTTCAGCAGTGACCGGCCGAATTGTTATCACTGTGTGTCCCCTGCTTGTCAGAAGTTGATGTTTGTTTGTTTGATAGACATCTGTCAAAGGGATATGAAAGAAAACTTTTGTTGGAACAGTGGCTGCCGCTACTCATCAGTATATTTTGACAGTGGTGGGTCCCACTGTCAGGATACAATGTCCTGCCATTGGGGATTCCTCTAACCATTTCATTTGTGTGGAAAAGGTATGTTTTTTTTTTTTTAAACAAACAGTGTGTGGCCAACTTAAGTCTGAGGGAAATTGCCAAAGAGACAACTTACAGGAAATATTTACCCGTTTTAAATGATGACCTTGACCTTCGAGAGATTCTAGAGTTAAGCTGGATATACAGGAAAAATTGTATTCTGACAGCTGCATGCGCCGATTGAATGCTGGTTTTTCAGCAGACCTGCTCAACGGAAGGCTTACAAATAAATCAGCTTCTGTTGAACAGAGAGGGATACACACACACATCAGAATTTGGCCAAGCCGATATGTTTATACCCTCCTTTAGGAAACTTCCTCCAGCTACACCAGATTGATAATGAAATCACAAAACTCCTCCTCCCTTCCCAGCCACATATTAGACATTTATTCATGCAGACTTTAAAAGATTGTAATAGATTAACTTGGATGAACTATTTTTTACTTGTTTGGGTGTGTGCTCCACATTGTTAATGGTGGGTTGATGAAAGATCATATGACTTCTATAATAGTTGCTCTTTAGAAGCCACTGTCCTGCTTCCCTTTTAAAAATATAATTTGGTGCCTGCACATTGAAGTGACAAATGTGTTCAACTCACTGTGGCCCTAAGGCCCGTACACATGTACCGATTGTCCGCCGTAAATATTCGGCCAACGTCCGATCGGCCGATTGTCGGCTTGTTAGTATAATGCTTCCGACAACCGACTGCGACTTTTCGGCCGAACAAAATCTGGTGTGCAGGCTATAAAATTTTTGTAGGCCAACAAAGTACGGCCGATTGTTCATAAGTCAGTACAGATTTTGGCTGACAAAAAGCAGATGAGCAAGACTGGGCATGCTCAGAGAAGAAAAAACACACCGAAAGTTAACCATCACATGACATCACTTCTGCAGTCGGTTGTTGTTGGCCGACAAAATTCATGTGCAGTCTTTAGCACTTTTCAACCTACACGACAGCACCGGACAAAAGACGGCCGAACGGTCGGCCGACAATCAGTGCGTGTGTACGGGGCTTTAAAGTGAAACTTTACTCTGTCAATCAAAACTGACTTTTTAACCCTTATGCTGCTAGTATTAATAAATGGATAGGAAGGTATATTATACAGGTGCGTCTCCAAAAAAATAGAATGCCATCAAAAAGTTATTTCTCTTACGTCCTCCGACAGTCGCCGCCTCTTCATATTCGTCACTAATGGGGTTATTGACCTTTGCTCCGTAGGAGTGCTAGGCAACAGAATATATTAATATCAAAGCTTTTAGCATATCCCACCCCCAGGGGGTGGTCCCCTCAGTCAATACCTCCTTGCTTCCTGCATACCAACTCAGTTTCATATGCCTAGCTCAGGAGTGCAGGCTGTTCCTGTGCTGGGGCTCTTAGTCTCAGCCACTTTTCTCTTTTTTTGATTTTATTTGAAGTTTTTTCTCTTTCTTTTACTTAGCTGTTTATTTTCAGCGTTAGTTCTTCTGATGAAGATGATCGTGCGGAGCTGGGTCTCAGTCTGGCCACCCTGGTTCCCAGGGCTCAGGGCCAGGGGCTTCCAAGCCTGCCATCGAGCGTTCAGCTTAGGTTTTGCCCTGGCACATTGAATGACCCATCCCTGTTCGCTGCAGGGATGCTATCGGTGAGGTGGCTACCTCACTGGACGCCATTGCGGTTTCGCACCGCAACTCCACTGCGTCATGCTTGCGACACTCCCTGTCCTCAGTACTGCGGTTTGGTCGCTGGAGCAGGCTCCCCACGCCATCCGGACTGGTAAGTGTATCTCTATGTGGGGACCTGTTTGTTTTGGGTTTCAGTCTGGGACTGTGTGAACCTGCATGTCTGTGTGGCTGCTGTGCTCCCTGTCAGCTCCTGTGTGCACTTGCTGCCTGTGTGTGTGGGCTGTGAGGGGGGGGGGGCTCTCCCGCTCTGCTGGGTGTCATATGAAGCAGTAGGATTTCAGACATGCTGTGCGGTGATCGCTGCGGCGATCCGCCATTTTTCTGGGGCAAAATTTATGGTGGCAGGTCCTGTGAGGTACTGCACACGTCTTTGGCGCCAAACGCCGCCATTTTGGGCGGCGATCGATCCCACATATCAGCGCCATGTTCTCTTTGCCCAGGGTTTTGTCCTCAGCCGGGCGGCCATGTTTGTGTAGCCTTGCAGAGGCTTCATAGGGGCGGTCAGTCTTGCATCACTTCCTTTTCCTCTGGGACAGCGATCGGTGCAGCAGCCTGTGTGTGCTCTCCAGGTTTTATATCTCCTTTTTTCCTGTATTCCTTGCCCAGTTTCTTATCCCTGTGGGGGTCAGTGTGTTCAGTGGGTGCGGTGGGCAGCGCTCGCCGCAATCTTAAAGGGGCAGTACCCTTTATTAATTATTTTGCTGGGGCATGGATTCTCAGGATTGCAAGTTTCCTCCCACCTTGGTGGGGGGCCAAGGGGCTGCTGCTTCCCCCGAGGGGGCTGATCTGGCCACTATTGTGGCAAACTTAGCTGCTCAGGTGCAGATGCTGGTGGCTGATCGATCCACTAAACGGCCCAGGGTGTCTATTTCCTCTGATTCAGAGGGCGATGGGGCTGCTATGGCTGGAGTGCCCTTCTCAGGGTCTCACTCATCCCTAGACCTTGTGGGGTCTGACGGGGAGGCTGAGGTGGAAGGGGTTGATAATTCTCCCCCTGGCTCGTCTGAAGAGCTTGCACTCATGGATGAGTTGGTTGCTTCTATCAAGCAAACGCTGCATTTGCAGGATGAACCATGTCCTCCTGCTTTGATGTCCTCTTATGGGACGCAGAGAAAACGCAAAACAGCGCAGGTTTTTCCTTGCTCTACGGAATTTCAGCGTGCGGTTGAGCAATGGCGCAATTTAAAAAAGCCTTTTGCTGTGCCGAGTAGGTTCAAGCTGCGTTATCCCTTTACACCGGCTACTGATGAGCGTTGGTGTGTACCGCCTCGGGTGGATCACGTGGTGGCGATTTTGAATAAATCAACTGCGATCCCTGCTGAGGATACCCCGGTGTTCCGGGACCCGACGGACAGGAGATTGGAATCTCTGGCCCGTCATGCCTATACGGTTGCTGGCTCTATGCTGAAGCCTATTTTTGCTTCCATTATGGCAGCCCAGGCTATTGCGGATTGGACGCAGGTGCTCAAGCGCACTCTGGTGGCTGACTCTGCCCCGCCGACGACTTTGGCTATGGTGGATCAGATTCATCAGGGTGTCATGTATTTGTGTGATGCGGACTTGGATTTAGTCCCTTTGGCGGCGCGCCTTTCTAGTGTGGCAGTCTTGAACCGTCGCCTGATATGGTTGAAATGTTGGTCGGTTGACCAATCTTCTCGCAAGACTCTGGCAAATTTGCCCTACGCGGGATCCCGTCTTTTTGGCGAATCTTTGGATACTCTGATAAAGGGTATTTCTGGGGGTAAGAGCACTCTCTTGCCCCAATCTCACAAGAATAAGTTTGTTCGTGGTAAGAAGAATGCTTCATTTAGGCCCTCTCAGGGGTCCTTTCGTGCCTTTTCGGTCGCACTATAAGGGCAAGCCCTTCAAAGGCCAAGGCTCCCAGAAGAAGCCGTGGGCGGGTAAGCAGAAGTCCGGCCAGTCCGGATCCGCTGCCCATAACAATGCGGCCTGAAGGGGCGCCCTCACCCGTTTCTGGGGTGGGGGGACGTTTGCTCGGTTTTCTTCAACCCTGGCTGGACCGCATTCGGGACAGGTGGGTTCAGGAAATCGTTTGATCTGGATACAAGATCGAGTTTCTCTCTCGGCCGACGGGCAGATTTTTCCCCTCAAACCTTCAGCTGACTCCGGAGCGCTTGCAGGATCTGCACCTGGCGGTGCGGGACCTGCGGGCCCAGGGAGTGGTGGTTCCGGTGCCTCATCGGGACAGATTTCGGGGGTTCTATTCCAATCTGTTCACTGTGCCCAGAAAGGAGGGCAAGGTACGTCCGATTCTGGACTTGAAAGCTCTGAACCGCTTTGTGCGGGTTCGCAAGTTTCGCATGGAATCCCTGCGCTCGGTGGTGGCTGCCCTGGTTCCGGGGGAATTCATGGCCTCCATCGACTTGAAGGATGCGTACCTACACATCCCCATTTTCGAGGGTCACCAGAGGTACCTTCGATTTGCCATTGCGGAGGATCATTATCAATTCGTGGCGTTGCCCTTCGGTCTCGCTTCAGTTCCGCGGGTTTTCACCAAGGTGCTCGCGCCGGTTCTGGCTTTACTGAGAGCCCAGGGCATCTCTGTCTTGGGGTATCTGGACGATATCCTGATTCGGTCCGCGACCAGTCAGGGTCTGGTGAACGACCTGTCCATCACGTTGCAGACTCTGCGGGAATTCGGCTGGACGATAAATTTTCTGAAATCGACGTTGTGTCCGTCGGTTCGTCTTCCCTACCTGGGGATGATTCTGGACTCTGTTCAGGTGAAGGTCTTCCTGCCGGAAGACAAGATTCGGACACTTCAGTGCGAAGTCAGGTCCCTCAGGGACAATCAGTGCTCGTCCCTCCGGACGTGTGTGAGGTGTCTGGGATTGATGGTTTCGGCCTTCGAGGCGATTCCCTTCGCCCAGTTTCACACATGGGAGCTTCAGGCGGAGGTTCTGGCCGTGTGGGACGGGCGTCCGCAATCTCTGGATCTGCGGATTTCGTTGAGCCACCATACCCGAAGGTGGTCTTTTGTGGTGGCTCCAGTCCCCGGGGGTGTCGGGGGGGCAAGTCTTTTCGTCCATTGTTGTGGACAGTGATCACCACGGATGCCAGCCTGTCGGGCTGGGGTGGTGTTCTGGGCGTTTTGTCCGCCCAGGGAACTTGGTCGGAGGAGGAATCCTCCCTTCCGATCAACATTCTGGAATTGCGAGCGATAAATCTGTCTTCTGCGTTGGACGGACAGGCTTCAGGGCCGTCCAGTTCGGGTGCAGACGGACAATGCCACAGCGGTGGCCTACATCAACCACCAGGGGGGCACCAGGAGTGCCCGGGCGGCTTGGGAAGTAGCCGACATTCTGTCTTGGGCCGAGACGCACGTCCCGGCGATTTCTGCAGTTCACATTCCAGGGGTGGAAAACTGGCAGGCGGATTATCTGAGCCGCCAGGCCCTGGACCAGGAGGAATGGTCCCTTTACCCGGATGTCTTCCAGTTGTGCGCAAAGTGGGGGTCCCCAGATGTGGACCTGTTCGCGTCTCGTCTAAATCGCAAGGTGGAAAGGTTCGTGGCAAGGACGCGCGATCCTCAGGCAGACACCTCGGACGCGTTAGTGACGTCCTGGCATCAGTATCGCCTGATGTATGCCTTTCCACCGTTCAGCTGCTGTCCAGGTTCCTTCGCAGGTTGGCCTCGGAACCGAAAACGGTGATTCTGGTGGCATCGGACTGGCCTCGCCGGTCTTGGTACGCAGGCCTCGTGAATCTGGCGGTCGACGCTCCGTGGCGTCTGCCACTTCGAGAAGATCTCCTGTCTCAAGGACCGATATTCCATCCTGCTTTACAGTCGCTGGCTTTAACGGCCTGGCTGTTGAAAGCCAGGTCCTGAAAGATAGGGGTCTCTCCCCTGAGGTCATTCCCACTTTGATCAAGGCCAGGAAGGCCTCTTCAGGGAAGATTTACTACCGTACTTGGAAGGCGTATTTTGCCTGGTGTGAGTCCAGGGGGTATTCCCCTCGCTCATACTCTGTATCGAGAGTGTTGGCTTTCCTTCAAACGGGCGTGGACCAGCGTTTGGCATTGGCCACGATTAAGGGTCAGATTTCTGCGCTGGCCGTTCTTTTTCAACGTCCTGTGGCGTCTAACTCTTTGGTTAGCACCTTTGTTCAAGGGGTGCGACATTTGGTCCCTCCTAGGAGGGAGCCTTTGCCTCCATGGGATTTGAACCTTGTTCTGTCTGTGTTGCAACATGCTCCTTTTGAAAATATCAGGGAGATCTCGTTGTCTTTGTTGTCCAAGAAGGTTGCCTTCTTAGTAGCGATTACTTCGGCTCGCAGGGTGTCGGAGCTGGCGGCCTTGTCCTGTAAGTCTCCGTATTTGGTGATTCACTTGGATAAGGTGGTCTTGCGACCTAACCCATCTTTTCTTCCGAAGAGAATTTCTGAATTTCACCTCAATGAGGACATTGTCTTGCCTTCGCTTTGCGCGAAGCCTAAGCATCCGAAGGAGGTGGCTTTACATTCCTTGGATGTTAGGGCAATCAGGGTTTACCTGTCATCGACTAAATCCTTTCGCAAGTCGGATTCTCTCTTTGTCCTTCCTGAGGGACCTCGGAAGGGCATGGCGGCGTCGGCTTCTACCATCGCCAAATGGATCAGACAGACCATTGAGCAGGCCTATGCTTTGAGGGGGAAGGTTCCTCCCGTGCCTGTGAAGGCGCACTCTACCAGATCTCTGAGTACGTCTTGGGCCTGTCATCATCGGGCTTCGGTGGCCCAGGTGTGTAAGGCGGCGACTTGGTCGTCCGTTCACACCTTCTCCAAATTTTACAAAGTGGATGTTCAGGCATCGGCAGATGCTTCTTTTGGCCGTAAAGTCCTTAGTGCGGCGGTGCCTTAGGGTCCCTTATTTGGGCCCTTGGCTGTTGGGGTGTTTTTACCCCTGGGTTACTTGTTTTTTCCTGGGTTGTTGCTCCTGTTGAGCACGTTTTTTTCCTGTTGCCCAGTTGGTTCTCTTACTTTGGTAAGGTTCCTTTCTCTGATGTGGGTATTGCGTTGCTTTAGGCGCGGCTGCTTTTTTTCCCACCCCTCATGTCTACACTGCTTTGGGACGTCCCCATTAGTGACGAATATGAAGAGGCGGCGACTGTCGGAGGACGTAAGAGAAAACTGAATTTTTGTAAAATCTTACCTGTAAAATTCCTTTCTCTGAGTCCTCCGACAGTCGCCGCCCCCGCCCCTCTTTTGGGGTTTGTTTGTATACTCTACTGCTATTCTACTGAAACTGAGTTGGTATGCAGGAAGCAAGGAGGTATTGACTGAGGGGACCACCCCCTGGGGGTGGGATATGCTAAAAGCTTTGATATTAATATATTCTGTTGCCTAGCACTCCTACGGAGCAAAGGTCAATAACCCCATTAGTGACGAATATGAAGAGGCGGCGACTGTCGGAGGACTCAGAGAGAGGAATTTTACAGGTATTCATCACCGAGAATCCACCAATCACATACAGGAAAGCAGGAGCAATCCGAAATGACCTAATTAGAAGCGAATTTCGCGAAGGGAATCGGAAGGACCCGTGCAAAGCAAAGGGGACCTACCCATGTGGAACATGCGACAACTGCAGAGTAATAAAGAAGTGTATTAAAACCACCCTACCGAATGGGGAGATCTTTGAGCCTAAGCATTATGCGAATTGCCATACCAGGGGCATCGTCTACTTAATGAGATGCGACTGCAACGCCTTCTACGTAGGCAAAACAAAGCAGGAGTTTGGGAAAAGAGTAAGCCAACACATGAATAGCATGGAGCTGTGCAACCTCTACCTACCCCTAGGACGTCACGTGGCATACAAACATGCCCACAGAATGCCAAACGTATCTTTTATGGCACTAGAAAGGGTACATATCCCTAGTAGGGGGGGCGACTGGAACAAGACCCTACTACAACTTGAAATGAGGTGGATCCAACGCCTCAAGGCCACCACACCACCAGGACTAAATGAATCGGAGAGCTACAGACCGTTCCTAGAAGGTTTTTCCTCTGGGAAAACGGACTGAGATAACCATGTCACAGATTCATTAGAAACCTCTGCCACGTTTTTGTCGTTATATGACCTCTTTTTTATCTTTTTTCTTTGTCTTTTTCCATTTTGACTTTTTAAATTTCCCAATCGTTGATTTTCTGATCGATGTTCTGATTCTTCGATCTTGGATTGCGATTTCTCCTTGACCTCCCCCTCGGCCATACTTCCCCCCACAACAAAGCCCCACACCTTTGGGCGGCACGCCAACGAAGATTGGGCAAACCATGCATGGAATCGCAACGGAGGAATGGCCGGTTGTGCATCTCCCATGCATCAACCATGCCTCCACTATCAAGACCAGATCCGGTCACCCAATAATAGATGACCAAATTGCCTAAAGTAGGACTTCTCCCCTCCTCTCGTTCTCTCCCCCCCCCCCAGAGGTCCAATCTAGCCAGGAATAGGCATTCCCGATGTCTAATCCGTTTAGAACCCGGGCCACCATCCCGGGCCACATGCTTCTCCCAGGACACCTTTTCACTCCATTGATAACCAGGTGTCAAATTGTAGACTGTTGTTAATACTAGCTGTTTACTATATTATTTACACATACTACATGAGTTAACTCTAGCATCGATTATGTACATGTCAGCATTTATGTATTGTTCACCCTTATGTAATGTGAGCCAGAATGCGGATACATGTTCTACCCCCAACAAACACCCGGCACGGTAAGCCCCTGCTGCTGCCGATCAGGCCGGCAGGGGCACACAGAAGCGATGTGGCTCTTGTCATCAGGCCCCCTCCCATATCCACGGGAGCACGCCCAACCGTGTCGGCGGCCGCCAGCTGATATCCCGGATGACGTAGGCGAGTGTGCGCGCGCAATGCGCGCACGCGCCCCACAGCCAAACGTCAGCTGAAGGGAATCAGCGGCGCGATCTGCGCACGCGCGTCCCTCTTTAAAGGCCGGGGAGCATCGGGTCCTCTCACTCTCACCCAGCCTGAGAGGAGAGAGGTCCTGAAAGAGCCAGTGCAGACCTGCACACCGGAACAAGCATCCCTGCTACCAGAAACGTGAGTCACTGGCCTGAATATGCCAGCATTTCAATGCTAAACACGGTTAAAGGAGCCTGAACAATGATACTGGTTTTTTTACCCCCTTCATGATTATCACTCAACCGCTCACTTAATACACCTTTGCATATACCTCCAAGCTATCTATATATTCCTGCCTGGAAAATGGTCAGCTTTACAGTATACACATATAGTTCCCAGTTAAGTAACTACACACAACCCCGTTAGTCACCCAACAGAAAATGCATCATCCTAGCGACCCAAGGCACCCCATTAAGGATCGAATTTTCACAAGGATGCACTGCCAACATGCTAAAATATACGAATCGAAGAAGTGGTCGTTATACAGCCACACATAGGGCCACATATGGCCACATAAAACAAGCATAAACAAGCATAACTAGACACACGGATCTACCGTTGTTTTATACTTTTTCTTTACATATATTGTTTATATATATATATCTTCTACATATACCACACATATGTATTTGTACAACTAGGAACCGACCGGGGCATACAACCCTAAGGCTCAACCAGGCATTGGAATAGATGCTCGAATTCAACGCAACAAAGAAACCCACAAGGTACTAACCTAGAAAGGGTCAGATACGTTGGTTATATTACACACGTACTCCCCAACCACTTTAAACATTCATACCCTAAACCAAACCATCCAAACCCAACCAATTTAATCTATACTCAGATCTCTCCTGACTGGACTTACAACTCCAATCCGGAGCAGAACCTAGCACGACACCATAGCATCACTTGGATGGGACCTTCTGACGATCCATTCGGCCAATTTAGGGGCCTCCAAAGACCCACGATACAGCCAGTAAGTTTATACCCTTTAATATACACAGCATCCCTATAGACAAATACGGTCTATCTGAACTTACTCAATACTTTGCAGGTTACAAGGCTCACGCTCTCGCTGTTTCTTGAGGGAACATCATCTCCGCTTACGGCAAAACAAATGTATGTACTAATATTTTTGGAGATACCACTGTTTGACATATCAATCAATGGTACTCGCCAACCAGTAACTAAGATTATTCATATGATTATTTCAGAAACAAGTGTGACTTATACCCTTGAAAAAGGCTCCAGGATCGAGCCGAAACGCGTTGGGACGCAAAAAGAGGAAATCTCTCTAAACACAATAGAGAAGCTTCCTATTTTACCAAGTCACAATCTTCACATCTGTCACCATTTCATTATCTTTATCACCCTCTTCACTTAGGGGTCTACAACCCCTCACCTTTACCACTGTGTACTGTATATATAATGTTTTTCATACAGTAAACAATCTAATTTTTATCATAATTACCATTTGTATTATTCATTACTCTTTGCACCTTGCCCATAAAGTCCCCCCAACCCTTAGGCCTGAGGTACCTAACCCCATAACGATTACGATAGGGACGGCGGCAAAACCCCTTCCTATCCAATAGGTAGATAAGGATCAACCAACCCCCAGAATACAAAAATTCTGTTTTTCTCTTACGTCCTCCGACAGTCGCCGTCCCTTCCCAAGTCTTCACCAATGGGTATTGACCTTTGCTCCGTAGGAGTAGCTAGGCAACAAGAATTGTTAATACAAAAGCTTTTAGCATAGACACACCCCTAGGGGCTGTCCCCTCAGTCAATACCTCCATGCACCAGCATTCCCAACTCAGTTTGATCTTGCCTAGCTTAGGAGTAGCTGGCTTTCCTGTGCTGGGGCTCAGTCTCAGCCTTCTACCCTTTATTTGATTTTATTTCAAGTATTTTTTTCTTTTCTTTACTAGCTGTTGTTTTGTCAGCTTTAGTTTAGGGATCTTCGGATGAAGAATCACATGCGGAGCTGGGTCTCGGACTGGCCGCCCTGGATCCCAGGGCTGAGAGCCAGATGGATCCCCAGCCTGCCATCGAGCGTTCAGCTTAGGTTTGCCCTGGCACATTGAACGACCCATCCCTGTTCGCTGCAGGGATGCTGCCTGTGACTGTGGCTACCTCACTGGACGCCATGCTGCGGTCTATGGCTGCAGTCCACAAGCGTCCTGGCTGCGGCACTCCCTGTCTGCCTTGATAGTGGTTTGTCGCTGGAGACGGCTCCCCACGCGATCTGGTACGGTAAGCACCTTCTGTGTGGGGACCTTCTGTGTGGGTGTCAGTCTGTGGCTGTGTAGTACCCCCCATGTCTGTGTAAATGCGGGCTCCCTGTCAGGTCCCTGTATGGCTGCACTGCCTGTGGGCTGCGAGGGTGGGCCATCCTGCCCTGCTGTGAGTTATGCTCTGGGTGCAGTTCTGGGTGCAGACATGTGTGTGCGGCGGCCGCTGCGTCGATCCGCCGTTTTCTTTGCTTGAATGCTGTGACCGGCCCTGTCCCTGTACAGCGCCGTGTTTTGGCGCCATTCGCCGCCATTTTGGCGGGCCGTACTCGTCCGAGCACATGTCGGCGCCATGTTCCTGTAGCCTCAGCCGGGCGGCCATGTTTGCGGAGCCTCATAGGCTATATCAGTCAGCCAGCTATTGCATCACTTCCTCTTTCTCTGGGAACAGCGATCGGTGGCAGCAGCCTGTTGTGCTCTCTCCAGGTTTTTACCTTCTTTGTCCTGTCATTCCTTGCTCAGTGTTATCTTTCCCTGCGGGGTCGGTGCATACAGTATTGTGCGGTGGGCTGCGCTCGCCGTGGTGTTAAAGGGCCAGTACCTTTTTTTGCTTTTCATTACTGGGGCATGGATTCTCAGGATAGCAAGTTTCCCCCCGCCCTGGTGGGGGACCAGGGGGCTGCTGCACCCCCCGAGGGGGCCGATCTGACCACTGTAGTGGCTTCCTTAGTGTCTCAGGTGCAGATGCTGATGGCTGAACGATCCGCAAAAAGGGCCAGGGTATCCATTTCCTCTGATTCAGAGGGCGATGTGGCTGGCGTACCCTTCTCGGGGTCCCGCTCATCTTTGGACCTTCTGGGGTCCGAGGGGGAGGCAGAGGTGGAGGGGGTTGATGTTTCTCCCCCTGGCTCGCCTGAAGAGCTTGCACTCATGAATGAGCTGATTGCTTCCATTAAGGATACCTTGCACCTAGAGGATGAGCCTACTCCTCCTGCTAGGGTGTCCTCTTTTGGAACGCAGAGGACTCTAAAATCAGCGCAGGTTTTTCCCTGTCCTGCTGAATTTCACCATACTGTTAATGAACAGTGGCGCAATTTAAAGAAGCCCTTTACTGTGCCAAATAAGTTTAAACTGCTTTATCCGTTTGCGCCCTCCACCGACGAGCGTTGGTGTGTGGCGCCTCAGGTGGATCACGCGGTGGCCATTTTGAACAAGGCTACTGCGGTGCCTTCTGAGGATACCCCGGTTTTCCGGGACCCTACGGACCCTACGGACAGGAGAATGGAGTCTCTTGCCCGTCATGCCTATATGGTTGCTGAAGCCTATTTTTGCTTCCATTATGGTGGCACAGGCTGTTGCAGATTGGACAAAGATGCTTAGACGCACCTTGGTGGCTGATTCAGCTTCGCCTACCACGTTGGCTATGGTGGACCAGATCCATCAGGGTGTCATGTACTTGTGTGATGCGGACTTGAACTTAGCTCCCTTGGCTGCGCGCCTGTCCAGCGTGGCAATACTGAACCGTCGTCTGATTTGGCTGAAAAATTGGTCGGTCGACCAATCTTCTCGCAAGACGCTGGCGGATTTTCCCTACGCGGGATCTCGCCTTTTTGGCGAGGCTTTGGATACTCTGATAAAAGGGGTTACGGGGGGCAAGAGTACTCTCCTACCCCAGTCTCACAAGCATAAGTCCTTCCGTGGTAAACGGAATTCCTCGTCTAGGCCCTCTCAGGGGTCCTTTCGTGCCTTTAGGTCACAATCCAAGGGCAAGCCCTTCAAAGGCCAAGGCTCCCAGAAGAAGTCGTGGGCAGGGAAGCAGAAGTCGGGCCAGTCCAGTTCGACTTCCCATACCACTTTCGCCTGAAGGGGCGCCCTCACCCGTTTCTGGGGTGGGGGGACGTCTGCGCGGTTTCCCACAACCTCGGCTGACCCGCATTCGGGACAGATGGGTTCAGGAAATCGTTCGATCTGGTTACAAGATCGAATTTCTCTCTAGGCCGGCGGGCAGATTTTTTCCCTCAAATCTTCAGCTGTCTCCGGAGCGCTTGCAGGATCTGCACCGGGCGGTGCAGGACCTGCGGGCCCAAGGGGTGGTTGTTCCGGTGCCTCATCGGGACAGATTTCGGGGGTTTTACTCCAATCTGTTCACCGTGCCCAGAAAGGAGGGCAAAGTGCGTCCGATTCTGGACTTGAAAGCTCTGAACCGCTTTGTGCGGGTTCGCAAGTTCCGCATGGAATCCCTGCGCTCAGTGGTGGCTGCCCTTAGTCCGGGGGAATTCATGGCCTCCATCGATCTGAAGGATGCATACCTACACATCCCCATTTTCGAGGGTCACCAGAGGTACCTTCGATTCGCCATTGCGGAGGATCACTACCAATTCGTGGCGTTACCTTTCGGTCTCGCTTTGGCTCCGCATGTTTTTACCAAGGTGCTGGCGCCGGTTCTGGCCCTGTTGCGAGCACAGGGCATTGCTGTCTTGGGGTATCTGGACGATATCCTGATACGGTCAAACGCCAGTCAGAGCCTGGTGACCGACCTGTCCACCACGATGCGGACACTGCAGGAGTTCGGTTGGACTATAAACATTCCGAAGTCGACTCTGTGTCCTTCGGTTCGTCATCCCTACCTGGGAATGATTCTGGACTCTGTCCAAGCGAAGGTCTTCCTGCCGGAAGACAAGCTTCGGACTCTTCAGGACGAGGTCAGGTCCCTCAGGGACAACCGGCACTCGTCTCTCCGGACATGCATGAGATGTCTGGGTTTAATGGTCTCAGCTTTCGAGGCGATCCCTTTTGCCCAGTTTCACACGCGGGGTCTCCAAGCGGAGATTCTTGCCAAGTGGGACGGGCGGCCGCAATCCCTGGATCTGCGGATCTCGTTGAGCCACAGCACCAGAAGGGATCTTCTGTGGTGGCTCCAGTCCCCGGCGGTGTCGGGGGGCAAGTCTTTTTTCGTCCATTGTTGTGGACAGTGATCACCACGGATGCCAGCCTGTCGGGCTGGGGTGGTGTTCTGGGCGTTTTGTCCGCCCAGGGAACTTGGTCGGAGGAGGAGTCCTCCCTTCCGATCAACATTCTGGAATTGAGGGCGATAAAGCTTTGCCTTTTGCGATGGACAGACCGGCTTCTGGGCCGTCCGGTTCGGGTTCAGACGGACAATGCCACCGCGGTGGCCTATGTCAACCATCAAGGGGGCACCAGGAGTGCCCGGGCGGCTCGGGAAGTGGCCGACATTCTGTCTTGGGCCGAGACGCACGTCCCGGCGATAACAGCAGTTCACATACCGGGGGTGGGGAACTGGCAGACGGACTATCTGAGTCGCCAGACCCTGGACCAGGGGGAATGGTACCTTCACCCGGATGTCTTCCAGATGTTGTGCGCAAAGTGGGGTTCTCCGGATGTGGACCTGTTCGCGTCTCGTCTAAACAACAAGGTGGAAAGGTTCATGGCAAGGACGCGCGATCCTCAGGCAGACGCCTCAGACGCGTTAGTGGCGCCATGGCATCAGTATCGTCTGATGTATGCTTTTCCACCGATTCAACTACTGTTTAGGCTGCTTCGCAGATTGGCCTCGGAACCGCACACACTGATTCTGGTGGCACCGGACTGGCCTCGCCGGTCTTGGTACGCAGACCTCGTAAATCTGGCAGTCGACGCTCCGTGGCGCCTGACGCTTCGGGAAGACCTTCTGTCTCAAGGGCCGATATTCCATCCTGCTTTACAGTCGCTGGCTTTAACGGCCTTGCTGTTGGGAGCCAGGTCCTGAAGGATAGGGGTCTCTCCCCTGAGGTCATTCCCACTTTGATCAAGGCTAGAAAAGCCTCTTCGGGAAAAATTTACTACTGTACTTGGAAAGCGTACTTTGCCTGGTGTGAGTCCAGGGGGTATTCCCCTCGCTCATACTCGGTGTCGAGAGTGTTGGCTTTCCTCCAAACTGGAGTGGACCAGCGTTTGGCGTTGGCCACAATTAAGGGTCAGATTTCTGCGCTGGCCGTTCTCTTTCAACGCCCTGTGGTGTCTAATTCATTGGTTAGCACCTTTGTTCAAGGGGTGCGACATTTGGCCCCTCCTAGGAGGAAACCTTTGCCTCCATGGGACTTGAACTTGGTTCTGTCCATGTTACAACAGGCTCCCTTTGAAAAGATCAGGGAGATCTCGTTGTCTCTGTTGTCCAAAAAGGTTGCCTTTTTGGTGGCGATCACTTCGGCTCGCAGGGTGTCGGAGCTGACGGCTTTGTCCTGCAGCTCTCCCTACCTGGTGATTCACAAGGATAAGGTGGTCTTGTGACCTAACCCATCTTTTCTTCTGAAAAGGATCTCGGAGTTTCACCTTAATGAAGACATTGTCTTGCCTTCGCTCTGCGCGAAGCCTAAGCATCCGAAGGAGGTTGCCTTACATTCCTTGGATGTTGTCCGGGCGATCAGGGTTTACCTGTCGTCCACTAAATCTTTTCGCAAGTCGGATTCCCTCTTTGTCCTTCCTGAGGGACCTCGGAAGGGCATGGCGGCGTCGGCTGCGACCATCGCCAAATGGATCAGACAGATCATTGAGCAAGCCTATGCCTTGAAGGGGAAGGTTTCACCTTTCCCTGTGAAAGCGCACTCTACCAGATCCTTGAGTACGTCTTGGGCTTACCGTCATCAGGCTTCTGTGGCCCAGGTGTGTAAGGCGGCGACTTGGTCGTCCGTTCACACCTTCTCAAAATTCTATAAGGTGGATGTTCAGGCATCGGCCGATGCCTGCTTTGGCCGTAAAGTTCTCAGTGCGGCAGTTTCTTAGGGACCCTTGTTTTTCTGGGCCCTTGGTTATTGGGGTGTTTTACCCCTGGGTTACTTATCTTTCCTGGGTTGTTGCTCCTGTTGAGCACGTGTTCCTGTTGCCCAGTTGGTTCTCTTACTGTGGTAAGGTTCCTTTCTCTGATGTGGGTACTGCGTTGCCTTTTCCACGGTTGCGTCTCCCACCCCTCATGTCTACACTGCTTTGGGACGTCCCATTGGTGAAGACTTGGGAAGGGGCGGCGACTGTCGGAGGACGTAAGAGAAAACGGAATTTTTGTAAAATCTTACCGTAAAATTCCTTTCTCTGAGTCCTCCGACAGTTGCCGCCCCCCGCCCCTCTTTTGGGAGGCAAGATCAAACTGAGTTGGGAATGCTGGTGCAGGGAGGTATTGACTGAGGGGACAGCCCCTAGGGGTGTGTCTATGCTAAAAGCTTTTGTATTAACAATTCTTGTTGCCTAGCTACTGCTACGGAGCAAAGGTCAATACCCATTGGTGAAGACTTGGGAAGGGGCGGCGACTGTCGGAGGACTCGGAGAAAGGAATTTTACGGTAAGATTTTACTAAAATTCAGTTTTTTCAGTATGTCAATTCAAAAAGTGAAAATGTTCTTTTAATTTTGATGATTATGGCTTACAGCTAGTGAAAACCCAAAATTCAGTATCTCAGAAAATTAGAATATTTTGAAAAGGTTAAATATTGTAGACTCATAGTGTTAAACTCTAATCTGCTAATTAACTCAACACACCTGTAAAGTTTTCCTGAGCCTTTAAATGGTCTCTCACTCTGGTTCAATAGGTTACACGATCATGGGTAAGATTGCTGACTTGACAGTTTTCCAGAAGAGACCGTCATTGACACCCTCCACAAGGAGGGTAAGTCACAAAAGGTAATTTCTAAAGAAGCTGGCTTTTCAGAGTGCTGTATCCAAGCATATTAATGAAAAGTTGAGTGGAAGAAAAAAGTGTGGTAGAAAAAGGTGCACAGGCCACATAGATAATCGCAGCCTTGAGAGGATTGTGAAGCAAAGACCATTCAAGAATTTGGGGAGATTCACAAGGAGTGGACTACGGCTGGTGTCAGTGCTTCAACAGCCACCACACACAGACACATCCAGGAGATGGTCTACAACTGTCCTATTCCTTGTGTTAAGCCCCTTCTGAACCAGAGACAATGTCAGAAGAAGTGCCTTACCTGGACTTAACTGTTGCTCAGTTGGTCCAAAGTCCTTTGCATAAAAGTAAATGTTGAATTTAATTTGGAAATCAAGGTCCCAGAGTCTGGAGGCACAGAATTCAAGTTGCATGAGGTACAGTGTGAAGTTTCCACAGTCAGTGATGGTTTGGGGAGCCATGTCATCTGCTGGTGTTGGTCCACTGTGTTTTATCAAGTCCAAAGTCAGCACAGCATGCTTTCCTCTGCAGACCATCTTTATGGAGATGCTGATTTAATTTTCCAGCAGGACTTGGCACCTGCCCACACTGCCAAAAGTACCAATACCTGGTTTAATGATCATGGTATCACTGTGCTTGATTGGCCTGCAAACTCGAGTGACCTAAACCCCATAGAGAATCTGTGGGGTATTGTAAAGAGCAAGATGAGCGAATCTAGACCCAACAATGCAGACGAGCTGAAGGCCACTCAAAGCAACTTGGGCTTCCATAACACCTTAAAACCTCAGCAGTGCTAAAGGCTGATCGCCTCCATGCCACGCCGCATTGATGCAGTAATTCATGCAAAAGGAGCGTGTGAGGAGTGCATACTATACTGTAAATAGACATATTTTTTCAGTACGCCAACATTTCTGTATTAAAAATCTTTTTTTTTTTTTTTTTTTTTTTTTTATCGGTCTTATGTAATTTATTTTCTGAGGCACAGAATTTTGGGTTTTCACTAGCTGTAAACCATAATCATCAAAATTTAAAAGAGAAATGCTTGAAATGTATCACTTTGTGTAATGAATCTATAGAAGGAGATTCACTTTTTGAATTGAATTACTGAAATTACCTTTTTGATTATATTCAAATTTTGATGTTTACCAAATTGACTCTCTTGACCTAAGGACTAAAGTATACCGATCCCCGCTGAGCAGGCAGTCGATAGCTCCGTCTCTCTTCTGTGTGCAGAGACGGAGCTGTCAGAGCCCCGCTCTCCTCTATGTGAGTTCGGGTGATAATGGACCGCCTGTCCATTTTTCATCCGATCTTATCTGATCCTCCAGACGGACAGAAAATAGGATTTCCATCCGTCCGGATTTTACGGACAGGATCGGATAGCAGCGGGTGTCAGTGGAGATATCTCTGCTGACATCCGCTGTGCCATAGGGCTGCATGCAGCATACGATCAGGTCCATCTGAATCTAATACAGGAAAACACCAGTCACCGCACCTAGTGTGAACGACCCCTATTGTACACCGACTGTTGCCCATGTGCAGCTCCGTGTACAATACTAGACATTGCATTTCTGGACTGGGGCCGTTTGGGCAGGTAAGTCTCTCATAATTGTGCATACTTGTGTTATGGCAAGAGCCCCAGAGACCTTCATCAGATTTGGCGATTCTTTGTTTGACATACTGTGTATGGCTTTCTGGAATGTGTAAGTGCTTCATCGAAACAGGTCTTTTTTTTTTCTCTTTGTGAAGTAGCTACTGGGTTTAGTGTGCATTTTTCCGTTGTATAAATACTTTGAGCATTCCTTGCAATTCTTTGAGGGTAGGGCATGTTGAGAGTTGTACATCTGCTAGGAAGTAATGCACTATGTCTTATTCTGTATCAGGACAGCCCAGACTCTTTAGCTAAACATGTTATCAGGCCAAACAGTAGGAAAATCATACTTTAGTCACACTGCAAAACATTTTCTAACACTCTCACTGAGAATGTTTGTTTATAATATAGCAATAGTGAGTAATAGATTATTCCATCCATCCTAAATGCTGTGGATGGCGGAATCTCTGCTGCCAGCTGTTGTATTAAAACAGTTGCAGCACCCTGACACATCTGTCAGGATGTAGTCACTGGCTGATCATTTTCCACTCCGCTACTTTAAGTTTTCATTTGAAGTTTGTAAAGCCAGATGGTGCCAACAGTGTCACTCATAACATGAGTTTTGGCCGATTTTAACAGGAATCATTTGGGATTCTAGCCGTGAGTGGCCAGCTTAAGTTGCCAAATAGACAGAGAAACACATTCTGCTCTTCACAGCATATGGCTGCCAAATGCCCAGTGGCTCTTCAATTTGACTGTAGAATAAGGACGACCGTTGCATCTTGTAGAGAAAAAGAAAAACCTTTACATTTTTAAGGAAGGGAATGTCCTGTGTACACCGCTTTGTCCATTAGCTAGTTTCCACAAGGGATCTGACATATATTTGAAGACCAACCAGATACATTTAGGCACCACAAGGAACCTCTTTTAGCGCCATTAACTTAACCACTTTACCACTAGAGCATTTTGCTGTCTTACGTCTGGGCCACTTTTTGTGCTTCGGCACTGTGCGACTTTAACTGACAATGGTGCGGTCATGCAATGTGGTACCCAAACGAAATTTACGTCCTTTTTTCCCACAAACAGAGCTTTCTTTTGGTGGTATTTGATCACCTGTGCGATTTTTATTTTTTGCGATATTAATAAAAAAAGAGCGAAAATTTTGCAAAAAAATGACATTTTCAACTTTGTCTTTCAAAAAATATCCAATATACTCAATTTATGTCATTTTTTTTTTGGCCAAAATATATTTAGTTACATGTCTGACAAAAAAAAATTGAATGAGCGTATTTCTATTGGTTTGCGCAAAAGTTATAGCGTCTACAAACTATGGTGTAAATACTGAAATTTACACAGCTTTAATTTCTGACTGCCTAGCTCATTTCATGAAGTGCTAAAATGGCAGGGCAGTACAAGACCCCCCAAATTACCACTTTTTGGAAAGTAGACATCCTAAGGAATGTTCTGAGAGGCACGTTGAGCTCATTGAATATTTCATTTTTTTCTCACAGGTGTTTGAAAAATAACTAAAAAAAAAAATTTTTTTTTTTTTAACACAAAAGTTGTCACTAAAAGATAAATTTCTCACACATGACATCGGTATATGTGGAATGACACCCCAAAATACATTCTGCCGCTTCTCCTGAGTATGGGGATACCCCATGTGTGAGACTTTTTGGGAGCCTAGCTGTGTACGGGACCCCAATAATCAATCCCCATCTTTAGGTTTTCTAATGGCGTAAATTTTTGATTTTACTCCTCACTACCCATCACAGTTTTGGAGGCCCTGAAATTTCAAGATAGCACAAAACCCCCCCAAATGACCCCATTTTGCAAAGTAGACACCCCAAGCTATTTGCTGAGAGGCATAGGGAGTACATGGAATATTTTATATTTTGCCACAAGTTCCGGGAAATATATTATTATTATTTTTATTTTTTTACACAAAGTTGTCACTAAATGATATATTTCTCACACATGCCATGGGTATATGTGAAATGACACCCCAAAATACATTCTGCTGCTTCTCCTGAGTACAGGGATACCCCATGTGTGAAACTTTTTTACAGTCTAGCCGAGTACAGGTCCCCGAAAGCCAACCCCCACTTTCAGGCTTTCCAAGGGCATAAATTGTTGATTTCACTCTTGACTACCTATCACAGTTTCGGAGGCCATGAAATGCCAAGACAGCACAACCCCCCCCCCCCCCCCCAAATGACCCCTTTTCGGAAAGTAGACACCCTAAGCTATTTGCAGAGAGGCATGTTGGGTGTTTTGCAGATGTCACTTTTTGTCACAAAGTTTTGGAAATTGAAAAAAGAGGGAAAAAAATGCATTTTCCTGTTTTTTCTTCATTTTCCAAAAAAAATGAGAGCTGCAAAATACTCACCATGCCTCTCAGCAAATAGATTGGAGTGTCTACTTTGCAAAATGGGGTCATTTGGGGGGGGTTTGTGCCATCTTGGCATTTCATGGCCTTCAAAAGTGTGATAGGTAGTAAGGAGTGAGATCAACAATTTACGCCCTTAGAAAGCCTGAAGGTGGGGAGTGGTTTTCCGGGTCCTGTACGCGGCTAGACTGACAAAAAGTCTCACACATGGGGTATCCCTGTACTCAGGAGAAGCAGCAGAATGTATTTTGGGGTGTCATTTCACATATACCCATGGCATGTGTGAGCATTATATCATTTACCGACAACTTTGTGTAAAAAAAAAAAAAAAATTATAATTTTCCCGAAACTTGTGGCAAAATATAAACTATGCCATGGACTCATCATGCCTCTCAGCTAATAGCTTGGAGTGTCTACTTTGCAAAATGGGGTCATTTGGGGGGGTTTTGTGCTATCTTGGCATTTCATGGCCTTCAAAAGTGTCATAGGTAGTAAGGAGTGAGATCAACAATTTACGCCCTTAGAAAGCCAGAAGGTGCGGATTGGTTTTCCGGGTCCTGTACGCGGCTAGACTGCAAAAAAGTCTCACACATGGGGTATCCCTGTACTCAGGAGAAGCAGCAGAATGTATTCTGGGGTGTCATTTCACATATACCCATGGCATGTGTGAGCATTATATCCTTTACTGACAACTTTGTGTAAAAAAACAAAAAAAACAAATGGTAATTTTCCTGAAACTTAGGGCAAAATGTAAAATACTCCATCGACTAGAGATATGCCGGTTTTCGGTAATTCGATATATCGCGGTATTGCATACCCACGGTATTGTTATTGTGGCATTTTTAAAATACCGTGTTTATCTGCTCCTCAAGTCTGACTTATGAATTGATACATTTCAGTGAGCTGGATGACTCATTCACTCACTCAGCAGTTCACTCACTCAATAGAAACAGCTCTGGTAATATGACCCTAGAGTGAGAGACTTGGCTCCTCCCTGTAACCAATCAGACAGCTCCCACTCAGCACACACCCACATGCTTCTTCCAGGGCTCAGACACAGACAGAAATACTGCCTAATACAAGCAAGTCTCTGCAGATAGAATAAGATAGATATTTATTTATTATATACATATGTACATATATACATAGGCATAACAGCATATTATATATATATATATATATATATATATATACACACACACACACACACACACACACACACGTGTCTTGCCTACCTGGTGATGACTGGTCCTGGCGCTCCGATCCGATGGCCTGGTCATTAAAGGGGCAAATCCTTGCGGTCCAGAAGTGGTTAAACCTGCAGGAGGAGCAGTGTTTTTATCTATACTGTAAATGACTTTACTATTGCTTTAGGCCTGGTTCACATGTATGCGGGTTGGTGGTTCACATGTATGCAGGTTTGGGGCCCACGTTTGCACAGGCATAGCAGCCCATTGATTAGAATGGGCTTGAGCTGTTATGCCTGCGTTTTCGGCAGAAAAAAGGTGAATGCAGAATTTAAAAAAATGCAGTGGCCATGAAATCCATCCTTCTTTTGCACCATCCAACTTACCTGCAGTTGCTGCACACGCAAACTATGCTTTTAAATGCTGGGCCCACGTATATAAAAAATGCAGAAAGCTTGCCAGAGCAGGAACTGCAGGTTAGTCGCATGGTGCAAAAACAGGATGGATTTCAAGGCCACTGAATTTTAAAAAAATGCTGCATGCACCTTTTTTCTGTGGAAAATGAGGGCATAGCAGCCCGTTCAAATCAATGGGCTGCTATGCCTGTGCAGTTGTGGGCCGCCAACCCGCATACATGTTTGCCGCCAACCCGCATACATGTGAACCAGGCCTAAAGCAATAGTAAAGTAATTTATAAATAACGGCACCGGTCCTCCTTCAGGTTTAACCACTTCTTTACCACAAGGATTTGCCCCCTTAATGACCAGGCCATCGGATCGGAGCCGAGCGCCAGGACCAGTCATCACCAGGTAGGACAGACACTGCTTGATGGCTTATTTTAGGCCTGGTTCACAGAGTCTGTACTGACTGACTATATAATAATGTGCTTAAGTGAACCAAAGTCCCTAAATTCAGCAATGAAATTCAAGTGAGGTAGAAATTTAATAATTTAAATTAAATAATTGAATACCGTATACCGTGGCAAATCCTTAATCAATTAATCGCAGCATGAAAATCTGATACCGTCACAAGCCTACCATGGACTCAATATGCCTCTCAGCAAATAGCTTTGGGTGTCTACTTTCCAAAACGGGGTCATTTGGGGGGTGTTTGAACAGTCCTGACATTTTATGCTCAATTTTAGCAACACATCACCCACTCTTCTAACCACTTGAAAACCAAGCCTTTTCTGTGACTTTTTGTTTACATGAAAAAATATTTTTTTTTTTACAAGAAAATTACTTTGAACCCCCAAACATTATATATTTTTTTAAAGCAGAGGCCCTACAGAACAAAATGGTGGATGTTGCAATTTTTTTTGTCACACGGTATTTGCGCACACATTTTCCAAACGCAATTTTTGCGTAAAAAAACACTTTTTTATATTTAATGCAGAAATACACTATATAATTCCAAATTGTTTGGTAAAATTTAAAAGATGATCTTATGCCGAGTACATAGACACCTAACATGACATGCTTTAAAAATTGCGCACGCCCGTGCCGCGGCAACAAACTACGTACGGTTTTAAAAGCCTTTAAAAGTCTTTACAGGTTACCACTTTGGACTTACAGAGGAGGTCTACTGCAAGAATTACTGCCCTCGACCTGGCGTTCGCGGCGATACCTCACATGCATGTTGCAATTGCAGTTTACATATGACACTAGACCAACGCTTGTGTGCGCATTTGCGCGCAAGCACAGGGGGACAGGGGGGGCTTGATTTTTTTTTTTATTTGCTTTTCTATATTATTTTGACACCTTTTCTTTCATTTTTTTTTTTTTTTTTATCATTTTTTATTGTTATCACGGTGAATTTAAATTTCCCCTATGATAGCAATCTGTAGTGACAGGTACTCTTTTTAAGAAAAATTGGGGTCTTTTAGACTCTAGATCTTTCCTCTGACCTAACGCATCTGACCACACCAAAATTGGTGTGATAAAATACTTTCCCAATTTCCCAATGGCGCTGTTTATTTCTGGCGAAACAGAAGTCATGAATTGCTCGTAGCTTCCGATATCTTAGGCCATAGAGATGATTGGAGCCATTCTCGTCTCCAATCAGCTCTATGGTTAGATAATTGAACCACCGGCTGAACTCTCATCTCGGGTTAACCGGTGGGACAGGAGAGCCCGAGAAAAACTGTGGAAGGCAGCGGAAGGCGGCAGGAGGGGGGGGGAATCCGCTAGGATTGCTTTTACGTGTAAGCCGACCGCTGGCTGTAAAAAACAATACCAAGATGATGCCTAAATCTGCAGGCATCATCCTGGTATAACCACTCAAAGTCCAGCAACGTACCAGTACATTGCTGGTCCTTGTTTGGCATATAGGTTTTTTTTTTTTTTTCATGCAGCCTGTGGGCTGAACGAAAAAAAAGAGAACCTATCAGAAATCAGCACAGGAATAATGCGTAGTATTACTCATCAGTAACCGCCCAAACAACCACCCACTGAATTTAATGATGGGTATACACGACACTATCCACGTATACCAAAATAGGATTTTAACTGCAGTGCTGAAATCAGAAAATCACCACAGCTGCTATCAGCAAAGATATCCATATATGCTGAGCGCAAACACTGTTTGTGTCAGAATATATAAAATCAATGCGTGGTAGCCGACGAGTACCTGCAAGAGAAACAGGTCACAAAAGAATGAAAAAACAAACAAAGGACATTAAAAGTACAGTAGGAAGTGTAGAAGAACATAAAAAATGACTGAGACAACTATTTTTGGCTTTTATGTATTATTTTTATTTTTTTCTTCAAACGTTGAGTTCCAGGTTCGGGTCTCTCAAAATGACGATAGCCATCGAACATCTTTTGAGACCCTGTGTAAATGTGCCCTAAACTGTGCCGTGCTGTACCCTACGCTAATAATCCAGTAGTGTGTGGTAGCGACAGAAACAGTCACCGTGGCAAAGACCAGGTCGGTCAGGACAGTCGGGACAATAATTCCGGGTGTCACGCCTAAATCCGCGCTTGCTGCAGACACGGCATCTTTTTTGGGGGTATCTTTGTTTAGGAGTACTCGGGAGGTATTGCGGAAAATGCCTCTCATGCAGCCGGCTCACTGCATCTGGTTGGGGAAGTTGGGCAGGAGCTCCAGCTGGATACAGGAGGGCTCTGATTATCTCTTCTTGGAATTGAAAGAAGGATAATGTTCCGGCAGACGCTTTGTATAAGACAAAAGTGTTGTAAACAGCCAACTGAAATAGGTATACAGACACTTTTTTGTACCAGCGTCTGGCCTTACGGGCAATTAAGTACGGTCCCATCATCTGGTCGTTGAAGTCCACCCCTCCCATTTTACGGTTATAGTCGTGGACACAAAAGGGCTTCTCAACAACAACACCGGTGACCGTAGTAATTTGGACTGCCGTGTCTGGGTGAATGGAGGACAGCACGTAAACGTTTCGTTTGTCCCTCCACTTCACTGCAAGCAATTCCTCGCACCTCAAGCAGGCTCTCTCCCCCGAGCTCAGTGGGGCATTTACTAGCCGTTGGGGGAAGCCCCGACGATTAGATCGCACGGTGCCACAAGCGCCAATTTGCAATTGAAAGAGGTGTCTAAAAAGTGGCACGCTTGAATAGAAATTGTCCACGTACAAGTGGTACCCCTTTCCGAATAAGGGTGACACCAAGTCCCAAACTATCTTGCCGCTGCTCCCTATGTAGCCTGGGCAGTCGGGGGGCTCCACAGTGCTATCTTTTCCCTCATAGACATGGAAATTAACTGTATAGCCTGTGGCCCTGTCACAAAACTTATACAACTTGACCCCGTATCTGGCACGCTTGCTGGGGAGGTACTGTTTGATAGCAAGGCGACCAGTAAACTTAATCAGGGACTCGTCAATGCAGACATCTTGCTGCGAACCGCTGATTGAAGTGGTCTATGAGGGGCCGAATTTTGTGGAGCCGATCATATGCAGGGTCTCCCAGAGGACGACAGAGTTCATTGTCGTTGAAATGCATGAACCGAAATATTTGTTCGTATCGAATCCTGGACATAGCAGCAGAGAACACGTGCATTTGATGAATTGGGTCAGTGGACCAATATAACCGCAATTCATTCTTTCTTGTAATGCCCGTGTTGAAGGAAAGGCCCAGAAAGGTTTTAAACTCCTGAATCGTAATAGGATTCCAGGCGAATGGTCTGGCAAGGGGTGAATTTGGGTTGGCGGCGATGAATTGTTGAGCGTACAAATTTGATTGGTCCACAATAGATCTGAAAAGATCTTCAGTGAAAAACAGCTCAAAAAAGTTTATGGGATTAAAACCAGCTGTTTCCACTTGGATTCCGGGTTGGGCGGTGAATGGGGGAAGTACTGGCGCTGTGAAATCTGTGGGCTGCCAATTAGGATATGCCAGCGCTTCAGGGAGGACACTATGGGCTCTACGGGCCTGTCTTCGGATACACGGTGGCTGCGGGACCCCTCTGTCGGAGCTATCTGTCAGGGAGCTGCTGCTGTCATCTGGTTCGTATACTGACCCGAATTCTGACAGTGAGGCTTCCCCATCGCTCACACGTGCCGTGGTCAGTATTTCGTAGACTTCTTCACCACTGTACCAACGTTTTGTCATTTTAGTAACTAAATTTACCGGTACAGTAGTGCGACTACTAGGTAATAAAAGCACTTGGTTGTCGAGGACTATTTGGTCGCTACAAAAAAAAACTGCTAGTGCTAACAGAGATCAGGCCTGACTCTGCTAACTCAGCGGTTTTGTGTGATTTGTGTTTTTTGGAAGTGTCAGTAATCTATTGATTACTACACTTGCCTGGGTAAGGTGGTCTGGGCAAGGGGGCTAAACGCAGGTGCTAGCAGGAATCAGTGCTGATTGTGCAAACACTGCGTTTGGGGAACACTAAATTATGGGGATGCTAGTATAGTTCTGATCAGATCAGATATTGATCTGTTCAAACACTATACTGGTAATGGAGGTGTGTGTGTGTTAGTGTACTTGACTCTAACTGACGCTAAGTAACGGTGGTGTAGTGGGACCCTGACGCTAACTAGCTAGCCTAAGTTGTGTCACCCGTGACGCTAATACAGTGATCGGTAATCACTGTATATAGTGAACACTGTGACAGGGAAGTGAAGGGGTTAAACTGGGGGAGATCAAGGGGTTAAACCTTTATAGGGGATAGATGGCCGGTGGCCTAAACCTATTCGGGCCTAGCGCAAGCGCAAATTAGGGTCACAAGTGACACTAAATACAGTGATCAATAGTTATCTGATTTACTGTATACATTAGTGCACTGTTATAGAGAGTGAAGGGGTTAACTGGGGAAGATCAAGGGGTTAAAAGTTTTTTAGGGGATAGGTGGCGGGTGCCCTAACCCTATCTGGGCTTAGCGCAAATTAGGGTCACTAGTGACACTAAATACAGTGATCAGTATTTACCTATATACTGTATTTAGTGCACAGAGTAATAGGGTGTAAAGGGGTTAACTGTGGGTGATCAAGGGGTTAAAACTTTATTAGGGGATAGGTGGCGGGTGCCCTAACCCTATTTGGGCCTAGCGCAAGCGCAAACTACGCTCACAAGTGACACTTATACAGTGATCAGTAAAATATCTGTATACCACTGTATATAGTATTCACTGTGAGGGGTTTGGGGGTGATCAAGGGGTTAAATGTGCCTATGTGAGGTGTGTCAGTGTAGTGTTGGTGGAAACTCACGTTTTTGATGTCTCTCTGTCTTCTCCTGGAACCGAAAGGACTCCAGGAGGGACAGTGACATCACTTCCCCTGCCTGTGTTTACATTACACAGACAGGGGACAGATTGCCATTGGTTGGGACCGATCGCCAGACGCTGACCAAAAATCATTGGTCAGTATCTGGTGATTGATTGGTTCCCTACCGAATGCCATCAGAATCGGCACCCGCAGCGCGCTCTGGGAGCCGAGAACGCGCCGACGTAGGTCTACGTGACCAGACGGGATCGTGCCACTTTCCCGCAGTAGTACTACGGTACTCAGCGGTAAAGTGGTTAAAGCGGTTGTATCCTCAACGAAAAAAAAAAAAAACCCTGCAGGACAAAGGCATAATGAGCAAGTATGCATTGCATATTAGCTCATTAACCACTTAAGCCCCGGAAGATTTTACCCCCATTCCGACAAGGGGGTTTTTTGTGATTCGGCACTAAGTGACTTTAACGGACAATTGCGCGGTCGTGCGACGCTGTACCTAAACGAATTTGACGTCCTTTTTTTCCCACAAACAGAGCTTTCTTTTGGTGGTATTTGATCACCTGTGCGATTTTTACTTTTTGCGATATAAACAAAAAAAGAGCGTCAATTTTGAAAAAATAACAATATTTTTCACATTTTTTTATATGAATTTCCCCAAAAAAATGTAAAAATCAAAATTTTTTAACATTTTAGGCCAATTTGTTTTATGCTACATATGTTTTATAAAAAAAAATCGCAAAAAGCGTATTTTGATTGGTTTGCGCAAAAGTTATTGCGTTTACTAACTAAGGGAAAGATTTTTGTAATTTTTGGTGTTTTTTTTTTAACACGTAATGGCGGCGATCTGGGATTTTTTTTTTTTTTTTTTGGCGGTACTGCGACATTGCAGCGGACAGATCGGACCCTTGACTGACATTTTTGACACTTTTGGGGTTACCAGTGACATTACTGCAGTAATCAGTGCTATATATATGCACTGTTACTGCAAAATGACACTGGCAGGGAAGGGGTTAACTTTATTGGGGAAGGAGGGGTTAAGTGTGTCCCTAGGGGCGTGCTTCTAACTGTGATTGGACATGGCTACTGGTGTAGGAACAGTGATCAATGGTCCTACATAGTGGAACCGTATGATCACCATTCCTACACAGGGGAGAATGACAGGCGGCTTGTTTACATTAGCCGCCTGCCTTTCTCCCTCTCCACCGACATTGGGTCCGCCGGTCACACGCACGGACTTCCTAGGCAACGAGCCGGGGCGGGCGCGCGCTCGCCCGCTACTGGCTCACAAGCAAGTGACGTATATACGTCACTTTGCCTGGCCGGGGCTGACCGCCACAGTATATGTACTTGCGGCGGTCGGCAACTGGTTATGAAATACTTACCTTAAAACAAAGCCCTGACACGGTTGCCTGGACAGTGCTGAGGGAGCTGTCATGTTCCCTCGGTGTCTCTTCCGGGTTCAGCGGCTCCGGTGCTGTGAGTGGCCGGAGCTGCGATGACGTCACTCCCGCGCATGCGAGCAGGAGTTTACTTTCCGGCAAGGAGTCTGCAAAGAGCTCTGAAGGTCTGCTGGACCTTCAGAGTGCATACGCTGCTGGTGTCAGCGGCTGCATGCAGGGCGAATATCTCCTAAACCGTGCAGGTTTAGGAGATACTCATTTTACCTACAGGTAAGCCTTATTATAGGCTTACCTGTAGGTAAAAGTTTAATGGTGGAGTATACTACCGCTTTAAGCAGTGTTTAGCCCAAGTCAGGCACACTTTTAATCTGTCTGGAGCATCATATCTAATACTAGTACTGGTAGAACATACAGAGGGCATAGAAAAGAATCACCCCCTTAAAACAATCCCATTTTGTTGCTTTGCTGCCTGAAATGAAGACAGTTTTTGTTTTTTTCAGCTGTATTTACGCAACTCATAACATCCAAGTGAAAGATAGAACACCAACATGTCAGAAAAAACTAAAAAGGTGGTTTGGAAGAAGGATCATCCACTTGTGTCAGTATTTTGTTGAACCACCTTTTGCTTTATAACAGACTTTTGTCTGTTGGGATGTCTCTACTAACCTTGCACATTTAGACTTTGCAATATTTGCCCACTCTTCTTTGCAGAACTGCTCGAGTTCAGGTAACTTTGGTGGTGACTGTTTGTGGACTGCAGACATCAAGCCATTCCAAAGGTTTTCAATGGGTTTTAGGTCTGGGCTCTGACTAGGCCATGCAAGGACATTCACCTTTTTCTCCTCTGAACACTGGTAATTTTTGCTGTGTGCTTTAGGTCATTGTCATGTTGGAAGCTAAACCTTCTTCCCAATGACAACTTTCCTGCAGAGGGAAGCAGATTTTCCTCAAGAGTTTGACAGTATTTTGCCCCATCCATTTTTCCTTTTTGTTCTGACAAGTGATCCAGTCCCTGCTGCAGAGAAACACTCATAACTGGATATTACCACCTCTGTTTTACTGTAGGAATGGTGTTATTTGGATAGGGATCTGTATTGGATTTTCGCCAGACATATTGTTTGATCTTGAGGCTAAATTATTTAATTATCGTGTCTGCCGACCATAACCTCTTTTCATGTGGATCAGAATCTTCAAGGTACCTTTTTGGCAAAGCTCAGCTGTGGCTGCATGTCCTTTCTTGAGGAGTGGCTTTTGTCTTGCAACCCTTCCATACAAGCCATGTTTGTCATAAATTCCTGCAACTGCTTGAGTTGCTGTAGGCCTCTTCTTAGCCTCTGAGCAGTTTCCTCCTTGGCTCTTTCATCCAGTTTGGAGTGACGTCCTGATCCAGGGAGGGTCTGTGTTGTGTTGTACCAAATACCTTCTATTTCCTTATAATTGACTGTGCGTCTAGGCATTGATAAAGCCTTTGACCTTTTTTTGTATATATCTCCTGATTTTTTGCCTGTCCGCAACGTTATCCCAGAGATCTTTTGACCGTGCCTTGCCACCCCTAGTTGATTGCTTGCTTCGGTTGCACTACCAGGGACTGAAATGCTCCAGGAAAGCTCTTTTCATGCTGAGCTAATCAAAATGACCACAGCTGATCAGTTGAATGTTAAATGGCTTTGTGTGCCATTGAGAAGGTGATTAGCTACACCTGATTTGAGTTTACAAGTCATTCTTAGGAGAGGGGGTTGGGGGGATCCTTTTTCCAGCTCAGTGATTTGTTTTTGAATTTTTTTAAACATTCTGACATGTTGGTGTTATATCTTTTACTTTGATGTTATACGTAAATACAGCTGGATAAAACAAAAACACTGTCTTCATTTCAGGTTGCAAAGCAATATTGTTCATTTTTCAGTGCAAAAATGGGTGTTTAACCATTTTACGACAAGCGGCGTAGACCTACGTCGGCTGACTTTGCGTGGTTGTACTGGGATGCCGTTTTTTTTGGAGTCCCGATCTAAGCCGGATG
The DNA here is from genome assembly GCF_965119305.1 of Pelophylax lessonae. NCBI lineage: Eukaryota > Metazoa > Chordata > Amphibia > Anura > Ranidae > Pelophylax > Pelophylax lessonae. Next base: position 550,166,198 of record NC_138771.1, on the reverse strand, counting down.
CGGCTTCTATCTGGTCTGCGATGACGTAACCCGGAGGCGGCATCCATGACGTCGCATCCGGGTTACTCAGCTGCTAAAGGAGGCAGTTTTAAAAAGTGAGTGTATTCAAAAATGCAGTTTTTCGGCGTTTTGAATACATGGAAGTGTAGTGAAGGGGTCTAGGGTCTTTTAGACCCTCGATCCCTCCATAAAGAGTACCTGTCACTACCTATTGCTGTCACAAGGGATGTTTACATTGCTTGTGACAGCAATAAAAGTGATCAGATTTATTTATTTTTTAAAATCCTGTTAAAATTAAAAAAATAAAATAAAAATAAAATTCTAGCTGCCCCCGTCGCCGTTAGCTCGCGCACTAAAGAAAACCTATACTGAAGTCGCGCCGCAAATTAAATTGCTGTTCAAACCACACGTGAGGTATCGCCAGAGCATGAGCAATAATTAAAAAAAAAAAAAAAAGCTACACTCTTGACTCTAAATTGGTAAACATAAGAATTATTTTAAAGCGTCGCCTATGGAGATTTTTATTAACCGTAGTTTGGCGCCATTCGTGGGTGTGCGCAATTTTAAACCGTAACATGTTGGGTATCTATTTACTTAACTCTAAATTGCTAACCATAAGAAATTTTTGAAGCGTCGCCTATGGAGATTTTTATTAACCGTAGTTTGTCGCCATTCCGTGGGTGTGCTCAATTTTAAACCGTAACATGTTGGGTATCTATTTACTTGGCGTGACATCTTTCACAATATACAAAAAAATGGGCTAACTTTACTGTTTAGTTTTTTTTAAATGCAGTGAAATGTAATTTTTCGTAATTTTTCCAAAAAAATGGAATTTGAAATACTGCTGTGCAAATACCGCATGACAAAAAATATTGCAAAGACCGCCATTTTATTCTCCAGAGTCTTTGCTAAAATATATATGTTTGGGGGTTTTAAGTAGTTTTCTAGCTAAAAATACTGATTTTAACTTGTAAACAAAGTGTCAAAAATGGGCTCGGTCTTAAAGTGGTTAATTGAAACTTCAATTGTGTAAATGTTTCCTATTATGAAATGGACATACAGAACATCATTGTGTTCTAGTCCTGCACGATATTGGAAAAAAAATATATTGCGATATTGACTGAGCCGTGAGCAGCAACACAGCAAACCAATCCTTTCTGACCATACAGGGTTAATATATGTTACTGTAGGGAATGGGATTCAGTGCACACTGCAGCCTTGTACCATAGGGTTAATGTTAGTGACACTGTAGGGATTGGGAAGGATGCTGGGAATGGAAATCAGGAAGCATGCAGGCAGCCTTGTAAATTTTAATTGCAGATACAGGGCACTGGGCAGGTCAGGGTTAATATGGTAAAATCAATTACTCAGTGACAGTCAGTGACACAGTCTTTCTCACAGTGGTGGTAGTAGGAGGCTGGACCGGTGGACTAGGAGCCGGGAAAGGATCACAGCACAGCCGCATACACTTACTCACTCGTGCACTGCAGCCCGCCCCACACGTTCAGTGAGTCTCACTCTCCGCCCCTAGTTTTCTCAATAGGACATTCAGGGAGCCAATCACGCCGTGAGTAGCGGCACAGCGGAACCAATCAGGTGTGCAGGCACGCGTGATTGGTTAGCTGTGCAACTAATCACGGCGTGATTGGCTCCCTGCATGTGCCATTGAGAAAACTAGGGCGGAGAGTGAGACTCACTGAACGTGTGGGACGGGCTGCAGTGCACGAATGAGTCAGTGCATGCTCAACGCTGAAGTGTCCCGACTTCTCCCTGCCTAACACGGAAGTCTGTGTGTCCTCCTCCGAGTCCCTTCCCGCTGCCTATGCAAATATCGTGACCTCGGCGATATGAATATCGCCTACGGCCGCAGAACGATAGTCGATATCATATCGACTATCGTTCAGCCCTATTGTGTTCCTTCACAATCAGTGGTAGGTGTTAACAGGGAAGGAATGGAATAGGACATGTGATCCATCCCTAAAGCTTCAAACCACAATAAATAAATATTTCCCAGTAAACTTTGTTCTTACCCCCAATACCACGTGTGTAATTCACATCAAATGATGATTTCTACACACAATTTTGGTATTTAACTGGATATTTTAATTTATTTGTGGTGTTTTTTTTTTTTTAATATGAAGGGTAAGTGTGTGGCAGTGCAATTACGTCTATATTTAACTTGCCCTAAAAAGCTTTCAATGGTTCTTGTTCTCTGTGCTGCTTCCCTAAACGTCCAGTTTTCATAAGAAAGGGATATTGGACAGTGCAGTTTTCAGTCAGTTTGTTGGCTTGGAGGAGGAGGGAGGAGCATAGAAACCCTTGCCATCTTAGGCTATGGAGCTGGTGTTTCTATTGATGTGCAGTGTAGGGAGCCATAATTCTAGCCCCTGCATGAATGTGTGGCTCGATAAGATGCTACAAGGGATAGGAGAAACCCTGAAATAGGAAACCTATTTCAGCAGTCAGTTTGGCACCATCTTAATCTGGAACATAGTTAAGGATTAGAGCTGCATGATTAACCACTTAAGCCCCGGAAGATTTTACCCCCTTCCTGACCAGGGTTTTTTTTGCGATTTATTTATTTATTTATTTTTTTACTGCGTGACTTTAACGGACAATTGCGCGGTTGTGCGACGCTGTACCTAAACTAATTTCACGCCCTTTTTTTCCCACAAACAGAGCTTTCTTTTGGTGGTATTTGATCACCTGTGCGATTTTTTGATCATGCGCTATAAACAAAAAAAAAGAGCGTAAATTTTGCAAAAATAACAATATTTTTCACATTTTTTTAATATGAAATTCCCAAAAAAAATGTAAAATTCAAAATTTTTTAACATTTTCGGCCAATTTGTTTTATGCTACATATGTTTGGTAAAAAAAAATCGCAAAAAGCGTATTTTGATTGGTTTGCGCAAAAATTATCGCGTTTACTAACAAAGGGGATGATTTTTGTCATTTTTGGTGTTTTTTTTTTTTTTTTTAACGAGTAATGGCGGCGATCTGCGATTTTCTTTTTTTTTTTTTTTCCGGTACTGCGACATTGCGGCGGACAGATCGGACCCTTGACTGACATTTTTGACACTTTTGGGGTTACCAGTGACATTACTGCAGTAATCAGTGCTATACATATGCACTGTTACTGTAAAAATGACACTGGCAGGGAAGGGGTTAACTGTATTGGAGAGGGAGGGGTTAAGTGTGTCCTAGGGGCGTGTTTCTAACTGTGATGGGACATGTCTACTATTGTAAAAACAGAGATCAACGGTTCTACATAGTAGAACCGTCTGATCTCCATTTTTACACAGGGGAGAATGACAGGCGGCTTGTTTACATAAGCCGCCCACCTTTCTCCCGCTCTACCGACGATCGTAGTGTGACCGGCGGACATCGGGTCCGCCGGTCACACGCGCGGACTCCTCAGTGAACGAGCTGGGGCGGGCGCGCGCCCGCCCGCTATTGGCTCACAAGCTGGTCACAGGCTAGTGACGTATATATATACGTCGCTTTGCCTGGCCGAGGCTGACCGCCGCAGTATATCTACTTGCGGCGGTCGGCAAGTGGTTAAGCATTAAAAAAAGCTCTTTTAGATCAGGGGTCTTCAAACTATGGTCTTCCAGTTGTTGAGAAACTACAATTCCCATCATCCCTAGCCATATCTGTGAATGTCAGTTTTACACTGCCTCATGGGATGGTTGGTTCTGCAACAGCTAAAGGCCCATAGTTTGAGAATCCCTGTTTTAGAACTTCAGTCTTTGTAATATATGTGAAAAAAAGGCAGCTTAACCACTTAAAGCGGAGTTCCAGCCATTTGTGTTTATTCAAAAGTCAGCAGCTACAAAAAGTGTGTATGCTTGATTTCTATTCTGAAATGGACTGGGTAATGTGTTGGGAACAAAAGGATGCCACATTGTTTAAATGAAATTAAAATTATCAACCTACAGAGGGATGAATTCACCCCAAAAATCAAATTGAAAAAACGATACAGCAGGCTAGTCCATTTTGCTGAAATGTCATTGCAGCAACTAAAAATGGTACTCAGTAGTTTGTATGACCCCCCACGTGCTTGTATGCATGCCTGACAACATCGGGTCCTTTGGAGACGATGGATGGTGTCCTGGGGTATTTCCTTCCAGATCTGGACCAGGGCATCACTGAGCTCCTGAACAGATGGAGGTGAATTCTGGCGACGTCGGATGGACCGAAACATAATGTCCCAGAGGTGTTCTATTGGATTTAGGTCAGGCAAGTGTGGGGGCCATTCAATGGTATCAATTCCTTCATCCTCCAGGAACTGGCTACATACTCGCCACATGAGGTCAGGCATTGTCGTGCATCTGGAGAAACCCAAGACCCACTGCACCAGCGTAGGGTCTGACAATGAGACAAGGATTTCATCCCAATATCTAATGGCAGTCAGGATGCCATTGTCTGGCCTGTAGAGGTCTTTGCGTCACTCCATGGATATGCCTCCCCAGACCATCACTGACCCACCACCAAACCTATCATGCGGAATGATGATACAGGCAGCATAACGTTCTCTATGGCTTCTCTAGACCCTTTTATGTCTGTCACATGTGCTAAGGGTGAAGCTGCTCTTATCTGTGAAAAGCACAGGGCGCCAGTGGGGGACCTGCCAATTCTGGTGTTCAATGGCAAATGCCAATCTAGCTCCATGGTGCCAGGCAGTGAGCACAGGGCCTACTAGAGGACGTTGGGCCCTCAGGCCACCCTCATGAAGTCTGTTCCAATTGTTTGGTTAGAGACATTCACACCAGTGGAGTGCTGGGGGTCATTTTGTATGGCTCTGGCAGTGCTTATCCTGTTCATCCTTGCACAAAGGTGCAGATGCCAGTCCTGCTAATTGGTTAGGGACCTTCTACGGCCCTGTCCAGCTCTCCTAGAGTAACTGCCTGTCTCCTGGAATCTCCTCCAGGCTCTTGAGACTGTGCTGGGAGACACAGCACACCTTCTGGCAATGGCAAGTATTGATGTGCCATCCTGGAGGAGTTGGACTGGCTGTGCAACCTCTATAGGGTCCAGATATCGTCTCATGCTACCATTATTGAGCCTAACCCTAGCTAAATGCAAAACTAGTGAAACAAAGTCAGAAGGATGAGTAGGGGGGAAAAAGTCAGTGGCCCCCACTTGTAAAACCATTCCTGTTTTGGAAGTCGTCTTACTGTTACCCATCTTGTGCACCTGTTAATTTCATTAACACTAAAGCAGCGGAAACTGATTAACAACCCCTAGGTAGTTATGCTGCCTAACTAACTAGATCAATATCCCAGGAGTTTAATTGCCTTGATGCTATACTCTGATTAAAAAGTGTTCCTTTAATTTTCTTTTTGAGCAGTGACCCTAGAGAGTAAAATGGCGGCCGTTGCAATATTTTATGTAACACTGTATTTGCGCAACAGTCTTTCAAACTTTTTGGGAAAAAAAATATTTTTTTTTTTTTTTTTTTTTATTTCATTTAAAAAAAAATAATAATATTAAAGTAGTTAGCCCAATTTATTGTATAATGCGAAAGATAATGTTCCCCTGAGAATTGTGATCTTTATTCTAAGCAAAAAAATTGTGATTCTTATTTATCCAGGATCATGCAGCTCTATTAAGGATTAAAAAACAGTCTGCATTCTGAATAAGTGAATAAAGGATTAGTTCACCTTCAAAAAAATATAAATAAATGCACATTTTTTTTTTTTTTTTTTTTGCAGGTAAAAAAAAAATGCATCTATTTTTTTTTTTTTGTAACAGACCTGTAAAGCATTGCATCCACGATCAGCAGATTGTGGCTGTAATGTCACGGTCCTACAGGCTGTCTGTGTATCTGTCTGGCCATACCTCCGATATTGCTAGGCAGTTACACTGTGACAGGAAGCATGAATGAACTACCTTGAGTGATCAACAGCACCATGATAGTCCATTGAGAACTACAAGCCGACAGCCGCAAAGGCTGCCGGACCTTTTTTCGTTTTCCCCTTCACTGATCACTGTTAATGGATGATGTGGGCGGAGGTTGGCATAGCCACGTTTGTTGCAGATTGTGACAGCTAGTGAGGCTGTCAGAACGGGGGAGCGGAGGTTGGTGCAACTGTAACATGTTACAAAAGGAGAACTTTCCTTTAAAGGTGAAGTATAGCCAAAATGTTTTTTGGGCTGTACTTCTATGGATTACAGGAGTGCAGTCTGTTATGCAAGCCTGTGACCAAATTTCAACTGACAGTGGGCTAAAGCCAGCGAGTTGATGTCACAGTGCTGGTCCAGGCTCCGAAAAGGTTCTGATATGTTATGTTCGGGATCCACCCAAATGCCTGGAATGGCAGCTCCAGTGAGCACTGAAGGGGCAGGGCAGAGAACTGGTGACAGTCACCAGCGCTCTGCAGCTTGAAGACAGAGAGTCGAGCGATCAGTGGTGTTTTGATCGCTCTGCTCTTTTTTAGAGCTGGCAGGGGACAGATGCTGCATCCACCTGGATGATATATATATATATATATATATATATATATATATATATATATATATATAATTTTATTTTTTTCTCTTACGTCCTCCGACAGTTGCCGCCACCTCTAAGTCATCACTATTGGGTATTGACTTCCGCTCCGCAGGAGTAGCTAGGCATAAGATTTAGTCAAAAGCATTTGCATAGACACACCCATGGGGGCTGTCCCACTGGTCAATACCACCCTGCAGTGATCACTCCCAACTCAGTTTGTTTCTGCCTAGCGTCAGGAGTAGTTAGGCTTTCCCTGTGCTGGGGCTCCGGTCTCAGCCTTTCTAATCTTTTTTTCTTTGATTTTCTTTGAAAATGTCAGTTTTTTCTTTGATTTACTAGCTGTTTATTTTGTCAGCTGTAGTTTTAGTCGATTCTTCGGATGAAGATGGATTCTTGCGGAGCTGGGAATCGGACTGACCGCCCTGGTTCTCCAGGGCAGAGGGACTCCCAGCCCGCCATCGAGCGTTCAGCCATGTGTTCGTCCTGGCATTATGAATGACCCATCCCTGCTCGCAGCAGGGATGCAGCCTGTGAGGTGGCTACCTCACTGGACACATCTGCAGTGTCCTGTCCTTGGCAAACGGCATTCCCTGTCAGATGAGGACAGCGGCTTTCCGTTCATAAAGGCACCCCACGCCATCTGGTACAGGTAAGTACTTCTGTGTGGGGCCTCTGTCTGGGGTGGCAGTCCCGTGTTGCTGTGTGTTCCCCATGTCTGTGCCTGTGTGGGGCTCCCTGTGGCGATCCCTGTGGGGGTCTTTTGTACATGTACTGCGGTGCTGTGTATTGTTGGGGGGCCCCTTCCCCTGTGTCACTTCGGTGTTTTTTACTGGGGGTGCAGACGATGTTTGTGGCGGCCGCAGCGGGGTAAAACCGCACGGTCCGCCATCTTTAATATGGGCAGGCATGTCTGGCTTCACTGTGGGCTACATTACATGCTGTTTTGGCGCCATCCGACGCCATCTTGCGTGTGGCAGACCGATCGTTCCGAGCACATGTTCAGCGGCCATTTTCCCGAAGCCTCCCATTCATTTCTATGGGCAGCCATTTTCTCTGGGTCATTGAAGCTTATAGTTCAGCCTCTTCTGACCTCACTTCCTTTTCCTCTGAAGCAGCGATCAATGTGGTAACACTCTGTGGGGCTCTGCAGACTGTCTCTTCCATAACTTTCTGTTGTCATTCCTTGCTCAGTTTCTTCTCCTTTTGGGGGTCTTTAGTCACTATACATATCGCGGTGGGCTGCGCACTCCGCAGCGATTTTAAAGGACCAGTACCTTTTTATTGCACTGTTGTTTTCTAACTTGGGCAATGGAATCTCAGGACAGCAAATTCCCTCCAGCTATGGTGGGGGACCCCAGTCCTGCTGGGGCCCCTGTTATACCTGATTTGGCCGCCGTAGTGGCGTCTTTAGTGTCCAAAATGGAGGTACTGATGGCTGAAGGGAAGGAGGTACTGGTGCTGCTAGGAAGAGATCCAGGTTATCTATCTCCTCTGATTCAGATGGTGATGTGGCTGCTGCGGTGGGCATGCCCTTTTCAGGGTCTTGCTCATCCTTGGACCCTCTGGGGTCTGAGGGGGTTGATGTTTCTCCCCCGGGGTCGCCTGATGAACGCGCGTCCATGGATGAATTGATTGTTTCTGTAAAGGAAACACTACATTTGGAGGATGAGCCCAGTCCTCCGGGCATTGTGTCCTCTTTTGGTACTCACAGGACCCGCAAGTCGGCGCAGGTTTTTCCCTGCCCCACTGAATTTCATTACACTGTGAATGAACTGTGGCGCACTTTAAAACGTCCATTAATGGTTCCTAGTCGGTTTAAATTACTTTATCCCTTTGCGCCGGCTACGGAATCGCGATGGTGTGTGCCTCCGCAGGTGTATCACACTGTGGCCGTGTTAAGCAAGGCTACCTTGATTCCTACTGAGGAGACCCCGGTTTTTCGGGATCCCACGGACAGAAGGTTGGAGTCTCTAGCCCGCCATTCCTACACGGTGGCAGGTTCCTTGCTCAAACCTGTTTTCACATCTGTTCTGGTGGCTCAGGCAGTGCCAGATTGGACTAAGGTGCTTAGATGCAACCTCGCGTCTGATTCTGCCCCAACTGCCACGCTGGCTATGGTGGATCAAATTCACCAAGGAGTCATGTATTTGTGCGATGCGGCCTTAAATGAGGCCCCTTTGGTAGCTGACCAGACATCACGGAAAACAGTTGCCGATTTTCCCTACGCTGGTTCTCGTCTTTTCGGGGAGGTGTTGGATACCTTTGTAAAAGGTGTCACGGGGGGCAAGAGCACCATGCTGCCCCAGAACCCGAAGAACAAGTCCTTTCGTGGCAAGCGGGGTTCCGCCCATCGACCCAATTGGGGGTCTTTCGGAATCAAACCAAGGGCAAGCCCTTCAAGGGCCAAGGTAGCCAGAAGTAGCCAGAAGAAGCCCTGGGCGGGCAAGCAGAAGTCCGACAATGCCGGTGCGGCGGGTCAATCCGCCTCTGCCTGAAGGGGTGCCCTCACCCGTTTCTGGGGTGGGGGGACGTTTGCACGGTTTCCTCCAACCTTGGCTGCTCCAAATTCCGGACAGGTGGGTTCAGGAAATCATTCGATCAGGGTACAAGATCGAATTCCTTTTTCGGCTGGCGGACAGATTTTTTCCCTCAAATCTTCATTTGACCCCAGGGCGCCTGCAGGACCTGCTTTAAGCGGTGCAGGACCTCCTTGCCCAGGGGTGATTGTCCCGGTGCCTCATCGGGACAGTTTTTGGTTTTTTTTTTTCCAATCTGTTCACTGTGCCCAAAAAGGAGGGCAAGGTGCGTCCTATTCTGGACCTGAAAGCTCTGAACCGCTTTGTGCGCGTTCGAAAGTTCCGTATGGAATCTCTCCGCTCGGTGGTGGCCTCCCTGAGTCCAGGGGAATTCCTGGCCTCTATAGACCTGAAGGATGCGTACCTACACATCCCCATTTTCGAGGGTCACCAGAGGTACCTTCGGTTTGCTATAGCGGAGGACCACTATCAGTTTGTGGCGTTACCTTTCGGTCTCGCTTCAGCTCCAAGGGTCTTTACCAAAGTGCTGGCGCCTGTTCTGGGCCTGCTAAGGGCTCAGGGCATTGCGGTCTTGGGATATCTGGACGATCTCCTCTTAAGGTCGAGTGTCCGCCAGGACCTGCTGCGCGATCTGTCCACTACGGTACAGACGCTCCAGGAGTTCGGATGGACCATCAACGTGCAGAAGTCGACCTTGTCTCCTTCGGTTCGTCTTCCCTATCTGGGAATGGTTCTGGACTCTGCTCAAGCGAAGGTGTTCTTGCCGGAGGACAAGCTCCGGACCTTGCAGGACGAGATCAGGTCCCTCAGGGACAGGCCGTCCTCCTCACTCAGGACCTGCATGCGGTCCCTGGGGTTGATGGTGTCAGCCTTCGAGGCGATACCCTTTGCTCAGTTTCACACACGGTCTCTTCAAGCGGAGATCCTGGCCAGGTGGGACAGACTACCTCAGTCCTTGGATCTGAGTGTCTCATTGAGTCGCCGGACCAGAACGGATCTTCTGTGGTGGCTTCAGTCCCCGGCTGTGTCGGAAGGAAAATCCTTCCGTCCGTTGCTGTGGACGGTGATTACCACGGATGCCAGCCTGTCAGGCTGGGGGCGAGTCCTGGGCAACCTGTCTGCCCAGGGCACTTGGTCGGGGGAGGAATCCTCCCTTCCGATCAACATATTGGAATTAAGAGCGATCAAACTCTCTCTTCCAGTGGTCGGATCGTCTTCGGGGCCGTCCGGTTTGGGTACAGACGGACAATGCTACCGCGGTGGCTTACATCAACCACCAAGGGGGCACCAGGAGTGCCCAGGCAGCCCGGGAGGTGACAAACCTTCTGTCTTGGGCCGAGACTCATGTCCCGGCGATTTCAGCAGTTCACATTCCGGGTGTGGAGAATTGGCAGGCCGACTATCTGAGCCGCCAGACCCTGGACCAGGGGGAATGGTCCCTGCACCCGGAGGTCTTCCGAATGCTGTGTGCGAAGTGGGGATCCCTGGACGTGGATCCGTTCGCGTCTTGGCTAAACCACAAGGTGGAAAGGTTCGTGGCAAGAACGTGCGATCCTCTGGCAGACGCCTCGGATGCGTTGGTGGCCCCTTGGCATCAGTATCGTCTGATGTATGCCTTTCCTCCGATTCAGTTGTTGTCCAGGTTTCTTCGCAGGTTAGCCTCGGAACCGCACCTGGTGATTCTGGTAGTGCCGGACTGGCCACGCCGGTCTTGGTACGCCGACGTTGTTCACCTGGCAGTGGCTCCTCCTTGGCAGCTGCCAATGCGGCAAGATCTCCTGTCTCAGGGACCGATTTTCCATCCTGCTTTACAGTCGCTGGCTTTAACGGCCTGGCTGTTGAGACCCAGGTCCTGAGAGATGGGGGTCTCTCCCCTGAGGTCATTCCTACTCTGATCAAGGCTAGGAAAACCTCATCTGGTAAAATCTATTACCGTACCTGGAAAGCTTATTTCGCCTGGTGTGAGTCCAGGGGGTTCTCCCCTCGCTCGTACTCGGTGTCGAGAGTGTTGGCTTTCCTCCAGTCTGGGGTGGACCAGCGCCTGGCGCTGGCCACGATAAAGGGCCAGGTGTCTGCACTGGCTATTCTTTTCCAACGCCCTGTGGCGTCTCATTCCTTAATTTGCACCTTCATTCAAGGTGTGCGACATTTGGCTCCTCCCAGGAGGGAGTCTTTACCTCCATGGGACTTGAACTTGGTTCTGTCCGTGTTACAGCGTGCTCCCTTTGGAAACATCCGGGAGATATCGTTGCCTCTGCTGTCTAAGAAGGTTGCCTTTTTAGTGGCGATCACTTCGGCTCGCAGAGTATCGGAACTGGCGGCGTTGTCTTGCCGCTCTCCTTACTTGGTAATTCACAAGGATAAGGTGGTCTTGCGACCACATTCATCTTTTCGTCCTAAGGTGGTCTCTAAGTTCCACCTTAATGACATTGTCCTGCCTTCGCTTTGTACGAAGCCTAAGCATCCTAAGGAGGTTGCTTTGCATTCCTTGGATGTTGTCAGGGCGATCAGGGTTTACCTGTCATCTACGGAGTCCTTTCGGAAGACGGATTCCCTCTTTGTCCTTCCTGAGGGACCTCGGAAGGGCATGGCTGCGTCTGCAGCGACCATTGCCAAATGGATCAGACAGACCATTGAACAGGCCTATGCTTTCAAGGAACGGGTTCCACCCTTCCCTGTTAAGGCGCACTCTACCAGATCTTTAAGTGCGTCCTGGGCCTACTGGCATCGAGCCTCGGTGGCCCAGGTGTGCAAGGCTGCGACTTGGTCATCGGTGCACACCTTTTCCAAATTCTATAAGGTGGATGTTCTGGCATCAGCTGATGCTTCCTTTGGCCGCAAAGTTCTCAGTGCGGCAGTGCCATGAGGGACCCTCGTTTTGTTGTGGGTCCCTGACTGTTGGGGTTGTTTTATCCCCTGGGTTATTTGCTTTCCTGGGCTGTTGCTCCTGTTGAGCCTTTTTTCTGTTGCCCAAGAAGGTTCTCTTACTGTGCGTATAAGGTTCCTTTCTCTGATGTGGGTACTGCGTTGCCTTGTCTAAGGTTGCGTCTCCCACCCCTCATGTCTACACTGCTTTGGGACATCCCAATAGTGATGACTTAGCGGTGGCGGCGACTGTCGGAGGACGTAAGAGAAAACTGAATTTTTGTAAAATCTTACCTGTAAAATTCCTTTCTCTGAGTCCTCCGACAGTCGCCGCCCCCACCCCTCTTTTGGGGTTTTTTCTTGTACACTTACTGCTATGCTACCAAACTGAGTTGGGAGTCATCACTGCAGGGGGGTATTGACCAGTGGGACAGCCCCCATGGGTGTGTCTATGCAAATGCTTTTGTTCTTTTGACTAAGTCTTATGCCTAGCTACTCCTGCGGAGCGGAAGTCAATACCCAATAGTGATGACTTAGAGGTGGCGGCGACTGTCTGAGGACTCAGAGAAAGGAATTTTACAGGTAAGATTTTACAAAAATTCCGTTTTTTTTTTTTTTTTTTTGTGAAACCTATATTTCTCTTTTTAAATTTAGTTGCTGAAAGTGCTTACAAACTGAGGGTTTATTGTCACTTTAATTGCTACACACCATAGCCCCCTCTCAAGAATAAGCATACACAGTGTAAACTGCAAGATTCCTTGTACTGATGGCCTCCTACATGTGTTTTAATGAAAATCTTTTCCTTGTCATTCCCCTTTTACCACTTAAGCTCCGGAAGATTTGGCTGCTGAAAGACCAGGCCCTATTTTGCGATTCGGCACTGCGTGAATTTAACGGACAATTACGTCCGATATGTAAAAATCAAAAACATTTTTAACATTTCAGGCCAATTTGTTTTCTGCTACATATGTTTGGTAAAAAAAATCGCAATAAGCGTTTTTTGATTGGTTTGCGCAAAAGTTATTTCTTTTACTAACTACGGGAAAGATTTGTCATTTTTTTTATTGTTTTTTTTTTTTTACTAATAATGGCGGCGATCTGCAATTTTTTTTTTTTTTTGCGGGACTGCGACATTTCGGCGGACAGATCTGACCTCTGACTGACATTTTTGACACTTTTTGGAGTACCAGTGACATTACTACAGTAATCAGTGCTATAAATATGCACTGTTACTGTCAAAATTACACTGACAGGGAAGGGGTTAACTTCTTTATTGGTGATCCAGGGGTTAAGTGTGTCCCCAGGGGCGTGATTCTAACTGTGGGGGGGGGGGGGCGTGGCTTGTGATGTAACCACAGAGACATACGATCCTACATAGCAGGATCCCATAGTCTCTGTCCTTACATCAGTGAGAATGACAGATGGCTGTGTTTACATCAGCCGTCTGTCTTTCTCCCTCTGCAGCGGGAGATCGCGAGTGGCCGCCGGTCGCTCGCGCTAGCTCCCCAGGGAACGAGCGGGGGTGGGAGCACGCCTCGGGCGGCGCGCGCTCGCCCCCCCACAGGCGGCTGAGTGAGTGATGTACCCCTATGTCACTTTGCCCAGCAGCGGCTTCCTGCCGCAATATATCTGCGGTGGGCGGTCGTTATGTGGTTAAAGTGTCCAGAGATTATACCTAAAGGTCACCTGTAAATATTTAAACCTTTTTAACAGTAAAAAGTGTCCAAGAACAGGCACTACAAGGTTTTTGTTAGCGAGAAATGCTATGTACCAACTTTCTCTTTAGGGGTAGGGTATAGATTTGATGTCTGGGACATAGAATTCTGTATAACAGCTGATAGCCGGATTTGAGGGGTGTGCACGAGAGGGCTTTAGGGCTTAAATATGTAAAAGTGGGCAACTTCTGTTGCATTCTCTTTGGTGTTTTCATACTTGGTCACTTTAATCTTTTCAAAGTAAAAGTTTTGCCAAAGAAACATACATGCTGTGAAGAAGGCACCTACTTTAGGCTTCTTTCACACGGCCGCTCCGGTGTTTTGCTCCGCTGCGGGACTTTTTTTTTTTTTTATCACGGAGCGGATGACATTTGTGTCATCCGCTCCGTATGTCCGCATATCATCCCATCCGTTTGCAGATGATATGCGGACATAATGTAAGTCTATGGGCATTGCGGATGTCAACGGATGACACCGCTGACATCCGATTTTCCTTCCTTTCCGTTTTTTGAACGGAGGAAAAATAGGGTTCTGTTCCGTTCCAAAAAACGGAACAGAACTGAAAGGAAGAAAATCGGATGTCAGCGGATGGTATTCCGCTGACATCCGCAATGCCATTGACTTACATTATGTCCGTAAATCATCTGCAAAAAAATAGGATGATTTGCGGACATACGGAGCGCCCGTGTGAAATGACCCTATCTCTCCTCTTTAACACTTTGTATCTGGGCCAATTCTGACACTTCACTCCTACATGTAAATATTGACTTTTTGTTGCTAGAAAATTGCTTAGAACCCCCAAACCTTTTATTTAAATGTATTTGCTGTGTGATGACTTCTTGGGTCTCCCTCTGGTTGCAGACAATCACTATGGGATTTTTCACACATCCATCCTTACTCCCATTTGCTCGCTACTCAATAAACAGTATTTGGTGTTGTATTCATTGTTGGAACTTGGATGGGATAAGGGAATAGTGGGATACTCCCACTGAACTATTCACAGTAGATAAGGACAACTCTCACTTGGCCTCACCAGATTATTTGTGGAAGCAGACACACAACTTTTACCATACTTCCACTTGTATGGAAGAATTAAGTCTTCTTTCTTTCTTTAGCAGTAGACTTGATGCAACTACTTTATCTTCAGAACACTCTCTAGCATCTCCTTAACTGACACCTATCCACTGACTCTTCCACCTGAAGAGAAGGCCCTCACATGATAGGCCCCATGACATAGATCTGTACTCACTGTAGGCAGAATCTGATTCTTTCAATGGTCTCTCTTCCAGTCAGCTCTGCAGGACATCTGGGTTCAGCTCCTTTCTGACTTTCAGGCCCTCAGGTCGGCTACCCAAGGCCACATGGCAGCTTCTACAGATGAGGGGGCAGCCGCTCCCCTCCCTCCGGGACCCCGCTTTCTAGCTGAAGACCCTGAGCACATGTGCCCTTGGCATTTATACAGTCATCCTGCATGTACCAAGGCACTTTCCTCTGCCAATCACCAGAGCTGTTACAAAGCCTGTGCCCTCACTTGTCAGGTTTCCTCCCACAGTCCAATATGCCTCCCTATTTGACCAGTGTGAAACATTCAGGCAAGCTGAGCTGCACCTGAGCGCTATGAGTAGACCCTACCAATGGATCCTGCTCTCTGGTAGGCAGAGAGAGCTATAAATCTACCTGGCAATCTTCCTGGTAAGCAAACCCTAAAACTATACTCTTCTAGCACCTACCTAGGAGGGTGACAGAGCTACAGTATCTCACAAAAGTGAGTACACCCCTCACATTTTTTGTAAATATTTTATTGTATCTTTTCATGTGACAACACTGAAGAAATGACACTTTGCTACAATGTAAAGCAGTGAGTGTACAGCTTGTATAACAGTGTAAATTTGCTGTCCCCTCAAAAGAACTCAACACAAAGCCATTAATGTCTAAACTGGTAACAAAAGCGAGCACACCCCTAAGTGAAAATGTCCAAATTGGGCTCAATTCGCTATTTTCCCTCCTCGGTGTCATGTGACTTGTTAGTGTTTACAAGGTCTCAGGTGTGAATGCGGAGCCGGTGTGTCAAATTTGGTGTTATCGTTCTCATGCTCTCATACTGGTCACTGGAAGTTCAACATGGCACCTCATGGCAAAGAACTCTCAGGATCTAAAAAAAAAAAATTGTTGATCTACATAAAGATGGCCTAGGCTATAGGAAGATTGCCAAGACCCTGAACATGAGCTGCAGCACGGTGGCCAAGACCATAAAGCGGTTTAACATGACAGGTTCCACTCAGAACAGACCTCGCCATGGTTGACCAAAGAAGTTGAGTGCACGTGTTCAGTGTCACATCCAGAGGTTGCCTTTGGGAAATAGACGTATTAGTGCTGCCAGCATTGCTGTAGAGGTTGAAAGGGTGGCGGGGGTCAGCCTGTCAGTGCTCAGACCATATGCCGCACACTGTATCAAATTGGTCTGCATGACTGTCATCCCAGAAGAAAGCCTCTTCTAAAGACGATGCACAAGAAAGCCTGCAAACCGTTTGCAGAAGACAAGCAGACTAAGGACATGGATTACTGGAACCATGTCCTGTGGTCTGATGAGACCAAGATAAACTTATTGGTTCAAATGGTGTCAAGCGTGTGTGGCGGCAATCAGGTGAGGAGTACAAAGACAAGTTTGTCTTGGCTACAGTCAAGCATGGTGGTGGGAGTGTCATGGTCTAGGGCTGCATGAGTGATGCCGGCACTGGGGAGCTACAGTTCATTGAGGGAACAATGAATGCCAACATGTACTGTGACATACTGAAGCAGAGCATGATCCCCCTCCCTTCAGAGACTGGGCTATAGGGCAATATTCAAACATAACGACCCCAAACACACCTCCAAGATGACCACTGCCTTTCTAAAGAAGCTGAGGGTAAAGGTGATGGACTGGCCAAGCATGTCCCTGGACCAAAAACCTATTGAGCATCTGTGGGGCATCCTCAAAAAGAAGGTGGAGGAGCTTAAGGCCTCTAACATCCACCAGATCTGTGATGTCGTCATGCAGGAGTAGAAGAGGGCTCCAGTGGAAACCTGTGAAGCTCTGGTGAACTCCATGCCCAAGAGGGTTAGGGCAGTGCTGGGAAATAATGGTGGCCACACAAAATATTGACGCTTTGAGTCCAATTTGGACATTTTAACTAAGGGCGTACTCACTTTTGTTGCCAGCAGTTTAGACATTAATGGCTGAGTGTTGAGTTATTTTGAGGAGACAGCAAATTTCCACTGGTATATTCGCTGTACACTCACTAATTTACATTGCAGCAAAGTGTAATTTCTTCAGTGGTGTCACATGAAAAGATATAATAAAATATTTACAAAAATGTGAGGCGTGTACTCACTTTTGTGTGTGTGTGTGTGTGTGTGTGTGTGTGTGTGTGTGTGTGTGTGTATGTGTATGTGTATATGTGTGTATATGTATGTGTATGTATATATATATATATATATATGTATGTATGTATGTATGTATGTATGTGTGTGTGTACGTACGTACGTACATACGTACATACATTTTAGCAGAGGTCCTATAGAATAAAATGATGGGTTTTGCACTTTTTTTCTTATTTCGCACGGTGTTTGTGCAGCGGTTTTTCAAATGCAATTTTTTTGGGGGAAAAAACCCACAAGCTTTACCCCAATTTTTTTGTACAATATGAAAGATGTTACGCTGAATAAATTAAAGTTGCCTCTGCCCGTGGAATGGCAGCAAACTATGGTGCCTAAAATTCTCCATAGACGTCACTTTAAATGGCACAGGTTACCAGTTTAAAGTTACACAGGAGGTCTGATGTTAGAAATATTGCTCTCGCTCTGATGTTCACAATACCTCACGTGTGGTCCAATCACTGTTTACATATGCGTGCAGGAGTGAAGTATACGTTCGCATTTGTGTGTAAGCACGGGGTGCTATACATTTTTCTTAATTATTTTGCACAATTTTTTTTTTTTTGATTAACTTTATTGCTATCACAAGGGATGAACAACATCCCTTGTGACAGCATGGGCTGTGACAGGTCCTCTTTATGGAGAGATCTGTGTTCCATCGGACCTCAAATCTCTCCTCTGTCCTCCAATGCAGCCGATCAGACACAGATCTGTCTTACTCAATAAACAGTATTTGGTGTTGTATTCATTGTTGGAACTTGGATGGGATAAGGGAATAGTGGGATACTCCCACTGAACTATTCACAGTAGATAAGGACAACTCTCACTTGGCCTCACCAGATTATTTGTGGAAGCAGACACACAACTTTTACCATACTTCCACTTGTATGGAAGAATTAAGTCTTCTTTCTTTCTTTAGCAGTAGACTTGATGCAACTACTTTATCTTCAGAACACTCTCTAGCATCTCCTTAACTGACACCTATCCACTGACTCTTCCACCTGAAGAGAAGGCCCTCACATGATAGGCCCCATGACATAGATCTGTACTCACTGTAGGCAGAATCTGATTCTTTCAATGGTCTCTCTTCCAGTCAGCTCTGCAGGACATCTGGGTTCAGCTCCTTTCTGACTTTCAGGCCCTCAGGTCGGCTACCCAAGGCCACATGGCAGCTTCTACAGATGAGGGGGCAGCCGCTCCCCTCCCTCCGGGACCCCGCTTTCTAGCTGAAGACCCTGAGCACATGTGCCCTTGGCATTTATACAGTCATCCTGCATGTACCAAGGCACTTTCCTCTGCCAATCACCAGAGCTGTTACAAAGCCTGTGCCCTCACTTGTCAGGTTTCCTCCCACAGTCCAATATGCCTCCCTATTTGACCAGTGTGAAACATTCAGGCAAGCTGAGCTGCACCTGAGCGCTATGAGTAGACCCTACCAATGGATCCTGCTCTCTGGTAGGCAGAGAGAGCTATAAATCTACCTGGCAATCTTCCTGGTAAGCAAACCCTAAAACTATACTCTTCTAGCACCTACCTAGGAGGGTGACAGAGCTACAGTATCTCACAAAAGTGAGTACACCCCTCACATTTTTTGTAAATATTTTATTGTATCTTTTCATGTGACAACACTGAAGAAATGACACTTTGCTACAATGTAAAGCAGTGAGTGTACAGCTTGTATAACAGTGTAAATTTGCTGTCCCCTCAAAAGAACTCAACACAAAGCCATTAATGTCTAAACTGGTAACAAAAGCGAGCACACCCCTAAGTGAAAATGTCCAAATTGGGCTCAATTCGCTATTTTCCCTCCTCGGTGTCATGTGACTTGTTAGTGTTTACAAGGTCTCAGGTGTGAATGCGGAGCCGGTGTGTCAAATTTGGTGTTATCGTTCTCATGCTCTCATACTGGTCACTGGAAGTTCAACATGGCACCTCATGGCAAAGAACTCTCAGGATCTAAAAAAAAAAAATTGTTGATCTACATAAAGATGGCCTAGGCTATAGGAAGATTGCCAAGACCCTGAACATGAGCTGCAGCACGGTGGCCAAGACCATAAAGCGGTTTAACATGACAGGTTCCACTCAGAACAGACCTCGCCATGGTTGACCAAAGAAGTTGAGTGCACGTGTTCAGTGTCACATCCAGAGGTTGCCTTTGGGAAATAGACGTATTAGTGCTGCCAGCATTGCTGTAGAGGTTGAAAGGGTGGCGGGGGTCAGCCTGTCAGTGCTCAGACCATATGCCGCACACTGTATCAAATTGGTCTGCATGACTGTCATCCCAGAAGAAAGCCTCTTCTAAAGACGATGCACAAGAAAGCCTGCAAACCGTTTGCAGAAGACAAGCAGACTAAGGACATGGATTACTGGAACCATGTCCTGTGGTCTGATGAGACCAAGATAAACTTATTGGTTCAAATGGTGTCAAGCGTGTGTGGCGGCAATCAGGTGAGGAGTACAAAGACAAGTTTGTCTTGGCTACAGTCAAGCATGGTGGTGGGAGTGTCATGGTCTAGGGCTGCATGAGTGATGCCGGCACTGGGGAGCTACAGTTCATTGAGGGAACAATGAATGCCAACATGTACTGTGACATACTGAAGCAGAGCATGATCCCCCTCCCTTCAGAGACTGGGCTATAGGGCAATATTCAAACATAACGACCCCAAACACACCTCCAAGATGACCACTGCCTTTCTAAAGAAGCTGAGGGTAAAGGTGATGGACTGGCCAAGCATGTCCCTGGACCAAAAACCTATTGAGCATCTGTGGGGCATCCTCAAAAAGAAGGTGGAGGAGCTTAAGGCCTCTAACATCCACCAGATCTGTGATGTCGTCATGCAGGAGTAGAAGAGGGCTCCAGTGGAAACCTGTGAAGCTCTGGTGAACTCCATGCCCAAGAGGGTTAGGGCAGTGCTGGGAAATAATGGTGGCCACACAAAATATTGACGCTTTGAGTCCAATTTGGACATTTTAACTAAGGGCGTACTCACTTTTGTTGCCAGCAGTTTAGACATTAATGGCTGAGTGTTGAGTTATTTTGAGGAGACAGCAAATTTCCACTGGTATATTCGCTGTACACTCACTAATTTACATTGCAGCAAAGTGTAATTTCTTCAGTGGTGTCACATGAAAAGATATAATAAAATATTTACAAAAATGTGAGGCGTGTACTCACTTTTGTGTGTGTGTGTGTGTGTGTGTGTGTGTGTGTGTGTGTGTATGTGTATATGTGTGTATATGTATGTGTATGTATATATATATATATATATATGTATGTATGTATGTATGTATGTATGTGTGTGTGTACGTACGTACGTACATACGTACATACATTTTAGCAGAGGTCCTATAGAATAAAATGATGGGTTTTGCACTTTTTTTCTTATTTCGCACGGTGTTTGTGCAGCGGTTTTTCAAATGCAATTTTTTTGGGGGAAAAAACCCACAAGCTTTACCCCAATTTTTTTGTACAATATGAAAGATGTTACGCTGAATAAATTAAAGTTGCCTCTGCCCGTGGAATGGCAGCAAACTATGGTGCCTAAAATTCTCCATAGACGTCACTTTAAATGGCACAGGTTACCAGTTTAAAGTTACACAGGAGGTCTGATGTTAGAAATATTGCTCTCGCTCTGATGTTCACAATACCTCACGTGTGGTCCAATCACTGTTTACATATGCGTGCAGGAGTGAAGTATACGTTCGCATTTGTGTGTAAGCACGGGGTGCTATACATTTTTCTTAATTATTTTGCACAATTTTTTTTTTTTTGATTAACTTTATTGCTATCACAAGGGATGAACAACATCCCTTGTGACAGCATGGGCTGTGACAGGTCCTCTTTATGGAGAGATCTGTGTTCCATCGGACCTCAAATCTCTCCTCTGTCCTCCAATGCAGCCGATCAGACACAGATCTGTCTTATTGGCTGTTTTCCTGGCTGTGAACAAGGAGGCGCAACCGGAAGTTGACCTACTCGTCGCTCCTGGCTTCAGGGGTCACAGAGAGGAAGGAACAATGTTAGTTCCTCTCTCTGTTCTATGCAGCCATCGCCGCCGGTCGCACCGCTTCCGGGGTCCATTAAGGGACGGCAGAGTGGGGGGGGGGTAGAATCCACCCACAGAAGTGATCGAATGGCTATTTAGCCACTTAAATCAATTCTGCTACAAACAGAATTTTCGGCTGAAAATTGTCATACCAGGATGATGCCTGTAGGTGCAGGCATCATCCCGGTTAACCTGCTGGAAACCAAGGATGTCCTACGGGCTGAAAGTAGTTAAACCCATTGAGGATAAGCGATCAGTATGCAACCTTAAACTAA
Source organism: Pelophylax lessonae (assembly GCF_965119305.1). NCBI lineage: Eukaryota > Metazoa > Chordata > Amphibia > Anura > Ranidae > Pelophylax > Pelophylax lessonae. The sequence continues at coordinate 550,144,847 of NC_138771.1, read as the reverse complement.
TAGCAGTTGTTTTTATTGCAGCACTTTGAGAGAGAACTGCGACGCTTCTCATGGCAAGAAAAAAAATGGACTCTTAACAGCCATGGACTCTTCGATGGAGACCAGGTGAGTGATAACAAGATAAGACTGTTAAAAGAAATCTGTATTAAGGGAAATATGGGGGTTGCCATTGCTGACTTTCTAAAATTAATAGTTGCTTAACCATCTCTGGCTTCAATGCTTTGGGGTCACCTAATTGGAACAAGCAAGTCAGAACCTCTGGAACTACATTCTGGTTCTTAATGGTGCCTTTTGAGCAGGAGAGATGAGCAATGGCAGCCTACATACTCTAAAAAACACAGCTGTTCTTTAACTCCCTCCTGGTCTATTATAATATTACGGACGGGCAGGAGCATTGCTATCCCAGGTGGACATTCTGTGACGTCCCCCCATTTGCGTGCGTTGTGACCTGTTGGGTCCAATGGAACACAGATCCTTGTACCAGGCCACTGTGCATAGCCCTGTTACCATGTGATCGCTGTGACCAATCACAGCGATCACACCCGTTGTAAACAATGTCTTTCAGTCATAGTATTATGGTGATCTCTGTGATTGCTCACAGTGATAACATGGTACAGTGCCAATAACAGTGAACCTGTACCATGCGATAGCTGTGGCCAGTCACAGCTATCACAATTGTACACAATGGCACTTGAATGAATTTGCCTGGGCAGGAAGGGGTGAGTTTCTTTTTTTTTCTGCCCCTTCCAGACCTTTAGGTATGTTTCATTTATTAAGTAAAGAATAAGCATTTTGGCTTGGTGTGATATAAGTGATATGTATAAATGGGTCAATCCAACTAAAAATATTGATGAAGGCCAAGAGCCAAATCATCCATTGGCTTTTTTTACATGCAGGGACTTTTGCTGGCCCTGCTCCTGTGCTATGAATTCTCTCTGGTTGAAGCAATTGGTTTTCTCTATCGCTCATTGACAGACGTAGTCCTCGGTGATACAGCACCTTCGGGTTATGTTGCCTCCACAGGAGTAGGACTAGACAGGAAATAAAATGCTCTGGCCACACCCTAGGGGCAGTCCCAGAGGGTATATCCTCTCTCTCTCTGCCTCAGCAAATCAGTTTTTTTCTGTCTAGTCAGGAGTAAGGACCTAGATACCTTGCTGGGATCTTCGGTCCTGGCAGGATTTTTTTCTTAGAAAATAATTTTTCTCTTACGTCCTCCGACAGTCGCCGCCTCTTCATATTCGTCACATATGGGGTATTAGACTTTGCTCCGAAGGAGTAGCTAGGCAACAGAATATGTTAACAATAAAGCTTTTAACATATCCCACCCTCAAGGGGTGGTCCCCTCAGTCAATACCCTCCTACTTCCTGCAACCATATCTCAGTTTTAATGTCTAGCTTGTCAGGAGTGGCTGGCTCTCTCTGTGCTGGGACTTTCTGTCCCAGACTCTTTCTTCTTTTTAAAATTTTGTTTGAGTTTTCTCTCTACCTTTACTTAGCTGTTATTTTGTCAGCGTTAGTTAGTTCTTCGGATGAAGAGGATCATGCGGACTGGGTCTCGGGCTGATCCCCCTGGTCGCAGGTCGTGGGTCAGTGGCTTCCCAGTCTGCCATCGAGCGTTCAGCCAGGTAACGCTCCTGGCACAGTGAACGACCCATCCCTGTTCGGTGCAGGGATGATTGGTGAGGTGGCTACCTCACTGGACGCTGTGCGGTTTCTTAACCCCCATTGTGTGCGTCTTGAATGCGACTCTCCCTGCCTCATGTGCAGCGGCTTGTTCGCCTGTGCGGGTCCCCCACGCCATGTGAGGTAAGTGTATTTATGTGGGGACCTGTCTGTCTGGGGGGGTGTCAGTCTGGGACTGTGTAACCTGCCTCTATTCACACTGCTTGTCTCCCTATCTCTCGGCTGCATGCTGTGGGCTGCAAGGGGGGGGGGGAGCTGTATGACACTGTGTGTGTCAGACTGGTCAGTGTGAGAAGCTGTGTGCTGTGGGGCATGTTTTTTTGGCATGTTTGGGCATATACAGCGATCGCTGCGGCGATCTGACATGTATATCCTTCTGTTCTTGCTATCCATTGCCTGTGTTCAGTTTGCATATTCCCTGTGGGGGTCTTATTGTGCTTGAGTGTGGTGCGGTGGGCTGCGCTTGCCGCGCTTGCTTAAAAGGGGCAGTTAACCCTTTGTTGTCTGGCATTACAGGGGCAATGGATTCTCAGGAGGGCAAATTTCCTACAGCATTGGTGGAAAGCCAGGGGACCGCTGTTTCCCCCCCAGGGGGGGATTTAGCCACTATTGTGGCTGGCCTTGCTGCTCAGGTGCAGATGCTGGTGGCTGCTCAATCTACTAAAAGGCCCAGAGTTGCTCTTTCCTCTGATTCTGAGGGTGAAGGTGATGGGGCTGTTATGGCGGGGGCCTCCTTATCGGGGTCCCGCTCCTCTCTTGATCTAGTGGGGTCTGAGGTGGAGGCTGAAGTTGAGGGGGTTGATAATTCTCCCCCTGGCTCGCCTGAAGAGCTTGCAATCATGGATGAGTTGATTGCTTCTATTAAGCAAACGCTGCGTTTGCAGGACGAAGTGTGTCCCCCCGCTGCCTTGGCGGCTTATGGGACGCAGAGAAAACGCAGGACGCCGCAGGTTTTTCCCTGCAATGATGATTTTCAGCGCGCTGTTAAGGATCAATGGCGCAATCTGCGCAAACCTTTTGCGGTACCAAGTAGATTCAAGCTGCGTTATCCTTTTTCGCCTTCCACTGATGAAAGGTGGTGTGTGCCTCCCCCAGTGGATCACGCAATTGCGGTTTTGAACAAAGCCACTGCGATTCCTGCAGAGGATTCCCCTGTGTTCCGTGATGCCACGGATAGGAGACTGGAGTCTCTTGCCCGTCATACTTATTCTGTTACGGGTTCTATGCTTAAGGCTCTGTTTGCTTCTCTCATGGCGGCCCAGGCGATCGCAAGTTGGACGCAGATGCTTAGGCGCGTCCTAGTGGCCGACTCGGCCTCGCCGGCGACCCTGGATATGGTGGATCAAATCCACCAGGGTGTCATGTATCTGTGTGATGCGGACCTGGACCTGGTTCCGTTGGCTGCACGTGTGCACAGCGTGGCGGTGTTGTCTCGCCGCCTGGTTTGGTTAAAATGTTGGTCGGTGGACCAATCTTCACGTAAGACCTTAGCCAATCTACCTTATGATGGGTCTCGCCTTTTTGGGGAGTCCCTGGATGTGTTGATTAAGGGGATCACCGGGGGTAAGAGCACTCTCTTGCCCCATTTCCCCAAGGCTAAGGGGGCTTCTGGGAAGAAGCATGCTAATTTTCGGCCCCCTCAGGGGTCCTTTCGTGCCTTTCGGCCGCACTACAAGGGCAAACCGTTCAAAGGTCAAGGCTCTCAGAAGAAGCCCTGGTCTGGTAAACAGAAGTCCGGCCAATCCGGATCTGCAGCCCATAACAGTTCGGCCTGAAGGGGCGCCCTCACCCAGTTTTGGGGTGGGGGGACGCTTGCTCGGTTTTCTTCAGCCCTGGTTGGCCCGTGTGCGGGACAGATGGGTTCAGGAAATCGTTCGATCTGGTTACAAGATCGAGTTTCTCTCTCGGCCGGAGAGCAGATTTTTTCCCTCAAATCTTCAACTGTCTCCAGAGCGCTTGCGGGACCTGCACCTGGCGGTGCGGGACCTGAGGGCTCAGGGAGTGGTGGTTCCGGTGCCTCATCGGGACAGGTTTCGGGGGTTTTATTCCAATCTGTTCACCGTGCCCAGAAAGGAGGGCAAGGTTCGTCCAATTCTGGACTTGAAGGCTCTGAACCGCTCTGTGCGGGTTCGCAAGTTCCGCATGGAATCCCTGCGGTCGGTGGTGGCTGCCCTGGTTCCGGGGGAATTCATGGCCTCCATCGATTTGAAGGATGCGTATCTTCACATCCCCATTTTCGAGGGTCACCAGAGATACCTTCGATTTGCCATTGCAGAGGATCACTACCAGTTCGTGGCGTTGCCCTTTGGTCTCGCCTCGGCCCCGCGGGTCTTCACCAAGGTGCTTGCACCGGTTCTGGCATTATTGAGGGCCCAGGGCGTTTCTGTCCTGGGGTATCTGGACGACAATCTGGTTCGGTCTGTGACCAGCCAGGGTCTGGAGAAGGACCTGTCTGTCACGATGCAAACTCTGCAGGAGTTTGGTTGGACGATAAATTTTCCAAAGTCGACACTGAGTCCGTCGGTTCGTCTTTCCTATCTGGGAATGATTCTGGACTCGGTGCAGGCGAAGGTCTTCCTGCCGGAAGACAAACTCAGGACTCTCCAGGAGGAAGTCAGGTCCCTCAGGGACGTTCCGCACTCGTCTCTGCGGACGTGTATGAGATGTCTGGGATTGATGGTCTCGGCCTTCGAGGCGATTCCATTCGCCCAGTTTCACACGCGGGGTCTCCAAGCGGAGATCCTGTCCAGGTGGGACGGGCGACCTCAATCTCTGGATCTTCAAATCTCGTTGAGTCATCGCACCAGAGAAAACCTTCTGTGGTGGCTCCAGTCCCCGTTGGTGTCCGGGGGCAAGTCGTTTCGTCCGATCTCGTGGACGGTAATCACCACGGATGCCAGCCTGTCGGGCTGGGGTGGAGTTCTGGGCGTTCTGTCCGCCCAGGGGACTTGGTCGGAGGGGGAGTCTTCCCTTCCGATAAACATTCTGGAATTGCGTGCGATAAGTCTCTGTCTTCATCGCTGGACGGACCGGCTGCAGGGCTGCCCGGTTCGGGTGCAGACGGACAATGCCACGGCGGTGGCCTACATCAACCACCAAGGGGGCACCAGGAGTGCCCGAGCGGCTCGAGAAGTGGCCGACATTCTGTCTTGGGCCGAGACTCATGTCCCGGCGATAACGGCGGTTCACATTCCGGGAGTGGAGAACTGGCAGGCGGACTATCTGAGTCGCCAGACCCTGGATCAGGGGGAATGGTCTCTCCACCCGGCTGTCTTCCAGATGTTGTGCGCGAAGTGGGGTCTTCCAGATGTGGACCTGTTCGCGTCTCGTCTCAACAACAAGGTGAAGAGGTTCGTGGCAAGGACGCGCGACCCTCGGGCAGACGTGTCGGACGCGTTAGTGGCCCCGTGGCATCAGTACAGGCTGATGTACGCGTTTCCACCGATTCAGTTGCTGTCCAGGTTCCTTCGCAGGTTACACTCGGAACGCAGCACGGTGATTCTTGTGGCACCGGACTGGCCTCGCCGGTCCTGGTACGCAGACCTCGTGAATCTGGCGGTCGACGCCCCGTGGCGTCTGCCTCTTCGAGACGATCTACTGTCTCAAGGACCGATATACCATCCTGCTTTACAGTCGCTGGCTTTGACGGCCTGGCTGTTGAGACCGAGGTCCTGAAGGAGAGGGGTCTCTCTCCAGAGGTCGTTCATACTTTAATCAACGCGAGGAAGTCTTCCTCAGGGAAGGTTTATTACCGTACTTGGAAGGCCTATTTTGCCTGGTGTGAGTCCAGGGGGTTTTCACCCCGCACATACTCGGTTTCCCGTGTGCTGTCTTTCCTTCAAACGGGTGTTGATCAGCGTTTGGCGGGATAAAGGGTCAGGTGTCTGCACTGGCCGTTCTGTTTCAACGTCCCGTGGCTTCCAACTCCTTGGTTGGCACTTTTGTTCAGGGTGTGCGGCATCTGGTCCCCCCTAGGCGGGATCCTCTGCCCCCTTGGGACTTGAATCTCGTTCTATCTGTGTTACAACGTGCTCCTTTTGAACAGATCAGGGAGATCTCGTTGTCTATGTTGTCCAAAAAGGTCGCCTTTTTGGTGGTGATCACTTCGGCTCGCAGAGTGTCGGAGCTGGCGGCTTTGTCCTGCAAGTCTCCGTACCTGGTTGTTCATTTGGATAAGGTGGTCTTGCGACCTAATCCTTCGTTTCTTCCGAAACGAGTTTCGGAATTCCATCTTAATGAGGATATTGTCTTGCCTTCGTTGTGCGCGAAGCCTAAACATCCAAAGGAGGTGAGATTGCATTCTCTGGATGTTGTTCGGGCGATAAGGGTTTACCTTAAATCGACTGAGTCTTTTCGTAAGACGGACTCCTTGTTTGTTCTTCCAGAGGGTCCTCGGAAGGGCATGGCGGCTTCGGCCTCTACCATCGCCAAATGGATCAGGCAGACCATTGAACAGGCCTATGCTTTGCAGGGGAAGGTTCCCCCTGTGCCTGTGAAGGCGCACTCTACTAGATCTCTGAGTACGTCTTGGGCCTGTCGTCATGGGGCTTCTGTAGCCCAGGTGTGTAAGGCGGCGACTTGGTCGACCGTGCACACTTTCACAAAATTCTACAAAGTAGATGTTCAGGCATCGGCGGATGCTTCCTTTGGCCGCAAGGTTCTTAGTGCGGCTGTTCCCTAGGGTCCCTTGTTGGGGACTCCTGGCTGTTGGGATAAGTTTTGTATCCCCTGGTTTTTTTGTCTTTTCCTGGGTTGTTGCTCCTGTTGAGCACTTGTTTTTTGCTGTTGCCCAGCTGGTTTCCTTCCTTTGGTAAGGTTCCTTTCTTTGATGCGGAGACTGCGTTGCCTTTCGGCGCGGATGCGTTTCCCACCCCTCATGTTTGCACTGCTTTGGGACGTCCCCATATGTGACGAATATGAAGAGGCGGCGACTGTCGGAGGACGTAAGAGAAAACTGAATTTTTGTAAAATCTTACCTGTAAAATTCCTTTCTCTGAGTCCTCCGACAGTCGCCGCCCCCGCCCCTCTTTTGGGGTTTGGTTGTATACTCTACTGCTATTCCACTAAAACTGAGATATGGTTGCAGGAAGTAGGAGGGTATTGACTGAGGGGACCACCCCTTGAGGGTGGGATATGTTAAAAGCTTTATTGTTAACATATTCTGTTGCCTAGCTACTCCTTCGGAGCAAAGTCTAATACCCCATATGTGACGAATATGAAGAGGCGACGACTGTCGGAGGACTCAGAGAAAGGAATTTTACAGGTAAGATTTTACAAAAATTCCGTTTTTAAGACAGCTTTTTTTCTCCAGTGTTCCTGTGAGATCTTCAAGCAAGAAAGCTGAACTGGGCGACGGGCTGGATGTTGAGATCCAGTGGTCACCCCAGTTCAGCCTACGAGCGCGTGCAGGCCATAGCTCCGCGCTGGGTCGGCCGCGACATAGTCCCACTGGACAGGGACTGACCCTGCGAGTTAAACGTCTCGCTGAAACGCCAAAGACCATGAGTCACGGCGCCCGTATTGGTCGACAGCCCTCCTACCTCGGTGGAGAGGGGTACTGTCAGGAGTTGGCGCCCGCCTGGTTCCGGTATGGTGAGTAGTATGTTCCCCCTTTCCCCCTGACGGGTCTTGTGGTGAACGCGGGCCCCTCTCTGTAATGGTAAGGATGGGTTCCCCTCTATCCTACAACATGTCACAGATCCCCCTAATTGAGTGTGATTTTTGTGTACAAGAAGCCAGGAGGCTTGGTTTGGGAGCTGACAATCTAATTGTAAAGATGTGTAAATGATTGTAGTCAGTGGCAGTACTAGAACTTTACTGTGATAGTATAAGGTTTCCTACCTGTCAGTAGCCACAGGGCGATGCCTATACATGTATACTGCATTCCAGATCATTCCTCCAGCTAAGCAGCGGACCGCATACGGCCCGCTAGGGTCCGGTACCTCCGACCACGCTGACCACCATGAGGGTGAAGGGTTGTGAGGCCGAGATCCTTCTGCAGACATGCCGCTATTCTGTGCAGGCTGCCGCCATTGTCTGGTAGACCGCACGAGGCCGCCATTTTGGTGTAGCCTCGTGTCTCCAGCATGGGGGCGGCCATGTTTGAGGTGACTCAAACACCTCATGGAGCCAGGGGGAGGAGCCGGCAGGCGTGTTAAGGGGCGGAGCCGCCTCTTTTACCCAGGAAATAGGGCCAAAGACTTCCTGTCTGTAGCAAGACAAGCACTGAGCAAGCTGATGAAAACTTCTGTGCATCAGGGATGAGCCTTGGGGTCTGTCTCTCTCTCTGTGGGGTCCAAAAAGGCAGGCAACACTGAGGGGCGCTGTTGCGACTGGGGGACACAAAAAAAAAAAAAAAAAGTTTTTTTTTTTACTTTGTCATTTTTTGTCGCTGGCAAGTGTCTTGTATAATCATTGACCCTGCCGCATAGGTATCCCCACCTGATCCCCTCAAGGTGGCCGCAGGACCCTCCAGTACCCCACTTGTTTTTAATGCATTATCGGCAATTTTGGAGTCTTTGGTATCCCGGGTGGAGGTGGCCTGTCAGGGACGGGGGTCAAGTAGCGACCCCCGCCTACCCCTATTGTTTATCAGATACTTCAGATACAGATTCGGAACTGGTCAATGCAGTTGCAGGTCCCTCTTAGGGGGCTGTTGTCTCAGGTAATATCTCCTCAGCAGTGAGGAGCACGTTTCTGCCTCCGCCATAGCACAAGAGTGGTGGATGCACTAGTTGTGTCCGTCCGGGAAACCTTTAGTCTTGAGGTTACACCGGCAGAGGTAGCTGAGACTGAGATTCCTTTTTGGTACTTGTTAGCCTACCAAAAGGGCGAAGGATTTTCCTTTACCCAAATGGGGTCGTTTTGAAACGAACCCCTGTTATTTCCAAACGCATGGCTAGGTGCTATCCGTTTGAGGAATTCCTCTTTATAGGATAGACGGTACCACCTGCTGTCTTGCCACAGACTGTTAGGATAAAAAGACCTCGTAACTAACGAGGACCTTCCTTTTCTGCTCATATAAAGTTGTTCGTTCCGCGAGGGCGGGCGATAAGGCGAAACCCTCCAAAGCCCCTTTAGAGGGGTTTCAAAGGGCGCTGGTCGGGTAAACAAAGAGTCCGGCTCAGCCAAGCCTGAAGAATATAGCCTGATGCGCCCCTACCCATCTCTGGGGTGGGGGGGGGATGTCTTCACCGGTTTCTGGAGGACACAGGATCGAGTTTCGATCACTTCCACCGGTGCGATTCTGCCCTTCTAACATTGAACGGTTTCAGGGGTTCTATTCGAACCTATTCACAATGCCCAGGAAAGAGGGCAAGGTGCGTCCAAATCTGGACTTGGGAAGAAATAGAGTCCATCCGTACAGTGGTGGCCTCCCTGAATAAAAGAGATTTCCTGGCGTCCATAGACCTATAGGATGCCTATCTTTATATCCCCATCATCGCAGGACATCAGCGTTTTTTTTCACTTTCCCAAAGATCATCCCTGGTTCCCACCAGGAGACGGAACTATCTGGGCCTAAGGTTGGATACATCCTGGGCAAGAGAGTTTCTCCTTGCTGGGAAACTCCAGAAGGTTCAGTCAACGATTCGGATGTTGCTGTCCGTCAATTGGCTGGGACTGATGGTGGCCTTCTTAGAGGCAGTACCGTATACCCAGTCTCATACCCGAATTCTCCTGAAGGAGATTCTTTTTTAATGGAATCAGAATTCCGATTCCCTGGACAATCGGATCCGGTTGAGCGAGCGGACCAGGAAGTCTCCCATGCTCAACCAGGGGAAGTCATTTCTTCCGATAGTATCCAGATTACCAATAAGGGTATCGGAACTGAGCGATCAGATTTTGTCTGATTTACTGGATTGAGCAGCTCTAGAGCAGCCCGATTCGGATCCAATCGCATATGGCCTCTTCATCCAGAGGTTTTTTCCCTAGCTGTCCCTTCATTGGGACATCTCGGATGTGGATCTGTTGGCACCTTGGCCTAACAGGAAGGTGCGGAGGTTTGTAGCTCGCGCCACGATCCTCTAGTGGACGCAGCAGAAACGCTGATCGCCCCGTGGGGGCAGTATCCGCTACGGCATGCCTTCCATCCTCTCAAGTTGCTGCGGGAACTTCTTCGCAGGATAGAGGTGGAGGGAATTCCAGTTATTCTGGAAATTCTGGATTGACCTCGTCAAGCCTGGTACGCCGACTTGGCGAGGCTAGTCGCGGACGCTCCTTGGAGACTTCCTCTCAGGGAGGATTTGCGGTCTCAGGGACCGATCTTCCATCTTGCTTTACAGTCGCTGGCTTAATGGCCTGGCCATTGAGACCCAGGTACTGAAGGACAAGGGAGTGTCAGCTTCAGTTATTCCTACCTCCAGTTAAAGCAAGGAAAGCGACTTCCAGCACATGGAAGTCTTATATTGCATGGTGTGAATCTATTGGATTTCCCCCACAGACCTATTCGGTGACCCGAATTTTGGTCTGTCTGCAACAAGGGGTTGAGCAGAAACTATCCTTGAGCACGATCAAGGGTCAGGTTTTCGGCGTTAGCAATCTTCTTTCAAGAAACCTTTGGCTAATCATTCCTTGGTGCGGAATTTCATCCAGGGGGTGCGACATCTGGCTCCGCCAGTGCGCGCACCCTTACCGCCTGGTATCTTAATTTAGTGTGGTCGGTTCTTCAGAAACTTCTCTTTGAAGATATTAGGGAGATTCCCTTGCTTACATTCCCAGAAGGTGGCCTTCTTGGTGGCCATTACTTCTCTACGCAGGGTGTCAGAACTGGCCGCATTATCCTGTCGTTCCCCAGATCTGGTGGTTCATAGGGATAAGGTGGTTCTTCTTCCGAATCCATCCTTCCTTCCTAAAGTGGTTTTCGTAAGACGGACTCACTTTTTGTGATCACGGATAGCCCTTGAAGGGGGTTGCCTGTGTCTGCCGCAACCATATCTACATGGATCAGTCAGACGGTGGTACAGGCTTATTCTATTAAGGGTCGCGGTCCAGGATGCGGTCTGATCCCTTTATATCCTGTCCAGAGTGCAAAGACATCTCCGTGGTAAGTGCAGGGCCCTTTTAATCTGCCCCAGGACACTGATACTCCTATACTTCGGTCACTGAGGAGGGTAAATTGTGACAATTTCACTTGGATGAGGGAGGGGGGGCAGTGGAAGTCTTTTCATAAGGCTCTAGTGCCCTCTGTTTAGATACCAACCAGTCTTTGTCTCAGACCCTAACTTAATGGGCCAAGCTTTTGCATCAGAGTCTAGGTAATGAGTAGGTTCCCTCTGCTTGCGTTCATCTGGCCGACCAGTTGGTCCAGGGGCTGCAGTTTATTTGTGATGAGGCTCCCATGCTGTCCAAGCTCTGTTTCAGCGGCAGTGATTAGGCGCGTGCTGTGGCTTAGAAATTGGTCTGCAGACCAAGCCTCCAAGAAAGCTCATCGAACTGCCTTTTCAAGGCAATCACCTGTTTGGGGCTACTCTGGATGACATCATTCAGAGAAGAGGGAGTGGGGAACGGGAGGAAGAGTACCTTCCTGCAACAGGCTAGGAAAGGGAAGAAGCCTCTTCAGATGTGGTTCCTCCTTCTCCACTCAAATTCTTTTGTGCTCCCAGCGCTGCAGACGAGGGAAATGGATCTATCAAATCTTCCCCAGGAGGTTCCAAGCAACCTTGGTCTGGTACGCCTTGAGCTGGCCTCTCCGGAACCCCACGACAAGACCCCTTCAGCTTGAAGGTCCGTCCTCACCCATAACTTGGGTGGGGAGCATCTTTGCTGGTCCCTGGCCTAGTGGACCTCCTTGAGCGTCAAGGGGATCCACGAAATGAACCTTTTGGGGGTACCGAAGAAGGGGGGCAGAGTTTGTCCTTTTCTGGGGTCCTAGACCCTGAGTCTTTGTATGGATTTAATTTTTATCAAGGTGGGGGTGATGTCCGAACTACATGAGGTCCTCCCTGACCCCGTCTAGGAAAACTGAATTACCTAGGTCTGGTTTTAATACCGACCTTCCTCTGGACAAACTGTGGGAACCACAGGCCATGATTCGCCAGCTGCTGTCACCTCTCTCGCAGGGTGTCGGAATTGGCGGCGTTGTCTTGTTGTTCCCCTTATTTGGTGGTTCATAAAGATAAGGTGATTCTTTGCCCCTGTCCGTCAATCCTTCCAAAGCTGGTCTCTGATTTCCATCTGAATGAGGACATTGTGTTGCCTTCCCTGTGTCCCAGGCCAAACATCCTAAGGAAATTGCGTTGCATTCCCTGGATGTGGTTTGGGCTATTCGGGTGTACCTGGCAGCTACAGAGTCTTTAAGGAAGTCAGACTATTTGTGCTTATGGATGGGCCTCGGAAAGGACTATCTGCTTTATATGCGACCATTTCTAGATGGATCAGACACTCAGGCCTATTCGATTAAGGGTCAGGTCCCCCTTTCCCTGTGAAGGTGCACTCTACATGGGCGCTCAGTGCTTTCTGGGCCTTCCATCATCAAGCGTCAGTAACGCAGGTGTGCAAGGCGGCTACTTGATCGTCGGTGCACACTTTCACAAAATTTTATAAAGTGGATGTGTTGGCATCTGCGGATGCCTATTTTGGCCGCTAGGTTTTGCAGGCTGCTTTTTAGGGGGCTTGTTCTCTTTGGGGGTGTAATGTTTTTTCAGGTGGGCTCCAGTTGGTTTGGTTGCGTTCCTGTTACCTGGTTGGCTACAGTTTAGCCTTCAGAAATGTTTTGCTTTTCCCACCCCTCATGTTTGACACTGCTTTGGGATGTCCTAATGGTTAGGAGGATCAGGAGCTGTGTGAAAGAGAAAAAGGGATTTTTCTACTTACTGTAAAATCCATTTCTCTAATGTTCATTGATGGACACAGCACCCACCCCTTTACGGCGTTGTATTCCTTCTGACACTGCTTGTAACAAAACTGAGTACCTGTAGCAGAGAGGGGGAGTATACCTCCTGGGACTGCCCATAGGTGTAGTCAAGTTCTTTTTTTGCCAAGTGTCCTACTCCTGTATGGGGCAGTATAACCCAATGGTTGAGAAAATCTGCAGCTGTGTCTGTCAATGAACATTAGAGAAATGGATTTTACGGTAAGTAAAAAAAAAAATCCAATTTTTACAACCAAAAGGCCCCATGCACACGGGGTGTTTGAAAAAACGTGCGTCAAAGCTAGTTCTGACGCCGGAAAAAGCAGCTGTAAAAACATGCTTTCAGTAGCTTTTTCCATTTGCGTTATTGCACGTTTTGCCACGTTGCTTTTAGCAGCGTTTTTTCTGCCTCCATTCAAAATCAATGGTTCCCTATGGGAACCTATTGATTTGAATGGAAGACGCACTTCAAGTCGGATCAGGATAATCCGACTTGCGGGGCGACTTGCACTGTGAGAATCTTGAGGGGGAACTCCACGCCAAAATGGGAAAAAACGGTGTGGGGGTCCCCCCCAGGTTCCAAACCTCATAAAAGGCAGTGTATGTGAATAACGACAGGAGACGTTTTGGAAATTTTATTTAAAATCTTCATCCGGTCTTCTCCACTCTGCTCTTCTGATCTTCTCCTCTCCGCTCTTCTGCTGTCCAATCTTCTGCTCTTTTGCTGTCCGCTCTTCTTCTTCCTCCTCCAATGCTGTCCCCGATGATTATGCCGGTCTCTGCAGCTTATTATATAGCCATTAGGGGCGTGGCCGTCCGATGATGTCATCGGGAGACCCCCCACCCCCTTATGTCACAGATGACGTTGTCTGTGACATAAGGGGGCGGGGCCTCCCTATGACGTCATCGAGAGGCCACGACCCTAATGGCTATATATTAAGCTGCAGGGACCGGAGACCGGCATAATCACCGGAGACATCGTCGGAGGAGGACCGGAGGAAGAAGAAGAGCCAAGGGCAAAAGAGCGGACAGCAAAAGAGCAGATGATTGGACAGCAGGAGAGCGGAGAGGAGAAGATCAGAAGAGCAGAGTGGAGAGGACCAGAGTGGAGAAGACCGGATGAAGATTTTAAATAAAATTTCCAAAACGTCTCCTGTCGTTGTTCACATACACTGCCTTTTATGGGGTGAATGGTTAGGGGTACAGTGTACCCCATACCCATTCACATAGGGAGGGGGTCCGGGATCTGGGGGGGCCCCCCCTTGTTAAAGGGGGCTTCCAGATTCCGATGAGCCCCCTGCCCGCAGACCCCCACAACCACCGGCCAGGGTTGTGGGGATGAGGCCCTTGTCCTCATCAACATGGGGGCAAGGTGCTTTGGGGTGGGGGGGTGCAGAGCCCCCCTGCCTCAAAGCACCAACACCCCCCCCATGTTGAGGGCATGTGGTCCAGGGGGGTGGGGCCGCTCGCTCGTCCCCTCCCCTTTACTGGCCTGCCGGGCTGCATGCTCGGATAAGGGTCTGGTATGGATTTTGGGGGGAACCCCACGCTATTTTTTCGGCGTGGGGCTACCCTCAAATTCCATACCAGACACGAAGGGCCTGGTTTGGAACCTGGGGGGACCCCCACGCTCTTTTTTCCCATTTTGGCGTGGAGTTCCCCCTCATGATTCTCACAGCGCAAGTCGCCCCGCAAGTCGGATCCGACTTGCGGTGCGACTTCCATTCAAATCAATAGGCTCCCATAGGGAACCATTGATTTTGAATGGAAGAAAAAAAAAAGGCATAACGTGGTTTAACGCACGTTAAGCAACGTTATAGCAACGTTATTCAGCCTTTAGCAGCGTCAGACGTTTTTACAGCTGTAACGCTGGTCCTCAGAACGTGCAGGCCGTGGGTTCTTGTTTATTAAAAAAGAATAGCGCGCAAATGCAAAAGAAATTACTACCAAATCTGAAGAGAGTCCATAAATAAAAATGGGGGTTTGGTCCCACCATATGGCCATATCGTGCTCAAGCCCACTACTGCGTCAAAGTACCCCATTATCAGTGGGTCCTACACTATCCATGAAAAAGAGATGAATCCAGCCTTTCTAACCGTGGGTTCTTGTTGCAGCTTAAAAACGCCTAGGCCACTTACAGCTCAAAAACGTCTGTGTGCCTGAGGCCATAGAATAACATGGAGGTGCGTTTTTAGGCTGCAAAAAGAAAACGCCTGATGTTACTTACAGCGGCGTTAAAAACGCCCTGTGTGCATGGGGCCAAAATGTAAATGTATTTTATTCGGAATTTATATGATAGACCAACACGAAGTGGAAGGACAATGATAAACGGTTTTCAAAATTTTTTACAAATATCGGAAAAATGTGGCGTGCGTTTGTATTCAGCCCCCCTGAGTCAATACTATGTAGAACCACCTTTCGCTGCACTTACAGCTGCAAGTCTCTTTAGGTATGTCTCTACCAATTTTGCACATCTAGGGAGTGAAATATTTGCCCATTCTTTCAAAAATAGCTCAAGCTCTGTCGGATAAGAGAGTGAGCGTCTGTGAACAGCAGACTCTCAATTAGATTTAGGTCTGGACTTTAACTGGGCCATTCTAACACATGAATATGCTTTGCTCTAAACGATTCCATTGTAGCTCTGGCTATACAGTTGAGCTCATACATACATAGTATGAGTTGAGTCTACATACCCTGGCAGGATTTAGGATTTCTTTGCCATTTTTTTAGAGAATATGAAGGATGACAAACAAACTTTTCTTTCACTCATGGTTCATGTTTGGCTGAAGCCATTTATTATCAATCAACTGTGTTTTTACTCTTTTTAAATCATAATGACAACAGAAACTACCCAAATGACTCTGATCAAAAGTTTACATACCTCAGTTCTTAATACTGTGTATTGCCCCCTTTAACCACTTGCTGACCGCCGCAAGTACATATACTGCGGCGGTCAGCCCCTCACAGGCAAAGTGACGTAGGGGTACGTCACTAGCCTGTGAGGCTCTGGGTAGCGAGCGCGCGCCACCGGATGCGCGCTCCCGCTCGGTCACGGATTCCCCAACGTGTGTGGGTCCGCCGGGCACTCGCGATCGTCCGTTACACCGGGAGAAAGGCAGGTGGCTAATGTAAACAAGCCGTCTGTCATTCTCCCCTGTGTAAGAATAGTGATCATACGGTTCTGCTATGTAGGACCGTTGATCACTGTTCTTACACATCAAGCCACATCCAATCACAGTTAGAATCACGCCCCTAGGGACACACTTAACCCCTCCTTCTCAAAAAGTTAACCCCTTCACTGCCAGTGTCATTTTACAGTAACAGTGCATATGTATAGCACTGATTACTGTAGTAATGTCACTGGTAACCCCCGAAAGTGTCAAAAATGTCAGTCAAGGGTCCGATCTGTCCACCGCAATGTCGCAGTCCCGCAAAAAAATCGCAGATCGCCTCCATTACGCGTTAAAAAAAAAAACCCACAAAAATGACAAAAATCTTTCCCTTAGTAAACGCAATAACTTTTGCGCAAACCAATCAAAATAAGCTTTTTGCGATTTATTTTTTTTTTAACCAAACATATGTTGCAGAAAACAAATTGGCCTAAAATGTTAAATTTTGATTTTTACATTTTTTTGGGGGGAATTTCATATAAAAAATTTGGAAAATATTGTTTTTGCAAAATTAACACACTTTTTTTTGTTTATAGCGCATGATCAAAAAATCGCACAGGTGATCAAAAGAAAGCTCTGTTTGTGGGAAAAAAAGGACGTCAAATACGTTTAGGTACGGCGTCGCACGACCGCGCAATTGTCCGTTAAAGTCACGCAGTGCCGAATCGCAAAATAGGCCCTGGTCAGGAAGGGGGTAAAATCGTCCGGGGCTTAAGTGGTTAACATCAATGACCGCTTGAAGTCTTTTGTGGTAATTGTGAATGAGGCTCTATCTTCTCAGATGGTAAAGCTGCCCATTCTTCCTGGCAAAAAGCCTCCAGTTTCTGTAAATTCTTGGGCTGTCTTGCATGAACTGCACGTTTTGAGATCTCCCCAGAGTGGCTCAATGATATTGAGGTCAGGAGACTGAGATGGCCACTCCAGAACCTTCACTTTATTCTGCTGTAGCCAATGATAGGTCGACTTGGCCTTGTGTTTAGGATCATTGTCATGTTGGAATGTCCAAATACGTCCCATGCGCAGCTTCCGGGCTGATGAATGCAAGTTTTCCTCCAGTATTTTTTGATAACATATGGCATTCATCTTGCCATCAATTCTGACCAAATTTCCTGTGCCTTTGTAGCTCACACATCCCCAAAACATCAGCGATCCACCTCCGTGTTTCACAGTAGGAATGGTGCACCTTTCATCATAGGCCTTGTTGACTCCTCTCCAAATGTATCGTTTATGGTTGTGGCCAAAAAGCTCAATTTTGGTCTCATCACTCCAAATGACTTTGTGCCAGAAGGTTTGAGGCTTGTCTCCCTTCTGTTTGGAGTATTGTAAGCGGGATACTTTGTGGCAGTTGCGTAGTAATGGCTTGGTGACTCGACCATGCAGCCCATCTTTCTTCAAGTGCCTCCTTATTGTGCATCTTGTAACAGCCACACCACATGCTTTTAGAGAGTCCTGTATTTCACCTGAAGTTATTTGTGGGTTTTTCTTTGCATCCCGAACAATTTTCCTGACAGTTGTGGCTGAAATCTCAGTTGGTCTACCTGACCGTGGTTTGATTTCAACAGGCCCCCTCATTTTCCACTTCTTGATTAGAGTTTGAACACTGCTGATTGTCATTCTCAATTTCTTGGATATCTTTTTTTTTTTTTTTTTATATCCCTTTCCTGTTTTATACAGTTAAACTACCTTTTCCCACAGATCTTTGACAATTCTTTTGCTTTCCCCATGGCTCAGAATCCAGAAACGTCAGTGCAGCACAGGATGAAAGATGCAAGGGTCTGTCAGGAGTCCAGAAACTCATTGATCTTTTTATACACACACTAATTGCAAGCAAACAGATCAAGGGTGAGGGTGGTTACCTTAATAGCCAATCAAAGCCCTTTGTGTCAACTTGTGTGCATGTTATCAGGCCAAAATCACCAGGGTATATAAACTTATGATCAGGGTCATTTGGGTAGTTTCTGTTGTCATTATGATTTAAAAAGAGTAAACAGTTGATTGATAATAAATGGCTTCAGGCCCCGTTCACACTGGGGCGACGCTACTTTGCCGGGCGACCTCATAGGTCGTGGCGCGCTGCTCGCCCCACGACCTCGGAGCGGCCGGCACGGACTTCATAACATTGAAGTCTATGCAGATCGCTCCGGGTCGCCCCAAAGAAGCTCCGGACCCTTTTTCTAAGTCGGAGCGACTTGTGTCGCTCCTATTAGAACGGGTCCGCAGCTTCTCTATGGAAGGTGACCTGTCAGGCGACCAGGTCGCCTGACAGGTCGCCCCAGTGTGAACGGGGGCTCAGCCAAACACTAACCATGAGTGAAAAAAGTTTTTGTGTTCTCATTCATATTCTCTGAAAAATGGCCAGGAAATCATAAATCCTGCCAGGGTATGTAAACTTATGAGCACAGCTGAATGTTAGGGTGGTTGTTCTGCTGGAAGGTGAACCTCTGCCCCAGTCTCAAGTCTGGCAATTGGTTCCACTAGATTTTAGTTAGGGGGTTATCAGAGTAAAGGGGGCTGAATAGAAATGAACGCCACACTTTTCAGATATTTATTTGTAAAAAAAAATTAGCAAACAACTATTTATCATTTGCCTTTCACTTTAGTTATGTGCCACTTTGTGTCGATCTATCATATAAAATCCCAATAAAATACATTTATGTGTTTTGGTTGTACCCTGACAAAATGTGGAAAATTTTAAGGGGTATAAATACTTTTTGAAGGCACTGTATATGTGGGCCCTGTTCAATCGCGTTACGATGGCTATCCTACATCCCTTTTTGGTAAGTCCACAATCTTATTTTAATAAGTGTTTACAAATTCAGCTTTGTGTTTCTTAAAGAATTGGAAGCTGAAAATTAGGCATCCCAGAAAATGTTATAGCTTTTTCTTTTACAATTTATATAATATGGGCTTGGGCTGCAACACAAAAATATGCCTTTCTTTTTTCTTTCCAGAAAGGTTCCTTCTCAGCAGCATCGGAGGAAGATATCTTTGCACATTTGGGTCTGGAGTATGTGCCCCCCTCAGACAGAAATGCCTGATGATCCTTCTATGGTTCATGTACATATTGGGGATTATTTTACTGAGGATATGTAAAGGTATTATATTTTTGTAAACACAAAGCACAATTTTTCTATATAAAGTTTTTAATAATTTTAGTAGCTCTGTGGTGGTGATAGAATAATTTTAAGTCAAAATGTTCATTTTTTTTTTTAACTCTCCTTTACACCTTCTGGCCTTTTTTAATTCTTTGCACACTCACTGACCAGTAAGACCAGAACCTGGTAAAGATTTGCATAGTACAGTTCTTAAAGTTTGGGGGTGTTCAGAAAGCTGGTCTGATTAGCATGGCTTGCATGAATTCTTGAATAACTTTACTGTGCTCTCAGTTACAAGTAAAACAAAACCGGTAATAGGTGAATATGGGGGCTGCCATTGCTGACCACTCTTTTTTTTTTTTTCTGAAAATTCTTGTAGCCTGGACATTATGCTTATGTAAGGGCTAAGGCACAGACTTGAAACAAACCTGGAGATCTGATCTGTGCACTTGTTCTAGGTCAGTGACTCAAAATGCATTAAAGGCAGGGGAATTAATATTACTGGAATTCAGTTCCAGTTTCCATGTATTTCTTTCAGTACTGGTTTCCTTTATGCCTGCCCAAATAACTGATGCAAACGTCTGGTGGTTACATACCAGGTTTCAGTCAGACAATTCCTCAGTGCAAGCAGAATCTGCTGTTTGGTATCCTAGGACAACCCATCTTACAATTTTATGTATGTATTGGATCTTCTGAAAACATAATAGACAACTATAGGATGGCACTCAATCTTCAGGTCCCTTGAAATTCTCTTGTGGTAAGGCAATAGCAGTGAATAGTCCAGCTAGAAAGCTCCAACATGTTTTGCTCATGTTGTCCCTAATCACTGAAATTAAACAGAAAAAATGACCAAAGCCATTACAGTAACTTTCCATGATTAACCACTTCAGTTCTAGAATATTTTACCCCCCTTCGTGACCAGGCCATTTTTTTGGCCATTCTGCACTGCATTGCTCATGCAATGCTTTACCCAAACTAAATTTATATAATTTTTTACCTCAAAAATAGAGTTTACGTTTGGTGGTATTTGATCGCTACTGGGTTTATTTTTAGTGCTGTGAACAAAAAAAAGAGCATGCATTTGGGAAAAAAAAAAATATTTTTTACTTTCTGATCTAAAATATATCCCTTAATTTTTAAAATTGTTTTTAATGCTACTAATGGCGGCAATCAATGACTTATGGCGGAACAGCGGGCAATCTGACACTGACGCTTTGAAGGGATTGGCTAACTCTCACTGACATCTCTACTACACTACTACAGTGATCAGTACTAATAATATACACACACTGTACTAATCACACTGTCTGGGAAGGGGTTCACATCTGGGGCAATCAAAGGGTTAAATATGTGCCTAACTATGTGTAATGTGTGCGGATTTTAGTAAGGGATGTTGAGGTTTTTATTCCCTGCTTTGCAGATTGAGAGTTATGG
Organism: Pelophylax lessonae; assembly: GCF_965119305.1. Classification (NCBI taxonomy): domain Eukaryota; kingdom Metazoa; phylum Chordata; class Amphibia; order Anura; family Ranidae; genus Pelophylax; species Pelophylax lessonae. The sequence continues at coordinate 550,124,613 of NC_138771.1, read as the reverse complement.
CCCGTACACACGATCCGAAAATCGGACGAAAATTAACGCTTGTGAAAGGATCGGACGATAATCGGATCGTTAGTACACAGCTTACGAGAGGCGATCACGACAGTTCACCCAATATTATCCGGTTGTGCAAGCATAAAAATTTTGATCGTATTATAACACATCGTACGATAATCGTGTTATCAGTATGTTGTTCGTCCGAAAAAAATGGTGAGCAGTAGACAGCGCATGAGCAGTAGACATCATTTTCCCCTCACACGCTACAGCGTGGTTACGCATACCGGAAGCTAAGAATTATCGTCCGAGAAAATTCGTATCGTGAGTAACTTCTCCCGTTAAGCGAATATTATTGAGAGCTGCTAGAATACGAAAAATAACGGATGGAACGTCGCCCGATTTTCGGATCGTGTGTACTGGGCATTAGGGACTTTAGATTGCAAGCTCATTGAAGACAGGGACAGATGTAAATGTACTGTGTAAAGTGCTGTGTAAATTGTTAGCACTATATAAGTATCTGTAATAAATGAATGCCCTACAAGACACTTTTGTATTACCACATCCAGGAGTAGGAAGAGTATGTTCATTGTTTGCCAGCCACACATAAAGAACAAATCAGCTGGTTTATGTGTATGTTGTTCTAACCAGTCTACATAGTGTAACAGGAGTGGGCTTCCGATCTGTTCATATACAGTCATTTTCTGCAGCTTTTGCAATGAAATCAAAGTGGACCTATACTAAATGACGTTTGTCCTGAATCCCTCCTGAAAAAATGCAGTGATTGTGCCTAGATACTGCAGCTTCTGTAGCCTCATAGCCTAATTTTTGCAGTGGAAGATTATCCTAAACAGCCATTCTCAACCAGGGTTCCTCCAGAAGTTGCTAGGGGTTCCTCGAGCTGTGGCTCATTGACCTCCGAATTTGCTGGTGTCTTCAAAGTTCCAGGACCAACGCCACTTGGTAACATCAGAGGCATGACACCATGTTCTTATTAAGCTATTTGTAAGGGTGACATTCTAACTGCAATGAAAGGAAGCCATCTTCCCACTGACCCTGATAAATTGATCTTATTGGAGGGTCCCTGAGACCTGAAAATTTGAGGATTTTGAGGGTAAAAAGTTTGAAAGGCTATCTAAGGCATATCCTGCCCAGTCTTGGTGCAGGAGATGCAGGGGCTGCAGGCCTGGTGCAGGGGCTGCGGGCATGGTGCAGGAGAGGCAGGGGCTGCGGGCATGGTGCAGGAGAGGCAGGGGTGCATCTCCTGAGGAGGGGTCTCACTTAACCTTTGGTGAGGCACCTTACATTTAAAAATGGCGCCATCACATCACCGCGCATACGTCGTCTGCCTGAGAATAGCCAAGCGAGTATGGGCTTTCCCGAGCGGTGGCGGCGGCACATACGCAGTGCACAAGTCGGGTCGGCCACAGACATATTTTTTTTTTTAACTGGTCCCATCGACTGCCAGCCAGCCCCAGGGCAGGGGGACTTGTGGGCCTATTAGGAAATTTTCCTGGTATCCCGGTAGGCCAGTCTGGTCCTGCTGTTGACTAGCACATTGCTCTGTTTGCCTAGTTTTGTTTATGGCTTTCACAGTGGTTTAACGTGTTTAGAAGAGAAAAGCATATTACTATACTGTGACTTTCATAGTTTGCTAAATCATTCCCTAGAATCAGGATGTGAGTTGAAAGGCTGCTATTTTTGTCCTGTGAAAATATTCATTCCTGGGGCCATTGTGCTGATCTAGTGTTTTCAACACTTTTGCTCTAATCTAGAGCAAATATGCATTTCATTTCTGACTTTCAGGAGGCTACATGGCTGTTCATTATCAGTGACTAAATGTATGAGGACAGGCAGCCAGGCAACTGGCATTTTTAAAGCTGACCAACAATGGAGTCTCCTTGTGCCGATTTAATTCATGCAAAGGTTCAGGTGATGTCCCAACTACCTAAGGTCCCCCCTATCCCTGTCTAGGGAATTGATTTACCTAGGTCTGATTCTAATTCTGACCAGGGTGGTCCTTCCTCTGGACAAACTTCAGGAACCACAGGCCGTGATTCACCGGCTGCTGTCGGACAGATACTTTCTCCCATTTTGCATACAGGTTCTGAGTTAGGGGGTATCCACCTTCAAGATGGTTCGGTTTGCACAGTCCTACATGCAGCTCCTTTTAGCAGGTTCGGCTCCACAGCAGGATGCCGAGGTTCGTGGCGAGAACACGGGTTCCTCTGGAAGACGCTGCAGACGTCCAAGGGCCACGGTAAGGCCAGTATCATCCTCCGCTTAGGCTCAGGAATCAATGGTGAGGATCTTCCAATCAATCTGGTGGCCATAAACATCCCTTGGGGGCTTCCTCTCAGAGAAGGCCAGTTGTCCCAAGGGCTGATCTGCCATCCTGCTTTAGTCACTGGATTTAATGGGTTAGCTATTGTAAGCCAAGTACTGAGAGATAGGGGTATATCCGTGATCCCTACTATGGTGAAGGCGAGGAAGTAGTCTTCCAGCAAGATATACCATCATACGTGGAAAGTGTACGTTTCTTGAGAATATTCGGGAGATTCCCTTGCCTACGCTATCCCAGAAGGTGACATTCTTGGTGATTATTGCCTCGGCCCGCAGGGTATCGGAATTGGCGGCATTATCCTGTCGCAGTCCCTAGATCGTGATCCATAGGGATAAAGTGGTTCTTCGTGCCTGTCCATCCTTCCTGCCCAAAGTTGTCTCTGACTTCCATTTGAATGAAGACATTGTGTTGCCTTCCTTGTGTCCCAAGCTGGCTCAGCCCAAGGAATTTGCTTTCATACCTTGGATGTGGTTTGTGCGATTCGGGTGAATCTGGCAGCTACTGAGTCAGACTCGTTTTTGTGGTTACAGACGGACCAAGAAAAGGGCTGGCCGCTTCTTCGCCTACTATCTCCAGATGGATTTGACAGATGGTGACTCGGCCTATTCCATTAAAGGTCAGGTTCCACCTTTTCCTGTCACGGCGCATTATACTCGGGCGCTGAGTGCTTCTTGGGCCTTCCGTCATCAGGCATCAATATCGCAATTTTGCAAGGTGGCCACTTGATCGCCGTTGCAAATCTTCACAAAATTCTTTAAGGTAGATACTTTGGCATCTGTGGATGCTTCTTTTGGTTTGCAAAGTTTTGCAGGCAGCTGTTTAAGAGGGGCTGTTCCCTCTTGAGGGGTGTTTTTCTTTAAACCTTTACTTTTCAGACGGGTTCCTGTGTCCTGGTTAAGGGCTCTTATGTTTAGCCTAGGTGGGGTTATTTTCCCCACCCCTCATTTTTCGTTTTGGCACTGCTTTTGGATATCCCAGTAGTAGTTTGATGTATGGGGCGCTGTGACTGTCGAACGAAAGAAAATGGGATTTTTATACTTACCGTAAAATCCATTTCTCTGAGACCGAAGGACACAGCACCCACCCCTCCATGGAGGTCTGATACTTCTAATACTGCTTGCTTCTAAACTGATTACCTAGAGCAGAGAGGGGGGTTATATACAAAGCTGAGGACGGCCCATGGGCGTAGCCAGGTGTTTTTTGTTCTGCCTAGTTCTACTCCTGGCGGAGGCAATATAACCAGTAGTTATTTATGGAGAGCTTTGTCCATCAATCTCTCCAATTACATAGTATAAAGTGTTGTCCAGGAACACCTCCCAGCCGTATGTGCACTGCTCTGAGGATGGTGCTGTGTGTAGTTCCCGGGGAGGTGCCCGGATCGAGGAAACGGCGAACTACACACAGCACCATCCTCAGAGCAGTGCACATACGGCTGGGATGTGTTCCTGGACAACACTTTATACTATGTAATTGGAGAGATGAATAGGAGATCGTTGTAAGAGGACCAGGCTACTGGATTATATCACTCATATGCGTGTTTTGGCTCTGCAAAGAGCCTAGCCTTGAGGTGAGCTGCTAGTGTGTCACCAGCCACAGGGAGCACTTTTTGAGTGGAGCATGCAAGCACCCTTAATCACTTATATTTCTGGATGAAGAGATTTATCACGTTTGAGCACTATATGATTTTGGGACTATATTGATATAATACCTGATTTGGACTTTTTACACTGAACCTCTTTTTTGCACTGGATTTATATATGTTTATACATTCATATGTATATAATCACTGATTGATTTTGATATATCCTCACTTTTATGCTTATTTGGCGCAGCAATATTTTATATTTATTTCACAGGTGTTTTGTGTTTGGCACTGATTGCTTGCTGCCTGGTACACCTTATTGCATATTCATTTGTTGTTTGGTTTGCGCTGATTATTTCTTTTTTAAAGAGGTTGTAAACCGATAATTTTTTTTTTCTTTTCTTTACATCCTGAAAGATAAAGACATAATGAGCTAGTATGCATCGCATACTAGCTCATTATCAAATACTTACCTTAGAACGAGCCCTCGCCGCGCCGCTCTCTTACCTCTTCCGGGATCGCGGCATCCGGCCATCTGATTGGCCGGAGCCGCGGTGACGTCACTCCCGCGCGGGAGCCGACGGTCACGGCACAGGGCTCTGAAGGAACGGCACGATCTGCCGTTCCTTCAGAGCGCATGCGCCAGTGACGTCACTGGCTGCATCAAATGTAAATATCTCCTAAACGGTACATGTTTAGGAGATATTTACAGTACCTATAGGTAAGCCTTAACATAGGCTTACCTATAGGTACAACTTCCTGAGGAGGGTTTACTTCCTCTTTAAACTCCAGAAACTGCAGGCTGCAGTTCATCTCCTGCTGTCAAACAGATGGTCATCCCTCTGGGCTTGCACGCGGTTGCTGGGCCTGATGGTGTCTACCTACGAGGTTCAGTTTGCACAGTTTCATACAAGGTCCCTGCAAAGGGAGATTAAGATCAAATGGGACAAGACTCTCCAGTCTCTGGAATATCCAATCTGTCTGAGTCAGGGAACGAGGGAGTCCTTGATATGGTGGCTTTACTCTCCAGGGCTATGGCTGGGCAAATCCTTCCTCCCCTTGTATTGGACAGTGGCCACCACAGATGCCAGCCTGTGGCTGGGGAGGCATCCTTCGCAAGCATTCTGCTCAGGGGATCTGGACAGGTCAAGACAACCGATAAATGTCTTGGAACTCTGAGCGATCAGACTGTGTCTGGATCATTGGACAGATAATCTTCAGGGTTGTCCGTTGTGCATTCAATTGGACAATGCCATGACCGTGGCTCATGTCAATCATCAAGGGGGCACAAGAAGTGTCCCGGCGGCTCTGGAGGTAGCAGACATTCTAAGGTGGGCAGAACAGTTTGTTCCAGCCCTCTCAGCCGTACACATTCCCGGGGTGGAAAACGGGTTGAACAGAATTTGGCCTAGAGTATCCTCAAGGGCCAGCTCCCAGCCTTGGTGGTCTTTTTCCAACGACCTTTGGCCACACACTCCCTGGTGCGTACCTTTCTTCAGGGTGTCTGACATTTTGATTCCTCCAGTGCGGGCTCTGTTGCTGCCTTGGAATCTTAGTTTGGTGCTTTCAGCTCTGCAGAAGCTTCCTTTTGAAAATATTTGGGAGATTCCCCTGCTTACGATGTCTCAGAAGGTGGCCTTTTTAGTGGCTATTACTTCTGTGTGCAGGATGTCCGAACTGGCAGCGTTATCCTGTCCTTCACCTTACCTGGTGATTCACAGGGATATGGTTGTTCTTTGCCCCCTGTCCATCGTTCCTTCCAAAAGTTGTCTCTGATTTTCATTTAAATGGAGACAATGTGTTGCTTTCCCTGTGTCCAAGGCCTAAACATCTGAAGAAAATTGCCTTGGATGTGGTCCGGGCAATTAGGGTGTGCCTGGCAGCTACAGAGTCTTTCAGGAAGTCAGACTCTGTGCTCACGGATGGACCTCAAAGGGTTGTCCGCTTCCTCTGCGACCATTTCCAGATGGTCGGTGGTTCAGGCCTATTCCATCAGAGGTCAGGTTCCTCCTTTCCCTGCCAAGGCGCACTCTATTAGGGAGCTTGGTGCCTCCCGGGCCTTCCGTCATCAGGCATCAGTGACGCAGGTTTGCAAGGCGGCCATCTGGTCGTCAGTGCACACTTTTACAAAGTTTTATAAAGTGGATGTGTTGGCATCTGCGGATGCTTCCTTTTGGCCGCAAGGTTCTGCCACAGTGTACATACAGCACGTCCCGGGTCCTGATCTTTCTCCAGCCACCTCTCATACTTTTGATCATGAAGCCATACATTTTTAAGGCCCCTTTCACACAGGCGGCCGTTCAGATCCGCCTGTCCGTTTATTTGGCGGATCTGAACAGATGCCCTATGCATCTCTATGGGGCATCGGATGCCAGCGGAGACATGTCCGCTGACATCCGATCCGTCAAATCTGCAGGGATGGAAACCCTATTTTCCATCCGTCCAGCAGATCGGATCAGACGGGACACAGTGCGGAGACAAAGCTGCCATCCGCCTGCTCAGCGGGGGATCAGCAGATCGGCAGACCGATCCCCCGCTGAGATAAACTGTGTCCGCCGACGGACCGAAATGTGTGAAAGGGGCCTAAAGCTGCATTTCCCTGGCATTGCTACACACTAACTTTAGCTGAAACTGCGTTACGCCCATAAAGTTAACTCTTGTAATTTGACTAATATACTGGAGAAAGAAGATTAATGGGCGCTCCTGCTTGGGGATAAAGCTTCAGTTCAGGCAGTCATGATGGTGGTGCAGCCGGACTGGTATGGATGGCACAGATGCACAAATGCAGCGCTTACTCTTAGTCTACTGGATAACGAAGATTAATGGGCACTACTGCTTGGAGATAAAGCTTCAGTTCAGGCAGTCATGAAGGTGCAGCTGGTGGATAGCACAGATTGCACAAATATGCGGCGTTTACTCTTTGTAGGCCGAAGCCACAGTCCCACGAACAGGCAGAAAAGACAGGAAGGCGCCACTGTGGAGCAGATGCTTAATAATTTTATTGACACATTTTACATGGTGTAAGCGTCGATCTGCATAGGAGGTAGGCATCCTTCCGGGTCTGCGGTTTTTCCCCAAGACTGGCCTGCAGCAGCTGAGAGATGACTCTAGAGACTGGTTTCGGAGCATGCGGTTACCGCACCTCCGCGTCATCACGTTCATGCGGCCCTCCAGTGACTATTCGCTGCACCGCTGCCTCGATCAGAAGTGAGTACCTGATTGGTTCTCTAGTGTCATCTCTTGGCTGCTGCTGGCCAGTCTCAGGGAAAAAACGCGGACCTGGAAGGACGCCTACCTCCTATGCTGATAGACACTTACACCATGTAAAATGTGTCAATAAGATTATTAAGCATCTGCTCCACAGTGGTTGCCTTTCTCAATTCCATTACTTTTCCAAAACTTTGTGGGGTTTAGTCATTTTCCAAAACTTTCCCAGGCCTGGAAAGTGCCATTTCAAAATCCCATTACTTTTCCAGGAATTTAATGACCGTACGAACCCTGCACTTTATCCCTGTGAACCATCAGGTAGGGAGAACGGCAGGACAATGCCGCCAGTTCCGACACCCTGTGCCCAGAAGTAATAGCCATTAAAAAGGCCACCTTCTGGGACAAGGAAAGGAGGGAAATCTCCAGAATACTTTCAAAAGGAGGTTTCTGGAGAACTGACCACACCAACTTAAGGTCCCAAGGTGGCAACGGAAGTCGCAGCAGAAGTGTTGCACCCCCTTGATAAAGTTACGTACCAGGGAATGGGTGGGAATGGGTGGCTAATGGCCTTTGGAAGAAAATTGCCAAGGCCGAGACCTGGCCCTTGATAGTACTCAAGGCCAATTTCTGATCAACTCCCCGTTGCAGGAAGGCCAAGATCCTAGCCACCGAGTAAGAGCAAGGGGGGACCCTAAGGGACTCACATCACGCAATATACGACTTCCACGTACGATGATAGATCTTCCTAGAAGTTGCTTTTCTCGCTTTAAGCAGAGTGGGAATCATTGAAGCAGACAATCCCCTGTCCTTCAGCACCTGGCTTTCAACAGCCAAGCCGTCAAAGCCAGCGACTGTAAAGCAGGATGGAATGTTGGCCCTTGAGACAGTAAATCCTCCCTGAGAGGAAGTCTCTAAGGAGAGTCTGTGACTAGCCCGACCAGGTCGGCGTACCAAGCTCGGCTAGGCCAGTCCGGAGCCCCTTGCGCCTCGATCCTGCAAAGAAGTCTTGGCAGCAACTTGAGAGGAGGAAAGGCATGCATCAGCTGATACTGACTCCATTGGGCCACCAGCGTGTCTGTGCCTTCTGCCAGAGGGTCCCGGGAGCTGGCTACAAACCTCTGCACTTTTCTGTTGATCAGATACGCCAACAGATCTACATCTGGGGTGCCCCAACAAAAGCACTACTGCTGGAACACCTCCAGATGGAGGGACCATTCCCCTGCATCAAAGGCCTGTTGACTGAGGTAATCGACCTGCCAATGTTTAACTCCTGGAATGTGAACAGCAGAGAGAGCTGGAGCAAAGCGGTCCACCCATCGAAGGATGCCTGCCACTTGCAAGGCCGCAAGGACACTTTTGGTGCCCCCTTGAGGATTGATCTAAGCCACAGCTGTGGCATTGTCCGAATGGACACTGGACAACCCTGCAGGTGCTCGGTCCAGTGGACTAGGCAAAGCCTGATTTGCTCTCAGCCTCAGAACATTTATCGGTAACCTGGATTCTTCCAGGGGCCATACTCCTTAAGCAGACAACCTGCCGAGAACCCCTCCCCACCCAGGCAAACTGGCATCCGTGGTGACAATCGTCCAATATATAGGGAGGAAGGATTTTCCTTGCTTGAGCATCGGGGACCGAAGCCACCATAACAGGGACTCCCTGGTCACCTGGCTCAGCTGGATCTGATTGCCCAAGGAATTTGGATTCTTGTTCCATTTGAGAAGGATTTCCTTGTGGAGGATCCTCGTGTGGAACTGAGCGAAGGGGACCACCTCCAAGGACGACACCATCAGTCCCAGAACTTTCATACAGGTCCGAAGGGACGACCATTTGCAGAACAGCAACAGCTAAACCGCAGTCTGGACTTGTCCTCAGCCAGGGTGTTTCTTCCTTCGGAAAAATTTGAAAGTCAGGCCCAGATAGTCCAGTCTCTTGGAAGGAACCGGGGGCGACTTCTGAAGGTTCAGAATCCACAGAACTCCTCCAGAGTTCTCATGGTGATCTCCAAATTTGTCACCAGCACCATGGGAGATTCCGCACGGAGAAGCAGATTGTCCAGGTAACCCAGGACTGATATTCCCCGCTGCCATAACAGCGCCAGGACCGGAGCCAACACCTTTGTGAAGACCTGAGGAGCAGAGGCGAGACCAAAGGGTAACGCCACAAACTGATAGTGATCCTCTCCCACTGCAAAACGGAGAAACCGTTGGTGTCCTACACAGATTGGGATGTGAAGGTAGGCATCTTTGAGGAGGCCAGGAAATCCCCCTGATGTAGGGAAGCCACCACTGTGTGAACAGATTCCATCTTGAATTTTTGAACTCACACAAAGCAGTTCAGTGCTTTCAGGTCCAGGATTGGACGCACCTTGCCTTCCTTCCTAGAGACCGTGAACAGGTTTAAATAAAAGCCCTGAAAACGTTCCGCACACGGAACTGGAACTATTACTTTCTGTTGTACCAGGTCCTGTACTGCCCTAGAGAGCGCCAGCAAGCGATCCGGGGACAGTCTCACATTGGAAGGGAAAAAACCTTACCTGCGGGATGGATCGAAACTCGATCTTGTAACCGGACCGTATGACATCCTGAACCCATTCGTCTTGTATCCGGGATAGCCACAGGTCCGGGAATCGGCAAAGATGTCCCCCCTACCCCAGATACGGGTGAGGTCGCACCTTCAGGCTGAAGCGGTCTTGTGCTCAGGTTTGGAAAAAACGTGATTTTTGTTTGCCAGACCAGGGTTGCTTGGAACCACCCGAGGGAGTCTTTAAGGACTTTGCCTTATCGACTGACCCTGGGGGACGAAAAAACTTCTTGTGTGCTGAAAAGGAGGGACCCACCCTGTCTGTGATGTGGGTCCTTACCCTTGTTAGCCTGTGGGAGAAAGGTACTCTTACCCCCTGTGAGACCTTTGATAATGTAATAAAGGGTAGCCCCAAACAGGCGATATAAATATAAATGTCCTATAGCAGAATGTGAAAAATATATATATATATTTTTTTTTCAAAATTGTCGCTCTTTTTTTGTTTATAGCGCCAAAAAAAAAATTTCACAGGTGATCAAATACCACCAAAAGAAAGCTCTATTTGTGGGAAAAAAGGACGTCAATTTTTTTTTTGGGTACAGCATCGCACAACCGCGCAATTTTCTGTTAAAGTAACGCAGTGCCGAATCGCAAAATAGGTTCTGGTCATTAAGGGGGCAAATCCTTCCGGTCTTAGTGGTTAAAGGCCACCTCCGCCTGGGACACAAACGATTACAGGATAGCCGACCGTGCATCTATCCAGAGGGCCCTGCAGCCCTCTAAAAACCGTCCCACCGTGCTACAGTGCCCCCAAGAGGTCAGGCAGAGCGCACTGAAGACCCCCCCCGACTCGCCACCCGACACCAAAGATGCACCAGGAGGCCCAAAGGTCTGCACAGCACATGTCAGCAGCGATCTCCATCCAGAAAGAAAGATCTGATGATCAGCACCAGGGTATAAGGAGGGGCTCCACCCAGAACAATGCCTCCAGGAACTCCCATCAGTGATTCCTTTGAGAAATCCACCTAAAAATGGCGCCGGGTGTACCAAGATGGCCACCGATCATGCAGGGCACATGTGGCTACAAGAAAATGGCAGACTGCGGAGCTAATGAGGACCCTCATGGGGACCCCCCAGCCTCCTGGACCGGATCGATTGGAAGGTGGGCCCTGAAGTGACAGGTAGAACCCCCCCCCCCCGCACGATTGATCGTCCACCACCGACAGCGCACCCCCCCCGGCCTAAAGCTCGGTCCCAGCCCCCGGGAGTAGTCACAAACCTCACAATAGCCCCTAGTAGTGGGGGGGCGCAGTTAGGTGGGGGGTGCATGAAAGGACTGAAGGGAAACCAGGGTTGTGAGGGTCCAACCGTCCTAGGGAGGGGCCCACGTCGACCCCAAAACCCACTAGGGGAAGAGGGGGGATATTTACTCACCATACCAAGAACAGACGGTTGCCATCTCCTGACGGAACCCCTCTCCGCCGAAGTGGGGGGCTGTCAGCCAAATAGGAACACTGCGACTCGGGCCTAGACTCGGTCCTGTGCGACCTGGTGAGACGTTTAGCCAGACCCCGTCCAGTGGGACTATGTCGCAGCCGACCCAGCGCGGAGCTAAGGTCTGCACATGCTAGTTGGCCAGCTTGGGTGACCACTGGATCTATATATCCAGCCCGTCACCCAGATCCAGCATAGTTGCTTGTAGATCTCACAGGAAAAAATCCAGAGAAAAATCCAACTAGAACAAACTATCTAGAAATAACTTTGCCAGGACCCGAGATACCAGCAAGGAACTAGATCCTTACTCCTGACTAGGCAGATTAAAACTGACATCCTATAGCAGGGAGAGACTGTATACCCCCTGGAACTGCCCATAGGCATAGCCAGAACTTTTCTGCCTAGTGTCCTACTCCTGTAGGGGGCAGTGTAACCCTACTGATATGAAGATCAGAGACTGCGTCCGTCAATGAACGATGGAGAAATGGGATTTTTGACTTACCGTAAAAAAATCTGTTTCTCTGATGTTCATTGACGGACACAGCGCCCACCCCTGGGTCTATAGAGTTATTATTCTCCTGACACTGCTTGTTACAAAATGGGAGTGGCTTCCTGAAGTAAATATTCTTATAAATCCCCATGCTTGGTGCTGTACCTGGCATTTTAACAAGGTTGCAGTTGTTCAGCATCATTGTTAATGTCAAAACTATTTTTGAGATTTGTTCGAAGTCCATTCTGTATGTAATATGAATCACACAATCACGATGTAAGGTGTGCAGAACTCCAGTGTGCTTATTATGCCTGTGATCGCATTAATTTCAGTTAAAACCTGAACTCTATTGTAAGAATGTATATCACCAGGGACCTCTACATGGCAGAGTTTCTGAATGAGGTCCGTATTTCTTTATCATGCCTTAAGTGTTTACATTTTTTATCTCCGACCAGCTATTGGCTACCAGAACATTTGTTGTCCACATTACTTATATAGACTATAAAGTGTTTTTTTTTTTTTTTTCTTGTTTATTGAGGGGCACAGGAATTCAAATACGGATGAGTTATGCTACCACCTATAGCACTGGCAAACAAAACATTGTAGGCCAGCATGCCTGTTTCCAGCAAGCCGTACCAAGAGCATAATTAAAAACAGAGGGCTGAAACCTGTGTCCCTTAATGGACTCCAAAAAAAGGCATTGATGGTGAGTACAAAGATCCTTTTTTTCTGTCAAGGCACCTTTTTAAAATTATTTACACTCTCGAGGCACCCCATTCTAAAATGTCATTCACACACGTAGGACGCTTGGCCTTAGAGGTGATTTAGGTTGGCCATACATGGATTGACATTTGGCTGGTTTAGCAGGGAGCGGTTGAATGTTAATCCATGTAAGGGCACTGTGGTTGCACAGAAATGGAGCTATTGATGGACTTCTGTACAATCGTTCTGTTGGATTTTTTTCACTCGATCAGCGCTGCAGGCTGTAGCTGGCAATGGTGATCAGTGTATTCGGACGATTGGGAAGTCTGCCTGCTGTCAGAATACAATGACACAGCATGGAAGATTCCCCAATTCACCTTGAATGCGTGGATGGAGGAATCGGGTCAGTTTTTTTGTTCAACCCGCTGGCTGAATGAAAAAAAAAAAATAGAATCCCCTATTAACTGCATTGGTCTTCCAAAGCAGAACCACCTTTACACCCTTGTACGGTCTAGTATTCTAGCATTCTCTTTTCCCTCACTTAGCTAACTTAACCCAGTGCTGACAGAGGAGCAAACAAGGGTGCTGTGCAGGTGCCCCACATCCTCCTTATAAACTGATGTCATTTGGTTTTTAGGACGCCAGCAACTGGAAGGTTGTAATGGTGCACAGTGTAAACTCAATGCTTTGTGTAACTAAAAGGCAGGTTTGATCCAACTGCTGGCTTGTGAATATACTTTTTGGGCAATTTTTAGGCATTTTCCAAGGCGTGCCTGGGTACATGGTTGAAAAAGGCTGCCCTAGACTAAAGGAGCATTTAATCCTTGCAATGCAGGGGGACCTGTGGATATTCTAATTTTTTTCTGGAGCTCGGCTTCACGTTTCCCTAGTTTGGTCAAAGACAGTTAGAATGGGGAAAGGTTAGAACCTTGCCAGTTCTTATCTAATACTGGCTAGAGATCCTTGATGTCAAACTTTTTGAAAGATAATGGGATTTTTGACTTACTGTAAAATCCATTTCTCTTTCGTTCAGCGATGGACACAGCACTCCGTAAATCATAACTAGTGGGTTATAGTGCCTCCTGCAGGAGTAGAACTAGGCAGAACAAAAAAACACCTGCATATGCCCATGGGCTGTCCTCAGCTGGTGTATAACCCTCCTCTGCTCTAGGTAATCATTTTTAAGCTGTCTAGTCAGGACCTAGGCTCCCGGCTGGGATCTCCTTCCTTACATCTTTTTTTGTTTTCTCTCGGAAGATCTACAATCAACTGCCAGGCTGGGCGATGGGCTGGATATTCTAGATCCAGTGGTCCTCCCCCAAGCTCAGCCAGCGAGTGCGTGCAGACAGCAGCTACGCGCTAGGTCGGCCGCGACATAGCCTCACGGACAGAGGCCGGTCTGCGAGTTAAATGTCTCACAGGGTCGCATACGACCGGGCTGGGGTCTGAGCCGCAGCGGTCCCTTGGCTGACGGCTCCCCTACTTCTGTGGCGAGGAGTTCTGTCTGGAGCGTTACCTGCACTATGGAAGGGTAAGTACAGTCCCCCCTCTCCCCTTTTTTGGTGGTTTTCTTTTGGGTGGATGCGGGTAAACTCCAGGGACAGTCAGACCTGCCTGCAGGTTCCCTCCTCCCATCCTTAAATCTCTCACTTAGCTGGGCCTCCCCCACTCCCATTCCCCCCTGTCTGGATCTAGAGTCTGGTGGGGGTCCCAGGGCAGAGAATGCGGCAGAGACCCCTGGGGTCTCCCCCGCTATCCCAACTCTGTAAGGGTCCACAGATAGTGTGTGTCCCGCCCTGGTAGTCTGGAAGGGTCCCAGTGTAGGAGACCCCTAGGTGCATGCCCTGCTGTTTGCAGTGTGGGTATAGTGCAAGGGGGTCTTAGTGCAGAGTGCACACGGCCCGTCCAGGGGGGACTTAATACCACACCCCCAGATCCATCCGAGATTGAGGATAATTCCTCCATGGTCGCAGCTGCGAATGAAAAGCTGCTGGTAGACACACTTATTACTGCAGTCCATGAGCCTTTTAAGATGGAGGATGTGGCTGAGGTAGCCATGAATGTGGCTGCGTTGTTTGGTACGCTTAAGTCGCATCGTACTCCAAAGGTGTTTCCTTATGTGCCTTATTTTGACAGGTTTTCCTGTAAGTAATGGGAACAACCAAAATTACCCTTTGTGGTCCCCAAACGTTTTGCTGTACTTTACTCTTTTGAGGGGGTCACTTAAAAAAAAAAAAAAGTGGACTGGTCCAGACATGGACCCTCCTGTTTCCAGGTTGAACAAAGCTACCATGATCCCAGTAGAGGATCCCCTGTTCTTTAAGGACCCAGCTGACAAAGCGGAGGCTGTGGCACGCAGCATGTTTACTATGGCTGGTTCGGCATTGTGGCCAGTCTTTGCCTCAGCCCTGCTGTCTCAGACCCTAACTGAATGGGCCAAGCTTTTGCGCCTGGGCTGGGGGGTGAGCAGGTCCCTGCTGCTTATGTTGATTTAGCTCAGGCCCCTGTGCTGTCCAAACTTTGTTTTAGCGGTGGTGATAAGGTGCCTGCTGTGGCTTAAGAATTGGTCTGCAGACCAAGCCTTTAAGAAAGCTCTCATTGATCTGCCCTTTCAAGGCAATCGCTTGCTTGGGGCTACCCTTGATGACATTAAGGGTATCACGGGAGGGAAGAATACCTTCCTGCTACAGCCAAGGAAAGGAAAGGGAAGGAGCCTCGTCACAGACAGAGGGCCCTCCTTTTCAGCTCATAGAAAATTATTTAGTGCTTCTGGGATGGAGAATAAGGGAAATGGATCTTTTAAATCTTCCCCGGACGTTCCAAGCAACCTTGGTCTGGTAAGCCTAGAAATAGCTTCCCCTGGCCTAAGTCGAACCAGCCATAGTGAAACATATGGTGGGCCAGAGCCTCGGCTCTCCTATCCGCCGTATCTTTAAAGGCCAAGGACTCCTCAACCAGAATTAAGGTAGCTTTATTTAACCTGGAAACCGGCGAGTCCTACAGGTAAGACCGTCCACTTTTTAAGCAGGGAATCCTTATAAGGACAAACGGTTACTGCCCACACCTGTAACTGGTCTCTGCAGTAAGGAGCATTGGAAGGGCCAACGCATGTAACAAGACACAAAAAGATTCCAAGCGCTCCTTACCGACCAGTCTGCGACCAACCAGATTGACCTGTCTAACAGTATGAGTTAAAAACAGGGGTTTAGTTGCACACATCTGCAAATACATGTGTAAGCCACAGAACCTGGACAAGGCACCCCACCCCAAGGACCATAGAAAATGGGGTGCCTTGTGGGTCTCTCCATTATACTAAGGTCATCCAGAAAAACCTAAAAGTCAGGGGAGGACTGCTGACTGCAGTCCCACAAGGGGGGACGCCGACCCAGGGTCCACGAATGGACCCCACTAAAAACAAGGGGGTCATCCTCTGAGCCCCTCCATAGAGGCCCACACAACTGGAAATAGCCCCCTTTAAAAGGGGGCGGCCCGCCTTGATGTGGACACGCAGGCAGGGTACACTGATAGTCCCGCAGCGCTAAAAGGGGTAAGGTGCCCTTCAAAATAATGGTGGCCTGGTTGCTATCAAAAACAACCCCCACAGTGCCACCCCTTCCAAGGGAGGTGCCAAGTTGGCCGCATGGCCTAGTAGGCTGCAAGTCGCTGCCTCAATTTGTGTGGAGGCCCAGCCGAAAGTGCACTCATCCCAGCCAGGTTTACTGGGGCTGCACCCCCTTCATCTGAGGCCGACTCTGCCGCATTTCCCAGTAGGCCGCAAGCCACTGCCTAAATTTATGTGGATGCCCAGCCAGCTGAATGCAGGCCTCAGCAGAGCCGACTACCCAGGGGCAATGGAGAAGAGGACGGATGCCCAAAAGAGGAGGGTAGTGGCTTCAGCCATCCTCAAGGGGACCGCCTCACATAGCTCACAGCCTAAATTTGGGGCTGGATCCGGCCGCGAACCATCGACGCTCCCCCCGCCCAACAACTGCAGCAGGGAGCCCAGAGGACATCCCTGCCCTAGTCACCAACCTCCAGGGTAGCAGTGGAACCCTGCTCAACCCCCATTGTGCACCAGGAAAAACCCAGTCAGCAGCAACTCCAAACATGCCCCCCTTAGGAGCATGTGACAAAAGCCAGCTCGTAACCTCACCAAGGGAGGTGGGGGGCCTGAAGACCCAGTGACCACCAAATTTTTAGAGGGCTGGGAGGGAGGGGAACTTGGGGGTCCCACCGTCCCAGGAAGGGGCCCATGTCCACTCCAAAACCCTCCAGGGGTAGAGGGGGGGACAGCTACTTACCATACCAGAAACCGGGTGGGCACCGCTCCTGATAGCCCACCGCTCCATCGGGATGTGGATGGCTGCTGGCCAGGAGGAACGCTGCGACTCAGGCCGAGGCCAGGTCGTATGCGCCCTTGCGAGACGTTTAACTCGCAGGCCAGCCCCTGTTCAGTGGGGCTATGTCGCGGCCGACCTAGCACAGAGCTACAGTCTGCACGCGCTCGCTGGCCAGACTGGGGGGACCGTCTGGATCCAGATTATCTAGTCTGTTGCCCAGTCCGGCATTTGATAGTAAGATTCTCACAGGAACTAAGTAACAAAGATAGGAAAGAAATTAATTTAAAAAAGGGAAAAAATTGCCCAGAGATCCCAGCAAGGAACTAGGTCTATAGCTGAGTGTGGGTGTATACCCCCTGGGACTGCCCATAGGTGTAATCAAGCTTTCTCTTACGTCCTCCGACAATCGCCGCCACTTCATAATCTTCACTAATGGGGTAATTGACCTTTGCTCCGCAGGAGTAGCTAGGCAACAAGATTTGTTAATATCAAAGCTTTTAGCATATCACACCCCTAGGGGGTGGTCCCCTCAGTCAATTCCTCCCTGCTTCCAGCATTCTCAACTCATTTTTCAATTGCCTAGCTTAGGAGTAGCTGGCTGTTCCTGTGCTGGGGCTTTCAGTCTCAGCCTTCTATCCTCTTTTTGATTTTATTTCAAGTATTTTTCTCTTTCTTTTACTTAGCTGTTTTTTTCTCAGCATTAGTTTAGTTTTCTTCGGATGAAGATGATCATGTGGAGCTGGGTCTCGGTCTGGCCACCCTGGATCCCAGGGCTGAGAGCCAGGGGTTTCCACAGCCTGAGCGTTCAGCTCAGGTTTTTCCTGGCATATTGAACGACCCATCCCTGTTCGCTGCAGGGATGCTGCCTGTGAGGTGGCTACCTCACCGGACGCCATTTGCGGTTTCGCACCGCAGTCCACTGCGTTCTGGCTGCGACACTCCCTGTCCTCAGTACAGCGGTTTGGTCGCTAGAGAGGGCTCCCCACGCCATCCGGACTGGTAAGTAAATTTCTATGTGGGGACCTGTCTGTTTGGGTGTCAGTCTGTGTGACCCTGCATGTCTGTGTAAGTGCTGAGCTCCCTGTCAGATTCCTGTGTGGAATAGCTGCCTTTCTGTGGGCTGCGGGGGGGGCTCTCCCGCTCTGCTGTGTGTGATGTATGGG
The DNA here is from genome assembly GCF_965119305.1 of Pelophylax lessonae. Taxonomy (NCBI): domain Eukaryota; kingdom Metazoa; phylum Chordata; class Amphibia; order Anura; family Ranidae; genus Pelophylax; species Pelophylax lessonae. Next base: position 550,106,780 of record NC_138771.1, on the reverse strand, counting down.
GCAGACTGGGCTCAGACATGCTGTGCGGTGCCCGCTGATGCGGCCCGCCATTTTTCTCGGCAAACTGTGGTGACCGGTGTAACGTTAAAAAACCATACCCCGTGGAGAAACCATACCCTCGTCACTTCCGGTCTGAAACAGCTGAGCAGCGCAGCAGTGCGCATGCTCAGAGCCCCGGATACGTGATTGAAGAAGAAAGAATTTGAGAAGTGCGCATGCTCGGTGGGCATGAAATTATCACGGCACTGTCTCTAATGTTATACTTGCGGCGGGTACATTAAAACACTTCGGGTGCAACATAAATCATGTCCTCTCCTATCGCTGTAACTTCCCTCATCTCCGGTAATAAATATAAAAGCGGCGGCGGGTGTATGAGACGTAAATGTGACGGCGATCGCGGCTCCGTGATCCGCTTTTATATTTATTACCGGGGATGAGGGATGTTACAGCGATAGGAGAGGACATGATTTATGTTGCACCCGAAGTGTTTTAATGTACCCGCCGCAAGTTTAACTACCGTGAGAAATCCATACCCTCCGTAGCGGAACCGGAAGTGACGAGGGTATGGTTTTCTCACGGGTATGGTTTTTTCACGGAACACCCGGCCCTGTGTGGTACAGCGCAGTGTTTGGCGCCAAACGCCGCCATTTTGGCGGCGATCGCTCCTGCGAGCACATGTCGGCGCCATTTTCTTATTGCCTTGATTCCCTCAGCCGAGCGGCCATGTTTGTGAAGCATCACTTCCTTTTGCTCTGGAACAGCGATCGGTGGCAGCAACCTGTGTAGTCTCTCCAGGTTTTTACCTTCCTTATCCTGTATTTCCTTGCTCAGTGCTCCTCATCCCTGCGGGGGTCGGTACATACATTAGTGTGCGGTGGGCTGCGCTCGCCGCGGTCTTAAAGGGGCAGTCCTTTATTTCAGTTGATACTGGGGCATGGATTCTCAGGATTGCAAGTTTCCTCCCACCCTGGTGGGGGGCCAAGGGGCTGCTGCATCCCCCGAAGGGGCTGATCTGGCTGCTGTTGTAGCAACCTTGGCTTCTCAGGTGCAGATGCTAATGGCTGATCGATCCGCAAAATGGCCCAGATTATCTATTTCCTCTGATTCAGAGGGCGATGGGGCTGCTATGGCTGGAGTGCCCTTCTCAGGGTCTCGTTCATCTCTGGACCTTGTGGGGTCTGAGGGGGAGGCTGAGGTAGAAGGAGTTGATACTTCTCCCCCTGGCTCACCTGAAGAGCTTGCACTCATGGATGAGCTGATTACTTCTATCAAGGAAACACTGCATCTACAGGATGAACCATGTCCTCCTGCTTTGATGTCCTCTTATGGGACGAAAAGGAAACGCAAATCAGCGCAGGTTTTTCCCTGCCCTGCGGAATTTCAGTGCGCTGTTGATGAGCAATGGCGCAATTTAAAGAAGCCTTTTACTGTGCCAAGTAAGTTCAAGCTGCGTTATCAGTTTACACCCACCACTGATGAGCGTTGGTGTGTGCCGCCTCAGGTGGATCACGCGGTGGCAGTTTTGAATAAATCTACTGCGATTCCTGCTGAGGATACCCCGGTGTTCCGGGACCCTACGGACAGGAGATTGGAGTCTCTGGCCCGTCATACTTATACGGTTGCTGGTTCTATGCTGAAGCCTATTTTTGCTTCCAATATGGCAGCCCAAGCTATTGCGGATTGGACGCAGGTGCTCAGGCGCACCCTGGTGGCTGACTCTGCTCCGCCGACAACGTTGGCTATGGTAGATCAAATTCATCAGGGTGTCATGTATTTGTGCGATGCGGACTTGGATTTAGTCCCTTTGGCTGCACGTCTCTCCAGTGTAGCGGTGTTGAACCGTCGCCTGATATGGCTGAAATGTTGGTCGGTTGACCAATCTTCTCGCAAGACTCTAGCTAATCTTCCCTACGCGGGATCTCGCCTTTTTGGCGAGTCTTTGGATTCTCTGATAAAGGGAATTTCCGGGGGTAAGAGCACTCTTACCCCAAACTCACAAGAATAAGTTTGTTCGCGGTAAGAAGAATACCTCGTTTAGGCCCTCTCAGGGGTCCTTTCGGTCGCAATACAAGGGCAAGCCCTTCAAGGGCCAAGGCTCCCAGAAGAAGCCGTGGGCAGGTAAGCAGAAGTCCGGTCAGTCCGGGTCCGCTGCCCATACCAATTTGGCCTGAAAGGGCGCCCTCACCCGGTTCTGGGGTGGGGGGACGTTTGCTCGGTTTTTTTCAACCCTGGCTGGCCCGCATTCGGGACAGGTGGGTTCAGGAAATCGTTCGATCTGGATACAAGATCGAGTTTCTCTCTCGGCCGGCGAGCAGATTTTTTCCCTCAAATCTTCAGCTGTCTCCGGAGCGTTTGCAGGATCTGCACCTGGCGGTGCGGGATCTGCGGGCCCAGGGAGTCGTGGTTCCGGTGCCTCATCGGGGACAGATTTCGGGGGTTCTGCTCCAATCTGTTCACTGTGCCCAGAAAGGAGGGCAAAGTGCGTCCGATTCTGGACTTGAAAGCTCTGAACCGCTTTGTGCGGGTTTGCAAGTTCCGCATGGAATCCCTGCGCTCAGTGGTGGCTGCCCTGAGTCCAGGGGAATTCATGGCCTCCATCGATCTGAAGGATGCGTACCTTCACATCCCCATTTTCGAGGGTCACCAGAGGTACCTTCGATTCGCCATTGCGGAGGATCATTACCAATTCGTGGCGTTACCCTTCGGTCTCGCTTCGGCTCCGCGGGTTTTCACCAAGGTGCTTGCGCCGGTCCTGGCTTTATTGAGAGCCCAGGGCGTCTCTGTCTTGGGATATCTGGACGATATCTTGCTTTGGTCTGCGACCAGTCAGGGCCTGGTGAACGACCTGTCCACCACGATGCAGACTCTGCAGGAGTTTGGTTGGACGATAAATTTTCCAAAATCAACGTTGTGTCCGTCGGTTCGTCTTCCCTACCTGGGGATGATCCTGGACTCTGCTCAAGCGAAGGTCTTCCTGCCGGAAGCAGGAAGCAATAGTGAGCAATAAAACTCTGCCTTCTGCATTGGTCGGAACGGCTTCAGGGCCGTCCGGTTCGGGTTCAGACGGACAATGCCACAGCGGTGGCCTACATCAACCATCAAGGGGGCACCAGGAGTGCCCGTGCTGCTCGGGAAGTACAGAGCATTCTGTCGTGGGCCGAGACGCACGTCCCGGCGATAACGGCTGTACACATTCCGGGGGTGGAGAACTGGCAGGCGGACTATCTGAGTCGCCAGACCCTGGACCAGGGGGAATGGTCCCTTCACCCGGATGTCTTCCAGATGTTGTGCGCGAAGTGGGGTCTTCCGGATGTGGACCTGTTCGCGTCTCGTCTGAACAAGGTGGAAAGGTTCGTGGCAAGGACGCGCGATCCTCGGGCAGACGCCTCAGATGCGTTAGTGGCGCCCTGGCATCAGTATTGTCTGATGTATGCCTTTCCATCGATTCAGCTGCTGTCCAGGCTGCTTCGCAGGTTGGCCTCGGAACCGCACGCGGTGATTCTGGTGGCACCAGACTGGCCTCGCCGGTCTTGGTACGCAGACCTCGTAAATCTGGCAGTCGACGCTCCGTGGCGTTTGCCACTTCGGGACGACCTTCTGTCTCAAGGGCCGATATTCCATCCTGCTTTACAGTCGCTGGCTTTAACGGCCTGGCTGTTGAAAGCCAGGTCCTGAAGGATAGGGGTCTCTCCCTTGAGGTCATTCCCACTTTGATCAAGGCTAGAAAAGCCTCTTCGGGGAAAAATTTACTACCGTACTTGGAAAGCGTACTTTGCCTGGTGTGAGTCCAGGGGGTATTCCCCTCGCTCATACTCGGTGTCGACTTTCCTCCAAACTGGAGTGGACCAGCGTTTGGCGCTGGCCACGATTAAGGGTCAGATTTCTGCGCTGGCCTTTCTTTTTCAGCGCCCAGTGGCGTCTAATTCATTGATTAGCACCTTTGTTCAGGGGGTGCGACATTTGGCCCCTCCTAGGAGGGAACCTTTGCCTCCATGGGACTTGAACTTGGTTCTGTCCGTGTTACAACAGGCTCCCTTTGAAAAGATCAGGGAGATCTCGTTGTCTCTGCTGTCCAAAAAGGTTGCCTTTTTGGTGGCGATCACTTCGGCTCGCAGGGTGTCGGAGCTGGCGGCTTTGTCTTGCAGCTCTCCCTACTTGGTGATTCACTTGGATAAGGTGGTCTTGCGACCTAACCCATCTTTTCTTCCGAAAAGGATCTCGGAGTTTCACCTGAATGAGGCTTTGCGCGAAGCCTAAGCATCCGAAGGAGGTGGCTTTGCATGCCTTGGATGTTGTTCGGGCGATCAGGGTCTACCTGTCATCGACTAAGTCCTTTCGCAAGTCGGATTCCCTATTCGTCCTTCCAGAGGGACCTCGGAAGGGCATGGCGGCGTCGGCTGCTACCATCGCCAAATGGATCAGACAGACGATTGTGTAAGCCTATGCTTTGAGGGGGAAGGTTCCTCCTTTCCCTGTGAAGGCGCACTCTACCAGATCTCTGAGTACGTCTTGGGCTTATCGTCATCAGGCTTCTGTGGCCCAGGTGTGTAAGGCGGCGACTTGGTCGTCCGTTCACACCTTCTCAAAATTTTACAAAGTGGATGTTCAGGCATCGGCAGATGCTTCCTTTGGCCGTAAAGTTCTTAGTGCGGCAGTGCCTTAGGGTCCCTTGGCTGTTGGGGTGTTTTTACCCCTGGGTTACTTGTTCTTCCTGGGTTGTTGCTCCTGTTGAGCATGTTTTCCTGTTGCCAGGTTGGTTCTCTTACTTTGGTAAGGTTCCTTTCTCTGATGTGGGTACTGCGTTGCTTTATGCGCGGCTGCGTTTTTTCCCACCCCTCATGTCTACACTGCTTTGGGACGTCCCCATTAGTGAAGATTATGAAGTGGCGGCGACTGTCGGAGGACGTAAGAGAAAACTGAATTTTTGTAAAATCTTACCGTAAAATTCCTTTCTCTGAGTCCTCCGACAGTCGCCGCCCCCGCCCCTCTTTTGGGGTTTGTTTATGTACTCTACTGCTATGCTACTGAAACTGAGTTGAGAATGCTGGAAGCAGGGAGGTATTGACTGAGGGGACCACCCCCCTAGGGGTGTGATATGCTAAAAGCTTTGATATTAACAAATCTTGTTGCCTAGCTACTCCTGCGGAGCAAAGGTCAATTACCCCATTAGTGAAGATTATGAAGTGGCGGCGACTGTCGGAGGACTCAGAGAAAGGAATTTTGCGGTAAGATTTTACAAAAATTCCGTTTTTTCCTGCCTAGTGTTCTACTCCTGTAGGGGGGCAGTATAACCCAATGGTTAGTGGCTGTGTCGGTCAGTGAACGGAAGAGAAATCTAATTTTCGCTTTCGTTCATTGACGGACACGGCTTCTGTCATTTGTGACCATTGGGACGTCCCAAAGCTGTGTCAAACATGAGGGGTGGGAAATGGCAAAGATATTCCTAAGGCTAAACAGTAGCACACCAGGCGACATGTGCTCAGCCAAAACAACCGGAGCCCACTTGAAAAAAAAAAATAAATAAACCCTCAAAGACATCCAGGTCCTCTAAACAGCAGCCCGCAAAACCTTGTGGCCAAAGGAAGCATCTGCAGATGCCAACACATCCACTTCATAAAACTTTGTAAAAGTGTGCACCGACGACCAGGTGGCCACCTTGCAAACATGTGTCACTGACACCTGATAACCGAAGTCCCAGGAGGCACTAAGCACCCTAGTAGAGTGCGCTTTGACAGGTAAAGGAGGAACCTGACCCCTGATGAAATAGGCCTGAAGCACCGTCTGTCTGATCCATCTGGAAATGGTTGCAGAGGAAGTGGACAACCCTTTGCGAGGTCTATCCGTGAGCACAAGTAGAGTCTGACTTTTAGAAAGAATGATGGACAGGGGTGAAGCACCACCTTATCCTTGTAAATCACCAAATAAGGTAAGCGACAGGCTAACGCCACCAATTCCGACACCCTGTGCGCAGAAGTGATAGCCACCAAAAAGGCCACCTTCTGGGACAGTGTAAACAGGGGAATCTCCCGAATATTTTCAAAGGGAGGTTTCTGCAGAGCTGAAAGCACCAAATCAAGATCCCAAGGCAGCAACTCAACGCACACTGGAGGAACCAAATGTCGGACACCCTAAAGAAAGGTACGCACCAAGGAGTGTGTGGCCAAAGGTCATTGGAAATAGACAGCAAAGGCCGAGACCTGGCCCTTTGATGGTACTCAAGGCCAAATTCTGGTTGAAGGAAGGTTAAGATACGAGCCACTGAGAAGGAGCAAGGATGACCCCTAAGAGACTCACACCAGGCAATGTACGTCTTCCACGCACAATGGTAAATCTTCCTAGAGGTAGATTTCCTAGCTTTTAACAACGTAGGAATCACCGACTCTGACAAACCTTTATCCTTCAGCACCTGGCGTTCAATAGCCAAGCCATCAAAGCCAGAGACTGTAAAGCAGGATGGAAGAGCAGTCCTTGGGACATCACATCCTCCCTGAGAGTAAGCTTCCAAGGAACGTCAGCGACCAACCCCAATAGATCGGCGTACCAGGCCCGACGAGGCCAGTCTGGTGCCACTAGGATGACCGAAATCCCTCGATCCTGCATAGGAGTCTGGGCAGAAGCTTGAGAGGGAAAGTTTAGATAAGACAATACTGACCCCACGGTGCCACCAAGTGTGTCTGTGGCATCTGCCAGAGGATCCCTTGACCGAGCCACAAACCTCTATACCTTCCTGTTGAGCCGAGCCACCAACAGATCCACCTCAGGGGTGCCCCACCGGAGACACAGTGGATTAAAACGCCTCCAGATGAATGGACCACTCCCCTTAGTCTAATGCCTGCTGACTGAGGTAATCCGCCTGCCAATTTTCCACCCCGGGAATGTGTACAGCGGAGAGGGCTGGAATGAACCGCTTTCTCCACCTTAGAATGCCTGCTACCTCCAGAGCCGCCAGGGCACTTCTTGTGCCCCCTTGGTGATTTACCTAAGCTAGGAACGTGGCATTGTCCGATTGAATGTGCACTAGGCATTCTTGAAGACTATCTGTCCAATGATCCAGACACAGTCTGACCACTCAGAGTTCCAGGACATTGATTGGTAGTCTGGATTTTTCCAGTGTCCCGATCCCCTGAGCAGAATACTTGTCGAGAACGCCTCCCCAGCCGGACAGGCTGGCATCCGTGGTGACCACTGTCCAATACAAGGGGAGAAAGGATTTTCTCAGCCGAAGTGCCAGAGAGCAAAGCCCACCATATCAGGGACTCCTTTGTACCCTGGATCTGATTGGCCAGAGACTGCAGTCTTGTACTATTTGGCCATAATCTCCCTTTGCAGGGACCTTGTATGGAACTGTGCAAACGAAACCCCCCGAAGGTAAATACCATCAGGCTGTGTTGGACAGCAGGAGGTGAATTGCAGCCTGCAATTTCTGGAGTTTGTCCAGAACAGAGGAAGGAGCACTCTGGCTACGGCCGAGTCCAGAGTCAGGCCCAAATAGTCCAGCTTTGGGGATGGAACTAGGGCAGACTTCTGAAAATTCAGAGCCCAGCCAAACTCTGCAGAGTTTGTATCGTGATCTCCAGGTTCTCCACCAGAGCAGAGGAAGCCTCCGCTTGCAGAGATCATCCAAGTAGCCCAGTACCGCAATCTCCCGTTGGCGTAGCTAGGCTAGCACGGAAGCCAACACTTTTGTGAAGACCCGAGGAGCGGTGGCGAGACCAAAGGGTAATGACACAAACTGATGATGCTTCTCTCCCATGGCAAAGCGGAAAAAACGCTGATGACTGGCACATATTGGTATATGAAGATGGGCATCCTTGATATCTATAGAAGCAAGGAAATCCCCCTGATGCTGGGATGCCACCACCATTCGAATGTACTTCATTCTGAACTTCTGTACCAGAACAAAGCAGTTTAGCGCCTTGAGGTCCAGGATTGGACGCACTTTGCCTTCCTTCCCGGGGACTGTGAACAGGTTTGAGTAGAAACCCTGAAAACATTCCAAAGTCAGAACCGGGACAATCACCCCTTGAAGGAACAGGTCTTATACCGCCCCATACAAACCCTGTAACCGGTCCGGGGACAGGCGCAGGTTGGATGGAAAAACTTTCCTGAGGGACAAGAGCAAAACTCGATCTTGTAGCCGGACCGAATGACTTTGTGACCCCACTTGTCTTACACCAGGGATGTCCACGGGTCCGGAAACCAGCGAAGACATCCCCCCCACTCTCGATACGGGCGAGGGTGCACCTTCATGCAGAAGGCGCCTTGTCCAGGGGTCTAGAGAAGCCCACTCAGCTTGCCAGACCAGGTTCGTTTGGATCAAGCAGAGGAGGCCCTGAAAGGCTTCGAGCCCTGGTCAGTCGACCCTGAGGGACAGAAAAACATATGAGCCGAGAAGGAAGGTCCACATCTACGATGAGGTTCTTTGCCCTTAGTAGTCTGCGGAAGAAAGGTACTCTTCCCTCCTGTGATACCTTTAATGATGTCATCCAGACATTCTCCTTGCAAGTCAAGGCCTTTTTAGAAGTCTGGTCCGCAAACCAGCATTTGAGCCAAAAGACAAGCCGAAGGGCCACCGCCAAAACAGAGGCGAGCCATGTCCAAAGAGGCATCACAGATAAACTCCAGCCCCTGAACCAGCTGGTTCGCCAGCTCAGCAAAGGCAGGAGAGAGTGGTTCTCCCTCCAGGTCACGGCCCAGGAGCTTAGCCCACTCGGTCAGAGTTTGCGACACGAATGCAATGGTAAATACCGGCCTCATTGCTGAACCAGCTAAGGTGTACACAATGTGGGCCACAGCCTCCGCCTTCCGGATCCTTAAAGTGTAACTCCACTTTTGTTGAGAAAAAAACATTCCCCCCTGGGTGATCAATGTACATGGCAAGGATTTTAACACTTTGTTGCAGATTCCTACCTTTTTGTTTAGAAGGAATCATTGTTTTGTTCCTCTGTGCTGAGTGGGTCAAATGGGAGTGGTTTCATAATTTTCAATCAACTCTGAGGGAAGCTGTTGGGCCTGCATCATTTTAGACATGTTCCTATTGGGAGCATCTCACCTAAAATGACATTATTGTTGCAGCGGCTGCCAGAAATCTGACTTGTATCTTAGGCAGACTTCTAGGAAAATTGGTGAGCCAATCGAACAAGCAGGAAATGTTTCTGGGGTGTGGTCAGTACACATTCTGTGTACAGAACAGTTCCAGGTAGCCAATTTTGCATTGCATTTTCAGAAAATTACAACAGCTGCAGACTGAAAAGGAAAGGTAATTTTTAATATTCAATCACAATATTTGTGTCGCAGTTGAAATACGCTATATTGTTTTTTTTTTCTTTATTTGCAATTCCCCCCCACGAAAGGCCAGGGACTCTTCCACCGGAATCATGATTGCCTTGTTTAATCTGAAAACTGAAGGGTCCACCACCGGTGGCACAGTCCACTTCTTAAGGAGGGGTTCCTAAGAAGTGCTTAGGAACCCCACGGGGATGCTTTGGTCGTCCTCACTCTTTTGCGACAATTTTGTCAAAATAAGCGGGGAAAGGAAAAGCCTTTGCCACTCTGGATGGCTTGCAAGTGCCAAAAGGTACCTGCACCTCCGTCGCAGCTTCAGCTGGGTCCTCCATCTTTAGGGTATCCCCCACAGATACAATCAGTGCATCTACTAGCGCCTTTTCATGTGCAGTCGCACATGTGGAAGAATCATTCTCACTATCAGAGGATTCCAGGCGCAGGGTCCCAGACCCAGCAGGGTGACCCACGTCCACGGAGGCCAAATCCAATTCAGGATCTGATGAGGCAGGGGGTGCTTTTCGCTAGCCCATCGCCCGCAAGCCGTCTCCAGCCAGGACACAAGGGATTCCAGGACTGCCGTCAATGAATAGATGGATGGTTGGGACTCGGAGAGAGATCAGGTGGGGAAATGTGCCCCAAAGACTCCATGAGTAACCAGGGGGACCCCACGAAAAAGTGCAACACACTGCCAAGGGAAAACCCCCACTGCGTTGGCAGCACCACCAGGTCGCCAAGCACAAGGCACAGAGCGATCCTCAGCAGAGAGAAAGAGGACCCCACCAGACTCAACACCCGCCGCGACAGGCACCTGCAATCACCAGGAGAATCTGCACTACACGTGCGATGATCAGGAAGCTAAATGATCCAGGAGTCAGCCCCAGGGGATAAGGAGGGGCTCCCACTGCCAAAATCCCTGCCCTCGGGGCTCCACTGTTGTGGCTGCTGCTATTTGCAATGCAAACCACAAGATGGCCGCTAGACTACACAAACAGGTACAACCCTCCCCCTGCCAGTCGATCGGCCGCTGGTGGTGCCCCCCCTGCCAGTTGGCACCCGGCTCCCACCCCAAGAAAGTGCTCAGACCACCCAAAAGAAAATGCATCCCCAGCGTATGTGGAGGCAGGGGGCAGGATGAGCAACTTGGCAAGGGTGGGTGCCTGCAGGAAGGAGGGGAACCCAGGGGTCACTCTGTCCCAAGGAGGGGCCCATGTCTACCTTAAAACCCTCCAGGGCTAAGGGGGGACAGCTACTCACCATACCCATACCGGGAACCAGGTGGGCACCGCTCCAGACAGATCCTCCTCTCCATCGAAATAGGGGGCTGTCGGCCAGGAGGAACGCTGCGACTCAGGCCGAGGATAGGTCATATGCGACCTCGCTGGAAGTTTAGCTTGCAGGGCCAGCACTGTCCAGTGGGGCTAGGTTGCGGCCGACCTAGCGCGGAGCTGGGGCCTGCGCGCCCCTGCTGGCCAGACTGGGGTGACCACTGCATCTAGATTATCCAGCCCATCACCCAGTATGGCAGTTGATTAGTAGATCTCACAGGAAAAATCCAGGAGGAAAAAATGTCCTATCCAAAAAGAAAATTTGCCATGACCAATGATCCCAGCAAGGAACTAGGTCCTTCCTCTTGACTAGGCAGAAAAAAACTGTGACGGATTGAGTGACTATAGCAGGAAGAGGGAGTATACCCCCTGGAACTGCTCATTGGTGTACCCTGAAGTTTTTCCTACCTAGTGCCCTAGGGAGCTGCATAACCCAATGGTCAAGAATGACAGGAGCTGTGTCCGTCAATGAACGAAAGAGAAACGTTTTATATTCATCATACAAATGAAACTTGATTTTCTAGGATGGTAACACTATAAAAAGAGTTTCTGAGGTCTGTCTCTTTGTATTAAAACCAAAGAGGATTCAAAAGTATCATGGTCAAGTAAAATTACAGTACATGTTTTTTTTGGATAAAGGAAGGTAAATCTATAACCCTCTACCATCTTTTGAAATTTGTCTCCATGGGGAGGGGTTCCTTTATTTTATGTGCCAGTGGAGGGAAAAAAACAGAACACATCAGGATTGTATGGTTGAATAAACGGACATAGTGATCAGGTTCAACCTTTACTGCTGCCAGCTGAAACATTTTCTGGTCCCAGAGTGCAGTTTACCACCCCTGGTTTAGAATGTGTAATGGTGGACAGTGCATTCCTACAGAGTTAAAAAAAAAACCTAGAAACAACAATACAAAACACAGGACTTGAATGGTTTGTGCTAACCTTAGTTTCTGAAAATGATAGTTAGCTTGGTATTAAAATCATCCAATGTTTGAGATATTCTGTAACACATATGCAGGTTAGCAAGACTTAGCTGGATAGTGACTTAAAGCTGATCTCCATGTTTCATTTAACTTTTAAATAGTTTGTTTGGACCAAGCTGGTGCAAATGAACTATTTACTTCACCAACAGTTTGCCATGGTTGGAAGCCCCATATTTAGTCTCAGGCTATACAATATAAATATATATTTGGAGAAAGATAGATTTTTTTTTATTTATGTATATGTTTAGTGTGCTGTGTTTTGGCAGTGAGACAAGACCTTCCCCATCCTGGAAATCAGCTTGAAGAGTACCACCAGGGAACTAGCACATTAGGTTAGCAATGGCAGCCTTTTTAATACACGTCCTCTTCAAAGGGTTATCTATACTTGTTACATTTCAGAAAGCACCACCCTTCTCAGTCAAAAATCATTTTCACTGCTCTGTATTGCAGCACTATGATCCCAATTCTAGTTCAAATCACCCAGACCCTATAAATAATCTGGAGGGCTGTTTCCTTGTTCTGAGCATGTGCACCAGGGGTACCGGAAACCTTGGTACCTTACTCGGCTGTGGTGAAACTACAATGCAAGATTGACAGCCACAAGCAAGTATCCCAGAGGCAGAGTGCTGAGCAAGCTGCATTAATAGTTAACATTTTAATGAGGGTAGTGCTTTGCTTAATTTTTAGTTTAAAGAACAGCCACTACAGGTGGCTCTACCATTATAAAGGGGTTGTAAAGCCAGAAGGTTTTTTTTATCTTGAAGCATTCTATGCACTAAGAGAAAAGGCCTTCTGTGTGCAGCAGCCCCCCTAACACGAGTGCCTCAGTTGTCTGGAAATCTCTCTCCTGATTGGCTGAGACACAGCAGCTGCGCCATTGGCTCCTGCCAATCAGGAGAGAGGGGCAGGGCCAAACAATAGCTCCATGTCTGAATGGATACACAGCTGCAGCTCAGCTCGGTTGCCCCCATAGGGACCAGGAGCTCCAGCCAGGGACCTAAGACGAGGAGAATCCGGGCTGTTCTGTGCCAGGCTGTTCTGTGCAAAACCACTGCACAGAGGTAAGTATAACATGTTTGTAAAGTCTCTTTTTTTCTATTAAAATAACAATCACTTAAGAGATGCCTAATGTGAGATGGAATATTTTTTTTCATCCCTGAAGTGTAAAAACTCAAAATGCGTAAATTGTAAAGATGAGGCTAAAGCTCAAAAAGTTTATTCCAGGAAGCGGGCCCAGCTTTAAGATTTATCACACAGAGACAAGCTTATGTAAAAAATGGTTTATCTGTTCCATTTTTGTATAAAACACACGGGAGAAACCTAGCCAATCAACACACAGATTTCATTTACAAGACTCAAGGAACTTTTTTTTCTGTGAAACTCTGAACCTAAACAACATACAAAGGTTTTCTCTTAAGTCTACACTCTCTGCTGTCTATTCCATTTACTATTTATTTTAGAAAATGAAATCTTTAAACGAAAAATAAACAAAACAAATTCCACATAACCCCATCGTCTTTCTTCTGTCCCAGTTACAGTACAATGGTAGATGGCAGCAGGACCTTATTCCTTATGCAGTTTTCTGCTGTCCCTTCTTTCCAATCAGAGACTTGTGGATATGAGGAATAACACCTGCAGGTAAATGTAGAGAAATGTAGATTACAAATGTTAAGGCTATGCAAGATGGACAGAAAAAACATTTCACATTGCACTGCGGTTCCTGTCATTTTAAATTGGGTGTTTTCATTCGTTCTAAAGTGCTTTGGCATTAAAAATGTGATTAAAGATGGCTTATTAGCGTCAATACCTCCTCCTGCAATGGTGGCCTTGATGAGGGAGTCTAATTCTTCATCCCCACGGATGGCTAGCTGCAAGTGACGAGGAGTGATACGCTTCACCTTTAGATCTTTAGAGGCGTTTCCTGCCAACTCCAATACCTGGATTTAAAGGCAACAAATTGGTCTCTAGAAACACCAGATGGAGAACTTCCTCTAAGAAATCAAGACTTTATTCAAACCAGAAACTAACAGACTTGGCTTCAGTTAACAAACTATTATGGAAGCAAATGCAAACAGTGTTAAAGCTATAACCAACCTCAGCAGTAAGGTATTCCAGAATGGCAGCACTGTACACTGCTGCAGTAGCACCAACTCTTCCGTGGCTTGTAGTGCGAGTCTTCAAGTGTCTATGTATACGACCCACAGGGAACTATAGCAAAGTCAAAAATTACATTAAAGCACCAAGAATGTCAAAAGTACCTCTGCTACAAATATCCAATGTGCGATGCTACTGGTTTACATAAATCTCACTAAGTGCTTGTACACACCAGGATGAATCTTAAAACTGCAGATATATCCGTATTGAAGAAATCTATTGCTGCTCTGCTAGGTAAGACCAATAGCAAAAATCGGATTTTTGACTTCCCGTAAAATGCATTTCTCTGATGTTCATTGACCGACACAGCTCCTGATCTTCTTAACCATTGGGTTTTACTGCCCCCTACAGGAGTAGGACACTAGGCAGAAAGAGTTTGGCTATGCCTATACTCCCTATTCTCTGCTATAGGTACTCAGTTTTTTGTTACAAGCAGTGTCAGAAGAATTAAACTCCACAGAAGGGTGGGTGCTGTGTCCATCAATGAACATTAGAGAAATGGATTTCTCATTTCTCTGTTGCTCATTGACAGACGCAGACTTCTTGATTGATATCAGTAGGGTTATACTGCCCCCTACAGGAGTAGGACACTAGGCAGAAAAAAAGTTCTGGCTACGCCTATGGGCAGTCCCAGGGGCCTGCCCATAGGCGTAGCCAGAACTTTTAGCCAGGGGCAGTCCCATACCCTGTCACTTCCTGCTATAGGGTGCCAGTTTTTTTCTGCCTAGTCAGGAGTAAGGGACCCAAGTTCCTTGCTGGGATCTCTGGTCCTGGCAAGCCTTTTTAGATAACTTTTTTTTTTTTAGCTAGTTTTTTTTCTCCGGATTGTTCCTGTGAGATGTACAAGCAATTATGCCGGATCTGGGCCACGGGCTGGATGTTGAGATCCAGTGGTCACGAACACGTGCAGGCCCTAGCTCCGCACTGGGTCGGCCGCGACATAGTCCCACTGGACGGGGACTGGCCCTGCGAGTTAAACTGCTACCTGTTTTTTCCAGGCCCATGTGCCGATCGATCCGTGGGTAGGCACGGGGGGGGGGGGTCCCCCTTAGCGCCGCCATTTTCTTGTAGCCTACGTGTATGTGCTCTGCATGGCGGCGGCCATCTTAGTACACCCAGGTCATTTTTGAGTGCATGAGTTGCTGGAGGCGTGCTCAAATTGTTCTCAAATGGAAAAATAATCACATTTCCCTGGACAATCCGATCCAGCTGAGCCTGGTGCCCAGGGAGTCACTGATATGGTGGCTTCAGTCCCTGATGCTAACTCCAGGGAAGTCCCTCCTTTTTCGATTTATTGGTGTATTGTTACCATGGATGTCAGTCTATCCTAGTGGGGAGGGGTTCTCGTGGATTTTCTGTTCAGGGAGTCTGGTCCTTGGAAGTATCTAGGTCGGCCTCCTACTGTGCTGGAAATGAGCGATCAGGCTTGCCTGTTTCGCTGGACCGAACGTCTTTGGGATTGTCCAGTGCGCTTTCAATCGGACAATGCCACGGCTGTGGCTTATGTCAATTGCTGAGGGGGTACCATAAGTGCCCCTGCAGCCTTGTAAGTGGCCGGCATCCTCCGATGGGAGGAACGCTTGTTCCAGCTTTCTCCGCTGTTCCCTTTTCAGGAGAGGTAATGGGCTGGCGTATTTCCTCAGTCGATGGACCTTGGATCTAGGAGAATGGCCTCTCCATCCGAAGGTGTTCCACCAGTTGTGCCCTAGTTGGGGCACTCCAGATAGGGATCTGTTGGCGTCCCGGATCAACAGTGATGTACAGCGAGTTGTGGCACGCTCCCAGGATTCTCAGGTAGACATTACTGATGCGCTGGTGGCCCCATGGGGTCTGTATCAGCTGCTGTATGCCTTTCCTCCTCTCAGGTTACTACTGAGACTGCTTTGCGGGATAGAGGTAGAAGGGATTCCGGTCATTCTTGTGGTTCCAGACTGGCCTCGTTGGGCTTGGTACGCTGACCTGGTTGGGCTAGTCGCGGACACTCCCTGGGGACTTTCTTTCAGGGAGGACCTACTATCAGGGGCCAATCTTCCATCCTGTTTTACAGTCGCTGGCTTTGATTGCTTGGCTGTTTATAGCCGGGTGCTGAAGAAAAGGGGATTGTCTGCTTCAGTCATTCCTACTCTGCTCACACTAAGAAAAGCGACTTCTAGAACGATCAATCATCGTACGTGAAAGTCATATATTGCGTGGTGTGCGTCTGTTGGGGTTCCCCAAGCTCTTGCTCGGTGGCTCGATTGTTTGTTTGATTTTTTTTTTTCCATGGGGAGTTTATCAAAGGTTGGCCTTGAGTATATCGAGGGTCATGTCTCGGCCTTGGCAATATTATTCCTATGGCTATTGGCCACTTTTCCCTGGTGCGTACTTCATCCAGGGGGTGCGACACCTTGTATCTCCAGTGCAAACTCCGTTACCGCCTTGGGACCTTAATTGGTGCTGTCGGTTCTTCAGAACCCTCCCTCTGCAAATTTTCAGGGGATTAACCTGCTTACCTTGTCCCTAAAGGTGGCCTTTCTTTGTGGCTATTACTGCTGCGCGCAGGGTGTCGGTACTGGCGGCGTTGTCCTGTCATTCTTCCTATCTGATGGTTCATAGGGATATAGTGATACTTCGTCCGGAACCGTCCTTCCTTCCGAAGGTGGTTTCCATTTTTCATTTGCATGAAGTCGTCTAGTTTGCCTCCTTGTGTCCTCAGCCTACACATCCAAAAAATTGCATGCATGCTTTGGTTGTTGTTCGGGCAATCTGGGTGTACCTGGCAACTATTGACTTTTTTCGCAAGTCAGATTCATTTTTTGTGCTCACGGATGGCCCTGGGAAAGGGTTGCCTGCGTCTGCTGCTACTGTTTGGGTCAGACATACTGTTGTACAGGATTATTTAGTAAGGGTCAGGTTCCTCCTTTCCCTGTGAAGGCGCATTCTGCGCTTAGTGCTTTCTGGGTTTTTTCCAGCTTCTGTACTTAAGGTTGGAGAGGCGGCTACCTGGTCGTCTGTTACCACCTTTTACAAAGTTTTATAAAGTTGATGTGCTGGCATCTGCGGATGCCTCTTTTTGTCGCAAGTTTTGCGGGCTGCTGTTTAAGGGGGCCCTTAGTCTCCCTTAAAGGTTTCTGTTTCTCAGGTGGGTCTCCTCTTATTGTTTCGATGAGTCCTGTGTTACCTGGTGGGCTATGTTTACCCTTGTGGATTGGTTTCTGCTGTCCCACCCCTCATTTATGGCACTGCTTTGAGACGTCCCAACTAATATCAATCAAGAAGTCTGCATCTGTCAATGAGCGACAGAGAAAACTGGATTTTTGACTTACCGCAAAATCCTTTTCTCTTAAGCTCATTGACAGACGCAGTCCCGCCCCTCTGTTGTTGGGTTGGTATGATTTCTCTGACACTGCTTTGTTACAGAACTGGCATCCTATAGCAGGAAGTGACAGGGTATACCCCCTGAGACTGCCTATAGGCGTAGCCAGAACTTTTTTTCTGCCTAGTGTCCTACTCCTGTAGGGGGCCGTATAACCCTACTGATATCAATCAAGAAGTCTGAATCTGTCAATGCGCTTAAGAGAAGAGGATTTTACGGTAAGTCACAAATCCAGTTTTCTCTTTCGTTCATTGATGCACACAGCTTCAAGCCTTCAAACCATTGGGCTTATGCTCTTGATCTCTAGGAGTAGGACTAGGGTGGGGTCCGGCGTCCCGTGCAGTGCCGCGTGGTACTGCCATTTTTCCAGTGGCCTCTGATTACTGGTTCGGCGGCCATGTTTCTGTAGTTCAGCGTCCATGTTTCAGGTTTCCCTATAGACTTGCATTGGCCGCTATTTTCTTGTAGTCTGAGACCATGTTGAAGCCTGTGAGGGCCTCTAGTGTCAAGTCAGCGTTACCTCTTCCTCTTTCCAGCAGATCAGGTGGCGAGTCTCTGGGGGTACACTATCCTTCCTTGCTGTATACAGCGCAGTTGGTGTGCTGCTGCTTGTGGTGCCACAGCGGTTCATGGGGGGAGGGGCCTTCCGGGTGTGTTTTTTTTTTTTTTTAGCAGAACGGTTCCGCATAACCCTTCATGGTTATGGAGCCTGGGGAGCTTGTTTCACCACCCAATCCACTCCTGGATGCTGAGGGACCCTCTGGGCCTCAGGCAGCCCTGCATTCACTAGTAGCCAAAGTAGATCTGGCAAGAAGTGTCCCCCACCTTCACCTGTATCCTCTGCTTCCTCTGATTCTGAGGTGGATTTGGCCACCGCGGACCAGAGTCAGCCTACTGGGTCTACTTCAACGCACAATGAGTGCTCTACTAGTGAGGATAAGTCATTGTCCTCTGCAGCCGCGCATGAAAATGTTCTGGTGGAGGCCCTAATTGTAGGAGTGCGGGAAACTCACAGCTGTTGCTGAGTCGGTGACACCAGTGCAATTTGGAACCCGTAAATCTTCCAAGGTGAATAAGGTTTTTCCCTTTTCTGCCTATTTTGACTACTGGTCAGTGGGGTTCACCGAAATGCATGGTTGGAGTACCTAAGCGTTTTGTTATAAGATATCCCTTTGAGGAGTCTTTTCTGAAGAAACTGACGGTTGCACTGAAGGTTTCCAGGCTGAATAAGACTACACTTTTGCCAGTGGAAGATTCCCAGTCTTTTAAGGACCCTGTGGACAAAAGAGCGGAGGCTCTGGTCCGGTACCTTTTCACTGTGGCTGGTTCAATTGTAAGACCAGTGTTTGTGATCACCTTGGTATCCCAAACCTTAACGGAATGTGCTCTGGTTTTGCGCCAGGATCTGGATGGGAGTCAACATCCTTCAGAGCTGACGGACCTGGCAGATCAGTTGATCCAGGGGTTAGTATATTTGTGATGCATCCCTGGATGCGCCCCCCCTCTGGCCGTCAGGGTTTCTGTGACGGCGGTGATCCTTCGCTTCATTATCTGGTTGAAGTACTGGTCAGCTGACCGGGCTTTTAAAAAGGTACTGACTGATCTTCCCTTTGTAGGTGACTGTTTGTTCGGTGCCCTTATGGAAGAGATCATTAAAGGCCTTACGGGAGGCAAGAGTACCTTGCTTCCACAGGCAGCTAAGGGTAAGAAACTTCGCCTTAAGCAGGGTCCCTTCTTTTTGGCTCACAAGCGGCCCTTTCGTCTGGCTGGCTCACAGGAAAAGGGCTCAAGATCCACCCGTATCTTTGCGGGAGGCTCCAAGGGACCCTGCAATGGTAAGTCCAAAGCAGGCACTTCTGGTTCTGCAGACAAGTCTTCCCCAGCCTGAAGGGGTACAGTAAACCCGCATCTGGGGTGGGGAGACGCATTCGCTTCCTTCTGGACCCATGGACCTTGCTCATTCAGGACAAATAGGTCCACGAACTGATTTGGTTCGGTTACATGATTGAGTTTCGGTCCTTGCCTCTGGCAAGGTTCTTTCCTTCCAACTTACGCCTGTCTCCAAAGTGGCTACAGGACCTTTACGGAGCAGTGGAGGACCTGTTAGCACAAGTAATTATTGTGCCTGTCTCAAGAGTCAGGTGTCGGCAGGGTTTGCCCGATCTTTGATTTCAAGGCTCTGAACCACTTTGTGCGGGTTCAGAAATTTCGGATGGAATCCATCAGCACAGTAGTAGCTTTCCTTCATCAAGGAGATCTGCTTCCTTCTATCGATCTTAAGGATGCTTACCTTCATATTCCAATATACTTCAGGCATCAGCAGTTTTTTGCCGTGGGCAAAAAGTACTTTTGATTTGTGGCATTACCGTTTGACCTCCCCTCGGCGCCTCAAGTGTTCATAAAGCTTTTGGCCCCAGTTCTGGCCTTATGGCAGAAGGGGATCGCAGTACTGGGTTACCTGGACGACCTGCTTCTGCGTGCAGTCTTCCTCGGCTCTGGAAGCAGACTTGGAGGTTTCTGGAAGCAGACTTGGAGGTTATGGTGCGAACTCTGCAGGAGTTCTGGTTGACACTGAGTTTTCAGAAATCTGCTTTGTCTCCATCCACAGAGCTGGACTACTTTCGGTCTGATGCCGGACTTTCTTCCTCAAAAAAAAGAAAAAAAGAAACTGCTGAAGCTACAGGAGGCTGTTCGGCTCCTGTTGTCCGACCATTGATCATGCAAGTGCTGGGTCTGATGGTCTCCACCTTTTTGAGGCTGTTCCGTTTGCGCAGTTCCACACCAGACTTTTGCAAAGGGAGATCCTGCTCAAATGGAACAAGGATCCACTGTCATTGGACAGTCTGATTCGGTTGAGTCAGGGTTCAAAGGAGTTTCTCCTATGGTGGCTTTGCTCCCCGGCCCTTCGTCTGTGAAAATATGTTTTTCCCCTCTACTAGTCTGTAATCACCACGGATGCCAGTCTGTCCGGATGGGGAGGTGTCTTGGGGGGTGTGTTCGGCCCAAGGTGTCTGGACTCAGGAGTCCAGGTTGCCGATCGACATCCTGGAGATTCGGGCAATGAGCCTTTGTCTGTCTCGGTGGACGGATCGTCTGCATGGGCACAAAGAGTTCCCTGGTGACCCGAGAAGTGGCCTGGCATCTTGGGGTGGGCAGAACGATATGTTCCGGTCCTCTCCGCTGTGCACATTCCGGGGGTGGAGAATTGGCAAGCTGACTCAGTCTGCAGACGTTGCATTCGGGAGAATGGACGCTTCACCCGGAGGTTTTTCCATCAAATGTGTCTTCGGTGGGGGACCCCCCCCCCCTATGTGAACCTGCTGTCTTCCCATCAACAGAAAGTTGCAGAGGTTTGTGTCACGGTTTGGGGGATCCTCTGGCTGACGTCACAGACATTCTGGTGGCCCCTTGGGTCAGTATCATCTGATTTACGCTTTCCCTCCAATACAACTTCTGTCGTGACTGCTATGCAGAATCAAGGAAGAAGGTATAACAGTCAATCCTGGTGGCACCAGACTGGCCTCACTGGTCTAGCTACGCAGGCTTGGTAAGGCTGGTAGCAGACGTCCCTTGGAAACTTCCTCTCAGGGAAGATCTTCTGTCTCAGGGACCAATTTTCCATCCTGCTTTATGGTCGCTGGCATTAACGGCGTGGATATTGAAAGCCAGGTGCTGAAAAGACAGGAGGACTGTCAAGGTTGGTGATACCTACGCTGTTGAAGGCTAGGAAATCTACTTCCAGGAAGGTTTATCATCAGGTTTGGAAGGCATATAATACTTGGTGTGAGTCTCGGGGGGGGGGTGTTCTCCACGCTCCTTTTCTGTGTCTCGCCTGTTGGAATTTCTACAATTGGGTGTAGATTAACGTTTGGCTCTGAGCACCATCAAGGGCCAGATTTCCACCTTGGCCATTTTTTTTCCAAAGGTCATTGGCGGCAAAGTCTTTGGTTCATACTTTTGTGCAGGGAGTTTGCCATCTGGCTCCTCCGGTGCGATCCCTGGTACCTCTGTGGGATCTCAATTTGGTTCAGTCGATGCTTCAAAGTCCTCCCTTTGAAAATATTCGGAAAATTCCTCTGCTCACTGTCGCAGAAGGTGGCTTTCTTAGTGGCTATTACTTCAGCACTCTGACCTCTGAAAGTGGGAGGTGAACCCGGCTGGCCAGCACCTGCGTGAATGGAAGAGAGACCAAACATCAAGGGTCGTTTCAGCGAGGCTTTAATACCCAACGCTCATGTGACTCTTTGCCACTGGCATTAGAGTCCATTATCTCTCTCTGGTAAGTGCTCCTAAGTTTTCCTTATTTGGTGTTTGAAGCACTAGCGGTGGTTTCCTTTTTCCATTTTGGATCACAGAGCACTTTTTTTCCCTCCTATATGGATTTCACCATTCTGATTTGGACACTTGAGAATTCTATTTTTGTGGACTTTTTTTGCACTTTTATTGAAAGGTGGAAGCATAATTGGATCTCTATTGAAAGACTTTTGCACCATGCACTTTTGCTATTTCTACTTCTAATATGTTTATATGCAACCTTTATATGATTTATTAGATTTTATCACTATTATGTGTCACTATACATGTTGAATCCATTCAACCTGGTTTCTTAATTTTAGCGCAGCACTGTTTATGGTTTTATTACTTCCGCACGTCGGAGTTGGCTGCATTGTCCTGTCTGTCACCTTACTTGGTGATTCATAGGGACAAAGTGGTGGTATGATCCTGTCAGGCATTTCTTCCTAAGGTTTTCTCTGTCCCTATATTCTAAGCCTAAACATCCTAAGGAAATTGCACTACATTCCTTAGATGTGGTTTGGGCGATCCGGGTTTACCTGGCGGTGACTGAACCGATTAGGAAATCCGATTCTTTTTTCTTACGAAGGGACCTCGTAAGGGGCAGGCCGCATCTTCTGCAACCATTTTTAAGTGGATCAGGCAGATGGTGGTGCAGGCCTACTCCATTAAGGGTCAGGTTCCTCCTTTCCCTGTTAAAGCGCATTCTGTGAGGGCGCTTAACCACTTCTCCCTGGGTGGACGTCATATGACGTCCGTAAACTTTGCGGGGGTATACCGGGATGGTGCCTCTAGCTAGAGGCACCATCCCGGTACCGTGGTTTAGAGCCGACGGTTGGCTTTCCGTCAGTAACGACCGATGCGGTTCGGGAGCCGCTCGATCGTTACCCGGGGGGGGGGGCGGGAGGGGACGTCCCCCCCCCCCCTCCCGCGGCTTTTACCGGGGCTCCCGTCCCACCGGGAGCCCCGAGCACCCAGCCGGCGCGTCCGCCGGCTGGATGGAGTCCCGATGAATGCCGGAAACGGCTTTGATCGGGTCTCCAATGACGTAACCCGGAGGCGGCGTCCATGGCGTCACTTCCGGGTTAGTGTGCTGCAAAAAGGCGGCAAATTTGAAAAACGGCTGTATGCAAAAACGCCGTTTTTGGCGTTTTGCATACAGGGAAGTGTAGTGGAGGGGTCTAGGGTCTTTTAGACCCTCAATCCCTCCATAAAGTGTACCTGTCAGTCACTGCATATTGCTGTCACAAGGGATGTTTACATTGCTTGTGACAGCAATAAAAGTGATCAGATTTTTTTTTTTTAAACTGTAATAAAGTTAAAAAAATAAATGGGGGAAAAAAAAATAATTTAGCCGCCCCCGTCACCGTTAGCTCGCACACAAAAAAAAACGTATACGGAAGTCGAGCCGCAAATGGTAACCGTTAAATAAATTTAAAGCGTCGCCTATTGAGATCTCTATTGACCGTAGTTTGTCGCCATCCCACCGGGGGGGGGGGGCGCAATTTTAAACCGTAACATGTTGGGTATCTATTTACTCGGCGTGACATCATCTTTCACAATATACAAAAAAAATGGGCTAACTTTACTGTTTAGTATTTTTTAAATGCAGTGAAATGTGATCTTTCTAAATTCTTCCAAAAAAATGGTGTTTTAAAGACCGCTGCGCAAATACCGCGTGACAAAAAATATTGCAATGACCGCCATTTTATTCTCCAGAGTCTTTGCTAAAAAATATATATTTAATGTTTGGGGGTTCTAAGTAGTTTTCTAGGAAAAAATACTGATTTTAACCTGTAAACAAAAAGTGTCCGAAATAGGCCTGGTGGGTAAGTGGTTAAGCACCTTCTGGGCCTTCCGTCATCAGGCGTCAGTAGTTCAGGTGTGCAAGGCAGCTACTTGGTTGTCTGTACACACATTCACAAAATTTTATAAAGGTGGATGTATGGGCATCTTTAAATGTGGTGTTTGACCGCAAAGTTTTACAGGTTGCGGAGGCTTCCACTTCTTGAGGGTGAAATGTTTTGCTGGTGGGGAGCTCCTGCTGTTACCAGGTTGGCTATGTTTAGCCTTGTCTGGAATTCTGTTTGCTTTGTTTTTTCCCACCCCTCAGTTTCACACAGCAAGCAAGAGCATAAGCTCAATGGTCTGAAGAATTGAGGCTGTGTCTGTCAACGAATCTCAGAGAAAAGGATTTTACGTTAAGACAAAAATCCAGTTTTCTCTTTTGTGCATTGACTGACGCAGCTCCTGATCATCTTAACCACTGGGACATCCCAAAGCAGTCTTAAACATGAGAGGGGTGGGAACAGCACAAAAGAAACTCCCAAGGCTAAACTAGAGCCAACCAGGTAAACAGTAGCTCAACCAAAACAACTGGAGCCCACCTGAAAAATACCATACACCCTTCTTTAAAGAGTACCAGGTCCTCTAAACAGCAGCCTGCAAAACCTTGCAGCCAAAAGAAGCATTCCGCAGATGCCAACATATCCACTTTATAGAACCTTGTGAAAGTGTGCACCGACGACCAGGTGGCCACCTTGCAAACCTGTGTCACTGACACCTGATGATGGAAGGCCCAGGAGGTAATGAGCGTCCGAGTAGAGTGCACTTTGACAAGGAAAAGGAGGAACCTAACCCTTGGCCTGAATCACTGTCTGTCTAATCCATCTGGAAATGTTAGCAGAGGAAGCTGACAACCCTTTCCGAGGCCTATTCGTGAGCTCAAATAGTCTGATTTCCTAAAAGACTTCGTAGCTGCCAGGTACACCCTAATCGCCCGGACCACATCCAAGGCATGCAAAGTAATTTCCTTTGGATGCTTTGGCCTGGGGCACAGGGAAGGCAACACAATGTCTTCATTCAAATGAAAATCAGGGATAACTTTGGAAGGAACGACAGACGGGCGAAGTACCCCTTTATCTCTGTGAATCACCAAGTAAAGTGAACGACAGGAGAACACCGCCAATTCAGGCACCTGGGCACAGAGGTGAAAGCCACCAAAAAGGCCACATTATGGGACAGCGTAAGCAGGGGAATCTCCCGAAGATTCTCAAAGGGAGGCTTCTGAATGACAGAGCACCAAATTGAGGTCCCAAGGCGGTAACTGAGACTGCACTGGAGGAGCCAAGTGCCAAACTCCCTGAAGAAAAGTACGCACCAGTGAGTATGTGGCCAAGAGCCATTGAAAGAAGACTGCTAAGGCCAACACCTGGCCCTTGATAGTACTCAAGGCCAGTTTCTCCTCAACCCCCCCCCCCCCCCCCAATTGAAGGAATGTCAAGATTCGAGCCACTAAAAAAGAACAAGGATAAACCCCAAGAGACTCACACCACGCAATGTACGTCTTCCACGTACAATGGATCTTCCTAGAAGATGATTTCCTAGCTTTTAACTGCGTTGGAATCACCACATCAGCCAAACCTCTATCCATCAACACCCAGGCCGTCAAAGCCAGCGACTGTAAAGCAGGGTGGAAGACTGGTTTTTGGGCAGCAGATCCTCCCTGAGAGGAAGCTTCTAGGGAACGTCGGCAAATAGCCACACCAGATTGGCGTACCAAGCCCGGCGAGGCCAGTCCAGGGCCACTAAGCTGACGGAAATCCCTTTTGCATCGATCCTGCGTAGAAATCTTGGCAGAAGCTTGAGAGGAGGAAAGGCTTAAATCAGACTATACGGACACCATGGGGCCACCAGCACGTCTGTGGCGGAATCAGAGGATTCCGTGACTGAGCCACAAACCTCTGCACCTTTCTGTTGACCCGAGATGCCAACAGATCCATGTCAGGAATGCCCCACTGGAGACACAATTGATGAAATGCCTCCAGATGAAGGGACTATTCCCCTTGGTCCAACGCCTGCCGACTGAAGTAATTTCCCTACAGTTTTTCACCCTGGGAATGTGTACGGAGGAGAGGGCTGGAACGAAACATTCTGCCCACTTTAGAACGCCGGCTACCTCCAGAGTCGCCAAGTTACTTCTTGTGCTCCCCTGGTGAGTGATATAAGCCACGGCTGTGGCATTGTCCGATTCAATGCCCACTGGACATCCCTGAAGATGATCCATCCAATGTTCCAGGCACAGTCTGATCGCTCGGAGTTCAAAGAGATTGAGCAGTAGTATGGACTCTTCCAGTGTTCCGATCCCTGAGCAGAATTTTTGCAGAGGACACTTCCCCAGCCGGACAGGCTGGCATCCGTGGTGACCACTGGCCAATACAAGGGGAGGAAGGATTTCCCACTCTTTAGCGACAATTCTGTAAAAATAGGTGGAGAAAGGAAACCTCTCTCGCTCTGGATGGCTTGTGAGTGCCAAAGGGAACTGACGCCTCCATCGCAGCATCAGCTGTGTCCATTTTTAAGGTCTCACGCACAGATATAATCAGTGCATCCACAGGCGCCTTCTCGTGCACTGTTGCAGAAGTGGAGGAATCATCCTCGCTATCTGAGAACTCTGGGCTTGTGGTCGCAGACCCAGCAGAGTGACCCACGTCCGCGGCAGCAGAATCGGATTCAAGATCTGAGGAGACGGTTGAGGCAGGGGGTGCTTTTTGCTAGCCCGTCTCCTAAAAACCACCTCCACCTGGAACACAAAGAACTCCCGTCAGTGCATCAGAGAGGATCAGGTGGGGAAATGTGTTCCAAAAACTCCATGAATCAATAGGGGGACCCCACAATAAAAGGCGTAAAAACACTGTTAAGGAACACCTCCACTGCTCCGGCAGCACCACTCGGTCGCCAGTAAGAGCACCTAATTGATCCTCAACAGAGGGGAGGGGACCCCACCAGACTTACCACCTATCAGAAACAGGCACCTGCACTCCACGTGTGGCGACCAGGAAGTGAAAAGATCCAGGAGTCGGCACCAGGCGATGAGGAGGGGCTCCCACCGCCAAAATTGCTGCCCACCGGGCCCCCACTGTCATGGCCACCCCTATTTTTAATTGTAAACCACCGCAAAATGGCCTCCGGATTACACAAATTTAGCCGCCGTGCAATGAGCCCACAGGCTACAGCAAAATGGCGGCACCACGAGGCTCCCAGCGACTCAAGAGGGATCCCTAGGCCTCAGAAAACGGGACAGGCAGGAAGGGGGGCCCCTGGCAGGAGCCCCCACCAGGTACAACCTCCCCCACAGCCAATTGCTGGCAGCAAACCCCCCCACCTCCATTACCAGCACAGCACCCTGCCCCCACCCACCCCAGGCAGTGGACCAAGCTACCCCACAGCCCCAGTGTCCGTAAAGGAGGGGGCGATATGGCCCACCAGACTTATGAGAGGGGTGCCTGACGAGGAAGGAGGGGAGCCCAGGGGTCAGATGGGCCCACGACCACCCCAAAACCCTGGAGGGGGGGCAGTTACTTACCATACCAGGAACCAGGCGAGCACTCCAGACAGAACCTGCGGCCGATCTATCGCGGAGCTGAGGTCTGCGCACGCTCGCTGGCTGGATTATCCAGCCCGTCGCCCAGTCTGGCAGTTGATTGTAGATCTCGCAGGAAAATAACTATCTAAAAAGAACTTTCCAGGACCAGAGATCCCAACAAGGAACTAGGTCCTTACTGCTGACTAGGAAGAAAAAAACTTACCACTACCTATATCAGAGGGAGGGAGTACACCCCCTGGGACTGCCCATAGGTGTAGCCAGACTTTCTGCCTAGTGTCCTACGCCTGTAGGGGGCAGTATAACCAAATGGTTAAAAAGATCAGGAGCTGTGTCCGTCAGTGAACGAAAGAGAAATATACTTTGTGACACATTTACCTTTGGGAAACTATTTATTATGGAAAAACAATTCTTTACTATAGCTAATAAAATGAACTTACCTGCAGTCCTGCTCTTTGAGAGCGAGATACTGCTTTGGCCTTAGCCTTCCCACTGTCCTTCCCAGCCTTACCACCAGCCTATAGAGAGGAAAAGTAGTGAAAAAAGTTGTTTCTCTATTTTTCACAGGTTCTGTACTTTTTTGGCAACAGTTTAGATTGCAAATACATAGTGGATTTTTCTTCTGTATACTCATATGTGCATACACAATGTCATGTCCCCTCCAGTGATTCCATCTGTGGTGACAGGTGACCTCCCCCCAACAAAGCTTCAGTGGTCTTATGCCAGCTATTGTCTGAGCTCTTCCCTCCATATGGTGCTGACAGTCCTCTCTGTTAATGTTGAACCAACTATATAGACTAATTACAGAAAGTGGCATCAAAATTACCAGTTTGTCTCCTCCCAAAGCTTTGATGATAATAAGTTACCTAAATGGGTGCTTCATATTGATTTTTATGATAGTTGGCAATGACCTACAAAAATATGAAGCTGTTCTCAATCCTTTTGTAAGACCTAATGGCGTGCATCCAGCAGCAAATGTAAATATCTGGTTATTCTAATTAAAGGCATCTTCAAACTGAAGAGACCAGCGTTGTGCTTTCAGTTTATCAGGCCTGTTCATGTTTTGTGTTTGAAATGCCAAGTGGATATTTTATCATTTGTAAGTTTTCATGCATTTTTATATGCATCTTCACCACAACATGGGAAGTGAAAACATGCATTTTGGTTTGTCGTGTTGAGACTGTCATGTGCAGGGGCCCTTCCAATCTCTTGTCTTCAATGGTTTTGGAACTCTGTCTCCTTTCTTATTTTGTAGAGAGCTATATAAATCCTGTATATTAATGTAATGAACACTCTGGGTAAGGGGGGGGGTGTTCTGACCTAGTCTGTCAGCAACCCTGAGGCTCTGTTCCATCTCAGCAGGGGATCTTAGGCTGTTCAGCAGAGTTGGGCCAGAAATGTGATGGAGGAAAAAAGGGACCCCTGTCATCCACTGAACAGACCTGGATATAAGTGGACACATGTCCACTTACAGCTGGCCACTCATAAATTAGTCTTTTTGGGTCAAAAATGGATTGCTAAATGCCCTATTGGACAGGGGTCTAATTAATCTCCTATGTGCACATTCCCTTAATTTATGCAGAGATTAATTTGAATGAATTAATGTAGATTAAATGCTGCAATGCCTGGTACACACAATGAAAATATCAGATGGATTTTTTTTTTTGCATGCTAGTCTTGTATGGAAAACCAATAGGTTATGAAAATTCTCGCATGACAGAATACAACTTTGGAAGTGATGTATTCTTTAGTTTCCGATCATACATGGTCTTGGTCACACAATTTTTTTCGTACAAATCCCATTTTAATTCCACAGGGCATGTTTGTTCTGTTATCTTACGAGAAAAACATTCATGCTTGTGCCTTCAGATATTTCTCTTGAACGGTCATGATTGGCTCTTGAAAGCGGTGTACTAGTGATCAGAATTTTGGACGATCGCTCCAAAAGCAGTATTTTTTCTTATGTGTATTGGGCTGCCCATGCACGGTTTGAATCTCAGACGGTTCAGCAGGAACCTGCTGAGATTCGAACCGGTAATGGGCAGGCTGAATGTATCAAGTTGATCGATCAACAAGTACCACCAGCCTGCCGGATTCTCTTACTATTATCTCTAGCGGTTGCTAAAGCTGCTAGCAATAATCAATGTCTTCTCCTGGCGGGGATGGTTTGGCAGGGGTGATTCTCTCCCCCCCCCCCCCTCCTGTCAGCCCTTTCTGTGTGGATGGGGGGGGGGGGAGAGAGAGAGAGAGATAGATATGTCAGGTTATCACTAAACACCCCTTTTTTTTTTTTTTTTTTTTCCCCCAAGTTCAGCATCGTCCTCTGCTGATACAAATGTTAGACAAGTATTTGACAATGTGTAGGCATCACCTGGTGATATGAATCTCAATTCACTAAGCTAACACAGAAGGATAAGGATGCCCTTTTCTCAGCTGAAACAAATAGATATGAAAATAAAGCTTTGTGAAATGAACCTACAATCCTAATGTTAGTACACTACTATTTCAATGTGTCCTACCTTGGAGCTGTATGCAAAAGTTAATGTGTACACACTGTAGAGCAGCAGGACTTGAACTCTTGTGGCTGATGAGAATGGTAAAATTTCAGGTCTAAGGGTGGTCACACCACACATCAATAGGATCATTTCATATGGCTTGATTGATCAAATAAAGTTTGCAAACCAGAGTTCTTTATGATTGATTTACAATACTCCTAATTAATTTTGACCCCCACGTCAATGTTGCTGATTATTTGTGCACTGGTAAGCAGATCACTTAAATTATCAATTGTAAACCAATGGTTTCCCTTTTTATGATTGTATGTATTTGCAGAGTTTTCCACAAGTGCATATTTTTGGGATCTCTTGTACTTAGATTGCTCACCAAATACTGTGTATGGCTATTAGTTAATGAACAGAACACTAGTCCAGTCTTGTCCCTTTTAGAATTATTATAGTACAGGCTTGATAAAATTTCAAGTGTGTGCAGTACTTTATAAAGAGAGAGACAGTACAATTACAATGCAGTATGTTGCAGAATTGTGTTTTGATAGACTGTCAACTATTCCTCCTCAAGCAGTCTGCAGCGGGAAATTTGGTTTATTATGAAAGAAGACTGAGCTTATGGGGCCATGCCTGGTGCTGGAGGCCCATTGGTTGTGCTTTGTCAGCGTAGTCCCTTCTATGTGTGTAATAACATTCAGAGACTCCCTGGTAGTATTGTCCTCTGCCTCTACTGTCCCTGCAAGATGCTTAAAAAGCACAGAGCCATAAAAGGGCAAATTTTCATGTTTAACCTCTCTGGGCTGTGTATGATCAGGAAGAAAAACACAAATAAATCAGATTTGTCTTATATGGGAGGGCTCACAATGCCCCCACTAATCCCTATCCAGACTCTTGTACCAGGCATGGTGGGCTCTGCCGCCCCCCCCCAACACAAAATCCTCTATATCATTACAGCAAGGGTTAAGGTCTGTCACTGAGCAGAAACAGCGTGACATTATAGACACATTTGTGAAAGACTATTTTTTTTTTTTTTTGGTAAAAAGACACTGAACTAATCTAAGCACTCCAGATATTTAAGATGTGAACACAGCACAGAATGAGGATAATGTAGATAGATCACAATGCAAATGTGTATAGTCACATAATAATTGGGAGAGTGTAAAGCATATCATCCATATAACAGTGGGGGGGGTACTGTATATAAGAGATGGGGTAAGCTAATGATGGGAGTAATGTATAGGGAAGGATAATACATACCTATAGGGCACAAATGGTACAATGTATATCATAGGTCCGTTTACAGTGGAGGTATAAGGTATATCATAAGATCAGTAATAAAAAAAAATATATTTATTATACAAGGTCAGATCACATTGTGGTAGGGTGTATATAATATACAGGGTCAGGTAGTAATGTGTATGTCATATAGGTCAGAATAATAATCAGGATATCATGAAACAAACCAAAACAAATGAGGTGTTTTTTTTTTTTTTAATAATTGGGATTAATGTACATTGTATAAGATTGCTGATACTGTATACAGTAGGGGGGTGTCAGATAATAGGTGATATGTATAGTATACAGGGTCAGATTTATTTTTTATTATGGATATAGTATACAAGGTCTGATAATAATGGGGGGAAGAATATATCCTTGGTTTAGGTCAGTGTTTCTCAACTTCGGTCCTCAGGGCACACTAACCGGCCAGATCCCTAGGGGAGATGCAGACTAGAGTACTGCAATCACTGAGCACAAAAATGATATCACCTGTGATGTATTTCAGTTTTCTTGCAAACCTGGCCTGTTACTGCCGGTTCACACTGTTCTGACTTGTCTCCCAATGCTGTGCTAGCGCTCCCAATGCTGTGCAATGGAACCGGTCTAATAGGAGCGACTCAAAAAAAGGTTCCTGCGCCTTTTTTGCAAAGTCGGAGTGACTTGCATTGACTTCTATTATGTGAAGTTGTTGCAAGCCGCGGGGCACGGGAGACGGCATTAGTCGGCCGAAGTTGGGTCGGAGAAGTGTGAACCGACACTTAGTGTACCCTGAGGACCGGAGTTGAGAAACACAGTTTAGGTAATTATGGGGGGTGGTCAGGTAATAATGGGGGGGAGGTGTGAGGTAGTCTGTTTATTAGAGTCAGATAATAATGGAGGGGGTGATATATACTGTCAGGTAATAAGGTATGCAGATGACATATTCTGGGTCAGATAATAATGGGGTAGTCCGTTCATTAGTATACAGGGTGAGGTAAGAGTGGGTTGCATGTGACTTATCCCAGGTGCGGTAATATTGGGGGGGGTTGTGCACGATATATCATAGGTCAGGTAGTATTGGGAGGAGGGGAAACGTGTAGGACGTATCCCGGGTCAGGTATTATGGGGGTGTGTCTCAGGTAGTAATTGAGTAATCTGTTTCTTAGTAAACAGAGTGAGATAGTAAAGCTGCAGCTTGTCACTGTGGTGACCCCCCTGTATTGAGTGACTTCCGGGGACACGGAGCTGCTGAGGACAATAACACAGCACCGGTAGTCTGGTGAATGGGAATGCACGTTTTTTTTCCAGTCAGTGTAAATGTGATTGGTAACGCTGAGTGTTGTGAGGAGCCGTGTTGTGATAATAGCCGGGCTGGTCGGTGGCGGAGTAGACCGTGCTGTAGTGTCGGCGGCAGAGCTCTCCCCCCTCCTGCTCCCGATTCGGTGAGTGGCCGGTCAGTCGTCTGTCTCTCCTCACACTCCCCCTCAGGTGCTCTTCCCGCCTTTTCCCGGGACAGTCTATGAGGCGTACGAGCCGCCGCTGCCGGCAGCCACACGAAGCCCACTGGTGAGGTATTTACCATGTTCCGGAACTCCGAGCGTCGCCGTGAGAAGGTCCGGATAAAGTTGCCCCGTGTCTACGTCCCTCACTGCCGCCGGTACCGTGCACTCTCAGCCTCACACACACACAATAACCCCCCCACCCGTCAGGCCCGAGCGACAGGACGCCTCATAGCCAATCACGGTCAACCTTCCTGGTTTGAAACCCCGTCCCGGCCTATCGCGTTCCGCCTTGTTTCCCAGGTGCCTAGTGGCGCCCCGCCTCTTTCCCTTAACGGCCGTTTCCCTCCCAAGGCCTCTCAGCTTGCTTTTGCACACGGCCCGCAAGTGAGTGGGCGTTACAGCAGCGCGTCAGTGGGAGAAGCTGGGCCAATGGCAACGAAAAGTCAGCCGTGACTGACAAACGCGCTAGCAAATCATCTTAAGCGTTTTGCAAGGGGCGTGTTCCAAGGTGTAATGACAGGAGCGTCGGCCAATAGGATGAATGGCTTCTGCAGAAAGGCCGGGTCGGCCCATTCCCGCCCTCGTAGTCTTGTTTGCTTTGGGAAAAAGCTAAAATGGCGCCTAATGTTTAGTGTCACAGAGGGGGAAGGACTCTGTGCTCGCCTCTCGGAGGGCGGCAGGCGCTCGCCTTTCTTGGGAATTTTATGGTGAAAACAAGAAGATATCGCGCCTTCTCTTCCCGCACTAATGATGGAGACAGATGGCGTTTTTATAGAACTCAATGATTGTCCTTAAATAAATGAATTTTTACCTCACAGACTTCAGAGCAATGTGTAAATCACCTCTCTCGATATTTCTATGTATTTTATGCCTGTCCGTGAAAATGACGGATAAATAGTCGTAAAATCCCCTCATGCCATCCCAATTCCCTAATAGCTCAGCGTTCCAGCCGACTGACACCGACCTCCAACCTGCAGGAGGTGTCATGAGGAGACCGTTATACTATAGAGGAGTGAGGGACATGGAGGGAATATGGTGACCAGCTCCTCACACACAGGACACCCACCAATACATACATAAACGCTGACGTACACCTATCAATAAAACAATTCCTAATAAGGTGACATTGAAATCCACAATTCCTCTGAAAAGCAATTCGTGTTTGGATAGCTTTTCAGAGGTGAATGAAAAGGCAGTGAGGAGATGTCACCCCATTTTTACAGCCATTTTTTTGCAATACAGCACTGCGTTACTTTAACCACTTAAGGACCGAGCCTATTTTTGACACATTTTGTTCACAAGTTAAAATAATTTATTTTTGCTAGAAAACTACTTAGAACCCCCCAACATTATATATATCTATATATATATATATTTTTTTTTTTTTTTTTTAGCAAAGACTGGAGAATAAAATGGCGGTCATTGTAACATTTTTTGTCACGCGGTATTTGCGCAGCGGTCTTTTAAAACGACATTTTTAAAAAAAAAAAATTTAGAAAAATTAAATTTCACTGCATTTTAAAAAAAACAAAACCATAAAGTTAGCCCAATTTTTTGTATATTGTGAAAGATGATGTCACGTCGAGTAAATAGATACCCAACATGTTACGGTTTAAAATTGGGCACACCCGCGGAATGGCGACAAACTACGGTCAATAAAAATTTCCATAGGCGACGCTTTAAACATTTTTAATGGTTACCAGTTTAGAGTTAGATGGTAGCTCTTTTTTTTACATTATTGCTCTCGCTCTGGTGATCGCGGCCATACCTCACATGTGTGGTTTGAACAGCGATTTCATATGCGGGCGCAACTTCCATATACGTTAAAAGACCCTCGACCCCTCCACTACACTTCCATGTATTCAAAAACACCGAAAACGGCATTTTTGATTACACTCACTTTTTAAATTCGGCGCCTATAGTAGCCGAGTAACCCGGGCGTGATGTCATGGACGCCGGCTCTGGGTTACGTCATCGGAGACCCGATCGAAGCCGCATCCGGCCTTGATTGGGACTTGCTTGGGTCTCCTGGTGGGACGGGGCCTCCGTTCACATATTGCCGTCTCTAAACGGCATTGATTCTGCCCGCACTCCCGACGCCCTTGCGATTCTCGTGACTTACAATGGCACCCCAAACGTGGCATGATTTTGCTGTGATTGTCGCCCGACGAATTGTAGTAAAATAGCGCAAACAGCATAGCGGGAAACCTGTCGCCCAAAAAAGAACTTCTTTTGGGCGACAGGCGTCCCATGATTCTGTTTGCAAAATTTTACTGAAATTCGTCAGGAGACAATTGTGGCAAAATCACGCTGTGTTTGTGGTGTCATTGCAAGTCACGAGAATCGCATGGACGTCCGACAATTTGCAATGATTCGGGATCGCGGGCAGAATCGAAGCGATTCTGCCCACAATCCGAGACGCCAATATGTGAACAGAGCCTAAAAAAAAATATATTGCCCTAAAGTAGGTTTTCCAACCGTCAGTAAATTTGAATACATTGTATCAGTGATTTTTACTACTGTCTGGTAATATCAGAGGCTGAACATTTGTCATGTTTTATTTACTCTTGTAAGGGCTCTTTCACACGGGCCTGTCAGTTTTTTAGGCGGATCTGATCGGATCCTCCATGCAGCTCTATGGGGCAGCGGATGTCAGCGGAGACACCTCCGCTGACACCTGCTGCCACCCGTATCCGATCCTGTCCGTGAAATCTGGACGGATGGAAACTCTATTTTTCCATCCGTTCAGTAATCGGATCGGATGAGAGCGGACAGGCGGTTCGCTCTCATCCGATCCCCCATAGAGGGCAGCGGGGGCTGAGACACTTCCCTCTCCGCTCTGCAAGTGGAGACGGAGCTGTCATCCGCCGGCTCAGCGGGGATCGCGGATCGATCCCCGCTGAGCAACACGGATCCGCCTACGGAGGCGGACCGTGTGAAGGAGGCCTAATGCCCAGTACACACGATCCGAAAATCGGGCGACGTTCCATCCGTTATTTTTCGTATTCTAGCAGCTCTCAATAATATTCGCTTAAAGGGAGAGGTTACTCACGATACAAATTTTCTCGGACGATAATTCTTAGCTTCCAGTATGCGTAACCACGCTGTAGCGTGTGAGGGGAAAATGATGTCTACTGCTCATGCGCTGTCTACTGCTCACCATTTTTTTCGGACGAACAACATACTGATAATACGATTATCGTACGATGTGTTATAATACGATCAAAATTTTTATGCTTGCACGACCGGATAATATCGGGTGAACTGTCGTGATCGCCTCTCGTAAGCTGTGTACTAACGATCCAATTATCGTCCGATCCTTTCACAAGCGTTAATTTTCATCCGATTTTCGGATCCTGTGTACGGGCCATAAGGGTTCTTTCATACCATTCTTTTTGATCAGTTCAGTCCCATTTTCTCAAAGAAAAAACTGATGAAGTTTACATCGGTTTTTCATCAATTTGAAATCAATTTGTCATGTGTTTTTTTACATCTGCCAGCTAAAATCCCTAACCGCTTGCTAACAGTATAACTAAGATATACTGCATTTCTGGGTCTGGGGCGTGCATGCGCGGCTCCAGCAACCCGCTCCCACTGTGATTAGACACAGCAGGAACTGATCTGTGGATACCACAGACCCGATGTCCGCCGGCACCCGCCAATCATTAGGCAGAGAGCCAGAATGGCGGTCTGCTTATGTAAGCAAGGCGGATCGCCGTTCTGTCAGTAGGGAAGGCATTGATCAATGACTTCCCCTAGTAAAAGCACCTCCCACACAGTACACAAGCATTGGCTAAGCATACAGTTAACCCTACAGATCACCCCTGATGTTAACCCCTTCCCAGCCAGTGTCATTAGTACAGTAAAAGTGCATATTTTTTTAACACTGATCACTGTATGGCCAATTTGTCCACCCAATATTGTAGTTTATAAGTTGCTGATCGTCGCCATAACTACTAAAAAAAAAAAAGTATAAATATCCCATAGTTTGTGCATGCCATAACCTTTGCATAAAACAAATTGGAAAGGATTAAAGAGGTGCATGGAAGCCAGCCAGCCCCCAGTCTGCTGTACTCACCCTCCAGTCTGCCATCAACCAAGTAGACCTGTCTCGATATAAATAAATAAAGAACAGGGGTTTAGTTGACACGCATTTGCAAACGCATGTGTAAGCTGTAGAGCCACGACACGGCACCCTGTTTTATCTGCAGTCCCTAACACTTTTAAATTTGAGTGTCTCCACTCTGGGATGGTACAAACTGAAAACGACCAGCTGAGAAGCATACACTTCCAATCCCTTGGCGGATGCAGTGTAAAACACAGATTGGGACTTTATATGAACCTTTGCATAGACCAATCAATTTAGGTTTATTGGGATTTATTTTACCAAAAATATGTAGTAAATTACACATTGGCCTGAATTTACAAAGAAATTTGATTTTTTACATTTTTTTATTGGATATGTTTTATAGTAGAAAGTAAAAAATATTGTTTTTATTTTTTTAAATTTTCAATCTTATTTTGTTTATAGCACAAAAAATAAAAAACGCAGTGGTGATCAAATACCACCAAAAGAAAGCTCTATTTGTGAGGAAAAAAGGGCATCAATTTTATTTGGGTACAGAGTCGCATGACCGCACAATTGTCAGTTAAATTAATCGCAAAAAAATGGCCTGTCAAGAAGGGGTTAAATCTTCCGGAGGTCAAGTGGTTAAAGTGATTGTAACTGATCACCTTGTAAAACAACCTATTCAATTTCAAATAGAAATGAAAGGCAAAACATTTTTGTATAGATAATAAAAAACATTATAAATACCTTTTTTTCCCTTTTTTATAAGCGATCACATTCTCACTGTTCTCAGCTACATAACAGCTGGGAGGAGGAGAAGCAGCAGCAGCACACTGAGCTTCCCAGTGAATGGCTGTACAGTCTGTCTGATCATTGGAGGAGAGAAGGCGGAATTCCCAGCATAGCTAGAGAACTGACTACGGTGTGTTATCCTGCTTAGAGTGGTCAGTTTTCAATTAGGAAAGCAGAGGGATTGGCAGGAGCACTTTCACACAAAGTAAGTGTAGCAGAAAATAGTTTTGGGGGAAACCAGGAATAGAGTCCAGACGCAGACTTCAGGAAAACAAACTTTTTGATTCGCTAGCGAAGAAGACTCCGCAACGACTCAAGTCAATTTGCCAAGTGCCAAAATAAGCATGTACATCACATACAGTGGGTACGGAAAGTATTCAGACCCCCTTAAATTTTTCACTCTTTGTTATATTGCAGCCATTTGCTAAAATCATTTAAGTTCATTCTTCTTCCTCATGAATGTACACATAGCACCCCATACTGACAGAAAAACACAGAATTGTTGCAGATTTATTAAAAAAGAAAAACTGAAATATCACATGGTCCTAAGTATTCAGACCCTTTGCTGTGACACTCATATATTTAACTCAGGTGCTTTCCATTTCTTCTGATCATCCTTGAGATGGTTCTACACCTTCATTTGAGTCCAGCTGTGTTTGATTATACTGATTGGACTTGATTAGGAAAGCCACACACCTGTCTATATAAGACCTTCCAGATCACAATGCATGTCAGAGCAAATGAGAATCATGAGGTCAAAGGAACTGCCTGAAGAGCTCAGAGACAGAATTGTGGCAAGGCACAGATCTGGCCAAGGTTACAAAAAGATTTCTGCTGCACTTAAGGTTCCTAAGAGCACAGTGGCCTCCATAATCCTCAAATGGAAGACGTTTGGGACGACCAGAACCCTTCCTAGAGCTGGCCGTCCGGCCAAACTGAGCTATCGGGGGAGAAGAGCCTTGGTGAGAGAGGTAAAGAAGAACCCAAAGATCACTGTGGCTGAGCTCCAGAGATGCAGTCAGGAGATGGGAGAAAGTTGTAGAAAGTTAACCATCACTGCAGCCCTCCACCAGTCGGGGCTTTATGGCAGAGTGGCCCGACGGAAGCCTCTCCTCAGTGTAAGACACATGAAAGCCCGCATGGAGTTTGCTAAAAAACACCTGAAGGACTCCAAGATGGTGAGAAATAAGATTCTCTGGTCTGATGAGACCAAAATAGAACTTTTTGGCCTTAATTCTAAGTGGTATGTGTGGAGAAAACCAGGCACTGCTCATCACCTGTCCAATACAGTCCCAACAGTGAAGCATGGTGGTGGCAGCATCATGCTGTGGGGGTGTTTTTCAGCTGCAGGGACAGGACGACTGGTTGCAATCGAGGGAAAGATGAATGCGAGCAAAAACAAGGAAGAAAGCCGCTCAGGTGCAAGTTCAGCACTCGGTGCAGGTCAGATCCGCCATCCAAGCATGTAGACATCCAAAAAGAGAGAGACCGCACTCAGAGAGTTTAAATAAAAATCCTTAGGACTCCTTTATTCTCCATAAATCCAACAGACAGCAGACAGACAGTGCAATACACGAACAGACGTGTCGGGTTGACGCGTTTCACGATAAAAATCGCTTATTCATAACCACACACCTTAAAAGATGAATGCGGCCAAGTACAGGGATATCCTGGACAAAAACCTTCTCCAGAGTGCTCTGGACCTCAGACTGGGCCGAAGGTTTAGCTTCCAACAAGACAATGACCCTAAGCACACAGCTAAAATAACGAAGGAGTGGCTTCAGAGGCGTAACTAGAACCTTCAGGGCCCCGATGCAAGAAACCATGAAGGGCCCCCCAGACCCCTGGCCGGGGCCCTTCCCTTTAAGCCCGGGGCTCTTCCCACTAATCCTGGGGCTCTTTAATCTCATTGCATGGCCTTTTATTATGGTCCCGCATCAGGATCCTTTCACAAGTTCTGCAGTGGGCCCCCTTCCTGCAATCTTGGGGCCTCCCCACAGTGGTGAAATGCCAGGGCCCGGTCGCAAGTGTGACCTTTGAGATCCTAGAAGTTCACCCACTGGTTTGCTACCGGGCCCCCTGGAGCATGGGGCCCGGTAGTGATTGCAACCCCTGCAACCCCTGTAGTTACGCCCCTGAGTGGCTTCACAACAACTCCGTGACTGTTCTTGAATGGCCCAGCCAGAGCCCTGACTTAAACCCAATTGAGCATCTCTGGAGAGACCTAAAAATGGCTGTCCACCAACGTTTACCATCCAACCTGACAGAACTGGAGAGGATCTGCAAGGAGGAATGTCAGAGGATCCCCAAATCCAGGTGTGAAAGACTTGTTGCATCTTTCCCAAAAAGACTCCTGGCTGTATTAGATCAAAAGGGGGCTTCTACTAAATACTGAGCAAAGGGTCTGAATACTTAGGACCATGTGATATTTCAGTTTTTTTTCTTTTTTAATAAATCTGCAACAATGTCAACAATTCTGTGTTTTTCTGTAAGTATGGGGTGCTATGTGTACATTCATGAGGAAGAAGAATGAACCTAAATGATTTTAGCAAATGGCTGCAATATAACAAAGAGTGAAAAATTTAAGAGGGTCTGAATACTTTCCGTACCCACTGTATATAGCAGCAGTTACGTAACAGATACATATTTTCCTAACTAGTTTGGCAAGCAATACAGATGTTTATTGTAACTTTTTGTCTTTGCCAATTAACATTCCCAGTTTCACACTTATCTGTATTCTGATTAGTTACAGGAGAACAGAGAGAAAGAGAGGGAGAGAAGGGGGGAGTTAAAGGAGAACAGAGAGGGAGAGAAGGGGGGAGTTAAAGGAGAACAGAGAGGGAGAGAAGGAGTGAGTTACAGGAGATGAGAGAGAACGAAAGGGAGAGAATGGGGGGAGTTACAGGAGAACAGAGAGGGGGAGAAGGGGGGAGTTACAGGCGATGAGAGCGAAAGAGAGGGAGAGAAGGGGGGAGTTACAGGAGAACAGAGAGAAAGAGAGGGAGAGAAGGGGGAGTTACAGGAGAACAGAGAGAAAGAGAGGGAGAGAATGGGGGGAGTTACAGGAGAACAGAGAGGGAGAGAAGGG
This sequence comes from Pelophylax lessonae, assembly GCF_965119305.1. Classification (NCBI taxonomy): domain Eukaryota; kingdom Metazoa; phylum Chordata; class Amphibia; order Anura; family Ranidae; genus Pelophylax; species Pelophylax lessonae. The sequence continues at coordinate 550,066,790 of NC_138771.1, read as the reverse complement.
GGGGGGGGGTTACAGGATAACCGAGAGGGAGAGAAGGGGGAGTTACAGGAGATTAGAGAGAAAGAGAGGGAGAGAATGGGGGGAGTTACAGGAGAACAGAGAGGGAGAGAAGGGGGGGGTTACAGGATAACAGAGAGGGAGAGAATGGGGGGAGTTACAAGAGAACAGAGAGAAAGAGAAGGGGGAGTTACAGGAGAACAGAGAGAAAGAGAGGGAGAGAAGGGGGGGGGGGGTTACAGGATAACAGAGAGAAAGAGGGGGAGAGAAGCGGGGAGTTACAGGAGAACAGAGAAAGAGAGGGAGAGAAGGGGAGAGTTACAGGAGAACAGAGAGAAAGAGGGGAAGAGAAGCGGGGAGTTACAGGAGAACAGAGAGAAAGAGAGGGAGAGAAGGGGGGGGGGGGTTACAGGATAACAGAGAGGGAGAGAAGGGGGAGTTACAGGAGAACAGAGAGAAAGAGAAGGGGAGAGTTACAGGAGAACAGAGAGAAAGAGAGGGAGAGAAGCGGGGGAGTTACAGGATAACAGAGAGAAAGAGAGGAAGAGAAGGGGGAGTTACAGGAGATTAGAGAGGGAGAGAATGGGGGGAGTTACAGGAGAACAGAGAGGAAGAGAAGGGGGGGTTACAGGATAACAGAGAGGGAGAGAAGGGGGAGTTACAGGAGATTAGAGAGAAAGAGAGGGAGAGAATGGGGGGAGTTACAGGAGAACAGAGAGAAAGAGAAGGGGGAGTTACAGGAGAACAGAGAGGGAGAGAAGGGGGGGGGGGGTTACAGGATAACAGAGAGGGAGAGAAGGGGGAGTTACAGGAGATTAGAGAGAAAGAGAGGGAGAGAATGGGGGGAGTTACAGGAGAACAGAGAGAGGGAGAGAAGGAGTGAGTTACAGGAGATGAGAGAGAACAAGAGGGAGAGAATGGGGGGAGTTACAGGAGAACAGAGAGGGAGAGAAGGGGGGAGTTACAGGCGATGAGAGCGAAAGAGAGGGAGAGAAGGGGGGAGTTACAGGAGAACAGAGAGAAAGAGAGGGAGAGAAGGGGGGAGTTACAGGAGAACATAGAGAAAGAGAGGGAGAGAAGGGGGGGGGGGGTTACAGGATAACAGAGAGGGAGAGAAGGGGGAGTTACAGGAGAACAGAGAGAAAGGGAGAGAAGGGGGGAGTTACAGGAGAACAGAGAGAAAGAGAGGGAGAGAAGCGGGGGAGTTACAGGATAACAGAGAGAAAGAGAGGAAGAGAAGGGGGAGTTACAGGAGATTAGAGAGGGAGAGAATGGGGGGGAGTTACAGGAGAACAGAGAGGGAGAGAAGGGGGGGTTACAGGATAACAGAGAGGGAGAGAAGGGGGAGTTACAGGAGATTAGAGAGAAAGAGAGGGAGAGAATGGGGGGAGTTACAGGAGAACAGAGAGAGGGAGAGAAGGAGTGAGTTACAGGAGATGAGAGAGAACAAGAGGGAGAGAATGGGGGGAGTTACAGGAGAACAGAGAGAAAGAGAAGGGGGAGTTACAGGAGAACAGAGAGAAAGAGAGGGAGAGAAGGGGGGGGGGGGTTACAGGATAACAGAGAGGGAGAGAAGGGGGAGTTACAGGAGATTAGAGAGAGGGAGAGAATGGAGGGAGTTACAGGAGAACAGAGAGGGAGAGAAGGGGGGGGTTACAAGATAACAGAGAGAAAGAGAGGGAGAGAAGGGGGGAGTTACAGGAGAACAGAGAGAAAGAGAAGGGGGGGTTACAGGAGATTAGAGAGAAAGAGAGGGAGAGAATGGGGGGAGTTACAGGAGAACAGAGAGAAAGAGAAGGGGGAGTTACAGGAGAACAGAGAGAAAGAGAGGGAGAGAAGGGGGGAGTTACAGGAGAACAGAGAGAAAGAGAAGGGGAGAGTTACAGGAGAACAGAGAGAAAGAGAGGGAGAGAAGCGGGGGAGTTACAGGATAACAGAGAGAAAGAGAGGGAGAGAAGGGGGGAGTTACAGGAGAACAGAGAGAAAGAGAGGGAGAGAAGGGGGGGGTTACAGGATAACAGAGAGGGAGAGAAGGGGGAGTTACAGGAGATTAGAGAGAAAGAGAGGGAGAGAATGGGGGGAGTTACAGGAGAACAGAGAGGGAGAGAGGGAGAGAAGGGGGGGGGGTTACAGGATAACAGAGAGAAAGAGCGGGAGAGAAGCGGGGAGTTACAGGAGAACAGAGAGAAAGAGAGGGAGAGAAGGGGAGTTACAGGAGAACAGAGAGAAAGAGGGGGAGAGAAGCGGGGAGTTACAGGAGAACAGAGAGAAAGAGGGAGAGAAGGGGGGAGTTACAGGAGAACAGAGAGAAAGAGAGGGAGAGAAGGGGGGAGTTACAGTAGAACAGAGAGAAAGTGAGGGAGAGAAGGAGGGGGGGGTGGTTACAGGATAACAGAGAGGGAGAGAAGGGGGGAGTTACAGGAGATTAGAGAGAAAGAGAGGGAGGTAATGGGGGGAGCTACAGGAGAACAGAGAGGGAGAGAAGGGTGGAGTTACAGGAGATTAGAGAGAGGGAGAAAAGGGGGGGGGGTTACAGGAGAATAGAGAGGGAGAGAAGGGAGGATTTACAGTAGGAAAGAGAGGGAGAGAAGGGGGGAGTTAAAGGAGAACAGAGAGAAAGTGAGGGAGAAGTGGGGAGTTACAGGAGAACAGAGAGAAAGAGAGGGAGAGAAGGGGGGAGTTAAAGGAGAACAGAGAGAAAGAGAAGGGGAGAGTTACAGGAGAACAGAGAGAAAGAGAGGGAGAGAAGCGGGGGAGTTACAGGAGAACAGAGAGAAAGAGAGGGAGAGAAGGGGGGAGTTACAGGAGATTAGAGAGAAAGAGAGGGAGAGAAGGGGGGAGTTACAGGAGAACAGAGAGAAAGAGAAGGGGAGAGTTACAGGAGAACAGAGAGAAAGAGAGGGAGAGAAGCGGGGGAGTTACAGGAGAACAGAGAGAAAGAGAGGGAGAGAAGGGGGAGTTACAGGAGATTAGAGAGGGAGAGAAGGGGGGGGAGTTACAAGAGAACAGAGAGGGAGAGAAGGGGGGAGTTACAGGAGATTAGAGAGGGAGAGAAGGGGGGAGTTACAGGAGAACAGAGAGAAAGAGAAGGGGAGAGTTACAGGAGAACAGAGAGGGAGAGAAGGGGGGAGTTACAGGAGAACAGAGAGAAAGAGAAGGGGAGAGTTACAGGAGAACAGAGAGAAAGAGAGGGAGAGAAGGGGGGAGTTACAGGAGAACAGAGAGAAAGAGAAGGGGAGAGTTACAGGAGAACAGAGAGAAAGAAAGGGAGAGAAGCGGGGGAGTTACAGGATAACAGAGAGGAAGAGAAGGGGGAGTTACAGGAGATTAGAGAGGGAGAGAATGGGGGGAGTTACAGGAGAACAGAGAGGGAGAGAAGGGGGGGGTTACAGGATAACAGAGAGGGAGAGAAGGGGGAGTTGCAGGAGATTAGAGAGAAAGAGAGGGAGAGAATGGGGGGAGTTACAGGAGAACAGAGAGAAAGAGAATGGGGGAGTTACAGGAGAACAGAGAGAAAGAGAGGGAGAGAAGGGGGGGGGGGTTACAGGATAACAGAGAGGGAGAGAAGGGGGAGTTACAGGAGATTAGAGAGAAAGAGAGGGAGAGAATGGGGGGAGTTACAGGAGAGAAGGGGGGGGGTTACAGGATAACAGAGAGGGAGAGAAGGGGGAGTTACAGGAGATTAGAGAGAAAGAGAGGGAGAGAATGGGGGGAGTTACAGGAGAACAGAGAGAAAGAGAAGGGGGAGTTACAGGATAACAGAGAGAAAGAGGGGGAGAGAAGCGGGGAGTTACAGGAGAACAGAGAGAAAGAGAGGGAGAGAAGGGGAGAGTTACAGGAGAACAGAGAGAAAGAGGGGAGAGAAGCGGGGAGTTACAGGAGAACAGAGAGAAAGAGAGGGAGAGAAGGGGGGAGTTACAGGAGAACAGAGAGAAAGAGAGGGAGAGAAGGAGGGGGGAGTGGTTACAGGATAACAGAGAGGGAGAGAAGGGGGGAGTTACAGGAGATTAGAGAGAAAGAGAGGGAGGTAATGGGGGGAGCTACAGGAGAACAGAGAGGGAGAGAGGGAGAGAAGGGTGGAGTTACAGGAGATTAGAGAGAGGGAGAAAAGGGGGGGGGGTTACAGGAGAATAGAGAGGGAGAGAAGGGAGGATTTACAGTAGGAAAGAGAGGGAGAGAAGGGGGGAGTTAAAGGAGAACAGAGAGAAAGAGAGGGAGAAGTGGGGAGTTACAGGAGAACAGAGAGAAAGAGAGGGAGAGAAGGGGGGAGTTAAAGGAGAACAGAGAGAAAGAGAAGGGGAGAGTTACAGGAGAACAGAGAGAAAGAGAGGGAGAGAAGCGGGGGAGTTACAGGAGAACAGAGAGAAAGAGAGGGAGAGAAGGGGGAGTTACAGGAGATTAGAGAGGGAGAGAAGGGGGGGAGTTACAAGAGAACAGAGAGGGAGAGAAGGGGGAGTTACAGGAGATTAGAGAGGGAGAGAAGGGGGGAGTTACAGGAGAACAGAGAGAAAGAGAAGGGGAGAGTTACAGGAGAACAGAGAGGGAGAGAAGGGGGGAGTTACAGGAGAACAGAGAGAAAGAGAAGGGGAGAGTTACAGGAGAACAGAGAGAAAGAGAGGGAGAGAAGGGGGGAGTTACAGGAGAACAGAGAGAAAGAGAAGGGGAGAGTTACAGGAGAACAGAGAGAAAGAGAGGGAGAGAAGCGGGGGAGTTACAGGATAACAGAGAGGAAGAGAAGGGGGAGTTACAGGAGATTAGAGAGGGAGAGAATGGGGGGAGTTACAGGAGAACAGAGAGGGAGAGAAGGGGGGGGTTACAGGATAACAGAGAGGGAGAGAAGGGGGAGTTGCAGGAGATTAGAGAGAAAGAGAGGGAGAGAATGGGGGGAGTTACAGGAGAACAGAGAGAAAGAGAATGGGGGAGTTACAGGAGAACAGAGAGAAAGAGAGGGAGAGAAGGGGGGGGGGTTACAGGATAACAGAGAGGGAGAGAAGGGGGAGTTACAGGAGATTAGAGAGAAAGAGAGGGAGAGAATGGGGGGAGTTACAGGAGAGAAGGGGGGGGGGGTTACAGGATAACAGAGAGGGAGAGAAGGGGGAGTTACAGGAGATTAGAGAGAAAGAGAGGGAGAGAATGGGGGGAGTTACAGGAGAACAGAGAGAAAGAGAATGGGGAGTTACAGGATAACAGAGAGAAAGAGGGGGAGAGAAGCGGGGAGTTACAGGAGAACAGAGAGAAAGAGAGGGAGAGAAGGGGAGAGTTACAGGAGAACAGAGAGAAAGAGGGGAGAGAAGCGGGGAGTTACAGGAGAACAGAGAGAAAGAGAGGGAGAGAAGGGGGGAGTTACAGGAGAACAGAGAGAAAGAGAGGGAGAGAAGGAGGGGGGAGTGGTTACAGGATAACAGAGAGGGAGAGAAGGGGGGAGTTACAGGAGATTAGAGAGAAAGAGAGGGAGGTAATGGGGGGAGCTACAGGAGAACAGAGAGGGAGAGAGGGAGAGAAGGGTGGAGTTACAGGAGATTAGAGAGAGGGAGAAAAGGGGGGGGGGGGGTTACAGGAGAATAGAGAGGGAGAGAAGGGAGGATTTACAGTAGGAAAGAGAGGGAGAGAAGGGGGGAGTTAAAGGAGAACAGAGAGAAAGAGAGGGAGAAGTGGGGAGTTACAGGAGAACAGAGAGAAAGACAGGGAGAGAAGGGGGGAGTTAAAGGAGAACAGAGAGAAAGAGAAGGGGAGAGTTACAGGAGAACAGAGAGAAAGAGAGGGAGAGAAGGGGGGAGTTAAAGGAGAACAGAGAGAAAGAGAAGGGGAGAGTTACAGGAGAACAGAGAGAAAGAGAGGGAGAGAAGCGGGGGAGTTAAAGGAGAACAGAGAGAAAGAGAAGGGGAGAGTTACAGGAGAACAGAGAGAAAGAGAGAGAGAGAAGCGGGGGAGTTACAGGAGAACAGAGAGAAAGAGAGGGAGAGAAGGGGGAGTTACAGGAGATTAGAGAGGGAGAGAAGGGGGGGAGTTACAAGAAAACAGAGAGGGAGAGAAGGGGGGAGTTACAGGAGATTAGAGAGGGAGAGAAGGGGGGAGTTACAGGAGAACAGAGAGAAAGAGAAGGGGAGAGTTACAGGAGAACAGAGAGGGAGAGAAGGGGGGAGTTACAGGAGAACAGAGAGAAAGAGAAGGGGAGAGTTACAGGAGAACAGAGAGGGAGAGAAGGGGGGAGTTACAGGAGAACAGAGAGAAAGAGAAGGGGAGAGTTACAGGAGAACAGAGAGAAAGAGAGGGAGAGAAGGGGGAGTTACAGGATAACAGAGAGAAAGAGAAGGGGAGAGTTACAGGAGAACAGAGAGAAAGAGAGGGAGAGAAGCGGGGGAGTTACAGGATAACAGAGAGGAAGAGAAGGGGGAGTTACAGGAGATTAGAGAGGGAGAGAAGGGGGGGAGTTACAAGAGAACAGAGAGGGAGAGGGGGGGGGAGTTACAGGAGATTTGAGAGAAAGAGAGGGAGAGAAGTGGGGAGTTACAGGAGAACAGAGAGAAAGAGAAGGGGAGAGTTACAGGAGAACAGAGAGAAAGAGAGGGAGAGAAGCGGGGGAGTTACAGGATAACAGAGAGAAAGAGAGGAAGAGAAGGGGGAGTTACAGGAGATTAGAGAGGGAGAGAAGGGGGGGAGTTACAAGAGAACAGAGAGGGAGGGGGGGGGGAGTTACAGGAGATTTGAGAGAAAGAGAGGGAGAGAAGTGGGGAGTTACAGGAGAACAGAGAGAAAGAGAAGGGGAGAGTTACAGGAGAACAGAGAGGGAGAGAAGGGGGGAGTTACAGGAGAACAGAGAGAAAGAGAAGGGGAGAGTTACAGGAGAACAGAGAGGGAGAGAAGCGGGGGAGTTACAGGAGAACAGAGAGAAAGAGAGGGAGAGAAGGGGGGAGTTACAGGAGAACAGAGAGAAAGAGAGGGAGAGAAGGGGTTTCTAAACTGTGCAGCTTAATGGTTTCTGTCTTTGTAGTACTTCAGGGATCGTCAGAATCAACCATTTTGTTTTGCTAATTTATTTATAATTTTAGAAGGCTTTCCAGGTAATGCCACAGAAGCAATACAACGAGAACAGGATAGGTTCTCATACAAGTACATGGTACAGCAGACACATATCAGGAATATGAAATGGTGGGGTAACAAACACTTAAACCACTTGAGTCCTGGAGCCTTTCTTTTTATTCAAAAACTGACTGTTTGTCCATTTACATCCCCTTTCGGTCCAGTCCATTTTTTTAACAGAAGAAAAATAGGGTTTTTATCGATACCAAAAAAAGGATGTTGACGGAAGCCGATGCAAACGGATGTAAATGGATGATCATCCATTTTGTAAGGAGGAATGGGCAAAAATTTCAGTCTCTCGATGTGCAAAACTTATAGAGACATACCCCAAGCTACTTTCAGCTGTAATCGCAGCAAAAGGTGGCGCTACAAAGTATTAACTTAAGAGGGCTGAATAATTTTGCATGCCCAATTTTTCTGTTTTTTATTTGTTAAAAAAGTTTGAAATATCCAATAAATTTTGTTCCACTTCATGATTGTGTCCCACTTGTTGTTGATTCTTCACAAAAAATTATAGTTTTATATCTTTATGTTTGAATCCTGAAATGTGGCAAAAGGTCGAAAAGTTCAAGGGGGCCGAATACTTTTGCAAGGCACTGTATATACTTTGCAACACCACATACACTCCCAGGACTTGTATAGACTGATACACACTTATTATACACTGTGCAATAGAGCATAAACTCCCAGGACTTGTATAGACTGATACACACTTGATATACACTGTGCAATGCAGCATACACTCCCAGGACTTGTATAGACTGATACACACTTGATATATACTTTACAACACCACATACACTCCCAGGACTTGTATAGACTGATACACACTTGATCTATACTATGTGCAACACCGCATACACTCCTAGGACTTGTATGGACTGATACACACTTGATATACAGGGGGTGTGTGTGATCCCTGCGCTGTCTGAGGTGACCAGAGACTCCCTGCTGCAGCGCCACTGGGACTGATACTAAAGCAGTAAATGATATAATTAAAAGGGTAGTGGTGCGCTTCAGGGATTAGCTCTAATGGATCTCTATTAGGGTTGGTGGCAGTGGTGTGTACAATTCTTGCTTTAAAGGTGCTCCGCGTGATAAATATAATATTTATATTTTTAAATAATTAGGTGATGAAAATGCAGGTGTGTTAATCAAATCAGTAAATATCAAGGTTTTTCTTAAAATAAATAAATATATGAGTACGGTGTGTATCAATAGATAAATAAATAAATAAATAAATATCAGAGTGCTACTTCTTTACCAGTGACATCAATAAATAAATTATATAAATCCAGTGTTGGTCTTCAACCTGATTCATAAACAGTAAAATAAATATATATTGTGCTCAAAATAAAGTGCTACATGCAATTTTCTATTAAAACGGTGCTAGAAAAGATATCTGTGAATAGTTCGATTGTAATCCTTCAAATATCAATGTTTAAATGAGATAGTCCAAAAGAAAAAATTATATAGAGAACATCCAAAATAGCTTGTGTGAATACGTTCCTCGCTTATATCCGTGCTTCACTGATGCAATTAAGTGACTATGATCTCCTTCACCTTGTGTGTCACCTCTGAGTGCTCTAGCCTCTCACCTTATAGGCAAGGTCAATTTGCCTTTAGTATCTATCCAAGCTCAACGATAGACTCAATTTCTCTCAATCCGGATCCTTTCTTACTTAATGGAGCTGCTTTCTTGGATCCCTCTAAGTGTTTGTCTTGATCGTTTTTTGTACTATCCTCTTTGTCCGATCTTTAGTGTGCCTCAGAGACAAAGACTATTCATGGTGCAGTATATCCAACTCATTTATTAAAATATAAAGATTTACACTTACAATTTAGGCATAATACTTCAGCATGTAAACAAAAAACCAGCCGCCGCTGTGGAGATCGGGCTCTGTTGTAACGTCACTTCCGGCTCCTCCTACGCGTTACGTCACGAGGTCACGTGACTTCCTCAGGGAATACAGCATACACTCCCAGAACTTGTATAGACTGATACACACTTGATATATACTTTGCAACACCACATACACTCCCGGGACTTGTATACAGTGGGTACGGAAAGTATTCAGACCCCCTTAAATTTTTCACTCTTTGTTATATTGCAGCCATTTGCTAAAATCATTTAGGTTCATTCTTCTTCCTCATGAATGTACACATAGCACCCCATACTGACAGAAAAACACAGAATTGTTGACATTGTTGCAGATTTATTAAAAAAGAAAAAAACTGAAATATCACATGGTCCTAAGTATTCAGACCCTTTGCTCAGTATTTAGTAGAAGCCCCCTTTTGATCTAATACAGCCAGGAGTCTTTTTGGGAAAGATGCAACAAGTCTTTCACACCTGGATTTGGGGATCCTCTGCCATTCCTCCTTGCAGATCCTCTTCAGTTCTGTCAGGTTGGATGGTAAACGTTGGTGGACAGCCATGTTTAGGTCTCTCCAGAGATGCTCAATTGGGTTTAAGTCAGGGCTCTGGCTGGGCCATTCAAGAACAGTCACGGAGTTGTTGTGAAGCCACTCCTTCGTTATTTTAGCTGTGTGCTTAGGGTCATTGTCTTGTTGGAAGGTAAACCTTCGGCCCAGTCTGAGGTCCAGAGCACTCTGGAGAAGGTTTTTGTCCAGGATATCCCTGTACTTGGCCGCATTCATCTTTCCCTCGATTGCAACCAGTCGTCCTGTCCCTGCAGCTGAAAAACACCTCCACAGCATGATGCTGCCACCACCATGCTTCACTGTTGGGACTGTATTGGACAGGTGATGAGCAGTGCCTGGTTTTCTCCACACATACCGCTTAGAATTAAGGCCAAAAAGTTCTATTTTGGTCTCATCAGATCAGAGAATATTATTTCTCACCATCTTGGAGTCCTTCAGGTGTTTTTTTAGCAAACTCCATGTGGGCTTTCATGTGTCTTACACTGAGGAGAGGCTTCCGTCGGGCCACTGCCATAAAGCCCCGACTGGTGGAGGGCTGCAGTGATGGTTGACTTTCTACAACTTTCTCCCATCTCCTGACTGCATCTCTGGAGCTCAGCCACAGTGATCTTTGGGTTCTTCTTTACCTCTCTCACCAAGGCTCTTCTCCCCCGATAGCTCAGTTTGGCCGGACGGCCAGCTCTAGGAAGGGTTCTGGTCGTCCAAAACGTCTTCCATTTGAGGATTATGGAGGCCACTGTGCAACAATTCTGTGTTTTTCTGTCAGTATGGGGTGCTATGTGTACATTCATGAGGAAGAAGAATGAACTTAAATGATTTTAGCAAATGGCTGCAATATAACAAAGAGTGAAAAATTTAAGGGGGTCTGAATACTTTCCGTACCCACTGTAGACTGATACACACTTGATATACACTGTGCAATGCAGCATACAATCCCAGGACTTGTATAGACTGATACACACTTGATATATACTTTGCAACACCACATACACTCCCAGGACTTGTATAGACTGATACACACTTATTATACACTGTGCAATACAGCATAAACTCCCAGGACTTGTATAGACTGATACACACTTGATATACACTGTACAATACAGCATACGCTCCCAGGACCTGTATAGACTGATACACACTTGATATACACTGTTCAATACAGCATACACTCCCAGGACTTGTATAGACTGATACACACTTGATATACACTGTGCAACACTGCATACACACTCCCAGGACTTGTATAGACTGATACACACTTGATATACACTGTGCAATACAGCATAAACTCCCAGGACTTGTATAGACTGATACACACTTGATATACTATGTGCAACACCGCATACACTGCCAGGACTTGTATAGACTGATACACACTTGATATACACTGTGCAATGCAGCATACACTCCCAGGACTTGTATAGACTGATACACACTCGATATACACTGTGCAACACCGCATATACTCCCGGGATTTGTAGAGACTGATACACACTCGATATACACTAGGCAATGAAGCATACACTCCCAGGGCCTGTATACACTGATACACACTTGATTTACACTGTGCAATGCAGCATACACTCCTAGGGCCTGTATACACTGATACACACTGTACAATGCAGCATACACTCCCAAGACTTGTATAGACTGATACACACTTGATATACACTGGGCAATGAAGCATACGCTTCCAGGGTCTGTATACACTGATACACACTTGATATACACTGTACAATGCAGCATACACTCCCAGGACTTGGATAGACTGATATACACTGTAACATGCAGAGAGAGAAGCTGTATGCCGGGATCATGGAACTCCAGCACACATGGACAGCTGTTACATCATCAGTGGCTGCCCAATGGCAGAAAAAAGAAGACATTGGAACAGTAGGAGATAGCATTGATGAAGACGGTGGACCTGTCATCATAGAGAATGGCAAATAAAGGGGAAAGTCTTCCGGTATGTAACACTATGCTGTGCATACTTCTACATTATGGCAAGTGCTCCTGCCCCACCCTCACATTCCCTTTACAGTAAATCTGTCATTGCAGAGATATTTGCCTTGTTCAGGTCATTCCTAAAAGTTAGTTGCTTGGAGTCATGTTGACCCTTTGAGCCTCTGACCTAGAACAGAGATATCAGATGTCTAAAAACAGGCTTTGTCCATACCTTTAAATATTGAAGCAAGAGGGTCAGCATGATTAATATTACGTACATATGAACTCACAGGATTAAGATCCATGAATGTGCTATAAAGAGATGTCATTAATTTATCTGATTCAGCAAACTGTGGTAATGCTACTCCCAGATATGAATTATTTGGTCACGGAAATCTTTCTGGATCCAACCTATTACACAAACATGCATAGGGCATTAAAGATGATGTTTGGCCCCATGTCACCTGGCCACCTGGCCACCCGTCTACCACACCACTCCACCACAGTAAAGCACATCAACACCTATTTGAGTTTTATTGACCACAGCAGCCAAGATATAAATAACCAATATAAATAAGAAATATACGTAACAAAATAACCAACAACCGAATGACCTTAATGCATACTAGAGTCTCAATGTCCTTGTAGGCAACTAAACGTAGTACCTGTGACCCGTAAAGTAAGCCTCCAGCCGTTCTGGTTATTTTGAAAGAAATAAAAAATAAGTTTTGCCTAAAAAAAGAAATAAATCACAATCCTAGAGCCTTGGGTCCTTTGGGCTCTTCTAGACCAAATGTAGAGAGAGAATTCAGGGCTAGGCGATTTATAGGAAACCGTGGCAAGTAAAGCTGGCCATACACTAATAGTTTAAAAAAAACGAACACATTCCCCCATCCATGCTATACAAAATGGATGGACGAACCTCCCGCCACGGCTATTTTATTTTGACAACCAGCCCTGCTGCGAATTTCCCACCGGGGCTATTGTTTTTGACAGCCAACCCTTTCAATGTTTTTCTACCCGGCTCCGCCAATTTTTAAGGTGGTGAGGTGACAGACAGGGCCAGCCACTCAGTGAATTTTGGCCAATTTTATACAGTGTATGGCCAGCTTTAGGGCGCAGGCTACACAGTAAATTACATCTCTAACTGAAAAATGAAATCACTTGACAATCGTCTGTTGCATCTTGTGTAGTGATTTCAGTATATATGTACTTTATATTTTTGGAACCAGTGTATTTCTTTGTCAAGTGTTCTGTAACATTACGTTGTGGCTGGTGCATGCAGGGTCGGGTAATTATGTGAAAGTTTTTCCTGTGTGTGTGTCACCCCCCCATGGCAAGGAGTTCCCCCCCCCCCCCCCGAGGAAGCCACGTGTCCCTGTGGTGTAATGCGTAGGGGAGGGGCAGTGAGATGGCACGGTGTTCGAATCTGAGACTTACACATAGAATACAAGCAGATGCAGTGTCATGAATACACAGTATTTTAATGCGGTTTAGGTAGGTTCACTGGAGCACCCGACTAATGATCGCACAGCAAAGAGCCGAGGAGATACAGCAGCGGCAGTAGGAAAAAAAAGTAGTTCGCTTCAGGTTCAGTCCTGGAAGGAGAAAAGCGATATATGACCGAGCTTATCTGGCACACATAGGAGTATGCAAGCACGGCATATTTAGATCACGATTACGGATGTATTGCACGTCAATGGACTATTTGTGATCACATATATATTTACTACTGTTTCACGGGTTTATGGATATGATTTGTGTTGTGCAGGAAATCGATACAGCTTGGTTAACGTTTTATGTACCATGTTACATGATGTCATTTTTTTACACTAATTATTAAATTGAGATTACATTTATTCCATTGAGTGGCCATCTGTGTTCGCCTCATTTAAAGTCCCTGGGCAACCTTCCCTTTCTGTATGTAAACGATACATTTATAAATTGGAGACAGATTACGGTCTTGTATCTAGGGGGTTTTTGTTTATGAATAGAATTTCATTTATCATACAGTGTATCGGCTTTAGAGTACACAAGCTTGTATATATTATTTAATTTTGTTATGTATATATTTGAAAATTGGAGCAATTTTAGTTGCATTGTATTTTATAGTCTATCTTCTACACAGCGCAGCACAATGTACTATTTTAATATGGCAAAGAGTCTTCTGTGGAAAAGCATACAATGATGAGGACTTCCTGTGTTTACCATGTAAGCTCTTCTTCAGGCCAAAACCTACCTCATTCCCAATGGAACCCCTTCTTCAGGGCAGCCGCATAATGGACTTTGTTGCTATGGACTACTGAACCTTAAGGTGCGGGCAGCAGCATTGAACTGTTGTACCATTCAATAAAGCACCACCAGAGACAGCACAGCCAAATCTGTACAGCCAAGTAAGTAAAGCCAACTGAATTTGTTGCAAAGTCATGCATGTGAAGAAATGTCCAAAATTATGATGTGGATGTACAGTTAATTTATAAGTCTACTAAGTAAACAAACTGCCATTACAAGAAGTGTCTGAGTCGTTTACTGGGGAAAAGGCAACCTAAAGCTGGATACACACTATACAATTGTTTTAGAATTTTTCCTTTAGATTTACCAAAACCATATAATATGAGGTCGAACCCAAACACTTAATTTGTATGCAGTCAGGCAGATCCCTGCACTACATAGTTGAAGGAAATCAAACAACAAAAGTTGTATGGTGTGTATACAGCTTAAAGGAAATCGAACAACAAAAGTTGTATAGTGTGTGTCCAGCTTAGATGTGGGGTCAAGGGGTGACAGGTGTGATAGATCAACTTATGTACAAACAGCTAGCCCACACATGAATCAAAATTCAACTAGTCTCTGCTCAGTCTATGTATGGGCAGCTCAAGAGAAGTTTTTTTTTATTACGGTTTACACATACATTAACAATTTCAGGACCACCCGCCGCAGTTTTACGTTGGTACTTTGACGTTAAATACCGGTGTTATGGCAGCACATAGCTGCCATAACCCCAGTATTTTCTTACAGGGCGGACGGTCCTTTTTCACATAAAAGGGGTCCCAGCAGGAGATTCAACGCGGGATCACTTTTATGGGCAGCGGGAGGGGTGAGCTTCCCCTCCCACCGCTTCCCGGTTGTTTTCCCTGCTTAACGGAGCCGTCCAGTTTGTCCATGTCCCAGGTAGGAAATCAAGTGAGATGGCCCCCATTCGACTTTATGACCTTGGAGGATTAAAGGGCCAATTTTTTTTCTTGCTAAAAAAAATTCAATTTTTTTTTCCTTTGCTTTTAAGTGTAGATGTGAGGTCTTTTTGACCCCAGATCTCACATTAAATAGGAACCGTCCTGCTTACTTCTATTACAAGGGATGGTTACATTCCTTGTAATAGGAGTAAAAGTGATCAAAAAACTTTTTTTCTTTAAACGGACAGTGTAAAAATAAAGAATAAAAGGTGAAATAAATAAGAAAAAAAAAATTGAAAGCGCAAGTCACGCCCACATATGTAAATGGTGTTCAAACCACACATGTGAGGTATCGCGGCGATTGTTAGAGCAAGAGCAATACTTCTAGCTCTGGAACTCCTCTAACTTTAAACTGGTAACCTGTAGAGATTTTAAAAGTGTTGCCTATGGAGATTTTTAAGTACCAATGTTTGTCGCCATTCCACGAGCGTGTGCAATTTTGAAGCATGACATATTGGGTATCTATGTACTCGGCATAACATTATCTTTCACATTATAGAAAAAATTGGGCTAACTTTTCTGTTTTCTTATTTTTTAATTTAAAAATTGTGTTTGTAAGACTGCTGCACAAATATGGTGTGACAAGAATTGGAGCGATCTCCATTTTATTCTCTAGGGTCTCTGCTAAAAAAAAAAAAAAAGATAATGTTTGGGGGTTCTAAGTAATTTTCTAGCAAAAAATATTGATTTTAACTTGTAAACATAAGTTTTAGAAATAGGCCTGGTCCTTAAGTGGTTAAAGTATAAATAAGCCTGCCCTCATACCTGAAAGATATATAGGATGCTGTAAATACATTTCAAAGCATTAGAGTGACAGAATTGGTTTTCCTAGCCAGATTCAATATGGAGTCCTCCTATAGCAATTTTACTAGCTGGGACTCATTTCAGGGGCGCCAATCTCTGGGACTACTCACAGCTGTTTATAGATGCTATGTAGAAAGCTAACACTAATAATCAGCAGCCAGCAAAAACAAATGACAATTTGTAAAAAGCAAGACGGATATAAATAATGCAGCACTGATAATATAAATAAAAAGAAAACGTGCAAAATAATGTGTGTAAATCAATACTTGTACTTTCAATTAAAAAAAGTGCAAATATATGTGCAAAACTAAGAAAATAAATTGTGCAAACACATACATATTTAAACATATGTAGTGCAAAATATTGTATATAGATCAATACATGCACTTTCAAGGAAGGAAAGTGCAAATATACGTGCAAAATTGAGCAAAAAAGTGCAAACACATATAAAGTGCATAAGTGACCAAAATTACTTGACATAAAAGTCCATAAATGCTATGCAATTAAATAAATAAAAATAGTCTATCAAATTGATATGTCCACCAAATAGTGCAAAGTACAGATGAATCCTCTTGACAATAAAAGGATCTTGGGTGTATGACCACCACCGGTGAAACGGGTAAATCAAAAAGGCTTACCGGATATCCAGGACCCAATAGAATGTATACTCTTTGGGTCATTCAGGCTTAAGGGAAATGTAGATGCCACTGTATTGTTGATGCCAGAAATCCTTCAAAGAAAACACTATTTTGGACCCAATCACATCATCCACAGAATATTAATTAGGAGGACAACTTCTGGTGGCTACAATTAAAAAATTTTCCACAAGGAGCTCAATGGAATAGAAAACTCATATAGTGTGTACCCATGCAAAACCATTTAACGATAAAGGTAAAAACACTTACAAAGAAATTGATGAAAAGCGCTTGTACATAGAATAATCGCAACACTTGCAGTAGACCCGACGCGTTTCGTCTAAATAGACATCATCTGGGGTCATCATCTACTATTAGATGCGTTGACATTTGTTCTAGAGCACAGATTTGTTTTCTATTTGTCATATATAAGTTTGGTTCACTTATGTCTCTCACCTTTATTGCCAACGTTTTGTAAATCTTTCTTTTTGTGTATAGAAAAAACATTTAGTCTAAATGCTGAGCAGATGCTTGCCATACCTTTATGAGAGACTAGAGCAGCCTTTCTCAGGTTCCTCCAGAGGTTGCTAGGGGTTCCTTGAGCAATAATATTTTTTTGACCCTCAGAAAAGTTACCACTTTTCACATTTGGTGGGAATGCGTTAAAATGCAAAAGTTCTGGGGGGGGGGGATAATTTAGTTGGTACAAGAAATCACCGGTACTGTGATACACAGGGAACCATGGATATGCTTGTTTCATGGTTCAGTGAATTCAGTAGCACAGTACAGGAAATCACTTATTCCTCATTTATTAAACACAGCCAAAGGACTGATTCAAAAGTTATGGGGCTTGGAAGAAGTTCGATTTATGAGAAATTGGTTAAGGAGGGTGGAATATATTTGTGGAAAAAATTACATCATTCTAGTGAGGACTTGATGGAAAAACTTTTTAAAGACCTGGGAGAGGTGGTTTGAGTTAAAAAAAAAAAACTTAAAAATATGCAGAGTTGATCGTCGGAAAGAAAGAATGAGTGATAAGAGGCAAGAAAGAGTTTGAGGTACTGTAAATTGCATACATTAAATGAATGATGTGACCCAGGAAGAGAGGTTTAATTTTAGTTAGATTTTCTTTTTTTTTTGGGGGGGGGGGGGTTGGTAAGGGTTTTGTATAACGGGCTAAAATTGTGATTTATGGCGTTGTAAATTCATATTGGTAAATATTTATGGTATGTGAGAAAAAAATTAACAAAGATAAAGTAAAGAAAAAATAAATGCAAATGATCTTTTCAGCTACACTATATTGTCATAGAGTATTGGGATGCCTGCCTTTTACAAACACATGAGCTTTAATGGCATCCCAGTCTTAGCCCGTAGGGTTCATTATCGAGTTGGCCCACACTTTGCAGCTATAACAGCTTTAACTGTTCAGGGAAGGTTGTCCACAAGGTTTAGGAGTGTGTCTATTTTAAAGTGTTTGACTATTCTTCCAGAAGCGCATTCAAGGTCAGGCACTGATGTTGGACGAGAAGGCCTGGCTCGCAGTCTCTGCTCTAATTCATCTCAAAGGTGTTCTATCAGGTTGAGGTCAGGACTCTGTGCAGGCCAGTCGAATTCCTCCACCCCAAACTCGCTCATCCATGGACCTTGCTTTGTGCACTGGTGCGCAGTCATGTTGGAAGAAGAAGGGGCCATCCCCAAACTGTTCCCACAAGTTTGCGAGCATGAAATTGTCCAAAATGTCTTGGTATGCTGACACCTTAAGAGTTCCCTTCACTGGAACTAAGGGGCCAAGCCCACCCCTGAAAAACAACCCCAAACCATAATCCACCCTCCACCAAATGATTTGGGCTAATGCGAGTTTGAGGTGGAGGAACTAGACTGGCCTGCACAGAGTCCTGACCTTAACCCAACAGAACACCTTTGGGATTAATTCGAGCGGAGATTGCAAGCCATGCCTTCTCATACAACATCAGTGCCTGACCTCACAAAGATGCTTCTGGAAAAATGGTCAAACATTCCCATAGACCTTGTGGACAACCTTCCCAGAAGAGTTGAAGCTGTTATAGCTGCAAAGGGTGGGCCAACTCAATATTGAACCCTACGGAATAAGACTGGGATGCCATTAAAGTTCATGTGCGGGGAAAGGCAGGCATACCAATACTTCTGACAATATAGTATATCTGTAAGGGGGGATTCTTCGCAATGACCACCAATGTAAAGAACATTCTTCCCACTGACCATCATGATAATGTATTGTGGATACAATACAGATCAAATTCTAATTTTTTTATTTTTTTTATTTTTTTCCCCTTGTGTGTATATGTACATTTATATTTTATATACCTATATATTTGTGTATTTGTGTGTTGTTTAAACTCAATAAAGACTTATTAAAAAAAAAAAAAAAATTCTAAAATAAGAAAAAGACATGCAGCGCATCACAAGAAATCCCAGATTAGAAAAATGGAATCAGTGGAAAGAGTAAAGTCTAATCAATGGTAAAGTCTAAAAGTGAGCAGAATTCCTCCAGTATATTAAGGTCCACTCCAAACAGGATAATCCAAACAGATTGCCATCCACCACACCCAGTGAGATAGGAACAGCACTTCCCCAAGGTAATGAATTTACCAGAATGCTGGCAAATTACTGCACAACAAGCCCACCTCTTAGAGGGCTAAATCGTTGGACAATCCTTAGATTAACAGCAGCTTGTATCCATATGAAAGATACAAAATAGGGAGGACCATAGCGTATTATTGCACACACTCAAATTTATTTAAAAGGAAGAAAATGGTTTCACTCACATGTGAACAATGTAAAAGTGCATAGACCGATAACCACCAACAGCCGTGACTGAATCCAGGCAGCGGAGGACCATCAGAACGCCATAAGTCACACACTCGTCAGCTGCCCGGGGACCACACATCACTTCCGGTCAGGTGCAGTGTGTCTGTAATCACCTCTTGTTGCCGTACAAAGCCGATCCCAACATGTTTCGTCATACAGACTTAATCATGGGTCCCATTATTAGCAGGGGTTCCATGAGACAAGAAAGTTATTTCAAGAGTTCCTCCATGTTAAAAATGTTGGTCTAGAGTGCATTTGCTGTGTGTTGCTGCTGACTTTGAAGAATTTGATAAGCTTTGCAAGTTACCAACACCATTCCAAATATTGCATATGGGTTAAAAACAGCACAAAGCATAGCGATGCAAATGTATTCTGATTTCTGTGTGTGTACTGGATCATTCACTTTTATGTTACAGAACAGGCATTGACTTGCAAAGTGTTGGGGAAGCTTCGAAAATAAAGAAGTGCTGAACTGTCTACATCAGGGGTCTCAAACTGGCGACCCTCCAGCTGTTGCGGAACTACAAGTCCCATCATGCCTCTGCCTATTTGAGTCATGCTTGTAACTGTCAGCCTAGTAATGACTCATGTAAATTGTAGTTCTGCAACAGCTGGAGGGCCACCAGTTTGAGACCCCTGGTCTACATTAATGTAAGCACAAAAATGTGCAATTATATTTTGTGGCTTTCAAAGGCTGATAGACATTCAAATATGCATGTAGAGTTTGTCTGTACCACGGCTCATATGACAGGAACTGAGCATTTCTCCAATTTATCCTTACTGGCATAACAGTAAAACCTATTGTTATGACCAAAACATACATATGCATTAAAAGTTCCTTCAACACTAAAAGTATTTTGACTTTACAAATCATAGATAAATAAAGTAGCTGCTACTGAAGACAAAAACTTGTAATCAGGATTAAAGCTATCCATACATGTGTATACAGTATTTCTATTTCTTTTGTTCAGGCTGAATGAGAGAAATCAGCCAATTCCCCATCAGTCAAAATCAACTGAATCATTCAAAATCTCCCTGGCCATTGTATTCAGACAGTCGCTGCACCCGCTGATTCCCCATCAGACTCCTCCCACCATCAGCTCAGTGTGTTTAGCCTGATTGGTTGCTAAGATGTGGGGGGCCTTCGTCCTAGCAACATATACCCAGTGATGTTTAGCAGTGACATATGCCACCCACATCCTAGCAAACAATTATGCAAGACACACTGAACTGACAGTGGGCAGAAGAATCAGCGAGTGCAGCAACTGTCTGAATACAATGGCCCGGGGAGATTTTAAATATACCTCACATATACTCAGTAGAGAGAATGGTCTGAGGTGATGCACAGAGATGAAACAAATCCTCCTGCATAAGTTGTACCTGTCTATCTGCAGTCTTCTCTTCTCTACATCCATGCAAAGGTTAGCATTGATACAGCTTATTTGAGACCTCACTTGGAGTATTGTGCGCAGTACTGGAGGCCATATCTCCAGAAGGATATAGATACTCTAGAGAGAGTTCAGAGAAGAGCAACTAAACTAGTACATGGATTGCAGGAAAAAACTTACCAGGAAAGGTTAAAGGACCTTAACATGTATAGCTTGGAAGAAAGAAGAGACAGAGGGGATATGATAGAAACTTTTAAATACATAAAGGGAATCAACTCGGTAAAGGAGGAGAGCATATTTAAAAGAAGAAAAACTACCACAAGAGAAGTGGTAGCTGCAAATACAGTGAAGGAGTTTAAGCATGCATGGGATAGGCATAAGGCTATCCTTCATATAAGATAGGGCCAGGGACTATTCATAGGATTCAGATATATTGGGCAGACTAGATGGGCCAAATGGTTCTTATCTGCCGACACATTCTATGTTTCTATGTTTCTATTTCAGAAATCAGGGGACAGGGAGCTACAGTTACACTCAGGTCACTGGCTGTGTACTGGAGATCCGTCCCCTGTCTCTTTTTTACTTTTTGGTGTCAGGAAAACTTGTCAGAAGTTATTCATGCTGATAGTAGAGGAACAAAGCAGTGGACAGAAATAACACTTAGAGCTCTGGATAGAGTACACACTATGGAAGGATATGCTTTGTTCATTTTTCATGCCTGAGGTTTACAACCACTTTATTTAACCTCTTTACCTCCGCTCACATTGCTGCTACTGCAGCAATGTGGCTCGTTATCGTCCAGCGACGTAGACCTACGTCGCTGGACTCCGCCCCTTGTGGGCGGCGAGTGCGCGCCGCCGGAGGCTCGCTCCCGCTGTTTTCAGTCACAGCGGGAGTCGGGCCAGGGGAGGAGCGGCGGCGATCGCCGCCGCTCTTCCCCGATCGTCGGGGAATCTAGTTTGGAGATCCGCCCGCCTGTGTAAACAGAGCGGGCGGATCTCCTCAGTGACAAGGAGTGACAGATCGCAGTGTTCAGCACAGCTGAACACTGCGATCTGTCCCTGACTCACTCAGTCCCCTCCCCCACCACACGTTAGTAAGCACCAGGCATACATTAACCCCTCCCTCTCCAATAAAATGAACCCCTTCCCTGCCAGTGTCATTTTTACAGTAACAGTGCATATATATAGCACTGATTACTGCAGTAATGTCACTGGTACCCCCAAAAGTGTCAAAAATGTCAGTCAAGGGTCCGATCTGTCCGCCGCAATGTCGCAGTCCCGCAAAAAAAATCGCAGATCGCCGCCATTACTCGTTAAAAAAAAAAAAACACCAAAAATGACAAAAATCTTTACCTTAGTTAGTAAACGCAATAACTTTTGCGCAAACCAATCAAAATACGCTTATTATGATTTTTTTTACCAAACATAGGTAGCAGAAAACAAATTGGCCAAAAATTTAAAAAAATTTAGATTTTTACATTTTTTTGGGGGGAATTTCATATAAAAAAATGTGAAAAATATTGTTATTTTTTCAAAATAAACGCTCTTTTTTTGTTTATAGCGCAAAAAGTAAAAATCGCACAGGTGATCAAATACCACCAAAAGAAAGGTCTGTTTGTGGGAAAAAAAAGAACGTAAATTTTGTTTGGGTACGGCGTCCCGCGACCGCGCAATTGTCAGTTAAAGTCGCACAGCGCGGAATCGCAAAAAGTGGCCTGGACGTTAGACAGCAAAATCCTCCGGTGGTAAAGTGGTTAAGGCAATGAACAAACAGCAACCCCCTTCCTCTGTATGCCAACTTTGAGTTGGTATTAATTACCAGCAGATTGCTTATCTGAGAATTAGCCATAATATTTTTAGCATCTGTTGCAACCTTAGTGACAGATTCTAAAAAAGGGGCCATAGTACAAACTTGATTTTGGCACGTGTGTCCGTACTTGTACTGAAACTGGCGCAAGGCTTTCAAGAATTAAACAAATAAATAAATAAGTAGTTGACCGTGCTATGATGTCTGTGCAATAAATGCTTAATACTTTGCTACCAATTTACTTAATAAATACTATCGATCAAACTCCATACAAAACACACCATATATGCAAGAAAGAAATCTTATCCTAAATAAATCAATAAATATTGTGCAAGAAAAGTGAAGTGTCCAATTTGTTAAGTAAATTAATATGAAAATTAAATTAATTTGTTATTTTTATTAATTGATTTAGAAAAAATTGGACACTTTTTTTCACTTTTATTAAAGCGGAAGTAAACCCATAGATTTAACAATTAAAAAAAAACAGTTACATTGCACGTGCCAGGAATGTAACTGTCACATTGGATGTGCTCGCAACCAAACTGTCAAACCATCCAATAAACTGGTGTCATAACTGATCACATGTGCAGCACCATGGCAGCTGAATATCAAACAGAGGCCAAGATGGGGGTGTAAGGTAAACCGGATTTCCTCCACCAGAAGGCCAGTACGGACTTTCGCTCACACCCGTGCACATTGCACACCTGCACTCACCAATTAGCATTTGGCTCCCAGTGGCCTATTTAAACTGCTCTAATACTGTAAGCAGTTGCTGAATGGTCTTCAGCTTGTTCCCGTGGTTCTGAGACCTGATCTGTTGTTACTTCTCACCTGTGTATGACCCGGCCTGCCTTTGGACTTTGCCTCTGCCCGTGCTTCTGCTCTGTTGCTCACTATCCTGACCTTGGCTTGCTTAAACGGATCTGATCTGCCTGCTTACCTTGTACCGCGCTGCCCGGCTGTTATCGACCTTGGCTTATCTTCTGGACTTACTTGCTTGCTGATTCTGTACCTCACTGCCCGGTTTCTGCTGGCTACTGCTCCCACGCTTTGGTGCCAAGCTGCCACTGCACCCTGTTCCAAGGACTGCAACTACCAGCTGTACCCACCTACGGAGTGAACACCATCAGCTAGCCGCTACGGCACTCGTGCCACTCCTTGCCTTACACTCTCTGTTCCCACCTTCAGGAGTGTGAGACAGGAGGAGCAAGAGAGGCCTCCACAACATTCCAGTCTTCACCAGGTACGTGATAGTACCATTCAGCCATGACTGAGACTGGAGGAGGCTCCTCTCTGCTTAAAGCGGTGTGCCAACAAATCACGGCCTTAATCCAAGTGGTGACCGGACTCCAGGAGAATTACTTCCGGATTGAAGGTCATTTACGCTCCCTGCCCATTGTATCTCAAGCTTCTGTACCTGGCACTTCAGCTACTGTTCCTGCTCCAGCTACTGCATCTACAGTAATGGTTCCTCCTCCAGAGCCTCGGGTACCTACCCCAGAACGCTTTTCAGGAAATCGCTATAAGTTTCGGGCCTTCCACCATGCCTGCCAGTTGTATTTCGAGTTACAACCACGAACTTTCTCCCTTGAATTTACTAAGGTGGGCTTGGTCATTTCTCTCTTGCGTGAGGAACCACAGTCATGGGCTCATCAGCTTCTGGAAAAGGCCAGCCCAGTTCTTGCATCAGTCTCTTCCTTCTTTAAAGCCATGGCCCAGATCTATGATGATCCCCAACGGACCTCCACAGCAGAAGCTATTCTACATAAACTCCAGCAAGGGCTTCAGCCTGTGGAGGACTATGTTGTTAAGTTCCGCAAATGGAGTTCTGACACTGCCTGGAATGATGCAGCCTTGCAGTACCAGTTTCGTTTGGGTCTTTCAGAGGCTCTTAAAGATGAACTTGCCAGACTAGATCCACCAACTACGCTCTCAAACTTGATCCAGCTTGCTATTCAGCTTGATCGCAGAATCCGAGAGAGGAGGGCAGAAAAATCTGGCAACATTCCACATACATGGACACCAGCAGCACCTGTATCCCCAGCTCCGTCACCATCCTCTTTCAAGGTTGAGTCTGTTCAGTTGGGACTTTCTCGTCCACCTCTGTCAGCCAAGGAAAGACTTAGACGCAAGCAGAACAACTTATGCCTTTACTGTGGGGGCATTGATCACTTTCTGCGTGACTGCCTGATAAGACCACGTAAGACTGTCCTTGTTTCTGATACTCCCAGATATCCTCTGAAGAGCATCTCCTCTCACCTTTCGCTGACTCTCTCCCTGCAGCTACCTGGAGGGAGCATCCAAACTCAAGCCATTATTGACTCCGGGGCCTGCAGTTGTTTTATGGACTATTCATTTGCTGACCAACACAAGGTCCCACTGCAAGCTAAAATGCAGCATCTGAAGATTAATTTGGCGGATGGCTCGAATCTTAAGTCAGGTCCTATCACACAAGAAACGTGTCCGCTACTGGCAGTAACCTCCTCTAATCATTCAGAATACCTAACCCTGGACATTATCCCATCACCTTTGTTCCCCATCATCCTGGGCATTCCGTGGTTGCAGGCACACAATCCCCAAATAAACTGGGAGTCTGGAGCTGTTTCATTCCCTACCACCTACTGCCAGCAACACTGTTTTCCTAATACGGTCACCACCTCGGCCCCCCTTATGGAACTGCAACCAGAGACTTCAGTTTCACAATATGTTCCATTAACTTACCATGATTTCTTAGATGTTTTTGATAGGAAGAATGCTGAGACCTTACCGCCCCATCGGGCGTACGATTGCCCAATTGAACTGTTACCCGGGGCCGAGATTCCATTTGGACGTATTTTTCCCCTATCAGAACTTGAGCTTGAGACATTGCGCCTATACATTAATGAGAACCTAGAAAGGGGATTCATCCGTCCATCCACATCCCCTGCTGGGGCTGGAATATTTTTTGTTGAAAAGAAGGATCACACCCTGAGACCCTGTGTGGACTATAGAGAGCTAAACAAAATAACAATTAAAAACAGATATCCTCTTCCTCTTGTTCCAGAACTTTTCCAGCGGTTCAGAACAGCGAAAGTGTTCACAAAGCTTGACCTTCGAGGTGCATATAACCTAGTAAGGATCCGGAAGGGGGATGAATGGAAAACAGCTTTCCGGTCCCGCTTTGGGCATTTTGAGTATTTAGTCATGCCCTTTGGACTGTGTAATGCCCCAGCAACGTTCCAGCATTTCGTCAATGATATCTTTAGGGACTTCCTTGACCTTTTTATGATTGTGTACCTTGATGACATACTCATATTCTCCCCTTCCAGTGAAGAACACTGGCTGCACGTTAAAAAGGTCCTCAACCGTCTCCGGGAACATCGGTTATACGCAAAGGCTGAGAAGTGTGAATTTGAGAAAGAAACAATCCAGTTTCTGGGGCTTATTATCGCAACATCAGGCATTGCAATGGACCCACAAAAAGTTAGTGCCATTCTTGAGTGGCCAGTGCCAGCAGATCGAAAAGGAGTCCAGAGATTTGTTGGATTTGCTAACTTTTATCGTAAATTTATCAAGAACTTCTCAGCTATCATCAGCCCCATCACACAGCTTACTAAACAAAACACCCGATTTCAGTGGACTCCGGCAGCGCAACTTGCCTTTGATAAATTAAAAGCTCTCTTTACATCAGCACCAATTCTGCAACATCCTGATCCTGCATTACCTTATGTCCTGGAAGTCGATGCCTCGGAAAATGCAGTTGGTGCTATCGTATCTCAGCGACAAGGCGCTAAGTCTCTTCTACATCCCGTGGCTTTCTTCTCAAGAAAACTCAGTCCATCAGAGAGAAATTATGATGTGGGAGACCGTGAGTTACTCTCCATCAAGTCCGCTCTGGAGGAATGGCGTTATCTGCTTGAGGGAGCAAGTCATCCAATCCTGATTTTCACGGATCACAAAAATTTAGAGTATCTCCGTACAGCTAAGCGTCTAAGACCCCGTCAGGCCAGGTGGGCCTTATTTTTTTCAAGATTCTCATTTCACATAACCTACAGACCTGGTTCTAAGAATGGGAAACCTGACGCCCTGTCACGTATGTTTCTGGAAGAAAAGGAAGCTACTCAACCTGACACCATCCTATCCTCGCAAAATTTTCTGTTACTGCAAGGAGATTTTGTGTCACAGCTCAAACAAGCATCAGAGGAGGAAGCTCCACCATGTGATTCACAATTGCAAGAACGGGATGGATTGTTCATCCATGAGCAACAAGTTTTTGTACCTTCAAGTCTTCGCCAGTCAGTCTTAAATTTGTGCCATGACCACCCTTTGGCAGGGCATTTTGGGATGCGCAAGACTCTGGAACTTTTACAACGGTCCTTTTGGTGGCCTAGCCTGAGGGCAGATTGCCAGGATTACGTGAAGACTTGTGAAACCTGTATCCGAAGCAAAGGAGACAAGACTAAAGCTTGGGGCCTATTAAGGCCTTTGCCCATTTCTACCAAGCCCTGGGAAATGATTAATATGGACTTTATTGTCGAGCTCCCAGTATCTGAAAACTTTACTTCTATTTTTGTGATCATTGATAGACTATCAAAGATGGCACACTTTGTACCAATGATTGGAACACCATCTGCTCCAGAGACTGCAAAAGCATTTGTCAAAGAAATAGTGCGGTTGCATGGGGTTCCTCGGAGCATAACGTCTGACCGAGGAGTCCAGTTTACGTCCAAATTCTGGAAAGAACTTTGTAAGGCACTTAAGATTGAGACATGGTTTTCTTCAGCATATCATCTCCAGAAGAATGGTCAGACGGAACGAACCAACCAGACCCTAGAGCAATACCTTCGGTGTTTTTCTTCTTTCTCACAGGATGATTGGGCTTCGCTCCTTCCTCTAGCAGAGTTCGCTTACAATGATTCTGTCCACTCGGCTACTGGTCAAACTCCATTCTTTGCGAACTTCGGATTCAATCCTTCTTTTTTACCTGATGCTGTCTTTGATTCACCTGTTCCAGCGGTTCAGGAGCGACTGAGGTTTCTACAAAGCAACAATAAACTTCTGCAGGAAGCTATTGCCAAGGCTCAACAAGACAACAAGAAATACTTTGATAAAAAGAGAAGGGGTGATCTGGATCTCAAGCCAGGGGACAGGGTTTGGTTATCAACCACTAATTTGAAGATGGCCCGTCCTTCCAAGAAATTGGCCCCCAAGTACATCGGTCCATTTGCTGTAAAAAGAATGATAAATCCGACAGCTTATGAACTTTTTCTACCTGAGAAGTACAAGATTCACCCAGTTTTTCATGTGTCCCTGCTAAAGCCTGCTGTACCAGATCCCTTTCCTGCCCGTAATCCGGACCCTCCAGCACCAATCATGATTGACGATGAAGAGGAGTATGAAATTGAGGCCATTGTGGATTGTAGGAGAGGGAGAGGAGGTACCCAATATTTAATCAAGTGGAAAGGCTATGGTCCCGAGGAAAACTCGTGGGAGCCTGAAGCTAATGTTCATGCCCCAAGACTGGTGAAAACCTTTTTCCAAGCTCATCCTGCGAAGATGTCTCAGATGGGCATCCGGAGGCTGCCCATTAGGGGGGGGCAATGTAAGGTAAACCGGATTTCCTCCACCAGAAGGCCAGTACGGACTTTCGCTCACACCCGTGCACATTGCACACCTGCACTCACCAATTAGCATTTGGCTCCCAGTGGCCTATTTAAACTGCTCTAATACTGTGAGCAGTTGCTGAATGGTCTTCAGCTTGTTCCCGTGGTTCTGAGACCTGATCTGTTGTTACTTCTCACCTGTGTATGACCCGGCCTGCCTTTGGACTTTGCCTCTGCCCGTGCTTCTGCTCTGTTGCTCACTATCCTGACCTTGGCTTGCTTAAACGGATCTGATCTGCCTGCTTACCTTGTACCGCGCTGCCCGGCTGTTATCGACCTTGGCTTATCTTCTGGACTTACTTGCTTGCTGATTCTGTACCTCACTGCCCGGTTTCTGCTGGCTACTGCTCCCACGCTTTGGTGCCAAGCTGCCACTGCACCCTGTTCCAAGGACTGCAACTACCAGCTGTACCCACCTACGGAGTGAACACCACCAGCTAGCCGCTACGGCACTCGTGCCACTCCTTGCCTTACACTCTCTGTTCCCACCTTCAGGAGTGTGAGACAGGAGGAGCAAGAGAGGCCTCCACAACATTCCAGTCTTCACCAGGTACGTGATAGGGGGCTTCCATGGCAGAAAATGATAGGAGGGTTTACTTCCACTTTTAACTGGATGGACTTTGATTTCTTATATGAACTTTGATGTTATTATTCTTTTACTCTAAAAAATGGACACTTTTTTTCTTGCATATATTGTATATTTTATATGGATTTTGATTGATAATATTTATTACGTGAGTTGGTAGCATATTATTAGGCATTTGTTGGGCAGAAATCATAGCATAGTCACCTACTTATAATATTTTTACCTCCTAGGTTTATTATCTAAATGACTGCAGCTTAACATAATTTTAGATTCTTATCCAATTGACATAGACCCCCTTTTTTTCATTAATTTCAAGAATTAGGTGCAACTTATTGATTTATTAAATTCCCCTAAAAGAGTTTTTGGCTTCCCAGTATTCACAATTTTAATTGGATCACCTATAGTTTCTTTTTAACAGTGGGTAAAGTAAGCAAGTGTTACATGGTAATCCAAAGAACTCTTTTATCAAAGTGAATTTCTTCATAACAAATAATGGAAACTCAGATGACTTGTTTCACAACCATTTATTCATAAGTCCTTCAGTTTATACTCCATGTAAAAAGATTATACCAATGTGATAGGTTGTGTAAGCGTAAAATGTCCATCCACAAATGGCGCCTCCACAAGGGGATTAGAGGCAAACTCCAGCAGCTACAGTGTATAAAAGAGAAGAGGGGCGCCTCTAAGTGTAGCAATATGGTTACATTTAATGAAAGTACAACATTTAGCAACTCACATGGTTGATGATTAAAACAGGCACATTTAAGTATGCAGACATCCGGGGTAAAGCTGTCCACATAGACCATCCTCCTCACCTCGGTCAGTCTGCAATCGCGACCGGGAAGACTACCCTGCAGTAGAGCGATCTGAAAGCAAGGCTTGAAGCACTCGGGGATCACAGCGTGGAAGGGATGACGTCGATGGCGGTGCGAAGGATGGTCTATGTGGACAGCTTTACCCCAGATGCCTGCATACAGTGGGGTAAAATAGTTTTTTGATCTTCTGCAGATTTTGTAAGTTTGCCCACTTACAATGAAATTAAGGGTCTATAATTTGTATCATAGGTGCATTTTAAATGATAGAGACTGAATATCAACCAAAAAAACACATGATACAAATGTTATAAATTGAGTTGTAGTTCAGTGAGTAAAATAAGTATTTGATCCCCAAGCAAAGCATGACTTATTATATAATTAAACGTGTGGTATAATGGTATTATATCATGAAAATGTTGCCATAATAAATGTGCTTAAGTTGAATTAAAACAATGTGAATAAGGACAATGTGTAAAGGTCCATATAAAAGTCCATAAATAAAGGAAAAAGGGAAACTAATCCAATGATGAAAAAAACTTGTGTTGAGTATAGAGAACCACAAGTCCCAGCATGCGGACGAAATCTATACTCCTCTCACAGCAAACAGGAAGAAGTCACTCATGGGTTAAAACAGCAGCTTACCAGATCATAATGGCCACCCAACCTAATGGAGAAGCCAATAGCGCTTAAACAAGGTGTTAAAAGCCGCCAGGTGCCGATCCTCAGATGCCACTATTGGGATACACTCACATAGAGGTGCATAGGAGCCACATGGATAAAGAAAGGATAACAGAGGCACATAGCATAATAACGTTTAAAATTCAATCCTATTTATTAAAAAGGTGCACTCACATAGATAAGAAGACATTCAAGCATGCCGATATCTCCAAAGCACTGATAAATACATACATGGTACCAGATGTGACGTCGTCATGCTCCCTTAGCCGGCTTTTTACCTATGAACGCTGCAGCTCTTGTATTTATCAACTTCAGCTGCCCACAGCTAAAATGGCTGCAGGCAGACTTAGCGGATGGAGATTTCTGCAGCATATTTTGGCAAGTACAGAATCACAGTATATATAAAATAATAATGGTTGGAGGGAAGCTTCAGAATGGGATATATGTTTTTATTACAGATTATGTGAGCAGACTGCAGTTCCTATTTAAAGCCGAGTTCCACCCAAAAGTGGAACTTCCGCTTAAGGTATTCTAACCCCCTGACATGCCACATTTGGCATGTCATTTTTTTGGGGGGGAGCAGGTACCTAGTTTTGACAGGTACCCGCTCCCACTTCCGCTCGGAGCACCGCGGCGCCCTGAGCGGAAGTTCTCCTCTCCCCCTCCCTCCCTGCAATCTTCTGGGACATGTCAGAGTTCCCAGAAGATTGCCGGCCAATCAAGACGCGCAGCGTGACTCGCGCATGCGCAGTGGGTACCCGGCTGTGAAGCCGCAAACTGTCACAGCCGGGTGCCGACAGCAGTGATGCCGGCGCCGAAGGAGGGGATCGAGGCTTCGGGCGGCCGCATCGCTGGACTGTTGGACAGGTGAGTGAAATGGCTGGAACTCCGCTTTAAGATTAATAAATATAATTTAACATATCTGTTCCTAACTGTAAAAATGGTCATTTTTAAATACTGGAATATCTTGAGACGAAGGGCTCTCTCCTCTCCTAGAAAAGATAAACATAACAAAACCTTGGCCAGTTAGAACAGCTTTAACCGCTTGCCGACCGCCGCACGACTATATACTGCGGCGGTCAGCCCCTCACAGGCAGAGTGACGTATCGGTACGTCACTAGCCTGGGAGGGTCTGGGGAGCGAGCGAGCACACGCCGCCGGCGGTGTGCTCCCGCTCCCGCGCGGTCACAGACCCCCCCCCGCGTGTGACCGGCGGACCCGATGTCCGCTGGTCACTCGGCGATCGTCGGGGGAAAGGGAGAAAGGCAGGCAGCTTGTGTAAACAAGCTGCCTGTCAGTTCTCCCTGTGTAGAAACACTTATCATACGGTTCTACTATGTAGAACCGTTGATCAGTGTAACTACACCTCAAGCCACAGCCAATCACAGTTAGAATCACGCCCCTAGGGACACACACAGCCCCTCCCTCTCAAATAAAGTTAACCCCTTCACTGCCAGTGTATTTTTACAGTAACAGTGCATATATATAGCACTGATTACTGTAGAAATGTCACTGGTAACCCCAAAAATGTCAGTCAAGGGTCCGATCTGTCCGCCGCAATGTCGCAGTACCGCAAAAAAAATTGCAGATCGCCGCCATTACGCGTTAAAAAAAAAACAACAAAAATGACAAAAATCTTTCCCTTTGTTAGTAAACGCGATAACTTTTGCGCAAACCAATCAAAATACGCTTTTTGCGATTTTTTTTACCAAACATATGTAGCATAAAACAAATTGGCCGAAAATTTTAAAAAAATTTTGATTTTTACTTTTTTTTTGGGGGGAATTTCATATAAAAAAATTTTAAAAATATTGTTATTTTTGCAAAATTGACGCTCTTTTTTTGTTTATAGCGCGTGATCAAAAAATCGCACAGGTGATCAAATACCGCCAAAAGAAAGCTCTGTTTGTGGGAAAAAAAGGACGTCAAATTTGTTCAGGTACAGCGTCGCACGACCGCGCAATTGTCCGTTAAAGTCACGCAGTGCCGAATCGCAAAATACCCCCTGGTCAGGAAGGGGGTAAAATCTTCCGGGGCTTAAGTGGTTAAAATGCCTAATTTCCATAAACATTTTCTATACTACTAATACATTCCAGCGGGCACTCTTTCTTCAATCAACTACTTTTTTTCATCAATTTATGAAATTATTTTACATTACTTTTTTTGTATTTTACCTCTTTTCTTTGATTGTTACAACGCTATTTATTTACTCTTCAACTCTCTTTATTTATACAGTGAGTATAATTTCTCTTATAATTTAATTATAAACCATTAGATTGTAAGCTCTTCTGAGCAGGGCCCTCTTAATCCTCTTGATTTTATTGTATTGTAACTGTATTGTCTCCCTTTTATATTGTAAAGCGCTGCGTAAACTGCTGGCGCTATATAAATCCTGAATAATAATAATTACCATAATTTGTAGAAACATTCAAAGCACATTTGCATACTCGTTCATGCTGCAATGTTTTATTTGTATGTTTCTTGTATAATTTTCTATAATAAAAATGTAATGTTTTTAAGATAAAAAAATTCTAGCAGTAGTTTTGGTCTAAAGCCTTTGCTAATATGACAGACTAAATAAATGAGGCTTGCATGGATCAGAAACCACCACCAGTGGACTACTAAAGACTTGAAGAGCATGAAGGAGAAAGCATTAACCGCCTTAGCGGTATCCCCGAGCGTGACTCGGGGTAGGAATTTTCTGCTATTAGCGGTATCCCCGAGTCACGCTCGGGGTCAATGGGCAGAGCGTGCAGACAGCGCAGCGGAGCGTCTCTTACCTTATCCTGGCGATCCAGCGATGAGCTCTCATTGCTGTGACCGCCAGTGAGATCTCCGCCGCTCGTCTGTCGGTAGGAGGACTTCCTAGTTCCGTTCCCTGCAGCAGCAATGCTGCATGGGAGCGGAACTAGGGAGGGAAAGTCAAAAAAAAAAAAAAAAAAACGTTGCACAAAACACATAACACATTTTATATTATATATATGCATATATATATATATATATATATATATATATATATATATATATATATATATATATATATATGCATATGTATATATGTATATATATATGTATATATATATATATATATATATATATACCTATATACACACACACACATATATATATATATATATATATATATATATATATATATATATATATATAAAATTATATTATTGATTCGATTATAATTCATGCGTTATATATATATACACACACACATATATATATATATATATATATATATATATCTATATACACACATATATATAATATATAACACATGAATTATAATCTAATCAATAATATAATTTTATTATATATATTATATATTAAATAATAAAATAATATTATTGATTCGATTATAATTCACTTGTTTGTGTTTCAAATTTATCACATCTGGGATGTCTACTAGAGTCTTGTTTTGGTCAGGTTTAAGTCAGTAATTACTAAGAATTGTAGGCCTATAATACATAACGCCAAATTTCCATGAAAAGAATTGTACCGCTTTTGGAACAGAATTCCTGACAGAATCATACCGCCAGGGAGGTTAAGGTCTGGAATTGTTTTGCTGGATCCACAATCAGCAACTTGTACAGAGTAATAGGCGCCTGATCCAAAAGGCCTACACAGCATTTTGCAGTGCCATGCAATATTCTCTGTTCTATAGTATGTATTTCACAGCGCTGTCACTTTAAATGATTAATCTACTTAGACTTCTTGCTGTTCACCAAATGTCAGTCAGTATATTTGACACTTGTTTGCAATATTTAGCTCTACCCACAGCTCTATCCTTCAGTACTACTCTATTTAAATCCAACATCTATAAAAGCATGAATACCATTTATATATATAGATAGATCATATATACAGTGCCTTATGAAAGTATTCGGCCCCCTTGAACTTTTCAACCTTTTGCCACATTTCAGGCTTCAAACATAAAGATATAAAACTGTAATTTTTTTGTGAAGAATCAACAACAAGTGGGACACAATCATGAAGTGGAACGAAATTTATTGGATATTTCAAACTTTGTTAACAAATAAAAAATTGCGGCAAATACTGCCGCAAATACCACAGTCATATATACATATAATTATTTGTTTTGGTATCTATATATATATATATATATATATATATATATATATACAGTGGGTACGGAAAGTATTCAGACCCCCTTAAATTTTTCACTCTTTGTTATATTGCAGCCATTTGCTAAAATCATTTAGGTTCATTCTTCTTCCTCATGAATGTACACATAGCACCCCATACTGACAGAAAAACACAGAATTGTTGACATTGTTGCAGATTTATTAAAAAAGAAAAACTGAAATATCACATGGTCCTAAGTATTCAGACCCTTTGCTGTGACACTCATATATTTAACTCAGGTGCTTTCCATTTCTTCTGATCATCCTTGAGATGGTTCTACACCTTCATTTGAGTCCAGCTGTGTTTGATTATACTGATTGGACTTGATTAGGAAAGCCACACACCTGTCTATATAAGACCTTCCAGATCACAATGCATGTCAGAGCAAATGAGAATCATGAGGTCAAAGGAACTGCCTGAAGAGCTCAGAGACAGAATTGTGGCAAGGCACAGATCTGGCCAAGGTTACAAAAAGATTTCTGCTGCACTTAAGGTTCCTAAGAGCACAGTGGCCTCCATAATCCTCAAATGGAAGACGTTTGGGACGACCAGAACCCTTCCTAGAGCTGGCCGTCTGGCCAAACTGAGCTATCGGGGGAGAAGAGCCTTGGTGAGAGAGGTAAAGAAGAACCCAAAGATCACTGTGGCTGAGCTCCAGAGATGCAGTCAGGAGATTGGAGAAAGTTGTAGAAAGTCAACCATCACTGCAGCCCTCCACCAGTCGGGGCTTTATGGCAGAGTGGCCCGACGGAAGCCTCTCCTCAGTGTAAGACACATGAAAGCCCGCATGGAGTTTGCTAAAAAAACACCTGAAGGACTCCAAGATGGAGAGAAATAAGATTCTCTGGTCTGATGAGACCAAAATAGAACTTTTTGGCCTTAATTCTAAGCGGTATGTGTGGAGAAAACCAGGCACTGCTCATCACCTGTCCAATACAGTCCCAACAGTGAAGCTTGGGGATGGCAGCATCATGCTGTGGGGGTGTTTTTCAGCTGCAGGGACAGGACGACTGGTTGCAATCGAGGGAAAGATGAATGCGGCCAAGTACAGGGATATCCTGGACAAAAACCTTCTCCAGAGTGCTCTGGACCTCAGACTGGGCCGAAGGTTTACCTTCCAACAAGACAATGACCCTAAGCACACAGCTAAAATAACGAAGGAGTGGCTTCACAACAACTCCGTGACTGTTCTTGAATGGCCCAGCCAGAGCCCTGACTTAAACCCAATTAAGCATCTCTGGAGAGACCTAAAAATGGCTGTCCACCAACGTTTACCATCCAACCTGACAGAACTGGAGAGGATCTGCAAGGAGGAATGGCAGAGGATCCCCAAATCCAGGTGTGAAAGACTTGTTGCATCTTTCCCAAAAAGACTCCTGGCTGTATTAGATCAAAAGGGGGCTTCTACTAAATACTGAGCAAAGGGTCTGAATACTTAGGACCATGTGATATTTCAGTTTTTCTTTTTTAATAAATCTGCAACAATGTCAACAATTCTGTGTTTTTCTGGCAGTATGGGGTGCTATGTGTACATTCATGAGGAAGAAGAATGAACCTAAATGATTTTAGCAAATGGCTGCAATATACATATATATATATACATATATCTTTTGTGTCTATTGAATATAATCCATTTCTTGTATTTTTTGTGTGTGTGCAATGCCAGTACAGTATGAATATGGGTATGGTTTCTCCCTGTACAGCGGCAGGGGTATGGTTTCTCCCTTTACTCCAGTGAAGTGTGTATGGGGGTGGGGGGGTGGGGTGTGTGTATGTGTGGGGGGGGTGTGTGTGTGTGTGTATGGGGGGGGGAGTGTGTGTGTGTATGGGGGTGTGTGGGGGGGGGGGTGTGTATGGGGGGGGGTGTGTATGGGGTGGGGCTAAATTGTAAGAAATAATTAAAGTATGTATAGATTTAGCTAAAAATATATATAAATTAAGGAAATATACAAAATTTCCATTCAGCCTCTGTGGATGAATGTAACCAAAAAATTTAATAAAAATCACTAAAAACGATTATTAAATAAAAGATTGCTACAGCGCTGACTCACCTTTTTAGTTGGCCTAGGTCAGTGATAATGAACCTTGGCAACGCAGGTGTTTTGTAACAACATTTCCCATGATGCTCACCTACACTGCAGATTACATGAGCATTATGGGAAATGTAGATGTAGGGCAAAAACATCTAAGGGGGGGGGGGGGTTAAGGATTACTATCACTGGCCTAGGTAAAACATCCAATATATTTTAGTTGTCTGTGTGCACCATTTTTAAAATAAAGCAAAATCTCTTTAAAATAAATTGCAAATGGCACATAGGCGTTCGCCCTGGACCAGAATTGACACCAAATTGGGTTGCACACATTTCAGGAAGTGGTCACAATCAACTGGCTAATCATGGTGAGGGCCACTTTCAGCCGTAAAGAAATGGCATTCAAATGCAAAGTAAGTGTGGGGGGTGGGGGGGGGGGTCTGTGCTTGTAATCAGAGCATTGATTACCAGTGCAGACCCTTGGGGGATGCCACAAGAGCCACCAGGGATTGCTGACCCATGGCCACCAGGGATGCCCACCCATGCCAATATTGATACCAATCAGTGCTCAGGGAGCCTGTTAGTGTCCTCCTCATCAGTGCTGCCCACCAGTGCCAATCATTGCCCATCAGTGCCACCTATTAATGCCCATCAATGCTGCATATCAGTGCCGCCTATCAGTGTCCATCAGTGCTGCATATTAGTGTCTCATCAGTGCCTGCCAGTGCAGCCTCATCAATGCTCGTCAATGCAACAAAAAACATATTGATTTACCAAATTTTACTACATAAACAAAAGGGGTCAAACATTTAGGTCTTCTTTTTGCCAATAAAAAAAAAACCTTGCAGCGATCAAATACCACCAAAAGAAAGCACTATTTGTGTGAAAATAATGTCATAAATTTGTGTTAGGTACAGGGTTGCATGATTGCACAATTGTCATTCAAAATGCAACAGCATAAAAAGCTGAAAATTGGCCTGGGCAGGAAGGGGGTGTAACTATTGAAACCTGGGACTAAATATTCCATGGGTAATTATGCTCAGCTCAATGGTTTAGTGGTTAGTGTTCCTATATATAAACACTGAGAGCATAAGTTCAAATCCCAAGTATTGCATCACCTCCTTAAATTTTAGGCAGCTGTAAATAAATACTGAAACTTGGCAAATGCATAATTGCACCCTGCACATATGCATGTCTGTTTCTTGAATATACGTGGCCATTGACATCCAATTTTAGGTGATGTAGCCAATGTATTACTATGTGGCAAAAAAAATAATGACACACAACTGTGAGCACACAGGGTGTTATCATGGTTGGGCCTTGAACTCAAGACCTAGCAATCTTTGTCTATGAGCATAGACCACTACACCAAAGTGCTGAATACAATCAAACATGCCTGAAAGTTTCAGATGAATAAAGAATGAAGATTGATAATTATTAGACAGCTGTGTAGTCTGCTATTAGTAAATCTAAAGGTTAAAACACATAGGATACATAACTATACCTTAAAAATAAAATAAACCATAATAGATGACATTGCTGTGTAATAGTGATTCAGAATAGACAAATTTCCTTTTATGAAAAACACAAACGGAATTTGGTTAACTCCAAACCCAAATTCACTAAAGCACCTAGTTGAAGGTTTGACTCCAGCAACTTCACCTAATTAAGATGCAAATGAGTTTAGGCTGGAGTTAGTTTTCGAGAAGTGAGCAGCTCTACTCCAAACTTATGGTGAATAAGGCCCTTTGTAACTGAAAAGTACAAAGTCAAAGACATCTGGTGAGTGTCAACAAACAGTGTTGCATGAAGCACTGAGAAGTCATAGTAACAGCACTGAAGCACTTTTTGTATATGGAGCACCTTATGAAGAATATTCATTGAAAGCCCTTTTTCACAGGTGATTGTTTATTTTTGGGACGCATTATAAACACTGCTCAAAAAATTAAATAAACACATATTAATCAGAGTATAGCATCAAGTCAATTAAACTTCTGAGATATTGATCTAGCCAGTTAAGTAGGAGAGGGTTTTTTAGGTCCGGTTCACACTTATGCGAGTGCGGGAAGGTTGCGAATCCGCAGCCTGTTCCCGCATCGCACACGCACCCCCGGCAGTTCACACTGCCATATGCGATACGCTGGGGGTGTCAATGTAATCTTAACGACACCCCCAGTTTGATCGCATATCGCAGTGCGTTAGAGCAGTTCGCACAGGATCGGATCGCACAAGTGTGAACCGCTGTGCGATCCGATCCTGATGCGGCTTCCAAAAAGGGTCCCTGTGCGTGTTTGGTGCGGCTGCGGTGCGAATTTAGCCATACAAAGTGTATGGCTAAACTCGCACCGCACAGCCGATCGCATGTAATGTCGGAGCAGTGCGCTCCGACATTACATGCGAACCCCGCACACGCACAAGTGTGAACCGGGGCTTAATCAGTTTCAGCTGCTTTGGTGCTAATGAAATTAACAACAGGGGCACCAGATGGGCAACAATGAGACAACCTCCAAAATAGAATGGTTTTACAGGTGGAGGCCACTGACATTTTTTTCCCTACTCATGTTTGAGTAGTAAAAAAACTGACTGTTTTTCACTAGTTTTGCATTTGCCTAGTGTCAGTGTCACTACTGGTAGTCTGAGGCGATACCTGGACCCTACAGAGGTTGCACAGGCATTCCAACTCCTCCAAGATGGCACATCAATACCTGCCATTGTCCAAAAGTTTGCTGTGTCTCCCACCACAGTCTCAAAAGCATGGAGGAGCTTCCCGGAAACAGGCAGTTACTGTAGGAGAGCTGGGCAGGGCCAAAGAGGGTCCTTATCCCATCAGCAGGACCGGTAACTGCTCCTTTGTGCAAGGAGGAACAAGATGAGCACTGCCAGAGCCCTACAAAATGACCTCCAGCAGGTCACTGGTGTAACTGTCTCTGACCAAACAATGAGAAATAGACTTCATGAGGGTGGCCTGAGGGCCCAACGTCCTCTAGTGGGCCCTGTGCTCACTGCCTGGCACTGTGGAGCTCGATTGGCATTTGTCATTGAAAACCAGTAATGGCAGGTCCGCCGCTGGCGCCTTGTGTTTTTCACAGATGAGAGCAGGTTCACCCTGAGCACATGTGACAGATGTGAAAGGGTCTGAAGAAGCCGTGGAGAAAGTTATGCTGTCTGTAACATCGTTCAGCATGACCAATTTGGTGGTGGGTTATTGATGGTCTAGGGAGGCATATCCATGGAGGAAAGCACAGATTTCTACAGGCTAGACAATGGCACCCTGACTGCCATTAGGTCAGGGGTCTTCAAACTATGGCCCTCCAGTTGTTCAGGAACTACAATCCCCATCATGCCTAGTCATGTCTATGAATGTCAGAGTTTTACAATGCCTCATGGGATGTGTAGTTCCGCAACAGCTGGAGGGCCGTAGTTTGAGGATCCCTGCATTAGGTATTGGGATAAACTCTTTGGATCTGTTGTCAGACCCTACGCTGGTGCAATGGGTCCTTTATTCCTCCTGGTGCACGACAATTTCTGGTTTTAAGTGGCGAGAGTATACAGCCAGTTCCTGGAGGATGAGGGAATTGATAGCTTTGAATGGCCCCCACGCATGCCTGACCTAAATCTAATAGGACACCCCTGGGACATTTTGTTTTGGTCCATCTGACACCACCAGGTTGCACCTCAGTCTGTTCAGCAGCTCAATGATATCCTGGTCCAGATCTGGGAGAAAATACCCCTAGGACACTATCCGTTGTCTCAAAAGGCGATTACCCCCACCTTGTCAGGCATACATACAAGCACATAGGGTCCATACAAACTACTGAGTACCATTTTGAGTTGCTGCAATAAAATTTCAGCAAAAGTGGCTAGCTTGCTGGATCATTTTTTTCACTTTGATTTTCAGGGTGTCTTTGAATTCAGCCCTGTGTAGGTTGATAATTTTCATTTTCATTAAACGATGTGGCACCCTTTCTTTCCTAACACTTTACCCAGTCCATATCAGTATAGATATCCAGCATTATATTTTTCCCATTGAGATCTGATGTGTTTTCAAAGTGTTCCTTTCATTTTATTTTAGCAGTGTATATTGACTCATTATTGAATGCATATATGTACACTGCTCAAAGAAATTAAAGGGACACTTTTTAATCAGAGTATAGCATCAAGTCAAGTAAACTCTTGGGATATTGACCTGGTCAGTTAAGTAGCAGAGGGGGTTGTTAATTAGTTTCAGATGCTTTGGTGTTAATGAAAGTAACAACAGGTGCACTAGATGGGCAACAATGAGACTACCTCCAAGTCAGGAATGATTTTACATG
The DNA here is from genome assembly GCF_965119305.1 of Pelophylax lessonae. Taxonomy (NCBI): domain Eukaryota; kingdom Metazoa; phylum Chordata; class Amphibia; order Anura; family Ranidae; genus Pelophylax; species Pelophylax lessonae. Next base: position 550,026,389 of record NC_138771.1, on the reverse strand, counting down.
TGGAGGCCACTGGCATTTTTTCACAATTTTTGAGTTTGGCTAGGGTCAGTGTCACTACTGGTAGCACGAGGTGATACGTGGACCCTATAGAGGTTGCACAGGCAGTACAACTCCTCCAGGATGGCACATCAATATGTGCCATTGGCAGGTTTGCTGTGTCTCCCACCACAGTCTCAAAAGCATGGAGGAGCTTACCGGACACAGGCAGTTACTGTAGGAGAGCTGGACAGGGCCCTAGAAGGAACTTAACCCATGAGCAGGACCGGTATCAGCTCCTTTGTGCAAGAAGGAACAGGATGAGCACTACCAGAGCCCTACAAAAATTATCTCCAGTAGGCCACTGGTGTGAATGTCTCTGACCAAACAATCAGAAACTGACTTCATTAGGGTGGCCTGAGGGCCCAACATCCTCTAGTGGGCTCTGTACCCACTGCCCTGCACCGTGGAGCTCGAATGGCATTTACCATTAAACAATAGAATTGGCAGGTCCACCACTGGCACCCTGTCCTTTTCACAGATGAGTGCAGGTTCACCCTGAGCACATGTGAAAGACATGAAAGGGTCTGGAGAAGCCTTGGAGAATGTTATGCTGCCTGTAAAGTCGTTCAGCATGACCGGTTTGGTGGTGGGTCAGTGATGGTCTGGGGAGGCATATCCATGGACGGACACACAGATCTCTACAGGCTAGACAATGGCACCCTGACTGCCATTAGGTATCAGGATGAAATCCTTGGACCCATTGTCAGACCCAAAGCTGGTTCAGTGGGTCCTGGGTTCCCCCCGATGCACGATAATGCCTGGCCTCATGTAGCGTGAGTATGGAGCCAGTTCCTGAGGGATGAAGGAATTGATACCATTGAATTGCCCCTAACCTCACCTAACCTAAATCCAATAGAACACCTCTGGGACTTGAATGACATTTCAGCAAAATGGACTAGCCTGCTGCATCATTTTTTTCACTTTGATTTTTGGGGGAGGCTTTGAATTCAGCCCTCTGTAGGAGGATAATTTTCATTTTCATCAAATGATGTGGCATCCTTTCGTTCCTAACACATTACCCAGTCCATATCGGTATAGATATCCAGCATGATATTTTTCCCCATCGAGATTTGTGTTTTCAAAGTGTTCCTTTAATTTTTGTTGAGCCATGTATATATGATCTATATATAAATGGCATTCATGCTTTTATAGATCTAGGATGTAAATAGTATTGAAGGACAGCGCTGTGTGTAGAGTTAACTGCGCTGACTTTGGACTTGATAAAACACAGTGGACCAACACCAGATGACATAGCTCCCCAAATCATCACTGACTATGGAAAATTTTGCATTTCATTTGAAAATCAAGGTCCCAGAGTCTGGGGGAAGAGTGGAGAGGCACAGAATCCAAGTTGCATGAGGTCCAGTGTGAAGTTTCCACAGTCAGTGATAATTTGGGAGCCATGTCATCTGCTGGTTTTGGCCAACTGTATTTTATCATGACCAAAGTCAGCGCAACCCTCTACCAGGAAATTCTAGATCACTTCATGCTTCACTCTGCTGACCAGCTTTATGGAGATGCTGATTTCATTTTTCAGCAGGACTTGGAACCTGCCCACACTGCTAAAAGTACCAATACCTGGTTTAATGATCATGGTATCACTGTGCTTGATTGGCCAGCGAACTTGCCTGACCTAAACCCCATAAAGAATCTGTGGGGTATTGTCAAGATCAGAGACACCAGACCCAACAATGCAGACGAGCTGAAGGCCACTATCAAAGCAACCTGGGTTTCGAAAACACCTCAGCAGTTCCACAAGCTGATTGCCTCCATGCCACGCTGCATTCATGCAGTAATTTAATTGGTCTTTTGTAATAATTTAATTTTGATTTTCTGAGATACTGAAATTCGGGTTATCACTAGCTGTAAGCCATAATCATCAAAATTAAAAGAAAAAAATGCTTGAAATATATCACTCTGTGTGCAACGCATCTATATAAAATATATGAGTTTCACTTTTTGAATTGATATACTGAAATAAATTAACTTTTTGATGATATTCTAATTTTATGAGATGCACCTGTATAGTAATACAAATAAAAATGAAGCGAAAGATACAAAGTAACAAAATATTGCAAAGAGTAAGCATGAAAGAAGCATGCATTTCAAATTACTGCATAGTATGCTGAGGGGGAAAAAAAAAAAAAACTTACCTAGAGACACTAATAAAGGAAACCTATCAGAGGCATATTATATACAGTAGGCTTCCTGACCTCATTCTGAAAATGCTAGTTACTGCAACGTTCATCCTCTGGCTTTCTCTGAGTGTAGCAAGCAAAGCCATGAATCCTGATCTGCGTATGTTTTCCAGGTCACTGAATCAGAATTTTTTTAAAGCCGAGAACCAGGATGAGCAAGTCCATTTGGTATTTCCTAAAGATCAACAATGCCGACCATATTTTCCCCACACAGCAGGTTTCCTTTAAATGATTATTCCAGTTGATTCAAGCCTCCCTCCTTTTTATGACCCTTCTATGTAATAAGATGAAGAGGTGCATGGTTTCTCACTAAGATGCCTTGGAAGTATTGATGGAGATCTTGTCCTGCTGTTGGTTTATGCAACATGAAGGGCTGCTGTTTGCATCAGGCTGTGTTTAAAAGAAACATAACAGAGTTCTGTGAAGAATTCTGAGAGTTTATTTGGACCCCATAGATGAATCACCCTCCATGCATAAAGGTGCTGCTGAATAGAGGCTACTGCAGTAAATTGGACATGCTTTCCTTACTTGCATCAGAATCGTTCTGCAGTGGTAGTGTCCATAGTGGTGCACTTATAGGGTTCAGTGCCCTCTTAAGATAGCTGCACAGAGCTTCATTTTGATTTGTTCAAAAAGAACCTGAAGCAAGCAGAGCCAGATTTATATTCTTCTTTAGCCTAAGCCAACCACATCTGCTCTCAACACAGCATCCTTACCCCTCCTCTCAACAATGCACCTGCATGTTTTCCCCCACTCGCACCATTATGCCTTCATCACCACTACCTCACCAACAGACCCGTTTCTCATCTCACACCTGCACAAACTACTTCCCCCCCACCAACGTAGCACCTCCATGATCTCACCCCATCAGGTCTGTATCTCAGGCACCATCAGGTCTGTATCCCATATTCACCAACAATGACTGTAGGCCTGTACCCCCTCTCTCACCAAGCCTGTGTGTATCTCCACCCCTCTCACTCCACGCCTCCCCCTCTGCTGGCATGCTTTCTGCTTTGCATGCAGAAAGGTCCCTTCTCCTCCACCCCCCCCCTCTTGACACCCACTGCCCCTGATCCTCATCTGTTTCTCTGCTATCACCACCATGCCTGTGAGCCCTTGGCCTTTTCCCCAAGCTCTCCCCACCCCAACCATTTTTGCCCACATGTGTATACTAAATAAGGGATATCAACCATTATAGACATTTATATTATTTATTGCACACATAAAAAGCCGCACAAAATGCCCAGGCATGTTTACAGTGACAAATGGTCTCAATGAATGCTAAAAAATCTACATTTAGCTGTCAGATATTTGTTTATGATATATTATCATTATAGACCTCAGTCAGATGATTTGATTCAATTCATTTCTTTCTGGATTGAATGAACAGAATATCTGGATGTGAAGGTGCACTGTCCACACAGAGGCTCTGCAGACTCCAGTCCTTGCAAGTAGAAAGGAGGAGCCTGCACAAAACAAAGCCCAGGTCCCACCCCAGCAGTGCAGTGTGCATTGTTAATGCTGACTTAGAGAGAAGGGCATTTCCACTGTGAGAAGGCCAGCAGTATCCCTGTGAGCCCTAAGGTTTGTAGGCATTGTATGCAGCATGGTACCCCACAAACACTGCCAAGAGGAAGTAATATACAATAATTTTTGAGATAGTGGCACTTAGAGCCAATACAGCGTATCAAGGCATTAAAAAAAGGTATGAGAGGCAAAGCTCCATCGCGGTGACTGTGGCACTCTAGGCATGGCCTGTGTAATTAATTTGCATTTTATTGCATGACAAGTATTTGATCACCTACCGACCAGTAAGAATTCCGGCTCTCACAGACCTGTTATTTTTTCTTTAAGAAGCCCTCCTGTTAAAAAAAAAAAAGAAGAAGCCCTTCTGTTCTCCACTCATTATCTGTATTAACTGCACCTGTTTGAACTCTTTACCTGTATAAAAGACACCTGTCAACACACTCAATCAAACAGACTCCAAACTCTCCACAATGGCCAAGACCAGAGGCATTTCCACTGTGAGAAGGCCAGCAGTATCCCTGTGAGCCCTAAGGTTTGTAGGCATTGTATGCAGCATGGTACCCCACAAACACTGCCAAGAGGAAGTAATATACAATAATTTTTGAGATAGTGGCACTTAGAGCCAATACAGCGTATCAAGGCATTAAAAAAAGGTATGAGAGGCAAAGCTCCATCGCTGTGACTGTGGCACTCTAGGCATGGCCTGTGTAATTAATTTGCATTTTATTGCATGACAAGTATTTGATCACCTACCGACCAGTAAGAATTCCGGCTCTCACAGACCTGTTATTTTTTCTTTAAGAAGCCCTCCTGTTAAAAAAAAAAAAAGAAGCCCTTCTGTTCTCCACTCATTATCTGTATTAACTGCACCTGTTTGAACTCGTTACCTGTATAAAAGACACCTGTCAACACACTCAATCAAACAGACTCCAAACTCTCCACAATGGCCAAGACCAGAGAGCTGTGTAAGGACATCAGGGATAAAATTGTAGACCTGCCCAAGGCTGGGATGGGCTACAGGACAATAGGCAAGCAGCTTGGTGAGAAGAACTGTTGGTGCAATTATTAGAAGTTCAAGATGACGGTCAATCTCCCTCGGTCTAGGACTCCATGCAAGTTCTCACCTCATGGGGCATCAATGATCATGAGGAAGGAGAGGGATCAGCCCAGAACTACATGGCAGGACCTGGTCAATGACCTGAAGAGAACTGGGACCACAGTCTCAAAGAACACCATTAGTAACAAACTATGTCGTCATGGATTAAAATCCTGCAGCGCACGCAAGGTCCTCCTGCTCAAGCCAGCGCATGTCCTGGCCCGTCTGAAGTTTGCCAATGACCATCTGGATGATCCAAGGGAGGAATGGGAGAAGGTCATGTGGTCTGATGAGACAAAAATAAAGCTTTTTGGTCTAAACTCCACTCGCCACGTTTGGAGGAGGAAGGATGAGTACAACCCCAAGAACACCATCCCAACCGTGAAGCATGGAGGTGGAAACATTCTTTGGGGATGCTTTTCTGCAAAGGGGACAGGACGATTGCACCATATTGAGAGTAGGATGGATGGGACCATGTATCGTAAGATCTTGGCCAACAAGAGCATTGAAGATAGGTTGTGGCTGGGTTTTCCAGCATGACAACGACCCGAAACACACAGCCAGGGAAACTAAGGAGTGGCTCCATAAGAAGCATCTCAAGGTCTTGGAGTGGCCTAGCCAGTCTCCAGACCTGAACCCAATAGAAAATCTTTGGAGGGAGCTGAAAGTCCGTATTGCCCAGCAACACCCCCGAAACCTGAAGGATCTGGAGAAGCTCTGTATGGAGGAGTGGGCCAAAATACCTGCTGCAATGTGTGCAAACCTGGTCAAGAACTACAGGAAACATATGATCTCTGTAATTGCAAACAAAGGTTTCTGTACCAAATATTAAGTTCTGCTTTTCTGATGTATCAAATACTTATGTCATGCAATAAAATGCAAATTATTTACTTAAAAATCATACAATGTGATTTTCTGGATTTTTGTTTTAGATTCCGTCTCTCACAGTTGAAGAGTACCTATGATAAAAATTACAGACCTCTACATGCTTTGTAGGTAGGAAAACCTGCAAAATCGGCAGTGTATCAAATACTTGTTCGCCCCACTGTATAAATGAAGGTCATCTGCTATATATTGAACAATAATTCTCTTTTGTAAACAACTTGTTTCAGGGGTCATTTTCAAATACCATGGGACAGACCAGTGTAGGTGGGAGTTTAGATACATTTAGCGTGTATTTGCGGTTTATTCACATAGACATGGAATAAATGCAAAGCACAAACTGAACTCAAATGGACTTTAACCGATTTAAAAGTATTTACAAAGGCAATGAGTGCTCAATAACATGACTACAATGCACCTTGTAGTCCGGTTGATATCTGAATGAATATACCACGTTCAGTATCAGATTTCAACAGCAGGTGGTGCTGCAGGTGAAATCTGAAAACAACCTCTGGGCCTTTTATTGCTTTTTTGATGTTGCAAAAGGAGCCATAATATACAGAATTAGAGGACTCATATGAAGGCTCTCTATTTACACTGAAATTCCCTTTAATAGAAAGGACATCTAGTATGACATATCTGTATTACACTGAAATTTTCTTTAATAAAAAGGACATATAGTATGACATATCTGTATTTGTTCAACTTTAACTCCCTTCATTTTAAATCAACATAATATAATGTGTTTTTAAATGAACATAAACTTATATGTGAACCTTGCATTGTGGAATGTACAATCTACTGTATGCTGTTTGCATGTCAAGGTTTTCATTGTATTTATAGGCACAGGGTCCATCTCCTCAATTCTAAGCTATTTATCCATATTGACAATTACCACATATCATCTGACACTGGACTATACAACCAACCAGTTCACTTATAAAAGGAATATTGCTATTGATCTTCTCCCTAAGCCTTTCGTAACAGCAAAATTCTATTGGCAAGACCCCATAGTATGGGATTTTTTTAGGGCAACAAATATTGTCAAAGCAGTTAAAAAGTGTATGAATTTTAATTTACATGTAAAAAAGAGAATACAATGCATAAATTCAATAAAATAACAAACAATGGGGTTGACAAATACAGTATTGTTTTGTAAGCGTAACCTCAGATCAAGTGTGATGACAGAGATATGAACCCTCAGATCAACTGTGATGACAGAGATATGAACCCACAATGCATAAGTTCAATAAAATGACATAACATGGCCTAGCGGTTGACAAATACAGTATTGTTGCGTGAGCGTAACATCAAATCAACTGTGATGACAGAGATATGAACCCACAGATCAACTGTGATGACAGAGATATGAACCCAACGCGTTTCGAAAGATCATGTATTTTTCTTCTTCAGGGGTACATGGTTACACAGTACATTTTTTCTGCTATGGTTTCACAACAATAGGAGAACAACCACATATTTTAAAAACACAAGAGTATGGTCTTTTCTGTCGCCTGTCACCTCAAAGGCCATACCAAAAGGAAGCCACATCCTCTAACTCCATGGAACCACAAGGGGTAGATGTGGTGAGGACCCAGATAATTGGAGAGAATCCTCAAGCACCATATAAGGATCCAAGGAGGAGATAGAAAGAGGGGGGAGAAAGAGGGCAAGAGAGGAACATGCCCCCCCCCCCGTCTCCTGTGGACATTTGTTGGAGCGTGTGGAAGAAGTGGGGATACCACAAAATGCCAGCACTACTAGAGTATGGTCAAAATTAGAGGTCCAAAGGCTCAGTCCTTCCACACGCCAACAGCAGATTAAGTGTCTTCATTGGGATAGTACTTACTTTTGACATAAACAAAGAAAAAACTAAAATATTTCACATTTCACATATGGTTTAAGTCCATATACTTAACTGAGCGTTTTCAAAAAAACAGTATATCTGTCCCTTTATATGTTACCTGGCATCTGAATCTGTAAACACAGAAGCTATAGAAATGTGTCTAGGAGCCAGTGGCGTAGCGTGGGGGGTGCAGGGGGGGCCGGCCGCACCGGGCGCAACATCTGGGGGGGCGCCAGGGTCCCCATAGATCCCCCTTTAGTGCAGGGTCCCCATAGATTCTCCACTTTAGAGAAATGTCCCCATAGATTATATGGGGACCATTCTCTAAAGGGGGATCTATGGGGACCCTGCTCTAAAAGGTGATCTAAGGAGACCCTTCTCTAAAGGAGGTTCTATGGGGGACCCTGCTCTAAAGGGGGATCTATGGGGACCCTGGCCTGTTCTATAGGGGGATCTATGGGGGACCCTGCTTTAAAGGGGGACCTATAAGGACCCTGCTCTAAAAGGGGATCTATAGGGACCCTGCTCTAGCTCAAGTGCTAAATTCCCGCGGGTTAGGGGGCGCAAATTACTTGCCTTGCCCCGGGTGCTGACAACCCACGCTACGCCACTGCTAGGAGCGAGGCTTTTGGAAATTAATTTTAAGCACTAGTAACACTAGTACATGTGTTTCACCACACACTGTTCTTCTTTTTTTTTTTTTCAAACAGTAGTTTATTGGGTAAGATATAAGAAACAAAAACAACAGGTAGGGGGGATACAAGAAGTCGAGGGGTGGGTATACAGAGTCCAAAAAAAAAAGGATGCAATATCTGATTTGCATAACATAACATTTCGAGACATTGAAATGTGAAGCATAACAGATTGCATATATTATGCAAACTTTCAGAGTAATTATCTATGTGTCAAAATTATATCATACATAGTGTAGAGGAAGGTGGAGGCAGAGATGTGCGTGTATATGGCAGTAAAGTTCAATTTATAGGTAGAATTTGTTTGGAGACAAGTTATGTCAGATTTTTGCAGTGAGTTGCAACCATATGTAGTGTCATACAAAGGTTTGGTCTCCAGGAACTCATAAAATACCTGCATCTATAGGTCTCGGAAGGGTAAGGCTGACATTGTACGGTATATGAGATAGTTGTATGGTTTTCAGTTATAAGAACAAATTTTTTGTATGACAATGAGTTGCGGTGAGGCAAAAACTTAGTATTTTTGGGTAGGTGTATTTGGGTGGGTATTGCTAGAATAAAGAATATATGATGATGGAAAAGTAATAGGAATTGGAATGAGTTGAGGAGGAAGTTAAGGCAGAGGGCCAGAAAGGGAGAGAGGGTCAGAAAGGGAGAGAGGATGGGGACGAGGATGGAAGGATGGGTGAGAGAAAGATAGAGAAAATAAAAAAAGGCCTAGGGGGTAGGGTAGATACCAAAAACCATCCAACTAGAGTTATTGTTGGAAAGCTGAATATGAAGGTGTCAAATTATATTAGATTTAGTCTAAACTATTTTGATGGCAGTCAAACCTTTTTCAGTTTGCCGCCCGCTAGAAATATTTTTTTAAGGATTCAGGAGGTAGTGTCTGTCATCCGGCATTCCAGCCTGAGTCAGGCTTTACGGGGGTTGTTCATTAGAGATGTCGCGAACCTAAAATTTGCCGTTCGCAAACGGCGAACGCGAACCTCCGCAAATGTTCGCGAACGGGCGAACCGCCATAGACTTCAATAGGCAGGCGAATTTTAAAACCCACAGGGACTCTTTCTGGCCACAATAGTGATGGAAAAGTTGTTTCAAGGGGACTAACACCTGGACTGTGGCATGCCGGAGGGGCATCCATGGCAAAACTCCCATGGAAAATTACGTAGTTGACGCAGAGTCGGGTTTTAATCCATAAAGGGCATAAATCACCTAACATTCCTAAATTGTTTGGAATAACGTGCTTTAAAACATCCAGTGTGTGTATACGATCAGGTATGATGTTGTATCAATCAGGTAGTGTAAGGGTTACGCCCGCTTCACAGTGACAGACCAAACTCTGACAGACCAAACTCCCCGTTTAACGCACCGCAAACAACCGCAAACAGTCCATTTGCAGTGGGTACAGTACAGTCTGTGGACCTGACACTCACTGGCAGGCAACTATAAAAAATATAGTTTTTTTTAATTTGCAAGGTGCTGTGCCACCGTATATATGAGTGGTGGGCACTGCAGTGGGCACAGTACACTCTGTGGACCTGACACTCACTGGCAGGCCAGGCAACTGCAATTATAAAAAATATATATTTTTTTAATTTGCAAGGTGCTGTGTCACCGTATATATATATATGAGTGGTGGGCACTGCAGTGGGCACAGTACACTCTGTGGACCTGACACTCACTGGCAGGCCAGGCAACTGCAATTATAAAAAATATATATTTTTTTTAATTTTCAAGGTGATGTGCCACCGTATATATGAGTGGTGGGCACTGCAGTGGGCACAGTACACTCTGTGGACCTGACACTCACTGGCAGGCCAGGCAACTGCAATTATAAAAAATATATATTTTTTTAATTTGTAAGGTGCTGTGCCACCGTATAAATCAGTAGTGGGCACAGTACACTCTGTGGACCTGACACTCACTGGCAGCCGGCAGGCAACTGCAATTATGACAGAGGAAAAAAAAAATATTTTTTAAACTGCAAGGTACTGTGCCACCCGATATGAGTGTGGTGTGCACACTGTACAGTCTGTGGTGGGTCTGTGGCCTCTCACACACGGCAGGCAGGCAACTGCACAATAGATATATATATATATATATATATATATATATATATATATATCAAAAAAAATTGACTGAAATACCAGCCCTAAAAAGGGCTTTTTGGGGTGCTGTCAGGATGCTGTCCTTACAGCAGGAGTGGACCGAGAACACTATCTAACAACTGTCCCTATTAACAGCAGCAGCACCCTCCCTGCTCTCACTAACACACTGCTTCAGAATGATCTAAGATGGATGCTGCCCTTGCTTTTTTATAGGAGGTGGGAGGGAGGGTATGCTGATTGGCTGGAATGTGTCTACTGACTGTGAGGTACAGGGTCAAAGTTTGCCTCAATGATGAAGTATAGGGGGCGGACCGAACATCGCATATGTTCGCCTGCATCGGCGGACGCGAACAAGCGATGTTCGCCGGCGAATGGTTCGGGACATCTCTATTATTCATTACCTGAAGATATTCCTCAGTAGATTTCAAATGAAGCCTGCATGCCCATGTAGAAGTGAATTTATATGGCGAGTCATTTGACACGGAGATTAGTTCCTCCATTTCTGCTAATTTGTTTATCCGCTTATACCAGGGATCCTCAAACTACGGCCCTCCAGCAACTACACATGCCATGAGGCATTGTAAAACTCTGACATTCAAAGACATGGCTAGGCATGATGGGAATTGTAGTTCCTGAACAACTGGAGGGCCATAGTTTGAAGACCCTTGGCTTATACCAATCAGAAATGCAAGGGTTTTAGAACAGGTATGCCCCGTTTTGCTGCATTTATCATCATCATGGAAAGAGATTTACACTTTGTTCTATATAGATTTTCTCTAATTGCTAATTGTAACAAACCAGTTTATTGCGGTGTTCTCATCTGGAATAACACAACAGGCAAGAGAACGAAAAGGACAGAGATATGTTTTTGTTTTCTATATAGCCTTTGCTAAGCGATAGTACAAATGTCAAGAACAGTACCAACCAGTTACATGCTATAAGGTAGCTCAGGTACATATAAAAATTACATTATTTACCCAAAGTCATTGCTAAGGCAAAACAAACTTAAAGCTGAACTTTTGGACTTCCATGCTCCCTCTCTCCGCTCCCCTCTGGCTATTTGCTGGCATTGAAAAATATGTTTTTTTTTTTAGATGAGCTTTAAAGTATAACGGTGGGCAAAAAAATAACAGTGTGTGTCTGTTATGCAGTTTGTGAATAGCAATACATATTTTCTTTATGAACTATACAATGCATCAGTGTACTAGGAACACAACCTTCCCTTTTGTGAAGTGGGTGCATTGGCATGCATGTCCTCTCAAGAATTCAGTGCTAAGCCAGTGGAGTGGTGTGACTATTTGCCAACTAATATGAATCACCAGAGTGGTGAAAGGGTCTCTCAGGTGGTGGACACCATAACAAAATCTGTTGAATCATCCAAAAATCGCTGTCTTGAATTGGAATAAAATTACATTACACACAAGTCAAAAAGGTTGGGGAGCCCATTTCAAGATCAAGCAACACAGGGTCGCTGATCGTTTGTTGCAGAGGAAATCAGAAAAAATATACAGAGGAGCATACAAGGCACTACTAGCATTTGCTCTTCTAATTAGGAAGATAAGGGTACTACATATAGACAACAAAGTAACAGTAGCATATATCCAAAGGCAAGGTGGAACCAGGAGCTGCACACTTACGTGAAAAGTCCAACCAATCATGGCATGGGCCTAATTTTATCTCCTTGACCTGAAAGCCCTTTACCTCCCTGTGAATCAGAGTCAACTTGTGGCTTCGTTAAGATGCTCATTTTTAATTAATGAGTGAGGAGGGGGGGGTCTAAAAACAAATGACGCGCAAATAAGGGACATCACAGATCAATCTGGCAACAACCCCATGAAAATGAAAGGCTCCAATGCTCTAGCCTGGCTACCTTTACCCACAGCGAAAGGAGCAGACCTTTTACATTAACAGTGGAATTTCTTGCTTGGGTATATTTTTCCACCAACCCATTTGATTTTGAGATATCTGACCAAGCCGAGGGGTCGACTGATCATGATAATAATGGCAATCCCTAATTGGCCAAGAAGACCATAGTTTCCAATGTTACTGCAACTCAATAAGGAACCACTGATTTTCCTACCAGACACAACAGATCTACTTTTGCAAGTCCAATATCTACACCCTTCTCCCAACAAATTACACCTAGTGATATGGAAATTGAGAGGGAGAGACCATTAAACTTGTAGTCTCTACCCAACTAAAAGCTAGAAAATCATCCACTAATATGTCTTACCATAAGAAATATACAAAATTGATATATTTTGTGGAAAAAAAACAAGTCTCTTAATCCAACTCAAGTTTTGGAATTTCTTCCAGCAGATCTTGAAAAGGGATTATGTTACAGCACATAATGGTCCAAGTGTATACAGTCTCAGTCAATACTAAAATCAAATGGGCAAGCAAACCTTTGGTTTAAGAATTCCTGAAAACATGGATCAAGATCAAACTATGGAAGAAACCTTCTTTTCCTCTTTCAATCGTATTTGAAGCCCTGTCACAGCTGGCCTTTCATCCACTGGACACAGCTTCTATATGGTGCCTAACTCTAAAGACATTACTTCTTGTAGTTATAGCATAATCTAAGAGTTTCAGAACAGCAAGTTTTTAGTCAGTGGTGTCGCTATGGGGTGCGGACCACACCCGGTTGACACCCGTCAGAGGGGTGACACCATCAAGTAGGAAGTGATATCCAACCGCGATGGTGTCACTCCCATCTGTGACAGCGCATGGATCGTGCGCCGGCACCTACCGCCTCATTTACAGGGGCCAAAACTAGCCTGCCCAGTGCCCTTTAGGGCACTATGGCAAGCTAGACAGGAGAGGGCCCAATGCGTTAGCCTGCCCAGTGTTTACTGCTCTGTCCTGCTGTCACTCTGCAGTGGCAGGATAGAGCACTGTGGCAGGCTAGGGGGGAGAGCCTCGCCGATGCGTTGGCCTGCTTAGTGCCCTACTGCCTGTCCTGCTGTCACTTCGCAATAAAAAAAACTATTGGGGAGAGGGACATCAAGTTTTACCGCATTAGTTGACACCAACTGTTTTTTGGCTACAAAGAACCTTTCCTGGTCTTATTTCTGGATAGGGCAGTAATAAAACCATTATCTCAATTTATCCCAAATGTGGCATCATTCTTTCACTTTAACCAATACACAAAAAAATAGTCCAGGCGCTCATCCTGTAACGATGTCCCTAGGTAATAATGGAACCAATTTTGAAATAATGTGTAAATAAGCTGTGGACTGTGACCTTCCAAGGCTGCCAAACCCTAAGCATGGGATGAGATCATGAATAGGCAATACTGTAAAGAAGGGTGGCGCACACTGGTGTCAATGTGTAACTGTCCTCTATAGATACAAGACCAAAAAATGTCTCTGTGTGGTATCACTCATGTTTATTGAAATCATAAAGGGTTAAAAGGATCAACCATGACAGTCCCGACAAACCTCCCCCACCTTGGGTTGCTGTGGGATACCAAGGGGGGATGTACCAACAACAGGTTGATGACCGATGTTATTTGGAGGTCTGCTGGCGTCCCACTTAGTATAGATGTTTGGTAAAACTGATGGAATAAAGAGTGGGGTACCTCAAGGGGCACATAGGTGCCGTAGTCCAGCTGAGGGGAGGACACTGTGCGCGGCCGCGCGCGGTCCTACGATAACTGCAGCTTGCCTGTGTCGGATCTCCGGGTTGTCCGCAACTTCCGCGATCACCGGAAGTGACGTAGGGATCGCGTCACCGGAAGTGACAATCCGGAGGTCGGAGCTCGGGCTGGTCACGTGTGTCAACAATTTTGCTTTCTGGTTGCCGCAACTACATGTTTCGCGCGCATGAGCTTTGTCAAGTTGCGGCGATCGGCAACCAGAAGGCATATATAGCCAAACAAATAGGCGGGCTTTCAAAATTAACCAATAGTAAACCGAAGGAAGGAAAAAAGGGGGAGGAAAAAACGAATAATGTATGCAGGATCCCACGTCAACCCTGAGAGTGGATCTACATAAAAAACAATATTAAAAAAATGTATAATGAATGACGATAATTACATATAATAGTAAATACAGTATGTGATAATGGATAATAATTAATGGATAATAATTACTGCAACTAATAGTCAGCATATACTAAGACCATAATATATCAAAAAATTATTGCTGAATGTTAATTAAACAGTAAAAGGCTTATTTTCAGAGTACTGTTAAATATAATCCATTAAAAATATATATATAAAATATCAATAAATTACCTAAAAACACTTCATCATAATACAACTTTTTTACCACATTGTAAAATTAAAAAGTATTAAAATTGATATAGCCGTTATTTAAAACGCAATTTGCCATACAAGAACCACACCAAAGGGTAATATATAGAAAAAAAGAAGAAAAATCTTTTTAATCCAATAAAAATTGTATATAAAAAATATATGTGTATATATATATATATATATATATATATATATACACATATACATATAAAACCAGTATCCCGAATCCCTACAGTCTGATGGGAGACACACTGGGGCACAAGTGTCAAACTACACTATTGATCTCTAACTCCTCATCTAATCCGTTGGGGGCCAAGGAACCGAATTTATATATCCAAAAAACCTCCCTTTTACATAAAAGGGAGTAACGCTCGTTGTCCGTTAGCGTGCCTTTTGGAATCGTTTCAATGGCCATAACCTCCAAGTATTTGAAATCTTTACCATGCATTTTGGAAAAATGTCGGGGGACACTATGTTGGTCACATCCCTTTTGGATGAACCTACGGTGTTCACCCACGCGTTTGCGTAGGGTCCGCATGGTCCGTCCTACATAAAGTAACCCACAGGGACACCTTAACACGTAAATCACGTACTCCGTAGAGTTCCAGCTGGGCCTGAAAGGCGCTGTGGACTAATGCTGGAGGATAACCTTTATCTGCAAAGCATTTACTCATCCTTGCACCCTGATTACAGTAGTCCATAGGATCAGAGCAATTCCTCCGGAGCCTATGAAACTGGTCTCCGGGGATATTGCGCTTCCAAGCTAGATGGTGACAGCTTGTGTAGTGGAGGTAGGAATTGCCACTCGTAGATTTGATATGGTTACTACTAGTAATGAGGGGGCCAACATGAGAAAGCACCAAGTCCAAGAAAACCAATTCTCTTGGGTCAATCACCGAAGTGAATGAAAGGCCCAACGAATTGGCATTGCAGTGGGCCAAAAAGGAATTAAAAATCTCAATACCCCCATTCCAAATAAGGATAATATCGTCAATATATCGTCCATAATAGACGATGTGGTAAAAAAAGTTCTATTCAGCAATAATTTTTTGGTATATTATGGTCTTAGTATATGCTGAGACTCTGACTATTAGTTGCAGTAATTATTATCCAGTAATTATTATCCATTATCACATACTGTATTTACTATTATATGTAATTATCGTCATTCATTATACATTTTTTAATATTGTTTTTTATGTAGATCCACTCTCAGGGTTGCTGTGGGATCCTGCATACATTATTCGTTTTTTCCTCCCCCTTTTTTCCTTCCTTCGGTTTACTATTGGTTAATTTTGAAAGCCCGCCTATTTGTTTGGCTATATATGCCTTCTGGTTGCCGATTGCCGCAACTTGACAAAGCGCATGCGCGCGAAACATGTAGTTGCGGTAACCAGAAAGCAAGATTGTTGACACACGTGACCAGCCCGAGCTCCGACCTCCGGATCGTCACTTCCGGTGACGCGATCCCTACGTCACTTCCGGTGATCGCGGAAGTTGCGGACAACCCGGAGATCCGACACAGGCAAGCTGCAGTTATCGTAGGACCGTGCGGCGGCCGCGCACAGTGTCCTCCCCTCAGCTGGACTACGGCACCTATGTGCCCCTTGAGGTACCCCACTCTTTATTCCATCAGTTTTACCAAACATCTATACTAAGTGGGATGCCAGCAGACCTCCAAATAACATCGGTCATCAACCTGTTGTTGGTACATCCCCCCTTGGTATCCCACAGCAACCCAAGGTGGGGGAGGTTTGTCGGGACTGTCATGGTTGATCCTTTTAACCCTTTATGATTTCACTAAACATGAGTGATACCACACAGAGACATTTTTTGGTCTTGTATCTATAGAGGACAGTTACCTATTGACACCAGTGAGCGCCACCCTTCTTTACAGTGTTTCACTTTAACCAAGTTGTCATTTTGCCTTCATTTTCCAGCTACCACAGGAAGTCCACACCCTCTGGAAGTATGCCTTGTGTTAAGTGCATATCTTTGACCACAACTCTCTTTAGAAATGAGGGAAGAATATTTGTCATTCCTTATGGACAAAGAAGAATTAATCAACATCAACAATAAATTCCTGGCTAGTCAAGATAATCCAAAAGACCTACACTTCACTAGAATGAAAATAGTTTAAGGGTAGTAGGTATGGCGCTGTTTAAATACTTATAAATGTGTGGTGCCCTTTAAATAAAATATAGATCCCTGGTGTTCAATTAAATTCCAATTTAGTTTCTATACCTTAGTGCTATCAAACCTTAGTCTTTAAACGTATTCTGTTAATTACATTTATAAAGTGACAGGTGCTCTTTCTTATTTAAAGTTAAAGAAATAAAACGACAAAAAATGGATTATTCAAAGCTAAAAATAAAACGACAGAAATGTGGTAAACCTTTTCTATGCAAAATAATCCTTAAAAGAACAACACTTTAAAGTGACCAATGCTCTTTAAAAATAGGCAAACAAACAATTAGTCATTGATATGTGTAAACAATCCTTTGATGAATAATCAAATAAGTTATGTGACAGGTGCTCTTCAGTCCTGCATATCACAAATTCATGCTTATGCTGGTACGTCTCTTAGTGCTCCCCCTATGGTCCTGCACTCAACAGAAAGCTCTCCCCTCTGGGGGGTATCTCTAGTGGTGTATTTAGGTTTTGTGCTGCCCTAGGCCAGACTAAATTCGTGCACCCCCTATTTTACCTATGACCCACCCCTTCCCGTCAAGACCACACCCCTTCCTGTTTCAGACCCGCCCTGTCATCTGTAAACCACACCCCTTCCTCTTTAGGCTCCACCTCTTCCTCTCTGTACATGAAAAGTGGGTACAAAGTGCCTACTTGTATATTTTGTTGTTTTGTATGGGTACGTTGGTTCGTGGGAGCACTCCTGGGGGCCCCCACTAGGCAGCGGGGATGCCAATCCACGGGACCAGCGGCCGCAATTGCCGCTGGGCACCCGCGATCGCTCCCCGCTGAGAGAGAACGATGGTCTGCTGTTGTAAACACAGCTGACCGTTGTTCTCTCTGAAATGATCACAGAGCGCCTGTGATCCTTCAATATAGAATCACAGGTCTTTATGTTCATTTCACAAGCCCCTCCCCATACAGTTAGAAAACACCCCCTAGGCTCACACTTAACCCTTTGATCACCCCAGGTTAACCCCTTCCCTGCCAATGTCATTATTACAGTAAAAGTGCATATTTTTAGCACTGATTACTGTAGTTATGTCACTGGTCCCCCCAAAAGTGTTAAAAATTTCAGTTAGGGGTCCGGTCTGTCCGCCGCAATGTCGCAGTCTCTCTAAAAATCGCAGATTGTCACTATTACTAGTAAAAAAAAAATAAAAAATAAAAACGACATAAATCTTTCCCCTAGTTTGTACACACAATACATTCTGCGCAAAGTAAACCAACCAATATATGCTTATTGGGATTTTTATAACCAAAAATATGTAGCAGAATAAAAATTGGCCTAAAAGATTAAAAAAAAAATATTTTAAAATTTATTTGGGGGAATGTTATATAGCAGAATGTGAAAATCAATATTTTTTTTCTGAATTGTTGCTCTTTTTTTTGTTTATAAATAAAAATCGCACAGGTGATCAAATACCACCAAAAGAAAGTTCTATTTGTGGGAAAAAAAAGGACACTCATTTTTTTAGGGTACAGTTTCACAACGACCGTGCAATTGTCCTTTAAATTATTGGAGTCCTAAATCGCAAAAAAATGGCCTGGTCATTAGAGGGGGAAAATCTTCCAGGGCTGCTGGCATGGTGCAGGGGCTGCGGGCATGGTACAGGAGATGCAGGGGTTGCGGGCATTGTACAGGGGCTGCGGACATGGTACAGGAGATGCAGTCATAGTGCAGGGGCTGCGGGCATGGTACAGGAGATGCAGGGGTTGCGGGCATTGTACAGGGGCTGCGGACATGGTACAGGAGATGCAGTCATAGTGCAGGGGCTGCAGACATGGTACAGGAGATGCAGGGGTTGCGGGCATAGTGCAGGGGCTGCAGACATGGTATAGGAGATGCAGGGGCTGTGGGCATGGTACAGGAGATGCGGTGCTGCAGGCATGGTACAAGCATGGTACAGGAGATGCAGGGCTGTGGGCAGCATAGTACAGAAGATGCAGGCCCGTGGGCAGCATGGTACAGGAGATGCAGGGCTGTGGGCAGCATGGTACAGGAGATGCAGGGCTGTGGGCAGCATGGTACACAAGATGCAGGGCTGTGGGCAGCATAGTACAGGAGATGCAGGGCTGTGGGCAGCATGGTACAGGAGATGCAGGGCTGTGGGCAGCATGGTACACGAGATGCAGGACTGTGGGCAGCATGGTACACGAGATGCAGGGCTGTGTGCAGCATGGTACACGAGATGCAGGGCTGTGGACAGCATGGTACACAAGATGCAGGGCTGTGGGCAGCATGGTATAGGAGAATCTCCTGTACCAAGCCCGCAGCTCCTGCATCTGCTGGGGAGGAGTCTCACTTACCTTGAGACGCCTTCCATTTAAAAATGGCGCCGCCCGGCGCCATTACGTCACTGCGCAAGCGCCGCCTGCCTGGGAATAGCCGAGTGTGTACGGGCTTTCCCGAGCGGCGGCACATGCGCAGTGTGAATGTCGGCCCGGCCGCGGCCATTTTTTTTTTTTTTTTTAGATTTTAGCAGGATATCAGGGGTTTTTTTCATGCGGGGGGCGGCTTTTTTGCCACCCCCCACAAAGTGCCGCCCTAGGCCTAAATACAGCAGTGGGTATCTCACGTTCACAGTTTATGTCACCCAGCTCCACGCCTTGATGTATCTCTCCACTCCTTCCTTCAATAGCAGAGCTGTCAGCCTCGTGCATGGCAGCTTAGAAATTGGACACGTTTTTTCACTCCTTTTTAAAATACTTTCATTCATTCCTAAAAGGCTGAAGGACCCCTGACCCTCTGTCTGGACAGTGCTGATTGGCCCTGTGCTGATCACATGCACTCTCCGAAGAAAAAAATAAATAAAGAAATTAGGCAATACACACCAAACTGAGCATGTGCAGCTTGTCCCCTAGCTTTTGTTCAGGAGATGGATTGGGGACAGTGGAAGAAGGGGAGGAACAGAGAAGATAGAATGAAACAGCCTTTTTACACAATCTTAAGGATTAACTTCTTAGGTTCCACAATGAGTATAAAAGCCTGCTTTACAGCATATACAGACCGATTTTTACTGTTGTGGGTTTAGTGACACTTTAAAGCCAGTTTAGACTTTCACATTTTTACAGATTTCCTCTTCTTTGCTTTAAAGCTATTCTATTAAATTTTAGTAGATTGGCCACTAGAGGGAGTGTTCAGAGATTTTTGTCTTTCTTTACAATAAAAGATTAAAACTGTATATAAATAATATTAAAATAGATTTAAACACCACTAGCAAATGTGTGCTGTTTAAAAACAGTTTAGGGTGAATGGTTTTTGTCTTTTCTGGTGAGTCAACACCCTGGTATGCGTTACTGCCTAATCTGACATTATTTTAGCTTGAAAGCATTTCATATGGTAAAGTGTGTCATCTCAGAGATATTTGCCCCCTCTTGTGCTTTTTCCTATCACACATCAGTGTGTGCAACCTAAACATTGAAATTTGCTGCCTCAAACTGCCTGATATACAGTTTCCCAGCATGTAAGTGTACAATATATAAGGTCAGGAAATGAACATTCTATACAGTTGTACTGAATATTCAGAGTATTTTATGAATCCAAACATAATCTGTTTTCTCTATGCATTTTCTGGATCAGAGACCTGGAACAAGCATGCAGCAAATGAAGTCAGCCTATTTAGTGCTCTCAGGGAATGTATGCTTTATGGCTTGTTCATACCATAGTGCATATGTTGACATTCAATTTTAAACTTGTGTTGTGGCACGCTGCATTGGGGATTTTATTACTATTTCTAAAAAATGAATGCTTTTAAGCTTTGCTGCAGTATGTTGCAGTATATACTCTGGTCAAGTCACATGATCCTGCAGCTCTGTGGAAGGGATTGCTCGACCACGGTTTGGAATTCCAGAAGCCGCAACTTCACCCATAGGCTCCCTTGTTGGTGCAACCTCTTCTCCCCTGCAGCAGCCACACACTGATACAGGGGAGCCAGAGTCGCAGGATCACCTGACCAGACAAGAGTGGATTAAAAATAGGTAAGTAGGTTGGCACCTTCTTCTCCCCTGCAGCAGCAACTCACTGATACAGGGGATCCAGAGCTGAAGGATCACCTGACCAGACCAGAGTGGATTAAAAATAGGTAAGTATAGAGATCTTTTTTAACCACTTAAGCCCCGGAAGATTTTACCCCCCTTCCTGACCAGGGCCTATTTTGTGATTCGGCACTGCGTGACTTTAACGGACAATTGCGCGGTCTTGCGACGCTGTAAACTAATTTGGCGTCCTTTTTTCCCCACAAACAGAGCTTTCTTTTGGTGGTATTTGATCACCTGTGCGATTTTTTGATCATGCGCTATAAACAAAAAAAGAGCGTAAATTTTGCAAAAATAACGGAAAATTTATATCAAATACTTACCGTAATTTTCCTTTCCTGATGGACTCCATGGCAGCATACGTATCGGGTTTGGCCCCGCCTCCAAACCTACCCATAGGACCTCACTCCCATAAATCTTTGCTCCTGTTCAGCACACGTGTTCTGTAACTATCCTCCACAGAAATCCGGGAGGGAACTCCTGCTGCCATGGAGTCCATCAGGAAAGGAAAATTACAGTATTTGATATAAATTTTCCGTTTTCCTGACAGACTCCATGGCAGCATACTTATCGGGAAATAACTCGCCGTACACACAGGGTGGGCAGGTGCTGAACAGAAAAGTTTAATGCACTTTGTCAAACAGACAAGACTTGCAAACCAAAATTCACAGAAGAAAGAGCCGCTGGCTCAACACAGTAATGGGACAAAAATGTGTTAATAGAGGACCATGCCGCTGCTCTACAGATAACATCAGGAGCCACATGTCTGGAAACTGCCCAGGAGGTAGAGATGCTCCTCGTCGAATGAGCTGTAACTACTGCTGGAGGGGTCAAGCCCTTAGCCCTATAAGCCCACTGGATGGTCTGAATGATCCAAGAGGAAATAGATCTCGTCGAGGCCCTTGAACCCTTGTTTTTACCATAGAAGGTAACGAAAAGATGTTCCGATTTTCTAAAAGAAGAAGTGACTTCCAGATATTTCTTAATACACTTCCCAACATCCAGCGGATGAACCGAAGATTCTTCCTCCTGTCTAAAGGTTGGTAACACGGTTTCGATGTTTTCATGGAAGACAGAGGTCCTTTTTGGTCTCGCATCCAACATGGGAATGAGCACCACTCTGTCAGGAAAAAATGTTAAGAAGGGTTCTTGTGCCCCGAAGGACCCAATTTCTGACACTCTTTTTGCTGAGGTTACAGCTACCAGAAATACTGTTATCAGAGTAAGTTCCCTTATGGTCATGGATTCGGACATGTCTTGAATCCGATCTGACAGGAAATCCAGTACTAGAGGCAGATCCCACTTGGGAAACCTAGGTTTTCTTTGAGGTCTAATTTTTACTGCTCCTTTAAAGAATTGACGTATTAAGGCATGACTGGCCCAGGAGATCCCCGTGAAAGCTGAAATAGCCGAAACCTGGACCCTGAGCGAACTCACAGATAGCGGCAAATGCAACCCTGATTGTAGAAAGCTCAATACATCCTGGATCTTGATGGAAGATTGAGGATCAGGCCTTGCAGCCAACTGTGAAGAAAACCTTGCCCAGATTCTCTGATAAACTCTGTTTGTTGAGTTTCTTCTGGCACTGAGTAACGTAGAAATCGCCGTTTCCGGACAGCCTAAAGCCTGTAACCTCCTCCTTTCAACATCCAGACCCTCAGATGTAGACGGGCCGGGCATGGATGGAGTACAGACCCCTGGGACAACAGATCCGGTCTGAAGGGCAGCGGGATTGGGTCTCGGATACTGAGTAGCGTCAGAAGGAGGAACCATGGCCTGTTCGGCCAGAAGGGAATCACCGCCACTACCTCCACTGGCTCCGACCTGAGTCTCCGAAGAAACTGTAACACAATCGGAATTGGTGGGAAGGCGTATGCCCTGTGGAATCTCCACTGATCCGAGGGTGCATCCATCCCTAATGCCTGGGGATTTCTGAATCTTGTGTAGTACTTCGGCAGTTTGTAGTTGCAGGGGGAGGCGAAGAGGTCTACTTCTGGAGAGAACCCCAATGACAGGATCCAGTCGAATGTTTCCCTGTGAAGGGACCACTCGTTGTTGTCCAGGTCTACTCTGGACAAGAAGTCTGCTTTGACATTCTGGACTCCTGGAACATAAACCGCTGAAAGATTCAAGAGATTTCTTTGTGCCCAGGACATAATCGGTTCCACTTCCCTCAATAGGGACCAGCTGCGCGTTCCCCCCTGCTTCCTCACGTATGCTACTGCTGAGGTGTTGTCCAGTCGTAGCATGACAGGTTGGTCCTTCGTTAGATGAGAAAATACTCGTAGAGCTTGGAATGCTGCTCGGAGTTCCAGTATGTTGGACACTATCCCCCGAGTGGAAAAATTCCACCTGCCCTGCGCCACCTCCGACAGACAGTGGGCACCCCAGCCTATGTTGCTGGCGTCCGAGGTGATCACTACCCACGGAGCTGGCTTCAGAGAGTGGCAGTTCAGCAGGTGGTCTCTGCATAACCACCAGGGAAGACTCGCTCTCATGGAAGGGGTTAAGAAGATGCGTTGATCCAGATGCCACGTATCCCACTGTTGTAGGAATCCCTTCTGAAAGGGTCTCATCCTCCACAGGGCCCACTTCACTATGGGGACTACTGGGACCATAGTCCCAACCACCTTCAGGCATTGACGTGCCTGAAGATGAGAGGATGAGAGGGCAAAGCGAATCCTGTCTCGGACTGTCCCTATTTTCTCCTCTGGAAGGGAGATAGTCGCCTTCTCTGTGTCGAACAGGGCGCCCAAGTAGACCAGGGACTGAGTTGGAATTAGGTGGCTCTTCTCCTCGTTGAGTAACCATCCAAACTTCTGGAGAGTGAACACAACCTGCTCTAGATGAATTAATAGTTGATCTCTGTCTTGGGACAACAAGAGGAGATCGTCCAAATAATGGTGAAGTCGAATACCTCTCAATCTCAGTAGGGCTACCACGGCCAATAAGATTTTTGAAAAGGTCCGTGGAGATGTTGAGAGTCCGAATGGGAGACAGATAAATTGAAGATGTGAGCCTCCCACTTCGAACCGGAGAAACCTTTGAAAATCTTCGTCCACAGGGACATGAAAGTAAGCGTCCTTCAAGTCGATGGACACCATCCAATTGGCCGGCTGGACTGATTGCTGTATGGACAGCAAGGTCTCCATTTTGAACCTTTCTTTTTTTATAAATTTGTTCAAAAAGGTCAGGTCTATGACTGGTCTCCATGATCCGTTTTTCTTTTGGACCAGAAAAAGCGGAGAGTATATTCCTTGGCCTCGCTTGGACTCTGGAACGGAGATGACAGCCCCTTGAGCAATGAGAGATTCGACGTAGGAAAATAAAATTTGACGCCTTTCTTCTAGAAATGGTATGGCACCTCCTCCGACACCGATCTGACCGATTCATCTACCACATCAGCCCAAGATTCCATAGCCTTGGATAGAGCGGCTAAAGCCAGGACTGGCTTGCAGGCCATACCTGCTGTGAGGTAGATTCTTTTCAAATCGGAGTCCATCCTTCGGCTGTTTAAAGTACTTCTTTTGTTTGGGAGGGGGAACAGCTGACTCCTCCCAGTTTAAGGTCTCCCTGACCGCTTTAACCAGGGAAGGCACTAAAGCATATTCGAAACCCAGGCAGGGATCTTCATCTTCGGAGTCGCTACCTGACAAGAGCATCGACTGATGGCTTGTATGGGCCGACTCAAAATCTTCCTGTACTTGAAGTGCTACAGGGGAAGGGCTTGGGGAAGCCGTTGCAGTGTCTTGAGAATGACTGACACCCATCTCGGCCAAAGAGTCCTTCACTACCCTTTTGACCAAAGCTTCAATGCGTTGATCGGAAGTATCCCTTTCTCCCGCAGCCTGAGAGAAACATCCGTCACAGAAGGACTTCCTTTCCGGGACACTAGCGCCACAGCCCCTGCAACCTGCTTTATCAGGTCTCCGTGAGTGGCTGGCTGAAGTGGACGCCTTACGATGATGGGAGCCCGTTCGGGATTTCCCTGTAGAGTGCCGGTGGCGAGAACTCGAACGCCTTTCGCTTCTTTGAGAAGAGTGCCTAGTCTCTGAACGAGGAGGGCTGAAAACAAAAGAAACAAAGAAAAAACAGACAGGAAGCTAGGAACACTTGAGTTCCAACCCCCACCCCCTGTAACCCGCACCCCCACTAAGAAGCCCCCAATACCTGCTAAGGGCGGGCTGACCACCGGAGGGCAAAGTAGCTTCCATTCTGGTGCTGACCTACAGGGATGAGCCGGACAGCAATGTCAGAAAACCATGAAGCAAAAAAGGGGGGGGGAGGAGGGGGGGGGGCTCCCGAACTGGGGCCAGTTACTCACCAGGAACCAGGAGGGTACCAGGCAGAGCGGCAGCAAACAGCAGGATTCCAATCAAAACACTCGGCTGGCAGTATGAATAGACCCAGTATCAGCAGTGTGTATAAACACAACACTGCTGACAGTTCTGGGGTTTAAATATGGCGCCTGGTGACGTCATAAGCGATCGCCACCGACGCCGACTTACTGCGCATGCGCCGTGCTCTTACTGCGCATGCGCGAGAGCCAAGCCTCGTTCCCGAGGCGCCGCACATGTGCAGTAGCGTACCGCACCGGCTGCCGGTCAGGAAGTGAATCGCTGACCGGCCCCGGACCACTAGCCACCAGGGAAAGCAGGAAAGACCAGGTAGGAACAAATAAAGCATAATAAGGCGATATATAAGCCATTAAAAGACAAAACAGCTGCCATGGAGAACTTGTTACTCACGAACCGCAGACCACCAGGGATGGATGCACACACCGGACTTATCTCATTCTAAGGGTACCGGCCACCCGCAGCAGCTGGGCTTTTTGGCCAAGGCTGCATACATCTTCGCCCCTACTCCATACCCCGCAGCAGCTGGGGCTTATTGGAGAGCTCAATACCCGACTGGTAGAGCCATCCATCAACCGGAATCCATCTTCAGGTAGGATATCAGGTAATCCTTTGGAGGACAAAAAAAGAACACGTGTGCTGAACAGGAGCAAAGATTTATGGGAGTGAGGTCCTATGGGTAGGTTTGGAGGCGGGGCCAAACCCGATACGTATGCTGCCATGGAGTCTGTCAGGAAAACAATATTTTTCACATTTTTTTATATGAAATTCCAAAAAAAATTTTCTTTAACATTTTAGGCCAATTTTTTTTTACCATATGTTTGGTTAAAAAAATCGCAAAAAGCGTATTTTGATTGGTTTGTGCAAAAGTTATTGCGTTTACTAACAAAGGGAAAGATTTTTGTCATTTTTGTTGTTTTTTTTTTAACGCGTAATGGCGGCGATCTGCGATTTTTTTTGCGGGACTGCGACATTGGGGCGGACAGATCGGACCCTTGACTGACATTTTTGACACTTTTGGGGTTACCAGTGACATTACTACAGTAATCAGTGCTATACATATGCACTGCTACTATAAAAATGACACTGGCAGTGAAGGAGTTAACTGTATTGGAGAGGGAGGGGTTAAGTGTGTCCTAGGGGCGTGTTTCTAACTGTGATTGGCTGTGGCTTGCTGTGTAAGAACAGTGATCAACGGTCCTACATAGTAGAACCGTTTGATCACCATTCATACAAAGGGAGAAGTGACAGGCGGCTTTGTTTACACTAGCTGCCTGCCTTTCTCCCGCTGTCACGGACCATCGGGTCTGCCGGGCACACGCGTGGGGGTACGTGACCGAGCGGGAGCGCGCATCTGGCGGCGCGCGCTCCCAAAACCCTTACAGGCTAGCGATGTAGCCCTACGTCGCTCTGCCTGTGAGGGGCTGACTGCCGACGTAAATAGTAGTGCAGCAGTCGGCAAGTGGTTAAGCAGGGTAGGCAGGATAGGTAGAAGGAGGGGGAAGGGAACATTTTTGCGAATAGTTAGACTTAATCTGGCTATACATGGATCAAAATTGAGTCAGTTCAGAAGGGACAGATTGAATTTCAATCTATGTATGGGCAGCGAGATTGTAGAGAAGTCGCTTTACTGATTGACTACAACCTTCCTATCGGACTTTTGCCGTTCAATCAGCTCCCCCAGCTAGGGATGGCAGCGCTGATCAGTAAATTCTGACAGTGGCGGAATCTCACCACTGTCAGAAAACAATAGCTCAGTGGTGGGGATTTCCACATCCACCTCAAATGTTTGGATGGGGGAATCAAGGAATTTTTCTTTTTGCTCAACCTCGATCGCAATTTTGTGCCATCTGTTTCAAGTCTAGAAGTGATGGGAAACCTCTACAAGGATACAAACAAAAACACATTTTTAGTAGAGAAAGTTTAGAATATCTGAATGTGTTTTAAAGTGATTGTAAAGGCAGAAGGTTTTTTATCTTAAGGCAGCCCCCCTCAGCCCCCCATACACTTACCTGAGCCCCATCTAGATCCAGTGATGTTGCACGAGAGACTTAGCTGCCTGGGACTCCCGGGGGCAGCAGTGCAGTGCTTTTGGCTCCCGTTGCTGTCAATCAAAGTCAGAGGCAATGAGGGGAGAAGAGGGTGAAGCCAGGCTCGGGCTCTGTGTCTGAATGGACACAGGGAGCTCAGGCTCGGCTTGGGTGCCCCCATAGCAAGTTGGTTGCTGTGGGGGCACTCAACAGGAGGGAGGGGCCAGGAGAACCAAAGAGGGACCCAAAAAGAGGAGAATCCGGGCCACTCTATGCAAAACCACTTCACAGAGCAGGTAAGTATAACATGTTTGGTATTTCTAATTAAAAAAAAAACCAAGACTTTTGTATCACTTTATTGCTGTCCACGCAATTGTGTTCTAGTGACAACTGCATTCCTATTTTTTCTTATGGGTGTCACTGGGACAGGAAGTGAAGGAACAATATTTCAGTCTATCCAAAACAAAAAAAATGGAGTTAGGCTTTCATAATAAAGACAAACTCATCGGTGGTTTCCAGGTTTCACTTGATGTTTAACACCTGCCCATTTAAGAAATGTGATCCTTGCTAAACAGGAGTAGTAAATCCGTCTGGATGTCATTATGAAAATGATGAATGTGTACCTAGCGAGGCAGAGACGGCCTTTTAAAATTAAATCCGGGATACGGTGCTGCCACTGACAAAGGAGATAAAATGTTAATGGCTTTTGAAGGACACTGTGTAAACACTACAGCTCATGAAGCGAGTCACAGTTGCTGACCATAAAACAGTTTTACTTTGTGATAAAGTGAATTTCTCTTCATTCCTGGCCATCTGAGAGCGTTATATATGGTACATGTTACAGATTTACCACATACTTTTATGGTGAAACTGGACAGATCAGAGCTTTAAATTTCCAAATGAATTGGATCAGGTACGATGTAATTAATTATATAATGACTGCAGGCAAATGCTACAATCAAACATTCTGTCTGTTTGATACTTTGAACCATAACAGCTGTTTGGCCAAAGCACAGCCCAATTATCAGACAATTAGGTCTAAGACTGGGTTGACACTGGTGCTCTGCCAGAACCACAGCAATTCCTGTGCAGCTTCCCGCACCGCATCAGAATCGCAGGCAGTTCACACTACGCTCTGCGAACCATTATGGGTGTCAATATAAAGTTATGTATATACGGTATGATTCTCGCGCCGTCCTGAGAGGTATACAAGTATGAATGCCCTCAATGCTGCTTGTACTTATTACTGTTAACCACAGAGTTGCAGGAATAAGATAAAGGGGGGAAGTACCGCGCTTCAAGGGATATATATGGTAAAGTGACTAAGTGATAATAAATAATGGATAAATGATAATACAATGAATAAATAACTAAAATTGGTAACTAATGTGTTGTGTACAAGTATAAAATCAAATAAATAGAGCAATCTTAATACATATGCCAATGAATAATAAAGTGCTAATATTGATAAGTATATAGAGCCATGTATAAATCAAATATAATCAAAACATATATAAATAAATAGCAAAGGTGCTTATGGTGGTACTGTGTACAAAGTAGAACTCAATAAAAAGATATACGTGTGCCAATAAAGTGCTCTGTGCCAATCAATAATTTGCTCAAAAAATGATCTCTCTCTGATTCCTGTTGGCTGCCAACAGGAAGGCAAGATTCGAGGCATCACCAGCAAGCCCAAGCTTGATCCATGCCAGGAGGAGCACACCACCATCCCTTATACCCTACCTTACACACCCAGAGGAAGAGAGGAGAAAGGATCAGATCTTTAATATAAAGTTAATAATACCGCCAAATTGGTTTGCAGAATGTAGTGCGAACTGTGGAATCGGATGGAATCGGTGGACAAAAAAAAATGGTCCTGCACAATTTTGGTGCAAATGAACCTCACAGACATCGCATGTGAAGTGCACAGGAGTGCTACAAATTCTGGATGGACCCTCTGCACACTGCTATACACCCTTTCCAGCAAACTATGCAATGAAAAACAGGGATATTTAGTTCATACATATTGCAATATATGCTTAAGCTGGCTAACTGCCTCAAAGTAATCCCTCTTATAGCCAGTCCTACACTGCTTTACCACTGCAAATGCTACGGTGGACACCATACCAACCTGGGGCATGAAGACAGAAGGTGGGAGAGAGCTACTAGGTTCAGGTCTGGTCACTGATCTGCTTTACAACAGAGAAAATATATACCTGTAGCACCGTCTTAGGTAGGTGCTAGAGATAGAGAGAGAGAGTATAGTTTTTGGTCCTGTCTGCTTACCAGAAGGATTGCCCAGTAAATCTATATTGTTCTCTGCCTTCCAGAGAGCAGGATATGCTAGTGAGGTCTGCTCAATGTGCTCAAGTGCAACTCGTTTTGTCTGAAGTGTTTCTCACTGGTCCAATAGAGAGGCATATTGGACAGTGGGAGGAAACCTGAAAAATGAATGCACAGGCATTTAGTACAGCCCTAGTGATTGGCAGAGGAAAATGCCTCGGTGCATGCTGGGATACTGTATAAATGCCAGGAGCACATGTGCTCGGGGTCTTTCAGCTGGACAGCGGAGTCCCGGAGGAAGGGGGCAGCTGCCTCCTTATCTGTAGAGGTTGCCATTCGGCCTCAGGTGGTTGACCTGAGGGCCTAAAGAGCTAGAGAGGAACTGAACCCAGAGGTCCTGTAAAGCTGACTGGGAAGGAGACACTGGAAGGATCTGATTCTGAATACAGTGAGTACAGATCTGTGTCAAGGGGTCTGACCTGAGGGGGGCCATCCCTGCAGCTAGAAGAGTCAGTGGATGGGTGTCAGTAAAAGGGATGCTAGAGAGTATTCTGAAGATAATGTAGTTCACCAAGTCTATTGCTAGAGAAAGAGCAAGGAGACTTAACCCTTTCTATACACGTGGCAGTATGGTCAAGCAGTGTGACTGCTTCCACAAGCAACTTGGTGAGCCTAAGTGAGCATTGTCCGTCCTTATCAACTGTATATAGTTCCAGTTGGAGTATCCTACTATTCCCTTCTCCCATCCAAGTTCCCCAATAAATACTAAAAAACCAACACCCCTGGACTGTTAATTGAGTAACGAGCCATTGGGAGTAAGGATGAATGTCTGAACTGTGCCCTATGTGACTGCTTGTAATCAGAGGAGGCCCAACAAGTCATCATACAGCAAGCCCTACAGGGACAGTGCTACATTTGGGGGCTTCGTCCGGGATTTCCTCTAAGTTAAAGTGGTGGTGGCTACCGAGTATTTGCCCAAGTAACGCTATGTCTTCTCAAGTAAGAGTGCCAGTGGTAATTTCTGTTCTACAGTGATCAGTGCAAGTATGCTTCCAAGTTATGGTCACGGCAGTGGTTGCTATCGGCTATGACTGGACATTGACCTAAGAAACACTTTGTATTCTCAAGTAAAGTGCTAAAGGGTCGGTGGAGAAAGGATGTGTTGTATTGTAGGAGAAAATTGTGTCAGCTTTACAGTAACTTGTGCACGTGTGCTTTCAAGCTATGGTAAAAAAAGCAGTGACCTGGGATGCGGGGATCTACGCATCAGGGCTTGTGTCAGTACATGTGCTGTGGAAGAAAATGTCTGCCGTGCAGCCAGTTACAGTGGAACAATTTCTAACAGCAGTGAGGGAGTTTGGTTGGCTTGTGAATGGAGAAGTGCAACTGAAGCTCAAGTACAGACAGAAGAGGCAGATGTATGTGTATCTGTGGCAGGGAACACAATCTGCATTGCAGTACCATTCATGCAGGCTGGACAGCACTAAGGCAGCAGCGAAAGGGGTTTACTGCACTGCGTGGGCACGCCAAAAGAAAAAATCTGCCTTGCAGGAGGGGCCACCATCGGAGAGTCAGATAGTTTGCGATCCGCCAATCCGAGTGCAGGCAGGGAACTGAGACGTCACTTCCACCATCGGGTGTAGCTGAGGAGCAGACGTGTGTGGAGGAGCAAGATGGCAGACACCAGAGTGAGCCAGAGTGCAGGGCCAGGAGCTATCCCACGTGTTGGCGGAGAACCTGCAGAGCGGACTGAATTGCAGAATCTGACCCTGTTGCACACGGGTCTGATTGATGCCCAAGGGAAGCCTGGCCTTGTGAAGACACAGAGCATCTTGGACTGGTATGTAGCAGATGCTTGAATATGTCTATGGGGCTGTGAGCATGGGATCAGTGTGGGCACTGCGGTGACATGCTGCTGAAGTTAGAGAGGAGTTATTGCCAGCCCAGAAGATTGTATGTGAACCACTTCAGAATTGTTGACACCGATAGTGGTTATCCCTTTTGTGAGAGAACAGGGAGTGCTGAGAGTACTGCTGGGGCCAGGACCAGTGATGCAAACCTGCACAACCAACTGCCAAACCAGGGAGACCCACATTTCAGAGGTGCAATGCATACAAGTTGTCAGAGCTGAGCAGTGGTTGCAAGGTGCATTGGTGGCAGTTACAGCAGCAAACAGTCTGGCTCTTATAGAGGCAGAGGGAAGTAAATGGGCTCAGAAACTGAAGTCCTACAGTTCGTCCAGTTAAGGGGAGGTAGGGGCCATTGATGTGGGGTCACCAATTTTCCAGTATCGCTACGGATCCCTTGAAGAGGAAATCGATGGCTGGGGATCAGAAGTAGAGGCTGAGTGGGACTGGGGAACTGAAGGAAGAAAAAGCCCTACCAGTTCCAGTTCACTCAGTGAAGAGACAAAGGCAGCAGTTGTTTAAATGCAGTGCACAAGGAACTTGGGGTTCTGTGAGGCCTATGCCACTAGGGTCCCAGATCTCTCCCCACCTCGCACTTATGCCCGTGCTTGGGCACAGAATGACGCATACTCTCATCTAATCCAGAAAGTTGAGACCTTTTACACCCCACCTGGGAGAGGAGACAGGCAAAACCCCCCAGGTTCTCACGTTTTCAACGCCTTGTCCAGAGGAAGGTGGTGTCAGATCACTTCTTGGTAGAGGCCGAAATGCTGAGAGGGCTTCCCTTGCAGCTCGGTGCGAATCACCCCTGGAAGTGGGACAGGAGGTGAAGCGTCCCAAGGAGCACTGGATGCTTGTGGAGTGCAGGTAAAGGTTCACAAGGGTATCCAGAACAACTTGCAGGGCCTCCAGGGAATCAAGCAATGTGCAGGTAAAAGCCAGGCCGAGGGTCATACACAGGTATAAGTCCAAACAGGTCGCCAAGACAAGGGGATTGAGCAGAAGCAAGTCCGTAGAGCAAGCCGGGATCGGTACACTAGAAGTCAGGCAGAGGACAAAAGAGCAAGGATGGTCACACAAGCCGAGGGTTAAACACTGGAGCAGGATCGAAGGGTCAGACGAAGCCGTGGGTCAAAGCCAGGAGAGAGAGCAGACAGGTCAGGAACAAGCCGGGTCAAACGGGAATCCAGGAAGTAGCAATGCTCAGGAAACAGGAAGAGCTGATGACAATCCAGCAATCTGATGGGCTGAGCAGAGTCCTTTTATAGGCCAGTGAATTAGTCTATGGCCTGAGTCCATTGCAGCCATGGTAGGTACTGGCAAAGTTGCCAGTTGCAGCACAGCCATTTCACTGACAATGAGTCTATGGCCTGAGTCCATTGCGGCCATTGGAAGTACTGGCGGAGTTGCTAGTTGCAGCATGGCCATTTCTCTGACAGGTGGCAATGGAGTACAGATATGATTAATCATTTGCTCCCCAGGAGATAATGGAGGAAATTGAGCGCAACAGAGGGGCCTGGTGTAAAGAAGCCATTTGGGACTTCATGTATGTCCCCAAGCCACATAGGAACCAGCCTCAATTATGGGACACATTTCTACCAATCAAAGCTAACTGGAATTTGGGGCAGTCCATCTACATGAACTTAGTGGAGATCCACTGCCCAGATGGAAAAGGTCAAGCCTGGGCCATTAGTATCCAGAATCCTGAAGTCAAGATCGTCCGCATACCGCATCCAGATCACTTCTACTGAGGTGTGCAGAGTTCTTGTTTCAGCTGGAAGATGAGCTACAAAGGCACTAGCAAGCCTGAAGAATTTGTTGTATCTCTTGGAAATAGTTACAAAGGGGTTAGAGTGCCTGAAGAGTCTCTTTGATACTAAAGTTGCTGTTAGGGCTGGGAGCCCTGTTCCCAAATCCCCCTTCCCTTCTATCCTTGCAAAAGAAGATGGGGATCAGCAAAACTGCCACAATTTCTTCACCAGGGAGAAAGAACTTTTGCCACAAAGAACTTCTCCTGTTAAAACCAGGGGCTGCTACCTGAAGGGGCTAAACGCCTAGTTTGCAGAGACATCTCGCTAAAGGACACTTTGTGAAGATCCCTTTTGGCCTTGGGCCACTACTGTTGCTAAAGAGAAATACCAAGAAAGGACACATTGTGAAGATACTTTGTTTAAAGGACACTTTGCGAAGATCCTTTGGACCAGTGGGCCAGGATAATCAAGTACAAAGAAAAGGACACTTTGTGAAGATACTTTGATTAAAGGACACTTTGCGAAGATCCTTTGGGCCAGTGGGCCAGAGTGATGCTGAAGGAAACTTTGTGCGAGTTGCTATTTTGTAAGAGAAGGGTAGCGGGTCATTGCCTCTTCAGAGAGAGGGATGCCAGAGTGAAGCATCCCTTGAAAAGTTTTTACAGACACCCACAAGTAAGGCAAGCTTTGTTCAGGCTCCAGCAATAATAGCTTTCCGCCAGGAGAGGTGTAGCCTCAGTGTTACAGAGGGAAGGACACTGTGGACACCAGTCAGGGGGAGTCCTAACTTGTGGGTCTGAAGAGGATAGGAAAGAGTCAGAGCCCTGAGAGGGAATGTGCCTATTTATAGTCAAATGGTTCCCGGATGGAACCAGTGCCAATGTGTTAGTCAGTTAGATTGGCAGTAGTTGTTCTGTTTTTGTTCATAACCAAATGACGAGTCAAGTGTGCCCTTAGGGGGCCTTAAGCACCGAAAATCTCTACGGGAATGTTAGAGTTAGAGATTCTGCAGGTGAGAAGGTTGCCTCTATGGAGAGGACAGTCTCCCTGTAAGTATGTAGGATGCATAAATTGCTATGTGCTCACCCTTTCCTTTGCATGCTCGAGGAGGATCTTTGGGCTTTTGAAAGGCCATTCACTGTCCATTTTGTATATATGTACAAACGTTACTTGTAGCATAGTTAGTTAGGATGGCTAACCTTTACCTGTCAGACAGATCTTTGTTTAGCGGGGGGTGCATTGGTCTAAATGCACCTGGTACACATGTGTAAATATTGTACAGCAGAGATATATATTGTTTCACTTAATTTATCATATCCACTGGTCACATATGGGGTATGCCCCATGGCCCTGTACAAATGTTCTCTCCCTTTTCCCCCTTTCCAAGTTTGTGGGATACTCCATGTGCATTTTTGTAAAGGTATTTTTGTAGGGGCAGATGCCCAGAGCCAGTAAAGACATGGCTCAGATTGGGGGGCAGGGGGTGTGGATGTAACACCCTTCTAGGTAGGTCTGCTGGTAATCAGAGGAGCCCCAACAAGTCATCCTCCCCTAAACAACCGCAAGCAAGGTACTGCACATGCTTGGCTTTTACTCCGTAGACACTAATGAAGAAAACCACCTACTTGCAAGGGAGTAGCCTATGGCTGCATTCACATGTCAGCTTCGGAGATTTATTGCAAATCGCGGGACGCCTAGCGTTGCCCGTTGATTTGCAATAGCCCCCCAAACGCCGAGCGATGTTGCCGCGATTTACGCCCGCCGAATCGCGGCAACATCTCGCAAACAAAATCGCGGGACGCAATACGCTCCAAAAAAGTACAAGAGCTTCTTTGGAGCGTATTGCGTCCCGCGATTTTGTTTGCGCGATGTTGCCGCGATTCGGCGGGCGTAAATCGCGGCAACATCGCTCGGCGTTTGGGGGGCTATTGCAAATCAACGGGCAACGCTAGGCGTCCCGCGATTTGCAATAAATCTCCGAATCGCGGGCGGAACCGCGGCGGTTCTGCCCGCGATTATAAGCTGACATGTGAATGCAGCCTAAAGATTGGTTCTCCATCGGGACCTATAGAGAAAAAGCCATGAACAGCTTAGTGAAGAATAGAATCTTTTTAGAAACCTGCACCACTGGTCAAGGTTGCTGGGTTGCTGGTTGATCTGGGGTCTATAGTGGGGGCTCAAGATTACATGAGGGGTATGGTTGGGTGAAAGTTTTGGTAAGTATGGATATCCAAGCTTAAAATTCTCCTGTTCATCCAGTTTTCCCAGGCTATGTCTTCAGCATTTCCTTTTATCTCGCAGAGGTGTTACTACTGTGTTACTGGCTCTATAATTACTGCAGCTTATCTCATGGATGATAATCCCAAAACATGACCTTTTGGAGCAATTCAGGGATCATCATAAGTCAACAATTGAAATATGGCACTAAAATGCAAATATGCACTCTCTATCCTTTGCAGAGAACTTTAAAACATCCCCACAACTAATAATGATATTTGGCTGTCAGTACAAAAAATACACATTACACATATAAAGATTAGTTGTTATTTTTTGTATTAAACTTTCTCTAGCTGTTTTACTGGTAGATCATTGTGGAATTGATTACTTAGAACTTCTTTATAAGATACAGTGCCTTGAAAAAGTATTCATACCCCCTGAAATTTTCCACATTTTGGCACGTTACAACCAAAAACGTAAATGTGTTTTATTGGGATTTTATGCGATAGACCAACACAAAGTGGCATATAATTGTGAGGTGGAAGGAAAATGATAAATCGAAAGGTAAAGGGTGGGGGATACTGCGCTTCTGGGACGTTAGTAACCAGTCTTCTAAAAATATAGTCAAGTTAAAGTGTATAAAATTGTGAATTGGATAAAATAAATACGTGTTCCAAGTGGCTAAATATAAATAAAGTGTACAAGATATAAAATGTTCTTCATTCAATCACGTGTGTGCGTCTAGTTAATCAGATAAATAAATAAATCAAGGTGCTATGAATATATAAAATCATCAAAACATAGGATAAATTGTGGAAAGATATACACATACAAAATAGGGTATACAACACCACTTAAAGTGCCCTAAATTCATTCAGTGACAGGTAAAAGTGTTAAGTGCATGAACTGGTGCATAAATTCATACAATGAATAACTAAAGTGACCTCGGTGCTCCAAAAAAATCAAGAAGATCAAACAAATAGTCCAAATGTGTATCCAGGTGGAGAGATTTCAAAGGTAATGCCCCTTCACCTAACACCGTGCTTAAGTAGTGGGGTGCTTCTTCTATGCCCCTCTGTGTGTGCTAGTCGCTCACCTCAAGGTCTGAAAATATAAGCCTTATCAGATATCCAGGGGGCTCCTTTCCACTCCTGCTCTGCTACCCAATAGGAACTGTTGTATGGGCTGCCAAGGATGGATCAGCTTCCTATCCTTCTCCAAGTCCCCAGCGGATCTCAAATTAGAAAGGCTCGAGATAGTGCAATATTGTCATGTATAAAAGATACTTTATTACCATAAAGGTTAAAAACACTCACATTTGCCAAAAATACAATGTGCAAGATAGGAGATTCGAGTGAGACCGCGGTCCTCACTTCCGCGTGTGTGCGTCACTTCCGGTCTAGCGTCCCTACGCATTACTCCACTTCCGCATCATGTGGCTTCTTCAGGGGATTGCTATTGGCCATGTGTGACGCTTATTTATATCTCCGAAGCCGGATATGCTACGTTCACCATATTTGTTGGATTATTATTTACTTCGTGGTATACCGGAAGCGGATATACCGATTCCGCCATTTTGGAAAATCTCCCCCGGGA
This sequence comes from Pelophylax lessonae, assembly GCF_965119305.1. Taxonomy (NCBI): domain Eukaryota; kingdom Metazoa; phylum Chordata; class Amphibia; order Anura; family Ranidae; genus Pelophylax; species Pelophylax lessonae. The sequence continues at coordinate 549,989,373 of NC_138771.1, read as the reverse complement.
AACCTAAAGTGTGTCAGCATTAATTAATGGATGTTTATAATTATTAAAACTCAACTCAGATTATACGGTTGCAATATTAAACCGCATTAAAAGTCTAGGTAGGCCAAATTACTATTTTGAAGTAGATAATTCAAAATAGTAATTTGGCCTACCTAGACTACCTAGACCTAGGTGAAGGGGCATTACCTTTGAAATCTCTCCACCTGGATACACTTTTGGACTATTTTTTTTATTCTCCTTGATTTTTTTGGAGCACCGAGGACACTTTAGTTATTCATTGTATGAATTTATGCACCAGTTCATGCACTTAGCACTTTTACCTGTCACTGAATGAATTTAGGGCACTTTAAGTGGTGTTGTATACCCTATTTTGTATGTGTATATCTTTCCACAATTTATCCTATGTTTTGATGATTTTATATATTCATAGCACCTTGATTTATTTATTTATCTGATTAACTAGACGCACACATGTGATTGAATGAAGAACATTTTATATCTTGTACACTTTATTTATATTTAACCACTTGGAAAACGTATTTATTTTATCCAATTCACAATTTTATACTTTTTAACTTGACTCTATTTTTAGAAGACTGGTTACTAACGTCCCAGAAGCGCAGTATCCCCCACTTTATCTTAAGTCTGACACTGCATGGTTACCAGTATCTGTACTTGCAGCATCTGGGATAGGCCCCCCTTTTGAGCATAATCTTCCCCAGACAGCGCAGGACTCATCACACACATCTTTTGAAAATGATAAATCGTTTTCAAAATTTTTTACAAATAAATATTTGAAAAGTGTGGCATGCATTTGTATTCAGCCCCCTTTACTCTAATACCCCTAACTAAAATCTAATGGAACCAATTGCCTTCAGAAGTCACCTATTTAGTAAATAGAGTTCACCTGTGTTTAATTTAATCTCAGTATAAATATAGCTGTTCTGTGAAGCCCTCAGAAGGTTTGTTAGAGAACCTTAGTGAACAAACAGCATCATGAAGGACAAGGAACACACCAGACAGGTCAGAGATAAAGTTGTGGAGAATTTTAAAGCAAGGTAAGGCTAAAAAAAATATCCCAAGCTTTGAACATCTCACAGAGCGCTGTTTAATCCATCATCCGAAGATGGAAAGAGTATGGCACAACTGCAAACCTACCAAGACATGGCTGTCCACCTAAACTCCACAGCTCAGGTGGGAGAATCTGTCCACAGGACAACTATTAGTTGTGCAAGCCACACATCTGGCCTTTATGGAAGAGTGGAAAGAGGAAAGCCATTGTTAAAAGAAAGCCAGAGGAAGTTCTGTTTGCAGTTTACCAGAAGCCATGTGGGGGGACAAAGCAAACATGTGGAAGAAGGTGCTCTGGTCGGATGAGATCAAAATTGAACTTTTTGGCTTAAAATCAAAACACTATGTGTGGTGGAAAACATCACATCACCCTGAACTCATCATCCCCACTGTGAAACATGGTAGTGGCAGCATCATGTTGTGGGGATGCTTTTCTTCAGCGGGAACAGGGAAGCTGATCAGAGTTGATGAGAAGATGGATGGAGCCAAATACAGGGCAATCTTAGAAGAAAACCTGTTAGGCTGGATTCACACATGTGCTGTGCAAATTGAAGCTCCGTTTTCACAGCTAATTGACAAAGTAGTTGTTCAGCGTTTCAGATCAGTATTTGATCAGGATCAGGTCAGGATTGTATCAGTATCAGATCAGGTTTACATTAGGATCAGGTAAGGATTTTACCCTGGGTACAACTGAATGGCATATACGATTCAGAATTATTCCCATAGAAGTCAATATGTCTGAATTTGCACATGAACCGGACCGCACTGCTCAGAAACTGACAGGACTCCTATAATTTGTAATGAATCCACAGTCCGGCTGCACCAGACATATGTCAACAATTTGCATATGTGTGAACCTAGCCTTAGAGTTTCCAAAAGACTTGAGACTGGGGCGGAGGTTCACCTTCCAGCAGGACAACGACCCTAAACACACAGTACAGCCAGAGCTAAAATAGAATGGTTTATATCAAAGCATATTCATGTGTTAGAATGGCCCAGTCAAAGTCTAGACCTAAATCCGATTGAGAATCTGTGGCAAGACTTGAAAATTGCCGTTCACAGACACTCTCCATCCAATCTGACAGAGCTTGAGCTATTTTGCAAAGAAGAATGGGCAAAAATGTCAGTCTCTAGATGTGCAAAGCTGGTAGAGACTTACCCAAAAAGACTTGCAGCTGTAATAGCAGCGTAAGGTGGTTCTATAAAGTATTGACTTAGGGGGGATGAATACGAAGTCACGCCACACTTTTCACATATTTATCTGTAAAAAGTTTGGAAATAATTTATCATTTTTCTTTCCACTTCACAATTATGTGCCACTTTGTGTTGGTCTATCACATTAAATCCCAATAAAATACATTTACGTTTTTGGTTGTACATGACAAAATGTGGAAAATTTCAAGGGGTGTGAATACTTTTTCAAGGCACTGTACAAAACAGTAGGAATTAATTTGAGTTTATGAGAAAATGCATTATCCATTTTTTTTAAAAAACACAAGCTAAATGTATGCAGTCTTTAACAGCAAAGAAGAAAGGGAATTACTTAAAAGAGTGAGGAACAATGGGGTAATTAAATTGTCTAGATTTACATTATCGCAGAATCACGACAAGGTGCTAATTATGGGGGTTTATTATTATAGTTTAGTGGGTATTCACACAGGCATATTAATTTCAATGAGACGACATTATGTGATTTTCAAGAGGTACCAAAGAAAAGTATTATTTCAAGAATACTAGAGTTTTGTAAAAATGCATATCTGAAAAATATTTAAAAGAATGTTGAATACCTAATCCTCCCTTTAATCTACATTGATGCATAGCAGACCTCTATATTGTGTATTGTATGTAGGAGCCCCGAACTGATTTCACTCTTAGATTTTACCATAGCCTCATTTTATAATAAGGAATATATATTGATTACAAACAAACATAATATAGGATTTTTGCCAGTAAAGTGATCTTTATTGAGTTATTTTGACCTATTCATAAAATATATCTGCTGCATAACTCTAGGGGAATTTGCAATCATTTTCTCTAAGCAAAATAGTGGATAGCATAATGTGATAAGTGTGTTAAATTAATTTCCAGGTAGACACAATATATTCTAATTTACAACTAAAATGAAAGCAGGCAATAGTAACAAGTTCCCTTTAATGCCCTTCCTCTCAACAGCGTATACTTACTTTCCTTTCATTCACTCACTGCACTGTTCAGCTGCCTAGAGCTGCCTTTTTCAACAAGGGTGCCCAGGCACCCTGGGGTGCCTTGAGGTCTCTTCAGGGGTGCCAAATTGTATACAAGGCAGCGGGTGGATGAAGCCTGCCTTTTAGTTACACAAAGCCACAGGCTTTCATTGTGCAGCATTAAGACCTTCTACCTACTGACCTCCTAACAACCAATAACATCATCAGTTAAAAAGGAGGATGTCAGTCACCTAGATAGCATCCTTGTTTGACCCTCCCTTGCCTCTCTTCATCAGCTTTGGGTTCACATTAGCTGAGTGATGGAGAAAAACTGAGATAGAAGAGAAACATTGGAATACTAGTCAGTACCAGTTTGGACCTCTAACTTTGGGTCTCTTACATGTGTGGATGTTGCTGCATTATGTATTAGAATAGTTTTTACATTTTTGGATGGGGTGTCTCAAGGCTATCCATAATTTTAAAGGGTGCCTTGAGACTGCCCATAGTTTTGGAGGATGCCTCGAGATTGTCCATAATTTTGGAGGGTGCCTCGAGATTGTCCATAATTTTGGAGGGTGCCTCAAGATTGTCCATCATTTTGGAGGGTGCCTCAAGATTGTCCATAATTTTGGAGGGTGCCTTGACTGAAAAAAGGTTGAGAAACACTGGCCTTGAGTGAAGAGGCAACCTTGTGTAAGCTCTAGACCAGGTGTCTCCAAAATTTCTAAATAAAGGGCCAGTTTTATTTTTCTTTGAAAATTTTGCCCATTCTGGCTCTGTGTTTCAGACAATATTATGGATAATGTCCTACTTACTGTCTGGTTGTTACTTTGTAACCTTTGTATGATGTATGGGACTTTCTCTGTATTGCAATACTACCTCTACATCCATTGTGTGAAGGTTATGTAACTGTTGAATTTGCATTTGTTTTTCTCTGACTGGTATTTTTCAATAAAACCTAGTTTTGTTGTTGATTTACTAAAGGCAAATAGGCTGTGCACTTTGCAAGTGCAGTTGCACTTATTATCCCCAGAGGTTAGTGAATGTGGTGACGCTTCACTTTGTAAAGAATACTTAGTCAGGTGCAAGGAAAATTAAAAAAAAAAAACAGCATTTTTGCTTGCACATGATTGGATCCTGGACATCAGCAAGGCTTCAACACATTCACTAAGCAATGAGGAAAATGAGTGCAACTACTATTGCAAAGTGCACAGACTTTAGTAAATCAACCCCATTGCCTCAGATTTGGTGGTCAATGGGAATAAAATAAATGACATAGCGCATATGGTTAGTAGGAGGAGGAATAGTGCCCCATCGTTTGTATAAGTTAGCAGAATTATGCCTTTATTAGGCTTTTTTGAGGTCCAAGTGATGTTGGCCTTGGAACTATGCTGGCACCATAAGATGGTAGGTCAATCTGCCACTGTTAAAGGAATCCCTAGCAACCTCTGGGGTTCCTCAAAACCCTGGTTGATAATGGTTAGTCTAAACATCCTAATATGGCTACCAGAATCTGGACTTATTATTTTGTCTTGCGTGTCTACAATTTCACTATCTCTCAGGCAGTAGCTTTTTTTTCTCCATTTCTTTCCATTACACTGGACCCGTTCTAAAAAAGTGGAATATACGTATGTACAAGTATCATACACGATATTAGGTATATAAGGGTTTGTGTCTGTGAGATTAATATACATGTATAGTCTAGAGGAGAAGCTAAGAATCGTCACCTTTTTATGGATTCAGAGTATATATTATCAGTAAGACTGTTCTATTATTAAACATTAGTCTGGGCACCAGCATGTGTTGGCAGACCCAATTATGATACAGCCCTAAGGGCTCTGACTTTTTAAAGCTGAGATTTGTGATTTAACAGGCGTTTATGAATTCAGTTATATGCAGTCACACTTGCTAAAGTTGGGAATCATGATCCTTGAGTTTATATGCCTCCTAGACAAATCTAGGTGGAGTTTTTCTATTTGCCTCTTGGCAGTTTCCTCCGATTGCCTCTGGGGGGATTAGGAAGAAATTTTTCCTCTGCTGGATCAAATTGGATCATACTTTATTGGAGTTTTTTGCCTTCCTCTGGATCAACTAAGGGTATAACATTGTGTATATAGGCATGCATAATTTTTTTCCCCCTTCTATTGGTGGAACTGGATGGACTTGTGTCTTTGTTCAAGCAGACTAACTATGTAACTATATTTGGAGTTTAAAGTTACATCACTATACTGATCAGTGATGGCTGGATTAAGTACTATTGTGCACTCTTTTTTATAATATGGGTATTCTTATGGTGCCTGCCAGTGGATTTGCATTTATAATAAACAGTGGAGCAATATCATGGACCTCCAAGTACATCTAGACGAGTTGTCTTTTTGCTAAAAAATAATGTTAATAAATCAGGATTGGATATCATACCAATGTGTATAGAATTGATGAAAATTGACATAGATGTGAAAGTCTGACTATTTAAATGAAAGTATCAAGGAGACCTCCTGATACTTTGTGCATATCCTGAGTAATGAGAATGTGCTATATTTCTGTTATTGGTCTCACGGTGTTAAAGTGGAGTTAAGGGTAAAATCAGAAACGTCATATATGATGCAATCTGTCAACATGTAATCAATAGTTTCAGAGAGATAGAGATAGTAATATTGACAGGGGCATAACTACAGGGGTTGCAATTGCAACCGGGCCCCATGCTCCAGGAGGCCTGTGCAGCTCCCCTGTACACCTGGATAGGAGGAGCGGCAGGGACAGCATGTAGAGAAATCACTGTCCTCCTTTTTCCTCCTGTAGCTGCAGGAGGAAAATGGAGGAGATTGGTTCCTCTGTATGCTGCCCCCACCACTCCTCCTATCCAGTTCACTTGTGTGCTCCCTGGTTCCCCCCTCCCCCCCTACTGTGCTCCCTCCCCTCTCCTTCCAGCTGCTGCAGGGGATGTGTCGGTAAATATGTAATTTACCAGCTCCTTCCTTTTCTGAATGGCTGAATGGACAGAGTCATAGTCAGTGACATTGTAAAAATAAAATAAAATGATAAAAAAATACAACTAAAATACCAAAAAATAAAAACTACTGACACCAGTGGGTGAACTTCCAGGATCGCACTTGCGACCGGGCCCTGGCATTCCACCACCGTGGGGAGGCCCCAAGATGGCAAGAAGGGGCCGCTGCGGGACTGTAATAAAGGGCCCCACAACAAGAGTAAAGGGCCCCAGGATCAGTGGGAAGAGCCCCAGGTTTGAAGGGAAGGGCCCCGGCCAGGGGGGCCCTGAAGGTTCTAGTTACGCCTCTGAAAATTGAGCTATAATATGGTGGGATTTGTTTTTTGTATATGTCATACTGAAAACTGAATCAGCTATAAAGTAGGACTGTTAAAGTGTTAGGTGTCACTTGAAATAATCCTCTGTGATGACGACCACACTTTTTACAAGGAAATTTACATAAATGTCCTAATCCCTATCTATCCTCTGAAGGCTGTCAGCAACTTTAGTATGCAATTTACATTAGCAAATTCTTGGTAATTAAACAAAAGCAACTATTTCTGTTGTCAGGGAAACAGTGCTGGTTCATTAGTCAACATCACTGTGAAACTAGCTGTATTACCATATAGATTTTCATAACGGATTCATTTATGCAAGGGAACTACACCAACGGAAATATTTTATATTACTTTATTCATTTTGCCATATTCATTATCTACTTATATTGTACTCTTATGTAATACACCCCTTTATACATACTTGTCGGATTGTCATGCCAATATTTTGTATAATCAATCCAAACTGAACTGTGTGCAGAACTAGTAGCACACGCCTGTTTGCTCCTAGTCAACAGGGTATCCAATCAGTGTAGTTTATGATCATTTGTTCACAATTGTAATTGGCTGTCAGGGTGATCAAATGTTTGAAAACAACAATTATTATTTACAAACAAAGCCTACCCCTCTCTCTCAGTGTACAGAAAGTGATAGAGACAGTGACAGCTGCAGCTGACATGTTATGAATGTCATTATGCAATACAGTGTGTTAACAAATGAATTAAATGTTTAAAAGTAAAAATTCTTGCTTGCAGTGGGGTTGGCTGACCCTCCACCCATTGCAAGGGTTAAATGCTGATTTAGGTCTAGGGAACCAGGAAAAATAGAAAATAGCTGGTAATCTCTTTCACTAGCCTATGCTTCAGTGGTAGAATGTTCCCTGGTGTCCTTATGTGCAATGTAGGGCCATAACCTGCGACCACTGGAGAATGGAATAGGCTGCAGGAACTGGTTTAGTGGCGGGGAGGGAGATTGCGGGCTTAGGTAAGTAAAACAGTTTTTCCCAGTCCCCTAGAACAAAACAAGCATTTTAGTGCAGCCCCATTGCAAGGGAGGATTTTGTTTTTGTTTTGTTGGAATTCAGCCTTAAACAATTTAAGAAAAAATGATTAAGCGTAAAATAATAAAAATCCAGTTTTTAAAGATTTTGGTTCATTTTATTAGCTGAAGTGGAGAATATATTAATTTAATATTTTCTTGTTAACTACACTATATTGTCAAATGTATTGGGACGCCTGCCTTTACACACACATGAACTTTAATGGAATCCCAGTCTTATTCTGGCCATATACTATATGAAGAATCGGCTGAAAATCGGTCATTTGGACAGTTCTTTCTTTTTTTGGCCAGTTAACCACTTGCCGACCGCCACAAGTACATATACTGCGGCGGTCAGCCCCGGCCAGGCAAAGTGACGTACCCGTACGTCACTAGCCTGTCACCGGCTTGTGAGCCAATAGCGGGCGAGCGCGCGCCCGCTGAGGTGCGCGCCCGCCCGCCCCGGCTCGTTCCCTAAGAAGTCAGTGCGTGTGACCGGCGGACCCGATGTCCGCCGGTCATTCGCGATCGTTCGCCGGGAAGGGAGAAAGGCAGGCTGCTAATGTAAACAAGCCGCCTGTCATTCTCCCCGGTAGAACCTCAGATGGTTCTACTATGTAGGACCGTTGATCTCTGTTTTTACACTAGTAGCCATGTCCCATCACAGTTAGAAACACGCCCCTAGGACACACTTAACCCCTCCCTCTCCAATACAGTTAACCCCTTCCCTGCCAGTGTAATTTTTACAGTAACAGTGCATATGTATAGCACTGATTACTGCAGTAATGTCACTGGTAACCCCAAAAGTGTCAAAAATGTCAGTCAAGGGTCCGATCTGTCCGCCGCAATGTCGCAGTCCCGCAAAAAAAATCGCAGATCGCCGCCATTACTTGTTAAAAAAAACCCACCAAAAATGACAAAAATCGTTCCCTTTGTTAGTAAACGCAATAACTTTTGCGCAAACCAATCAAAACATGCTTTTTGCGATTTTTTTTTACCAAACATATGTAGCATAAAACAAATTGGCTGAAAATGTTAAAAAATTTTGATTTTTACATTTTTTTTGGGGAATTTCATATAAAAAAATGTGAAAAATATTGTTATTTTTGCAAAATTTACGCTCTTTTTTTGTTTATAGCGCATGATCAAAAAATCGCACAGGTGATCAAATACCACCAAATGAAAGCTCTGTTTGTGGGAAAAAAAGGACGTCAAATTCGTTTAGGTACAGCGTCGCACGACCGCGCAATTGTCCGTTAAAATCACGCAGTAAAAAAAAAATCGCAAAAAAACCCCCTGGTCAGGAAAGGGGGTAAAATCTTCCGGGGCTTAAGTGGTTAATGGGCACAAATCAGTAATCGGTTGTGACGTTTTTGAGCCGAAAAAATGAAGGACAAGTTTGGAAATTTTCTGCAGAATGAACGATAAATTGAAAGGTTAATGTGTTTCTCACCCAAACTGTTTGCACTAGGTATATTTGAAAAAACGAACAAAAAAATGTATTAATTTATGTCCATTGAACGATTTATCAGTCATTACATGATAGCACGATTGTTTGCTCTCACGGCCAAGTGTTAGTTTTTCGAAAATTAGTTTGAACGATTTTCCGTATAGTGTACGGCCAGCATTAGTCTGTAGGGTTCAATATTGAGTTGGCCCACCCTTTTGCAGCTATAACAGCTTCAACTCTTCTGGGAAGGCTGTCCACAAGGTTTAGGAGTGTGTCTATGGGATTTTTGACCATTCTTCCAGAAGCGCATTCGTGGAGTCAGGCACTGATGTTGGACCAGAAGGTCTGGATCGCAGTCTCTGCTCTAGATCATCCCAAAGGTGTTTTGTCGGGTTGAGGTCAGGACTCTGTGCAGCACAGTCAAGTTCTTTCACCCCAAACTCGCTCATCCATGTCTTTATGGCCTTGTTTTGTGCTCTGGTCTAAATCAATTGGGGGAGGGGGGAATGTGGTGTGATGTTGTTTTTTAGGGGTGGGCTTGGCCCCTTAGTTCCAGTGAATGGAACTCTTAAGGCGTAAGCATACCAGGACTTTTTGGACATTTTCATACCCCTAAGTTTGTGGGAACAGTTTGGGGATGGCCACTTCCTGTTCCAACATGACTGCACACCAGTGCACAAAGTGTACAAAGCATGTAAAAAAAATCTTTTTATTTTTTATCTAGCTGTATATACTTGATACTACGATAACCTACCACCAAGGAACAACCCAAAATAAATTCTTCTGCTCCTGGCCATTGCAGCGATATCACATATGTTTATGTTATTTGTTGTTTGGAACCGTAGTACAGCCCAGAAACAACAGTACACATTTTGTTCTTTTTTTTGTTCTACCTAAAACACACTGATACTAATTTAAAAAAACATATATTTAAAAAAAAAAAATTCTACCCAAATTATACTTAGCCTTACCTTGAACTTTGACCCTTACTTGACCCAAACACTAACCCTTGCACTTACCTAGATCAAACCTTGATTTAGGTATTTTGTCCTTATTTTATTTTTTATTATTTATTTATTTTTTTACACACATTTATTTTCTCTCTGCAAGGAGAGAGAAAGATACAATGTATCTTCCCTCTCTATTCACTGAGAGAGAATGACAGGGGCTGGCTTCACAGTGACTAATCACTGTAGTAGCCAATCAGAGGCTACCATAGCAATCAGGTGACCCAGAATCGGGAGTTGTGGGTCCGATTGTTAGTAGAGATACAGATGCGCATATATGTAAAAGCCCAGTCTAGTGAGGGCGCATAAATGTGTTATGTTGGCGTGAAAGGGTATATAACACACATATCATATGTACCTGCTTTGTGCAATAGTTTTGCACAGAGCAGCCTTGATCCTCCTCTTCTCAGGTCCCCATGCCCTGGTTCCTGGCCCTTCCCTCCTACCAAGTGCCCTCATAGCAAGCAGCTTGCTATGGGACACCTGAGCAAGTTCACTCCTGAGCCGCTACTCTATGTGTCCATTTACAAATTGGGCATCTTTCGGCCTCTCCCCTGCTGTCAGTGAAATGTCCGTGGAAGAACTGGCATTTCTGCCAGTACTAGAGATGGGCGCATCAGGCGCACTCCCGCACACATGCACATTGGCAGGAGAATGACGAACGGGCGCATGCAGGTGTGCGGCGGCGAGAATTCAGCAAACACATATGCGCTATGGCGCATGCATGTGACAGATGAGGCCATTTGCTGGTCTATATAAGACCTCTCAAACTCAGACCTCATCAAATTGCTGGATTGTCGTCAGCCTTCCTGTGTCCTGAGCCTCTGCATACTTACCTTGGATTTCCTGTTGTGACCCGACTTGCTCCTGACCTGTTTGATCTCCTTCTCCCAGCTTTGACCCTCTGGCGTGCTCTACCAGCCTTGCTCCTGGTATTGTATGACTCTGCCATTACTACCTGCCTGCCTTCCTGTTGTGACCTCAGCCAAGTTCCTGTTTCTGCTACTTGCCTAAGCCCCTGGATGGATTATCAGTGTTTGACCCTCAGCCTGACTTCCACTCCTGTTTCCCGCTTGCACAAGTTTGCCAAGTTCATCTGGAGCTCCCCGAGAGACATCTGCCTTGCTGTATATCCAGTTCTCTCCAGCATCCACCTGGTGATCACCGGCCCGGCTCTACAGAACCCTGTTGGCAACCTGTGCTTCTTTGGGCACTACATCTTCTGTCCCACCTTACAGGGGTGTGCCTCCATTAGGGGAAACCTCTCAGCACCTTGGACTCCGTTTAGGTATGTGACACCTTTTCTCTCCTTATTGGCTCACTGGCTGTAATTGACAGTAGTTGGAGCCAATGGCTCCCATTGCTGTCTCAGCCAATTATGAGGAAGAGACCCAGGAGAGCCACTGCTCCTGATGCACATTGCAGGATCGAGATGGGGTACAGGTATGTTTTGGGGGGGGGGGGCTGCTGCATACAGGTTTTTTACAATATTTTTCACATTCTGCTATATAACATTCCCCAAAAAAAAAATGTAAAAATCAAAATTTTTTAAAATTTTAGGCCAATTTGTTTTCGGGTACATATTTTTGGTAAAAACAAACCGCAATAGGCGTATTTTGATTGGTTTGTGCAAAAGTTATTGCGTTTACTAACTACGGGAAAGATTTATGTAATTTTTATTGTTTTTTTTTTTTTTTTTTTACTAGTAATGATGGCGATCTGCGATTTTTTGCGGGACTGCGACATTGCGGTGGACAGATTGGACCCCTAACTGACATTTTTTACACTTTTGGGGGGACCAGTGACATTACTACAGTAATCAGTGCTATAAATATGCACTGTTACTGTAATAATGACACTGGCAGGGAAGGGGTTAACCCTATGGGTGATCAAAGGGTTAAATGTATGCCTCATGCTTACTGAAGTGTGGGGGTGGGGGGGGGGGTGGGGGTTCTGTGACACAGACAGAGATTGCAGGTTCAGCTATGCTGAATCCTGTGATCTATCCCTGTCTGTCACTGAGAAGATCCCCCTGCATTGTTTACATAAGCAGGCGGGTCTTCTCACACTTCGCCGCCTCTCCTCCTCCGGCCCGACTCCTGCTGTGTCTAAACACAGCGGGAGCAAGCCTCCGGCGCCGCCAAGGCCACTAGGAGTTCAGCGACGTAGACCTACGTCGCTGGACCCAGGGGACCCTACCTACCGCAGTAGGATTACTTTTGGCAGTCGGCAAGTGGTTAAAGGGTACGTTTACTGGAAAAAGGTTGAGAAACCCTGACATAGAAAAGTTAAAGAATCCATCGCTTAGATAGCACTTTGAATCACGCTTGTCGGTGTGCTGGTGACATGTTCCATCCAATTTGTATACCGTGATCATTCTGGAGTCATTGTCGCACCCTTATATTCACATGGTCTTTTCCAGTATGGAGTGCAAGAGGAATAAACCACACGATTTAGGACTATGGCACGGACCATGTAATCCTTGGTAGCTGGAGGCTTGCAGGAAGCTTGCATCAATCTTCAAAATACGTATCTGTTATTCTATAGTCACCATTGTGCTATGACCCTGTATAAACCATACACAGCAGGTGAACCACAAAACCCAATGGATTTCCTCTGACCTCCTTATTTTTTTTTTTTCTTTTAATAGGCTGCTCAGGAAGGGGGGCTAGAAACTGCACAGTTTAAAACGTGTTTTACCCACCCCCTCCCTTCTAAGACTGTCTATATATAGATATGTCTCCTGCAGCTGCATGTGTACAGGACTCCGAATTCGCAGCTGTCACTTCTTCAGCATGCACATGAAATGGGAAAAGGAGAAATATTTCATATAGGTGACAGTCTCACGGGGTAAACAGCAGAAGTGCACAATCTGTTTCTGTCAGTGGATACTCCAATTTGTATACATGGGACTAAAATGCCTAAATCTACTACATTTTTCTGATTTAATATCCCCATAAATAGGACTTACACACTCAGCAGATGTATTATTAACTTCAAGGTGCATGCATTAAAAGAAAACGCTAATCTGGATTCCATTTTCCAGAATCCCCCACCTTCAAATTTTCAGAACCATTTCTTATTTATACTGCAAGTTAAGGAGACCTTTTACTTCAGTTTAATCTAAGTGAAAGCCTTGTTAAGAGTAGTGACTACAAGATGCCTTATTTTAGCTTAAAGTGGAATTATAGTCCATAAAAAAATTCTGGCAGGTAGGCTTTTATTGCAGAACAGAATTCGTATGTTTCTTTCAATCAATGATTCTTACTTGCCTGCTAGTAAAAACACAAATTTAATATACTGCAGAGTGCCAATTCTTAGATATAGTGGCAGCATTTGTTTTCTTTTTAGGCTTGTTTCTTTTATTGTTACCTGGTGATCCAGCGAATTAGGCCAAGTTCACACTGGCATTAAAAGCAGACGTTTGTGAGAGGCGGTAAAAACACCCCTCAAACACCTATGCACAAGATACAATAGACAGCACACAGTGCTGTTCACATTATCAAAACATAAAGCGTTAGTGTCGTGTCACTTCAAAATTGAGGCCTCTCAACACCTCCCATTCAAGTCTATGGTAACACTTTGCAAATGCTCTGGTAGGCAGTTGCGAGGCATAAGATTTGTTTATTTACTGTAATTGAATAGGCATTTGTGGAGCGGTTTTAACTCGCCTTAACGTTCATCAAACGCTTCAAAACTGCACATAGGGCATTTGGGGAGCGGTTTTAACTCTTGTAAAACCCAGTCTAACGCCCATTCTAAAGCTCATTAACGCGAGTCTAATGCCCATACTAACGCTACAGGAGCACTTGTTAAGTGTTAGAAATTTAGTTAAAGAGGAAGTAAACCCTTCTCTGCAAGTTGTACCTATAGGTAAGCCTATGATAAGGCTTACCTATAGGCAGTGGTGTATTTAGGTTTTGTGCTGCCCTAGGCCTGACTAAACTTGGACATCCACTCATTTAAATATGACCCACCCCTTCCTGTAAAGGCCACACCCCTTCATGTTACCCGCCCTGTCATCTATAAACCACAGGCCACAACCACAGTCTATCAGTGCCCATCAGTGCAGCATACTGTATCAGTGCGGCCTCATCTGTGGCCATCAGTACAGCCCCATCAGTGGCCATCAGTACAGCCCATCAGTGGCCACCAGTTCAGCCTATAAGTGTAGCTTATCAGTGCCACCCCATCAGTGGCTATCAGGATAGCCCCATCAGCGGCAATCAGTAAAATCCCATCAGTGGCCACCAGTTCAGCCTATAAGTGTATCTTATCAGTGCCGCCTCATCAGTGGCCATCAGCGCAGCCTCATCAGTGGCCATCAGTGCAGCCTATCAGTGCAGCATATCAGTGCAGCTTATCAGTACCGCCTCATCATTGGCTATCAGTGCAGCCTTATGTCACTGGATTAGTAAGATTACTCCTTTCTTTTAAGATATTTGGACTTGTGTTTGCTGCCGCTGATTGTAATCATAGGATTGTTTCACTTATTTGTATAATGACTGGAAAGTCCATAGTCATTATACAAATACGTGAAACAATCAGTGGCAGCAAACACAAGTCCAAATATCTTATAAAACAGGAGTAATTTTACTAATCCAGGGACATATTGCGATAGCACATATGGAGTTGAGCAGGTCCAAAATATCATTGCCATCATATACAATTAAAAGTCTTAATTATATATGATGCAATTCAGTATGTTCGCTCAAGGACAAGGATGTTTAAAGAAATAAAATTATTTTAATAACATGATGCCTGCCATAACTAGGGGCAGAGGAGGGTAGGCGAAGCATTAGGCTGCAGTGCCACACTTATTAGCATTGGCGGCTGTTGGGCCAGTTGTATTAAGTGTGGTCGGTGGCCTGCTGTCTGTCCGAATGTCCTCACCCGTCGGTATTACCATACCGGCAGGTAGAAGTGTGACCGCTTTATGGAGGTGCCAGACTGATTTGCCTCCTGGACCCTGCCCTCTGGCCCAATTCGCCCCATAAGACAGGCACTATACTAAAAGTGTAGGGGGACCCTTTTCGTGAGGGACCTGGGAGGGGGCTGTTTTTTTTTTTTCATGCAGGGTGCAGCTTTTTTGCTGCCCCCCTGCAAAGTGCCGCCCTAGGCCTTGTTGGCCTAGGCGAAGATACAGCACTGCCTATAGGTACTGTAAATATCTCCTTAACATGTACCGTTTAGGAGATATTTACCTTACATGCAGCCAGTGACGTCACTGGCGCATGCGCTCTGAAGGAACGGCCGCTGGTGCCGTTCCTTCAGAGCCCCGTGCCGTGACTGTCGGCTCCCGCCCACGTGCGCGGAAGTGACGTCACCGCGGCTCCGGCCAATCAGATGGCCGGATGCCGCGATCCCGGAAGACGGACGACTGAACATTTCGTCCGTCATAGAGGTAAGCGGGCGGCACAGCGGGGGCTCGTTCTAAGGTAAGTATTTCATAATGAGCTAGTATGCGATGCATACTAGCTCATTAAGTGTTTCTCTTTCAGGGTGAGGAAAAAAAAACGGGTTTACAACCTCTTTAAGCCCTTAGTCTGGTATTTTTCAGCTTCCGTTACCAGACCCAACCGTCTTGAAAAACTGACAGTTGGAGGGTTGAGACAATTTCCCTTTGACAGAGGTGCTTACAAAGGACAGCTTTTAGAGTCGATCCACACTAGCGCGACTTGTCAGCCTGACAAGTTGCGCTCCCTCGCGGTCCATTGACCGCTACAGGACCCGTTCTAACACAAGTCGCTCCAACTTAGAAAAAGGGTCCTGTACTACTTCGGGGCGACCTCGGAGCGACTTGCATAGTCTTCCATTATGTGAAGTCCATGCAAGTTGCTTCGAAGTCGTGGTGCACGGGACTGCACAAGTCGCTCCGAAGTCGTGGTGCATGGCAATGCACAAGTCGCCCCCGAAGTAGTACAGAGTCATGTCGCCTTAGTGTGAACCGACTCTTATTCATTTGTGTAAAATCTTTATTGCAAAAAGAAAACAAATGTTGCTGTAACTGCTGTTAGATGAAGTTTGGGTTTACAGTATCTCACAAAAGTGAGTACACCCCTCACATTTCTGTTAATATTTTATTATATCTTTTAATGTGACAACACTGAAGAAATGACATTTGCTACAATGTAAAGTAGTGAGTGTACAGCTTGTATAACAATGTAAATTTGCTGCCCCCTCATAATAACTTAACACACAGCCTTTAATGTCTAAACCGCTGGCAAAAAAGTGAGTACACCCCTAAGTGAAAATGTCTAAATTGGGCCCAAAGTGTCAATATTCTGTGTGGCCACCATTATTTTCCAGCACTGCCTTAACCCTCTTGGGCATGGAATTAACCAGAGCTTCACGGGGAGCCACTGGAGTCCTCTTCCACTCTTCTATGAGGACATCACGGAACTGGTGGATGTTAGAGACCTTGTGCTCCTCCACCTTACGTTTGAGGATGCCCCACAGATGCTCAATAGGGTTTAGGTCTGGAGACATGCTTGGCCAGTCCATCACCTTTACACTCAGCCTCTTTAGCAAGGCAGGGGTCATCTTGGGGGGGGGGGGGTTTGGGGTCGTTAGCATGTTGGAATACTGCCCTGCAGCCCAGTCTCCGAAAGGAGGGGGTCATGCTCTGCTTCAGTATGTCACAGTACATGTTGGCATTCATGGTTCCCTCAATGAACTGTAGCTCCCCAGTGCCAGCAGCAGACCAGACCATGACACTCCCACCACCATGCTTGACTGTAGGCAAGACACACTTGTCTTTGTACACCTCACCTGGTTGCCACCACACACGCATGACACCATCTGAACCAAATAAGTTTATCTTGGTCTCATCAGACCACAGGACATGGTTCCAGTAATCCATGTCCTTAGTCTGCTTGTCTTCAGCAAACTGCGGGCTTTCTT
The DNA here is from genome assembly GCF_965119305.1 of Pelophylax lessonae. NCBI lineage: Eukaryota > Metazoa > Chordata > Amphibia > Anura > Ranidae > Pelophylax > Pelophylax lessonae. Next base: position 549,972,400 of record NC_138771.1, on the reverse strand, counting down.
GTGCATCATCTTTAGAAGAGTCTTCCTTCTGGGACGACAGCCATGCAGACTGATTTGATGCAGTGTGTGGCCTATGATCTGAGCACGGACAGGCTGACCCCCCACCCCTTCAAACTCTGCAGCAATGATGGCAGTACTCATACCTCTATTTCCCAAAGACAACCTCTAAATATGATGCTGAGCTTATGCACTCAACTCCTTTGGTCGACCATGGTGAGGCCTGTTCTGAGTGGAACCTGTCCTGTTAAACCGCTGTATGGTCTTGGCCACAGTGCTGCAGCTCAGTTTCAGGGTCTTGGCAATCTTCTTATAGCCTAGGCCATCTTTATGTAGAGCAACAATTCTTTTTTTTTTAGATCCTCAGAGAGTTCTTTGCCATAAGGTGCCATGTTGAACTTCCAGTGACCAGTATGAGAGAGTGAGAGTGATAACACCAAATTTGTACACACCTGCTCGCCATTCACATCTGAGACCTTGTAACACTAACGAGTCACATGACACCTGGGAGGGAAAATGGCTAATTGGGCTTAATTTGGACATTTTCACTTAGGGTGTAGTCACTTTTGTTGCCAGTGGCTGTGTGTTGAGTTATTTTGAGGGAACAGGAAATGTACACTGTTAGTCTCCATTCACACTAGTCCAACTTGTCAGGCGACTTGGTCAGCGTGACAAGTCACGCACCGTCACGTCCCATAGTGTAGTACAGGAACGGTTCTAATAGGAGTGACACAAGTCGCTCCGGCTTAGAAAAAGGGTCCTGTACTACTTCGGGGCGACCTGGAGCGACTTGCATAGACATTCATTTTCTGAAGTCCGTGCAAGTCGTGCCGAATTCGCGGTGCACGCGACTTCACAGGTCGCCCCCTAAGTCGGATCGCTATAGTGTGAACCGAGTCCAATACAAGCTGTACAATCACTACTATACATTGTAGCAAAGTGTAATTTCTTCAGTGTTGTCACATGAAAAGATATAAAATATTTACAAAAAAGGGAGGGGTGTACTCACTTTTGTGAGATACTGTAATTTGTTAGTCAAGTCCATTCTAAATCTTGTAAAGCATCTGAAACTATTCTCTCCCCAGAATGACAATGCTGCTGTCCAAACGTGTCTCTGTTGCTTCTCCAGTGGAGTGGAGAAACCCAAAGACAGAAAAAGTGTTACTGGCCAGATAACCAAGTGAAAATAAAGGAAAAACAGCCTCAAAAAAATAAATAAATAAAACAAATGCAGCCACCACATTCAAAGTAGAACTAAACCTTCCTATCTATTACAACCAAGGAATGCACCATCCTAGCCTCTGTTTGATCTGCAGCTGCCATGGTGCTGCACATGTAATCAGTTATGAGACCAGCCCTTTAATGGTTTAACAATTTGGTTGAGAGAACAAACAACTGTGACAGTCATCATTCATAGCATGCCTTGAATGGAATTGTTTTGGGGAAATAGTGAAAGTAGAAGTAAAGCAAAACTTTTTTTTTAGTTTTGGCTAGAGTAGAGATGAAATAGAACACCTGGTATCTTTTATTGTTGTCGGTGCCCCCCTTAGAAAGTTACACTCTCTCTATTTGTCCTGTGTACCATGACCACCGAACGAAAAGGAAATACCAAATTGTGGGTTGTCGCCAGAACAAGAGCAGAGGGGAAAACTTCAAATAAGGACACCAGTTCTGATAACCCTGGTGACACACCAGTTTTCCCACACTTGGAGAGATTTCCTCTCACTTCCTGTTTTGACTATAGGCCAGCAAGGGAAGGGAAATCTCCTCAAAAAATCTGACAGGTGTTATAACCCTACTCTATCCAAAATGAAAAAAATAAATAAAAAGTTTTGCCCCTAGTTTTACTTGAAATCGATGCGGCGGTCAGCCCCGTGCAGGCAAAGTGACGTATGGGTACGTCACTCGCCTGCGAGCCAATAGGGGGCGAGTGCGCGCCGCTGGAGGCACGCTCCGGCCCCCGCTCGTTCACCCCCGCGCGATCGTCCGTTACAGAGGGAGAAAGGCAGGCAGCTAATGTAAACAAAACCGCCTGTCATTCTCCCCTGTGTAAGTGCAGAGATCATACGGTCCTGCTATGCAGGATCGTATATCTCTGTAGTTACACAACAAGCCACATCCCATAACAGTTAGAAGCACGCCCCTAGGGACACACTTAACCCCTCCTTCTCCAATAAAGTTAACCCCTTCCCTGCCAGTGTAATTTTTACAGTAACAGTGCATATGTATAGCACTGATTACTGTAGTAATGTCACTGGTACCCCCAAAAGTGTCAAAAATGTCAGTCAAGGGTCCGATCTGTCCGCCGCAATGTTGAAGTCCCGCAAAAAAAAAAAAAAATCGCAGATGGCCGCCATTACTAGTTAAAAAAAAAAAACAACAAAAAATGACAAAAATCTTTCCCTTAGTTAGTAAACGCAATAACTTTTGCGCAAACCAATCAAAATACGCTTATTGCGATTTTTTTTACCAAACATATGTAGCAGAAAACAAATTGGCCTAAAATGTTAAAAAATTTTAATTTTTACATTTTTTTGGGGGGGAATTTCATATAAAAAATGTGAAAAATATTGTTATTTTTGCAAAATTGTCGCTCTTTTTTTGTTTATAGCGCATGATCAAAAAATCGCACAGGTGATCAAAAGAAAGCTCTGTTTGTGGGAAAAAAAGGACGTCAAATTTGTTTAGGTACAGCATCGCACGACTGCGCAATTGTCCGTTAAAGTCACGCAGTGCCGAATCGCAAAATAGGGCCTGGTCAGGAAGGGGGTAAAATCTTCCGGGGCTTAAGTGGTTAAGGCCTGGTAGGCTGCAATACAATATATTTTCTGTTATGAGTTTAAAACTAATTTAGTCCTGCCAACTGCCATTCCACTGTACAGTAAGACTACCTTGGTGGCCAGGAAGTACACTCTTAATAGACACAGAGATGGCAGTTGGTGGAGCATAGTTACAACGTTAGATCCAATGAGTGCTAGGTGTAATCCAAGACTCTGACCTCTCCTTCACATCCAATCACTGGCTAAATCTTGCCACTTTAACCTCCGCAACATTTCCAGAATTCACCCTTTTCTCACCAGCGACTCCATAAAACAACCACCTATTTACTCCTTGGTTATATCCCGCCTTGACTACTGCCTCCTCACTGGCCTACCTTTACACAGGCTGTTCCCCCCTTCAGTCTATTATGACTGGTGGTGCTGCTGCTAGACTCATACACCTTACTAACCAATCTATGACTGCTGCCCCTCTCTGCCAATCACTTCACTGGCTTCCCCTACCCCAATATTTAAATTCAAAATACTAACTACAACGTACAAAGCCATCCATAACATCACCCCAACTACATCACCAACCTCATCTGCAGATATTGTCCAAGTCGTCCTCTCCGCTCCTCCCAGGACATCTTGCTCTTTAGCTCCCTTGTTAACTCCTCCCATGCTTTCTTCCAGAACTTCTCCAGAGCCTCTCCCATCCTCTGGAACTCCCTTCCCCAGTATGTCCGGTCAGCCCCTACCCTGTCCGTCTTTAGGTGATCCTTAAAAATGAATTTATTCAGGGAAGCCAACCCCACCTCCACCTAAAAATCAGTATTTGTGTCACCTCCATCAGATCATTCCCTGCAGCTACTACCTTTTGTACCACCTCCCCCTCCCTTTAGATTTTAAGCTCCAAGAGCAGGGCCCTCCAATTCCTTCTGTATTGAATGGAGTTGTAATTGTACTGTCCCCCTTTTTATTGCAATGCTTTGTGCAAATATTGGTGCTAAATAAATCCTGTATTATTATAATATTATAAAAATAGAATATATTTTATATATATTAAAAATAGTATTCTTGTAATATTATAATTTTAACACATTAAGGTCATGTTCATACATACTGTTCATACTGCAGTGACCTGAGTTTTACCACAGTGGGTGGATGCAGGTTACCACTAAACAAATCCTGTATTATTATAATATTATTTTAATAATATTATATTAGTAATATTATAATAATAATAACAACACATTAAGGCCCTGTTCATACATACTGCAGTGACCTACATTTTACCACACTGGATGGATGCCAGTCACTGCTAAATAAATCCTGTATTATTATATTATTTTAATAATTTATTATATGAATATATTATATAAAAATATTAATATTATATTATTAGTATTCTTGTAATATTATAACAAAAATAATAACACATTAAGACCCTGTTCATTAATACTGCAGTGCCCTGTTCATTAATAGTGTTGAGCAAACACGGACTGTATTATTCGTGTTCATACCGAATAATTGGATTTTTGCTACCCGAACACTTTACTGTATGTTCGGGTTTAAAATCCGTGTTCGGTCATTTTATTTCCTGTTTTGTATGTAATGGCGCGCTTTTAATGGCGGGCTTTCAACAGCCAATCAACAAGCGTTTAACTGGTGTGCGCCATCACAGCCATGCCTACTAATGTGTTAGTAGCTGTGATTGGCCATCTGAAGCATGTGACCATGTCTTTATAAGTTCGAGAGCCCCAGCGCGCCGCGTCATTCTGCTGTAGTTTAGGGACAGAGCACACATCATACGTGCTGGCTGCTGATTAGGGACAGACAGTGATTCTGTGAAAAATTGTGTCAGAAAAGAATGCAGGGACAGGTCGGAGTGCAGGCAGGGAAGGTTATTAGAGCATTTTAGGGCGAGGCTGGAGATTAGGCAGGGTCAGTCTTCTACATCGATTTTGCTGTGTGGGGGGTGGTGCAGTGAACGATCTTATTGAGTATATTAGGGACAGGCTGGAGATTAGGCAGGGACAGTCTACATCGATTTTGCTATGTGGGGGGTGGTGCAGTGAACAATCTTTTTGCCCTCACTTGAGCCCACTGAGGAGGAGGAGGAGGAGGGAGAAAAAAATCTATATTTATCAGTCTGTTGTGTGCAGCGTTCAGCTATATTTCACTACAGATTGCTGTTCTAATCTGCTATTAAAAAATTAATTTAAAGGGGAATTTTTTTAAAGAGCACTTGCCATGCTCTTAACTACATTTTGTTGCCATTTGCAGCACTCTAGCCCTTTCCATTGGTGTTTTAGAGCCATTTTAGTGCCTGAAAGTTCGGGTCCCCATTGACTTCAATGGGGTTCGGTGTCCGGGTAAAGTTCGGAAAAAGTCCGGGACACGGACCCGGACTTTTTTTTCAAGTTCGGCCAAACCCGCCGAACACGGACATCCAGGTGTCCGCTCAACTCTATTCATTAATACTGCAGTGGCCTGAGTTTTACCACACTGGGTTCTGCAGCAATTAATCCATGGCCTGTGCCTACACTGTGGGTAGAGTTTCTAGCTTTGGCAGCAAGGGAATTGTGGGAGATGGCACTGTGTATCTCATGGCTAAAGATTAAGGGGTTGTTACCAATGGTTGAGCCACTGGCAGAACCTTGAGTTGTAGCGTAATGGGCTGTAAAACAGGTTAGAGGAGATGTAAAGCAACAACCTACTGTGGCATATGACAGGGTCCTGCCAGGTGATGGCAGCCACAGGTAAGTATATACAATTTCTTAAACAGGTTAGTAAACATGGGTGTTAGGAGGAGAGAGGGAGCATTTTTAATATTAGTTGGGTATAGCCTGGAATTGCACTTGATGGCTGGCAGTAGAACCTTGTAATTATGAGTGTTGCGGGTTAAAACCAAAGAGGGGGGGGCAGCGCAAACACTCTAGTGTAGTAACAAAATGAAAAGCCTTTATAAAAAATATAAAATGATCGTACTCACAAAGGTGGAAACATCACAGGCAGTATAGTGTAGAGGAGCAAGCCACTGTTGGGTGCTGTACTACCCCTGATATTTCCACCTTGGTGAGCAGGATTATTTTATATTTTTAATAGAGGCTTTTCATTGTAATACTACACTGGTGCACTCCCCCCTCTTTGTTTTTTGCACAGGTGGGCACCCTCCTTCTTTATTGGCAGCAGCACTCTATAAGGCTCAATTAACACTTGTACTACTGCAAAGTTGCGCTGACTTTGGAGTGCAACTTTGGATGGGTGCAACTTCGATACGACTTTGACCAGTGATATTGGACAACTGTTGCATTGTATAACATTCAGGTATGACTTTCATGCAACTTTTGAGGGTTAAGATTGAAGTCTATGGTCATCAAGTTGCATGAAAGTCGGACCAAAGTAGTGCATGAACTACTCTGAAGTTGCTGCAACTTTAATTCGCACATATATTGGAAAACATGGGGAAAGACATGTCATGCGACTTTGATGTCCAAGTCACAAGTGTGAATGGAGCTTCAGTGTTTCCCTTGTCTAGTCTATGGCTACCTGCTCAAGTGCTATCATTGGTTACATTGTACATATTTGTATCAATTTTGTTTCACCTTGTGTAGTGTTTTTGATTTTCATTTGCTACTATGGGTTAGTTTAGATACTATGATGGTTGATTTACTACGGTAAAACTGGAGAGTGCAAAATCTGGTGCAGCTTTACATAGAAGAACAATTACAAATCTCTCTATGCCTTTCTCTCTCTCCCCCCCTCCTTTCTTGGGAGGGAGAATTTATGTTGTTATGCATCAGGGCAATTACCCTTACAGACACCTGGGTTAATGTTTTTATCACCTCCGACACGGATCATTCGCTAGCTTGAGACAGACCTGCTGATAAGAACCCACCATTGGGGTTATGTATCCATCCAAACAGCTATAATAAACGCTCTATTGGTGTGAACGTTAAACCAATGAGTATCTTATTTTTAATTGTTATCAAGGGGGACATATGGAGAGATTATATAAAGCCTAGCAGAAGATAGACTACATATCAATTTTACCTTGTAGGCTCATGGGCCAGCTCAGGAAGTATTAATATCTATAAAATAAGTGGACGTGATGAATCCCTAAACCTAAGCATGTAAGTACTTTCTGCAAATGCAATACAAAACATTGAACATCAGTGAGAGTATATATTTTATGCTGCTATTGCCATCTTCCTGGCAGATTGGTTTGTCCCCACATCTGGCTTAAAGCCTTTTGCGGCCACGCGTGAGTTATCCATCCTGGTTTGACCGCACTCCAGTAGATGAAGATAAAATGTTTCTTTATTGTAGATATAAATCGGACAAGACAAGACAAATTAGCCATAATCAGTTGACGCGTTTCACGATTTAAGATCGCTTAATCATAACATTGTATTATGATTAAACGATCTTGAATCGTGAAATGTGTCAACTGATTGTGGCTCATTTGTCTTGTCCAATCTATATCTACAATAAAGAAACATTTTATCTTCATCTACTGGAGTATGGTCAAACCTTTTTGTATGCATTGGATGGACTCAGACTGCGGAGTGGACCTGTACCTGGTGGTTACTTTGGGGTAATATTAAACCTTATAATTGCTAAAAACTGCAGGTTTAATTGGCTAATGATAAAAGTGCAAATTTAGGGGAAAATGTTAGGCTGCATTTGTATTTTAAAGAATATTTAAATTCAAGAAATGCACTGCAGTTTACCAGATTTAGGGTGTGGTTGTTACATTAGTTCTCTGACAGACTCCATGGCAGCATACATTTCAGTAGCCCTGCCCTCGCTTCTACCCCATAGGACTCTGGCTCCCATCAATTTTCAGGCTGAGACAGAGGCTGCATTCCTTTTTTGTTCTCCTTCCTCATAGGACCAATTTTATATGACGTTTTTATATGACTACCTTTTGGAAGTATCGGCGGCTGGGTCTTGTGAGGGTCAGCTGTGCAGATGTCAGGAGCATTCTGTGGTACCCAGAAGTCTTCCAGGATGGCGTGAGTGGTCACTTATTCCCCCTCTATCTGCAGGGTTGCATTAAGGCACACATGTGTAGAGAATCGATGCCTAGAGAGTGGGCCCTGCCATTGGTGGGTGTTTGCATTGGCTGGGAACCCTGCTTTTAGCTGGAGGCAGTTAAGTGTGCAATCCTGCCTCTGGGATCTGGGTCACCCTGCGGATGCTTCGATTGCCTTTGGAAGAGGTCTAGGATACCAAAGTATGTTTGGCTTGAGGTCAGCAAAAGGGAGCCATGTGGGCTATTAGGGGGTAACTCCACTTGTAAAAAAAAAAATAACAAAAACATATGGAGATGACTATGCTCTCTGAGTGATCAATGTACATTGCAGCATTTTTTCAAAGTTTGGTGCAGTTGCCTACCTTTGTCTTTTTTTCTGTCCTAAGTAGATAACTGTTTGTTTAAGCATGGCTTGCTTTCTGCTTCCTTAGGCCTCTTTCACACGGCCGCTCCACATGTCCGTATATCACCCCATCCATTTGCGGGTGATATATGGACATAATGCATGTCAGTGGGATTGCTGATGTCAGCGGATGACCATCCGCTGACATCCGATTTGCGTCCTTTCAGTTCTGTTCCGTTTTTTGGAACGGAACAGAACCCTATTTTTCTTCCGTTTTAAAAAACGGAACGGATGCAAAATCGTATGTCAGCGGTGTCATCCGCAATCCCCATAGACATGCATTATGTCCGCATATTATCCGCAAACGGATGGGATGATATAAAGGGCATATGGACCGGATGACACAAGTGTCATCCGTGTCCGTGAAAAAAAATCAGTGCCGGAGCGGAGATAAAAAACGGAGTGGCCGTGTGAAAGAGGCCTTAATCACCTGCTGTAGTGGTGCTCTGATGTGAGAAGCTGTAGTGTCAGTATTCCTTTAGCAGTAGTTAACCCTTTAGGGGTTTTTCTCACCTAGCAAACAGAAATAACTATAAAACTTGTCTTTTGATAGCTAAGGAAAAGTACAGAAGCTGAAGTTTGAATTATGAGGTTTTTTTTTTTAATAAATTACATTTATTCATTTAAGCATGAGTAGCTATTGTACATGTTATAGTATTTTTTTTTTTCTTAACAATGTGGAGTTCTCCCTTTTCTCATATTTTAGCAGGGATTTATTTCTTACTGCAACAGGTCCCTGTGCAGCTGGCAGTCTAATCCCTCTATGCTGTGGCTGCTCTAACCAGGTTACAGGTGGAGGGGGGCAGTGTCTTTCTTACTGGTACTGTTCCTGGATTGTCATCCCTTCTGCAGGCCTCCTAAAGCTGGTTTATGGGAAGCTGACTAATGGACACTTGCTATTAAGACTCTCCAGATCTTTATGTATTATGCACACAGAACTCTGAGCCCTTGGTTGGCAGAGCCCTGAATGAATTTGACAGTGACCAACAGGTTGCCACAGGTAGTCAAGACACTCTAAAAGAGTCTGATACAACTCTACCTGTGCAAGGATTCTCTTCTTTAACAATGTCAAGCTTTTTACTTGCAGGATTAGTCAACTGGCCAATTTATCTTCTTCAAACAATTCCTAAAAGGAAGATGAGCATGATCTATATGCAGGTTTCTGCATCTTCTTTTTTGTAAGACTATTAGGATGCTTAAAATGTAAGATCCTGCAGAGGTACCTGCAATGCAAGCATTTTTTAGCACTTCCAAAGGAGTGTGTTGCTAGATGCTCATTCTAGAAGAGTGGTGCAAAATTGAACAGAGCAACAGAATGTTTTAGTGGTCAGCACCTTGCAGCACTTGGTTTCTCATTTCAAACCCCAACCAGGACACTTCTACCTGCACTGTAGGATGTGAGATTAGACATTTATGAGGAAGAGTTTCCCCAGCAAAATAAGTCAACTATTTGGATAACGTGGCCTTAATGAGCTTAGCCGTACGCATGGAGTTGACATTGGCGGATGCTGTGTCCTTCAGGAGTATACTTAAGATGATTGGGGTATCCTTGGGTGGTGACTTTGTGTTGGTCTTGTCCTTAGGAAATATATCTGTCTGCAGTTGCAGCCTGTGAACTTGCCCTAATCCTTGCCTCTCTTCCAATGCAATGGAAGTTGGGATGAAGATATTAATTCTACCCTGAAGAATAATTCCGACAAGTGGGACAATCTTGTCTGTTTTTCCAGAGTTTAAACTGTCTCCTTTAAGGGCTAGCTTCATTTGATAGCAAACAGCTAGGATTGCATTTAGTCTGACCTCCTGCCTTAAAGTATATGTCTGCCGAATGAAAGATGACTGCAGTTCAAGAGTTGGTGTCTTAAGCCCCGTACACACGTAGCGATCGTCGGCCGAACGATCGGCCGTCTTTTGTCCAGGGCTGTCGTGTCTGTTGAAAACTGCAAAAGACAGCACACGAATTTTGTCAGCCAACAACAGCCGACTGCAGAAGTGATGTCATGTGATGGTTAACTTTCCTTGTCTTTTTTCTTTTCTGAGCATGCCCAGTCTTGCAAATCTGCTGTCTGTCGGCGGAAATCTGTACTGACTGGCGAACAATCGGCCGTTCTGGTGTTGGCCAACAAAAATTTTAATGCCTGCACGACAGATTCTGTTCGGCCGAAAATGCGCTGTCGGAAGCATCATACTAACAAGCCTACAATCGGCCGATCGGTCGTCGGCCGAATATTTACGGCCGACAATCGCTACGTGTGTACGGGGCTTAACTCTAAACAGGTTTGTTTCTGAAGTTCGGCTTGGAGTTCAGAAAGAACTGAAGAGAGAAATAGAGTCCTCAACCAAAAAAGTCAGTAAAGAGCTCCACTTCTGAGGGAAAGGTTTCTTACTGTTCTTTTTCAGATTGTGCCACCCATACATATCTTATGGGTACCTGGTTGCTCCTCTTCTGATAGGAGGGTACAGCTTTGGTCTCCGATGGTTGGACCCTCAAGACAAGCACTTCAAGCCATGTTGGACAATCAGTCACCTTCAAGCCTCTGACTGTGCCAGGAGGAATCCTTTGCTTCAGAAACAATAGACAAGTTCTGCTAGCCAATGTCAATCTTACCATCTCTAGGGACGGCAATTCCAATTCCGGGCGGTTGTGTTTTTAAGAGGAGTCATAGTGTTGCTCAGAGGGATGCCCATTTCAAACTCTTAAGGCCCGTACACACAACAAGAAAAGTTAGTATAGTGCTTTTGACAGCGATTACGAATTTTCGCACGACAAATGCTGAATGTGCAGGCTATAAACACAACATCCGATTTTCGTTGAATTAGTACAATTTTCACCCGACAAATATCGTAAGAGCAAGACTATGCATGCTCGGAAACGAAAGAATACGTACAAAACAATTCAACACAATACATCACTTCTGAAGATGAATTCTGTCATACGAGTATTTTTATATGAAAGTAACCTCTTTACTTTCGATATGAGACTAGCATGCAACAAAAACGGATGAAAATTTGTCTGATAATCTGATCATGTGTATGAGGCTTTAGAGCGGTCTTCGCCAACGTACCTGTTTCTACATAAGTCAAGACTTTATGCAGCATACAGGTCTGCTGGTTGGATTCTGAATTCACTCCTATTCAAGACCGGGATCCCTGTCAAGAATACAGAGGGAGTTCTAAGAACCCTATAAGAGATTGGCTGGCTAGTCTTTCAAAAAGGGTTATCTGACTCCAACGCAAATTCTTGTGTATCTGACAGCCTAAAGCTGGATACACACTATCCAACTTTTGTGGTTAGATTTCCTTCAGATTTACCTTTTCTAAGTAGTGCAAGGGCCTGCCAGATTGCATACAAGTTGAAAGTGTTTAGATTTGACCTCATATTATATGGTTTTGGTAAGTCTAAAGGAAAAAGTCTTCAGAAAATCTTATAGTGCGTATGGCCCATTATTCATCACTGTTCAGACTACATTGTTTTTGCCATTAGAGCATTCTGGTGGTAGGACGCTGGGTAATTCTGGCTTTCCTCTCTTCACCTGTCAGTGTCTCAGTGCTTGATGATCAAGACCATGGTCTCTCCCATCCCTATACTGAGGTGGACTCAATGGAAAAGGCCTCCTGCCCTGAAAGGGTTTTTTTCTCCAATGTTTTTCATGCACCCAGCTATTCATGTCTCGCAAACATGCAGATGAAGCCTTGGGTGCTGGTACATTAATAAATCTTCTGTGCTGCGGAGCTACTGGCAGTGGAACTCCCCTGTTGGGAAGTTGTTTTGCAAGTGGAACTCCCCTATTGGAAAGTTGTTTGCCAGTAAAACTCCCCTGTGGTGTGCCCCTGGGGGCAGGTCAGAACCTGCAGGGTCAGTCCACTAAAAGAGATAGAGATGACAGTGATCTGGGTGGAGAAGAAACTCTCTAACATCTCATTGAGTCTACATTCAGAACTTCTGGGAAGAACCCATATTTTGTGGCCCAATTGGGTAGCAAGTGGTTCCTACATCCAGGTTCCTTCAAGTGAATTTCATCTCTGGACAAGATTTCAGAGTTAGATCTGCTAGCATCACCTATTACAAGGCGGAAAGCTTTTTTCCTAGGGGCGTGGGCCAAGACCTAGGTGCGGATGCTGTGAAGGATCAGGAAAGGTCTCACAAGCTATATGCTTTCCCTCAAGTCTGATCCATATATAGTTTTGGGGTCTGTTGCTAAAGACACTGGCAATTATTGAAGTAATTCCCCATTGGCCAAACAGGCCTTGGTTCCTGCTTTAGATGCTGGGTTATCGGATTGAAGTCCTTTCTGTCAGATGATATTTGTCGCAGAATGCAATACTCCACCCTTGTTCATCTCTTCCAGTTTCTCATCCTGGGAGGAGGAGACTGATCAGGGTTGGCTGTTTTTATCTAAGCTAATATCTATAAATCCTAGAAAAGGATTTGATTTAGGCTGGTTTAATTTGGACTGCTTTGTTTTCTTTTGCTTCAGTCCTCTGGTCAGGTACATTCTGGACTTTAACTGATATTAGGCTTTCTTATAAAGCAGATCTCTGCAAGCCCTGTCATATCCAATGTCTCACAGGTGGACTCATCAAATGCTTTGTTGGAGGGCTCCATCTGAGACTCGAGGGAAAGCCAGGACTCTAGGTGGGATTTACTACCACCTCTAGATGAGATCTCTTTTTGGTCCAGCTTGAGTAAAGACATGCGACATGCATGAAGACATGCACTCTAAGGGCTATTTCATCTACCAGGAAGTTTGCCAAGATCAAAGCTGTAAGCTAGGAAGGATCCTTTAATGACTTACAGCTCCAGGTGGGATCACCTCCAGTCTAGTTGGAGTAAGGCTTGAGCCATGATGCCAATCTTTCTAAAGGCTACATCCTCAGGAGGACATTTGCCAGAATCAGGGCCTTTAGGACCCTTTGGCGGCTTGCTGTTCCAACTGAGATCTCCTTCAGTCCAGTTTTGAGTAAAGGCTCAGTCATGAAGACAGCCTCTTTAAGAGTTCTTTTTTTACTCAGTCAGAAGGTTTGCCAGGATCTGTCTCTTGGGCCACGAGGGATCCTTGTTGGCATTCTGCCTAGTATGGGTAGTGTTTATATCCATACTGGGTTGCAAACTGAGGTTGCTTTGGCATCCTTTGAGAACAAAAGTTTTGTTCCATGGATATTGGGATACTTTGAGCATGCTCACAAGTTACAGCTTTGCTTAGAGTGCCACTCTCTCTAGCAAGACCAGCAGGATGGCGATACCTTCCAGAATCACTGCTGGATGGGTCATTCCTGCTAGCCAATAGGCTTATAGAGCTTAGGGTTTGGTTCCTACAGGAGTAGTGTCAACGCACTCAACCAGGAGTGTGTAGGCTTTGTGGGCTTCCTGTAAAAGGTCGTCAGAAATATTTGTAGGGGGGGGGCTGACATGTCTTCCATTAACCACTTTACCACCGGAGGATTTTGCTGTCTTACGTCCAGGCCACTTTTTGCGATTCGGCACTGTGCAACTTTAACTAACAATTGCGCGGTCATGCAACGCCGTACCCAAACAAAATTTACGTCTTTTTTTCCCCCACAAACAGAGCTTTCTTTTGATGGTATTTGATCACCTCTGCGCTTTTTATTTTTTGCGATATTAATAAAAAAATTCGAAAAAGTTTGAAAAAACAACAATATTTTTCTACTTTGACGGTTAAAAAATATCCAATATATTAAATTTTCGTCATATTTAGGCCAAAATGTATTTAGCTACATGTCTTTGACAAAAAAATTCTCAATGAGCGTATTTTTAACCGCTTTAAGACCGGAAGATTTTATCCCATTCCTGACCAGGCCATATTTTGCGATTCGGCACTGCGTTACTTTAACGGACAACTGCGCGGTTGTGCGATGCTGTACCCAAATTAAATTGATGTCCTTTTTTTCCCCGACAAATAGAGCTTTCTTTTGGTGGTATTTGATCACCTGTGCGATGTTTACTTTTTGCGCTATAAACAAAAAAATAGCGACAATTTTGAAAAAACAATATTTTTCGCATTTTTTTTTTTTAATATGAAATCCCCCCCCCCAAAAAAAAATGTAAAAATCAAAATTTTTTAACATTTTAGGCCAATTTGTTTTCTGCTACAAATTTTTTTTTTTTACCAAAATCGCAATAAGCGTATTTTGATGATTGGTTTGCGCAAAAGTTATCTCTGCTACTAACTACGGGGAATTTATGTCATTTTTATTGTTTTTTTTTTTCTAACTAGTAATGGCGGCGATCTGCGATTTTTTTGTGGGACTGCGACATTGCGGCAGACAGATTGGACCCTTGACTGGCATTTTTGACAATTTTGGGGGTACCAGTGACATTACTACAGTAATCAGTGCTATAAATATGCACCGTTACTGTAAAAATTACACTGGCAGGGAAGGGGTTAATTTTTATTGGTGATCAAGGGGTTAATGTATGCCTGGTGCTTACTAACGTGTGTGGGGGGAGGGGACCAAGTGACACAGGCACAGATCACAGGTTCAGCTATGCTGAATCCTGCAATCTGTCCCTGCCTGTCACTTAGAAGATCCGCCTGCTTTGTTTACACAAGCGGGCGGATTTCCACACTCGATCCCCGACGATCGGGGAAGAGCGGCGGTGATCACCCCCTCTCTTCCACTGGGCTGACTCCCGCTGTGATTGAATACAGCGGGAGCGAGCCTCCGGTGGCAAGCGCACGCGCGCCGCACACAAGGGGAGGAGTCCAGCGACGTAGGTCTACGTCGCTGGACCACATCGAGACACTTTGCTGCAGTACGGTCAACGTGACCGATCGGCAAGTGGTTAAGGTTGTTCTGGCTCATTATGGGGTGTAACTAACGTCCTTATATTGTTGATATCTATTCATAAGGTTTCTGTTGGCTAAGTGCTATAATTAAAACCCTACTTTTTTCAGCATCCCACCCTTGTTTTTTAGGGCTAGTTAGTTCTCAAACATATGCTGCCATTGAGTCTATCAGGAAAACAGAAATTTCCTATCAAATACTTACTATAATTTTCCTTTCCTGTTAAGACTCCATGGCAGCTTGAGTTCCCTCCCAGTGACATGAGTAGGCTAGTTATGGAACACAGCCACTGACTCATGGGAGTGGGGTCCTATGGGGTAGGAGCGAGGCTGGGGCTACCCATACATATTCTGCAATGGAGTCCATCAGGAAAGGAAAATTGCTGTAAGTATTTGATAGGCACATTTCTGTTTATTTTTTTTCAGTCTAAAAATATTTTCAGCAAATACAGTATATACCTGTTCATCTTGCTAGAAATGCTTTGTCTCTTCTTGCAAGCCCCACTCAACATTATTATTTTTCTACTGTAATCCACTTATCTTCCCATCCCCTGTGTAATAGAAATAATCAAAGGCAGACATGTTTTAGTCCAGCCTGGATGACATCCATGGCTTCCTCCAGAGATACACTGGAGAAGTGACAACTAGGAAGAAGAGTGTTATGCACAGGTTTACCAGATAAAACAAAGGAAAAAAGACTGTAAATACATTTAATGCAGCAACCCAATCTAAGGAGTAGTATTGCTAAGCTGCAAAAAGTTTTTGCTTTTTTTTGTTAGAAATGCTTCAATTTAACCACTTAAGCCCCGGAGGATTTGGCTGCTAAACGACCAGGGGGTATTTTGCGATTCGGCACTGCGTGACTTTAACGGACAATTGCGCGGTTGTGCGACGCTGTACCTAAACGAATTTGACGTCCTTTTTTTCCCCACAAACAGAGCTTTCTTTTGGTGGTATTTGATCACCTGTGCGATTTTTTGATCACACGCTATAAACAAAAAAATAGCGTCAATTTTGCAAAAATAACTATATTTTTCACATTTTTTTATATGAAATTCCCCCCCAAAAAAATGTAAAAATCAAAATTTTTTAACATTTTCAGCCAATTTGTTTTACGCTACATAGGTTTGGTAAAAAAAAAAAAAAAAAATCGCAAAAAGCGTATTTTTATTGGTTTGCGCAAAAGTTATCGCGTTTACTAACAAAGGGAAAGATTTTTGTCTTTTTTTTTTTAACGCGTAATGGCGGCGATCTGCGATTTTTTTTGCGGTACTGCGACATTGGGGCGGACAGATCGGACCCTTGACAGACATTTTTGACACTTTTGGGGTTACCAGTGACATTTCTACAGTAATCGGTGCTATACATATGCACTGTTACTGTAAAAATACACTGGTAGTGAAGGGGTTAACTTTATTTGAGAGGGAGGGGCTGTGTGAGTCCCTAGGGGCGTGATTCTTACTGTGATTGGCTGTGGCTTGAGCTGTAGGGACACTGATCAACGGTTCTACATTGTAGAACTGTGTGATAAGTGTCTTTACCCCGAGGAGAATGACAGGTGGCTTGTTTACACAAGCTGCCTGACTTTCTCCCTCTCCCCCGCCGATCGCCGAGTGACCGGCGGACATCAGGTCCGCCGGTTACACGCGGGGGGGAGGGGGGGATCCGTGACCGCGCGGGTGCGCGCTCGCTCCCCAGAGCCTCACAGGCTAGCGACGTAGACGTACGTCGCTCTGCCTGTGAGGGGCTGACTGCTGCAGTAAATATACTGCGAGCAGTCGGCAAGCGGTTAAACAAGCTTTGAAGTGTGGTTCACTAAGCAAAGTAAACGTTTTCCAAAATTCAATCCGTACGTAGCTCTCAAAGTTGTTTAGTTCATATCTTGGGGGTGCACAGGAAGCTGGTGCTGTGTAATTACAGTCTGTGGGATAAGTGTACCAATAATTATACCCAGCACTGATGTTGGTCATTGTGAGGAAAAAGGATTTCTTGCTCAGACTAATAGTAATTAACGTAATTTCCCCATGCTGTAGGCTCTAAGAATCTGCCCAGTGCTCTGCTTCAGAGACAAATAAATGCTTCAGTCCAGCTAAAATTGTCGACTCTGATGTCATTTTTTTTTTCACGTTTTCTCTAATCCCGCTGTACAAAAATATCAGCCAATAGATTTTAGAGTACAAAATACCTTCCCCAACTTGACACTGAACATTGATCAAAAATGAGATACTAAAACCTACAGGACCTGATTCCTAATGAGACACTTTCTGTACCTATTCAGTGCCTTCTCATAGATCACCACTCCAGAAAGGTATGCACACTAATCCACCTTCCCTTTCCACCACAGGAGCTCACCACAATTAAGCTCTGATGTCACAATTTAGCTGGGTGATGTTACTGTAGCCCCTCATGCATTCTGACCCGGCAATGGGCTACTGAGGGCCAAGCACTGTAATCTGCAATAGATCACATGCTCCCCCATACCTAAAAGCCCTGTTGCACTATAGAATTGGAGCTGGGGGTGGCAGGGGATTACAGATGGGCAAGTACTATGCTTGGTGGGCAATCAGGATGCGCTGTCATTATACCCTTAAAGTGTTACTAAACCCATAACAGTAAAAGCAGTCTGTAGATGCAGTAAAGCATTTGCTTGTTATACTGACTGTAGAACCTAAAGTATAAATCCTGCACACTGTGTAAAAGGGTGTTTGATCCTGTCTTCTCTGCTTTTTTCCTTCTTTTAATGTTCCCAATCCATCTCCTGATAGAACAGAGCCTTGGAGGTACTCTGCACATGCTCAGTTTGGTGTGTATTGCTAGAGTTTTTTTTGTCTTGGGAGGGTGCATGTGATCAGCACAGGGCCAATCGGCACTGTCAAGACAAAGGGTCAGTGGTCCTGCAGCCTTATAGGGCAGTCAGAGCAGAATGAAAACTCCTCCTGCAAGCTTTAACCAGACACTGATATAAGTCACAAGACTGCTACAGTATATACTGCTGATTGGAAAAAGTATTCAGCAGTTTATATTATCAAAAATAATTGCATTTCCAGCAGTTTATTTTATCTAAAATAATTGCATTTCCATGTTTTATGTACTGTGGCAGACCTGATATAGTGAATGCAGGGTCCTGGGTTTAGTACCACTTTAAACACTTGCCGACCACCCGCCGCATATATACTGCTGCAGGCTGGAGCGATTCTGGGGGCATGCGCGCACCCCATTCGCCAGCGGGGAAGCTGATTCACGGAGACAACGGCCGCGATTGCCGCCGGGCACCAGCAATCGCTTCCTGTGTGTGTCCACAGCAGACCGTTGTTTTCTCAGGAATCAATACAGAGTGCCTGTGTTCCTCCTATTTAGAATCACAGGTCTCTGTGTTGATTCCACAAGCCCATCCCCCTCATGGTTAGAAAACATCCCCTAGGCATACATGTAACCCTTTGATCGCCCCTGAGTTAACCCCTTCCCTGCCAGTGTCATTATTACAGTAACAGTACATATTTTTAGCACTGATTACTTTAGTAATGTTACTGGTCGCCTCAAAAATGTCAGTTAGGGGTCCGATCTATCCGCCGCAATGTTGCAGTCCTGCTAAAAATCGCCGATCATCGCCATTACTAGTATAAAAAAAAAATTAAATAAAAAAAAAAAAAAAACACATAAACCTTTCCCCTAGTTTGTACACGCGATAACTTCTGCGCAAACCAATCAAAAATTTTTTTTTACCAAAAATATGTAGAATACAAAATGGCCTAAAATGATGAAAACATTCGATTTTTACCTTTTTTTTTGGGAATGTTATATAGCAGAAAGTGAAAAAACTGAATTTTTGTAAAATCTTACCTGTAAAATTCCTTTCGTCACATATGGGGTATTAGACTTTGCTCCGAAGGAGTAGCTAGGCAACAGAATATGTTAACATTAAAGCTTTTAACATATCCCACCCTCAAGGGGTGGTCCCCTCCGTCAATACCCTCCTACTTCCTGCAACCATATCTCAGTTTCAGTGAAATAGCAGTAGAGTATACAACCAAACCCCAAAAGAGGGGCGGGGACTGTCGGAGGACTCAGAGAAAGGAATTTTACAGGTAAGATTTTACAAAAATTCCGTTTTCTCTTACGTCCTCCGACAGTCGCCGCCTCTTCATATTCGTCACATATGGGGACGTCCCAAAGCAGTGCAAACATGAGGGGTGGGAAACGCATCCGCGCCGAAAGGCAACGCAGTCTCCGCATCAAAGAAAGGAACCTTACCAAAGGAAGGAAACCAGCTGGGCTACAGGAAAAATAATTGCTCAACAGGAGCAACAACCCAGGAAAAGACAAAGAACCAGGGGATAAAAAAAACTTATCCCAACAGCCAGAGGTCCCCAACAAGGGTTTCTAGGGAATTGCCGCACTAAGAACCTTGCGGCCAAAAGAAGCATCCGCCGATGCCTGAACATCTACTTTGTAGAATTTTGTGAAAGTGTGTACGGTTGACCAGGTCGCCGCCTTACACACCTGGGCTACAGAAGCCCCATGACGACAGGCCCAAGACGTACTCAGAGATCTAGTAGAGTGCTCCTTCACAGGCACAGGGGGAACCTTCCCCTGCAAGGCATACGCCTGTTCAATGGTCTGCCTGATCCATTTGGCGATGGTAGAGGCCGACTCCGCCATGCCCTTCCGAGGACCCTCTGGAAGAACAAACAAGGGGTCCGTCTTTCGAAAAGACTCAGTCGATTTAAGGTAAACCCTTATCCCCTGAACAACATCCAAAGAATGTAGTCTCACCTCCTTTGGATGTTTAGGCTTCGCGCACAGCGAAGGCAAGACAATATCTTCATTAAGATGGAATTCCGAAACTCGCTTCGGAAGAAAAGAAGGATTAGGTCGCAAGACCACCTTATCCAAATGAACAACCAGATACGGAGACTTGCAGGACAAAGCTGCCAGCTCCGACACTCTGCGAGCCGAAGTGATCGCAACCAAAAAGGCGACCTTTTTGGACAACATAGACAACGAGATCTCCCTGATCTGTTCAAAAGGAGCACGTTGTAACACAGATAGAACGAGATTCAAGTCCCAAGGAGGCAGAGGATCCCTCCTAGGAGGAACCAGATGCCGCACTCCCTGAACAAAAGTGCCAACCAAGGAGTTGGAAGCCACGGGACGTTGAAACAGAACGGCCAGCGCAGACACCTGACCCTTTATCGTAGCCAGCGCCAAACGCTGATCGACACCTGTTTGAAGGAAGGACAGCACTCGGGAAACCGAGTACGTGCGGGGTGAAAACCCCCTGGACTCACACCAGGCAAAATAGGCCTTCCAACTACGGTAGTAAACCTTCCCCGAGGAAGACTTCCTCGCGTTGATCAAGGTATGAACGACCTCTGGGGAGAGACCCTTCTCTTTCAGGACCTCGGTCTCAACAGCCAGGCCGTCAAAGCCAGCGACTGTAAAGCAGGATGGTATATCGGCCCTTGAGACAGGAGATCGTCTCGAAGAGGCAGACGCCACGGGGCGTCGACCGCCAGATTCACAAGGTCTGCGTACCAGGACCGGCGAGGCCAGTCCGGTGCCACAAGAATCACCGTGCTGCGTTCCGAGTGTAACCTGCGAAGGAACCTGGACAGCAACTGAATCGGTGGAAACACGTACATCAGCTTGTACTGATGCCACTGGGCCACTAACGCGTCTGCCCGAGGGTCGCGCGTCCTTGCCACAAACCTTCTCACCTTGTTGTTGAGACGAGACGCGAACAGGTCCACATCTGGAAGACCCCACTTCGCGCACAACATCTGGAAGACAGCCGGGTGGAGAGACCATTCCCCCTGATCCAGGGTCTGGCGACTCAGATAGTCCGCCTGCCAGTTCTCCACCCCTGGAATGTGAACCGCCGTTATCGCCGGGACATGAGTCTCGGCCCAAGACAGAATGTCGGCCACTTCTCGAGCCACTCGGGCACTCCTGGTGCCCCCTTGGTGGTTGATGTAGGCCACCGCCGTGGCATTGTCCGTCTGCACCCGAACCGGGCAGCCCTGCAGCCGGTCCGTCCAGCGATGAAGACAGAGATTTATCGCCCGCAATTCCAGAATGTTGATCGGAAGGGAGGACTCCCCCTCCGACCAAGTTCCCTGGGCGGACAGAACGCCCAGAACACCACCCCAGCCCGACAGGCTGGCATCCGTGGTGATTACCGTCCACGAGATAGGACGAAACGACTTGCCCCCGGACACCATCGGGGACTGGAGCCACCACAGAAGGTCTCTTCTGGTGCGATGACTCAACGAGATTTGAAGATCCAGAGATTGAGGTCGCCCGTCCCACATGGACAGGATCTCCGCTTGGAGACCCCGCGTGTGAAACTGGGCGAAGGGAATCGCCTCGAAGGCCGAAACCATCAATCCCAGACATCTCATGCACGTCCGCAGAGACGAGTGCGGAACGTCCCTGAGGGACCTGACTTCCTCCTGAAGAGTTCTGAGTTTGTCTTCCGGCAGGAAGACCTTCGCCTGCACCGAGTCCAGGATCATTCCCAGGTAGGGAAGACGAACCGACGGACTCAGTGTCGACTTTGGAAAATTTATCGTCCAACAAAACTCCTGCAGAGTTTGCATCGTGACAGACAGGTCCTTCTCCAGACCCTGGCTGGTCGCAGACCGAACCAGAATGTCGTCCAGATACCCCAGGACAGAAATGCCCTGGGCTCTCAATAATGCCAGAACCGGTGCAAGCACCTTGGTGAAAACCCGCGGAGCCGAGGCGAGACCAAAAGGCAACGCCACGAACTGGTAGTGATCCTCCGCAATGGCGAATTGAAGGTACCTCTGGTGACCCTCGAAAATGGGGATGTGAAGATACGCATCCTTCAAATCGATGGAGGCCATGAATTCCCCCGGAACCAGGGCAGCCACCACCGACCGCAGGGATTCCATGCGGAACTTGCGAACCCGCACAGAGCGGTTCAGAGCCTTCAAGTCCAGAATTGGACGAACCTTGCCCTCCTTCCTGGGCACGGTGAACAGATTGGAATAGAACCCCCGAAATCTGTCCCGATGAGGCACCGGAACCACCACTCCCTGAGCCCTCAGGTCCCGCATCGCCAGGTGCAGGTCCCGTAAACGCTCTGGAGACAGTTGAAGATTTGAGGGAAAAAATCTGCTCTCCGGCCGAGAGAGAAACTCAATCTTGTAACCAGATCGAACCATCTCCTGAACCCATCTGTCCCGCACGCGGGCCAACCAGGGTTGAAGAAAACCGAGCAAGCGTCCCCCCACCCCAAAACTGGGTGAGGGCGCCCCTTCAGGCCGCACTGTTATGGGCTGCGGATCCGGATTGACCGGACTTCTGTTTTCCCAGACCAGGGCTTCTTTTGAGAGCCTTGACCTTTGAACGGTTTGCCCTTGTAGTGCGACCGAAAGGCACGAAAGGACCCCTGAGGGGGCCGAAAATTAGCATGCTTCTTCCCAGAAGCCCCCTTAGCCTTGGGGAAATGGATGCAAGAGAGTGCTCTTACCTCCGGTGATCCCCTTAATCAACACATCCAAGGACTCCCCAAAAAGGCGAGACCCATCATAAGGCAGATTGGCTAAGGTCTTACGTGAAGATTGGTCCACCGACCAACATTTCAACCAAACCAGGCGGCGAGACAACACCGCCACGCTGTGCACACGTGCAGCCAACGGGACTAAGTCCAAGTCCGCATCACACAGATACATGACACCCTGGTGGATTTGATCCACCATATCCAGGGTCGCCGGCGAGGCCGAATCGGCCACTAGGACGCGCCTAAGCATCTGCGTCCAACTTGCGACAGCCTGGGCCGCCATGAGAGAGGCAAACAGAGCCTTAAGCATAGAACCCGTAACAGAGTAAGTATGACGGGCAAGAGACTCCAATCTCCTATCCGTGGCATCACGGAACACTGGGGAATCCTCTGCAGGAATCGCAGTGGATTTGTTCAAAACCGCAATTGCGTGATCCACCGGGGGTGGCACACACCACCGTTCATCAGTGGAAGGTGAGAAAGGATAACGCAGCTTGAACCTACTTGGCACAGCAAAAGGTTTGCGTAGATTGCGCCATTGTTCCTTAACAGCGCGCTGAAAATCATCATTGCAGGGAAAAACCTGCGGCGTCCTGCGTTTTCTCTGCGTCCCATAAGCCGCCAAGGCAGCGGGGGGACACACTTCATCCTGCAAACGCAGCGTTTGTTTTATGGAAGCAATCAATTCATCCATGATTGCAAGCTCTTCAGGCGAGCCAGGGGCAGAATTATCAACCCCTTCAACTTCAGCCTCCACCTCGGACCCCACTAGATCCAGGGAGGAGCGGGACCCCGATAAGGAGACCCCCGCCATAACAGCCCCATCACCTTCACCCTCAGAATCAGAGGAAAGAGAAACTCTGGGTCTCTTAGTAGAGTGAGCAGCCACCAGCATCTGCACGTGAGCAGCAAGGCCAGCCACAATAGTGGCTAAATCCCCCCCTGGGGGGGAAACAGCAGTCCCCTGGCTTTCCACCAAGGCGGTAGGAAATTTGCCCTCCTGAGAATCCATTGCCCCAATATCAAATGCCGGATAATAAAGGGTTAACTGCCCCTTTAACAAGCGCGGCGAGCGCAGCCCACCGCACCACACACAAGCACAATGAGACCCCCACAGGGACGATAAAACTGACACAGGCAATGGATAAGAAGGATATAACCTGAGGAGACCCTCGCCGCTGCTGCTGCCTCGATCGGTGTACCCAGGAGAAGAGGAAGTGATGCGACCAGGGCGCTCTATTAAAGCCTATGGAAGGCTACAAGAAAATGGCCGCCATGCATGTAGAACATGCGGCCGGAGCGAGTGTAGGCAAAATGGCGCCGTTTGGCGCCGAAACCGCCGCTCCACAGTACAGTAATGCACACATGTTATCCATATATAAAAAACATGGTAGATCGCCGCAGCGATCGCTGTATAGTGCCCAAACATGCCACAAAACATGCCCCACAGCACACAGCTTCTCACACTGGCAAAGCTGACACACATAGTGTCACACAGCTCCCCCCCCCCCCCCCCTTGCAGCCCACAGCATGCAACCGAGTGATAGGGAGACAAACAGTGAGAACAGAGGCAGGTTACACAGTCCCAGACTGACACCCCCCCCAGACAGACAGGTCCCCACATAGATACACTTACCTCACAATGGTGTGGGGGACCCGCACAGGCGAACAAGCCGCTGCACATGAGGCAGGGAGAGTCGCATACAAGACGCACAAAATGGGGGTTAAGAAACCAAACAGCGTTCGGTGAGGTAGCCACCTCACCAATCATCCCTGCACCGAACAGGGATGGGTCGTTCACTGTGCCAGGAGCGTTACCTGGCTGAACGCTCGATGGCAGGCTGGGAAGCCACTGACCCACGACCTGCGACCAGGGGGATCAGCCCGAGACCCAGCCCGCATGATCCTCTTCATCAGAAGAACTAACTAATGCTGACAAAAAGAACAGCTAAGTAAAGGTAGAGAGAAAACTCAAACATAAAATCAAAAAAGAAGAAAGAGTCTGGGGCACAAAGCCCCAGCACAGAGAGAGCCAGCCACTCCTGACAAGCTAGACATTGAAAACTGAGATATGGTTGCAGGAAGTAGGAGGGTATTGACTGAGGGGACCACCCCTTGAGGGTGGGATATGTTAAAAGCTTTAATGTTAACATATTCTTGTCACGGAACCATGAACCAGACGTACAACAACAGATAAGTGAAAATAAGAAAGCTTTATTGAAAAACAAGCTATAAAGCAAAAGTCCAAACGGATGGCAAAACCGATGCAGAGTCTTTGCGAAGCCAGGGGTCAGGAACCAGCAGGGTAGTCAGACGAAGCCAGGATCAGGAACCAGCAGGGTAGTCAGACGAAGCCAGGATCAGGAACCAGCAGGGTAGTCAGACGAAGCCAGGAACAGGAACCAGAAGTAGCAGCAGTCTTAGAAGCATGTAAACACAGGAGGACCAAGCAGGGAACTGAAGCCACAGACCTCCTATATATATATATGAGCTAGGCATCCAGCTCCTCCCAGTGGGAAGGAGGAGCCGCAGGGTGGGAGGCTACAAGAAACCCAGAAACCAAGATGGCCGCCAGCACATGTCAAACGAAGGAGAACAGCAAGAAGGTAAGACCATGACAGTACCTCCCCCTCAAGGGCCCCTCCTCCGCGGAGTAAAGAACGGTTTCTGAGGGAAGCGTGCGTGGAAGGCTCGGAGCAAGGCAGGAGCATGGACATCTGCGGAGGGAACCCAGGAACGCTCCTCTGGACCATAACCACGCCAATGAACCAAAAACTGCACCCGACAGCGGACCAGGCGTGAGTCCAGGATATTGCTCACCTCATACTCCTCACGATTGCCCACTCGGACCGGACGAGGCAGAGGAACCGAGGAAGTGAAACGATTACACACCAGAGGCTTCAACAGGGAGACATGAAACACCTTGGAGATCCGCATGCCAGGAGGAAGCGCAAGGGCATAGGCTACCGGGTTTACCCTGCGAAGCACTCGGAAGGGACCAACAAAGCGAGGCGCCAGCTTGGGAGTGGGCACTCGAAGGTTGAGGTTGCGGGTGGACAACCATACACGGTCTCCGGCCTGGTAGGAAGGAGCAGGCACTCGTCTGCGATCAGCCTGGAGTCTCTGGCGCTGCGCAGAGACCTCAAGGGACTTCTGGATCTGTACCCAAGAAGCACGTAGGACGGAAAGGTGATCCTCCACAGCCGGAAAATCCTGGGGAGAGAATACCTCCGGTAACACGGCAGGTTGGAACCCATAGTTGGCCATGAAGGGAGACGTCCCAGAGGAAGAGTTCACCGCCGTGTTCCTGGCAAACTCAGCCCAAGGCAGGAGGTCAACCCAATTGTCTTGGTGATCGGAGACATAGCAACGAAGGAATTGCTCCAAGGCCTGATTGGATCGTTCTGCGGCCCCATTGGACTGAGGGTGGTAGGCCGAGGAGAAGGAGAGATGAATCCCCAACTGGGAGCAAAAGGCGCGCCAGAACCTGGACACAAACTGACTCCCCCGATCCGACACAATCTCCTTGGGCAAACCGTGCAACCGGAAGACCTCCCTGGCAAAAATCGTGGCCAACTCCTGAGCAGAGGGTAACTTCTTGAGAGGAACACAGTGGCACATTTTGGAAAACCGATCCACAATCATGAGAATGACCGTATGGCCTCGGGATGCAGGGAGGTCCACAATGAAATCCATCCCCAGGTGTGACCATGGGCGCTCCCCGGTGGCTAAGGGTTGCAGAAGGCCCAACGGAAGGTGCCGAGGGGACTTACTCTGGGCACAAACGGAGCATGCCGCTACATATGCGGCGATGTCGGAACGTAGGGAAGGCCACCAGAACAGACGTGAAACAGCCCAGGACAGCTGATTCTTTCCAGGATGCCCCGCGGTCTTGGAGTTATGGTAGGTTCGCAACAACCGAGTGCGCAACTCCTCAGGCACAAAACATCTGCCGTTGGGTCTCCCAGAGGGAGCACCAGATTGAGCCGCCAAAATCTGCTCACCCAGGGGAGAGGTCAGGCTGGTGCGAATGGCGGCCAGGATCTGATTCGGAGGTATGACCGAAGTCGGAATCGACTCCTCCCTGGACAGGTCGGAGTACTGCCGTGATAAGGCATCCGCCCTGATGTTCTTGGAACCGGGTAGGTAGGAGACCACGTAATTAAAACGTGACAAGAACAGAGCCCATCTGGCCTGACGTGGTGTCAATCTCTTGGCCTCAGAGAGGTAGGTCAGATTCTTGTGGTCCGTCAGGATGAGAACCGGAACCACCGAACCCTCGAGCAAGTGCCTCCATTCTTTAAGAGCCTGCACGATGGCCAATA
This sequence comes from Pelophylax lessonae, assembly GCF_965119305.1. Lineage (NCBI taxonomy): Eukaryota > Metazoa > Chordata > Amphibia > Anura > Ranidae > Pelophylax > Pelophylax lessonae. The sequence goes on along the minus strand of NC_138771.1, from coordinate 549,945,544 downwards.
ACTCCCTGTCACCAATCTGGTAGTTGCACTCCGCGGAAGACAGTTTCCGGGAGTAAAACCCACAAGGAAGCAGAGGACCCTCTGGTGTTCTACGCTGAGACAGAAGGGCGCCTAATCCCGTCTCAGACGCGTCCACCTCGAGGACAAAGGGCAACCCAGGGTTGGGATGCGACAGAATCGGAGCCGACACAAAGGCGGACTTTAGAGCCTCAAAAGCTCGGATGGCCTCGGGCGGCCAGACCTGGGAATTACTGCCCTTCCTGGTCAGATCCGTGAGAGGCTTGGCTAGCATGGAAAAGTCCCTGATGAACTTCCGATAATAATTGGCAAAGCCCAAAAAGCGCTGCAGGGAGCGAAGACCACTGGGCTGGGGCCACTGTAAGACAGCTGAAACCTTCTCAGGATCCATGGAGAACCCCTCAGCGGAAATGATGTAACCTAAGAAGGTTACCTGGGATCGGTGAAATTCGCATTTCTCAAGCTTACCGAACAGCTTGTTCTCTCGTAACCGTTGCAACACTCGTTTGACATCCGGAATGTGGGTCTCCATGGACTCAGAATATACCAAGATGTCATCCAAGTAGACCACCACACACTGCTGCAACAGGTCACGGAAAACATCGTTGATGAATTCCTGAAAGACTGCGGGCGCATTGCACAGCCCAAAGGGCATAACCAAGGATTCATAATGACCGGTCCTGGTGTTAAACGCGGTCTTCCACTCATCGCCCGCCTTGATCCTTACGAGGTTATATGCCGCCCTCAGGTCGAGTTTGGTAAAGACCGTGGCCCCTTTAAGGCGATCGAACAGCTCGGAAATCAAGGGTATCGGGTAAGCGTTCTTGATCGTGATGCGATTGAGACCCCTGTAATCGATGCAAGGCCTCAACTCACCGCCCTTCTTTTTCACAAAGAAAAATCCAGCCCCTGCCGGGGACGAGGATTTGCGAATGTGTCCGCGTGAAAGCGCCTCCCTCACGTACTCCTCCATGGCCTCATTCTCCGCTACCGACAGTGGATAGACTTTGCCACGAGGAGGAACGGCACCAGATTGTAACTCGATGGCACAATCGTATGGGCGGTGCGGAGGTAGGGCAACCGCGCGCACCTTATCGAATACATCCCGGTACTCCTCGTATTCAGGGGGCAACAGAGAGTCCGAGGAAGTACACAGCAACTTGACAGGCCCATGGATGCAACTAGCCCCACACTGCGGTGACCACGAGAGGATCTCGGCCGATCTCCAATCGAAAATCGGATTATGCTTCTGGAGCCAGGGGTACCCCAAGACCACCGAGTAGTGTGGAGACGAAATAACCTGGAAGCAGACCGACTCTCTGTGGACGGCACCAATGGCTAACCCCACTGGAAGGGTCTCATGAGTCACGTGTGGCGGCAGAAGGGGTCTGCCGTCTATCGCCTCAAGAGCCAGAGGAGAACCTCGAGCCTGCAGAGGAATGGAATTGGCGGCAGCGAACACACTATCAATGAACAAACCACCAGCACCAGAGTCCACCAACGCCTGGGTCGTCACCGAGCCCCCGACCCAGGAGAGGACAACAGAGATCAGTGGTTTGTCAACATGGGAAACCGGGGACGAGGAGACTCCACCCAAGATCTGCCCCCGACAGGATCTCAGGTGCGAGCGTTTGCCCACCGAGACCACAGTACATGCATCGGCCCTCGCGTCTACGGAGTACCCTCTCCCCCTCGGACAGGCGAGCAAACCCCAGCTGCATGGGTTCACCCCCAGACAAGTCATCCCCAGGAGGCGTGGGAGGAGAGGGAGGCACGGGTGGGACAACAAAGGTAGGCGCCAAACTGTTAGGAGGCCTCCGCAGACTCTCCTTAAAGGAAGGTCTCTCCCTGAGTCTGGTGTCAATCAAAATCAGGAAAGAAATAAGAGACTCGAGCTCCACTGGTAGGTCCTTAGCTGCAACCTCATCCTTCAAGGCATCCGAGAGACCATGAGAGAAAGCAGCGACCAGAGCCTCATTATTCCAGCCCACCTCTGCTGCCAGGGTACGAAACTCAATGGCGTATTCAGCTACGGATCGTGAACCCTGTCTGATGGACATAAGGAGCTTCGCAGCAGAGGCAGCACGAGCCGGCACATCGAATACCTTCCGAAGAGAAGCAACAAAACCGTAAAACTCGGCAACCACCGGATTGTTGTTCTCCCATAAAGGGCTGGCCCAGGCCAAGGCCTTGTCCGAGAGCAGCGAGATTAAGAAGCCCACCTTTGATCTCTCAGTAGGAACGGCATGTGGCAGCAACTCGAAATAAATGCCCACCTGGTTAAGGAAACCTCGGCACTGAGTTGGCTCTCCCCCAAAGCGCTGTGGAAGGGGGGCAGAACCGGACATACCCCGAAACACCGCAGGCGCAACAACAGGTGTCGGGGTAGACTCTGGCGCAACAACCGGAGCGGCAGTAGGAGCGGGCCCAGGAGCGACAACCGACCCATCGGCAACGGGAGCGAAATGAACCGTGCCTTTCAAGCAGGGTTTGCAACGCCACGGCGAACTGACCCAACAGGTGATCCTGCTGATCAAGTCTGGCAACCAGCGTGGGTAGTGAGGATGGCCCTGTACCGTCAGAATTCGTGGCCTGTGGTGCCGTGCGTTCAAGCAGGGTTTGCAACGCCACGGCGAACCGACCCAACAGGTGATCCTGCTGATCAAGTCTGGCAACCAGCGTGGGTAGCGAGGATGGCCCTGTACCGTCAGAATTCATGGCTTGGTCCTAATGTCACGGAACCATGAACCAGACGTACAACAACAGATAAGTGAAAATAAGAAAGCTTTATTGAAAAACAAGCTATAAAGCAAAAGTCCAAACGGATGGCAAAACCGATGCAGAGTCTTTGCGAAGCCAGGGGTCAGGAACCAGCAGGGTAGTCAGACGAAGCCAGGATCAGGAACCAGCAGGGTAGTCAGACGAAGCCAGGATCAGGAACCAGCAGGGTAGTCAGACGAAGCCAGGAACAGGAACCAGAAGCAGCAGCAGTCTTAGAAGCATGTGAACACAGGAGGACCAAGCAGGGAACTGAAGCCACAGACCTCCTATATATATGAGCTAGGCATCCAGCTCCTCCCAGTGGGAAGGAGGAGCCTCAGGGTGGGAGGCTACAAGAAACCCAGAAACCAAGATGGCCGCCAGCACATGTCAAACGAAGGAGAACAGCAAGAAGGTAAGACCATGACAATTCTGTTGCCTAGCTACTCCTTCGGAGCAAAGTCTAATACCCCATATGTGACGAATATGAAGAGGCGGCGACTGTCGGAGGACGTAAGAGAAATATACGTTTTAAAAAAATAAATAAATCACAGGTGATCAAATACCACCAAAAGAAAGCTCTATTTGTGGAAAAATAAAGGACATCCATTTTATTTGGGTACAGAGTCGCACAACCGTGCAATTGTCCGTTAAAGTAATGCAGTGCCGATTCACAAAAAATGGCCTGGTCATTAAGAGGGAAAATGTTCCGGTCCAGAAGTGGTTAATGAGTGATAGTGTCCCTTTAAACCTAGCTGGCGTTAAGCAACTTGCAGCAACCCATAGTAATTATCATTCCTCTCACGCTTACTGTTCAGGTTAAAGCAAGAAGCAGAAGAAATGCAAAGTCTGGTTTCTTCAGGTTATGGTGCTTCGCACAGCAACACATCTCTTTTGCATGCCAACCTACAATTATCAAATATATTGATATTTTCATTGAACGGGTTGGATCTAGTGCAGGGGCATATTCTGAAAGCAGTGGGCCTTTGTGCAAGTAGGTTAGGCTCCTGAGATGGGAATGATAAAATGCCCAACGTAAAGGATACTGGGGCAAAAACTAACTGTTGAGAATATTGGGCGTGGCTTAAAGAAATGTGGTCACACAGAGGCGGAGTTGGCTTACAAAGTATAGAATGAGAGTGTTGAATACAGAATGTACAGCAAGTACTGGGACAAGGTCAACCAGCACTCAGGGCAAAGATGTCTATATGTTCCCCCCCCCCCCCGTCCCTTAGGATTATGGTCCTGGCACCACCATCCTTGCAATAAACCTGTAACGGAATCACTGACCCACACTGTACTGGTGGTCTTCCGTTAGTATACGGCTTCCTCGCAGTCATGAACATAGATATGGGGGCCTAGCTGCCCCCATACAAAGCTAGCCAACAACTTTGCTTGTACAAGTTTTGGATCCTTCTCCTTTAGCGAACAGTTTCACACTCCATTTATACACACATGAGCACATCCCCCTCCTGATCAAATTACTACACATAGGTCAGGGGTTACCTTATTACATTATCATATGCAGATGAAATTATATACAGAAAGAATTAACCTGAACTAATTATCTGGTCATCTGGACAGAACAATGTGAGGTCATTAACATTGGGACAGGCAGACTTAACACAATCCACATTCCATCTCAATAGATAGACAATAGGACAAGACTGCCATTGACAGTCTGTCCGTCTCCTTCATTGAAATACAGGGAATACCCATCTAGGCGTCACAGACTCCGAGGCAAAAGGCCACAGGTCTCACAGTGCAAAGTGGGATCAAATCTCCACATTTCTTGAGAGACACTGTTGACAAATCTCACTCTCCCATCTGAAGCCATCCAAACCATTCTCTCAGCATCCCCCAAGTATCTGTCTCTCACTCCCAGTGATGGTGAACACTGTCACATATCTTCCCCCCAAAGGTAGACTAACCGGGTACCAGACCTCCAATTGGTCTGTGCCTGAGTTAGTCGGGTAACAAGTCCCGAACAGTCAATCCATCATGGCAGCTTCCTTGACAAAGTTCCACATAGTTTGTAAGTTTGTCCCGGAAGGGTGCATGGAGCTCTCATAGCTGATCAGTCTGTAGAAGTCTTGTTTGGGCAGGCCAGACAGCTTCTTGGTCACCCTGTGTCCCTAATAGACACAGGGTGACTTAGACATGAGGGGCCTAGGGCACTGAGAGAGATATTTCCCAACCTCTCTAAGGTAAGCTGTGTTCCAGGGGCCCCCCAACCAAAGCGACTCCCGTCACAAAACCATTGTGCACAGGGCAGCCGCCCCTCCTACCTACCTACCTACCCCTTGTCCTGGCCCTGTGAACAGGACAGTATCTGTGGAGGTACATTGGAGGGCCCAATATTAGTTGTTGGGGCACCTACTCAGGGGTAAAAGTGGACGACTTACTAACTGACCTTTGCATCACTTACTACAGAGTTCAGAGGTCAAAAATAAGTGATGCAGAGTTCAGTAGTGATACAGAATATGGAGTGGAGTAGTAACTGACCCTCTGTCTCACAATACAAAGAGCTTTTTTCTTCCCTCCTTCCTGGACTCTTCACAATACTCCGCGTACTGCAGCTCTGGCTCCCCCACCTCTTCTCCTATGCTCTGGTCCTGGTCCAGTAGGCGGGGCTAAATTACAGATAATCATAGCCCTGCCTACTGGACCGGGGAATAGGAGAAGGGGTAAAAGAGTCTGTTCTTCCTTGCCTCTTCACAATACTCAGGGTACTTCAGCACTAAGGTAAGCCAGTCCCCTTTCTGTGTCTTTGCTTGGCACAGGCAGCAGAAAAACATTTGTTTATGCCAGGGATGCGGCAGGTGCTAAAGGCCTGCATGTAAAGTAGGGACAGGGCTATGATAGGCTGAGATTGGCTTACCAATTACAGCCCCACCCCTATGTCAGCCTTATGCACCCCCCCTAACCGGCAATTGTTTTTGCTGCAACTGCCTGTGACAAGCACAGCTGCAGCTAAAACACAGAAGGGTGAATGGAACAGTGTTTCCCTACATTTGTTATGCTTTGTATGGGGGCACAGTGGGCCCCACGTTCCTTTGGGAGCTGTGTGTACCACACACATTGAAAACATGGAGAACATACCAGTGATCTGGTGTGATAAAAAAACACACTTTTAACAATGGTTGAAGTTAAACTAACTAAAGAACTTTTTTTTCCACGTTAGAGTAAGGGAGTATTATAACCTCTGTCAGGTTTTCTTTTGGCATGTGTCCCAAGGAGGAGCTTTCTCTAATTCCTGTCCCATAGTCAATTGGCTGCTCACAACGACACCTGCAAAACAGAGAAACACAAAGGACTCCCATCCTTTCACTAAGGCCCCTTTCACATGGGCTATCTGGTCCGATCCACCAGTCAGTTTTCCAGGCGGACCTGATCGGATGCTCCATGCATCCCTCTGGAGCAGCAGATGTCAGCGGTGACATGTCCGCTGACACCGCTGCTCTCCAATCCGGTCTGTGAAATCCGGACGGATGGAAACCCTATGTTCTATCCGTCTGGAGGATTGAATAGGTGGTCCATTCTCAGCCGATCTCCCCATAGAGGACAGCGGGGAGCTGACAGCTCCATCTCTGCACACATAGCAATCCCCCGCTGAGCAGAACGTTTTCCGTCCCCTGTGAAAGGACACTAACTTGGCTAACTATTCACAGATTTCCATACCAGGTCATCCCCCCTCTCTCTCCGGGAGTTCTCCAAGACATCCATGGTTTCAGGAGGAACAAAGGGTTTACAATCAGATCAGAAAGGTTTATCTTGCGATAGAAAAACAAGGCAGAAAGCCTTGTATGGAATTGATTACACATGACTAACATATGTAGCATGTCCCATGCTGACTATTTGTCCCATTCACATCAGATTTCTTGAAGTAGTACTGAATGCTCACCTTTTTTTTACATTAACCACTTGCCAACCAGGTCGGCTCTGTTACGCGAAATGACGTACATGTACGTTGTTTCGTGTAGCAGTTAGTGGGGGCGCGCGTATGCGCTGATTGGCTAGAGGGGGAGCCAATCAGCGGGTCCGGCGCACACACCCTCGATCACTCCCCATGGAGACAGAACGCCGGTCTGCCGATGTAGACCACTGTTCTGTCAGTGATGAACACAGGGGTTCATGTTTACTGCCACTGCCTCTGGGTGCACAGCACTGCTGTTACATAGTGGGTCCCGCTATCTGTGCTCTTCACATGAACAATACACTAGGGACAGCCCAGGCCCCAACTTTTAGCAATCACTTACAGGGAAGAATGGGTTGTAGTTTACCGCTGGGCCTGTGTTTTTATGGATGCAAGGGTACTCATGAGGGCTGCCACCTGTCAGGGATTAACCTGGACAGTCTGGGATTTGAAACGTGGCCAGGTTTCAGTTCGCCTGAATCCCAGACACATTTAAACCAGACTAATGTTCCACATACTCAAGGTGGCCCATGTGGCCTCCCTGTCACACCTGGACAGAAGGTGCGGCATTTACTAGAACCGTATGGCTGCATTTTCCTCCAGTGGGTGTGGCTACAAACAAGGGAGAAATTTAGTGGGCAGGGTCAGTAGGGCAGCCTCAGATTTCATTTTGTAAATCTGGTAAACTGATAGGGTATAGAGGTATTATTTAACCAGCTCTGGACCAGAAGGATTTGCCCCCTTAATGATCAGGCCATTTTTTGCGATTCGGCACTGCGTTACTTTGACAATTGCGCGGTCGTGCGACACTGTACCCAAATAAAAACTTATGTCCTTTTTCCCATAAATAGAGCTTTCTTTTGGTGGTTTTTGACCACCTCTGCGATTATTTTTTTTCGCTATAAACAAAAAAAGGGCGACAATTCTATTAAAAATATATATATATATTTTTCACATTCTGCTATATGACATTCCCCCTCCCCCAAAAAAAATCAAATCAAATTTTTTTAATATTTTAGGCCAATTTTTTTTCTGCTACACACTTTTGGTAAAAAAAAAAAAAAATCACAATAAGTGTATTTTGATTGGTTTACGTAAAAAAGTTATCGCGTCTAACTACAGGAAAGATTTATGTCATTTTAATTAGTTTTTTTTTTTTACTAGTAATGGCGTCGATTTGATTTTTAGCAGGGCTGCGACATTGCGGCAGACAGATCAGACCCCTAACTGACATTTCTGACACTTTTGGGGGGACCAGTGACATTACTACAGTAATCACTGCTAAAAATATGCACTGTTACTGTAATAATGCCATTGGAAGGGGTTAACACAGTAGGTGATAAGGGGTTAAATGTAAGCCTAGGGGTGTGTTTCTAACTGTATGGGGGTTGGGCTTTTGAAAAGATCACAGAGACCGGTGATCCTAAATAGCAGGATATGGGATCATTCCAGAGAGAAGTTAAATACCCCAGCTATATGAAAGCTTAGAAGTGGTTTGCCAACATCCCTGTAAACTGAACAAGCAGAATGGGGGGTCCCCCTAGGGTGTGGGACTTTACCGGCAAACACACTTCCACAAGTAGATAAAAATAAATCGTTTTATTAAACAAGGTTTAAAATTGATCTTACATAGATCGAACGGGTATAAAGGTCACATAGATTGTACAGATAGTGTAGATGGGTATAATTAACAAAAAAGAAATGAGGAGACTTGTATTGCATATACTCAAAGGTACATATTAGCTTCTTGAAGGAAATCCTCCCACCCGACGCGTTTCAGGCACGCAGGCCTTTCTTCAGGGGTCTGAAGTGGGGAGATTTGTGATTTCCTACATGACATGATAAGTATTGTTTAGATTAGTTGCATAAACATATTATCCAATACAGTATAAGTATACAGTATAAGTAAATTATCAGATATACATTGTATATATTGCACGTATAGGTAAAGCTTGGATTCTTAAAAATTCATACCTGTAAGCTACTGAAGAAGTGACAAGAGAGTCACGGCTGTTAAATGAAAGGAAAGAAAAGAGTTCCGCTGTGCAGGATACCGACGTGGGCGCCAACTGGGTCCCTGAGGCTGTAGGTCCTCCCGTATGTGGCCCCAGCGAGGATGCCTAGGTTGGGGTCACACTGGCGTCTGTGTAAATGTATATGCAAAGGAATGGTTCGCATTGTGTTCTCTGCGTAGGTAGTATATTTTTGAATAAGAAAAAAAGGGAAGGGGAGATACCTTCTGGTAGTTGTCTCAGCACCTATGCTTAAAGGGGTTGTGGAGTATCTGTTCCACTGAGAGTCGAAAGGTAGAGGAAGTTTTATTTGTTTCTGGAAAATAAAAATAAAAAAAATAAAAATTGTACCTATTTTCAATGGGGTGTTTTGGTTGGATTGTGTCAAAAGGTTAGTAGTAACCATGTATGTGTTGTACTCATACCTTGTAGTATTTGTATCCAAAAAGGGACTTTATGCCCGAGGGAGTAGAGAATTGTGTGGTTGGTTCCCGATGGGTGAAGGACGAATGGTCCTGAGAGACTATTACAATGGGAACATAACAGAGTATATAATACTTACTGGAATATGTGTCTGGAAATTAGGGGGATAATGTAGACAATATACAAGGTAAGATATATTAAGGAGGGGAGGGTGTCCAGGAGTAAAAAAGAGAGGTCAGACTGGTAAATTACCTGATATTGTTCAGAGGTGATGTAATTTTTGTTAAGGGAATAGGTCTCCCTGTTGGTTCCTGAAATTGTAAAATCCGTGTTAAGTCATCTTCAGCTACATGTTTGGTTGGGTGAAAGGGATAAAATCCAGGTATTTACCTTAGGGAGTAGTTGCGGATGAATTTGCAGTGTCAGCAGCGGCGGATGCTGTGTCTAGTGTCCGCCGCTGTTTATATGTGGAGTGAGAGACGCCGGAGCATGCGCAGTGCGTGCCACGCGCACGCTCCGGCGCTGAAGGTGACCAATGGCATCCCCCGCCGATGGAACGCAGGCCACGCCCCCAGATGCGGAAGCGTGGCCTGCGTTCCAGCGGCGCCGACGCAGTGACTGGCTCAACCATAGCGGGCGGGGCCGAGATGATCGGGTGGTGCCCGCAGGAGGAGCCAGGATGTAGGGGGAGCCCGCATGTAAATTGCGTGCCCCCCCCGGGTGCGCCGGGTGGAGCAACAGGGAGAGCAACAGCCAAAGGGGGTGGAAAATTAGGGCGGAGTCGGCCTATGCATATCGGAATGTTAGTGTGAAGAGAGGAGCAGAGAGCAGGTCAGGAAAGGTAGGGGAAAAGGAAAGCAATGAAGGTGGATAGTGGGGGTGGCTGTTGTGGATCCCTGGGGGATCCATTCTAATATTCAAACACATTTTGTTGCATTGTTCCATATGTGAAGAAGACAACACATTATATAACAGGTAAATATAGTATGAAAATATTATACAGTATATACGTAGAAAACACTTTGTTTATATATACAGAATATCTCCGAGGCTAACAACAGCTCACCGAAGATTGAGTAATATTGTTATATCAGTGTTATTAAAGGTAAACAGTATATATTTAATGATCTGTGCGAGTGGTTTGATTTCTATATCTTATCCATCACTCTGTGTGTGTCTACGTTATATGGTGCACATATATGAATAGTGTATAGAGAAAAAAAATAAAAAAAAAGGAGGGGAAAGGGAATCAATATAGAGAATACTGAAAGACCTGAAACCAGGGACCTCAAGTGGTCTGGGAGCAGCAGACCTATTTGGTATAAACACAGTAATGAGCAAATCATGTAGAAGTTACTGATAGCATACATGTATTTCTGTAGGGGAAGGAAAAAAGTTTAGTTCAATATTTTTAGGCACATTCTGCATACTGATGGATGGAAAATGGGGGGGGGGGGGGGGGGGGGAATTGTTGATGTGAGCTGGTAAAGAATGGGGGAGAAAAGGGGGGGGGGGAAGGAGAATGGGGGAGGGGGAACAGGGTTGTTGGAGGAAGATGAGTGGGGTGGTGTGAGTTCACTTTTCACAGCCTCCAGAGGAGAACCCCTCTAGAAAGGGTCTAAAGCTGAGAGAGTCATTAAGGCCTGGAGGTGAAGTGGCATTCAGTTCTATTATCCATCGTGTTTCACGTTGTAGGAGTGTTTTGTTCCAGTCTCCCCCTCTTTTGTTTGGGTGTATTCTGTCTAGAATTAAAAACTGGATAGCGGGGAAGTGGCCATAATGGAAATCTCTTACGTGCCTGCCAAGGGGTAGGTCTGGATTTGCTGTCTTCATACTTAAAATGTGTCTGTAGGCTCTGTTGTGAAATTCAAGTTTTGTTTTGCCTACATAGTACCCACCGCATGGGCAGAGTAGTAAGTATACTACCCCGATGGTCTTGCAGTTGGCGTAGTGGCGGGGTTTATACTTTTTACCATTAGGTAGGATGATGTTGGGGTTAATGCACATATACTGACAATATGTGCATCCACCGCAACGAAAGGTTCCTGGTCTTTTACAGGGGTCTCGTCTCGGTTCACCAGTGTATTCACTGTGGACTAGCATATCCTTCACTTACTTCGTTTTTCTAAATGTTATAGCAGGGGTCTGTTGTATATGTGGATTGAGGGTGGGATCGATTGTTAGGAGATGCCAGTATTTATTAATGATTTTCCTGACTTTGGTGTGATCTTTTGTGTATTTTGTAATAATGCGGGTAGTTTCCGATTTCCTTGTTGTAGGTTGTTGTGGTAGTTTGGGAAATAGTAAATCTGCTCTGTTTTGTGCTGCTGCCCGTTTAAAGGCTCTTTTTAAACAGGTGTTGGAGTATCCCCGTGTATGGAGTCTTTCTCTTAGTTTGTCGGCTTCAATTTTGAATGTTACATCGTTTGAGCAATTTCGGCGGGTCCTAAGGTACTGGCTGTAGGGGATGGATCTCAACAGAGGGGCTGGGTGTGAACTGGTGGAGTGTAGAATGGTATTTCCAGCAGTGGGTTTGCGATATATGGAACTGGTAAGTAAGCCATCTGTGTTTTTTTCGATGGTGACGTCAAGAAAATTGATTGTTTTTTGGTGACATGTCATGGTGAATGATAGGTTAAAGTTATTTTTGTTCATGCATGTTATGCAGTCAAGTAATAGTTCCTGGGGTCCAGTCCATATGATGAACACGTCATCAATATATCTGTACCATGACAGGATGTGATCCGTGAAATGGGTGAGTGTGGAGTCTAGAAGAAATGAGCGTTCCCACTCCCCCAGGTACAGGTTGGCATATGATGGGGCACAGCCCGTCCCCATTGCCACGCCCTGCAACGGGAGGTAGTGGGAGCCATTGAAGGAGAAAGAGCCAGAGAACCAACCACACAATTCTCTACTCCCTCGGGCATAAAGTCCCTTTTTGGATACAAATACTACAAGGTATGAGTACAACACATACATGGTTACTACTAACCTTTTGACACAATCCAACCAAAACACCCCATTGAAAATAGGTACAATTTTTATTTTTTTTATTTTTATTTTCCAGAAACAAATAAAACTTCCTCTACCTTTCGACTCTCAGTGGAACAGATACTCCACAACCCCTTTAAGCATAGGTGCTGAGACAACTACCAGAAGGTATCTCCCCTTCCCTTTTTTTCTTATTCAAAAATATACTACCTACGCAGAGAACACAATGCGAACCATTCCTTTGCATATACATTTACACAGACGCCAGTGTGACCCCAACCTAGGCATCCTCGCTGGGGCCACATACGGGAGGACCTACAGCCTCAGGGACCCAGTTGGCGCCCACGTCGGTATCCTGCACAGCGGAACTCTTTTCTTTCCTTTCATTTAACAGCCGTGACTCTCTTGTCACTTCTTCAGTAGCTTACAGGTATGAATTTTTAAGAATCCAAGCTTTACCTATACGTGCAATATATACAATGTATATCTGATAATTTACTTATACTGTATACTTATACTGTATTGGATAATATGTTTATGCAACTAATCTAAACAATACTTATCATGTCATGTAGGAAATCACAAATCTCCCCACTTCAGACCCCTGAAGAAAGGCCTGCGTGCCTGAAACGCGTCGGGTGGGAGGATTTCCTTCAAGAAGCTAATATGTACCTTTGAGTATATGCAATACAAGTCTCCTCATTTCTTTTTTGTTAATTATACCCATCTACACTATCTGTACAATCTATGTGACCTTTATACCCGTTCGATCTATGTAAGATCAATTTTAAACCTTGTTTAATAAAACGATTTATTTTTATCTACTTGTGGAAGTGTGTTTGCCGGTAAAGTCCCACACCCTAGGGGGACCCCCCATTCTGCTCATTCCAGAGAGAAGAACGGTCAGCTGTGTTTACAAGAGCTGACCGTTCTCTCAGTGGGGAGAGATCGCGGATGGCTGGTGGGAAATCGGAGCCGATGGCCCTGTGCATCGGAGTCCCCGCTGCCGAGTGGGGGCAGGAGCGTGCGGCCAGCTGCGCCCGCTCGCCCCATAGCTGCTGGCACGCGACCGACGTATAACTACGTCGGTTCACGCAGGAGGGCCAGCCTGCCGCAGTAAAACTGCGGCGGGCAGTCCTTAAGTGGTTAAAGTGACAATAAACTCAAAACCAAAATTGTAATATATTGCATATCAAATATAGCACACCCCTTAAGGAGCCGCACGTAGAAAGGGATCCCTCACCCTGCACAGCCAGGCACACCGAATCTTACCAGCACACTTGAGTCAGAAGAACAGTCCAGTGCTTTGTTTTTTGGTGTGTTATTGAGGGGAATAAACTTAGATAGGGATTAGGGTATTATGGGATGGCCACTTGATCAATGTAGTTGAACTCTTCAGGGACACAACTATATACAGTCCGTATATACACTTCTGCTTCTACCCCCAGCATAATCTTGCTTGTAGGAACTACTTCTCCCATGTCCAGCTGGCATTGTTTGGATGATCTTACAAAGACTCAGTTAGACTGGTAGAAAATGCCCTTTGCAGGCAAGGACCGCAAGCCCCTTTGATAATGTAGCAAAAAGTCCCTGTGCCCAGTTGTCCTCCTGTGTCTACTGATCTCAGCACCACCTCTTCAGGCACTGCCAGCCCAGCTGCCCCTTTCTCTAGCCTTCCTGGCTAAAACTCCACAGTCCTCCCAGACTGACTCTGCATCCGTCCCAGACGGCTTGCACCCAGTCCTCTCAAGTCTCTTTACTACAACACTCATCAGCTCACCCTCCTGTCTACCTCCCTGGAGATTTGCCCGGCAGTGTTCTCCTGCTGTCCTCCACTTGCTCCCGTGCCTCTGGTCAGGACATCTCTGTGTCGTGAAGAGGGCCCTTTCCGCACCCGAGCCCAAGCCCGAGATCACCCACTCCAGACTAGGGGGCATCTGCAAGGGCCACCGACAGTCTAACACTCCATCTCTCTCTTTTACCCAAACTCTACTGCCCCAGGTGGACTGACCCTGAGTATTTGGGGGTGCCTGCCCCCTGCCAACCCATCTGTTGGGGATTGGTCAGGGCCCTCAAAATACTCCAGGCAGTTGCTCCTCCTCAATTCTTCCAGAATCTTCTATAAGTTTCTAGAAGTAGGGGTCTCAGATGCTGCCTGTGATTCATCCAGCCCTCCTTGCGTCGCTTAAACCCTGACCCAGAAAAGCACACAGGCTTGGCTGAAAGCCAAGCCTAAACAATCTACTCACACTTACCAAAAATACTAGCATCCCGCCCCCTCCCCATAATGTCCAGCTTGTCCCCATGGCTGGGAATTTGAAAATGTGGCTCCTGGGACCAGAAGCAAGGGCATCCCATAAAAATACAGTTTTGGGAGGGGAAAAGGGAAACCACTTAGAAGGGGCTATTCACAAATAAATTACAGTATCAAAAATATACATAATCTCTTCAAAACAAATATATACAACGCATATCCACAGTATTTACATCCTAGCTACATGTCTCTGAAGCTGACTCTACACAGTATATAAGACAGGAATAAGGCTGGAGCACCTTCCCCTTTGAGGAAAGCCCTCTCAGCCTGCTGGAAAAATTGTTGTCTGTTGAAAACAGGGTGAGAGGCCGCTCACAACACCTGCAAACTAGACACAAAGGAATACCATCCTTTCACTTAGTTAACTATTCACAGGGGGATTGGGATAAGAAAATCCTATAAAGAGAGACCTATTGGATTGCGTACCTGGATGCCACGATACCTCCTGGTATCAATGAGGTACTCACTTACAAACCTTTCCTCTAGACCCTCTAAGATTATATAAAATAAATATTATTGTTCCTATTCAAACTCATGAGGATAGATCTCCTGTAATATGTTATTGCTGCCTCCCTTTTGAGACAGGTATCTTTACCCCTCCCCTTTTTTCGTGAATTCCTTTTTTTCTCCCCCTTCCCGGTATTCCCTCCCTTCCTTTCCCCCTTTCCATCCTCTTTTCTATATGGATCGGGATTTGTCACCCCTGACCTGGCCGACTAGGAATCCTATTGTGATTTGCTAGGCCATGGTGTAGACAACTCCTTATCCTGTATTTTTT
Source organism: Pelophylax lessonae (assembly GCF_965119305.1). Lineage (NCBI taxonomy): Eukaryota > Metazoa > Chordata > Amphibia > Anura > Ranidae > Pelophylax > Pelophylax lessonae. The sequence continues at coordinate 549,930,332 of NC_138771.1, read as the reverse complement.
GTGAAACACAGAAACAAAAACTATTATAGCATAAATATTGTTGTTATAACAAAATATATCATCAAATGTAATAATGGCTCACTGCCGTTATGATTTATGCTTTCGTTTTTCCTTATTATATAATATAACCATAATTGTCATGTTATGTATATATGTATTTTCTGATGTAAATGTTTTTTAAGTACATTTATCTTTTCTGCAATTCCATATGTCCTTATCAGATAGAAACTATGCAGACCTAGGTGCTGCATGGTTTCTAAAATAACGCCATTATATTGGTATACTATTTGATATGCGGTTTTTGTAACATATGAGCACTCTGCAGATCCACCTTTTTGTCACCATTCCCGGGGGGTACCTGTGGGGACATGAATGTATGGACTTTGAGCGTTTATTTGGTTTTGGAGACGAGTGTGCGGTCTCATAGTCTAGCAGGTTTCCCCTTCTGGCATCCGGCGATACCCTATGGCTTTAGGAACTTGGGCATCCCTTGTTTCCCTTCTCTAGCCCTGCGCGTGCGCCGACTCTCGGCGCATGCGCAGTTTGAAACCGGACCCGGTTGACGTCACTTCCATCCGGAAGTACGCGGCCGGGTTGGAGCCGGCATTTAAACTGGCGCCGTTTATGGCGGCGTCAGTCCACAGGGTAACGAGGCGGAGGCACACCAACAGGCAAGTTGCTAGACCTACTCTGAATGTTCTGACATTTAGGACCACCAATTTAATACCGAATTGTGGTTATGATATTCAATCTGATTATTCCTGTTAAACTGACTTCTCCCTTTTATGTATACTCTACAGCAATACTACCATCTTGAAATTGCTTATAAGGATTCCTCTTCTGAAAGGCAATATTACTTTTCTATTGAACTTCCTCTTGATAACATACTATGGGAATCACCTTAATATTCATCTAATATCTTCAGCTCAGAGTAATATGTAAGTTAACTTGGTTATGTATGGAATCTAGTTATCTTTACAAGCCAAAATTGGAGAAAGAAACAATAAAGTATAAAAGGGTGGACCCTATCTTTGCAGCTTACGTATATTACATGCCATCAGGGTTGCCCCCTGGTGTGTGCTTACCTCTCCCCGTGGCCTCTCTTTTTCAAGTGTTTTAATGATAGCAGGATACAGTATATAGCAACAAAGGATGTAATCAGTTTTCTAATAAAAGGTACAATCTACAATCTCTCATGAATAGAACCTATCCCCTGTGTGGATAACTATCCTTTCATGACTTTGTCCACACGGCACCCTAGGCTATCTTTTATAGACATAGATGTGCATGCAGCATGTATTTTAACATATTCATATCTATCTCTATGCACCAATCTAACTTTTTATTACATAATATCGGCTCCTGCACTCATCCCCCCAGATTACTATCGTCTCTGATTCTATGCATGCTTGTCACCTTGGGATTATCCTCTGGGATCTTTTGGGTGTCTACCCCAACTGGTGTGACCCTTGGTGGATCTGCATGATATAATGCTCACATAATGAACTTTGTGCATATACAGAATGTTTTGTAACACCATTTCTATATTTTGATATAGTACCAACACGACCATACTTTCAACAGTTATAAGCCCCTGAAGAAGCCTTCGGCGAAACATGTTGGGCGCTCCCTTGTGGGCAAAAGCTGGTATACTTTCCGGATAAATTGTTTCAACAGAATATAGATATAACATATATGGTCTTTTTGAATATTTATGAATCTGTTTATGCAATGTTTTCCTCTTTCCTTTTTTTGTTTATTGGCAGTGTAGCTATGTTTTATATCTGTAATTAATAAAGTTTCAATGATTTTATATATACCTCTGTATCTCGGATCTCTATTTGGTACCCTTAAAGTCCCGTTCTCTTGGTTCTTCAGCCCTCTCCCAATCTCGCTACGGCGGGAGCTCTGAATTTTCAGAGCAATGCTTTTTTGATTAAATATTCACAGATTCCCATAGCAGGTCATCCCCCCACTCTCTCCGCGAGTTCTCTATGACATCCATGGTATAAGGAGGGACAAAAGGGGTAGTCCAAACCCCACTCCAGAGCAGTCTTGCACTGAACCTCCCACTGGAACCTGGGCATCTCTCTGGGTTTCCCTTCCCCTGGAAGGACACAGGCGTTGGGCAACCTCCCTACCCACTGCCTGTATTCAGCTGCTCTGGTCTAGGTGGTTCAGAGTCTGTTGTGGAAAGTCTTCTGGACACTTACTGGGGCTTCTATGGCTCCTTTGGTCCCTTCAGCCATATCTGGAACGTTCAGCACCACGACTGAGCAGGTCCCCATTCCCACTCCTCCTCAGGAGCTGCTGTGGGACAACCAGACTACAAACTCATCATTTATTGGCCTGAAGTCTGGGTGATCCCCAGTCTTTGACCCCACTTCTACCACTCCCTGCTGGCTCACCTGAAGACTTGTCACCTTCCTGCAAAGGCTCCTTCCAGGTGGGGCTGGCATGGTTAAGGGGTATGGCTGGCACTTCAGGGATCTCATCTGGCTCCTGCTGGGCAGCACTCATAAGCGCCAGGTCATCAATTGGGCAGATCTCCAATCTTCCTCCCCGATGTCGCTGTCTTTCGTAGGGGAGTCACCAGGCTCAGAATCTAACACACCCTCACTGGCCTTTCGAAACTTCAGGCGGCTGCAATGTGCAAAGTCCTGACTGCAGGTCCACTGGGTAGTAATGCGGCTCCTGCTCGCTGGGTGTCAGCCAGAGAGGCTCGTCAGTGTCCGCACCAAATCCAGGCACTGACCACCGCAGTTGGCACTTTGCAAATGGTACACAGCAAGCAGTCGCTCAGTCCCCTCGAATCCCCAGGCAGACCACCGCACCATCTTGGAATGGGGGGCTGCGGGCCAGAGGCACACTACAATTCAGGAGGTGACCAGAGCTATGTTTCCTCGCGAGGCGTTTACCTTGCCTCCCCAGCCCCCGTCCACTGGGGCTATGTCCCCGGCCAAGCGCGGAGCTAAGGTCAGGTCGCGCTCGTTGGCCAGACTTGGAAGACCGTAAGGATCTAGGATCTCCAGACAGGCAGTTGATTGTAGTTCTCACAGGAACACATAAAAGAAAAAAAAAAAATCTACTAAAAGCCCTTAAAGTAGAAGTCTGGTCTAAACCTGCTCCCACCACTATTCCAAGTCCTATATAAAAAAAAAGCCTGTAGAGGAAAGGGGAGTATACTTACCAATTCCCTAAGCGCTCCAGTCATGTGATGTGATCTTCCCAGCAACCATCTTGGGGGCAAGATGGCCAACGGCTGCAATGCTTGGGCAGGGACGTCAACCACAGGTTACTACAGGGCATCCATTGTCAGCTGCACCTCTTCTACCCTGAAGCCGGCACTCAAAGCTGATCATTTGACCAGACTGGAAAACCCAGAGAATAGGCAAGTATACACATCTTTCTTGTACAGGCTAGTTAGTATAAGATGTAGAATGGGGCTGGGAGCAGGTTTAGAACTTTTAGTTTAAACAGCCATGACAAAAACATTCTTCACGCCCAGCACACCTGCAGGATGGGAAAAAAAAAAAAAAAAACACACCTCATTTTTTCTGTCTCTAGAACACCAGTTTTCAGTATAAAACTCAGAGAAACCATTATTTTGAGTCCCCCACAGCTCTTTCTAGTTCCTCTTGCTACCCCTAATTACAGGATACTGAAGCAGCTTGGACATTAGCAGGAGGAACAAGAACTATTGGGGGGGGGGGGGGTTTACGCGAATGGCACTCACCACAGGAGTGTGTTTAGGTGCAGATGTCAAAGAACGTTTACTGGACAAAATGACATTCAAGCAACATAAGCAGGTTTACTCTATAATTACTCATGAACAATAAGCATGTACCTTGTTAAGTTCATAGCACTATCCTGGACTTCTGTCTGTGCTCCAGATGTTCAGCAATCAGCTTTGGAAACTGACAGCTAATACCAACAAGCCTATCTATATACTGGTTTCATGGGCTTCTGCTGTGCCCTGATACTGTCAAAATACATAGATAGCATGAGTTGGGCAGTCCAACACTGAGTTGCACAGTGTCAATGTTAAAGTGGTTGCAAAGGCAGCTTTTTATTGGGGGAAAAAAAAAAAAAAACACACCTTACCGAATTCTTTGAAGCAAGATTAAAAAAAACAAAAAACAAACCCACACGCCTCCTATATGCCGCTCCCCCTAGAGTACATACTTGAGCCCTCTCTCACTCCTTGTTGGCTCAGATATAGCAGCAAGAGCCATTGGCTTCTAATGCTGTCAATCAGAGCCAGCGACGAGGTGCGGGGCCAAGCCCTACTCGGTTTATCTTATTAACACAGAACAGGGATCAGGAGGGAGCACACACACACACACACACAAGGGCTTTCAGTGGGGGGGTTTGGAGCCAGAGAAGCTCCGGCAGGAGACCCCAAAGATTGGGGCTGCTCTGTGCAGTGGGCAAGTATAACATGTTTGTTTATTAAATTGGAAAGGAGCTTTACAAATCACTCTAAAAGCCAGCAGTTGCCAATGCAAATTGTTAAAAAACAGAATTAAAATATAGTGCAATGCCTTTATCAAGGTACATGTCACACAGCTGTTTAATTCTTATACTGTAATACTAGGGTGAATTTCCACCATACTGTGCAAGTAAGCCTAGGTTTAGAAAATAGGTCTAGATAGGAATCTAAAAGCCCAACTGCACGAAGATAAAAATTCAACCTTTTTGCCCCCCAATGCAACAGTTAATCGAGCATTAGGTCTAAAAGATTTCAAAACAGGCAGTATTACTGACTGGTCTTCCAACTCCAGCACTGTAAGCTCCAGCCTATGGGTAGAGGCTCAGCATCATCATTTGTTTTCATGGAGTTAGGCTTTAAAGAAAATATCAGTGGCAGATTCAATGGCTTCACTACCTATAAAACACGCATTTAGATAAAGTCCAAGGTCAGTGACTCCATAAGTACTATTAAATCAGTATGATGGCCAAGCAATGGGTATTTTTACAAGGGTGGATTATCAAGGGCAGCCTCCAAACTTTTACAGGTTTCCTTTTATGAAGGCTGTCACCTCTTACCTGATTCCCAATTGTCACTAGATCTTGTAGCTACAACTTGTCCTTAATGAAGTCTGCTGTGGAAAGGATTGAAGTAAGTGACTCAAAACAGGCAAAATGTTATAGCTATGCCCCCAACAGCAAAATTTAATAAAATGAAGCCATTTACAATACACAAACCACCAGACACATTTAGATATGGTTTCATTCACTTTTCCGCATACTTTATTTGTTACAAACATACATTTTTTATTTTAAATATATAGATTGTAAAACTCAATTTGCAAAATTCTTATTGTAAGGAGTGCTGACGAGCATGAATTCTGAACCTTATGCTTTAATTGAATTGCTTTTATTTTCCTTTTACATGAATAACATTTCCCCTGCTTTGTAAAGCTAGTGGTAAATCCAAAGTGTGTTCCCTTATCAGGGAACTGCAACAGGGACAGAACCTTCTCAGCTGCCTCCTGGGAGGGAAGTTCCACCCACAATAGGTTTTTCAATACTCCTAACCAGCTAACATGAGCCAGGCCGATTGTGTATTGCCAAACGTATACAGGGTGCCCAGAAGAGAGGAGGGTAAAGGCTGAGAATGAAGCTGTGGTCAGCAAGCTGAATAGGGATGTGGGAGCGACTATCATCTGGATAATCTCATAGGGTAGACTGAAAGATATATTTCACTAATCATACAGCTGGTTAAGCTGCTTTACTAGTTAAAGTGCTTTAAACAGAAACAAAAAATATACCTTTTTCAATATAGTTCTTTTCATTAGTCAGCTAAAAGCATTTGAAGAGTATGTTGATTAAATGCCTAGAGCAGAAATGCTTTCTAAAAACTATATAGTGTAACTCTGAAATCTATATGCTCAAACTTTGTTAGCACACCTTAGGTACAAGGCTGAGCTCAGTATGTGCTACAAACACATGTCTCGGCTTGGTTTGAGCCAGTGCAATGGTCATTATGTGCTTTCCTCTTAAAGTGGAGTTCCACCCTATTTTTATACTTACCTCCATCTTCTCGCTCCGGGTCACCTGAAAAAGAAATGGATAATCGCATATTTTTTTTTTTTTTACTTACCTCGTAGCGAAGAAAATATACTTACCTTACTTCCTTCTTCCTCCTTCCTCGGCCGCGGCCCGTCGTCACTTCCTGGCTCTGCAATGATTCCTGGGAGCTGGACGTCATAGCTCCCAGGAATCATTGCGCCTGCACCGGCCCCGACGTCAGTTCCGGGTCGCGCGCGTCATCCCCTTCTAAACAGCTTCTGGGCATGCCCAGAAGCTGTGGAGGGGTGACGCGCGCGACCCGGAAGTGACGTCGGGGCCGGCGCAGAGCATCGTGGGACCACAGAAGGCGGAAGAAGACGCCGAAGAGGACGCGCTGGCTTCAAGCTGCCCACATCTGAGATGGCAGCGCTGGACAAGACGTTTGCAAGGTAAGTATTTCGTCTTGCAGGTAAGTGCAACCCGGGACAGATCAGAGGCTAGCCATTGTGGAATGCACTAGCCCTGACTGTCCCGGGGGTATTAAAAAAAAAAAAAACAAATCCAGGGTGGAACTCCGCTTTAACCACCTAATGTGCCTGCTACTTCTCTAGTGGAAAAGGTGGGTGAAAGTAAAGTTATATAGTGCACTTTAAAAGGTATGGCTCACTCAACTATCATAAGACCAAACGGTTTTCTAGTCTTATTATACTAAACTGCTGAAATACCCAGCTCACTGCTCTTCCTAAATGTACCTGGAGCACAACCAGTCATATTTTGGGCAACGAATGCTTACAGTACTTTGACTTAGTGAGTAGCTCAAGTAACACAGGAACATTAAAAATCTCAGGATACCTCTTTAAAGTCCAACTATGGGGGAAAAAAACTACCTCTGGTGTGGAATGCGTGTTAATCTGGAGAATTAGGAAAAAATGTGATACTTCCTTGGTTTAGCGCTCTCCTCTGCTCTGGCTTGTAGGCGCTCCCTCATGTACAGTGCCAGGCTATTGGATTGGACCTGCCTTGTACTTGATTTTATGTGGCCACAGCCCAAAGAGTCCTAAAGAAGATGCTTCAGGTGACTAGCTGCACAGGTGGAGGGGGCCTGCCAGAACAAAGCAAGCATTATACCTTATTCCTCAGCCCCTGGCATTAAGAAACATTTAAAGTGGTTCTAAAGGCAGAAGGTTTTTCTTCATTTCATGCATGAAGGTAAAAAAAAAACAAAAAACTGGTGCAGCTCCCCCTTATACTTATCTGAGCATCATCTGGATCCAGCAATGTGCATGTAAACAGCGCATCCCTCTCCTCATTGGTGCACCTGCTGCTATCATCACAGCCAGTGAGCCAATGAGAGAGCAGGGGGCAGAGTCAAGCCATGCTCTATGTATGAATGGACAATGGTAATTTACAGGAGTGTGGCTCAGGAGGGAGCCTACTCGAAGGGGGGGGGGGGGGGGGAAATCAGGGTCACTCTGTGCAAAACCATTGCTTAGAGCAGGTAAGTAGAAAATGTCTTCTTTTTTTGGTTATAAAGAAAAATGAAACCTTTAGAGTCACAAAAAAAAAAAAAAAAAAAAAAAAAGAACTTTGCAATGTGTATAGGCCAATGCTAAGCTATTGTTTTTTGGAGATCCCCAAAAGGTAGACATGAAAGTGTTCATATCACTCCCACACAATAAAGAGGTAATTATTGTAAGGATTTTGCCACTGTTTTCAAGATCATAAGTCTAATTATGTTCACGGTACAGTGACATTACTAGGTTGTACTGGACAGAAGTTATTTCAGCCTACACTGTATATAGGAGACATGCACACTTTAAGCACTAGGAACTTCTAAAATTACAGACAGGCTGTAGTGTTTCCCTTTACATGACAGGCCATGATGACAACCAGGTTCATTTCTGCCAAGGCATTCAAACCGCAACTCTAAAATATGACCACTACCTTCAGAGCAGCACAACACAGTTCATTGTGGGGGCTGGTTAAAATGCAGGTCTTTGGATTTATAAAAAAATATCGGCCCCTTTAAATATGGTGACAGAAGTTCAGTCCGTAACACCACTCTCATATATACTACCTCACCGTTCTAATAGAATTTAAACAGGATTTCTTGTAGTGAAGAGGTCAATGTGCACAATCGATTCTTAGAATCAGTAGCGCAGATATAACTAAACCAAAATACATTTCCATCTTTCAGTTGTGCAAGACTGAAATGTATATTTCTCTACATGCACCTTGCATTGCTCCTGTCTGTAAAGCCATTTAAAATGTATTTCCTAAAACATAGTATTACATGCATTGCTTGGGGAGGATTTGCCAGATAGCTGACCCTTTGGCAGCATTGGAGGACACTCTGCAGGTTAGAGCTGTAACAACCTAATCTGATTTCGATTCAGCATTAAAGCTGTCATCTATGGCCAAAAATAGTATAAAAAGCTGTAGATAAGGGTGTCTTGCTAAGCACAAGCGTGCAGATTTAACACTGTTCCATTAAATAGAAAATCGCTTGGCAACTGTGTTAATTGCTTCTCATGTTTGCCAAATTTAAATTCAGGTAAAGAAAGGCCTTGATAAATGTCAGTTTGGTTGAATCGGAAATTTCAATACATTATCATCCTATTCCCAGCATTAACTGCAGCTGAATCCGTCATACCATATGGGGCATTAGATATGGTAATTTCCATGCTGTGCCCGAGCAAGAGAGAAACCAGAAGGGGAGGGTTGATGAGCATAAAACACATTCAGATTACGGACACCCCCTATATATTTATGTACAGATATATATTTTTAAGAGGCTATACAACATTTACAGGTAAGGATTTGCTAGTTTTATACAGGCATTTTATATTATGGACAAGCTGCATATGACAGTGTAAGTCTTGTGGAAAAATGACCTAATACTATGGCAATGATATTTCCAGAGTTTAAGTGAAACAAGGTCAGCAAACATGACCTTCAAATAACCTCCATTTTGGAGATGCTCCTCTCCATGAGACATTTTTCAAATCGTAACTGTAAATGTTAATATTTCAAAGATCCGCATTAGTTGTGGCTCAATTAACCCACCTGCTGACAACACAACCGATGTTAAAGCTGAATTCCAAGGAATTTTATTTTTGGATATAGCACAAGACAGATTCCTCTTATAATGATCCTCCTAGGTCTTGATGGCTGCCACTTGCTTTAAAAAAATATATACATTTTAATGCTGGATCCTACACAGCGCCATTCTTCCAGTGCTGTAGTGATAAAAAGCTGCCGTAGAGATCCAGTCGCTCGATGAGTGGACAAAAAAAAAAAAAAAAAAAAAAAAAAAGGGGGGGGAGGGTGAATGACAGGATCCCTTGTATTGTCACAGCCACTGCTCCCATCCCCACAGCAGCAAGTATATGGCTGTGTGTAGGTTTCAGCATCAATGCAGCTAGCATTTGTTTCTACAGTAAACAGCAGGCATCCACTCCTAGAAGAATCATTAGAGGTAACCTGCGTCACATGTGGTGTCAAAAAAAAAAAAAAAAAAAAAATTGTAAAAAGTTCAGCTTACAACCAAAAAATACCCTTTGCTAGTGAAGACCCTGAAAGCAATCAGTGGCCTGGAATTTGTATAAGAATAAGGGAAAACGGTCTTCATTCTCTATAGCAATCATGCAGGTGCTTTCTTTTTCATTTTCTGAAGTACACAATACCAGATGTAATATGGTTGCTATAGGCAACATCCGTAACTTAAAATTTTTCCGTAAGACTGTTTTCAATTATTCTGAACTAGGTACGTAAGGGCAAGGCCAACCAGCAGGTTTTAGGCTGTGAAAGCACCACAAAGCTTCAGCACACCTTAGAAGCCAGTAGATGGTCACACGCACTAGTACACTATAAGAGTGACTTACTAAAATTGATTGGATCGCTCAGAATCTGATGCAGCGGTGCATGGTAGCCAATCAGCTTCTAAAGTCAGCTTGTTCAATTAGGCTTGAACAATAAAACCTGGAAGGCGATTGGTTTTTATGCACTCTCCAGTCTTAGCAAGTTTTCCCATGTGGTTTTATTTTTATAGATCAAGGCAGTAGATGTCAAAATGCCTTATTACAGGAGTCCTTCTGTGCAATCGTGCAATGCTGACTAGGGGATAACAGTAATCTTTTAGGGTAGGGGTTTTTGTTTCTCTCCTCTCTAAACACTTGTACTTAATAGCTTATTTATCTAATGGTGAACCACTGAATTCAGAGGCTTAAGCCACAGTGAGCAGGAAGAGGCAGGCCTGGGTAGAATTTTACAACCTCCCCAGTAAGAGGTTAAGAGTATGCACAGGACTACCGGCAGCTCATTGAGCAAGTGTCATATTTAGGATGTGCCTGTCTTTACTCCAGGTGCAAATATAAATAAAACTTTGTAGCAAGACATGCCGCCTCTTGCATTTTCTGTGCGATTGACACAATAAAAAGTTAAAGGATTTTTTTTTCTTTTTATACATAAACCCTGCATGGGCTGAATTTGCTGTTCTAGCTGTGGATGAAGCATGTAGCCTGCCACAAGTAACAGAAATGGGGGAAAATCCACACAAGATTGATACAGCAGGACACAATCGATACAGCTGCCTTGCAGGTACAAAAATACAGTACAATATACTGATGTGATTAAAACATCAAGAAATACTATTGCTCCCATACAGTTTTAAAAAAAAAAAAAAAAATGAAAAAACTGCAACAGATGACATTACACGCTGGGGGAAAAAAAAAAATAAAAAAAAACTTAGACGTGTTGTTGGAATTTAAAAAACAGCAGCAAAATGTTACCTTTCTGCTTAAGCGTTTTTATCTACTACCTCCAAAATAAATTCTCTGCATTAAAAGACAAGCCAGTCAGTTGGGCAAATCTGATCCATTGTGGCAAACCCCCTGTGCTTCTGAATATGTACCGATTCACCCTATCTAGAAAGAGTCCTACAAATTCATGACCTGTGTAAATCTCTAAGCCTGCAGTTCACCAAAAAGAATCCGATTCACCCAAAGCACCCAGACCAATGGATCAATTTGCTCCGCTCTACTCTTGCTATACATTTCATGGCAAGCTTTGCTCGCTCTCACAAAACAGTAACATTCTCCTTTTTGTTGCTCGCTTGGCCTACAATACACTTATGGTTCCAGAAGCCTTTTTTTTGCAGCAAAAGGATTAAACCACTTGGTAGGGTGCTGAAATAAATACATTAATATAGATAACCCAATTAAAACAATGGAAGTGGTGTGAAAATAGAAAAAGGCAACTCACGTGAGAAAATTAAAGAAAAATAACTATGCATCAAACACTGGAAGCTGCTAACCAGCTCAACATTTCCAAAAGCCTGCACAATAAGCGACTGAAGGTGGATATTGCAGAGGCTTTGGGAATAGCCATGCCAATAACTACACACCAACATGACAGCTAGTAGGGAGTTTATGATAATCCGATTAAAAAAAAAAAAAAAACTATGTATATACGCACAAAGGAAAAATAAAAATACTATAATTTCATTTCAACTCTTTGGGGACAGAGGAGAGCATGAAAATGCATTGGCCTGTGTCCTCAAAAGGTTTATTTCTTGTCAAAGTGTATAGGCAAGGGAGCAATCCAATAAGAGTTAAAATTCAGGTTAAAAGCACAGGTTGAGAGCTAGATACAGGAGCCCCCATGGACATTTCTAGGGGAAGAGACCATCTTGTAGGCAATAAGTTCATCTGCTGGGATTCCTATTGGTAGTTATGCCTGGATGGAAACAGACGACACACTCTTATCCCCATTGCTTGTACTGCTGTGGACTGGTCACCACCTGGACAGTTTCTTCCCAGTCATCTGCTGAGAACATAGTGGAGGCACCATCACCCTCCGAGGTACTGAGAATTGAATGCAGGTCTTTTTAATAAAAGCCTGGTAGAATAATCATGGACCTGAGCTTATCTTTTGACATTTGTCCGTTTTGCATGAACCTTACTTTTTTTTTTTTGTCTTTTTCACTTCCATGGAGGAAGGGTTTAAATTACGGTAGATATTTCACAGATTTCAGGTTGTATGGTTTTTCCTTGTAGATTTGTGTCATCGATAGTCCCTTGTTATTAATATTTTTGTTGAATCTTGCGCTGTTAATGCTGGTTTTAAAAAAGGTGACTATGGCAGTCGGAAATAATCCATGATTGGTGGGATCTGAGTTCAGTCCTGGTAGGAATGGTAGCTGGTCCTGTCACCGGATACTCTGCTGATGTTAAAAGCAATTTTCAAGAAATCCAAACAAGCTTTCCTTGTGCTTTAGGAATGAGTGGCTTGGTGCAGAGCATGTTGGGAACAGAACTGCTGGTCTTTTCTCCTTGGGGGGTCATTGCTGTAAACCCCATTAAAACAGAAGCAAGTTGAAATGGTTGTAAGAGAGGCAAGGGAGAAAGGGGTGAGTCTGCTCCCTAAGTGAACCTCACTTTCCTAGCCCAGCATCACTCCCCTCTACCCTAGCTCTATAGCTAGAAGTGGTGAGAGTTAAATCTTATTGAAAATTCTGTGTGTTTCTGGTAGACCTATGTGGTAGGTGAGGCAGGTACTTCTGTTTCTAAAACCTACTCATGCTGGCTTCTGAAACACTCGCTCTGCTTCTACCATCAATGACAAAGGAATTGGGGGATGCCAGGCGGCATGTGGTACGTTATCTAGCACCAATGTACTGAGCAACAAATTGCAGGTCTCCCTTATTCAAAGCTCTTACTCTCTAGACCCATCTATGGGGATAGTCGGGTTCTCCAGGTGTCAGTCAAAAATCCAACTCGCTGGACTAAACCATGTTTGAACTCTTCGTAATCCTGAGCCAGTGCCAATGACAATTCCGCAATAGTTAGGATTCTATAGCAAATGGCCATTAAACCCTGACCCATGATTACATGCACTATGCCATCTTGGCCCAGCACCTACACATAGACAAGAATTGGAGGAAAAAAGCTGGTCTTTCATGTTAATGTGTGCATTTTATAGTAGGGAGCTAGCCCAAAACGTCTACCTAGATTTGGAAAATACAGGAACCAGAAGTACAGTTACAAACACAAATCCAAAAACGCTGCAGAAGACACCTTTTCGTTTGTCAGTAAAGAATGCGTCTCCAGTCTCAAGTTTGTTTGTAACCTTTCCTAAAGAAGGGCTGCTAACTCCCTGCTCTCCTGACTACCTACAGTTCATCACTGTACTGAATTCTTTCCTATTCTCAGCATGAGACTGTCCTGAATCCTGCTGACCCCCATGAAGTCCGACGCCCCAGCTGTGCTACTGCAAGTCCGGTTAGGGAAGCCTGTTGCTCTTCAGCTGCCACAGAACCACAAGTCCCAGCATGGATCGTGCTTTGATTGTTCTTCAGCAACTGGAGAGGAACAGGCCACCCAGTAAATACAAACCTTGCATGAACAATGCAAGGTCCACTTATTGGTTAGCTGACCTCACCCCGGATTAAAAACAGCTAGGTTAATGCAACAAGATTTACCTTACACCCCCAACCCCTTCCTGCAGGCAATGGTGACATGATTGGGCATTCCCCGGGCAAACACCACAAGGATGCACATCTGTACACCTCCTTCATAGGATGCCAGGAGAACACCCAATGACACCACCCTTACCTAACAGAGCACAAGACTTTTCTCCAATCCTTAACCTTGCCTTTTATTCAGAGGTGGAGGCAGCTAGCTAATAAGTGGCAACTTTAATGTGTTGTGACTGTCGTGGGCAGTCTTGAGGCTCTCCAGCTGAGGAACTACAAATCCCAGGAGCATAACCACAAACTGACAGCCTTTGGCCACCTCCAGCTCTTCAAGACTGACTTCGCACATTACAATTTGAATGCACAATGTCCTTTAGATCTACCAATGACTATGTTGTGCAAGGGCCTGTCTGACTGAATTATTCAGGCCTGTCTCCATATGGAAAAGTCTTGATACATCTAAAAAGAATTGTAGTTTCAGATTGTATGTCATGTCTGGTGACCCCAAGACTGGCCATAAACTATACAATCTAATTGTAAAATCTCAGAGTTACCAAAGCTTTGCAATGCTAGACCCAAGCAATTGATTTAATTACTCTACAGTCAGGCAAGGCCCTTGCACCACACAGCTGCTGGCATATCTGAAGGAGATTGCAATTGCATAGTCAGTATAGGTGACATGAAAGTACAAGTTCCAGCATGCTGAAATTTGTAGCCCCACAACAGCTAGAGAGTTGGGTTGGGGGACCTTACCCTGGGTGTCCCTACAGCTGGAGAGGTGAACTGCCCAGTCACTATGTCTTTAGATTGGGGGGCTTGGGGTCCCCCAGCTGAGGAGGAATTACAAGTCCCACGGGTGGGAGCTATAGCCCCTCTCCCATGTGAGGAGGAACGCCACCGCTGGGAGCTGTAGACCCCCTCCCAGGTGAGAAGGACCTCTATTGCTAGGAGTTGTAGTCCTCACATGAGAGAAGTCCCATTGCTAGGAATTGTAGCCCTCCCCCCTCAATGAGAGATGTCCCATTGCTAGGAGTTGTAGCCCCCCTCCCCCCAATGAGAGATGTCCCATTGCTAGTAATTGTAGCCCCCCCCCTCCCCCCATGAGAGATGTCCCATTGCTAGTAATTGTAGCCCCCCCTTCCCCCCAATGAGAGATGTCCCATTGCTAGTAATTGTAGCCCCCCTCCCTCCCCCCAATGAGAGATGTCCCATTGCTAGGAGTAGTAGCCCCCCTCCCCTCCCCCAATGAGAGATGTCCCATTGCTAGGAGTAGTAGCCTCCCCCTCCCTCCCCCCAATGAGAGATGTCCCATTGCTAGGAGTAGTAGCCCCCCTCCCCTCCCCCAATGAGAGATGTCCCATTGCTAGGAGTAGTAGCCCCCCTCCCCTCCCCCAATGAGAGATGTCCCATTGCTAGGAGTAGTAGCCCCCCTCCCCTCCCCCAATGAGAGATGTCCCATTGCTAGGAGTAGTAGCCCCCCTCCCCTCCCCCAATGAGAGATGTCCCATTGCTAGGAGTAGTAGCCCCCCTCCCCTCCCCCAATGAGAGATGTCCCATTGCTAGGAGTAGTAGCCCCCCCCCCTCCCCCAATGAGAGATGTCCCATTGCTAGGAGTAGTAGCCCCCCCCTCCCCCAATGAGAGATGTCCCATTGCTAGGAGTAGTAGCCCCCCCCTCCCCCAATGAGAGATGTCCCATTGCTAGGAGTAGTAGCCCCCCCCCCCTGCTCTCTCTGGGTTCAGTCGTCATCCACATCTTCTGTCTCGGAGTCTTCTCCTCCCCCGGAGCTGAGCCCTCCTCCTCCTCCTCCTCCTCTCTCTCCCCCGGGTCCCCGGCGGTCATACATCTTGTCCCTCTGGCGCTCTTGGATCTCCTTCATCTCCTCGGCATATCGGCAGAAGGCTCCCCCGAACTTCCCCCATGCTTTGAGCGGCACGGTGATGGAGTTCCGGTAGCTGGGCTTCACCTCGCTCACCCGCAGGAACACGCCGTACTTATTACAGCCCACATCGAAGAAGAATCGCTTGGAGTCCACAGTGATGGACGTGCCCTCGGGCAGCTCTCCGTACAGGCCGCCGCCTCCTCCTCCTCCGCCGCCGGCCGCCCCTCCTCCTCCGGTGCCAAGGCCCAGCTCGTCGTCCTCTCCGCCGTAGTCATCGATGAGCTTGGCCAGGGCATCTCTGAACTCAATCAGCCCCTGGGCGGGCAGGGCGATGGTTTGTCCGCTCTGCAGGCCGGCTCCCCCTCCGGCTCCTCCGCTGAAGCCGGGGCCTCGGTTAATGGTCTGGCGGATGCGCAGGAAGCGGCCGCGCTGGTTCTCCTTCAGGTCCAGGTAATACTTGCGGTTCTCCCGGACCAGGAATTCGCTCTTCAGGGCCCGGCGGGGGCCCCCGGCTCCTCCCATGCCGTCCTCCCCCGAGGACTGGGCGATCTGTTCAGGGCTGCTGGGGCCCAGCTGGGCGTAGTGCTCGATGAAGTCACCCAGGTAGTCGCGGAACTCGGCGGCCACCGCCATGGAGAGGGTGAGGCGGCTCTTGGAACCCCCGGCGCCCACCTCGGCGATCTTAATGAAGCGGCCTTTGGCGTTCTGCTTCACGTCCAGATAGAAGCGCTTGTTCTGGATGTCCAGCCGCTTGGAGGCCAACTCTTGGGTCTCCTGGTCCCGGGACATGTGCTGCTGGAAGCTACCGGGGCCTCCCCCTCCTCCACTGCTGCCCCCTCTCTCACTCCCGCTATCCCCGTCCGCCATCTTCTCCTCCTCCGCACTTACAGCCGCCTTCTGATGGCGCCTCTCGGCTTCCGTCCGTCCCTCAGGCTCCGAGCCGGGACTCCTTCCCTCCTCCACCAACCCGCGGGCTGGCCGCCTTTCGGTCACCCGCTCTCTGCCACTCCTCTCCCTCCTCCGCTCTGCTCGCCCCTCAGCTTCCTTCTCCTTCTCGCTTCTCACTCACTCTGCCTCAGCCCAAAGACTCCGCCTCTTCCTGCCTACGTCCTGCGCCACTGAGCCGAGTCCCCGGTCTGAAGCCGCCGCCGACATCTTCACTGAGGGCAAGCCGCTTTGCTGAATGCAAATACTCTTCCTATTTCTTTTTATTTAACCGATTCTATCTGATATGGCCTGCGTTATGACGTTAGGAGCGTGCTTAATAATTTAGGGTAGGTGGGTGTGCTAGATCAGAGCCGATCTCCTATATAGAGCCAGGCACAGCGACTCATCTATTCCTATAATAACTACAAACCAAACATATACCGTCTTATTTCTGTTTGCTTTGAATACAGAAGGGAGGAGATAAAAGGGAGACATTCATTACAATGTTTGCAAAAGTTTTCTATCCTATCAACCCTTCTATCCTATAAACCCTTTTATCCTATGAACCCTTCTATCCCATCAATCCTCCTATCCTATGAACCCTTCTAATTGATCAACCCTCCTATCCTATGAACTCTCCCATCCTTCAAACTCTTCTATCCCATCAATCCTCCTATCCTATGAGCCCTTCTATCCCATAAATCCTCCTATCCTATGAGCCCTTCTATCCCATAAATCCTCCTATCCTATGAATTCTTCTATCCTAAAAACCCTTCTATCCTATGAACCCTTCTATCCCATAAACCCTTTTATCCTATGAACTCTCCCATCCTTCAAACTCTTCTATCCCATCAACCCTCCTATCCTATGAATTATTCTATCATATAAACCCTTACATACTATAAAGAGTAACTAAACCCTCCTATCCTATAGAGTGGAACTAAACCCTCCTATTCCATAAAGCAGAATTAAACCCTACTATCCTATAAACTCTTCTACCCTATGAAGTGGAACTAAGCCCTCCTATCCAATAGAGCTGAACAAAACCATCCCAATCTTTTTAGCTGAACTAAAACCCTCCTATCCCATAAACCCTTCTATCCTATCAAGTCCAACAAAATCCTCCTATCCTGTCAAGGGGAACTAAACCTTCTTATACTATAAAATGGAGCTAAACCCTTCATATACCATAGGAACTGAACCCTCCCATCCCATAAAGCAGAACTAAACCCTCCTATTTCATAAAGCAGAACTAAACCCTCCTATCCCTTAGAGCAGAACAAAACCTTCCTATTCTAATGAGGGGAACTAAAACCCCCTATCCTATAAACCCTTCAATCCCATAAAGTGTACCTAAGCCCTCCTATCACAGAGTGGAACTAAACCCTCCTTTTCCATAGAGCGGAACTAAACCCTCCTATCCTTTAAACCTTCCTATCCTTCAATCCCTCCTAGCCTTTGAACCCCTCTATCTATGAAGTTGAACTAAGCTTTCCTATCTCAAAGAGTAGAACTAATCCCTCCTATACTATAAAATGGAACAAAACCCTCCTATCCCTTATCCCATAGAGTGGAACTAAACCCTCCTATCCCATAGAGCAGGGCTAACCCCCCCCCCATTACATAGAGAGAAACTGAGCCCTCCCAATCCCACAGAGGGGAACTAAACCCGCCTATTCTATAGAGCGGAACTAAACCCTCCTATCCTATAAACTCTTCTATCCTATGAAGTGGAACTAGGCCCTTCTATCCCATAAAGCGGAACTAAACCTTCCTATCCCATAGAGCGGAACTAAACCCTCCTATTCCATAGAGCGGAACTAAACCCTTCAATCCTATAAACCCTTCTATTCTATGAAGTGTAACTAAGCCCTCCTATTCCGTAGAGCGGAACTAAACCCTCCTATTCCGTAGAGCAGAACTAAAACCTTCTATTCTATAGGGCGGAACTAAATCCTCCTATCCCATAGAGCGGAACTAAATCCTCCTATCCCATAGAGCCAAACTAAACCCTCCTATCCCATAGAGCTGAACTAAACCCTCCTATCCCAAAGAGCCAAACTAAACCCTCCTATCCCATAGAGTGGAACAAAACCCTCTTATCCTTTAAAGCTGAACTAAAACCCTCCTATCCTATAAAACCTTCTATCCTATGAAGTGGAACTAAGCCCTCCTATCCCATAGAGTGGAACTAAACCACCCTACAGTCAGGTCCAAAGGTTTGGCTTTATACACCACCACAATGAATTTGAAGTGAAACAAACACGATGTGCTTTAACTGCAGACTTTCAGCTTTATCCTTTAAAGCTGAACTAAAACCCTCCTATCCTATAAACCCTTTTATCCTATGAAGTGGAACTAAGCTCTCCTATCCCATAGAGTGGAGCTAAACCATCCTGTTACATATAGTGGAGTTAAACCCTCCTATCCCATAGAGCGGAACTAAACCCTCCTAGCCTATAAAATGGAACTAAACCCTCCTATCCCATAGAGCAAAACTAAACCCACCTATCTTATAAAGCAGAACTAAACCCTCTTATCCTATTAGGTGGAACAAAATCCTTTTATCCTTTAAAGAAGAGCACCACCTAAAAGGGGAATTTTCACTCCCCCCTCCCCTGCCACAATTAGCGTGTCATTTTTTTAGAGGGGGGTACCTAGTTTTGACAGGTCCCTGCTCCCACTTCCGCTCAGGTCGCCTATGGAATCCGAGCGGAAGTTCTCCTCTCTCCCTCCCTCCTTAAAGTCTTCTGGGACACCTCACAGGTCCCAGAAGAATGCTGGACCATTCAAGAGGCACAGCACAACTTTGTGCATGCACAGTGGACACACGGCTGTGAAGCCACAAACTTTTACAGCTACGTAGGTGCCCACAGTTGAAATGCTGGCTACAGAAAGATGAGAGGGAGAGAAGCGACGGTTTGGATGACCACGGTGCTGGATCCTGGGACAGATGAGTGTATGTTGATTAAAAGTCAACAGCTACACTTTTTGTAGCTGCTCACTTTTAATAAACACAAAACAACTGAAGCTCCGCTTTAAAGTGGAACTAAACACTCCTATCCATTAAAACAGAGCTAAACCCTCCTATTTTATAAAGCCAAAGAAACCTTCCTATCTTATAAACAGGAACTAAACCCTCCTATCATCTAAAGCAGAACCGAATCCTCCTACCGCATTAAAGTGGAACTAAACCTTCCTATTTTAAAAAGCAGAACTAAACCTTTACATGGTATAACAAGGAACTAAAGCCTCCTATTCACAGTAGAACTAAACCTGCCTGTCCTGTTAAGAGGAACTAAACCCTTGTATCCTTTTTAAATGGAGCTAAACCCTCCTATCCTTTAAAACAGAACTAAACCCTTCTATCCATTAGAGCAGAGCTGCACCCTCCTATCTTATAAAGTGAAATTACACCCTCCTATCATATAAAGTGAAACTAAACCCTCCTATTCTATAAAGTGGAGCTAAACCCTCCTATCCTTTAAAACAGAACTAAACCCTCCTATCCTTTAAAGTGGAACTAAACCCCCTATCCTATAAAGTGGAACTAAACCCTCATATCCTATAAAGCAGAACTAAACCCTCATATTCTATGAAGCAGAACTAAACACTCCTATCGTATACAGTGAAACAAAACCCTCCTATCCTTTAAAGCGGAACTAAACCACCCTATTCTTTAAAGCATTATTGCTAAAAAGTACAGTTTGCTGGTCTCTGCTTAATTACTTACTGACCAGCCACCGTAGTTATACTGCAGCAGGTCGGCTCTGTTACGCAAAACGATGTACCTGTACTTCGTTTCGTGTAGCAGTTAGTGGGGGCACGCATGCGCCAATTGGCTAGAGGGGGAGCCAATCAGCGGGTCCGGTGGACCGCTGTTCTGTCAGTGATGTACACAGAGATCCTCTGTTCCTCCTATTTAGTAAATCCCCCACACAGTTAGAAAGCATCCCCTAGGCACACATTTAACCCTTTGATCACCCCTTGTGTTAACGCCTTCCCTGCCAGTGTCATTAGTACAGTAAAAATGCATATTTTTAGCACTGATTACTGTGGTAATGTCTCTGGTCAACCTAAAAGTGTCAAAAATGTCAGTTAGGTGTTCGATCTGTCCACCACAATGTTGCAGTCCTGCTAAAAATCACTGATCGCCACCATTCCTAATAAAAAAAGAAATAAATAAAAATGACAAATCTTTCCTTTAGTTTGTAGATGCGATAACTTATGCGCAAACCAATCAATATACACTTATTGGGATTTTTTTTTTTACCAAAAATATGTGGCAGAATACATATTGGCCTAAAATGATTTAAAAAAAATAGATTTTTAAAAAAAATTTTGGTAAGGTTTTATAGCAGAAAGTAAAAAAAAATATGTGCAAAATAATAAAAACAGGAAAGATGATCAATTACCACCAAAAGAAAGCTCTATTTGTGGGGGAAAAAAGGACATCAATTTTTTTTGGGGGTACAACGTCACACAACCATGCAATTGTCAATTAAAATAACACAGTGCCATATTGCAAAAAATGGCCAGGTCATTAAGGGGGGTAAAACTTTCCGGTTCTTAAGTGGTTTAACTGCTTCCGGACCGTTTTACTGCGGTAGACAGCCCCTCCTGCGCAAACCTACGTAGGTCTACTTTGGTCGTGCGCCTGCAGCTAGCAGGCTGGCGGCGCGCTCCCGCCCCCACTCGTCAGCTCTATTTGTGGGAAAAAAAAGCACATACATTTTATTTGGGTACAGTGTCGCACGACAGCGCAATTGTCCGGTAAAGTAACGCAGTGCTGAATCGCAAAAAATAGCTTGGTCATTAACCACTTGCCGACCAGTCACATTGACTGTACTGCGGCAAAGTGGCTCGTTCCCATCCAGCGACGTAGACCTACGTCGCTGGAATCCTCCCCTTGTGGGTGGCGCGCGCGAGCCGCCGGAGGCTCGCTCCCGCTGTATTCAGTCACAGCGGGAGTCGGTCCAGGGGAGGAGCGGTGGTGATCACCGCCGCTCTTCCCCGATCGTCGGGGAATCGAGTCTGGAGATCCGCCCGCTTGTGTAAACAGAGCGGGCGGATCTCCTAAGTGACATACATTAACCCCTCCCTCTCCAATAAATTAACCCCTTCCCTGCCAGTGTCATTTTTACAGTTAGAGAATAGGGTTTTGGATCTACTGGAGGTTCAAGAGTTGTGTCTGCCACCATCCCAAAAAAATGTTTGTGGTATTTGTGGTGCCTCAAGTCAAGGTGGGATTTTAAGGGCAGGAGTAAAGGGGATATCGAAGGTAATATAGTAGGTAAAAATTTTTTTTTTTTTTTTTTTTTTTTTTATTTACAAAGTATGAATATAAATACAAACATTCATGGTGAAAATGGGTAAAGGCCCATTGTGCCAGTGAGAGAAGAAAAGTTTAGATGTGATAACAAGTGACAAAAATGTGACTTGAGTTGATTTTGGTGATCCTGCTCTGCTGATTCTCATGTCAAAAGACCGGAATAGACGCAGAGGAGGTAACCAATCGGTTAATCCGACATGTTTCGGCCAACTATGGCCTTTATCAAGGATCTGTCACCGATTCTAAAATAATCAAAGAGATATATGGTATCAAGTAATGGCAATTTGAAGAGAACCATAATTGTAAGGCAAAAGCGCACAATATATGAGTACATACATTTTAGATATATGTCCACTTCCTAAAGTTGAGCCTTCCCAGAGTTCCTCCAGGAGCTACAGGAACAGTATGCTGTGAGGGTGAAATAAGTGGTTGACTGAGTATACAAACAAAGGGAGCCAAAGATTGACTAGTGAATAAAGTAATAGTAATTACTTGCTGGGCAGAAGATTCTAGTCCAGGGATCCAAATAGGATTGAATATATATCAAAAAGCTTCCACAAGATTGGTTCTGAAATCTAGGTAAAATATAGTAAGGTTGCCAAGAGTAGGTAATTTTATTAAGGTATGTGTGCATTTAACATGAAAGTAATTTGGACTACTTTCCAGAAAAGTTTCCAGAGTGGTCCTTAGAAACTTGGTAGGAGAGATCTATGAAGGCTCTCCTCCAAGTAAAACTTACGTTTAGATGTGGAAATTAGCAGGGTCACAGCATGAGGGCTCCGGGTCCGCCTTCTCCCTCGGTCAGAGAGAGACTGGCAGGCTCAGAGTGTTCCCCGGCCTATAAAGGCAGTCGCGCATGCGCAGTGAGCGCTGCGTGATGCTGTCTGGTATTGTCCGTGCACGGCGTGGAGGGCGCTTGCGTGGAGCAAGAGCGCATCCCCAGAGACCGTGCGGACGTGCCAGTGAAGGCCGCCGACACAGTGCGAGAAGCCGGATCATCCCCGAGGGGATGACATGGAGGTACGAGACCGACCATACGGGTTCAAGTGCCCCGATCCATAAGGATTCGGGGCTACCTGTGCCGGGAGTTCATGGAGTCTCGGGTGGAGGCTTGAGAAGTGGATATAATAATGAAAATAAAATATAGTAACAAGGAAATAATAAATATACAATAATGAATGAATTAGCAGCATAGAATTTGCAGAGGAATTTTCTGTGGGAGAAGGAGGAAGGGGGTGCAAGGCGGGGGTTTTAAGGTGGAAAAGAAACAGTCGGGCTCCAGGGATTGATCACATAGGAGGCAGTTGGAAGATCAGTAAAAAGAGGTCCATATCCTAGGAATAAATCATAGTCAATTCAGATTGGATTTACAATCTGATATGTAATAATCAAAGTCAAAGGTGGACAAAAAATGATAATAAAAATAAAATTAAATTAAATATAAATAATAATAATAAAAAAAAAAAAAAAAAAAAAAAAAAGAAAAAAAATATAATTATTTTAAATATAATTATAAAAGGAGTCTTTAGTCCGTTTTCCCGGAGGAAAAGCCTGGAAGGAATGGGCGGAAGCTTTGTGCTTCGTTTAGTCCAGGTGGTATGGTAGCTTTGAGTCTAGTGATCCAGCGCATTTCCAACTGTAAGAGGGTCTTGTTCCAGTCACCGCCACGAAGGGGCACATGGATTCTATCCAAGGCCATGAAGTTTATTTTAGGCATTTTGTAGTTGTGATGGTACGCTCTATGTCTACCCAAAGGGACATAGTAGTTGCCAACATGCATGGCTTGCAGATGCTGGTTTACACGTTTCCCGAATTCTTGTCGGGTCTTCCCAATATAGAAAGACCCACATTCACATGTCATCATCATTTTTACAGTAACAGTGCATATGTATAGCACTGATTACTGTAGTAATGTCACTGGTACCCCCAAAAGTGTCAAAAATGTCAGTCAAGGGTCCGATCTGTCCGCCGCAATGTCGCAGTCCCGCAAAAAAAATCGCAGATCGCCGCCATTACTCATTAAAAAAAAAAAACACCAAAAATGACAGAAATCTTTCCCTTAGTTAGTAAACACAATAACTTTTGCGCAAACCAATCAAAATACGCTTATTATTGTGATTTTTTTTTACCAAACATAGGTAGCAGAAAACAAATTGGCCAAAAATTTTAAACAATTTAGATTTTTATATTTTTTGGGGGGAATTTCATATAAAAAAATGTGAAAAATATTGTAATTTTTTCAAAATTTACGCTCTTTTTTTGTTTATAGCGCAAAAAGTAAAAATCGCACAGGTGATCAAATACCACCAAAAGAAAGCTCTGTTTGTGGGAAAAAAAGGACGTAAATTTCGTTTTGGGTACGGCATTGCATGACCGCGCAATTGTCAGGTAAATCACACAGTGCCGAATCGCAAAAAGTGGCCTGGACGTTAGACAGAAAAATCCTCCGGTGGTAAAGTGGTTAAGGGGGCAAATCCTTCAGGTCCAGTAGTGGTTAAGGTGCAGAGATTTTATTGACTGTTGATAGCAGGAATGTCTGTAGTTCCCTTTATACTTGAGTTTACAGTGTTCAAATAAACTCTGTAAAAGATTCTAAAGTAACTGGCACCCAATGTCTTCCAAAGAGTCAAGGATTCCACCCTGAACTTTGAGATATACTAACTGCCTCCTAGGAAAAAGGGTGTGTCACACACAGAAACCTGTGTACCAGGGGACATAATCAAGTCTTCTGCATGAATATATGCTCTGCGTTTCCTTTTTAAAAAATGGAAACGCTGATACTGACTGGATGGCTCTCACAGGAAACACAAACCTAGTTGATCCTCCTCTGGACTCCTGAGCACTCTCCAACTGTCACTTCCATTTCCTGCACTACTGTGACCATTCACAAATTTTAAATCCATCTATAACTTACAAATGCCTTTCAAGCATTCATTCATTCTACTCTAACGAAAACCTCACCTCCTTCCACATGACTTCACTCCTCCCTACAATAAAAAATGGGGAACTATCAACTAGTTTCACACCAGTACAAGAAAAGTTCATAATTCTTGAATACAGTACAACTCTGTAATATTATATAGGTCCCAGAACAAGGATGCAAAATACTATCTTACTGGTACCAAGTTTCTTCCTTACTTCATAAGCTTAACAGATAGATCCCAGAGGCCGGGTGGCATAAAAACTCCCTTACGGACCATGCTGCTCATATTCTGGACGTGTAACTGGATTCTTCACCTCTGGGCAACAGTCTAACAGGTTACACTCAACACTAGGACATGTGCCATAAGAAGACAAACCAGCTTCATGTCTCTGACTAGTCTCAACTCCCTGACTATACATTCATTAAATTCTTCAAAGGCTTGTACACCAGTTTTCTGGAAACAAGATACACCTCCCACCATGTCATTCTGGTTTACCAAGGTAAGGTTAAAGTCATAGTTTAAAGAGGTGCTTCACCCTGTAAACAAACATGTAAATGGCAGCAGCTACAAATGCTAGGTAAGAAGGGGATCCGACTCTCTGCTTAGATCGCTGCAGCAATCTGACCGGAAGTGGGAGAGGGTACCTCAAAAATCAGGTACCCGCCCCCCCCCCCACAAAAAAAAATACACTCAAATTATGGGAGAGAAGAGGGGGGGGGTAGGAGGAAAAGAGGAACCTTCCCTTTTGGGTGAAGTTCCTCTTGAATTTCATTTTTATTTTAAAAAGTGTCCCTTGTGCTGGTGGCTGATCTTTTAGTTGAAATCTATCATCCTCTGCCCCCCCCCCCCCCCCCATGGTAAATGCTTTGTGAATGGAGGAGCAAATGAATGAAAGGTTTGCCTCCTCTGCCTCCTCCATTCATAGAGCCTTTTTCATTATTGGAAGCTATAGTACAGCTTCTATACATGGAGAAAAGGAAAGGAAGGGCGGGTATAGTTGACATTTAATGAGTTCCCATGAAGGGTCCAGCAGCTCGCATTAACCTCTGCAGAAGTGGAAGATTACGAAGGGGAGAGGGGGGAGTCAGAGGACGGAAGATTCCAAAGGGAGAAACCATCGAGAAAAAGACACTTCTCAAAGTAAGTACTGTCTCTTTGTGCTGATTAAAAAAAATAAACGTAGGATTTAGGCCCCATGCACACGGGGCGTTCAAAAAAACGTACGTCCAAGCTAGTTATAACGCCGGGAAAAACCGGCGTTAAAAACGCGCGTTAAACAGCGTTTCTCAAATTATGTTAATGAGCGTTAAGCCGCGTTAAGCCGCGTCAGCGCTAAATAGCGTTTTTTTAAAAAATCAGTCCTCCTCCATTTTCCACACCCAAAATAACCACAATGCAATGTGTGGAAGCCATTTTGGTAGGAGAGAGAGAGAGGAGAGAGCATTTTCAGATCGGTTGAGAGTGTTTCTTGTATTTTCGGAGTATTTTTTGCATTTCTGAGTCATGGATCCTGTTATGCAGAAGGTTGATGAGGCGATCCTGCTCATCATCTTGAGAAGGATGCGTAGAAGGAGACAGTTGGAGGAGGAGAATGAGAGGAGCATACGGCGAAGGTTCTGGGTGCATCCTGTCATGTTGCAGCGTCTGTCCGTGGGGTACTTTACCACCATGTACACCCAACTCCGCATGTATCCGGACAAGTGGTACAACTTCTCACGTATGTCCGTTCCGCTTTTCGATGACCTGCTGGAGAAGCTCAGGCCAAGGCTATCCAGGATGGACACGAACATGCGAAGCAGTGTGTCACCGGAGGAAAGGCTGCTTGTGACACTTCGGTAAGTGAAATCATTTGTGGGTGTTTTGTATAGGGTTAGTACTTGGGTTAAGAGGGTTAGGTGGTGAGGTCCTAGTTAAAACATTTTCAATGTATTTTTGAAAGATAGATGTAATATGTAATCATTTTTTATTTTTATTTTAGGTTTCTTGCTACTGGCCAAAGCTTTGTCTCCTTACACCACTATTTTCTGCTCGGTGTCTCCACGGTGGCCAAAATTGTTAAGGAGACATGTGCGGCAATATGGGAGCAGTTGAAGGAGGTGGTCATGCCGGAGCCGACTGAAGAGATGTGGGAAGCAGTTGTCGACGAATTTTGGGAGAAAACCCAGTTCCCCAACTGTATCGGTGCCCTTGATGGAAAACACATCAGGGTGAAGAAGCCCCCCCATTCCGGCTCTGCATACTTTAACTACAAGAAATATTTTTCTGTGGTACTCCTGGCATTGTCTGATGCCCATCTTCAATTCCTTGCTGTTGATGTAGGAGCATATGGCAGCCAGGGTGATGCCCGCATCTTTCGAGAATCGGCCTTTGGACGTCGGCTACACGAAGGACGACTCAACATACCAACAAGCAGGCCGCTACCGTGTACTGAGGAACCAAGCTTGCCATTGGTCATGGTGGCCGACGAAGCATTTGGACTGGCAGAAAATCTGATGAGGCCATACAGTGGCTATGGACTGAGTCACACCAAACGTATATTCAATTATCGGCTGAGCCGAGCTCGTCGTGTTGTGGAGTGTGCGTTTGGTGTGTGCTCAGCAAAATGGAGGGTTTTGCTGTCATGTATGCAACTGGATGTTGACAATGCCAGCAAGGTTGTCCTGGCCTGCTGTGTTTTGCACAATTTCCTCAGGAGAAGCGACAGGAGCAGCGTTGAACCAGAGCCACGTAACCCCATGCACCGCGTGCAGTTTATGGACTTACGAACAACAGCACGAGTCATGACCATCAGAGATAAGTTTGCGGATTTCTTTGTCTCGCCTGATGGGGAAGTGGCATGGCAGGATAATTTTGTCTAAAATCATTCATCTTGTAAACTTTGTGATATCTTCACATACAGCTTTTATTAAACATGTATGTCAGTTCTTTTGATGTCTATCATTCTTCCATTGTTCTAGTTCAATGTTGCATGTGGCAAGTGTGTGCCAGCCCAATGGCCTGTGCATACACTTGCCACATGCAGAAGAAGGAGGGGGGTTTCCTTCTGCATGTGGCAAGTGTGTGCCAGCCCTGGCCTGTGCATACACTTGCCACATGCAGAAGAAGGAGGGGGGTTTCCTTCTGCATGTGGCAAGTGTGTGCCAGCCCAATGGCCTGTGCATACACTTGCCACATGCAGAAGAAGGAGGGGGGTTTCCTTCTGCATGTGGCAAGTGTGTGCCAGCCCAATGGCTTGTGCATACACTTGCCACATGCAGAAGAAGGAGGGGGGTTTCCTTCTGCATGTGGCAAGTGTGTGCCAGCCCAATGGCCTGTGCATACACTTGCCACATGCAGAAGAAGGAGGGGGGTTTCCTTCTGCATGTGGCAAGTGTGTGCCAGCCCAATGGCTTGTGCATACACTTGCCACATGCAGAAGAAGGAGGGGGGTTTCCTTCTGCATGTGGCAAGTGTGTGCCAGCCCAATGGCCTGTGCATACACTTGCCACATGCAGAAGAAGGAGGGGGGGTTTCCTTCTGCATGTGGCAAGTGTGTGCCAGCCCAATGGCCTGTGCAGATGTACTTCTATTTCAACATACAACTTTAAAAAAAAATGAGGCAAAATATCATTTCAAAAAAAGGTTTTTATTCAAATAAACACAAAAAAAAGAAAAAATCACAAATGCTGGTAGGTGTATCCTGACTGATCGTCCTGGCTTGACCGCGGTGACTTTGAACGTGGATAGCTGATGTCAGGATGCGAGTGGGTGGCTTGGACATGTCGTTCCTGCGCAACCTCATGGTGGTAAGGGGGTCCAGGTAAGTTTGGGGGAGGGAACTGGGTAGGTGGTTGGGAGAAATCAATGGAGGAGTGGGGTGGGAAATAGGAGGGCGTGGACAAGACAGGTGTTGGGTGGCGTTGCGGAGGGGACAAGGTAGGTAGGTGGCGTTGCGGAGGGGGGCGGTATTGAAAGTGGGGTGTTAGCGTTGCTGAGGTCACAGAGGGCATTGGGGGATCAAGAAAAGTGTTGAATGGATCGTTTGATGGTGGCGGGCCACCACTTAGTTTTGCATGCCTATATTGTGTCATGATGGCGAGCACACGATCCATACAAAGCTTTTCTTCAGGTCCCCCAATGTCCTCCAGGATGTAGTATGCAGCACGGCAGAAGGCGGCGCGTGAGTTGCCAGGATCGAGGAACACATCCCCACTGCGCCTCTCCTGCCGCACTTCCTGCAGCAACGCTAACACCCCGTCCTCGTTTTGAGGGACAATACCGCCACCCCTCTGACGCTGATTGCGGCCACGGCCACGCACAGCGCCACGGCCACGCACACATACCTCGTTGCCACGAACGGGTACCTCGCCACGGCCACGCCCCACACCACTATCGGGAATTTCTTCCACAACACATTCCTGGTCCCTGGATTCCTGTTAAGAAAGAAAAAGGTTCAGTTTGTCACATACATACAATGAAGAAAAGAATGGCAGACAGACTAGACAGACACTAACCTGTATTGTGGATTCATCGCAGACATGAGATCCACTGGATTGGATCGTCATGTCACTGTTTTCAGTGGCAGCACTGGGGGGTCTGTCCTCTGGTTCTTCAACCACCTCCTGACTAGCATCCTGAGTCAGGTCCGCAATATTAGATGTTGTCCTGAAAAATATGTAAAAAAAAATGGCTGCAGAATAGCAATACATTCACAGAAAACGATGCTCTGAGCACCCCTATATGTAAGTCAAAAATACAGTATGTGCGACTTACTCTCTACTGCTGGCTATCATTGCTTGACGCAGGAATGCCAGGTGGTTGTGGTACACGTGTCTTCTTTTGTGGGAGGCAGCTGCACCACTTGTGTTAGCTTTTTCCTCCTCTGTCAGATCCCTCCTGACCCGATCACGCAGGGACTTCCACCTCTTTTGGAAAATTTTGCCTAAGAAGAAAAGTGAAGTAAGGTTAAAATATGCATTCTTTGTAATTATACAGCACACAAGTCATGCATTTCTGAAAAACTTACTTCTTTCCTTCTTCTCTGCGGTGCTCAATCGGTCCCAGCCTGGTGTTAGGGCTTCAGATATATCCATCCAGGTTTTTGATTTTTTAATCCTGTCACTATAGAAGGGATGGGAGACATCCCACAGCTCTGGATGGGCCTCAACTGCAGAGATAAGCTCTGTCTGACCTATATCAGCAGCCATTGTCCCTCTCTCTCCTGTATGTCCACACAGACACACCCACCCACCCACACGGCTGAGCAAAGGACACTTGGGAAATGTAAAAATGCATTTCCTGTGTTTTTACTCCATTACAGTGACCAATCACATTTCTGAAAATTTCTACAGCTTAATAACGCCGGACGCTGGAAAACGCCGATAAAAACGTTAAATAGCGTTAAATAGCGTCAAGCGCTTTTAACGCTCTAACGCTGGGCCTCAGAACGCGCAGGCCGTGGGTTCTTGTTGCAGCTGAAAAACGCTTAGGCCACTTACAGCTTAAAAACGTCTTTGTGTGCATGAGGCCATAGAATAACATGGAGGGGCGTTTTTAGGCTGCAAGAGGAAAACGTCTGACGCTGCTTACAGCGGCGTTAAAAACGCCCCGTGTGCATGGGGCCTTAAGGAAATGTTGGTTATGGAGGAGATAACTGCCTCCTCTATGAAAACATATAGGAGAAATTCAGAACTACAGTTTCCCACAAAAATGAGTACACCCCTCACATTTTGTAAATATTTTATTCTATCTTTTCATGTGACAACACTGAAGAAATTACACTTTGCTACAATGTAAAGTTGTAAATGTAAATGTAAATGTAAATTTGCTGTCCCCTCAAAGTAACTCAACACAGCTATTAATGTCTTAACCGCTGGCAATAAAAGTGAGTACACCCGTAAGTGAAAATGTCCAAATTGGACCCAAAGTGTCAATATTTTGTGTGGTCACCATTATTTTCCATCACTGCCTAAACCCTCTTGGGCATGGAGTTCACCAGAGCTTCACAAGTTGCCACCGGAGTCCTCTTCCACTCCTCCATGATGACATCACAGAGCTGATGGATGTTAGAGACCTTGTCTTTGTACTCTTCACCTGGTTGCCACCACACACGCTTGACACCATCCGACCCAAGTAAGTTTATCTTGGTCTCATCAGACCACAGGGCATGGTTCCAGTAATCCATGTGCTTAGTCTGCTTGTCTTCAGCAAACTATTTGCGGGCTTTCTTGTGCATCATCTTTAGAAGAGGCTTCCTTCTGGGACGACTGCCATGCAGACAAATTTGATGTAGTGTGCGCCATATGGTCTGAGCACTGACAGGCTGACCCCCCGCCCATTCAACTTCTGCAGCAATGCTGGCAGCACTCATACGTCTATTTCCCAAAGACAGCCTTTGGATATGATGCTGAGCATGTGCACTCAACTTCTTTGGTTGACCATGGCGAGGTCTGTACTGAGTGGAACTTGTCCTGTTAAACTGCTGTATGGTCTTGGCCACTGTGTTGCAGCTCACTTTCAGGGTCTTGGCAATCTTCTTATAGCCTAGGCCGTCTTTATGTAGAGCAACAATTCTTTTTTTCAGATCCTCAGAGAGTTCTTTGCCATGAGGTGCCATGTTGAAGTTCCAGTGACCAGTATGAGAGAGTGAGAGCGATAACACCAAATTTAACACACCTGCTCCCCATTCACACCTGCGATCCTGTAACACTAATGAGTCACATGAGATCGGGGAGGGAAAATGGCTAATTGGGCCCAATTTGGACATTTTCACATAGGGGTGTACTCACTTTTGTTGCCAGTGGTTTAGACATTAATGGCTGTGTGTTGAGTTATTTTGAGGGGGCAGAAAATGTATGCTATTATACAAGCTGTACACTCACTACTTTACATTGTAGCAAAGTGTAATTTCTTCAGTGTTGTCACATGAAAAGATATAATAAAATATTTTACTCACTTTTGTGAGATACTCTAATTGGGCTTTCTGGATCCACCTCGTCACCACCTCCACCTTAACCTAATCTGAGCATCCTTACTCTCATGTCTTATATTAGGTGTAGCGCTGAAGTCAATGGGGTTTACCTGGCACCCAGACACCCAACCTTCCACTTTTGTCTCCCCATCTCTCCCTCTAACTTTTAAAGTCCCCCCTCCTCCTCCTCAGTCTCCACACAACACCCCTGTGGATTGACACATGAACAATAATGCCCTAACCCTCCTTCTTGCAATACTACAACTGACACAAGAAAATACTTTTGTTCCCTTTCCAAACCTGCTCTACAATATTAGTATTAGGAACTGTTGGTGGATAATAACTCCCCCCCCCCCCCCCATGGTTATATCCCCCCATTGTGTTTTCCTTTGTTTTCAATACTGAATGTAAAAATGAACATGTTTTTAACCAGTGTGGCATTCTGACTCTTGTTGTTTTTGTAACTGGGTATACAGTATAGATTGACAAATGTAAGAATGCAGATATTGCTTTAACCTACCCTTTGTATGCAAACTGAAAACGTAAACTGAAATAAACCTCAGCATTGAAAAATGTAAAAGCCCCCTGTGTATTAATTGTACCTTCACATTTATTATTAGTAACAATTAAGGGACACTAAAACTTCACAAAATTATTTTCAAATAATTATTTAAAGTGTCACAAAATAATATGTTGTACAGGTAATAAATATGGTTTGCATTTATACATTCAGGGGTTGCTTGGAAACATTGCAGTTCTGCAATTAATGTACACACTCTCAGGGGTTTCCAAGTAGATGGCAAATACTAATTGCTATGCCCCTATTGTTGTGTAGGGTTTTACAGGGTAATAATGTTGAGAAACTGCTGTAAAGTAAAGTAAACCCCTAACCTGATAATAGTTACTTTGTTAAAAAATCTGGTATCGTTATTAACTGCCTTTCTTTTTAATACAATAGAAATTATTTACTAAAAGCAAATATACTGTGCACTGCGAATGCACTTGCTCCAGAGCTTAGTAAATGACGTAAATGTCACACTCGCCCCTAACACAGGTGGTCAGACACTATAGCTGGCTACTGTGTTCTTCACCTATAGCAGGTCCCTTTACCTTAAGGCAAGCAGGCCTACCTGTACTCGGTTGCCCCCAAGACTTATACACAATGCTATAGTATCCATGTCCAGGGTTGGTGGGAATGGGCAATGGAAACAGGTACTTGCAGTTTGCAGACAGGCAGAGTGGTTCAATGACAGTCCGGGTAAAAGGCAGGCAGGAGTTCAGAAAATAGTCTTTACCTGGTCCAAGTCATACACAAAGAAATCCAATCTAGCAGAGCAGGGCAGACAGACAGGGAGCTTGATCAGATATTACATACTATCACAAGCATGAGACTAAAGGTTTGGCTGGCTTAAATCAGGTCTGGTCACCACCCATAGACTGGCCACAGTAATCACCTTGCAGGTGGACAGACAGACAAGGAGAATGTCACAACCAAACCCAGGATGCTGGAATGGGGTTTAGGAGTGCTAGACACTTCTGACATTACCCCCCCCCTCCCCTCTGAGGAGTGGCCCCTAGACCCTTAAAGGTAAGCTGGATATCCGGCACAGGACCATCAGGCTGAGCAAACGTCAGGGGATCAATGAGGTCAGGTTGGTTATCAGGTGACGTGTCTCTGGAGCAAAGCTGGAGAGCTGGAACACAAGCTGGATGCAGAGTGGCTTGAAGAAAAGGTTGAAGGCCCCACCTGGCTGAATGAGGCAGTCTATCGAAAGGATGGATAAAACTTCTTAAACAGGTTTGAGCAGATGTAGTTGCAGTAGGGTAAGGCCAGGTTACTAAAAGTCCCAAAAAAGAAAAAGCAGGAGGCTCAATTGTCATGGGCTGAACCAGAATAACTGGTGCAGAGAAAGACTGGACCACATTGGCAGATGTAGAGACAGACTGGACCGCATCATCAGGTGTGGAAGCAGCAGAACTTGAAGACAAGTTAGCCTGGATGTGCGTCCAAGGGCTTTTAGGGACAGGCAAAGGTAGGGTTAATCCAGATGGCTTGACTTTTGAGGATTTGGAGCAAGCAGAGGTTCTGCAAGCCTTTACATATGAACAGGAGTCCTTGTGGAGAAAGGGCCACCAAAGCCTGCGAGAAACCAATGCGAGAAACCAAAGAAAATGTTTTAATAATCCCTGGGTGCCCAGCCATTTTAACTTCATTTGCTTCTGAAAGCACTTCATGCCTAAGGTGGACAGAAACAAACAGCATTGAAGGGGGTATATTGGGCAGAAAATATAGTTCAAAAGGCCAGGGGAAAAGGCCCCCATTACTTGCGCTGGAGGTAAGATATTTTGAAACTTGGAGGAAGTTTCCACACAGGGCTCAAGGCAGCAAGACAGCAGGTAAGTTCGGCAGCTGGGAGGAAAATATTCAGACTAGGGCAGTTGGCTGGAGAGATGGCATGTAGAGGATTCAATAAACGTTTCAGTGTCTTTTGCTACAACAGAGTCATATAAAGGCAAATAGTTATGCAAACTGGAGTCACACTTGGAAATATTGTCATGATCAGGATCTGACTAGGACTGTAATAAAGGCTCATGACTGGTACTTGCCACAAAAGAGTTACAAATGGGCAACTGGTCAGCAGTTTTAATGCAGGTCTGGGACCAGGACCTAATCTTCCCTGTAGCCCAATCTACGTGCGGGTTATGGAGTCTAAGCCAAGGATAACCCAAGATAAGGGGATAGGCAGGAGATGTTATCAAGTAAAAGTTTATTGTCTCCATGTGAAATTCCCCAATGTTTAAAGTAATAGGTACAGTGCATAAGGTGACCAGGCCCATGGACAAGTCAGAGTTATCAACAGCTAAGACAGAAAAGGGTCTGTGCACATTAGCCTATCCCTATCCCTATCAATAAAATTTCTAGTGGCACCAGAGTCTATGAAAGCTGAGAGGTGATGAGAAAACTTGGCAGAACCAAGTTGTGCAGGAACCAATAGTTTATCCCGGGGGAACTTGTCATTGTATTGTCTAAAGAAGCAGGCCCCACCCGCACTAGACTCTCTGCGTTTCCTGGCTTATTGGGGCAGCTGGTGACAAAGTGGCTGTGGTTGCCACAGTATAAGCAGAGTCCCTGGGGTCTTCTTCCAGTCTTTTCCCCAGAGGATAAATGGGGAGCGCCAATTTGCATGGGCTCCTCCTCCTAGAGAGGTTGAGAGGGCTCAGGAAGGTCTGATGGAGAAGAAGTGGGCAGCGTACTAGAGGGCAAAGAAACAAACCTCTGCACACCTTTCCTGTAAACGCTTGTCTGTATACAGATAGCTACTTGCATGGCTTCATTCAATGACTTTGGTTCAGGTCAGTGTACTAAGGAGTCTTTGATAGAGTCTGATAAACCTAACCTGAACTGGCTTCATAAGGCTGGGTCATTCCACCCTGAGTCAGGTGCCCAGCGGCAGAAATCAGAATAGTATTGTTCATTGGTGCGTTTACCCTGACGTAATGAGCTAAGGTTAGTTTCAGCTGAGGGGGCACGCTCAGGATCATCACAGAGTAAATCTAGTGCCTTGAAAAAAGCTTCAACTGACCCTCGGGCTGGGTCATCTGCAGGGAGACTAAAAGCCCAAGGCTGAGGGTCCCCCTGCAACCTTGTAGTAATTAGGTTTATCCGCTGTGCTTCAGAACCAGAAGAGCGTGGCCTAAGCTTAACGTAAAGCATACAACTTGGCGTGTCAGTTTGCAAATCTCAGCAAAGAAACGAGCCTGTGTACAGTCCATTTTCACAGAAAAATTTTCTTGTTAAAGGCTTGTGATAATGTTACGCTTACCCCTAACACAGGTGGTCAGATACTAGTATGGTTATAAGTAAGCGATCATAGTGTCATGAAACACGTCAACCTATGTACCTGTCCTGTGATGTGTCAAGTCCTGTTTGGAATTTGTGGTGATGAATAAAATTTCAATGTTTCTATCTGCGTTGGAGTGCGGTCACTACTTTTGTGCTTGAAGTGTTACTTGAATTACGGATCTGACTCGCACCTGATCTACAGCCTCACCTGAGTGGCTTGTCTGTTTTGGACTTGTGGTCAGACACTATAGCTGGCTACTGTATTCTTCACCTATAGCAGCCCCCCTTCCCATAAGGAAAGCAGGCCTACCAGTACTCGGTTGCCCCCAGGCATTTGCAATGCACAGTATATTTTGCATTTAGTAAATCAACCCCAATGTGTTATCCTTTGTTGCATCCCATTCTGAACTCCTACTGAACTCCTCCAGCCTTTTCTCAGCTACATAACATTAGAGATGTATAGTAACTAAGTAGAACTACTTCACTACTGTACTTAAGTACCGAAATGCGGTATCTGTACTTTCCTGGAGTAGAATTTTTTTCTCCTACTTCCACTTTTACTTCACTACATTTTTTGATGATTTCAATACTTCTACTCCGATATTTTTTTTTGTGCTGCATAGTTACTCGTTACAATTATAAAATTAACACTGCCAGAGCAGTAGATGGCAGGTTTCATGAAGTTCAAAAAAATGTGTATAATGTCATGTGTACAGCCAAAGGAATTGTGATTGTCCTTTAGGTTAATCATTTGAAATAATAAAAAACAATATGATGTTCAAACTTTTGGCTTCTTCCTGTAAAAACTACATAACACAGTACTTGTACTTTTACTTTCAGTACTTGAGTAGCAATTTTTTTTAAAAAAACTACTAGTACTTTTACTTTCAGTACTTGAGTAGCAAAATTAAAAAAAAAACTACTTGCAATACTTAAGTACAAAAATGTTGAATACTTTAGTACTTCTACTCAAGTCACTTTTTGATCAAGCACTTGTACTTTTACTCAAGTATGGGTTTCGAGTACTTTATACAAGTGTGGATAACATCTACCTGCAATCGCCCCACTGTCCTCTGCATGGCATTTCTCAGGGGCAGCTTGCTGATGCTGACAAAAGGGGAACATTCCATTGCATTGAGTTTTGGCAAGACTGTTTATTGTCTCCACTGGAAATACAGGTACTAACACAGGAGAGCAATTAAGAGACTACGACAGAGCATTTTCTGCCATAACAGAAAATACCAGAACAAGGACCTTTATTGAGCAATTACAAGGTATGACTTTAATGAAAGCTACAGATTTAAAAGGTTTGAAAAATCCTTTTAAATTTACATTGGCATGTACATGTATAAACTTGTATAAGATTTTAGTGATTGGGCTTACATATACTTTAAATTTCACATTTTTTGGTGACTCTTAAAATGTAACCACCAAGCCATTTACCCAGCAGTTTTCTTTTTCAGCAACTTTGGATTAGCAGCACATAGTGGAACTACAACATTAAAGAAAAGAACAAATTCAACATTATATCGGAAATAAGCATTTGGATCCCTTCGGGAGCATGTGACATGTTCCACCCATTTTTAGGGTGAAACATATAACATGTTCCTGCTCCTGCAGCCGCTCGGGGACCCGCTGCTTCTATGCGACAGCGGTACAGGGAGACGTTCCCCGTACCAGCTGTCACTTTTTGCAAAGAGCCCACACGTCTGCGTCATTTATTCATAGAATTCTGTGAATTAAAGAACTACAAGTACCGGCATCCTTTGCGGCTGTCGGCTTGTAGTTCTCAATGAACTACCATGGCACTGTTGAGCACTCTGGTAGTTCATTGATTTTTTCTGTTAGTGTGACACTGCCTGCCCATACGATGTACGATGTATGGGCAGACAGCTCACACTAACCGTCTGCATGAGTTCTGCATGGCTGTGCAATGCTTCCCAGGCTTCTAAAAAAAAATAGTAAATGCACATTTTTTAACTAAAAAAAAAACAACAAATGTGCGCTTATTTATTTTTTGGAAAGGTGAACTTATCCTTTAAATGTACAAATATGTGGCAGAGATTTCCTTTTTTCCGTGTCACATAACTCATGTTTCTCTCTTGTACTGCATTACTCAAAATGAGTGGCAGACAAAGCCACCATAGGGCCTTTGGTTGAAAGCTATTTTGGGCCCTCCCTTCAACTTCTGCTCAAACGGAAACACTTGTTCATTGAGGATTAGGCAGACAAATAGACAGACAGATGTAGATGAACAGTAGCCTTCACAGTGGCTTACATTTTCTAATAGAGAGTCCAACTGGGTTCAGGCTGCAAAGACCCACTTCACTTCCAGTTCAAATGTCGGTGTGAGGAAATGAGAGCAGCCTTCTGCATACCCGAGTGTTGGTTAGACAGGGATGGATGTGGTACCTTTTTTCCCTGAAGTGAACGATGTCCAGGTCTGGTTTTTCAGCACATGGGGGTCCTGCATCGGCCCGACCCACAGCTGGTGTATATGATCCCCTAAGACTCTTGTGCAGCTGCACAGTCCACACAGGTGGTATGTCTGCCCAGTGCCAGAACAAGGTCATTTAGAGCCCAGGGCAAACATGCCAAACTGCACCCCCTCCCCCATATGTGTGATCATTATGTGTCAGCAAAAAATCCTCCACAAAAACACTGAGCACTAGTCTACATGCTTACCCCCCTAAGCATAAATTCCACCCTCCCGAAACAAAGTAATGCATTTGGGGAGTAAAAATATAACTGCAGGTTACTTACTAGGGGGAGAAACTCTGGGGGATTCCAGGATGGAGAAGAATCTGGGTGTCTTAGTAGATGACAGACTTCACAATAGCATGCAATGCTAAGCTGCGGCAAGCAAAACCAGCAGAATATTAGCATGCATTAAAAAAGGGATTTACTCCAGAGATAAAACTATAATTCTACCGCTTTAGAAAACTCTGGTTCTGCCACACCTAGAGTATTCCATATAGTTCTGGTCACCAATCCTCAGAAAGGATGTACAGGAGCTGGAGAGAGTTCAGAGAAGGGCAACAAGATTAATAAGAGGACCTCAAATATGAGGAACGACTACAAGCGCTAAATGTAATCTCCCAGGAGTAGAGACGCTTGAGAGGACATGTGATAGCGATATACAAATATTTTAATGGTAATCCTTGTGTAGGTAGGAAACTATTCAGTCTCAGGGAGTGTGAAAGGACATGGGACCACACAATGAGAGCTTAACACTAAGCTGCGTAGGGGGTTTTTCACTGGCAGGGCAAAAAGGCTGTGGAACTCTCTTCCACAATTGGTGGTGTCAACAGGAAGTATTGATAGTTTCTAAAGAGTCTTGGACATGCATCTTATCAAACACAATACACAGGGATATGGGAAATAATTATCTACATGAACACACACACATACACACACACACCAACATAGTTTGAACTGGATGGAATATTGTCTTTATTCAAACTTACCAACTATGTAATCCACCTCCTGAAATCCCCACGCCCAGCACAAATCCCCCCCCAAATCCCCCCCAGCTCAAATGCCATCCCCCTCAAAAAAATGTACCCCCTCCTAACACACACCTCTACCCCTAAAAGTTCCCCTCCTAGTACACATCGTCTCCCCCTCCACCACTTCAAAGCCCCCCAGCACAAAAATCTTCCCTAATCCCCCCTCCTAGCACAAATCTTCCCCCCTCCCCATCCCCCCTCTCAACACAAATCATAACACTTAGCACTCCCTCCCCAAAATTTCCCCTTCTAGAATGGTACTTACTCCTTGTCACCCCCCCTAATTGCCCCTTCCAAACACAAATCCCCTCCCCCCCCAAATCTCCTTGTGGCACCGCCCCACCTCACATGACATCACAGTGCCCAGGGCAGCCATCCCTCCTGCCCACCCCTTGTCCTGGCCCTGTGTCTGCCCCTTCTCAGAACTTAGCTTTAGATGTACTTTGTAACTGTGCTCCATAGGCATGCCATGCCTTATAATGACTTGAAATACAAATAAAACCATTGTAAATATGTTGGAATAAAGAAATAATTATATATCTTATGGGGCAGGCCTCCCATCTATTTTAATCAAAGATAAGAGAGCTAACCATCCCTTAACAATTGCAGTGCGCTCAAAGGCACAGTTTTTTCTTCAAACCTATTTTTGTCAGTTCATGAACATTAAAAAGATAATGCCATTGATTATATAATCATTGCAGTTATCTATACGTGTGCAGATAAATTAGGCAAACAGGTTTCTTTTTAAAGGATAAGTTCACCTTTAGGGAACATGTTCCACCCGTTTTCCCTGTACTAGCTGTCTCTTAAAATCAGTGAGGCTGTGTGGGGCTCTATGTCATTCATTCACACAGCTCTGTGTGTGAATGAACTACAAGCCCCAACATCCTTTGCGGCTGTCAGGTTGTAGTTCTCAACTGCCACGGCGCTGTGGAGCACCTTGGTACAGGGCCGGAATGGCCTACTGGGATACCGGGAAATTTCCCGGTGGGCCGCCGGCCCTGGGGCCGCTTTAGGTTAGGGCCGCAGCGCCGCTTTAAGCATTGGAGCCGGCCGCTGCATTGATTGGGGTCACTGTGATGATGGCCGCTGCAGGCTGAAGCCCAGCCCCCGGCCCCCGCTGCGCTCCAGAGTGACGGTCCGTCTCTTTTACGTCAGCCGCTGTGAGCGGCATGATGTCGCGGGGCGGCTGCGCGGCAGTGCATCAACTGACTGGCTGTGGCTGCAGACTGTCATGGAGCCGACGCCGATGATCCTTCCCACACAGACGAGAGTTCACGCGCCATCAGCATGATCGCAGGTGAGCCTGAGTCCTGAGACTCTGCAGAATCTTTTACATCCCTAGAAAAGGCTACTAATACCTTACTACAAACTGGGAATTTAATCAACTTCTTTTACTGCACTTCCTGTCTCTTCAAAAGTAAATTGTTCCATCACCTCCCTAAACAAGTACCAGTGTTTGTGGAACTGTCATCACCCAGAACTTGAGGTCACACTGAGAGTAAAGCCCCGTACACACACGCAGATCGTCGTCATACAAATGTTCGTCTTTTCTCCCCGGGATGTCGGTGTCTGTTGAAAAGTGCAAAGACAGCACAAGGACAGCACAAGAATTTTGTCTGCAGACTTCAGCTGACTGCAGAAGTGATGTCATGTAATGGTTAACTTTCCCTGTGTTTTTTATTTTCTGAGCATGCCCAGTCTTGCAAATCTGCGGTCTGTCGGCCGAATTCTGTACTGACAGGCGAACAATCGTCCGTTCTGGTGTCCGCAGACAAAAATTTTCATGTTTGCAAGAAAGACTTTTGTCCGCGGATTGTGCGCAGACAGCTGTCGGAGGCACCATACTAACACGCGTACAATCGGCAGATCTTTCGTCCGCCGACGTTTGTATGCCGACGATCGGTACGTGTGTACGGGCCTTTAGACAGACAGACTGAAGAGTGAAGAAGATTGACTGAGAGAGACTGAATGAGCGGCTGCGGAGCAGATGAGACAGCCAGAAAGAGTAAATGGGCTGGGGGGGGGCCTCATCCTCTTGCATTTGGGGGGGGGGATCAGCATATTAGGGCTCCTCTTGCTAACCTCCCCCTCTCCTCCTAATACAATGCTGGCCTGACTTGCCCCCCCCTCCCCCTCATAAAATGCTTATCTGCCACCCCCCCCTGGGGCCCCCCTCCCCTAATACAATGCTGATCCCCCCCCCCAAATTTAGGGGGAGGGGGGGAAACAGCATTGTATTAGGGGGAGGGGGCTGGGGGGCATCATTTTATTAGGGGGAGGGGGTTAGCATTGTATTAGGAGGAGGGCAACAGCATTGTATTAGGGGGAGGGGGATCAGGATTGTATTAGGGGGAGGGGAACAGCATTTTATTAGGGGGAGGGGGCCAGGGGGGGTCAGCAGTGTATTAGGAGGAGGGGGGGATCAGCATTGTATTAGGGGGGTCAGCAGTATATTAGGGGGGTGGGAGGGGGATCAGCAGTGCATTAGGGGGAGTGGGCCGGGGGGGTTTGCATTGTATTAGGGGGAGAGGGATGCAGGGGGGGGGGGTCAGCATTGTATTAGGAGGAGGGGGCTGGGGGGGGGAACTGCATTGTATAAGGGGGAGGGGGGATCAGAATTGTATTAGGGCCCCTAATACAATGCTGATCCCCCTCCCCCTAATACAATGCTGACCACCCTAATACAATGCTGTTCCCCCCGGCCCCCTCCCCCTAATACAATGCTGATCCCCCCCCAAACAGCTTTGTATTAGGGAAAGGGGGCCGGGGTCGGGGGGGGGGAACAGGCATTGTATTAGGGGCAGGGGGAGTCAACATTGTGTTAGGGGGAGGAGACAGCATTGTATCAGGGGGAACTGTAACTCTAAACTGGTAACTGGTACAACGCTTTACAGGCTCAAAAAAAAAAAAAAAAAATGCTAATTTTTTTTAACTGCAAAAAGATTTGCATTCATTTTTTTTTTCTAAAAAGGTGAACCTATCCTTTAACATGACTGGGTATTTGAAGTACATCAGCCTCAACATAAGCATACCAAGTTTTTGAGATGGGAATGAGGGACGCCTATTAGCAAAAGTATGTAGGCATAGGACACACCCCATGCCACACCCCTTATAGGGAAATTATACAAAAAAAAAAAAAGATTAGTTAAACCCACAAGTGTTTTTTTTTTTTTTTTTTTTTTTTTTTTTTTTTTACCACAACCATTACTTGATTTTGGCTTTGGAAATTTACAAATGCAGCAATTTAGAAATTGAATGAAGGGTTTAGCACTGAGAAACACTTTTTGAAATATAAAAAGTACATTTTATATACAGCTATATAGATCAGAGCAAAATGAGAAACAAATGAGGAGGAAAGAGGGAGGGAGGGATATTGTTCCAAATCAGGGACAGTCCCTCTAAATCAGGGACAGTTGGGCGCTATGACAGAAGGCCTTGATCACAGTTCTGCTGTTTAGATGTAACCTTCATCAGTGCATGAACACCATTCTACAAAACTGATCAACCAAAATACAGTAAAGCTTTGGATTGTGAGCATAATTCGTTCTGAAAACATGTTTGTAATCCAAAGCACTCCTATATCAAAGCAAATTGCCCCATAAGAAATAATGGAAACTCAGATGATTCGTTCCACAACCATTTATTTATATAGTCCATATAAAAAGAGTATAGCAATGTGATAGGTTGTGTAACCATAAAATGTCCATCCACAAATGGCAGCCTCTGCAAGGGGATTAGAAGCAAAATCCAGCAGAATCTACAGTGTATAAAAGATGCCTTTAATTGTAGCAATATGGTTACATTTAATGAAGGTTCAACATTTAGCAACTCAAATGGTTGATGAATAAAAGGCACATCTATGAATGCAGGCAACTGGGGTAAAGCTGTCCACATAGACCATCCTCCTCACCGCCGGCTTCCACAATGGTTAGTCTGCAGTCATGACTGGGAACAATACCCTGCAGCAGAGGCATCTGAAAATGAGGCTTGAAGCACTTGACGTTGATGGCAGTGCGTAGCACAGTCCATGTGGACAGCTTCACTCCGGATGCCTGCATACTTAGACGTGCCTTATTTTAATCATCAACTATGTGATCTGCTAAATGTTGTACCTTTAATAAATGTAACCATGGGGAGCGTGGCTTGCAGCTCATGAAGTAGAATGTGCGGCGCGCTCTCTCTGCCGGTGATCCGTACATTTATCCTGACAATCTGCTCCTGTGCTTGCCACTTCAGACTCCATTTACCTACCGATGATCCTGGTGCTGTACCTCCATTTCTGGCTCAATATCTCCCAGGGAAATAATGTTGCAGTGAGGCAAGGAGCTCCAAATGGCAGTGGACATGTGGGACAAGATGGTGGCCACCCGCCCGCCACACTCAGCCAGGGAGACAGCGATGGCAAATCCACTGGCAAAGATAACCCCACCAAAATATACCTTCACCCTGAGGAGCCTGGTAACTCTACATCCATGTTGAAAAAATAGGTGCGCTAAACAAGAGTGCTGAAATGGGTTAACATAATAGCACATATGCAAGAAATAACAATACAATTACAGTGAAAATTCGCATCATGGTGTGTGGGTGAACAATGAACCAAAAAGTGAACGTGATCAAATCAAAGAATTGAAAAACTAAAGAAAGGTTCAAAAACCAATAGTAGTCCACAAAGTAGGTGACGTATGTGGCAGCGCGACACGCCTCCTCTCTGACGCGTTTCTTCTGACAAGGCTTCTGCTGAGATAGGAGGGACGTGCGCGCCGCCACATCCGCCCTTAAGAAGCTCACGTCCCTCCTATCTCAGCAGAAGCCTTGTCAGAGGAAACGCATCAGAGAGGAGGCGTGTCGCGCCGCCACATACGTCACCTATTGCCCGATCTGCAGCCGGGCATAGGCACATACAGGATACTCTCGCTGTTTCCCCGCATACTACATGTAAGTGCATTACCTTCTTTTAAATAAACATCCCGGGGGTATTACACTATTGTCTGCTCCTTATTCCTTATTCCTCGCATGTCATCCCGGGGAGTGTAAGTGAGGCAGCGGACTTGCGTGGTCAGCGGAGGTGACTACGGACATCCGATTAGCAGAGGGGACATCCATTCAGGAGAATTTTCCTGCATTTAGACAAGCACCATCTGGTAAGAGGCCAATTTGCGTCATCTCACAGGGTGGAATTGTAGTGGAAGTTTTCCTCCTCTCCAACTGGCTATATTGACTTTTATTCTGCACCTTACCTAATTCCCTCTGGTAAGGAGGAAAGCCTGTCGGTGGTGGGAATCACTGTTTACATCACTGGAAACATCACTTGAAGTTGATTTCCCACATTTTTTTCACATTGCACCATATGGTGAAGATTAAGATTATTTGGACTTTGTGGACTACTATTGTTTTTTTTAACCTTTCTTTAGTTTTTCAATTCTTTGATTGGATCACGTTTACTTTTTGGTTCATTGTTCACCCACACACCATGATGCGCATTTTCACTGTAATTTTATTGTGATTTCTTGCATATGTGCTATTATGCTAACCCATTTCAGCACTCTTGTTTAGCGCACCTATTTTTTCAACATTTATTTTCACTAAGTTTAGTTCAGGTAGCAGCTTTACCCCTATCAGCGCACCACCCACTTTTACACCATTAACTCTACATCCATGCTGACCGAGCCGGAGGATACCGGGCCTGAGGATATTTCTCCAGCATGGGACACAGTGAGTAATGCAACCCCAGACACTGAGCATGGAGAACACAACATGCCTGCCCCTGAACCTACACTGCGGGACATCCTTACTGCAGTCACAAACTGTAATACAGCTATCACTGATTTAACTT
This sequence comes from Pelophylax lessonae, assembly GCF_965119305.1. NCBI lineage: Eukaryota > Metazoa > Chordata > Amphibia > Anura > Ranidae > Pelophylax > Pelophylax lessonae. The sequence goes on along the minus strand of NC_138771.1, from coordinate 549,885,641 downwards.
TAGAAATAAAAGGGGTGAAGTTAGATATTAATTTGGTGAGGCTGCGAGGCAAGATATGCAGAAATCCAGACTGTGACTGTTGTTTTATTTATATATAATTTTTAATTTGGCTTTTTTACCTTGTGGCCTACTGTTATTTTTCCTTTTATGGTATTTGAATCTCCTGCAATTGATATACCTACTGTTTGCCATTGCTAGCTCTTGTACTATTGTCTCCTGGAATGTTAGGGGGCTGAGTGATGGAGTGAAGCGGGTGGCACTATTCTCCACTTTGAAAAAACATAACCCTGCGGTGACGTGTCTGCAGGAAACGTATCTGCAACCTACAGCAACATCCATGTTCAGACACCAAAGTTATCACACGCAGTTTCACTCCACCCACTCAGCTTATTATAGAGGAGTTAGTGTATTAATCTCAAACTGTGTGCCTTTTCAGTTATTGTCCTCTCATGTAGATGATCAGGGACGATATATTTTCCTGTTGTGCAAGCTGGCTGGAATGCTTTGAATCTTGGCGAACATATACCGTATGTACCTCCACCATTCTCTTCTGCTAGTTCAAGTAACCTAGCGCGATTCATAGGCCCGTATTCCAACATCCCTATTTTGTCAATAGGGGATTTTAATAAAGTTTTGGATAAAAAAAAAAACTTTATAGATAGAGTGATGTGTGGGGAAACAAACACTCTAAATTACAATGCTTCTCCTGCTACTCAGCTGTTTATAAAGGTTTATTTTGCATTGATTTCTGTTTGGGAAATAGTATCGCCCGATCTATGGTTTCCTCTGTAACCTATGCACCCTGAAACATCTCAGATCATTCTCTTATGATTGTACAGCTTGACATTTTCCATACCTCTCAGGGTAAATTATGGACGGTTAACCCCTTCTGGTATACGTTGTTTCCGAGCCCTGACCCTATTTTGCAGGCACTACAGGAGTATCTGTGTTATAATCGGGGTTCCAGACTCACCCTCAGTGGTCTGGGATACTTTAAAATCTTAGAGGTCTTATTATCAGACAAATATCAGCCATTAAAACTAAAACCAAGGAGTGGGAAAACCTAGTACTTAATGCAGTGGGCAGAGCAGAAGAGGCTTACATTGCTAACCCTACTGGGGACTCTGAGCGTAGATGGTTGGAGGCTCAGGCTCTTTATCAGCAAGTTTTCATAACGACAGCTGAGAATAAAATATTTTGCTCAGCAACGCTATTTTGATGAAGGAGAAAATATAAGCCACTTATTAGCAGTAATTGCTAAAGCCCAACAAGGTGTGACACATGTGGAGGCTATCCAAACCCCCTCAGGTGAGACGGTTCATAGTCAATCCCAAGTCTCTGCTGTCTTCTCCCATTTTTTTGGAGACTTATATACCTCTAAAGTTCCCTCTACAGAGGAAAACCTAGAAAGCTTTTTAGATCAATACTCTCTTCCACGGATTAGTCAGAAGTGTATTCCGCATGCTAAATGCTCCTCTTACACTGGAGGAGCTTTCACTGGCTGCGGCTCAGATGGCGAACAGTAAGTCACCAGATGGTCTCCCAGCCAAAACTTAGAAAAACTATGGCACAATACTTTTACCTGCTTCACTTACAATGGTGAATTATGCCCTACAAACTGGTGAATTGCCAGAATCTATGAACGAGGCAATAGTAGTGGTCATCTCCAAGTCTGGTAACGACCCTCTACAACCTGATCCTTACAGGCCTATCTCACTGCTTAACTCAGATGTTAAAATATTGGCTAGAGTTCTGGCTAATAGACTAACGAGGGTCATCACTGAATTGGTGCATGTTGAGCAGTCTGGGTTCATCCCAGCCAGGTCTTCTGCACTGAACATGAGAAGACTGTTCTTAAATATCCAACTCCCAGTGGATAACCCTGGAAACCGTGCCATTTTCTCCCTTGATCCTTGATGCTGCCAAAGCCATTGACAGCCTACCCATACCTATGGGCAGTGTTACGCAAATTTGGGCTAGGCACCACATTTATATCCTGGGTACATCTACTTTATAATGACCCTAGAGCACGTATTAAAAAAAAACGTCTCTCTCTCAGAGCACTTGCACTTACACAGAGGTACCAAGCAGGGGTGCCCTTTGTCGCCCCTGCTCTTCGCCTTAGCATTGGAGCCACTAGCAGTAATGATTAGAAACTCACCCTCTATTGTAGGATTTAATTGAGGAACTAGGGAAGATAAAATCTTGCTCTATGCCGATGACGCCTTGTTGTATTTGGAAGATACCACAGGTTCTTTGTCAGAAATAATGCGACTTATTGAACAATTTTGGGAGTACTCAGGTTTCACCCATAACAGGCAGGTCAGTTCTTCTTCCCTTAGACCGAGTTAGCGTGGTCTTATCGGATGATTTGTCTCAGATACAAATGGTCACTTCTCTTAAGTACTTAGGCATAACTGTGTCAAGGGACCCAAAAGACTACATCTCTTTAAATCTTAAACCTGTCTTACCAAAATGTAAAAATAAATGTCACAGCTTGTGTAAACTACCGATTACGGTTACCGGACGTGTTAATCCCACTGAAATGATATTGGCACCCCAACTACTCTACATAATCCATAATTCACCCGTATGGATACCTAACTATTGGTTCTGTAGAATAGACTCACAGTTCCGAGCGCTCATTTTGGAGAAGGGAATAGCCCGGATAAACCTTGACATTTTACAATACCCTAAAGATAAGGGTGGAATGGCTGTCCCACATTCACAAACATATTTTTTAGCTGCTCAATCACAGCACTTTACAGGTTGGGACCTGCCTTCCTCTGTAGATCCCTCTAAAGGACTACTGCTAAACCCACCTACTGATTACTCAACATTATCACACATGGAAATGGGATTCCCTGGCATCCCTCCCCATTGCCCTACACTTCAACTATTGATAAAGCTGTGGAAATCTGAAAATCAGGGAGTATAATTCTTGCTGCACTGTGAAGCAAAGCATTGCACCCAAGGCAAATATACAACTCTGTCCGACTGCCTTTGTAGCTTAAGGGGGTGGATGGGGGTGGTAAAAATGTGATTGGGGAGCAGTAAAAAGAGCCTCCAGTGTAAAATTAGCCTAACAATGTAGTCCAGCCCTATCCAACCTCAGTCTTATACTCATCTGTTCCTTAGGCAGAGAGATATTGGATTTTGCACTGTTCAGTTTTAGTAAATCAACCCCATTGATGGCTAGTTTGCACAGCCACTCATCAAAACCTTCCGACTGGGACTACACATGTGCTCTGCATTCTCATTCATTACAATGGAGATTCCTAGTATAAGCTTGTACTCTTGACTAGCTCTCCATAAAAACGGGGAGACTACTAATCCTGTAGCTTCCGAATTGCATATCTTCCTGCAACTGTGGAAGAACTTCGTGTTCTTTCTGATACTGACACAGCAAGTGAGAAATCTTGCAGATGGAAACACGAATGGTTAACCACTTTCAGACCGGAGGATTTGGCTGCTCAATGACCAGGCCCTATTTTGCGATTTGGCACTGCGTGACTTTAACGGACAATTGCGCGGTCGTGCGCTGTACCCAAACAAAATTGACATCCTTTTTTTCCCACAAATAGTGCTTTCTTTTGGTGGTAATTGATCACCTGTGCGATTTTTATTTTTTGCGCTATTAAAAAAAGAGCGACAATTTTGGAAAAAAAAAAACAATATTTTTCACATTCTTTTATATAAAATTCTCAAAAAAAATGTAAAAATTAAATTTGTTTAACATTTTAGGCCAATTTGTTTTCTGCTACATATTTTTGGTAAAAAAAATCGCAATAAGCGTATTTTGATTGGTTTGCGCAAAAGTTATTGCGTTTACTAACTACTGGAACGATTTATGTCATTTTTATTGTTTTTTTTTTTACTAGTAATGGCGGCAATCTGCGTTTTTTGTGGGACTGCGACATTGCGGCGGACAGATCGGACCCCTAACTGACATTTTTGACACTTTTGGGGGTACCATTGACATTACTACAGCAATCAGTGCTAAAAATATGCACTGTTACTGTAAAAATGACACTGGCAGGGAAGGGGTCGACAGTATTGGTGATCAAGGGGTTAAATGTGACCCTAGGGGCGTGATTCTAACTGGGGGGGGGGGGGTTTGGCTTGTGAAGTCATCACAGAGACATGTGATCCTTTATAGCAGGATCACATGACATCTGTGATCACTTCAGGGAGAAGTACGGATGGCTGTGTTTACATCAGCCGTCCATCCTTCTCTGTCAGCGGGGGGAGATTGCGAGTGGCCGGTGGCCATCGGAGCCGCCTGTCACACGCACTAGCTTCCCTGCTGATGAGCGTGGGCGGGAGCGCGCCTCCGGCGGCTGCCGATCGCCCCCTAGCTCCTCCTAGGCAAGCGCTGTACATGTACGGGACTTTGTCTGGGAGAACCAGACTGCCACCCTACATCTGCGGCGGCTGGGGCTAAAGTGGTTAATAGTGTGCACAGTGATTTCTCTTAATTTTGAGAGATTTATTCTCCCTTGCTACTGTGTCTATGGGATAGGACAATAAGGGGAATCTTCTCTTTGTGAAACAGACATCCCAAAAGAAAACTGGCCAGGGTTTTAAAGGAGAAGTATAGCCAAAGCTTTTTTTGAGCTAATATGACCCCAGTGCTCACAGAGAGGGGCAGGGGAGGGTCAAGCAAGGATGCTGTGCAGACGACTGACAACCTCCTTATCAACTGATGACATCATTGGTTGTTAGGACACTGGCGGCTAGCAGGTCATAATGGTGCACAATGAAAACCTGGGGCTTTGTGTAACTAAAAGGCAGGCTTCATTCACACACTGGCTTGTATTCAATTTTGGGACACTTGTTAGGCATTTTGCCAGGGCATCCCTGAAGAAACCTCAAGACACCCCAGGGTGCCTGGGCACCCTGGTTGAAAAAGGCTGTTCTAGAAGAATGCAGTGGACGCATGCCATGACTATACAGAAGTCTACTCAGGGAAAGCACACATTTTTACATAGTTACATTGATCCAGCTTAGATTGACCAAGCTGGACCTTGTGACCAAGATTAGGCCATGGAGAAAAAAAAGCAAAACAATGTAAAGGATAATTTCTAGTAGTGATAATTGTTCTTGTTTTGTCATCAGACTAGTGACGACTATGAGCTTTGTCTTATCTTACTGTATTAAATATACTTTTTATGTTTTTTTTTATTTTTTATAATTTGAATACAGTTCTACTTTAAAGGAACAAATGACAAAAAAAAAAATGCTTTTCCTGTGTCATTGGATAGCACTCACTTAATTGGAAAAATACAACCTGTGTTTTTAGTGGATTTATCTTCTCTAATATTTCCATCATATTCAGCATAACAGTAGAAAAGAAGATCCTTATATAAAAAAAAAAAAAAAAACTTTCCATGGACATCTATCAGATGGTAAACTGTAAGCTTGATTAGAGATGTTAGATGAACTCAAGCAGAAGGAAGATGATTGTAGAGTGCAGATGGTTCCACTGTGGATTTTTTGTTGCTGTCTTTTGGTCCAGTGCTACATTTCACACCATAGCCCCAATTAAAGGGTAAATTCCAGCCAAACAAACAGGAAATAACCTATATGGTGCCAAAGCAGATAATGAACTTTTTGCTTAAAAATCTAGTTTTGAGATATTAATAATTGGCTCCCATGATTCCTTTGTGCTTCAATGGTTTATATAAAATGCGGCAGTGGTATAGTGTCTTGATTGAAGCTGTTTTGTCAGCACCTACTGACTACTTTCCCCAAGCAGAAAGCAGGGAACTGATTATTTTTTGAAGGCGTGGGTCGAGCGGTAGACTGAGGAGCTAAAGAGGAGGACGCCTTGAGCACCTTAGCAGGAGAGAGACACAAAAGAAAAGGACCTGCAACCTATGCTGTTGTAGTGGTCTCAGCTCATAGTGGACAGACGGGGGATACCATTTGGCTTGTTTGCCTTGGTTGCTAAATGACCTTGCCTTGGAAGTTGGGACCAGGCAGAGAAAAGCACTTCGCTATCCACAGAAGCGAGGTGGATAGAGGAGTCTTCCTCGCTATGACATTGTGTTCTGATAGCTGACACTCTCCACTCTCCACTGTTAGGATACACTGATCAGCACCTGCAACCAATTGGCCGCAGGAGCTGATTGATGAAAGGTTTCCAGTGTGGCCATTAAACAGAAGTGGATCTACCCATCAACATCTGTCGAACAGGGATGCTGACACACAGATCAAAATTTGTCCGATCCCTGCTGAACCAGCTGAATTTCAATACGTGCATACCTACCTTTAGCCTGCGCATAGAAAATTTTATTTCATAGCACACAGTTTGGTTCCATTTCATACTGGTTTCCATTGCATATTGCAAGCAGTGTGTTTGCACTGAGCCTGGAGTTCAGCTTTAACAAATTATCTTCTATTTCTGTGAAGCTAGCAGGGCACAATAAAAGCAATGCTAGCTTAGGATACATATGATTCAGCAATTATTATTTGAAGGCTAGATAGCTCCCTGAAATGTAACTCTAGAGGTTTTTTTTTTAAAGAAGGATCAGCACAGGACAGGGTAGAGCCCCTTACTGGAGAACATGGATGTGAAGTGGTGTGTTGGACTCTGCTTTCACTTCCGATGCTGAGTAAGGAACTCCTCTCAGACTATGGACAGGCATTGCATGGAATTGAATGGAAGCTGTGGCATGTATGGGTGGGTACCACCCTTTGGATTTTGGCCAAAGACTGTAAATTGCTGGGCAGACCACACTGGCTACACATATTGGAGTAGCAGGGTGTTTGGAAATATTGAATATGCTGGCGCAGCCTTTTTCAACCAGGGTGCCGTGGCACCCTGGGGTGCCCTCTGGGTTCATCAGCAGTGCCTTGGCAAAAACACCAAAAAATTGTTCCTAAATGTAGAACATTTTTTGGGGAAAAATGTACCAGGTCATAGATAAAAAAACTCCTTTCTCCAGGAGAGGAGCCACATTCAGGGCAAGACAATGTCTATGAAGAGGCAACATGAATTTCTTGTGTTGCAGTATGCCAGCCTTTTTCAACCAGGGTTCCACGCAGGGCTGCTGTTAGAAATCGCGGGGCCCCGTACAGACTACCTGGCAGGGCCCCCCCAAGAAAATATTAAAGATATATTTAGCTAAAATTACAACAAAATCAATATTATCAGACACAAATATAACATAACTCGCATAATTCCTGCTAAATCTAAAAAAAAAAACTATGTTAAATAAAAAAGATGAGATGAGAAAAATATACAGGTTGGGCAGCTGGAGCTCAGTGATCAGAGAGACAGAGAGAGAGAAACAAAGTTACAATTTACAAATAAACTCCTGAGCAGAGATAAGTGCTGGGAGGAGGGGGGCCACACAAGGGAGGGGGATTAGGGAGGGACGACTGTCTCTTTCTCAACAGATACAAGCTGATAGCAGGGAGAGGGACAGATCAGATTCAGGTGCTGGAGAAAGATTTCTGTAATTGTTGTCCATCACTAATCCCCCTCTCTGTGTGGGCCCCCCTGTGTGCTCGGGGGGCCCCCTACAAGAGGGCTGGTGGTCCCCCCCTATCAGCGGCCCTGGTTCCACGGCACCCTAAGGTGCCATCTGGGTTCTTTAGAGGTGCCTAAAACTGCCCCAAAATTGTGAAGAAAGATGGGGAGAAGCTGAGGGAGAAGATAAAAGTTAGTAATAGTATTCAGTACTAGTGTGCAAAGGTGGAGGAATAAATCACCTCTAACTTTGCGTGTCCTACGTGTGTTAAAACTGCTGCAATAAGTAAAACTTATAGTTTAGTGTTTTATATTTTACAATGGGGTGCCTACAGAATATGCAGAATTTTAAAGGGTGCCTTGACTGAAAAAAGGTTGAAAAACACAGTGCTAGAAAGTAGAAAAGGACAGGTGTGCTCAAAGGGCACTTAAAATGTTGAGATGTATGATGAACTGTTTGCTGCCATACAGTTTATTATTTTTTTCTAATCGGTAATCTTGGCACCTCCGCCAGAGAAAGCAGGTAGGTCACCAATCCACCCAAAGGTTCTCTCCTCCTCTTAGTAAGCTTCCAGTATTAGGCGGACAGTGCTGAGCAAGGCAATAGAGCCTGATTTGCTCCTTGTGGTGCTTCTTCCTGCATAGGAACACACGGTTGTTTACAGACTACCATAATATAAAGATAAATTAAGGAAACTCTATTAACCATATTTAAAATAAACCAGTTCTTTTGTTAATTCAACATGTAACAGGTTTGCTAGATAGCAGTCATGGTTAGGAGTCTTGTTACTTATATTTACTTGCTGCTGCATTCCTCCACTACAGCCTGGGAAAAACCCAGGACTTCTGCTTATGGGGGTGTATCTGACCGATTTTGTTGCACCTTGCTATGAAACTCAGTACCGGAACAGCCAGTGACTAAGCCCAATAACTATAACGTGGGGGAGATTTAAACACCCATAACCCGGCCTTTGCAAGCTTTAAAGCAGGGGTGGGGAACCTTTTTTCTACCAAGGGCCAGTTGGATTTTTGTAACCTCATTCGGGGGCCGTACAAAATGTATGCATAAATGTAATAGGCATTGATTTGCGGCAAAAAACGCTGTAAAAAATTGCGTGACTTTGAGGTCACAAAAGTGTGAAAGGGGCCTTCAGTAATCAAGGTATAGTGTGCCCCCTTTCAATGCAGAGTGACCAGCGTGCCCCCTTTCAATGCAGAGAGACCAGCGTGCCCCCTTTCAATGCGGAGTGACCACAGCGTGCCCCCCTTTCAATGCAGACTGACCACAGCGTGCCCCCCTTTCAACGCAGAGTGACCACAGCGTGCCCCCCTTTCAATGCGGAGTGACCACAGCGTGCCCCCCTTTCAATGCAGACTGACCACAGCGTGCCCCCCTTTCAACGCAGAGTGACCACAGCGTGCCCCCCTTTCAATGCGGAGTGACCACAGCGTGCCCCCTTTCAATGCGGAGTGACCACAGCGTGCCCCCTTTCAATGCGGAGTGCCCAGAGCGTGCCCCCTTTCAATGCGGAGTGCCCAGAGCGTGCCCCCTTTCAATGCAGAGTGATCACAGCGTGCCCCCTTTCAATGCGGAGTGACCACAGCGTGCCCCCTTTCAATGCGGAGTGCCCACAGCGTGCCCCCTTTCAATGCAGAGTGCCCAGAGTGTGCCCCCTTTCAATGCGGAGTGCCCCCTTTCAATGCGGAGTGCCCCCTTTCAATGCGGAGTGCCCAGCCCAGAGCGTGCCCCCTTTCAATGCGGAGTGCCCAGAGCGTGCCCCCTTTCAATGCGGAGTGCCCAGAGCGTGTCCCCTTTCAATGCGGAGTACCCAGAGCGTGCTCTCCTTTCAATGCGGAGTGCCCAGAGCGTGCCCCCCTTTCAATGCGGAGTGCCCAGAGCGTGCCCCCTTTCAATGCAGAGTGCCCCCTTTCAATGCGGAGTGCCCAGCCCAGAGCGTGTCCCCTTTCAATGCGGAGTGCCCAGAGCGTGCCCCCCTTTCAATGCGGAGTGCCCAGAGCGTGCCCCCCTTTCAATGCGGAGTGCCCAGAGCGTGCCCCCCTTTCAATGCGGAGTGCCCAGAGCGTGCCCCCCTTTCAATGCGGAGTGCCCACAGCGTGCCCCCTTTCAATGCGGAGTGACTGACCACAATGCAGAGTGAACAGCGTGCCAAGCCCCAGTGCACTTGACTTACCTGTTCTAGCGGCGGGCGGCTTCCTCTCTTCATCTCTTCGAGTCCTCCCCCGTCCCGCCTCCTCCTCGGCCAATGACATTGGCCGAGGAGGAGGCGGATCCGTGAGACAGTAGCGAATTTTCATTCGCTATTGTCACACAAATGGGCGGGCTCGAGGCGCACTGCTCTGCGCTTCGGGTCCACCCTTTTCGGAGAATTCACAGTGTCAGAACAGAGCCATTGGCTCCTTCTAACACAGTGGCACGGAGGGGCCGGACAGAAGGATCATGCGGGCCGCATGCGGCCCGCGGGCCAGAGGTTCCCCACCCCTGCTTTAAAGCCTCGTACACACAATCAGATTATCGGATGAATATTCGTCTGCTTTTTGTTGCATGCTAGTCTCATATCGAAAGGTTAATTAACATGCGAAAAATTGTTGTCCAACAGAATACAACTTCAGAAGTGATGTCATGTGTTGAATTGTTTTATATGTGTTCTTTAGTTTCTGAGCATGCGTAGTCTTGGTCTTACAATTTTTTTCGGGATGAAAACTTTACTAATCAAACAAAAATCATATGTTATGTTCACATACGATAACAAACCTTCAGTTTTTGTAATCGGAAAAGTCGGAATCGGCTGTCAAAAGCACTCTACTAACGATCAGAAAATTGGCAGATTGTTCGTCATATGAAATTTTACTTCCCATTTTCTTATCGTGTGTACGGGCCTTTGCCCAGCATTTGGTCAGAACGTACACAGAGGAACACATGGAAGGTGAATATAGGCTCGTTATCATGTCAGCTGCCACAAAAACATATTATTTTGTCCTAAGTTAGAGAAATATAGGTTAGACTTATGTAGCACCCTACAAGGTAGGTGCTAGGTAAAAGTATAGTGGACCTTGGCTGCCTAACAGCAGGACCATGATTTCAGCTGGGCTGTCATGTCTCCTAGGTGTGTCTGCTAAGAGGGGAGTCTCCCCGTGGGCTCCATGAGAGGATTCTCATTGGGCAGTGGAGGAAATCCAATCAGAGACACATTCAGGCCTGTATCTACCCCAGAAGGCAGATTTTGCCGCAGAGGATTCTGGGAGTGAGTATATGTTTGAGGGGAATGTGTGGCGCAGCGTCTTTGGCGGGAAGCAGAGTCCTAGGAGGGAGAGTACGGCTGTCTCTCCTCCTGTCAGAAGGATCGGGTGTTCCGGGTGGCTGCCTGGGAATCCAGAGGATTCTGAGTTGAGCTGCAGAAGGACCAGTGGAGGAAGAGGGGTTCAGTTCCAGGAAAGCCTGCCAAGGTCGTGAGTACTGTGAACTGCCCCTAGGGGTCTGCCAAGTGTAGAGGGGACCACTCCAGAGAAGGTTCCAGGGATCCAGGAGTCAGCTAGCTGTTAAAGGGGGTGCCTAGTCAGAGGACCCTGAAGTGTTAGAGGGGGCGCCAGTGGTTGGGCCCTGAAGAGCTAATGTGTACAGTGTGTAGTGTACAGAGTTAAGAGTTGCAGCGGCAAAAGCAGTGACAAGGAGCTACTTCGGTCAGTAAAGGGCTGGAGGGAGCTGTTCAGTGACTTTTGAGCTAAATTGAGTGTCAGGAGTCAAGTGTTCTGCAGTCCTGGATCTTCTGAGTTAACAAACAAGTTAAAGTCGAGGTTCCAGCACTAGTTCAGCAAAGCAGTATCTTCAAACATCAGGAAGCATTGGTCGGCATTCAGCTGGCATCAAGACAATGCCATAGGGCATTTTTGTATAAAGTCCCAGTTAACCTAGCTGAGCCAGAGGAGTATCCCACTCATTCCCTTCTCCCATCCCCAAAATACAATAAACAAAACCAACCAAAGATGCCGGAGTGGTCAATGTCTCAATTCTCACTCTTGGGTTCACAACTTAAATGTGTTGGAGGTGTCACCGGTAACAATGGCAGACCCACATCAGGCTCAAGGCCTGGAAATATTGCTACATTTAACTTTTCATTTTCGCAAAATCATAGCTTGAAATAATTACTACTCTGCATAGTACAGTATATTCCCTGAAGAAAGATAATAAAAGGTAAACAGGGGCTATTATGACAGCTTGAAACCTTTTTTTTTCTTTTAACCACAATGTATTTAAAGGGGAAGTCCACTTTTGTGGGGAAAAATAAAAAATAGCAAATAAAGCAAAAACAATAAAGCGTATACAATTGCAACACAAGTCATATTGTAATTGAATGTTATCAAAAATTATATTTCCTTTTCAATCTGCAGCAGCTGTAATTTTCTGAAAATGCAAAATGGCTACCTGGAGCTGTTCTGTACACAGAAACATAATTTCCTGCTTGTGTGATTGGCTCGCCAATTTTCCCAGAAGTCTGCCTAAGATACAAGTCAGATTTCTGGCATCCCCTGCAACAAAAATGTCATTTTTGGTGAGATACTTGCAATGGGAACATGTCTAAAGGGATGCAGGCCCAGCATAATTCTGAAACCATTTCCATTAGACCCACTCAGCACAGAGGCACAGAGGAACAAACAGTGATTTCTTCAGAATAACAAAAGATAGGAATCTGCAGCAAAGGTTGTTATAATCCTTGCAATGTACAGAGATCACCCAGAGGGGAATGTTTGTTCTCAACACAAGTGGAGTTACGCTTTAAATCTGTCTGGAGTTTAGGGTCAAATGGTGACTTAAAAAAAAAAAAAAAGGAAACGAAATGCGGCTAATGTGGGATATGATAGTATTCAGTATATTCAGTTTTTTCTTCTTAATTTCCCATAAGTGCATTTAAATTTTTTTTCTCCCAATTTAAATGCAGTCCAAGCTGTCCAGCAAATGTGACAGCAACAGGGGGTGAGATAAATGCTGCCAGGTGTCCTTACAATGGTTGCCTTTATTCTTTTTTTTTTTTTTAAACAACTGCCACACCTGCTCAAGCATGTCACTGTCACTTTTGCTGCACAGTTTGGTCTGCATCTACATGTGGATAAAATATAAAGGAATGAAATCAATATTATATATGCAGTATAAAAAAAAAAAAACTGGCATAACATATGACATTTATGACATTCTAGCTAGGGTCTAAGGGCTTGTTCTGGTGTAAGGTGTGTAGAGGAGGTGCGATGTGTTGTTGCAAGTCATGGCACCGTTTACTTTTTAATTTTTTTAACTTTTTGAAGTGTCACAAAATAGTACTTCATTCAACTCTATGTACCGCAGCATTGATGTGCTGCAGCGCGGTGGCATGCGATGCAGTGAATTGTCAAATGCAATAGTAAAAACGCATACATGCTGCTTTTTTTACTCAGCATAAACTACAGCATATGTATGCAAGTGAATAGGGAACATAGAAAGCAATTGTTTTCCAAGTACCCTTTGCGTTGAGCCTGTGTCGATCTACTCAGTGGCAGACCAACGCAACTCAGCAGAGAAGGCCTGAACAAGCCCTAAAACGGTTGCTAAGAATGGGTAAGGGTAGAAGATATCGATCAAAATGACTTTCCAACTTGATATCCTTTCTCTAATAATCACACTTCAAATGATACCCTCATAGTGTAGACTCTCATGAAACCCTCAAGACACCTGTGCTTGTTCAGATGCACTGGTTACGTGTATAAATTGTAACATGGGGGACCATTAGCTCAGTGGCAGACGCATTTCTCCAGTGATTCACTGCAGTCAGGTACTAGATTTTAAGGGCCTGGCAGCCCATTTTTATTAAAAGGCAAAATAAAAAGTCAATAAACACAGGTTTTCCCATGCAGGGGTTCTTCTCCAGTACATACTCAACTGAAAATACTAGCCCACCTGGTTCTCTCACTTTAGCACTACCTCTGATCTTGGTGCTTGGTCACACAGACCACAGGTTCCTTGAGCATGGAAGACTTCACACTGACACACACAGCCCTTCTGGCCCCAGGCCATTTACTGTCTCCTACAGACCCAAAGGCTTTGGTTGCAACGTGCAGCCTCTCTGACTACTGGAGACCACCTGTCTCCCTTGGGCAGAACAGTCTCTAACTGGGAGCCCTGAGGTCTTCCGATACCTTCATTATAAGGGCTGCGTGCAACCCGGGCGCACACACTGCTGGTCCTCTACAAACCCTGGACACAGGGTTGGAGATTCCATCCCACCCAAGACACTGTGGAACCTCCCAACTCCAGAGCCCCATGCAGTAATACCAAAAGCTGGAGAAAGTAGCAAAAGCATTAACATCTGTAACCATTGGATTACAAATATCACCAGAAGAGTGATAAAGAGCTCCAACTGCCGGTGAAGAAGTGCAAGGCCTTGCAAAAGCAGTTTTCCCCACTCCACAGCTACACTCTGTAGTCCTGCACGGAGCCAGTGTGCACACTCTGTGTCCTTTAAATTACTGTTTTTACAGTGACAGCGTCTCCTCGTGTCACAAAATGTATAGGTAGGTACTGTATCTCTCTCATATGGGGGTGTATTATTCAAATAATATATTTAAAAAAACCTCTTAAGACTCTTTCACAATGGTGTCGCCCTTGAATCGCTTTACAGAGGGTTTTTGACAGGCAGTGAGGAGGCCTTATGTTGCCTCCTTACTACCCGCTTTAACTCCTTAAAGTCTGCACTACCGTGTTACAACCACAGGCATTGAACACAGCTGTGGGTAGGTTGTGGCGCGACCCAATTCACTTAAAAGGGTCGCGATTGGGGGCTGGTACTGCCTACTAAACGCAACCGGGAGGATCATTTTTGCAGTGTCACGATGCAAAGCATCATGGCTGTGTATACCACCCCTACAGCTGTATTTGCAGCTCAAGGAAGGTGGTTGGGAGAGGGGCAGTAAAAATGTAGCTCGGTTGCCTGTGTAAACTAAGCCTTAAGCCCCGTACACACGCATCGAAAATTGGCAGGGAATTTACGTCCAACGTCCGATCTGCCGATTTTCGGCTTGTTAGTATGATGCTTCCGACAACCAACTCCGACTTTTCGGCCGAAAAAAATCTGGTGTGCAGACTATAAAATTTTTGTTGGCCGTCAAAACATGGCCGATTTTCGTGCAGTCAGTACAGATGTCGACAGGGAAAAATCTGATGAGCAAGTCTGGGCATGCTCAGAGAAGAAAGAACACAAAGAAATCAAACCAACACATGACATCACTTCTGAAGTAGATTTTTGTTGGGCGAGAAAATTAGTGTGCAGTCTAGGCACATTCCAACCAACAAAACACCACTCTGGACAAAAGACGGACGATCGGTCAGCCGATAATCGTTGCGTGTGTACGGGGCTTAAGGCCGGCCATAGATGATTCAAATCTTGGCCGGCTCAGCGGGAATCGGCTGCAATTCAAACCATGTGTGGGCAGGCTGAATGAACCAAGTTGATCGATTAACTTGGATACAACCAGCCTGCTGGATTCATACTGCTATAGCCGCTACCAATAATCACTGTTTTCTCCCGGTGGGGACAGCTTCCCCTTCCCCCCACCGGGAGCAGGCAATTGCTCGGCAGGAGGGATTCCCCTGTCAGCACTGTCTGTGTGAATGGGGGAACCTTGCAAATTTCTTTACTGCAACCATGAAAGAAATTTGCACCATCTGTGGCCTGACTTACAATCTTCAATGTCAACACCCCACATTACATAACTGTAATCAGCATACTACATAGTAGATATCAAATATCGCATTTTATTACTATAAAACTTTTTGTATGGGTCCTTGCAGTGAGCCCACCTTGGTTTGGCGTGAACGAGCCTTTTAATACATTTGCTAACAACTGATATGGATAGAATGCACCTTCACATTAGTAGTGGGGGGTAAAATCCTGTGGTTGAGCCCTGTCTTTACTGCCATCCCCAACCTCTCCCCCCTTTAGCTGCAGCCAAGAGTGTACACATGCTGCAGCCATGATGCTTTGCTTCGCAACCATGGGAGGAATTATACCCCTTGTCACAATGCATGTGGTTGAAGCACGCTAGTGCAGGGTAGTGATGAAAGCAGGCAATACAACGCTTCTTCACTACCTGTCAAATGTTTTGCGAAGAGCGATTCGAATGCGGACTGCTTTTCAAAGATCAAAGCACGTGTGAGCAAGCCCTGATATATTCTTTCATGGTTCAATATTTTCATAAATCTTACTTCATCTCTCATGATTATCATGATCATGTATCTGACTTCATCTCTTCTAAGGATGCATAAAGCTAATTTGCCCCCCTTTCTGGAATAGTATGTAAGTCCCCCTTTAGGAGGACATTAGCGCCTTTGCACTACATTAGGGTGACCAGATTTTTTAAAAGAAATCCGGGGACATATTTTTTTTTTTTTGTATTGGCAAATACACAGAGCGCTGGGTTCAGGACTATATAACACACAGAATGCTGGGCACAAGACTACACAATACACAGAGCGCTTGGGAGAGGACTACAAAATACACATAGCGCTGGGCACAGGACTACATAATGCACATTGCGCTGGGCACAGGACTGCTAATTACACAGAGCGCTGGGCATATTACTGCATAATACACAGAGCGCTGGGTAGAGGACTAAATAATACACAGAGCACTGGGTGCAGGACTACATAATACACAGATCTCTGGGCACAGGACTACATAATACATAGAGAGCTGGGCACAGGACTACATAATACACATAGCACTGGGTAGAGGACTACATAATACACAGAGTGCTGGGTACAGGACTACATAATACACAGAGCGCTGATTACAGGAGTGCATAATACACAGAGTGCTGGGCACAGGACTGCATAATACACAGAGCACTGGGTAGATGACTACATAATACACAGAGCACTGGGTAGAGGACTACATAATACACAGAGCGCTGGGGACAGGACTACATAATACACAGAGCGCTGGGTACAGAACTGCATATTTCACAGAGCGTTGGGCACAGGACTGCATATTTCACAAAGTGTTGGGCACAGGACTGCATAATACACAGAGCGCTGGGTAGAGGACTACATAATGCACAGTGCGCTGGGCACAGGACTATATAATACACAGAGCGCTGAGCACAGGACTGCATAATACCCGTGCGACTGCATATTTCACACTGGGCACAGGACTATATAATATACAGAAGGGTGTTAGGCATAGAGTGCAGGGTTCAGAGGTTTGCTATGCACAGAGGGCACTTCTGCCCCCACATCCATAGCTCACCCTTGCACCCTTCTCTCACAGATTATCTCTGCAGCACCTCTTAGCCCTTCCCCCACAACATGCCCTGTCTACGTTAATCTGGCCCTGAATCCGGGGACAGACTTGGTCCGTGGACAGTCCTTGGAAAACAGGGACATCTGGTCACCCTACGCTACATATCAGGGTGTTGTTGTTGTCCTAGGTGGTGCATTGCAGAACAGCTTCTGTTCATATGGCCTACTGCAGAGCCCCGAGCTGGGCATGTACAGGGATATGTGTGGGCTCAGCGCTGTGCGTGCGGATCAGCCTTCTACCTCTAAAGAAAGATATAACCTGCAAGGACGCGCTCAGTCGTGTTAACACTGTACAAGGAGATTATATAAACTGCATAGGCAGCTGAGTTACAAGGCTGCAAACTTGCTGGTGTATTTGATCACAGTTACCGTGGCGACTAGTGCTTGTGTGTGAGGGGGGGTGGGGGGGGGTATAAAACCCAGAGGAAGCCTGGAGATGTGTGGGAAGGAGGACATGTACGGGGGCGTGAGGGGGCAGCGAGAGAGACTGTGCTCTGCTTATCTTCTACTCAGATGTTATTACAGAATACAGGCTGCAATAAAAATGGCCAAAATGACATGCAGTACTGTATGAGGGGATTTTACAGAAAGGAAATACCAGAGGAACATTGAGGAGGGCATTGCTGACCCTAAAGTGCTGTCATGCCAATGCTCCAGCTTCTTAGGCAGTCCATCAATGTTGTGATTTTCTTTTTTGCAACCGCGGGTTGCAGGAAGGAAAACGCTCAATTTCCTCCATCAGCACAATCAGTGTTGATGGGGGAATCCCTCTCAAGGAGCTATTGTATTCTGCTGCCAGGAGAACACAGAGAATATTGCTAGCAGCTATAGAACGCTGGCAATGATCGCATGTAAAAATGATGCTGGTTGTACCCACGGCAATCCATGAATCCACGTGGGTACAACCAGCCTGCCCACAGATGGATCTGCGGAAGTGACTGAGATTCCATCCATCTATGGCAGACTAGGGCCAGTTCACACCACAGCAGCACAGCCTGAATGCGCTCTGGATGCATTTCTCCATGCGCGTTTTGGATGCGTTTCCGGTGCGTTTTTGATGCTTTGCAATGCATTTTTCCCCTCATTTCTTCTTTACATTAAAGCGGTAGTATACTTAAAAAAAAAAAAAACCCTGCAAGACAAAGGCATAATGAGCTAGTATGCATCGAATACTAGCTCATTATGTATTACTTACCTTAGAACGTAGCCCCGATACGGACCCCCGGACACCGCTGTGGGAGCTGACATGATCCCTCGGCGTCTCTTCCAGGTTCGGCGGATCTGGCACTGTGAGTGGCTGGAGCAGCGATGACGTCACTCCCGTGCGCATGCGGCACTTCCCGGCAAGGAACTCTGAAGGTCCCCCCGGACCTTCAGAGCGCATGCGCCGCTCGCGTCAGCGGCTGCATGCAGTGCAAATATCTCCTAAACCGTGCAGGTTTAGGAGATATTAATTGTACCTACAGGTAAGCCTTATTATAGGCTTACCTGTAGTTAAAAGTCACAAAAAGCGGTATACTACCGCTTTAAGGGCCAGTTCACGCCATAGAAATGCAGTCCAGGATGCATTCCGGATGCTTTCCGGCATGCACATTTTTTACGCGTTTTTGATGCGTTCCAGTGTCTTTTTATGGCCAGTTTACACCACATGCGATCCAGGGCACTTTTTTCCTGCATTAAAGTAGGTTAAATGGTTTTCAATGGCATAGTTCACACCAGTGCAGTCAGTTCCAGTGTGTTTCAGAAAAAAAAACAATCGAACATGCTGCATTTTTTCTACACTGAACTGTACTGGAACGTGGTAAAATACATAAAAAACGCCTTAAACGCATCAAAAATGCACTGGAACACAAATGTTCTTATTTAGGGTGAAGAAAAAAGAAGCGGAAAAAAATACAACTGAACGCATCAAAAATGCACCGGAATGCATCAAAAACCCGCATGCAAAAAAACAACCAGAACACATCCGGACTGCGTTTCTATGGTGTGAACCTGCCCTAAATGCATTTTTGGTGCGTCTTTTTAAGCAGTCAAGTAAATTTTTTCCACTTTTTTTCTTAACCGTAAATAAGGACATGTATGTTCCAGTGTTTCTTGGGTGCATTTAGGTACATTTTTGATGCATTTTACCATGTTCCAGTACAGTTCAGTGCAGAATAAATACAGCAAGTTCTACTTTTTTTTCTGGAACTAGAACGCACTGGAACTGATCACACTTGTTGTGAACTCGAAAACCATATGGCCTGCTATTCATGCATTTTTGATGCAGAAAAAAAGTGCACTGGACTGCATGTGGTGTGAACTGGCCCTTAATGGGCGTTCTGGTGCATTTTTGGTGTGTTTCGGTGCATTCCAGTGTGTTTTTGATGCTTTTAAGGGCCAGTTCACACCACATGCAGTCCAATGCCTTTTTTTCAGCATCAAAAATGCATGTAAAGTAGGTTACATGGTTTTCAATGGCATAGTTCACACTGGTCAGTTTCACTGTGTTTCAGTTCCAGAAAAAAAAAGGAGCATGTTGCATTTTTGTCTGCACTGAACTGTACTGGAATGCGGTAAAACGCATCATAAATACATGAGAACACCCTAAACGCACCAAAATCGCTCTGGAACGCACAAGTCATTATTTATGGTGAAGAAAAAAGAAGGGGAAAAATGCAATAAAACGCATCAAAAATGCATCGGAATGCATCAAAAACCTGCATGCAAAAAAAGCAACCGGAATACACCCAGACTGCATGTGAACTGGCCCTAAATGCGTTTTGGTGCGTGTTTGATTCAGTCCAGTGCATTTTTTCCTTTTTTTCTTAACCATAAATAAGGAAATGTGTGTTCCAGTGCATTTTTGAAGCATTTTGGATTTTTTCTGCGTTCCAGTACAGTTCAGTGCAGGAAAAATTGCAGCATGTTCTACTTTTTCTCAGGAACTAGAACATACTGGAACTGACTGCACTGGTGTGGACTATGCCATTGAAAACCATATGACCTACTATTCACGTGATTTTGATGCTGAAAAAAATGCACTGGGCTGCATGTGGTGTGAACTGGCCCTTAATGGTTCTGGTGGGTTTTTGGTGTGTTTAGGTGCATTCCAGTGCGTTTTTGATGCTTTTAAGGGCCTGTTCACACCACATGCAGTCAAATGCGTTTGTTTTTTCTGAATCAAAAATGCATGGATAGTGGTTATATGGTTTTCAATGGCTTAGTTCACACCAGTGTGGTCAGTTCCACTGCGTTCTAGTTCCAGAAAAAAAAAAAAAAAAAGGAGCATTTTTTTTCAAGACCTAAACGGGACATATCAGAGGTAGCCTGATGTAAACAGACAGCAGATTCCATTTATATCTGGACGCCCATAGAGCTGTCACGGGTGCGCCGGTATCCACCGGGCACAAACTGAACGGTCGAGAAACTGACATCTATCCTTTTTGGCTCCAATTCAGCAGTAGATCCTCTCACAGGCCAAATTACCCGTGGTATGGTAAGAATTTTGCCCAAAATTGCACCTGGTAACCCAGGTGTATGCGGACAACCGTGGCTCGGATGCCTGTATAATACAATGACAGAAGTAGGTGAAGTTTACTGTATATTGGTAGCTGGGGGGCTCTGAAAGTGAGGGAACAAGCCGAGTTTTTACCACCCCTGCTCTTAAACCATACCTCCCAACTTTCTGAGATGGGAATGAGGGACAACTATTAGCAAAAGTATGTAGGTATAGGACACACCCCCTGCCACGCCCCTTTAACCACTTGCCGACAGCCCTACGCAGAAACCGCGCTTCCGCTGTGGTTAGACACAGCGGGAGTCAGACTGCGGGAGGAGCGGCGGCTATTGCCGCCCACCTCCTGCGATCTTCACAAAAACTGACAGAAGAGCCACCTGCTTATGTAAACAAAGCAGGAGGCTCTTCCATCACTCAGGCAGAGAGAGATCAGGAGTTTCAGCTAAGCTAAAACCCCGGTCTCTCTGTTCCTGTCACAGAGCCCCCCCCCCCCCACAGTCTGTAAGCACCAACAGGCATACATTTAACCCTTTGATCACCCCCAGTGTTAACTCCTTCCCTGCAAGTGTCATTTATACAGTAACAGTGCATATTATTTAGCACTGATTACTGTATTATGTCACTGGTCCCCAAAAACTGTAAAAAATGTCAGTTAGGTGTCCAATCTGTCCGCCTCAATGTCGCAGTCCCACTAAAAATCACTGATCGCTGCCATTACTAATAAAAACAAAAAATAAATAAATAAAAAGTCCAAAAATCTATCCCGTAGTTTGTAAACGCTATACGCTATAACGTTTGCGCAAACCAATTAAAATACGCTTTTTGGGGGGTTTTTTGTACCAAAAATATGTAGCAGAATACAAATTGGCCTAAACTGATAAAAAAATAGATTTTTTACATTTTTTTTATTGGGAGTGTTTTATAGCAGAAAATAAAAAATATTGTGTTTTTTTTTCAAAATTGTCGCTCTTTTTTTGTTTATAGCGCAAAATCTAAAAACCACAGAGGTGAGCAAATACTAAAAAAATAAAGCTCTATTTGTAGGAAAAAAATGATATTGATTGTATTTGGGTACAGCGTCGCAAGACAGCGCAATTTTTGGTTAAAGTAACACAGTGCCGAATCGTAAAAAATGGCCTGGTCATTAAGAGGGGTAAAACCTTCCGGAGCTGAAGTGGTTAAAGGAGAATTGTACAAAAAAAAGGAGTGGTTAAAGTGCTTTTGTACCACTACATTTCCTTTATACTGCCTCTTGGAATTTACAATGCAGCAATTTAGAAATGGGATGAAAGGTTTAGCACTGTAAAACACTCTTTTATAGATAAGTAGTGCATTTTATTTACAACTATATCGATCATAAAAAATGAGGAACAAATGAGGAGGGAATAGGGACAGAGGGATATTGTTCCAAACCAGGGACAGTCCCTCGAAATCCGGGACAGTTGGGAGCTATGCTTAAACTACAAAGGCAGCTGAACAGGTTTTGTATATTTACTGCAGCTGTGATACTTTGCTTCACAGACTGGCAAGAAATATATAAAACCTGTCATATTCATCGGGCAGTAGCACCTGTCAAACGTGACCCATTTAAGTGAATTAGGCTGCACTGAATCCTCCCAGTTGCAGAACAGTGAAGCATGGGTGGCGTGATTTACGATAGTCTCAGGTGCTTCCAGAGTGCTTACATCTTCGATCCCATGTTTCCGGCTCCATTGTTTTGGTTCTTCACGCTGGGGGTAATGATGTGGATTACACGCCTTTTGTGGACCTCATCTCGGCTATTAAACAGGATATTGCCCATTGTTATGCAGTCTTCACCAACATAGTTATTGTTTGGTCTGAAATTGTGCCCTGGCTTTTTTGGGCCCGGGACATCCCTGGTCCACGTTTGGAATGCTTTTGCCGGAAGGTTATACACAGGTTTCTAAGTTTGTTCTGAGAATTGGGGGGATCCTTGCCCGGCACAAGGATTTGGAGGGGGATAATGGTGATCTCTTGAGACCCGATTATGTTCACCTCAATGATATTAGCCTGAATATTTTTACCTTAGCCTTCAGACCGGTGTGAAACAGGCGCTGGCTGTGGTGGGACGCTCGTCAGTTTAACACTGACGTGCGGGTGGCGGTTTTAGACCTTGCCAGCATTAAAACTTGGCAATAGGCTATGCCAGCGGCGGCCGGTCTATTGAGGGCGCAGGGGCGCCGCCCCCCCCTTCCATGCGTCCGACCCCTAATCAGCATGCAGGGCGCCGGACGCATGGATCTCAATGGGTTTTTTTTTTCAATCACCTGATTAGAGCCAGAGGGTCTAATAGGGTGATGCAAAGGGTGGTCCCGGGGCGCAGAGCAGTGCGCCCAGAGCCCACCCATTGTGTGAAATTGCGAATGAAAATTCGCTATTGTCACACCGATCCTCCTCCTGGCCAATCAGAAAGCCGGTCTAATACCGGCTTCCTGATTGGCCGCATGGCAAACCCCATGCCATTGGCCGAGGAGGAGGCGGGAGCGGGAGGAGGACCGCCGCCGGAGTGAGAAGAAGCCGCCCGGCGAAGCCGTCGCCGAGTGAGAAGAAGCCGCTCGCCGGGACAGAAGACAGAAGCCCTTCGCCGAGTGAGAAAAAGCCGCCCGCTGAAGCCGTCGCCGAGTGAGAAGAAGCTGCCCGCCGGGACAGAAGCCGTCGCTGAGCGAAGAGAAGCCGCCGGGACAGAAGACAGAAGCCGTCGCCGCCAGGCTGCTCCAGGGCTCCAGGTAAGTGCACTGGTCTGGGGGGGGATTGCATTGAAGGGGGCACGCACGCTGGTCACTGCATTGATGGTGGCATGCTGTGGTAACTCTGCATTGATGGTGGCATGCATGCTGTCGTAACTCTGCATTGATGGTGGCATGCATGCTATGGTAACTCTGCATTGATGGTGGCATGCATGCTGTCGTAACTCTGCATTGATGGTGGCATGCTGTGGTAACTCTGCATTGATGGTGGCATGCTGTGATGCTGTGGTAACTCTGCATTGATGGTGGCATGCTGTAGTAATTCTGCATTGATGGTGGCATGCAAGCTGTGGTAACTCTGCATTGATGGTGGCATGCATGCTGTGGTAACTCTGCATTGATGGTGGCATGCATGCTGTGGTAACTCTGCATTGATGGTGGCATGCTGTGGTAACTCTGCATTGATGGTGGCATGCTGTGGTATTTCTGCATTGATGGTGGCATGCTGTTGTAACTCTGCATTGATGGTGGCATGCATGCTGTGGTAACTCTGCATTGATGGGGGCACGCTGTAGTAACTCTGCATTGATGGTGGCATGCATGCTGTGGTAACTCTGCATTGATGGGGGAACACCGTAGTAACTCTGCATTGATGGTGGCATGCTGTGGTAACTCTGCATTGATGGGGGCACACTGTAGTAACTCTGCATTGATGGTGGCATGCTGTGGTAACTCTGCATTGATGGGGGCACGCTGTAGTAACTCTGCATTGATGGTGGCATGCTGTGGTAACTCTGCATTGATGGTGGCATGCTGTGGTAACTCTGCATTGATGGTGGCATGCTGTGGTAACTCTGCATTGATGGTGGCATGCTGTGGTAACTCTGCATTGATGGGGGCACGCTGTAGTAACTCTGCATTGATGGTGGCATGCTGTGGTAACTCTGCATTGAAAGGGGGCACACTATACTTTGATTACTGAAGGCCCCTTTCACACTTTTTGACCTCAAAGTCATGCAATTTTTTGCTGCGTTTCTTGCCGCAAAGTAATGCCTATTAGATTTTTTCTGTTTGCGCCCCCCCCCCCCAAAATTTTGAGCACCAGCCGCCACTGGGCTATGACCTTGATTGGAAGTTGGAGTTAGTCTGTTCAGTCTGTCCAGGACAGGCCCCCTTTGGAATTGTATTGTTACACATGCTCGCAGTACAACTGTGACAGGAACTGGTTTAAAGTGTTAGCATGTTCTGTGTTGGAAATTGAATAAAGCTGTGGCCTTGCCCTTTTCAACTCAATGTTTGTAAGTGTGGTGTTTTTGTACTGGGGAGGGGGAATGGAGTTTCATATGTTCACATGTTATTAGTTGGTATTCCTAGGCTTATGGGCCTCAGCAGTCGAGATCAATGGTGTCAGTGGGAACTATCTGAGAGGCAGGAACTTCTCATTGCTCAAGGAACCCCTAGCAACCTCTGGAGGAGCCCTGGTTGAGAAACCCTACTGTAGACACTTCCGATTCTGTAACTATTTAGAAAGCATTTTAACAAAACTTTAATCAGCTCTCTTAATTTCCTAAAACATTCTTTAGCTCCACTCCAAGAATGTTAAAATAAAATTCATAACCCTAACTACTCGTAAAATTGTTGCCTTCCCCCTTTTAACACCTATGCTAACTAACCTGTGTAAGAAAAATGTGTATAGTTACTTATATCAGCCCGCTCCAGTCATGTGATCCAGCTTCCCTGTGTCAGCCAGCATGGCTGCAGGGGAGAAGAGGGAGCGCTGAAATTACATGGGCCATTGTCAGAGAGCTCTCCCCTTTCCCCTGCAGCTGGTCACTGGCTAAAACTGGGGACAATTGACCCGTTCTGGAGAGGGCTGAGAATAAGTAAGTATACACCTTTCTTATACATGGAAGCCAGCATAGGTGTTAGGGGAGGGGGCTTTTTTAAGAGTAGTTAGGGTTATCCCGTAATTCTGCTTTAAATTCAGGTCCTCATGGGAGTGCTGGCTATAGCTACAAATAAGATTTTTTAAATTAAAAGGCCATGTAAAAGGCTACCCATGTTCCTCCTGTATCACAATGTGCTTGGTTGTTTTCCCAAAAAAGCATTTAATATCCCTTTTTTAGATGCATTTTCCTAATAATTTGCGATGTGCTCAGCCAAATAGCCTAGTACATGTATACACAGCATAAATGCTAACCCAAAGGCTGGGTTCACACTTGAAACAGATGCGGCTAACAGCAGGGGTCCGCTATGTCCCTGTTCTCCGTTTCAGGGAGGAATCAGGCCCAAATTTCTGGCTGAATTCAGACCTGAAAATGAGCCAAAGATGCACAGGACCCCTGTGCAATTCACTCTGCAGCCAGCCCGGACATGTGTTAACCGGCTTCATTGACAGCCGGTCATAGTCTCCTGTCATGTGAACTGGATCCGGGGAAACTCGCATCTGTAAGGGATGTCAGGTACTCCATAAAAAAACAACACATTTCTGTTTCATGGCATTTCTATTAATTTACCAGTAGATGGCAGCACAAAGCACAACTGCAAGCAAGGCATGGGAGGAACTAAAAAGTTAGACCTTTGTTCCTGGGGACAGAATAGCAGTTCCTGTCCCTCAGAATAAAAAGTCAAAACTCATGTCCTTATCATTGCAGGTAAGAGGGAGTATATTTAGGGCTATAAACAGGGCAAAATTGATTTAATTTACATCCCTGTGATCAGTAAAGGCTCCTGTCACTACTGTGTGATTGAATAACATACTGCACAAATGTTAGTGGGTCACACTGTAGCATCACATGACTACAGTGTACCAGGAATGGGATTATTATAGTGTTATGTTGTTATATCTTATATTAGATTGTTTTATGAGACCACTGTGGTACAGAAGGAGTAACAACATTTCAGCACATGTTTAATTGGTTATTATTTTCTATGAAGACGTTATTCCTGTATATCAGAATGTTGATATTAATATATATATAGTTATGTAATAGTATGTATGAACAGAATAGCAGTTCCTGTCCCTCAGAATAAAAAGTCAAAACTCATGTCCTTATCATTGCAGAAACTTCTCAATAAAAATAATTCTGGTTTCACCCGGTCCGATCCCTTCGCACATTGGAATTATTGACCATATTTTCAGCATATGTGCAACACATCCAATTCCCATAAGTATGAACCCGGCCTTAGGCCTTATGCACACTGGACCTTTTTACAACTGCTGGTTTTGGCTTCAGGCATTTTTTTGTGCAGCCAGTAAATTCCCCAGCATGTTATCCTATGCGATCAGGCACACATAGGCTTTTATCAGCAGTTTTTGGCAGGGCATTTTGTGGCTGGGAAAAACCCCCCAGAACTAGTGGGTTTAAAGAGGAGTTTTTCAGCTGTAAAAAATGCTCTTATTCTGAAAAACAGCTATTAGGCGTTTATGAATGTTTTTGAGCCATAAGCTTTTGTGGGAGTATAGTTTTGCTAAAAAGCGGAACCGCTATTGAAACGCTAATGAAAAAACGCTGCAAAGCGCTATAACACTGACTTTTTTACAGCAGCATTCTACAGCTAAAGCTACTGGTGTTTTTATAACATCCAGTGTGCATGAGGCCTTAAAGTAGGCTCAAAAGTGATATGGTCCAGAAATATTTAGACAGAATAAGGGTGGATAAAGCGCCTGGACCAGATGCCATCCACCCACGCATCCTAAAAGAATTGAGCGCTGTAATTTCAAAGCCTTTGTTTCTAATTTTTAGGGACTCGTTAAGGACTGGAATAGTACCACTGGATTGGCATAGGGCCAATGTGGTGCCTATATTTAAAAAGAGATCAAAGTCTTTGCCAAGTAACTTTAGACCTGTTAGTTTAACTTCTATAGTCGGGAAGATATTGGAGAGTTTAATAAAAGACCACATAGATGAGTTCTTGCTGAAAAAAAATATTGTAAACAACAGACAGCATTGGTTCATGAAAGACAGATGTTGCTAAACAAACCTGATTTCTTTTTATGAGGAGGTAAGTAAAACCATGGACAGAGGGGTGGCTGTGGACGTAGCGTACTTGGATTTTGCAAAAGCGTTTGACACAGTTCCCCACACACGGCTAATGTGTAAGGTAAAGTCTACAGGCTTGGAAAGATCAGTTTGTAAATGGATAGAAAATTGGCTAAAAGATAGAATTCAGAGAGTAGTGGTTAATGATTCTTACTCTGAATGGTCTAAGGTTATCTGTGGTGTACTCCAAGGTTCAGTGTTGGGACCCTTACTTTTTAATATCTTTATAAATGATATAGGGTCTGGGATTAAAAGAACCATTTCAGTCTTTGCAGATGACACCAAGCTTTGCAGTGGAATAACTTCCTTACAGGATGTCTCCAACTTACAAGCCAACCTCAATGCACTGTTTCATTGGGCAACTATGTGGCAAATGAGGTTTAATGTTGATAAATGTAAAGTTATGCACCTTAGGGGGAAGAATATGCATGCATCATACATACTGGGCGGAGTAGAACTGGGGGAATCCATAGCGGAGAAGGATCTGGATGTTCTGGTAGATCATAAGCCTAATAATAGCATGCAATGCCAAGCTGCGGTTTCCAAAACAAGCAACGTCCTTTTTTTGTATTAACAGAGGCATGGACTCCAGAGAGATAGATATCATTTTGCCCCTGTACAAATCACCAGTAAGACCTCATCTGGAATATGCAGTTCAGTTTTGGGCACCAGTTCTTAAAAAGGATATCAGGGAACTGGAGAAAGTGCAGAGAAGGGCAACCAAACTGATAAGAGGCATGGAGGAGCTCAGCTGTGAGAAAAGATTAGAGGAACTGAATTTATTCTCTCTTGAGAAGAGGAGATTAAGGGGGGATATGATCAACATGTATAATACATAAGGGGTCCATATAGTGGTGTTGAGTTGTTTACTTTAAGGTCAAACAGAGGACAAGCGGGCACTCTTTATGTCTAGACGAAAACAGATTTCGGAAAGGTTTCTTCACCGTAAGAGCTGTGAAAATGTGGAATAGACTCCCTCCAGAGGTGGTTCTGGCTAGCTCACTAGATTGCTTTTAAAAAGGCCTGAGTTCTTTCCTGGGTGTACATAATATAAATGGATACTAATATTCATAGGCAAAGTTGATCCAGGGAATATCTGATTGCCTCTCGGGGGATCAGGAAAAACATTTTTTCCCCTGCTGTAGCAAATTGAATCATGCTTTGCTGGGGTTTTTTTTTGTCTTCCTCTGGATCAACTGCGGGTATAGGATTGTGTATATGGGATTGTATGATTGGGCTTTCATTACTGTTTTTTTTTTTTTATTGGGTGAGCCAGATGGACTTGTCTTTTTTCAACCTGACTAACTATGTAGCAAGATGGCCAGTGGGATGCTTTTGCTACACAGAGTGTAGCACGTTTCAAGTGGCAAGTTAAACATTCAGTAAAACAAAACCTTTAGGAAGCTGTTTAAGGCCCCTTTCACACTTGTGCGACCTAAAAGTCACGCGATTTTGCAGCATTTTTTTTGCCACGATTGTGACGTGATTTTGACTGAACTTGAAGCAATGCCTGTCTGATCTTGAGGTCTATGGACCACAAAACGTATCAAAGTCAGACCAAAGTAGTGCAGGGACTACTTTGCAGTTGCTGCCACTTAAAGTCGCACAGATATAAATGGTACTCAGTGGAAATCATAGAGTATGACTTGCCATGCCACTGTGCAGCCCAAAGTCGCAGGAGAAGTCACACAAGTGTGAAAGGGGCCTAAAGCTACAGCTTTTTAAGATTTGTTTTCAGCATTGTCAGACTGGAGCCAAATTGTGCTGTCAGAGTTTCAGTGAAGCTTGTTAAATGCTTTGTAAATGCTTAGCGAAGCTGATGCTTTTAAAAATGTAATTTACATGCTGGGATTAAACAATACCTACGTATTTTGCTGAGATTGAACAATCCCTACGTATTCAGAGCCTTAAAGCGTAACTCCACTTTTGTTGATAAAAAAACGTTCCCCTCTGGGTGATCTATGTACATTGCAAGGATTATAACAAACTTTTTGCAGATTTCTATCTTTTGGTATTCTGAAGAAATCCCTATTTGTTCCTCTGTCCCCCTGTGCTGAGTGGGTCTAATGAGAGTGGTTTCATAATTATCAATCAGCTGTGGAACTGCAGAGCACTAATGAGGAAATCTGCTGGGCCTGCATTCCTTTAGACGTATTCCTATTGGGAGTATCTCACCAAAAATGACATTTTTGTTGCAGGGGATGCCTGAAATCTGACTTGTATCTTAGGCAGACTTCTGGGAAAATTAGTGAGCCAATCACATCTAACACTGTCCCCATAGGGCCTGCTGGATGATGACTTGACAGGCTCCCCGAGTTACCAGCACACGGTTACCTTGAGATATAGTTTATTGATCCCTCCTTGCTCCTGCAGGCTCGTCACACAATAAACAATCTAGAGTTCAGTGGCAGCCTGTGCATAGGGGGCGGAGGGGCGCAGGGGCGCCGCCCTCCCCCCCCCCCCAAAAAAAGGAAAGAGAAAAAAGATTAAAAAAAGAAAAAAAACGTAAAAAAAAAAATTCCAGGTCGCCGGACTTAGTGGAGGCTATGGGGGGGGTTTCGACCCGGCAGAGGCGCCGATTGGCTGCCTTCTGGGGCGTCACCTGGGCGCAGGTCATTGCGCTAGGACACTCCCACTTTCGTGATATTCTGGCTGTGATTGGTCCAGTCTCCAGCCTGGACCAATCATTATTCAGGACATCCGATTCCTGACCCTACTGACGTCGCAATGGGGGCAAGGCCGGTGCGTGCATCAGTCACTCACCGTCACCGCCCGGTCACCTTCCCGCCGCCGCAGAAGAGGACGGAGTCTCGAGGAGAGGAAAAGCCTCCACCGGGACTAAAAGGAGAAGCCGCCGCCGGACTGAAGAAGAAGCCGCCGACGGGACTGAAGAGAAGCCGCCGCCAGGTAAGTGCATTGGTCTCAGGGGGAAGCCCACACTGCATTGAAGGGAGCACGCACGCTGGTCTCTGCATTGATTGGGGGGCATGCTGTGGCACTCTGCATTGATAGGGGCATGATGTGGTGCTCTGCATTGATTGGGGGCATGCTGTGGCACTCTGCATTGATTGGGGGCATGCTGTGGCGCTCTGCATTGATTGGGGGCATGCTGTGGTGCTCTGCATTGATGGGGGCATGCTGTGGTGCTCTGCATTGATTGGGGGCATGCTGTGGCGCTCTGCATTGATTGGGGGCGTGCTGTGGCGCTCTGCATTGATGGGGGCAGGCTGTGGTGCTCTGCATTGATTGGGGGGCATGCTGTGGCACTCTGCATTGATTGGGAGTATGCTGTGGCACTCTGCATTGATGGGGGCATGCTGTGGCGCTCTGCATTGATGGGGGCATGCTGTGGCGCTCTGCATTGATTGGGGGCACGCTGTGGCGCTCTGCATTGATTGGGGGCACGCTGTGGCGCTCTGCATTGATGGGGGCACGCTGGTCACTCGTTTTTCTGTTTGCGCCCCCCCAAAAAAATTTTGAGCACCAGCCGCCACTGCTAGAGTTGTTGGTTTTTTTATATTTATTTGGAACTTGGATAGGAGAAGGGAATAGTGGGATACTGCAATGCGAACTATATACATCAGCTGAGGATATCTATCTCTAGACCTCATAGGTTGATTGGAAACAGATGGGCTGTTGATCCACACCGCCACAAGTATGAAAAGGGTTAAGTCTCTTGCTCTTCACTTCCTAGGAAACAACTTAATGGATGACAACTTATCTTCAGGAAACTCTCACTAGCATCCCCTTTCAACCAGTCCACTGACTATCCTAGGAGCAGGGGTGGCCCCCCTCCGGTCAGGCCCCTTGACACAGATCTGTGCTCACTATACTGAGAGACAAATCCTCCAGTGTCTCCCCTCTCAGTCAGCTCCTCTCGACCTCTGGGTTCAGTTCCTCACTGCTACTCTCCAGGCCCTCAGGACCCCCCTGAGGCCTCATAGCACCTCTACAGAGGAGGAGGCAGCCGCCCCCCTCCGGGACTCTGCTATCCAGAAGAAAGACCCTGAGCACATGTGCTCCTGGCCTTTATACAGTATCCCAGCATGCACCAAGGCACTTTTCCTCTGCCAATCATCAGGACCGTATCAAAAGCTTGTGCACCCATTTGTCAGGGTTCCTCCCACTGTCCAACATGCCTCCCTATTGGACCAGTGTGAAACACTCTGCACACAGAACGAGTTGCATCCTGAGCACAATGAGCAGACCTAACAGATCCTGCTCTCTGTTAGGCAGAGAACTACTGTATATAGATTTACCTGTAGACAGGATTTAAAACTATACTCTCTCTCTAGCACCTACCTAGGAGGGTGCTACACACACAAGCTGGAAATGATGTTTCTGGGGTGTGGTCTGTACACATTCTGTGTACAGAGCACCTCCAGGTAGCCATATTGCATTTTCAGAAAACGACAGCGGCTGTAGATTGGAAAGGAAAGGTCATTTTTAATAACGTTCGATTACAATATGACTTGTGTCACAATTGTATACACTATATTATTTTTTGTTTATTTCCTATTTTTTTTCCCCATGAAAGTGGAGTTACACTTTAAAGACATTGTGGTTAAAAGAAAAAAAAAAAAGAAAGGTTTCAAGCTGTCATAATAGCCCCTGTTGACCTTTATTATCTTTTTATCTTTCAGGGAATATACTGTACTATGCAGAGTAGTACATCGAGTTCCACATTTCTTCACTTTCCATATGAGACTAGCATGCAACAAAAAACTAAAGGAAATTCGTCTGATAATCTGATCGTGTGTATGAGGCTTAAGGGTCTATGCACACTGGACTTAAAAAAATGCAGGGTTTCCTTGGCAAAAAAAACTCATATACAGAGAGTTTTTGTACAGGCGTTTATGCGCATTTAACGTTTTTTCCTGCCAGGAAACTCCTCTCAAAACGCAATGCGGAAGAGGTTTTTTTTCTGCCTCTACATGTTGAGCTTAAAATATGCCTCTATAAATCCTAATGTATATGGACACCTAGGATAACATTGAGCTGCTTCTACAAGCAAAATGCAAAGCTCCTGTAGAAGCAGGGTTTTTGAAGCCAGTGTGCATGGACCCTTAGGCCTCATGTACACTGCTGCTAATAAACGGACATATAGGAGCAGTTTTTTTCAGCAGCCCCTGAACTCTCCTCTGTTATCTTATCTGTCCATGTACACTGAGTCGGTTATAGTCCTTTAGAGGCAGCTGAGTTTAGTGGCATTGTAAAAAAAAAAGAAATTGCTTTCAGGCAGAAGTTTATTAGCATTTGAAATGCCAAATAGTAGCAGCGTGCAAACCTGTCTAAACGTGGTAATTTGCGTTTATAAGCATTTCTATTATAGGTGTTTTCAATGGGGGATACATTTTCGACCATTTTACAATGTAAAAACGGTTCTAATAGGCTCCGAATTGGCATGTGATTTGACATGACAAATCGCATATCAAATCGAGGACTAAAACATAGAAGCGGTATGATATCACACATGTTCTCTTAATTTCAGTGGTCAGTAATAGTCAGTAATAAACAGATGTCCTTATGAATTCAGTAATCAATAGTTAAACAAATTTAGAATTTAAGCTGGCTGGCTCAGGGCTGAAGGCCTAAATTAGCACCTAGCTGGCAACATGGCTCGATCAGGCTTGTTTGCAGATGGTGGCCTGGGACTTTTTGGCTGCAAAATTAGCATCATCTTCATTGATTTGTTTCCCATTTCCCATCTCAGCATTGGCCCCCTTAATTCACTTTATTCTGATTTGCACTATCTGGGTTATCTCATTTTTTTCACTTCTCTGTATATTCTTTGGCTTTGTGAAGCCCACATCACCGGATATTCTTTTACTTGTTTCTAATATGCATTGATCGATTTGTTTCCATTCTCCATTGGCACTGTTCACTCACTTTACTTTGACCTGCACTATTTGGGTTTCCTAATTTTTTCCACATCTTGGTATATTTCTTGGCTTTGTGTAGCCCACATCACCAGATACTCTCTCATTTGTCTCTACACATATACCTACATAATATATTTATTTATCATATTCTCTAGATTATCTGGTCACCATATGTGTTTACACCTTTGGAATTATTCAATGGTGTCCTGAATCCCCTCCTCAGTGATGCTTTTCCACCTCTCTTCTCCCCACTTTTGCGGACTGGACGGCCCACATCCGCCTCAGCCCCGGGTTAGACGTTTGCCTTTGGGGTGGTCTCCATTTCTAGTCATTAGGTTACTATATTTATTGGAATGTAAGTAATTGGATCCTATTTATATTTCTGGAGCAATTTGTTTTTATTCATTTTTTATAAAGGTGAGATTTTTATATTCTAATACCAGTTTACAATTTCAGATATCATTTTTTAATTAAGCTCCTGATGAGTGGACGGAGAGCCACGAAACGCGTAGAGCTCACAGTTATGATGACATACCTTTGGGAGAGTGACCAAGTTTTGTTCATGATATAGAATTTTTATGATATTTATTTATTTTTACAATACGGAATGTACTTTTATTTATGGAACTTATCTACGTTATGTCATGTCTTGTGTATTTCTATATTTTATTTGTGTTTTATGTAACTGTCAATTATGAACTATCCAATAAATTGTTAATTACTTTTCTGTGATTTCACATATCTTGTTTTAGTAAGTGGCCGACCTCAAACAAAGTCCCATGACCCATGTTTTTCTCTCAATAGAATAGAACTTTCTCGGTGTACTTCCCACTAATAGGATAAACCATACTGCCTTAACACTTTTAGTTTTGTATTTTCTCCCTTTTTTATTCATAGAAGGTAGCCACATTTCTGTATGTCCATTTCTTTTTTTTTCTCCAAAAAGCTTTATTGAACAAAGTACACATTAGAGAAGGGACATATTTCTATGCACTGCCAGCCTAGGGATATTAAGGGCCAGTTCACATTTGTGCGGCTGCGGCGATTGCATGTAATTCGGAGCGCACTGCTCCTTCATTACATGCGATCGGATGTGCGGATGCGAATTCAGCCATACACTTTGTATGGCTGAAATTCGCATTGCACCCGCAGCAAAGACGCACAGGACCTTTTTTTCAGCCGCATCAGGATCGGATCGCACAGTGGTTCACACTTGTGCGATCCGATCCTGTGCGAACTGTCAGATCGCACTGCGATGTGCGATCAAACTGGGGGTGTCGTTAACATTTAATTGACACCCCCTGCGTATTGCATATGGCAGTGTGAACTGCCAGATGTGCGTTTGCGATGCGGGAACAGGCTGCAAATTCGCAGCCTTCCCGCATCGCACAAGTGTGAACCGGGACTTAATTATACAAATAAAGTATAACTAAAGCTAAAACTTTTTTTCTTTTAGTATTTGATACTGTGTATACCTGTGAGCTGACGTTTTTGGGCATGTCTCTTTGCTGGTGGGGGAATGTCTTTTTGCTGTATTGGGCATGACTCTTTGCTGGGGGGGGGGGGGGGAATGTCTGTTTGCTGTATTGGGCAATTGTCTCTTTGCTGGGGGGGGGGGGGGGGCATGTCTCTTTGCTGAATATATGGGGATGTCTCTTTGCTTTATGGAAATGTCTCTTTGCTGAATTTATGGAAATGTCTTTTTGCTGAATTTATGGAAATGTCCCTTTGCTGAATATAAAGGAATGTCTCTGCTGGATTGGGCTGTCTCTTTACTATTTGGGGAAGCCTCTTTGCTTTATGGAAATGTCGCTTTGCTGGAAGGGCGTCATTTTTTTGGGGGGGGGGGTGGGGTGGGGACAGCGGTTCATTCTTGGACCCAGGTAGCACAATATCTTTTTTTTTTGCTTCAGGCTTTTCTTTCTTTTAAGTCTGAAGGCTATGTTCACAGAAGCTGGTTTTCTAAAGAGCTCTTTGAGGTTTTTTTTTTTTTTAAATTGTAAGCAGTCA
Organism: Pelophylax lessonae; assembly: GCF_965119305.1. Classification (NCBI taxonomy): domain Eukaryota; kingdom Metazoa; phylum Chordata; class Amphibia; order Anura; family Ranidae; genus Pelophylax; species Pelophylax lessonae. The sequence goes on along the minus strand of NC_138771.1, from coordinate 549,850,679 downwards.
TAGAACAATTCTTCTTTCACCTGACCTACATACAAACATCTTTTATTAAATTATTCATATACAATAATATAGGACCCCTCCTGTAAGCTGTGAATAAAATGTAAGCCATTTCTATTTCCTCTCTATCCTTTTCAGTTGGTCTTCCAAAACTGAGTCTTGGGGCCAATCTGCACTGAGGACAAGAAAGACAGATTTCAGGAGATTTTTTCTACTCCTGAAACGTCCAATAACTGCCTTGTATGATCTCTATAATGTACATGTATGGATCGATCAGCAAAACACATAAGTGTCAGCATTGCGGCACGTCAAAAAAAAAAAAAAAAATACTGCAGAATTCAAAAACAGCAATACAGAATCCACTGCTCTCTGTCCCCAATCTTTTGTCCGTTCTTGCACGTTTCCAAGATCTCTCCAATTTAAAAATCAATTACTCTAAATCTCGGGCCCTCAACATTTCCCTCCCTCCCTCTCTCCTACAACTCTGCCAATCCAATTTCCCATTTGAATGGGACCCCCACTCTATCACATATCTTGGCGTACAATTACCTAGCTCTCTCTCCGACCTTTATTCCAAGAATCACCTGGCGATCTTGAACACGGTGGAAAGAGACTTGCACTCCTGGATACAGGGTCGTTTTTCCTGGTTCGGCAGGGTCGCCATTGTCAAAATGAACGTCCTCCCTCGCCTGCTCTACATCCTTCAGACTCTGCCCATACGTGTACCGCCCGCTTTCTTTAAATCTTTCAGGCTTATGTGCTCTAGATTTCTGTGGTCCTCTAAGAAACCCAGGCTTAGCTGGGATTTGCTTACACGTCCTAAACAGGAGGCCGGATTGGGATTCCCACATCTACTCAAATACTACCAGGCATGCCATTTATCCAGAGTGGTGGATTGGCATGCCCACACGAGGTCCAAGGATTGGGTGTCTCTTGAGGGGGCCTTGGCATCATTCCCAGCCCACCACTTGCCTTGGTCGGCTCTTTCCAAGATTCCACGCTCCACTCTGGCTAACCCCCTAACTGGTGCTACTGTTAGGGTGTTTCATGCCCTTCGTGAGCAGTTGGATCTCTCACCGCGGCGCAGCCCTTTAACTCCCTTACATTCCTCCCCCGATTTCTCCCCTGGCCTCCCATTTGTGCCTGCCGAGGGCCCTTCCTCGGACGTGCCCTTTCAGGCTCGCCACTTTCTTGACGGTTCTAGACTACTCTCCTACCAGGATCTCTGTCAGCGTTTTCCGAAGGCTTCTATTCCCTTCTATTGCTATCTCCAAATTCGCCACTTCCTGACTCATACGCAGCCACTGCCGGAGTGGGGCCGTTCCCTGACCTCGTTGGAACGTCTTTGTGATGCCCCCTGGCCCGCACCGGCACATGGTTTCGATTTTATATTCCATGCTGTTCCCCCCCTCTCACGCCCCCACGGAAGCTCTTCGAGCGCGATGGTCTCGGGAGTTGGGTGTGGACCTCACGGAGGAGGACTGGTCTCGGGTGCTTTTTCACATGCACAAGGGTTCCTTAAACGTATTGACCCAAGAAACCGGTTATAAGATTTACTCCACGTGGTATAGGACTCCAGATCTTTTGCACAAATTTTCCGCCTCGAATTCCCCGCAGTGTTGGAGGTGTCTGCAACATAAGGGGACTCTGCTGCATATATGGGGGGATTGTCCTGTTCTGCAACCGTTCTGGAAAGAGGTTCATGCCTTAATCTGTCGTATTACTACATACACACCAGACTTCTCGCCGGCGCAATTTCTTTTGCACCATACCTCACTTTCCTACGGCAGCTACAAAAAGTCCTTGACCTTCCATCTGATCAATGCAGCCCGGATGTGCGTACCTTGCCATTGGTTGTCCACCACACCCCCTTCGGTTGCTGACTGGCTTCGCAGGGTTTGGCGGGTGGCGGAGATGGAGGACATCGTGGCTCAGGCCAAGGACTCACACAACCAGTACCGTACAACTTGGGCACCCTGGACTCACTTTCAATCCTTGCCGGAATTCCACGGATTGGCTCTTTGGATCTTGTACTGAGGATGAACCCCTTGTTCTGGGGCGCTTTCCTGGATGTTCAGTTCTTTCTGCCTTTTTTGCTGCTTGTATTGTGCCAGAGTATACTGTCCCTTTTCACACGTCGTCCTTCCCTTCTTCCCTTTGTGTTTCCCTTATTTACCCTACCCGTCTCCTTCCTCACCCTCATCCCTCACTCCCCCCCCCCTTCCTCATTCCCTCCCTTTTATGCCTCTCAACAAATTACTCTGGGTTCTCTATTTCGCACTCCGTGGTGGCTCTGCCCCCACCAACAACAGCTATGGCGCCCGCGTTCAGAGATGTGCGTACCGGACCCCCCACTTTTACGAGGTGGGTCCCCCACTCCTTGACACAGATAGTTCCCTTTAAGGGGTGTCGGGTTTGGGGGAACCACTACGCTATCTCCCAGATAACTCTCTTGTTCCGGTTCTCACTAGGTGGGTGGGTGCTCTATCCTGCGAACCCCCCCCAATAGCCCCACATTCACTTGGTACTCCCACTGGCCCTCTGTTTTCGCACCGTGCTGTAGCATGACACTTTGTGGGTTTACCTGTACTTTCCTGTTGCTCCTTACATGCATGCATTATACTGATTTCATGTGTATCACTTTTGTACTTGATCATTTTTCATGTGGGCTTTGTTACCTGCCCATTACTGCTTTGTTCTTTTTGTACTGTGTATGCTTTTTTCCTTAATAAAATGTTTGGACAAAAAAAAAAAAAAAACAGCAATACAGAAAACCACTTAGCAACCTTTTAAAATTCTCAACCCAAAGGTTAATAATAACATGCATTTAAGAAGTGCCAAAAAAAGCTCAAAGCGGAGTTCCAGTAATTTTTAGGTTTATTGAAAGTCAGCAGCTACAAAAAGTGTAGTTGCTGAATTTTAATAAACACACACTCACCTGTCCCACGATCCAGCAATGCGACCGCCCGAAGCCTCGCTCCTCTCCCTCTCCTCTTGGCGGCGCAGACATCACAAGTGTGGGCACCCAGCTTTGACAGCTTGTGCCTTCACAGCCAGGTGTGCACTGTGCATGCGCGAGTTGCGCTGCGCTTCCTTAGTGGATAGGCAATTTTCTGGGACCTCTGATGTGTCCCAGTAGATTGCAGGGAGGGAGGGGGGGAGGAGAACTATTGCTCGAGCCGCTTAGACAGGCCGAGCCAAAGTGGGAGCGGGTACTTGTCAAAACTAGGCATCTGCTTCCCCCCAAAAAAAATTACATGCCAAATGTGGCATGTCAAGGGGGTGAGGAGTGCTTAAAGCGAAAGTTCCACTTTTGGGTGGAACTCCACTTTAAAAAACCGCAAGGAGCATTTTTAAGGCATGTATAAGCAATCATTTTTATTGTCAATGGAGCAAAGCCCTTTAGCCTCGTACACACTATCAGATTATCTGACAAATTTTCATAAGTTTTTTGTTGCATGCTAGTCTCATATCGAAAGAGAGGATGTTACTTTCATACGAAAGATCTCGTACGATAGAATTCAACTTCAGAAGTGATGTCATGTGTTGATTTGTTTTGAATTGTATTCTTTCTTTTCTGAGCATGCCTAGTCTTGCTCTTACCATTTTTTTTGGACAAACACTGTACTGATTAACCATACATCGGATATTGTGTTCATGTACGATAAAACTTTTATAGCCTGCACATTCAGCTTTTGTCGTACGAAAATTCGTAATCGGCTGTCGAAAGCACTAATGGTCCGAAAATCAGCAGATCGTTTATCGGATGAAATTTTACTTCCGATTTTCCTATCGTGTGTACGGGCCTTCTGGGTCATCTTTTGGGGGTGTTTCCTACTAGGGATGAATAAACTGGCAGACTAACAAATTCAGAGCAATTGGTGGAACTATGATACACCTGATTCTCTTTATTGTCTGCAAAAATTTGATTGAACTCCATTGATGTAGAAGACTAGGATTACTTGTTTAATTCTAAAGGGATCTTGGGAATTGGCTCATGAAAATTCAGGTTAATTGGAGAATTGCATCTCTTCTGGAGCCTATAAGATTTTCAGGTTAACCTCAGTCTGCTTAATTTAAAATGATATTTTTTTTACACATTGTATTTCGATAATATGTAGCCTACTCCTATTAATCTGAATGATGTTGAAGTTTGTAAACTTACTTTGTTAGGATCCCCACACATTTACTTGCTCTAATTTTGAAACATGTTTAGTATGCCCTGTAAACATGCAGTGCTGTCACACATTTCACTGAGTCCGCCTTCTGAACTACAGAGGTGCTAAGAGGAGGAGTTTCAGGAGGCGGAGTCAGTACAAAATATACTGGTTGCTGGCAGCAAGGTACTATGGGATATGTAGTCCTTATAATATGAAAGTAAACAGCAGAGGAGAGTTTGCAAAGCATGCAGGGAATCCAGGAAATTGTGGAAAGAAATGGCCAACAGACAGGCAGCGCTCACAACATGAAAGGAGATTTTTCAAGTAAGATTATAATGGATTGTCAAAAATAACCATTCTTTGAATTGTTATTAAAATTCTTTTGCTATAAAATGAAAGTGAACTCCTTAAACTGATTGTCGAACATGTACTGTACATATATGGCGGCCATACAGCTTTCCTGTGCTGGAGCACCTAGTACCTGATCCAGCACTTCCGGGTTTCGGGCGCGCAGGTGCATCGCCGGCAGCCCACTCCCACTGTAATTATTCACAGCAGGAGCCGATCAGCGAGTACCGTGGACTTAATGTCTGCCGGCACCCGCCGATTATTCGTTACACAGGCAGAACGGCAGTCTTCCTATATAAACAAGGCAGATTGACATTTTGTCAGCAGGGAAGGCATTGATCCTGTGTTCCTGTGTTCCTGCAAAGCAGGGACATGGATCTATGCCTTCTCCTAGTACAAGCACCTCTCACAGTTTAGTAAAACACCAGCTAGGAACATGGTTAACCCTTTGATCGCCTTTGATGTTAACCCCTTTCAAGCCGTTGTCATTAGTACAGTGATGGTGCATATTTTTTAGCACTGATCACTGTATTAGTGACACTGGTCCCCAAAAAGTGTCAAAAGTGTCAGTTAGTGTCCAGACTGTCCGACGCAATATAGCAGTCCTACTATAAGTCGCTGATCACCGCCATTATTAGTAAAAAAATAAATTAAATAAAATTCCAAAAAAATATACACCATAGTTTGTAAACACTATAACTTTTGCACAAACCAAACAATATACGCTTATTGGGTTTTTTTTTACCAAAAATATGTAGCAGAATACATATTGGCCTAAATTGATGAAGAAATTTGATTTTTCCTAAATTATTTTTATTGGATATAATTTATAGCAGAAAGTAAAAAAATTTTGTTTTTTTTTTTTCCAAAATTGTTGGTTTTTATGTGTTTATAGTGCAAAAAATAAAAACCGCAGATGAGATCAAATACCACCAAAAGAAAGCTCTATTTGTGGGAAAAAAGACATACATTTTATATGGGTACAGTGTCACACGACCACGCAATTGTCAGTTAAAATAACACAGTGCCTTATCGCAAAAAACAAAAAATGGCCTGGTCATGAAGGGGTAAATCTTCCGGAGCTGAAGTGGTTAAGGAGGTTAAAATTCTGAAAAACTTACAAATCATAAATGAGGCTGCCCTAATAAAATTTTCAAAGTCATCATTAGGATGGGTAAATACATCAGAAGCTGCTCTGGCTGATCTAATTTTATCCAGACTATTGTAATACCTTATTCCCATATTATTTACATTTGAATCTCTATTACCTTTTAGGGCAATATCTTACCATACATCCACAAATGGTCTATTTTAAAAAATTGCACATGTGATTTTGAACTGAGAAGCTGAATTATATATTGTTCAGAAAAGAAAAACAAAGCAGGAAACCATTGGTATGCATACTTGCTTTATTTCAACAATAATGAATGTTGATGGGAACCGTATGGTGTTGTCATATTACGATACAGTAGATACTTTGATTGGTGGTGCAGAACTGTGCATGTTTACCTATTTTTGTTTTTTTTTTTAAACCTATCTTAAAGTGATACTAAATTTTTTTCTCTTTTAAAATCACAAACATGTTATACTTACCTGCCCTGTGCAGTGGGTTTTGCACAGAGCAGCCTGGATCCTCCCCTTCTCGGGTCCCTCGGCAGCTCTCCTGGCCCCTCTCTCCTGCTGAGTGCCACCCACCGCTAGCAGCTTGCTATGGGGGTTCCTGAGCCGAGCCGCAGCTCTGTGTGTCCATTCAGAGACAAAGCCGCGGTTTGGCCCTACCCCCTCTCCTCATTGGCTAACTGAGTTTGATTGACAGCAGTGGGAGCCAATGGCACCACTGCTGTGTCTCAGCCAATCAGGAGGGAGTGTCCCTGATGGCCGAAGCACTTGTGCACATTGCTGGATCGAGATGGGGGTCAGGTAAGTAATAGGGGGGCTGCTGCACACAGAAGGTTTTTTATCCTAATGCATAGAATGCATTAAGATAAAAAACCTTCTGCCTTAAGAACCGCTTTAAGCCAGCCATAGATGGATCAAAATTTGCAGGGACCGGCTGAATTTCGATCCATCTCTGGGCAAGCAGGTTGTACGGAAGTCAATCTCACAATCAACTGTACAACCAGCCTATTGGAAAACTCTTGCTTAATCAGTGCTGCTGGCTACAGCCGGCAGTGCTGATGAGTATATTCTGATGGCGGGGTCTCCCCCAGTGGCGGCTGGTGCTCAAAAATTTTTTTCGGGGGGGGGGGGGGCGCAAAAAGAAAAATTTAATAGGTATTGCTTCACGGCAAAAAACGCGGTAAAAAATTGCGTGACTTTGAGGTCATGGTACAGGCATAGCACAGGCATGGCACAGGTGATGGTATAGGCATGGCACAGCTGATGGTATAGGCATGTCAAAGGTCATGGTACAGGAGATGGTATAGGCATGGCACAGGTCATGGTAAGGGCATGGCACAGGTCATGGCACAGGTGATGGTACAGGCATGGCACAGATGATGGTATAGGCATGGGCCAGGTCATGGTACAGGAGATGGTATAGGCATGGCACAGGTCATGGTATGGGCATGGCACAGGTCATGTCACAGGTGATGGTACAGGCATGGCACAGATGATGGTATAGGCATGGCACAGGTGATGGTATAGGCATGGCACAGGTGATGGTATAGGCATGGCACAGGTCATGGTACAGGCATGCCACAGGTCATGGTACAGGAGATGGTATAGGCATGGCACAGGTCATGGTAAGGGCATGGCACAGGTCATGGCACAGGTGATGGTACAGGCATGGCACAGATGATGGTATAGGCATGTCACAGGTCATGGTACAGGCATGTCACAGGTCATGGTAAAGGAGATGGTATAGGCATGGCACAGGTCATGGTATGGGCATGGCACAGGTCATGTCACAGGTGATGGTACAGGCATGGCACAGATGATGGTATAGGCATGGCACAGGTGATGGTATAGGCATGGCACAGGTGATGGTATAGGCATGGCACAGGTCATGGTACAGGCATGCCACAGGTCATGGTACAGGAGATGGTATAGGCATGGCACAGGTCATGGTAAGGGCATGGCACAGGTCATGGCACAGGTGATTGTATAGGCATGGCACAGATGATGGTATAGGCATGGCACAGGTGATGGTACAGGCATGGCACAGGTCATGGTACAGGCATGTCACAGGTCATGGTACAGGAGATGGTATAGGCATGGCACAGGTCATGATAAGGGCATGGCACAGGTCATGGTATAGGCATGGCACAGGTCATGGTAAGGGCATGGCACAGGTCATGGCACAGGTGATGGTACAGGCATGGCACAGGTGATGGTACAGGCATGTCACAGGTCATGGTACAGGAGATGGTATAGGCATGGCACAGGTCATGATAAGGGCATGGCACAGGTCATGGCACAGGTGATGGTACAGGCATGGCACAGGTCATGGTACAGGCATGTCACAGGTCATGGTACAGGAGATGGTATAGGCATGGCACAGGTCATGGTAAGGGCATGGCACAGGTCATGGTACAGGCATGGCACGGCACAGATGATGGTATAGGCATGGTACAGGTGATGGTATAGGCATGGCACAGGTGATGGTACAGGCATGTCACAGGTCATGGTACAGGCATGTCACAGGTCATGGTACAGGAGATGGTAGAGGCATGGCACAGGTCATGGTAAGGGCATGGCACAGGTCATGGCACAGGTGATGGTATAGGCATGGCACAGGTGATGGTATAGACATGGCACAGGTCATGGTACAGGCATGTCACAGGTCATGGTACAGGCATGTCACAGGTCATAGAACAGGAGATGGTATAGGCATGGCACAGGTCATGGTATGGGCATGGCACAGGTCATGGTACAGGCATGTCACAGGTCATGGTACAGGAGATGGTATAGGCATGGCACAGGTCATGGTATGGGCATGGCACAGGTCATGGTAAGGGCATGGCACAGGTCATGGCACAGGTGATGGTATAGGCATGGCACAGGCATGGCACAGATGATGGTATAGGCATGGCACAGGTCATGGTACAGGCATGTCACAGGTCATGGTACAGGAGATGGTATAGGCATGGCACAGGTCATGGTATGGGCATGGCACAGGTCATGGCACAGGTCATGGTATAGGCATGGCACAGGTGATGGTACAGGCATGTCACAGGTCATGGTACAGGCATGTCACAGGTCATGGTATAGGCATGGCACAGGTCATGGCACAGGCATGGCACAGGTACAGGCATGGCACAGGCATGGCACAGATGATGGTATAGGCATGGTACAGGCATGTCACAGGTCATGGTACAGGAGATGGCACAGGTCATGGTACAGGGCATGGCACAGGTCATGGTACAGGGCATGGCACAGGTCATGGTAAGGGCATGGCACAGGTCATGGCACAGGTGATGGTACAGGCATGGCACAGGCATGGCACAGGTGATGGTACAGGCATGTCACGGGTCATGGTACAGGAGATGGTATAGGCATGGCACATGTCATGGTAAGGGCATGGCACAGGTCATGGCACAGGTGATGGTATAGGCATGGCACAGATGATGGTATAGGCATGGCACAGGTCATGGTACAGGCATGGCACAGGTCAGGGTACAGGCATGGCACAGGTCATGGTACAGGCATGTCACAGGTCATGGTACAGGACATGGTATAGGCATGGCACAGGTCATGGCACAGGTGATGGTACAGGCATGTCACAGGTGATGGTACAGGCATGTCACAGGTGATGGTACAGGCATGTCACAGGTCATGGTAAGGGCATGGCATCGCACTGCAGCAGCTTCAATCACTGTTCACTACAGGCATGGCACAGGTCATGGTATGGGCATGGCACAGGTCATGGTAAGGGCATGTCACAGGTCATGGTAAGGGCATGGCATCGCACTGCAGCGGCTTCAATCACTGTTCACTTACCTGCTCTCCTGGGCAGTGGGCTGGCTCGCTGACTCGCTGACTCGACTCCTGTCCTGTGACTCCACATTCAGACTGCGAGACGTCCACGGCGCGCTGCTCCTCTCTATTCGCTCTGACGGCGGCGGGAATCGGCAGAAAGGTGACGGAGTCGGGCGGTGACGGTGAGTGACTGACGTACGCACCGGCACCGCCCCCAACAATGTCAGCCGGGATGTCCTGAATGATTGGCCCAGGCTGGAGTCTGGACCAATCACAGCCAGGACAGCACTAGTGGGGAGTGTCGGGCGCATTTCCCTGCGCCCCAATGACACCCAGAACGGCCGCCAATCGGCGCCTCTGCCTGGCACCATGTGGGATGCCAAACCCCACCCCCCCCATAGCCAGCAACAGGTCCGGCGCCCCAAAGTGGGCTTTAAATGGTAATTTTTTTTTCCTTGAAGATGATTGGGGGGGGGGGGGGCTATGTAGGATCGTATGTCTCTGTGGTTACATCACTAGCCACACCCCTTTACAGTAAGAAGCATGCCCCTAGGGACACACTTAACCCCTGCATCACCAATAAAGTTAACCCCTTCCCCGCCAGTGTCATTTTTACAGTAACAGTGCACATGTATAGCACTGATTACCGTAGTAATGTCACTGGTACCCCCAAAAATGTCAAAAATGTCAGTCAAGGGTCCGATCTGTCCGCCGCAATGTCGCAGTCCTGCAAAAAAAAAAATTGCAGATCGCCGCCATTACTTGTTAAAAAAAAAAACACCAAAAATGACAGAAATCTTTCCCTTAGTTAGTAAACGCAATAACTTTTGCGCAATCCAATCAAAATACGCTTATTGCGATTTCTTTACCAAACATATGTAGCAGAAAACAAATTGACCTAAAATGTTAAAAAAATTTGATTTTTACATTTTTTTTAGGAATTTCATATAAAAAAATGTGAAAAATATTGTTATTTTTTCAAAATTGTCACTCTTTTTTTGTTTATAGCGCAAAAAGTAAAAATCGCACAGGTGATCAAATAGCACCAAAATAAAGCTCTGTTTGTGGGAAAAAAAGGACGTCAATTTCATTTGGGTATAGCGTTGCACAACCGCGCAATTGTCCGTTAAAGTCACGCAGTGCCGAATCGGAAAATAGGACCTTGTCAGGAAGGGGGTAAAATCTTCCGGGGCTTAAGTGATTAAAAATACCTCATGTTGTCATTTAATTTAGGTGTCGCTGGCCCTTTACATTTTGGAGGGCTTACCTGTACAGCAGAACAGAAGAGGAATTGTCTTGGGCCACACATAAAATACACTAACAATAAGGATAACTGATGAGCAGAAAAAGTCGGGCAGATAACAAGTTATTGATCACTGATATAGATCATTTACCTTTGTGTGCTTAATCATTGAAAATAGTTACTCACAAATATAGGTGCTGCTGAAAACTGGCGACATGAATAAGGCAGAATTGTGAAGAGTGGGATATTTTTCTTTGGGAAAAAAAAAATTAATAATATCCAGTAAAGAGACACTGTTAAATGTTTCTTCACCTGCATATGTTCACTAAGGCCCCGTTCACACAGGGGCGATCCGACTTCCAGGGGCGACCTCCGAGGTCGCGGTTCGAGCAGCGCGCCGCGACCTCGGAGCGTCCGGCACGGACTTCATAACATTGAAGTCTATGACGGTCGCTCCGGGTCGCCCCAAAGAAGCTCCGGACCCTTTTTCTAAGTCGGAGCGACTTGTGCCGCTCCTATTAGAACGGTTCCGCAGCTTCCCTATGGAAGGCGACCTACGGTGTGAACGGGGACTTAGTGTAAACTAATTAAAAAAAAAATAAAAAATAATTAACATTTTTAAGTGAGTTTACAATTTTGTGTTGGCCTGCATTAAGCATGTGATGACAGACATCGCATGTGATTCGGAGCGCACTGCTCTGCAAATCACATGCAATGTCTGTGCGATGCAAATTCAGCCATACAGATTGTATGGCTGAATTTGCATTGCATTCGGACACAACTCGCACAGGACCCTTTTTTGGGTCTGCACCAGAATCAGATCGCATGGGTGTTCACACCTATGCAATCCGATTCATGTCCAAACTGACAGTTCGCACTGCGATATGCGAACTGATCTGGGGTTGTCGTTATTTTGTATTAACACCCCCAGCGATTCGCATATGGCAGTGTGAACTGCATGCGAGTTTAATGCGATGCGGGAACCCGCAATGGATTTGCAGGGTTCCTTCATTGCATATGTGTGAACTGGGACTTATAGTTGTCTTTGGCTGCATGCAGCCCATGGGCCGCAGGTTGGACTCCCCTGCTGTACAGGTAAAAATACCTCCTCCTCTAGATTGTGAACTGAATGATCTAACACCGCCGATCGCTCAGTTCTCACTGCTCCCTGAGCAGAGAGCTGCTGACTGTCAGTCACAGCTCTCTGCTTTGCCCCCTCCTTGCTCTCGACTTTAGTCCCCTCTCTGCTAAAAAACGGGTCACAGGAGTGCAAAACTAATTGCATTCCAGTGATCCATAAGAGAAGTACAGCCAAATGAGCTTTGGCTATACTTCTCGTTTTAAGGATCAGTATAAAAGGCAGCATCTCACCAAGCTTTTTGCTATTGGCTGGACACTGGACTTTTCTCCCCCTCCTGCCCTCCTTTTCACAGGCACTTTGTGTGGTTTGTCACCCTTGTATCAAGTGGGGACTTTGTTCTGTTAAATTAATGTAATTTTGCTTGAGTCCTATGACTGAGCGTTTTTGTAATGCTCATTACTCAAGAGTGTTTAAATTCTATTGGATGCTAATTGTATAATCTATCTTAACTGCTTCCCGCCTGTCCGATTGTAAAATTATGACAGGAAGGGAGCCCTGTTATCATATGACGTCTTCCAAGGATCGTGCATTACTCACGCTCCACGGGACACAGCGGATGACAGATCAGTGTACGGTCCGCTGCCAGGACCCTGTGATCGCTGTGATCAATCACAGCAGATCACATGACAATTGTACAAAATAAATGGCTTTGATTCATGCCATTCATTGTGTGCTATTGTGTTGATCTCGGTGATTGGTCACAGTGATCACATGGTACAGACAGGGCCAATCAAAGCTCATATGTACCATGTGATTAGCTGTGGCCAGTCACAGCTAATCACAATAGAAAACACTGAATTAAGTACCGGTTCACACTAGGGTGACCTGTGAGGCGACCTGGTCGCCTCACAGGTCGCCGCAGGTCGCCTCCCATAGGGAAGCTGCGGACCCGTTCTAATAGGAGCGACACAAGTCGCTCCGAACTAGAAAAAGGGTCCGGAGCTTCTTTGGGGCGACCCGGAGGCGACCGCCATAGACTTCAATGTTATGAAGTCCGTGGCGACCTCGGAGGTCGCGGTGCGAAGTAGCGTCGCTGCAGTGTGAACCGGCGCTAATAGTTTTCATTCAGAAAAAAAAGTTGATTGTAACAGGAAAATTGCTGTTGTAAGCAATCTTAGTGTGTGAAAGAAATCCTGGTCACCTCCCCTGAGTGGTACAGTGTTACTATGGTAACACTATGATGGTCTGGTCACTATATGTAAAAACACATTGGAAAGAAAACTAATATAATATAAAAGAAAACATTTTTTTAAAAACAACTGAATTTTTTTCTAAACCTTTTTACATACTGTCACCAGTCAGTGTCCCTAACCACCACCACATCAGTTATAATATGACACTGGACTGCACTGGTGACAATTTATTTATTTATTTTTTCAGTTTTCAAAACATTGTGACAAAAAACTTAAAAAAACTTGCCCTGCTTCTTACTAAATACCTTGGATTGTCTACATTCCCAACATATCACATTTGGGGGATATTTTTTACTATCCTGGTATTTGGGGGCGTCAAGAAATGAGTTAGGCCATCAGTATATCAGGATTGATTGATTTTCAAATTAAATGTACATACCATGGACTCTATAACGTTCCTAAATAATATACACTGATTTGGGGTATTTTCACCTAAGAAATGTAGCAGTATACATTTTGGCCTAAATTTATGAAGAAAGATTATTTATTTGCAAAATGTTATAACAGAAACTGAGAAAAACGTAGGTTTTTTTTTCTAACTTTTTTGGTCTTCTTTAGTTTATTTAGCAAAAATGAAAAAACCCAGTGGTGATTAAATATCACCAAAAGAAAGTTCTATTCGTGTGGAAAAAAATGATAGAAATGTCATATGGGTACAGTGTTGTAAGGCCGCGTAATTGTCAATGAAAGTGTAACAGTGCTAAAGGTGAAAATTGTTTTTAGTTTTTCTAAATAAATATTTGGACATTTTATAGTCTAATTTACAGTTGTGTTCAAAATTATTCAACCCCCCAATGCTGTAAAGGGTTTAGGGAATTTAGTGTACATTTGTAATTGTATTCAGTATTAAATCCTACAAGGACTTTTTAAAGAACCATATGCAACTAAAATGACATCATTTGTTTTTGTAATACAGTAGTGAATGTTTCTTTTGTGAATTCTTCATTGACACAATTATTCAACCCCTTAAAGACTACCACTCTGAAGAACAGAGGTTTATTGAAGTGTTTTCAATCAGGTATTGAAAACACCTGTGGATGTCAGGGAGCAGCAATAAAGCCTAATAAGCACCAATTAGGCAGCTTTAAAATGACTGTGATACTCAGCTCCTTCTAGACATTTACTGGTGTGGTTACAAACATGGTGAAGTCAAGAGAATGGTCCAGGAAGACAAGAGAAGAGGTGATTACTCTTCACAGGAAGGGCAATGGCTATAAAAAGATTGCAAAGATGTTAAACATACCAAGAGACACCATAGGAAGCATCATTCGCAAATTCAAGGCAAAGGGCACTGTTGAAACGCTACCTGGTCGTGGCAGAAAGAAGACGCTGACTTTGACTGCTGTGCGCTACCTGAAGCGTAGAGTGGAGAAAAGTCCCCGTGTGACTGCTGAGGAACTGAGAAAAGATTTGTCAGATGTGGGTACTGAAGTTTCTGCTCAGACAATATGGCGCACACTACGTAATGAAGGCCTCCATGCCAGAACTCCCAGGCGCACCCCCTTGCTGTCTCCAAAGAATAAGAAGAGTCGACTGCAGTATGCCAAAAGTCATGTGGACAAACCACAGAAGTTTTGGGATAGTGTTCTGTGGACTGATGAAACAAAATTAGAACTGTTTGGGCCCATGGATCAATGCTATGTTTGGAGGAGGAAGAACAAGGCCTATGAAGAAAAGAACACCTTGCCTACTGTGAAGCATGGGGGGGGGGGTCAATACTGCTTTGGAGCTGTTTTGCTTCTGCAGGTACAGGGAAGCTTCAGCGTGTGCAAGGTACCATGAATTCTCTTCAGTACCAGGAGATATTGGATGACAATGTGATGCAGTCCGTCACAAACCTGAGGCTTGGGAGACGTTGGACCTTTCAACAGGACAATGATCCCAAGCATACCTCCAAGTCCACTAGAGCATGTTTGCAGATTAACCACTTTACCACTAGAGGATTTTGCTGTCTTACGTCTGGGCCACTTTTTGCGATTCGGCACTGTGCGACTTTAACGGACAATTGCGCTGTCGTGCGATGCTGTACCCAAACTAAATTTACGTCCTTTTTTTTTCCCACAAACATAGCTTTCTTTTGGTGGTATTTGATCACCTGTGCGATTTTTACTTTTTGCGCTATAAACAAAAAAAGAGCGTTTATTTTGAAAAAATAACAATATTTTTCACATTTTTTTATATGAAATTCCCCCCCAAAAAAATGTAAAAATCAAATTTTTTTAAAATTTTTGGCCAATTTGTTTTATGCTACCTATGTTTGGTAAAAAAAATATCACAATAAGCGTATTTTGATTGGTTTGCGCAAAAGTTATTGCGTTTACTAAGGGAAAGATTTGTGTAATTTTTGGTGTTTTTTTTATTTAACGCGTAATGGCGGCGATCTGCGATTTTTTTTGCGGGACTGCGACATTGCGGCGGACAGATCGGACCCCTAACTGACATTTTTGACACTTTTGGGGTTACCAGTGACATTACTGCAGTAATCAGTGCTATAAATATGCACTGTTACTGTAAAAATTACACTGGCAGGGAAGGGGTTAATTTTATTGGAGAGGGAGGGGTTAATGTATGCCTGGTGCTTACTAACGTGTGTGGGGGGAGGTGACTGAGTGACACAAGGACAGATCGAGGGTTCAACTATGCTGAACCCTGCAATCTGACCCTGCCTGTCACTTCAGAGATCCGCTCGCTTGTGTTTACACAGGCGGGCGGATCTCCACACTTGATTCCCCGACGATCGGGGAAGAGTAGAGGCGATCGCCGCTGCTCCTCCCCTGGCCCGACTCCCGCTGTGACTGAATGCCGCGGAAGCGAGCCTCCGGTGGCGCGCGCGCGGCGCCGAGGAAGGGGAGTGTCTGACGACGTAGGTCTACGTCGTCAGACGATAACGAACCACTTTGCCGCAGTAGGCTCAACGTGAGCAGATGGGAAGTGGTTAAAGACTGGAACATTTTGGAGTGGCCATCACAGTCACCAGACTTAAATCCGATTGAGAACCTCTGGTGGGACTTAAAGAAAGCAATTGCAGTGCACAAGCCTAAGAATGTGACTGAACTGGAGGCTTTTGCCCATAACGAATGGGCGAAGATACCCGTAGATGGCTGCAAGACACTTGTGTCAAGCTATGCTTCACGTTTAAAAGCTGTTATAACTGTAAAAGGATGTTGTAATAAGTACTAAGATTGAATGTCACTTGGGGGTTGAATAAAACTGATAATGATGTGAGCACAGAAAAGACATTTGTAGTTATTTCATTATAAATGTTATGTTATATTTGTCTGACCTACACGTGCCTCTTTGATTTAATTGTAAGCAGGAAGACTGAATGATCAAAATCCAATGTCAAACTGGCCAAAACAATCAATTTCAGTGGGGGTTGAATAATTCTGAACACAACTGTATCTATATATATATTGTTGTGGTTCAAATTGTATAATTTATGATTTAGGATTTTAAATATCAAAGATTGTTTTTTAGCTATAGATTTGCCATATATGTAACTGCAATAATGTTGTACTGGAGTGCGGAGGTTTAATATAACAAATTTATTTAAAACCTGTTTCAACTAAACGGCATCAGTATGTGTGCCTCGCATCAAAGTATGGTGTGGGGACACTTGCGGCTCCTTCCGACTTCGCAATCACTAGGCTGAGTTGGGACAGCGCTTGCTGTATAAATAACATCATACGGATGTGCGTCCACACCTTTGAAAACGTCACAGGAAGTAACGAAACTCGTCAGCACGTGGAACGCACGACATGACGTGCACTCAGAGTACTGGAATAACCTCCGCTCGCCACTCTGCATTGTTGTACACTGCTATCACTGAGATTTTCTAACCCTTTTACCCTGCTATACGTTGTGATTTTTATTGGAATACCCACTATATGGGGAATAAAAGCTCTTAAAACTTTATCACACTATTTGAAGCATTTATATATTTTTTATATACATCCACCATATGCTGATACGAGGAATGGTAAGGAGAAAACCCTAATCTACATATCCAGGAGGCATCACAAGGGGACCTACCGTGGCCCTAAAGGGCCCACAAGCGTGATTGGTCTCAATATCATACGATATACGAGAACCATTACATCTGGTAAGTTACCCAACTTTTAACATACCACTGAAAGGAGGAACCTGCACCTGCACTTAAAAAAGTCACAAAATTGGTTACAAAACCTATCACTGAGCACCTCCACTTTTAAACCCATCTGGAAGAACTTTGTTGCACTGAAGAATAGCCAATTGGGACTTTTTGTGTTACTTATTTGATTTATTACAGTTTTTTTTTTTTTTATTGCCAGTTGTTGTATTTATTATTTTTCATGTCACAATATTGATTGATTTGCGTATTACTATCAATTTTAATTTTATTTGTATCACTTTTATTAATTTACACCACTTGCACAAAATACAGCACTATGTTATATTAATTGATTTGATATTTAATTATTTATACATTTACTTATGATATTTTATTTATATCCATTTAATTATTTATTCTGAACACCCACTATTTATTCTATACATTTGGATTGTTAGCAAGTGCTGTAGATAGCCCTAATTTTTTAGGACTATTTTTTCCACACATTCCCCCTTTTTACTACTGCCGCTACTCCCCTTTACCAATCCTATCCATTTTACTATCATATATATTTTTTACTAACATATATTATATCAATATTTTATACACTTGGCGCGTGGAGTACACTTTCCCTTAAAGCGGTTGTAAACCCAAAAATTGAAAAAAAAATAAAAAATAAAAAACCTGCAAGACAAAGGCATAATGAGCTAGTATGCATCGCATACTAGCTCATTATGTTTCACTTACCTTAGAACGAAGCCCCGACACGGACCCCCGGACATCGCTGCGGGCGCTGCCATGATCCCTCGTCGTCTCTTCCGGGTTCGGCGGCTCCGGCGCGATGATTGGCCGGAGCCGCGCTGACGTCACTCCCGCGCATGCGCGCGGGAGTGATTTTCCGGCAAGCTCCCGGCAAGTAAAACTGAAGGTCCCCCCGGACCTTCAGAGCGCATGCGCCGCTCGCGTGAGCGGCGGGATGCACTGCAAATATCTCCTAAGCCGTGCCGGTTTAGGAGATATTAATTGTATCTACAGGTAAGCCTTATTATAGGCTTACCTGTAGGTAAAAGTGTCAAAAAGCGTGATACTACCGCTTTAAGTGTTACTTCCTACAAAGGTGAAAATTGGCCTGGGCAGGAAGGGGCTGAAAGTGCCCAATATTGAAGTGGTTAAACCAATAAAAGTTCCATGGCTGTTTTTCATGCCAATAGTTTGTTTTTTTTGCGTTTGGTATATTTCTTCAATCCTTTTAGGGGCAGATGCGGCCTGCAATCCCAAGCATTGTAGCTCCTTTCAGTGGTGGCTCAAAGCTTCTCAGATGGTTGACTTAGGCGCAGGGTTCTTCAAACCACAGCCCTCCAGTTGTTCAGGAACTACAAATCCCATCATGCCTAGTCATGTCTGTGAATGTCAGAGTTTTACAATGCCTTAATTGGATGTGTAGTTCCGCAACAGCTGGAGGGCCGTAGTTTGAGGATCCCTGACTTAGGGGGATTCTAAGTATTCAGTTCAGGAATCATTTCTATGCTTTGTTCATGGTGCACTGACCAGTCTAAAGTACAGTAGGACCACCCATTTCATTCAAACCCTTTGGTCAAATTTTCATAGACCTTTAACAAGGTGCTGTAATATGCAAACATCTCTTAATGCTCTGTTTATCTACAGTATATGCTCTTCTTTCTTGCACAAGTTGTTTTTTTTTTTTAACATACAATTAGCAATTACCGAGCAATTAGATGTCTTCAAAACTGCATGGCTTCATGTCGGCAATGTGGTTACATCTATAATTGTAGTCTCTTGTATTTCAGGGAACTAAACTGTCTGTGTTGTAAAATGTCACCGTAGTCTTAAATTTCGTTCCACTTCATGATTGTGTCCCACTTGTTGTTGATTCTTCACAAAAAATTACAGTTTTATATCTTTATGTTTGAAGCCTGAAATGTGGCAAAAGGTCGCAAAGTTCAAGGGGGCCGAATACTTTCGCAAGGCACTGTAGATGTAAACATAACCATTATATAATAAAGTAAACCTTCTTAATGTTGTTTTTACCCAACTGTAGGCATAAAAACCAAACCTGAACAAGGTAAAATTGTGTGTTTGACAAAAAGACAACCAGAGCCCAGGTTTTATAATTATTCCTTTATTTCTATCGACATAAAGCAGTGTCAGCAAAGGGCATTAAAAAATTATCCATGCTCTGTTCTATCTGTATGTATAGGTATATATCTCTTCATAAATATACAAATACTGGCATAAAAGTTTTATTATATATTTATATAAATATGGACGAACCTTCCAGAAGCATCATCCATTCCTTTCATATGGTGTAATGTATATCTAGGAAACCACTGGCAGAAACATTTCACCCTTACATAGAGAGAATTTCAGTACTGTGGAGTAGCTGCTGTTATTATCATTTATTACAATTCATGGGGACTGTTTATGAAAAGGCAAGCATTTTTCCGATAAGAGGTAGCAATGTTCCTTGTTTTATTTTTTTTTGTGGAAGGATGGAATCTGATTAGTCACCATGAACAGTTTCGCTTCATTTTTTATAAATGAGCCCCACAATAATCGGGAGACTCAGGGTAATATGATTCAATTTTGTATCAAGACACTCAACCTATGTGCTCATTCTGCGGATCATTTACATTCAGTGAGGAGGCGTTGTATGAGCTTTAAAGGGTAACTTCACTTTTGTGGGGAAACAAATCAGCAAAAAAAGAAAAAAAATATAGTGAATACAATTGCGACACAAATCATATTGTAATTGAATGTTATTAAAAATGACCTTTCCTTTTCAATCTGCAGCATTTGTAATTTTCTGAAAATGCAATGCAATATGGCTACCTGGAGCTGTTTTGTACACAGAACGTGTGCTGACCACACCCCAGAAACATAATTTCCTGATTGTGTGATTGGCTCACCAATTTTCCCAGAAGTCTGCCTAAGATACAAGTCAGATTTCTGGCATCCCCTGCAACAAAAATGTAATTTTTGGGTGAGATACTCCAATAGGAACACGTCTAAAGGGATGCAGGCCCAGCAGCTTTCCTCATTAGAGCCCTGCAGCTGCCACAGCTGACAGATAATTATGAAACCACTCCCAATAGACCCACTCAGCACAGAGGCACAGAGGAACAAACAATGATTTCTTCAGAATAACAAAAGGTAGGAATCTGCAACAAATCCCTGGTAAAATCCCCGCAATGTACATCGATCACCCAGAGGGGAATGTTTTTTTCTCAACAAAAGTGGAGTTACGCTTTAACTTCTTGGAGCACATACGAATGCGCTGCAATGGCATGCGGTTACAGAGCAGCCCCATTCACTGCCTGCCAAAAGCAACAGGTGGGTAAGATTCCTGCCGTGGCCGCAAAGCAGAGTCTCAGAGCTACCACATTTGTACACATCCAGCCTCTGCAGCTAAAGGGGCAGCTGTTTGGGGGCGTTAAAACCACTGTTTAATCACAGTGTTTTACTGCCCCAACTGCTAGTGTGAATGAGCCCTTAAGTGCTGGAAGTAAGATTGCCTTCTATTACAGGCCTTTGGGAATAGCATGACGGTAAACATAAATTTGTGTTTACTGCACTGTACTTCATGCTGAGCTGTATTCAAATATTTTGTTTCCCTGCCTTTCTTTATGATCCATGAATATCTATGATCTTGCAGGCCTCCTTCAGAAAAGTATGAATCGGATTAAATCTGTGGTTTTTGGTGCAATACTATAGGTTGTTTTTTTTTTTTTTTTAATAAAAAAATAAATAACAGAGCTTTTTAGGCATCTGTCAATCCTATTCTGATATTTCAGTGTTTGGTAGATGCTGGAGAGTAAAACCTCTTAGCAGTTTCTTATATCTCTTAAGGCTGCCAATTGTGAGATCTCTGTGCTTAAGCTCCAAGGTCTGCACATCTGCCATTTCGAGTGGGCTTTACTCTCCCTGATTGATTTTTTTATTAACCACTTAAGCCCCGGAAGATTTTACCCCCTTCCTGACCAGGGCCTATTTTGCGATTCGGTACTGCGTGACTTTAACGGACAATTGCGCGGTCGTGCGACGCTGTACCTAAACGAATTTGATGTCCTTTTTTTTCCCACAAACAGAGCTTTCTTTGGTGGTATTTGATCACCTGTGTGATTTTTTGATCATGCGCTATAAACAAAAAAAGAGTGTCAATTTTGCAAAAATAACAATATTTTTCACATTTTTTATATGAAATTCCCCCAAAAAAATGTAAAAATCAAAATTTTTTAACATTTTAGGCCAATTTGTTTTATGCTACATATTTTTGGTAAAAAAAAAATCGCAAAAAGCGTATTTTGATTGGTTTGCACAAAAGTTATTGCGTTTACTAACTAAGGGAAAGATTTTTGTCATTTTTGTTGTTTTTTTTTCTAACGCGTAATGGCGGCGATCTGGGATTTTTTTTGCGGGACTGCGACATTGCGGCGGACAGATCGGACCCTTGACTGACATTTTTGACACTTTTGGGGTTACCAGTGACATTACTACAGTAATCAGTGCTATATATATGCACTATTACTGTAAAATGACACTGGCAGTGAAGGGGTTAACTTTTTTTGAGAGGGAGGGGTTGTGTGTGTCCCTAGGGGCGTGTTTCTAACTGTGATTAGCTGTGGCTTGAGGTGTAGGAACAGTGATTACGGTCCTACATAGTAGAACTGTATGATCACTATTCTTACACAGGGGAGAATGACAGGCGGCTTGTTTACATCAGCCGCCTGCCTTTCTCCCGCTGTAACGGACGATCGCGAGTGCACACGCGCACACGCGCGGGGGGGTCCGTGACCGAGCGGGAGAGGGAACGTGCCTCTGGCGGCGCGCGCTCGCTCCCCAGAGCCTCACAGGCTAGTGACGTACCAGTACGTCACTTTGCCTGTGAGGGGCTGACCGCCACAGTATATGTACTTGCAGCGGTCGGCAAGTGGTTAAGAAGACAAAAGCATAAAATGGGAAAAAACAAAAACAAAGAACAACAATAGAAATAAAAAAGGGCAGATTCAATGGACATCTTGCTCTTTTTTTGCTGTCTTTCTTCTATAATTCTTTGAAAGATATACCAGAGTAGTGCAAGCCACGCTGTGCTCTGTGAATGATCCTGCAGCGTCCTGAGACCCGTGACCGGTCCTAAGTGGTTGGTGGTGGTGCCTAGGTGATCCGAGTGTAAGTGGGAGCAGGTACCTGTCAAAACTAGGTACCCACTCCCAGAAAAAAAAAAAAAGGTACCATTAATGGCAGAGGAAAATGGGAGGAGGAGAAAAAGTGGAACTTCCTGTAGTAAGTGAAATTCTGCTTTAAGTTAGACTAGTAGCTTGTAGGCAAACCTGCAGACTCTGTCTACACAAGCCTATAATGCAAACATTCTTAAAGCAACACAAAACTGATATCAGGCCTTCTTAGACAGCCTCCTTTGACAGACTGGTTTTCTTTGAACGTGCCTTAAAATAGTGAAGTATCAATGTATTTACAGTAGACTAGGACAGGACAGGACAACTTTGCCTCAAAACTAGGTTTCAAAATACTGATCATTATAGCATCTACTCCACAGTGCAGAGATTTCCCCAAAATCTTAAAATGTCTGGATAAAAAGAAAAAGAAAACATATTCAGTACATCACTCAAATACTTTTTGTTATGTTTCTTTAAAAATTCTGCAAGCCAAGAAAAATACTTGTTGATCCTGCCACAAATCTATTAAGCCCCTAACATCTGGTGAACTCTGCCTCTGCTGCACTGAAATATCAAGCAGTGCTATATGCCTTGCTTAGTTCACTTTTATAGACTCCAGAATACCTCCGACTAATGCTATGGAGAGGTGTTTGGTAGTCCTGTCCTAGAGTGATGATGCTGCTCCCTGATGCAGACTGTCCAAGAAAACAGGTACAGAGGTGTGCCCTGAATGCAGACTATCTAGCTTGTGTTGGAGACCACGCTGGACTGACTGGATTGGTCACTGGTCCTGAGTGGGTATTGGTGTGAGCAAAAAAGAAGGAATGCCTTCCGTTGGATAGTGCCCAGTGATGTATGATGGCGATGGGCCCTCTTGGGGATTGGGCTGCTGCATTTTCTGGGTGACCTTATGGTCATTTCAGCATGTAGGCTTTGATACAAAGAAAGGAGAGCCCGGTGCGTAGAGAAATGCAACTTGGTTCATAGATGTTTAAAAAAGGTAGCAAAATGTATATCAAGCCAACGCGTTTCAGGGGAATAGATTCCCTCTTCTTCAGGGCTGTTGTTGAGTACTATTCGATGGGAACAATGCTTAATAATGATTATGTTGGATCAAGGTTTTAGAAACCAGGATGGCAGGATGCCGGATGTAGTTGCATAAGCAGCAATTTACTGCCTATGCAACTAAAGCTGGAATCCTGCCATTCTGGTTTCTGAAATCTTGATCCAACATAACCATTCATGGGCATTGTTCCCATCAAATAGTACTCAGCAACAGCCCTGAAAAAGGGGGAGTCTATTCCTCTGAAACTTGTTGGCTTGATGTGCATGTTGCTACTTTTTAATAAACGTCTATGAATCATACTTTACAAGTTGTATTTCTCTGGACACCTGCCACTCCTTTCTTTTTATCCAAATCTACATGCTGAATGCAGACTGTCCATGTTCAAGAGTGTACATCCATACCTGTACCAATGTATTTGCTTGGATCTACGTTTATCAGCCTACAGCTGCATCCTGTCATTGATTTGTACAGGCAACTCTACAAAACACCTGTGACTCCCGTGAACCTAAACCAACTTTAGGATCTCCGCTTCGTCATCTATCTCCCCCGTTTGGTGTATTCCACTGAGGGTGCAGGTCAGGCTAGGAGTCTGCCTGACTCCATGTAGTCTGCAGAACAAGGAGAGAAAAATCTCAGCCACTGCACACCATACAAGCCCAGTATGTAATAGGTTATAACAGCCTCAGCCTAACTCCATTCAGGCCACGCCCCCAACTTTTTTGCCCCACCCACAGGGCTGAGTCATAGTGTGGGTTAAAACATGTCAGAGGCGTGGCCAGGATGGAGTTAAACTGAGGCTGTTTTCGCCTATTACACGCTAGGCCTGTATGGTATGCGGTGGCTGTGATTTTTCTCCTTTACCTGTGACTCTCAGACACAAAAAATATGGCCTTTTTTAACACTGTACGATCCTCTGCCCCCATTGTGCATGAGCCCTTATAGATAATGCTACAATAAGTGAGTGTTGTCACCCAAGGACGGGAAATGTACTACTGGCAGGGCCACAGGGTGAAAACAAAATGAAAAAAAAAAAAAACGAAAAAAGAGCAAACTAATGCAACCACCACATCTGAGGACTGATAAGCTGCTGCATATCCAACGTTTTTATTGGGTTGAGATATATTTTAATAGCCTGCACTGTTGTTTTGCTGTACAAAAGGGTGTACTGTGTAACTGGAATACTAGAACAGTGGTTTATCTTCCCAGATCCTAAATCCTACTCTAAATACTGTAAGCTAAACTTGCTTGCACTCAGCTGTATCTTGGAATGTAAATATAATGAAAGTGATGCTGGTGGGGTCCTTACATGTGCCTTAATGTGGCTCAGGTAAATGCTCATTGTCAACCAACATTTAGATCTATTCTTTGTATGCATTACAGCCAGGAGGTACTATATAGGTAAATGCAGTCTGTTGTACATGCACCAATGTGTGTCTAAACGCTGGGTGGCAAGAAGCATTAAATTGCTTTTAACAAGACACTTAATTTGCAAGGGAGCTTACACAATACAGGGTATTCCTCTAAGTAAGCTATAAGTTCTAGTATGGTTGAGATGGTTGGC
This sequence comes from Pelophylax lessonae, assembly GCF_965119305.1. Taxonomy (NCBI): domain Eukaryota; kingdom Metazoa; phylum Chordata; class Amphibia; order Anura; family Ranidae; genus Pelophylax; species Pelophylax lessonae. The sequence goes on along the minus strand of NC_138771.1, from coordinate 549,825,768 downwards.
AATCACTTTTACATGAACACAGCTTTGGCAGCAGGCCCTAACCACTCAGATACTGTACAGACATACATGTGTACCCAGCACATGTACTGCAAGGGCAATACCAGACTACCCAAGGCACACAAACAGCTAAACTGTTATGGTACTGTATATAAAGTACACACAGGTAAAAGCCACATTTACCTTAAATCACAAATAAAAGGACAACATAAGGGCAGATCCAGCCTCCCCATGAACAGACCCATATACATACATACACAAAGCCTGTGGAACACTAGAAATACAGTAATAAGCACTCTTTACACCCAGGTTTCCTACATATGGCATTTAAAGGGGCACCCTGTACGCATCCCCCTTTGTCTGCTAACCCTCATGCAGATGCCAGAACAGAAGGAATGCTTGGAGCCAAATGATTGAACACATGTGAGCAGCATTGTATTGCAAAGAACATTTTTTTTCAACTAAACTTAACCAAATACTGGGACAGAAGATGAGAAATAGTGTAATACCACACAGGTGCAGTCAGTGCCCACGTGAACAAGGTCTAACGTGAACAAACAAACAAATTCTCCTGCGCTCAACAGAGATGTGGCGGTGGTAAGTTTCTATGTCTCCGGCTATATGCACAGATTTTGCTGCCCTCCTAGGGTCAGGGGAAACCCGATGGAAACACTGTGTAAAGAACAAAAAGAGGGCGCACCGACCTTGTGCATTATCCAAATGGAGTTTTCTAAACTAAAATAAGAAGAGATACAGTATACTCAAAAAATACAAAAATTTGTAAAAGCATAACGATCCACAATGGACCCAAAGCAACCAGGTCACCAGGACAGTGTCCAGCACACCGGAGGACCTTCCAAGTGGCTGACGTGTTTTGAGGGGAGATCCCCTCTTCTTCAGAACAACTTCTGGTTCTGAAAAAGAGGGGAACTCCCCTTGAAACGTGTCAGCCACTTGGAAGGTCCTCTAGCGTGCTGGGCACTGTCCTGGTGACCTGGTTGCTTTGGGTCCATTGTGGATTGTTAAGCTTTTAAGAATTTTTGTATTTTTTGAGTATACTGTATCTCTTCTTATTTTAGTTTAGAAAACTCCATTTGGATAATGCGCAAGGTTGGTGCGCCCTTTTTGGTCTTTACACAGTGAACAAGGTCTAACACATGAAGAATGCCAGCTAAATATATATAAATATATATATATATATATATATATATATATATATATATATATATTGTTTCTGAGAGTTTAATCTTAAAGTGTAGCTAAAGGCAGACCTTTTTTTTGGTTTTGGATAGAGTAGGGATTACAACCCATCAGTTTCTGTTGCTGTGTGTGTCCCGTTAGGGTGTTTCACCCTCTCTATCTGTCCTGTTTACCATTATATTTGAAAGTGAAAGAAAATCACAGATTTTGGGTTGTCCCCAGAAAATAGAGGGGAAATCTTTCAATGGAGACACTAGTTCTGATGGCCTCGGGGTCCCCAAGGAATTCCCATAATTTGCAAGGATTTCCTCTCACTTGCTGTTTGGCTATTGGACAGGAAGATAAGAGAAATCTCCGGCAATGGGACAAATATGGCAAAAAAAAGTCCTATATGGTTTATGACCCTCCCTTACTCTATCCAAAATGAAAAAGAAAAAAGTTTTGCCTATAATTTGACTTTAATGTAGTGTGCTTTTCCTGCTAGTACTTTTCCATGCATTTTTTCATTAGTGACTTTAAATGCTTTCCAGTGTCTGTAAGCCCTTGAAATTGTACAGCACAAACCATTTTACAGATATGTCATAGAATAATAATAATAATATAAACAATTTCCAATTTTCTCTCATATTAGCTAATGTTAGCCTGAATTTGCTACTTGTTTCGGATTCCGTATTCCATATTTAACTGCAATCCAGATATAAAAATACTGCCAGGGTGGCAACGAATGGTTGTTGCTATGTCAACCATTGATCAATACTACATTGGCTTTGGAATATAGATGTTCAGCTTGTTAAAAATAACTGATACTTCCACGTGGTGCCAATCGTATAAATGCATTGTGATGATGCTGAAGATCTTCTCTGTAGCCAGTTTAACACTTAACAAAATACATCTGGAGGCCAGCCCATACATTCTATGCAGGATGGGAAATATATAAAAGTTCTACAAACATATCGTTGTGTACATGTAAACATCAAACATCAGAACTTGTGGGTAAGTCAGCTGCTGCCATCTGCCAGAAGATCTTCAGAGCAGGTCCATGCTTGCAGTATATCCAGGTGAAAATGGACACTCAGGTTTCTCATGGGTCAAGATACCTATACTCCCATTTAAAAATTACATGTAAAGTGCAGGAAACTAGGGTGGTCCTTTTATTCTCAAGTTCTGTTACACATAATGCAGTTAATAATCAGATCAGATCTTTAGTGCAACTTGAGAAGCAAATATCCATATTTGTTAAGTCGGGGAGTATATGTGCACTGCAGTAAGAAAGGTTTGGTGAGGCTGTCTTGGGAAGAAACAGTTGTTCTCATGGTAATGATATTTGCCACATGCTCAACTCCTGCATTTGTTTCAAACTGACACTAAAGTGATTGCGTAAAAGTGACGCTCTTTAATGAAAAGCAATTGGTGACAAAAGACAAAAGGTTAAGTTGGTGGATAAGGCTGTTTTCTTTTTTTCTCCAATCAATAATTTCTAAATGGTATGTAGAAGAAAGAACACAACTCACAAACATCAGTGTGCATGCTGCTGGATGATGGTCAAAACATCAAGGTATTATAAATGAAGGTTTTTCTTAAGTTATTCAATGTAAACATGTGCAGTTAAGTAGCAGAAGTTGGTATCATTGGCATGGTTTAAGCTTTATGCAATAAGAGAGAATTTCCCGGAAGCAGCATTTTGGCACAGCTTTGTGTTTCAGAATGATAAATCAGATATTGGAGATGAATGTCCAACTATTTGTCTAGAAAACCCATACCGGGTTCCAGACAGCTTGCCTTAAACATTGTTTCCATTAGTTACACTTTGTAGAGAAGCCTTTGACACCTCAGTACTGACAGTGGAGAGCGGGAAACTTTCATATTTATCCCGACCTCCTGCACAGCGGCAGCGGAGCAGCAAGGTCTTCACTTCCTTTTGGAAGTTACTGTTGAGGAAACCATACATAACCGGGTTGACACAAGTGGATGCCATGGCTGCCAGATGGCAGAGAGAGAATATAAGGTTGTGGTAGCAGGATGAAATGCTCTCATGGTCCCAATCAAAAAGAGCATTGAATACAGTGAGGGGAAGCCAACAAAGGCCAAAGGCTACTACAATAGAAAGAAGCATGATATTTACTCTGCGGTGGCCTCCCCTGCGTCCAACTGAATCCCCGCCCCCTGCTCGCTCTACCACATCCCTCCTCCTGCGCAGTCGCAGAAAGATACGGAGGTAGCAGAGGAGAATAAGTAGCAGAGGTAGGCAGTACTGGAAGAGCAGAAGACAGGTGGTGTAAGCCAGACGGTGATTCTCAGAAGGCCAACTGTCAGTGCAAACAAAGTGGTCAATGAAAGGGTCAAATGGTAATGATAGGTTCTGGAATGGTTGCTTGGTTAGAATGCTGAAGGAAAGGAATGGCAAAGAAATGAAGCATGAAATGGCCCAAGTTACAGCAACCGCAAGATAAGCATGCCATGGCAAGGGCTTCCAACCAGTTGGGTGAATAATGAGCTGATGTCTCTCCAAAGCAATGAGGACTAGTGATAGCACAGAGACTGTGACAGAAATACACTGTATAAATGGTGTAACTTTGCAGAGTGCCTCGCCCAGAATCCAGCGGTTCATAAGAGTGTAGATTACAGTGACGGGTAGACACACCAAAGCCATGAGTATATCAGAACAGGAAAGATTAGCAATAAAAATGTTTGTGACATTCCTCATCTCCCGCTGACGTGCAATGACAAAGACCAGGCAAGAATTTCCAATTAGTCCCACAGCTATGAGGGCACTGTAAGCCACAACTAGAAAGGTTACATTGCCAACAGATTCTGCGCATGGGTCATCCCCTTCCCAGTTAGGACCCAGACGTCCAGTCACATTAAGGTACAGAAGTCGTAGGTAATCCTCCATATTCATATAATCTGAAGTTCCTCAGGATGTTCCTACAAAGCATAGAATTGATTAATTCACAAAATCAAGCTTCATGTACATTACAGCTAATTTTTATCCAATACAGATATTTACAGTCCTCCAAAGCTTTGTCTCTTGTTTTTACCCTTTAAAGTGATAAAAAGGTATTTTCTTTTCAATAGTTTTTATTGAAGATTTTCAGGGTAACAATAAATATGAACAATCCTCACCACAACAGTGAATTGAGCTTGCATTGATAAGTCATACATACAGTCAATTATCAAGCAATATATAATAGGGATACTTGTGACAGGCAACAGTAAAAAAAAAAAAAAAGGAAAAAACGTAGCATATAGAGCTAAAGAGGCAACACTGTGCCAGTCAGAGGGCGGCGCCCCAGCCCCAGCACCCCAAAGGGAACACACTGTGCCAGGACTGGGCACCCCTCCCCCCCCCCCGGCCACCTCCTAGATAGTCCGGCCTGAACACCACCATATTCAGCATGTCCATTAAGTCACATCCCGCTAATTCTGAACATTTAACCGTGACTGCTGTAATTAGATTCCTAGGAGTGAGAATGGGTTTAGATAGAAACAATTGGACTATCAACAGGACAGTCCGAACATTACCTCCAAAATGATGTATCAGTCATCATAAACAGGTATTTTCAAGACAAGCAGGTAACCGATTTACCTCTTTTTAATGGTCATTGCATCTGGGAAGCTACATTTCTTTTGCATCCTGCTAGACAGTGCTAGAGGAGGTGGGACAGACTGTGCAGGACTTTTACATAATTTTCCCAAGCTTGTATAGCTAAAGCAATGTACTGTCAAACTAAAGGGCTGTGGACAAAAAGAGGCATAGCTATTCGTTGATAGCCTATTATGCTAGGTTATGGTGGTGGTATCTAAGAAGCTACAGCAAGAGCAGCAAGGGTGACAATACTAGAGTGATGTTACTGCAGAAGAAAAAGCATTGCCAGCCCATTAAAGAAAAATTCTATCAACTGGTGATACTGGTAGAATCATCATGAATTTACAAAATGTTTCCAGAGGGTGCTTGGAAAAATCTGATTCTTACCGGTATGGGTAGCCTACATCATATATACAGATCAATAGCTTGACCATAGTTCAACTTTAGGTTATGGGTGGATGGTGATGAGCTGAGTCACCCATGAGATTCTTAGATTTCTTTGGGCCAGCAGCTGTAAGAGCTCCCAACAACATTCCCAGCAACCTGCCTCTTCGTTTCCCTTCAGCTGTGGCTGGAGGTATGTCCTTGCCCCTTTGCATTTTTCATATTATAAATGGAAATTTTGACACCCTTTGTAATGCCTGTTATACATAAGTAGTGTGAGCTCATGGGTAGAAATCTCACCAGTAGAGGCCCAGATTGATATACTGAGCATGTGGCTAATTCAACCTAACAGCAGTTTCCAAACCTAAATGTTATTTTTCGATTGGTCTAATACCTTACTGTGTTATCAAACTCTAACAATAAACCTTGATTATGTTCTCCCCTTTAGTCTGTTCCAGTAGTTGGAGATTAGTCAAAAAATATTTATCCTATGGCTGAAATGATATCACTTAACTGTAACAAAGTATCTCCAGTCTTCTTCCTAGCGCTGAGGGAGTTAGAAGTTTCAGGGTCTTCTGTGAGCTGCAGTGTAAAACATCTGATGGGGGCTCATCCCCTTCTTCCCTCTCATCTAATGAAAATAGCCTGTGCTTTCAATGATGAGATTTTTTCCCCTATTCAGAGATTTTGTTACATGTGGTGTAAACCATGCGCAGCCTTTTCTCAATGAATGAGAGGGGAGGAGGAGGTGGGTCCCTGTCTGACTGTTTTTTACTGCACCTGACAGAAGACCAGCAGCTACTAACATCCTCAGGGTTGGCAATTCAGCACCAGAAAGAGGACCAGGCTCCCTACACAAAAGATGTGTACAGGATCCAACTGCCTGCCTGGATCCAACGTGAGACATACTTCATTACAGGTAAGTGATGTCACTGCAGCTATAGAAAAAAAATAATATATAATAATAATAATATTATATAGTAACAATAAAAAAAAAAAACAACATTTCAAGCTTTCTTTTAAAACTATCAATACTGCCTGCTGACGCCACCAATTGTGAAGGTAAATTCCACATCCTTACTGCCCTGACAGTGAAAAACCCCCTACGCAGTTTAAGGTTAAACTGCTTCTCCTCCAATTTCATTGTTACCTAGTGTCTTCTTACTCTACCTGAGACTGAATAGTTTATTCCCTATGCCAGAATCCCCATTGAGGTATTTATATATCATTATCATATCACCTCTCAAGCTTCTCTTCTCCAGAGATAATAAGTTAAATGTTTGTAGTCGTTCCTCGTAGCTGAGGTCCTCCAGTCTGCTTATTAACTTTGTTGCCCTTCTCTGGACTCTCTCCAGTTCCTGCACCCCTCCCTCCTGAGGATTGGTGACCACAACTGGTCAGCATAATCCAAATGTGGCAGAACCAGAGTTTTATAAAGTGGCAGGAATATAGTTTTATCCCTTTTTATGCATGCTAATATTCTGCTAGCTTTGCTTGCTGCAGCTTGGTATTGCATGTCATTGCTTAGCCTGTCATCTAATAGGACCCTCAGATTTTTTTCCATCCTGGATTCCCCCAGAGATTCTCCCCCTTGCAAGTAACTAGCATTTACATTTTTAACCCCCAAGTGCATTACTTTACATTTTTCAACATTAAAACTCAATTGCCATGTAGTTGCCCACCCCATTTTTTATTGAGGTCTTGTAAGGTTACTATATCTTGCTGTGAAGTTATTGTGTATTTTTTTGTGAAGTTATTGTGTTTTCGCCCTACTTAGCTTTGTATCGTCAGCAAACACTGAGATTGAACTATTTACAGTATCTCACAAAAGTGAGTACACCCCTCACATTTTTGTAAATATTTTATCATAACTTTTCATGTGACAACACCTGAAGAAATGGCAATTTTGTACAATGTAAAGTAGTGAGTGTATAGCTTGTATAACAGTGTAAATTTGCTGTCCCCTCAAAATAACTCAACACAGCCATTAATGTCTAAACCGCTGGCAACAAAAGTGAGTACACCCCTAAGTGGAAATGTCCAAATTGGGCCCAAAGTGTCAATATTTTGCGCGGCCACTATTATTTTCCAGCACTGCCTTAACCCTCTGGGGCATGGAGTTCACCAGAACTTCACAGTTTGCCACTGGAGTCCTCTTCCACTCCTCCATGGGGACATCACGGAGCTGGTGGATGTTAGAGACCTTGCGCTCCTCCACCTTCCGTTTGAGGATGCCCCACAGATGCTAAATAGGGTTTAGGTCTGGAGACACGCTTGACCAGTCCATCACCTTTACCCTCAGCTTCTTTAGCAAGGCAGTGGTCGTCTTGGAGGTCAATATCATGTTGGAATACTGCCCTGCTGCCCAATCTTCGAAGTAAGGGGATCATGCTCTGCTTCAGTATGTCACAGTACATGTTGGCATTCGTGGTTCCCTCAATTAACTGTAGCCTCCCCAGTGCCAGTAGCACTCATGCAGCCCCAGATCCTGACACAATTCCACCACCATGCTTGACTGTAGGCAATGCACACTTATCTTTGTACTCTTCACCTGATTTCTGCCACACACGTTTGACAACATCTGAACCAAATAAGTTTATCTTGGTCTCATCAGACCACAGGGCATGGTTCTAGTAATCCATGTCCTTAGTCTGCTTGTCTTCAGCAAACTGTTTGCAGGCTTTCTTGTGCATCATCTTTAAAAGAGGCTTCCTTCTGGGATGACAGCCATGCAGACCAATTTGATGCAGTGTGCGGCGTTAGTTTGAGCACTGACAGGCTGACCCCCCACCCCTTCAACCTCTGCAGCAATGCTGGCAGCACTCATACATCTATTTCCCAAAGACAACCTCTGGATATGATGCTGAGAACGTGCACTCAACTTCTTTGGTCGACCATGGCATTTTAGGGTCTTGACAATCCTCTTATAGCCTGGGCCATTTTTATGTAGAGCAACAATTCTTTTTTTAGATCCTCATAGAGTTCTTTGCCATGAGGTGCCATGTTGAACTTCCAGTGACCAGTATGAGAGTGAGAGCAATAATACCAAATTGAACACACCTGCTCCCCATTCACACCTGAGACCTTGTAACACTAAAGAGTCACATGACACCGGGGAGGGAAAATGGCTAATTGTGCCCAATTTGGACATTTTCACTTAGGGGTGTACTCACTTTTGTTTCCAGTGGTTTAGACAATAATGGCTGTGCGTTGAGTTATTGTAAGGGGACAGCAAATTTACATTGTTATACAAGCTGTACACTCACTATTTTACATTGTAGCAATGTGTAATTTCATCAGTGTTGTCACATGAAAAGATATAATTAAATATTTACAAAAATGTGAGGGGTGTACTCACTTTTGTGAGATACTGTATATCAACCTCTATATCATTTATAAATGTAGCATCGTCCTCATAGGGCTTGCTGTATGATGACTTCTTGGGCCTCCCCTGATTACCAGCACACAGTCACTTAGGGTACAGTTCTCACATGCCTTCTTACTCCCGATGGATCGTCACTCATTAAACAGTCCAGGGGTATTGGTTTTTAGTGTTTATTTTGGAACTTGGATGGGAGAAGGTAATAGTGGGATACTCCAACTGTAACTATTCACAATGGATAAGGACAACTCCCACTTGGCCTTACCAGGTTGCTTGTGGAAAGCAGCTGCACTGCTTAATCCATACTGCCACATGTATGGAAAGGGTTAAGTCTCCTTGCTCTTTCTCTCCAGCAATAGACTTGGTGAACTATATTCTCTTCTGGACACTCACTAGCATCCCCTTTACTGACACCCATCCACTGACTCTTCTAGCTGCAGGGGTGGCCCCCTCAGGTCAGGCCCCTTGACACAGATCTGTACTCACTGTACTGCAGAATCAGATCCTCCAGTGTCTCCCCTTTCAGTCAGCTTCACAGGACCTCTGGGTTTAGTTTCTCTCTAATACTCCTTAGGCCCTCAGGTCGGCCTCCTGAAGCTGCATGGCACCTCTACAGAGAAGGAGGCAGCCACCCCCTCCCTCTGGGACTCCGTCAAGATGAAAGACCCCAAGCATGTGTGCTCCTGGCATTTATACAGTATCCCAGCATGTAACAAGGCACTTTCCTCTGCCAAATCACCAGGACTGAAACAAACACCTGTGCACTCATTTGTCAGGTTTCCTCCTACTGTCCAACATGCCTCCCTATTGGACCAGTGTGAAACACTCTGCAGACAGAATGAGTTGCACCTGAGCACATTGAGCAGACCTCACTAACATATCCTGCTCTCTGGTAGGCAGAGAGCAATATAGATTTACCTGCAATCCCTCTGGTAAGCAGTTAAGATTCAAAACTATACTTTCTCTCTCCAGCACCTATCTAGGAGGGTGCTACGTAAAAAAATTAAATAGATTTGGTCCCAGGACAGAACCTTGGGGTACTCCACTTACCATTCCAGACCATTCTGAGTATTCGTTTTTTATCATCAGCCTTTGAACCCGCCACTGTAATTAGTTTTCTATCCATGTATGAACCCTATGGTCCATGCCTACAGGCCTCAGTTTGTAATTTAAGCATTTATATGGAACTGTATCGAATGCTTGGTCCTGGTAATTTGTTTGTATTTTTCTAGTCTATTTCAGACACCAACTGTTAGCCACAAAGTTACATCCTGCGATGTGTTACTAACAATACAGTCATGGTTGTTATACCCCTCCTTTTCCTTTATAAAAAAATGAAGGAGAAGAATGCATTTAGTACAGATACCTTCTCCTTATCATTTGTAACCAACTTCCCGTCATCATCCTTTATAGGGCTAGTATGTTTTGACCTTGCTTTTTTACTGTTGATATATTTTCTGCATCTACAAAACACCTCCCCCTAAGTCATGGTGGTAATGGTAGGGGGGTGTTCTGTATGCCCTATCAGGAGAAAGCAGCATAGGGTGTGAAACCTGCTCTTTCCCAGATAAAGTACAGTCAGTAAATGTTATCCCCTTAAAACAGGAAATGTATTACCTGAAAATAAACACTGAAAAATAAAACTAATATTCCCACCTTATTTATGGACTGGCAAGGCCCTTGGATATAAATACACTTTAATTTAGCAGAATACACCATTCTGCCTTTTGTCCGAGTGCCACCATCTTCCCTTTTGCCAGGCGATATACAGTAGTGCTAAGTCCCTGCACATGACATAAGTCATCAGAGATTTGTCTGTACTCACATCTCTAATGCTGGCCATACACCATACAAAAAATCATCCACAATTCGGTCATTTGGACAGTTCTTTTGTTTTTTAGCCAGTTAATGGGCACAAATTGGTAATCGGCTGTGCCATGTTTGAGCCAAAAAAATGAAGGACAAGTTTGGAAATTTTCTGCTGAACAAATGATAAATTGAAAGGGTAATATATTTCTCGTCCAAACTGTTTGCACACGGTATTTGTGAAAAAATTAACAAAAAACTGATTCATTTATGTCCATTGAATGATATATATTCTCCATTACATGATGGCATGATCGTTTGCTCTAACGGCCGAGTGTTTGTTTTTAGAAAATGAGTTCGAACAATTTTTGGTATAGTGTATAACCAGCATTACTGACTCGGATACCCCATGTTTTCCCAAGCTTCAAGGCCATAGCTGACCTGACTGTGGGAACTACTTCTTTAGCAAATTTGTTATGAAGCTGTTTTATGAAGGTAGCATTAAAATTAACATTTTTGATAAAACATTTATGTTTTCATAACATACTTTATTTTAGAACCAGTGATGTCATAATCTTGGCTTCTCTATGGAATGCAAGCAGATCAAGGCTGGTGGGAGGGTCTTGCAGGGTGTTGTACATAGGTTCCTGAAAACACTGCAGTACCTTGCCCCAGTGTCCCGATGCAAGTAATGGGCTGGATCATTTTGCATGGATTTATATTTTTTGGCAACAGGTATTAACAAGCTTTGGTCAATATCTGGTAACCCCATCGACTCCAAATTCTTAATTTAAAAATGCATTGGAAATACATGTCAATGTGCTTCAAAATGCATGGCAACACACAAAGAAGACGCATAATGGGCCACTGCCTTATGAGGAGCTCACTTTACAAGGGTGAGAGAAAAGATGATTGCACAGACTATACAGACTTAGTGCTCAACATTGGCAGCCAGTGCACAGATGCTGTAGGTGGTGCATTACATAATAAAAAGTGGCATGGTCCCACCATTAAGGTGCACAACAGATTTCACAATGTGTCACAGCCATTCCATAAAGGCACTCACCACGCTCCTGCCAACCCCTAAGACAGAGGCCAAGTCCCATAATGAAGGGCACAACTCTAGTAACTATAGTAACTAACTGCAGCAGTGTGCTGGATAGCCCCTGCAGCAGACAAACAGTACAGTACTGAAATTCAGGAATCACAGGTAGGCATAAGAGTCTAAGGGACAGAGTTCCTTCTGAAAAATGCACTGTGGCCCTGGACCTGTAAAGCACTCTGCAGCTGACTTGCACCTTACACACAAGTGTTTAGATGAATGCCTTGAGCAGAGCCCAGTGCCCAAGGACATTTTACAGGCCAATCCTGCTTCTTCCTCTTAGTGGGGTTTGGGTATGGCCTCTGTGGCATCAGCCAACCTGAAAAGCTGCAAAATGAGCTGATTCCGTTTATGCATCATCTGAAAGAATCTTGATAAAAAGTAATGAAAATGTTCAGAAGTAAGAACATGTTTAATCTCTTAGGACACTAGCAAAAAATAAAAACTAAGACATGATAAGAGTATGATGGGTTAAACTAAGCAGCAGAACCCAATGCATCTGAATTATTTCCTACTGTGCCCCAAGATTAAGAAAAGAGGTTTATACCTTATTTTAAGACATTGGGCAGAGGTGGTTCCTTTACACCCACCTCACTATAACCTGTCTGGTTTTAACACTATAGGGAAAAAATCTACAGACAAAAGTCTAGCATATTTCTACCATATCTTGTCTTCAGATACCAAGCGCATACTATCAAATATAACAAAATCACGATACAGGTGGTACCACTCAAAAAACTCCAAGATGGGTGGAAATCAAGCCATGAAATATGGACATCCCACTGCTGGAGACCCCAGAAGGTATAAATAACTAGTGGGTAACTCCTACAAGACACTAAACTTACATTTTTGGTGGTGTGACCCTTTAAATGAAACCTGTACTGACCAAAATATGGAGGCTGTCACTGCTAATCTCCTTGGCAAAGTGCTAGATGCTTGGCTCATTCTGGCTTCAATGCATTCTGTGGCACTGACCCAAAAGTAGCACACAGATGAGGAAGGTCATAGTGAAATCACAGCTTTTTATCCACATTCTTGTTTTTGGATCAGTGACAAGTACTGAAGCCAATGAACCAACATTCAAGCAAGGGAGCCTGTACTTTTAGAAGATGAATTAATTAATAGCAATCCCCCATTAATAAATAATATGTTTTAAAAGTATCTCACTTTAAGAAATGCAGAATGTTATATAACCTACCAATTTCTGAAAAAATTAAATGGCAATACTTACGAAACCATTAGGACCAAGCTCTGTATCGAGTCATTATTGTATCTGTAGCTGATATACAGGAGACCTGTGGAAGAGAAAACATTAGCAGATAATAAGATAAATAGCTAAATAATAGTGACAAAAAAAATACAACATAAAACTTTGATATTACAATAGCTAAGATAGAGATAAGCCATATCTCTATCAAACTGGAGATGAGGTTTAAAAGTCCAATACTGATTAAATGCTATGCAATTTTCACAAGCCACACACCAAGCTTATCCTGTGATATCTAGAGAGTGTACTGTATGTACAGAACAAACAATAATGAGAACAAAGAAGTGACATAATCAATAGTGTTGGTTGATTCTATCAGGAAATATAACGTACTATCTGCACAGAAAAATAATCTTTGGGGGGGAAAGCTCGTGAACATAGCAATTGTTATGGGAACAGAAAGTCCATGACCATGTTAGGTCTGATAGAGAGAACCTAAAGCTGGCAATCCCGAATTCGCCAGAAGGACTAAAGTACAGCATGACTATATTAGAGTGTTTGCTCATTTGTGTCCCTGTGATTTGCTACATTTAATCCTGATTTACTAAAGAGCCAAATAAACTGGAATTCATTATGCATTATTTGTCCCTAAAACGTGTAATGGGTCCACATGCACTCTATGCAAAAGAAACCAAAATGTTGACTGAAGTTAGACTTTAATATACATTGAACCTCTTATCCTTTTATTTATATTCATATCTTTGAATGTGAAATCACAGTTAATTTGTTATTCAGTAGAAATGCCCAATTCCAGAAAATAGCTGGTGAACAGAAAAGCCTTGTGGAGGTGGTATGTGGGAGGTCAATGTGTCATGTCTGCCAGTTGTACCCAGGAGCTCCCAATCTCCCAATCTGTTACTTGTAAACTTCACAAGGCTTACTAAGCGTTTAGTGACACATCAGTCAGTGAGAAAGCCCATTTACTCAGCGAGAAGTAAAAAATAGTAACGCCTGAAGACTGCTTATATCCTTTGTGAATGATAAACCTCTACTTGAAATTAGTCGCTTAGCGAAATGTAAATTCTCTGGGCAGGGCTGCTGTTAGAAATCGCGGGGCCCCGTACAGACTACCTGGCAGGGCCCCCCCCAAGAAAATATTAAAGATATATTAAGCTAAAATTACAACAAAATCACTATTAGCAGACACAAATATAACATAACTCGCATAATTCCTGCTAATACTTAAAAAAAAAACTATGTTAAATAAAAAAGATGAGATGAGAAAAATATACAGGCTGGGCAGTTGGAGCTCAGTGATCAGAGAGACAGAGAGAGAGAAACAAAGTTACAATTTACAAATAAACTCCTGAGCAGAGATAAGTGCTGGGAGGGGGGGGGCACACAAGGGAGGGGGATTAGTGAGGGACGACTGTCTCTTTCTCAACAGATAAAAGCTGATAGCAGGGAGAGGGACAGATCAGATTCAGGTGCTGGAGGAAGATTTCTGTATTTGTTGTCCATCACTAATCCCCCTCTCTGTGTGGGCCCCCCTGTGAGCTCGGGCCCCCTACAAGAGGGCTGGTGGTCCCCCCCTATCAGCAGCCTTGTCTCTGGGTGAGGGACCTTATAGACCTGCTACAGGAGTTCTGGGATCTTCTGGTCTGGGGGACAAATAACTAACCCGTTAATGATAGGGTTAGTTTCTTGTAGGCTAAAGAATATACCACAAATATGTGTTAGAGTAGTATCTAAAATATCTAAATGATAGCTGAACTTCATCATTTATTGCAGCTCTGTAATCATTAACACACCCTAATATCTTTAGTAAACCCAAAAACAAAAATATAATACTGTATATTGCAGTTTTCCAAGTGATGGCTGCATTTGTTTTCTTTTTTTAGGCTTTTTCCTTTTATCAAGTGGTCTGGCCAGTAACATACTTCATGTTTTAACCACTTAAGCCCCGGAAGATTTTACCCCCTTCCTGACCAGGGCCTATTTTGCGATTCGGCACTGCATTAATTTAACGGACAATTGCACAGTCGTGCGACGCTGTACCTAAACGAATTTCATGTCCTTTTTTTCCCACAAACAGAGCTTTCTTTTGGTGGTATTTGATCACCTGTGCGATTTTTTGATCATGCGCTATAAACAAAAAAAGAGTGTAAATTTTGCAAAAATAACAATATTTTTCACTTTTTTTTATACGAAATTCCCCCCCAAAAAAATGTAAAAATCAAAATTTTTTAACATTTTCGGCCAATTTGTTTTATGCTACATATGTTTGGTAAAAAAAATCGCAAAAAGTGTATTTTGATTGGTTTGCGCAAAAGTTATCGTGTTTACTAACAAAGGGAAAGATTTTAGTCATTTTTGGTGGGTTTTTTTTAACGAGTAATGGCGGCGATCTGCGATTTCTTTTGCGGTACTGCGATATTGCGGCGGACAGATCGGACCCTTGACTGACATTTTTGACACTTTTGGGGGTACCAGTGACATTACTGCAGTAATCAGTGCTATACATATGCACTGTTACTGTAAAAATTACACTGGCAGGGAAGGGGTTAACTGTATTGGAGAGGGAGGGGTTAAGTGTGTCCTAGGGGCGTGTTTCTAACTGTAGTGGGACAGGCCTCCTATTGTAAAAACAGAGATTAATGGTTCTACATAGTAGAACCGTCTGATCTCCATTTTTACACAGGGGAGAATGACAGGCGGCTTGTTTACATAAGCCGCCCGCCTTTCTCCCGCTCTACCGACGATCGTAGTGTGACCGGCGGACATCGGGTCCGCCGGTCACACGCCCGGAGTCCTCTGTGAACGAGCCGAGGCGGGCGCGCGCCCGCTATTGGCTCAAAACCCGGTGACAGGCTAGCGACGTAGATCTACGTCACTCTGCCTGGCCGGGGCTGACTGCCGCAGTAAATATACTGTGCGCAGTCGGCAAGCGGTTAAGGTGTCTCTGCTCCACTGGAGGAACAATGGAGACACATTTGAGCAACAGCATTGTCATTCTGGGGAGAGAGTAGTGTTAGATGGACTAGCAGATTTAGATGAACCTGACTAACACATTAAAACTGAATTCCATCTAACACTTTTTAACCCCCCTCCTGCTGTCGCCTCCCAGGCCTTCAAGAGGTTCTAAATTACAGGAGGTAGGGATAGGCATTCCGATCATGTGACTGCTGCAATTGGCAATCACAGCGGTCACATGATCGGAAAGCACCTGATCACAAGGAAGCATCAGGAGCTTTCTGGTACCTGCTGGTAACTGTGCCAGGAGCGCACTTTCAACACAGAAATATGTTTACATAGGGATTTATTAGCGTTAAAGTCCACCCGCCGAGGGGCTGCATACATCCGTATCTCCAGTGGGAACTGGTTAAAAGAGAACCAAACCCTCCTATCCTTTTCAGTCAAGGAAGCTGCCATCTTGAGGCCCGTACACACGATCCGAAAATCAGATGAAAAATACAGTTTTTGAATCAATCAAAGGATAATCGGTTCATTAGTACAGAGCTTTCGAGAGCGGTGAATGACAGTTCATCCGATATTATCCGATCGGACAAGCGCGAAAATGTTTCTCATACGATACCAGATCGTATGATTTTTGTTTAACCAGTACAGTTGTCATTCGAAAATACAATACAAATACACTACAACACATGACATCACTTCCGATTTTTTATTCTGTCGTACGAGCACTTTCGTAACCTTAGTAAACTCTTCATGTTCGATATGCGAATAGAATTAAAAAAAAAAAAAGTCCAATCTGTCGTCTGATTTTCGGATCATGTGTACAGGGCTTTGGCCTCTCTTTGATCTGCGACTGCCATGGTGCTGCACATGTGATCACTTATAAATCCAGCTATTTGATGGTTTGACAAAACAAACAAATGTGACAGTTAGTGTCCATTTACACTACAGCGACTTGTCAGCCTGACAAGTCGCGGTCCATCGCGGTCCTTGCAGTGCTACAGGACCCATTCTAATAGGAGCGACACAAGTCGCTCCGACTTAGAAAAAGGGTCCTGTACTACTTTGGGGCGACCTCGGTGTGACTTGCATAGACATTCATTATATGAAGTCCGTGCAAGTCGCGCCGAAGTCGCGGTGCGCGCGACTTCACAGGTCGCCCCCGAAGTCGTGCCGCGTTAGTGTGAACCGGCACTTAGTGATCCCGTCATTCCAGGAATTAAACTATTTTTTTAAAATAGTTCGTGCTTGATCAGCTGCAGTGGAGGGCAAGAATGACGTTATGGGTCTGATAGACTAATGTCTCCATAAAGAGAATCAGTGCCCTACCCAATGATTTCACATAGGGTACTTGTTAGCCCACATTTGATAGCAATAAAGGTATAAAAAAAAATAAAACAAAATCAAAAACAGTTAAAAATAAAATAAAAATATTAATAAAAAATGAAAAGCAATACCATTGCCCTGTGCACACCCACATATGCAAACAAGTGCATAGGGCACACATGTGTATAGTTGCGCCACATGCTATATATCACCGTGAACTCTGCAGTGCGAGAATAGTGCTATGGTCCTCTTTTACAGTTCACTCTAACTTAATTAGCTGTAAACTCATTTAAAGAACCACCTATTGTTAATTTTGGGTACTGAAAGTTTTTGCTGTTTTGTGAGTGCATACAGTTTTGATACTTGATGTACAGTGCATTCGGAAAGTTCTCACAGCAGTTTACTTTTTCAACATTTTGTTATGTTACAGCCTTATTCCAGAATAGATTAAATTCATTATTTTCTTCTAAATTCTACAAACAATATCCCATAATGACAATGTGAAAGAAGTTTGTTTGAAATCTTTGCAAATTTATTTAACATAAAAACAAAAGAAATCCAATGTACATAAGTATTCACAGCCTTTGCTCAATACTTTGTTGAAGCACCTTTGGCACCAAATACAGCCTCAAGTCTTTTTAAGCATAAGGCTACAAGCTTGTCACACCTATTTTTGGGAAGTTTCTTCCATTCTTCTTTGCAGGACCTCTCAAGCTCCATCAGGTTGGATGGGGAGCGTCAGTGCACAGCCATTTTATGATCTCTCCGGAGATGCTCAATCAGGTTCAAGTCTGGGCTCTGGCTGGGCAACTCAAGGACTTTCACAGAGTTTTCCCATAGCTACTCCTTTGTTATCTTGGCTGTGTGCAGGGTCGTTGTCCTGTTGGAAGATGAACCTTCACCGAAATCTAAGGTCCAGAGCACTCTGGAGCCGGTTTTCATCATGGATGTCTCTGTACATTGCTGCATTCATCTTTCCCTCGTTCCTTATTAGTCTTCAAGTTCCTGCCTCTGAAAAACAGCATGATGCAGCCACCACCATGCTTCACTGTAGGGGCATAACGCTTACCATTCAGGCCAAAGAGTTCAGTCTTTGTTTCATCAGATCAGAGAATTTTGGCAGGCTGTCATGTGCCTTTTACTGAGGAGTGACTTCCATCTGGCCACTCTACCATACAGGCCTGATTGGTGGAGTGCTACAGAGATGGTTGTTCTGGAAGGTTCTCCTCTCCCCACAGAGAAATGCTGGAGCTCTGTCAGAGTAATCAGCAGTTCTTGGCCACCTCCCTGACTAAGGCCCTTCTCCCCTAATTGTTTAGTTTGGCTTGGCGGCCCGCTCTAGGAAGAGTCCTGGTGGTTCCAAACTTCTTCCCTTTTTCAGATGATGGAAGCCACTGTGCTCATTGGGACCTTCAATGCTGCAGAAATGTTTCTGTACCCTTCCCCAGATTTGTGCCTGGATACAATCCTGTCTCAGAGTTCCACAGACAATTCCTTGGACTTCATGGCTTGTTTTGTGCTCTGACATGCACTGTTAACTGTGGGACCTTATATTGACAGGTGTGTGCCTTTCCAAATCATGTCCAATCAACTGGAATTACCAAAGGTGGACTCAATCAATTTGTAGAAACATCGCAGGGATAATCAAAGGAAACAAGATGCACCTGAGCTCAATTTCAAGTGTCATGGCAAAGGCTGTGAATACTTATGTACATGGGATTTTTTCATTTTTTAATTTTAATAAATTTGCAACGATTTCAAACAAACTTCTTTCACGTTGTCATTATGGGGTATTGTTTGTAGAATTTCTGAGGAAAATAATGAATTTAATCCATTTCGGAATAAGGCTGTAACATAACAAAATGTTGAAAAGTGAAGCGCCATGAATACTTTCCGTATGCACTATATTTGGTATCTATTGACTGAACAATTTCTCATCTTTTATTTTGTATAAATTAAAGTAATTTTAGTATTTATTTATTTTTTTACTGAAAATGTCGATTTAAAAAACAGTTGCATATGTATCATACAAAATGTAAAAAAATGCAACTATCATCTTTTTTATTCTACAGGTCCTCTACATTCAGAAAATATATAATGTTCTGTGGGGGGAGGGGAGCAGGTTTATGTAATTTTCCAGATGCAAACGCAGATTTTAACGTGTGGGAAAAATGAAAATATTGCTTCAGAGGGGAAATGATTAAACTAATGTTCCTTATCCTGGCGTGTTAGCTTCCTGAGCTGAGGCTATTGTGAAGCAGTTGGACCGTGCATGAATGTCCAACCATTCACCGGCGTCTACATCCACTTTTTTGTACATGTAGGATTATCTCTACTGTTTTCTAATTAATCAGTGTGTCTTCTTTGATTAATTGGTGCCTTTGTTCTCCTGATTGTAGTTTTGCCCAAGAGGACTTTCATCAATTATACAAGCAGGACACAAGTTTATCTCTCTAATTCAAGAACACTCCCAATGTGAAAAATAGCCACAGGACACAAGAGTTCCTCCAGCTCATAGATTTTTGCCAGTTTTTTTTTTAATCATTTACAATAATTACTGTAACATACTTTCTAAGAACTGTCAGAAAAAAAATTATGTTTTTTTAACACTAGATAGTTGAAATGAAATCTGGCCAGGCGGTAACCATATGTACCTAACTAAATCTCCTAGCCTGTGAAAGTCATTCAGCCTGTGTTAGCCATGGACATAGATTCTGCACTTGCTATGAAAGTCATTGATTGATCCTCTGTGTTAACAACTGTCATAACAACTGTCATGAGATGTAGGTCTGAGAGGTTTCCTATTACATATTGTGTCCTGGACATCAGGGGTCACCAACTTTCTGAGCCGCGGACCGGAACAGGTCCATGGGCTGTTGATGACTAGGCCACACAGCAGGAGATAAGCAAGTGACCACAGTCCGGACAGGACAATCACAGGCCGCGGGCGCTGCTCACCTCCCGCTATGCGGCCATGCCTGTGTCTCCTCTCCCGGCTCTCCTGCCTCACCATCCTATCAGCAGGGCAGGGGGGCGGGAGGAGCTGGAGATCTGCACAGAGAGCGGGAGTCTTTTCATATGAATAATCCGGTAATCACCCTCTTGTTAACCGGTTGCCGACTGCGCACAGTATATTTACTGTGGCAGTCAGCCCCGGCCAGGCAGAGTGACGTAGATCTACGTCACTCGCCTGTCACTGCTATTAGAGCCAATAGCGGGCGAGCGCGCGAGCGCTGAGGCGCGCGCTCGCCTCGGCTCGTTCAGGGAGGAGTGCGGGCGTGTGACCGGCGGACCCGATGTCCGCCGGTCACACTACGATCGCCGGTACAGCGGGAGAAAGACAGAGCGGCTTATGTAAACAAGCCGCTTGTCTTTCTCCCTGTGTAAAAATGCAGATCAGACGGTTCTAATATGTAGAACCGTTGATCTTTGTTTTTACACCAATAGCATTGTCCCACTACAGTTAGAATCATGCCCCTAGGACACACTTAACCCCTCCCTGTCCAATACAGTTAACCCCTTCCCTGCCAGTGTCATTTTTGCAGTAACAGTGCATATATATAGCACTGATTACTGCAGTAATGTCACTGGTACCCCCAAAAGTGTCAAAAATGTCAGTCAAGGGTCCGATCTGTCCGCCGCATTTGCCTATCCACTAAGGAAGCGCAGCGCAACTCGCGCATGCACAGTGCACACCTGGCTGTGAAGGCACAAGCTGTCAAAGCTGGGTGCCCACACTTGTGATGTCTGCGCCGCCAAGAGGAGAGGGAGAGGAGCGAGGCTTCGGGCGGTCGCATTGCTGGATCGTGGGACAGGTGAGTGTGTGTTTAATAAAAATCAGAAGCTACACTTTTTGTAGCTGCTGACTTTTAACGACTATATACTGCGGCGGTCAGCCCCGGCCAGGCAGAGTGACGTATCGGTACGTCACTCGCCTGTCACTGACTTGCGAGCCAATTGCGGGCGGGCGCGCGCCCGCCGAGGCGCGCGCCCGCCGCGGCTCGTTCACAGACAAGTCAGTGCGTGTGACCGGCGGACTCGATGTCCGCCAGTCACACTGCGATCGCTCCTGTGAAGGGAGAAAGACAGAGCGGCTTATGTTAACAAGCCGCCTGTCAGTTCTCCCTGTGTAAAAGTGAAGATCTGACCGTTCTACTATGTAGAACCGTGGATCTTTGCTTTTACACCAATAGCAATGTCCCTGCACAGTTAGAAACACGCCCCTAGGACACACTTAACCCCTCCCTGTCCAATAAAGTTAACCCCTTCCCTGCCAGTGTCATTTTTGCAGTAACAGTGCATATGTATAGCACTGATTACTGCAGTAATGTCACTGGTACCCCCAAAAGTGTCAAAAATGTCAGTCAAGGGTCCGATCTGTCCGCCGCAATGTCGCAGTACCGAAAAAAAAATCGCAGATCGCCGCCATTACACGTTAAAAAAAAAAACACCAAAAATGACAAAAATCTTTCCCTTTGTTAGTAAACGCGATAACTTTTGCGCAAACCAATCAAAATACGCTTTTTGCAATTTTTTTTACCAAACATATGTAGCATAAAACAATTTGGCCGAAAATGTTAAAAAATTTTGATTTTCACATTATTTTTTCGGGGAATTTCATATAAAAAAAAGTGAAAAATATTGTTATTTTTGCAAAAATTACGCTCCTTTTTTGTTTATAGCGCATGATAAAAAAATCGCACAGGTGATCAAATACCACCAAAAGAAAGCTCTGTTTGTGGGAAAAAAAGGACGTGAAATTCGTTTAGGTACAGCTTCGCACGACCGCTCAATTATCCATTAAAGTCCCGCAGTAAAAAATAGCAAAAAAACCCCCTGGTCAGGAAGGGGGTAAAATCTTCCGGGGCTTAAGTGGTTAAAGTGGAGCACCAGGCTCCTTCAGAAAAAAATTCAAAGTCAACAGCTACAAATACTGTAGCTGCTGACTTTTAATATAAGGACACTTACCTGTCCAGGGATCCCACAATGTCGACACCCCAAGCCGATTCTTCAATCCGCTTAGGGTGCAGGAGCCATCTGTAGTCATCTGTGGTAAGGGAGACAGGAAGTGAACAAAGAAAAAAACCCCAGAAAATGGCCCAAAAGAGGGGCACTGAGGGGAAGAAGTTTAATGGAGGACCCAGCACAGTGTAACTTGCAAATCACTGATCTTTACTGAAAAAAGTTTATACACATGATAATAGAATAAATACCCAGACACCTATAAAACTATGTAGGCCACTGTACTAACAGCGATGCCAGATAAGGGTGCGTTGATGGAATCAAGCAAGCAGGAGCGTCACTCCAATTGATCCAAAACTCATGTAAGATCCGTGACCGGCAACTAGCCTTGGACGGAACTGACTGGAGCAGCTGGAGGAATGCACCGTGGAGCACAAAGACCGATGTGCTTCTGATGTCAACGCATTTCGTACACCTCATGTACGCTTCTTCAGGACGTCCTGAAGCCTTCTTTTTATTTGCATCAGCACATATGTGAATATTTCTGGATTACTACATCCACTCAGTGAATTCCACAGTCGACTCTAGTGGACTTCTCCAATCATGTGATGGATAGATTTTTCACAGTTTTTTCATGTACATTTTTAAACTAAAGGCAGTTCACCAGTGACACGCACTTTGGGATGAATGAGGGGCCGTATGTAAGCTTGAGTGTCTATGTTGTCTGTGTGGTTTTATAGGTGTCTGGGTATTTATCATGTGTATAAACTTTTTTCAATAAAGATCAGTGATTTGCAATTTTACACCATGTTGGGTCCTCCGTTACAACTTCTTCCCCCTCAGTGCCCCTCGTTTGGGCCATTTTCTAGGGTTTTTTCTTTGTTCAGAGTGCCCGCCCTAGTTGTGGAGGTACCCCGTCCTATTTAGGATGTATAGGTGATTTTGCAGTCTATATATTGTCACATCAATTAGATGTTAAGGCCACTGTGTGTTCTTCACTTATTTTTGATAAACAGAAAGTTAAGCCTTACGGCTTCACAGCCTGTTTCCTACTGCACATGTCCGAGTCCTGCTTTCTGAATGGTCCCCTCGTCTTCTGGGATCTGTGTATGTCCCAAAATGCAGCGGGGGGAGGAGGAGGGGCCCGAAATGTCATAGATTGCCAATCGACGATCTTACCCTGAAGTGGGAGCGGGTACCTGTCAAAACCAGGTACCCGCTCTCCCCCAAAAAGTGACAAATGTGGCAGTGGGGAGGGGGTGCGACCACACGGAGCTTCCCCTTTTGGGTGGAGCTCTGCTTTGATATGATAAGTTAGGCAGCTCCCACCCTCCGTTTAGATCTGCAGCTCCTCCCACCCCCTGGTCTGCTGATAGGATGACATTGTCGGTGGGCGGGGAATCCTGGAGAGAATCCTGCCTCTGCCCTGCCGAAGGTAGGACTGTACAGTAGAGGCAGAGAGTAAAAGGGGGCACTGTGATTAGAGAGAAAAGGGAGGGGGGGGGGATGACTGCAGTGGTCACTGTGATGGGGGGGGCTCTGTGATTGCTAGGGGCACTGCAATGTAAAGGGGCACTGTGATATAAAGAGGACTGCACTGTAAAGGGGCACTGTAATCATTTACAGGGCAGTCCCCTTTATATCACAGTGCCCCTTTAAAGTGCAGTCCTTATATCACAGTGCCCCTTTACAGTGCAGTCCTTATATCATAGTGCCCCTTTACAGTGCAGTCCTTATATCACAGTGCCCCTTTACAGTGCAGTCCTTATATCAGAAGGCCCCTTTACAGTGCAGTCCTCTTTGTATCACAGTACCCCTTTACAGTGCAGTCCCCTTTATATCACAGTGCTCCTTTACAGTGCAGTCCCTTTTATATCACAGTCCCCTTTACATCACAGTGCCCCTTTACAGTGCAGTCCCCTTTATATAACAGTGCCCCTTTACAGTATAGTCCCCTATATATCACAGTGCCCCTTTACAGTGCAGTCCCCTTTATATCACAGTGCCCCTTTACAGTGCAGTCCCCTTTATATTACAGTGCCCCTTTACAGTCACAGTGCCCCTTTACAGTGCAGTCCCCTTTATATCACAGTGCCCCTTTACAGTCACAGTGCACCTTTACAGTGCAGTCCCCTTTATATCACAGTGCACCTTTACAGTGCAGTCCCCTTTATATCACAGCGCACCTTTACAGTGCAGTCTGCATTGCATTAATGTAAAGGGGGCTGCACTCTAAAGAGGCACTGTGATGTTAAGGGGACTGCACTGTCAAGTAAAGAGGGGCTGTGATGTGAAGGGGAACTGAGAACACTATGGGACTGCTTTAAAGGGGGAATTGTGATGTAAAGGGGATCTGTGGACATTGAGGACCAACTCTGTGAATATGCCGTCACCAACTGCCCCCAGGAACAAAAGTACCCCCTCCCTCCGATGTAAAAAAAGTTGTTCATGCACTGTTACACCTTTACCAAAATACATTTACTTTTTGTTTTTTTTCCTTTGATGTTCTTCAGTTATGCACTTCAGCAAAATAATTTATTAACAGTTAAATGTGATTTTATCTAAAGCTAAATGAATTTAATGCAGGATGTTAGAAGCTATTTTTTGTTCTGTCACTGGCAGAGAACACAGCTTGACCTGGTGATATCAATAGATAGGGGAGGGGTACAGCAATCAATCTACAAAGCACTATATCAACTAGGAGCTGCAGAACAGCATGCAAACACCATGAAGCCTATTATAAAAAAATAAATAAAAAATGTTGGACGTGTTGGGAAGCCATCACAAATCCTGACTGTATTTTGCTCAATATGTTGATTTCCTATGATTGTCAGCTCAAGCTAGCTGCCATCATGTTTTTTTTTTTCCTTAAAAAATCTCAATCAGGAAAATATCATATTTTGGCCACTAGATGGAGCTGATTATAATAGGAAATCAACATTCTAAGAATTTACAATGACTATTAGAATGCTTGTGAGATTTTATTCCAACTTTTTTTAAAAATAAAAATAAGCTATAAATATTTATAGACTTCAAAGTATTCTCATTTTGAATGACCTCTGCCAGCTTTTCCTATTACAGCTACCCAAGCTTGATTTCTCATTTCTGGCTACATGTCAACAGCATGAATCACTCCCTGGATTCCTACACATCTTAAAGACCGCCTTTTGGAGTTTCTGGCTTTGCTCCCTTGTGGAGCATCTTCCTGTAGCAGCTGGAGGAGATGTACCCCTCCTGCTGCAGTCTCTGTCATAAAAAAACATGAAAAATCCAATAGGGAAAGTTACCTCTTCTAATTGTTACAGCTTACGGGACCAGGGAATCTTACCACGGGAATTCCTAAGACATGAAACGCTAACTGAAACTACTGGCATCTACCCAAATATGAACATCAGCGTAGGATAGAGTGGCCATTTAATTAGGCTGATGTCACCTGCTTAGAGGACGTTTACCAATCATGCTGCAAGTAAGGCAATCCAAATAATTAAGATGGTAGGTAGGGAAATATTAGTATCTAGACCGGCTCTTCTCAATCAGGGTTGCGTAGAACCACAGGGGTTCTTCAGAGGTTGCAAGAGATTCCTAGAGAAAAGTGTAGTGACAGATTGATCTCTTCCCATAAATGTAAGAGGTCATTTTTAAACTGAGGACCACCATAAAGGGTCACTTTTACCCTGACCACAAATGTAAGGGGACACCTCTACACCAACAACAACTGTAAGGGGTCATTTGGGGTCACACACCGTCCACCACTGTAAGGGGTCACTTCCACACTGACCACCACCATTAAGGATCACCTCTAATCTAACCACAAATGTAAGAGATCATTTTTACTGACCACCACCATAAAGAGTCACTTTTACTCTGACCACAAATCTAAGGGGACATCTCTACACCAACATGAAAGGGGACAAATATACAGTGACCACTAATGCAAGTGGACACTTCTGGACTGACCAACAATGTAAGGGGTCACTTCTACACTGAACCCTACTGTAAGGGGTCCCTTCTACATTGACCAACATTGTAAGAAGTCACGTCTACACTGACTAAAAAAATGTAAGGGGACACTTCTACACTGAACCCTACTGTAAGAGGTCCCTTCTACACTGACCAACAATGTAAGGGGACACTTCTACACTGAACCTTACTGTAAGGGGTCCCTTCTACACTAACCAACAATGTACGGGGACACTTCTACACTGAACCCTACTGTAATGGGTTCCTTCTACCCTGACCAACAATGTAAGGGGTCACTTCTACACTGAACTGTACTCTAAGGGGTCACCTCTAAACTGACAAACAATGTAAGGGTACACTTCTACACTGAAATCTACTGTAAGGTGACATTTCTACACTAAACTCTACTGTAGGGGACTCTTCTACAGCAACCACCACTGTAAGGGGTCACTTCTATTCCATCCACCTTTGTAGGGGGTCACTTCTACACTGACCAGTGACCATCACTGTAAGGGGTCACTTTTAAACTGACCACCAGTGTAAGGGGACACTTCTTCACTAGACCCTACTATAGGAGGTCACTTCTACACTGACTACCAATGTAAGGGGTCACTTCTGCACTGAACCCTACTGTAAGGTGTTCCTTCTTTACTGATTAACATTGTAAGGCGTCACTTTTACACTGAACCCTACTGCAAGGGATTCCTTCTACACTGGCAAACAATGTAGGGGGTCAATTCTACACTGAACCCTACTCTAAGGGGTCCCTTCGACACTGATCAAAAATGTAAGGGGACACTTGTACACTGAACCCTACTGTAAGGGGCTCCTTCTGCACTGACCAACATTGTAAGAGGGGACACTTTTACACTGAACCCTAACTGTTACCAACCACCACTGTAAGGGGTCACTTCTATGCCAACCACCACTGTAGAGGGTCACTTCTACACTGACCATCACTGTAAGAAAGGGGTGGGGAACCTGCGGCCCGCAGAATCATTGCGTCCGCCCCCCCTCCCCCCCCCCCCGTGCCGCTGAGCCTGTGTATGCCAGCAGAGCTGTCAGAAGGAGCCGACGGCTTCGTCCTGACATTGTGAGTCTCAAAAAAGGGTGGACCGGGGCGCAGAGCAGTGCGCCCCAAGCCCACCTATTTGTGTGACAATAGCGAATGAAAATTCGCTATTGTCACATGGATCCTCCTCCTGGCCAATCGGGAACTGGGTCCGAAACTCGCTTCCTGATTGGCCGAAAGGCGAACACATGCCGTTGGTCGAGGAGGAGGCGGGAGGACTTGAGGAGAAGCCGCCGCTGCAGGTAAGTGCACTGGCTTTGTTCATTGAAAGGGGGCACGCTTTGGTCAGTCTGCATTGAAAGGGGGCACGATGTGGTCAGTCTGCATTGAAAGGGGGCACGCTGTGGTCAGTCAGCATTGAAAGGGGGCACTCTGTGGTCAGTCTGCATTGAAAGGGGGCATGCTGTGGTCTCTCTGCATTGAAAGGGGGCACGCTGTGGTCTCTCTGCATTGAAAGGGGGCACACTCTGCTCTCTCTGCATTGAAAGGGGGCATGCTGTGGTCAGTCTGCATTGAAAGGGGGCACGCTGTGGTCAGTCTGCATTGAAAAGGGGCATGCTGTGGTCAGACTACATTGAAAGGGGGCACGCTGTGGTCTCTCTGCATTGAAAGGGGGCATGCTGTGGTCAGTCTGCATTGAAAGGGGCATGCTGTGGTCAGTCTGCATTGAAAGGGGGCACGCTGTGGTCAGTCTGCATTGAAAGGGGACACGCTGTGGTCAGTTTACATTGAAAGGGGGCACGCTGTGGTCTCTCTGCCTTGAAAGGGGGCACGCTGTGGTCACTCTGCATTGAAAGGGGGCATGCTGTGGTCACTCTGCATTGAAAGGGGGCACGCTGTGGTCATTCTGCATTGAAAGGGGGCACGCTGTGGTCACTCTGCATTGAAAGGGGGCATGCTGTGGTTAGTCTGCATTGAAAGGGGGCACACTATACCTTGATTACTGAAGGCCCCTTTCACACTTTTGTGACCTCAAAGTCACACAATTAGTTTACAGCGTTTTTTGCCGCAAAGCAGTGCCTATTACATTTATGCATAAATTTGTTACGGCCCCCGAATGATGTTACAAAAATCCAAATGGCCCTTGGCAGAAAAAAGGTTCCCCACCCCTGCTGTAAGAGGTCATTTTTACAATGACCACCAATGTAAGGGGACACATCTACACTGAACCCAACTGTAAGGGGTCCCTCCTACACTGATGAACAATGTAAGGGGTCCCTCCTACACTGATGAACAATGTAAGGGGTCACTTCTACACTGACCATTACTGTAAGGGGTCACTGCTACACTGACCACCAATGTAAGGAGTCCTTCTAAACTGACCAAAAATGCATGAGGACAATTCTATACTGACCCCCACTGTAGGGGGTCCCTTTTACACTGACCAAAAATGTAAGGGGATACTTCTACACTGAACCATACTGTAAGGGGTCCCTTCTACACTGACCAAAAATGTAAGGGGACACTTCTACACTGAACCCTACTGTAAGGGATCCCTTCTACACTGAAGAACAATGTAAGGGTATGCTTCTACACTGAACCCTACTGTAAGGAGTCCCTTTTACACTGACCAACATTGTAAGGGATCACCTCTACACTGGACCCTACTGTAAGGGGTTCCTTCTACACTGATTAACATTGTATCGGGTCACTTCTACACTGAACCCTACTGTAAGGAGTCCCTTTTACACTGACCAACATTGTAAGCGATCACCTCTACACTGAACCCTACTGTAAGGGATTCCTTCTAAACTGAACAAAAATGTAAGGGGACCATTTTACACTGAACCCTACTGAAAGGGGTCCCTTTTACACTGACCAAAAATGTAAGGGGTCACTTCTACCTTTAACCCTATTCTAAGGGGTCCCTTCTACACTGACCAAAAATGTAAGGGGTCACTCCAACATTGAACCCTACTCTAAGGGGGTCCCTTCTACACTGAACAAAAATTTAAGGGGACACTTTTACACTGAACCCTAACTGTTACCACCACTGTAAGGGGTCACTTCTACGCCAGCCACAACTGTAGAGGGTCACTTCTACTCTGACCCTCACTGTAAGAGGTCACTTTTACATTAACCACCAAGGGGACGCATCTACAATGGACCCTACTGTAGGGGGTCCCTTCTACGCTGATGAACAATGTAAGGGGTCACTTCTACACTAAGCCCTACTGTAAGGAGTCCCTTTTACACTGACCAACATTGTAGGGGATCATCTCTACACTGAACCCTACTGTAAGGGATTCCTTCTACACTGACCAAAAATGTAAGGTGATACTTGTACACTGAACCCTACTGTAAGGGGTCCCTTCTACACTGCCCAACAGTGTAAGGGGTCACTTCTGCACTGACCATCAATGTAAGGAGTCCTTCAAAAACTGACCAAAAATGCATGAGGACACTTCTATACTGACCCCCACTGTAAGGGGTCCCTTCTACACTGACCAAAAATGTAAGGGGACACTTCTACACTGAACCCTACTGTAAGTGGTCCCTTCTACACTGACCAAAAATGTAAGGGGACACTTCTACACTGAACCCTACTGTAAGGGGTCCCTTCTACACTGACCAACAATGTAAGGGGTCACTTCTACAATGAACCCTACCGTAACGGGTCCCTTCTACACTGACCAACATTGTAAGAGGTCACTTCTACACTGGACCCTACTGTAGGGGTTTCCTTCTACACTGACCAACAATGTAAGGGGTCACTTCTACGTTGAGCCCTACTCTAAGGGGTCACTTCTACACTGACCAAAAATGTAAGGGAAAACGTTTACACTGAACCCTAATGTAAGGGGTCACTTCTACACTGATTAACATTGTAAGGGGTCACTTCTACACTGAACCGTACTGTAAGGAGTCCCTTTTAAACTGACCAACATTGTAAGGGTACACCTCTACACTGAACCCTATTGTAAGGGATTCCTTTTACAGTGACCAACAATCTAAGGGGTCACTTCTACACTGAACCCTACTCTAAGGGGTTATTTCTACACTGACCAACAATGTAAGGGGTCACGTCTACACTGAATCCTACTGTAAGGGGTCCATTCTACACTGCCCAACATTGTAAGGGGTTACTTCTACACTGACCACCAATGTAAGGAATCCTTCTACACTGACAAAAAATGCATGAGGACACTTCTTCACTGAACCCTACTGTAAGGAGCCTTTTCTACACTGACCAACAATGTAAGGGGACACTTCTACAATGAACCCTACTGCAAGGGGTCCCTTCTACGCTGACCAACATTGTAAGGGGTCACTTCTACACTGAACCCTACCATAAAGGGTCCCTTCTAAACTGATCAACAATGTAAGGGGACACTTCTACACTGAACCCTACTGTAGGGGGTCCCTTCTACACTGACCAACAATGTAAGGAGACACTTCTACAATGAACCCTACTGCAAGGGGTACCTTCCACATTGACCAACATTGTAAGGGGTCACTTCTACACTGAATCCTACCGTAACGGGTCCCTTCTACATTGACCAACATTGTAAGGGGTCACTTCTACACTGGACCCTACTGTAGGGGTTTCCTTCTACACTGACCAACAATATAATGTGTCACTTCTACATTAAGCCCTACTCTAAGGGGTCACTTGTACACTGACCAAAAATGTAAAGGGAAACTTTTACACTGAACCCCACTGACCAACAATGTTAGGGGATACTTCTACACTGATCCCTACTGTAAGTGGTTCTTTCTACACTGAACAAAAATGTAAGGGGTCACTTCTACCCTGAACCCTACTGCAAGGGGTCCCTTCTACACTGACCAACATTGTAAGGGGTCACTTCTGCACTGAACCCTACTGCAGCGGGTTCCTTCTATACTGACCAACAATGTAAGGGGTCACTTCTACATTGAACCCTACTCTAAGGGGTCCCTTGTACACTGACCAAAAATGTAAGGGAACACTTTTACACTGAACCCTACTGTAAGGGGTCCCTTCTACACTGACCAACAATGTAAGGGGACACTTCTACACTGAATCCTACTGTAAGGGGTCCCTTCTACACTGACCAAAAATGTAAGGGGTCACTTCTACAATAAACCCTACTGCAAGGGGTCCCTTCTACACTGACCAACATTGTAAGGGGTCACTTCTACACTGAACCCTACCATAACGGGTCCCTTCTACACTGACCAACAATGTAAGGGGTCACTTCTACATTGAGCCCTACTCTAAGGGGTCACTTCTACACTGACCAAAAATGTAAGGGGAAACTTTTACACCGAACCCTACTGTAAGGGGACCCTTCTACACTGACCAGCAATGTAAGGGGATACTTCTACACTGAACCATACTGTAAGTGGTTCTTTCTACACTGACCAAAAATGTAAGGGGTCACTTCTATCTTGAACCCTACTCTAAGGGTTCCCTTCCACACAGACCGAAAATGTAAGGGGACACTTCCACACTGAAAGCTACTGTATGGGGTCCCTTCTACACTGACCAACATTGTAGGGGGTCAGTTGTACACTGAACCCTACTGTAGGGGGTCACTTCTACACTGACCAATAATGTAAGGGGTCACTTTTACACTAAAACCTACTCTAAGGGGTCCCTTCTACACTGACCAAAAATGTAAGGGGACACTTTTACACTAAACCCTACTGTAAGGGGTTCCTTTTAAACTGACCAACACTGTAAGGGGACACTTCTACACTGGACCCTACTGTAAGGCGTCCCTTCCACACTGACCAACAATGTAAGGGGTCCCTTCTACACTGAACCCTAGTCTAAGGGGTCTCTTCTTTGCTGACGAACATTGTAAGGGAACACTTCTACACGGAACCCTACTGTAAGGGGACACTTCTGCACTTAACTCTACTGTAAGGGGTCACTTCTATGCCAACCACCACTGTAAGGGGTCACTTCTATACTGACCACTACTTTAAGGGGACACTTCTACACTAACCGCAAATGTAAGGGGACACTTCTACACTGCACCCCAGAGTAAGTGGTCACTTCTACACTGACCTGACCACAAATTGAAACAGTCACTTCTACACTGACCACAAATGTAAACGGTGACTTCTACACTTAACCCTAAGGGGTCCTTTCTACACCAACTACCACTGTAAGGGGACACTTCTACACTGACCAACAATGTAAGGGGTCACTTCCACACCGACCACCACTATAAAGGGTTAATGCTACACCAATCATAACAATAAAGGTCACCTCTACATTTTCCAAAAAGTGTCAGTACAATCTTCACTGTCTATATTTCTATTTTGGCTATTATTATTATTAATAATAATGTAATTTCATTAATATTAACTAAAATTCTATTTTTTGAAGTTTCTACAAAACTGCTGATCTTGGGAATGTACCATACGCTGTACATTTTATAATTTTAGAAGCGGGTCCCAGAGACCCTTAAACTGTTTCAAGGGTTCCTCCATGCTAAAAAAAAGAAAAGAAAAAAAAAAAAGGATTGAGAAAAGCCGATCTAGACGCCAAGTTTTTTCTCTAGCTGAGCCTTAAAATCTCACATATCATATAACTCCTGCCTCTGTGGACTATAAGACTGATACAACTGTCCATGAAACTGTGAATAAGACAGAAGAGATGTTGGGGTATGCTGAAGGAAAGGTATCTGACAGTTGCTGTGAAGATGATGAGTGATCCACAGGCTGCTGTGGATAGATGAGAAAGATCACCTAAGCTTTTGACCTCTGAAGATTAGAAAGGGTTCAAGATCGTGATCAACACACTACTAGGCAAAGAGAGTCACTTACTTGTGCCATTCAGGAGAGTCAGCAGGTAGGTATCAGGTGTCCAGAGAAGAAGATGAGAGGCAGCCAGGCATCAGGAGGGAGGAGAGAGCTGTCAGATGAGATGTGTGCTCACCAGCTGGGTGACTCCTACTAGCTAGCTCACTCTTCTGCCCTTGTGGTTGCCCCCACCCCCCTCCACCCCTTGATCTCTCTGCTGCCCCCTATTCTTCACCTCTCCCCCTTATCTGATGGTGTCATTCTCTCCTCTTATCTCCTTATCACTAGTTCTCCTCTACACCACCTAGCAGCCAGTGCTTCCCTTGACTTGCTGCTCTACCTAACAATACCTGTGTGCCAGTGCTGTGCTCCCCAATGAGCACTCCTTGGGTTTAGACCCCCAACAGCCCCAGGAGATTAGCTTGACTGGAGAAAAGCTTGCAGCTTCTGCGGGAGAAATGAAGAGATCTCAGCAGACGGACAGACTCATTATGGGAAATCAGCTGCTGTTGCTAGGAAACCAAATTCTTTTTTATCTGGAATCTGCCAGCAACAGAAAACAAATTATTCCGAATCCTTCTCACACCTTCTGCTGTTCTCGGGTGTGCACACAGCGAGCGCATCCACCACCCTCTGCTCCTGTGCTGCTCACATTGCTCTGCTCTTCAAACATTGCTGTGTCTCCAGGATCGCAGCTATTTCTGCTCGCTTACTCCGATATTAATGAAATCTGCTCAGTCTGCCGTTACTGCCTCATGCATAAAATACACAGAGGCACGGAATGCTGCGATCACATAAAGAGCAATCTGTTCATCTAGGCTGCGCTGCAGGTGCGGCTCCAGCACCTTCCTCTTCAATACTTCACCTCTTCTACCATTATGTCCTGCTACATTATACCC
The DNA here is from genome assembly GCF_965119305.1 of Pelophylax lessonae. Classification (NCBI taxonomy): domain Eukaryota; kingdom Metazoa; phylum Chordata; class Amphibia; order Anura; family Ranidae; genus Pelophylax; species Pelophylax lessonae. The sequence goes on along the minus strand of NC_138771.1, from coordinate 549,792,170 downwards.
AGGGCCGTCTTTAACACAGGGCAAAAGGGGCAGCTGCCCTGGGCCTAATCATTGTTGTGGGGCCCAAAGCAGCTGCCCCTTGAGCCTGCACTGCCTGCAAATAGTTGATAAGTGGATTTGGGATGGCTCAAGAAAATATTTGCCCAGGGTCCAATCGGTATTAAAGACGGCCCTGATTATACCTGTACCTGGTCTCACATACTCCCTGAGGGGTACTGGTGGGCAGAACTGGATTTGTCCACAGGAACCAACCAGGTGCCTGGTTACTTGTAAAAATGAAACCTGATTGGTTGCTTTGAGCTCTCCATTAGCTCCAGTTTTCAGAAATCAGTTGTAGAGCTAAGGCCAAATGTGGACCTTGAGGTACAAAAATGAAATAAATTGCAGATTACCAAAAATTAGGTGTGGTGGCTACATTCGTTTTATTTTCTTTGCAGGGCCATCTTACGGAATGGGCACCCTGGGCAGTTGCCCAGGGGCACCACTTGCTAGGGGAGGGGGCCCACCTGCCTAGCGACCCAGCCCCAGCCCCAGCATTAGATCAGATTCCTGTGTGCATCCCACCGCCAAACTTAGCAGGTGCCAAGCGCCTGTCAGACCTGCGCTGCTGTCAGGCCACTTGGGCCATGGAGGGGGAGCCCACAACTGCAGGAATGCCTATCCGCCTCCATGGGAACAGGCACACACAGGCCAGTCGAGTCTGACTCCTGTCTTTGTGTGTGTTCACTGGACCCACCCGCCGAACTTGGTAGCTATCATTAGCCTGGCACTGCTGTACCAATAAATATCGCCTTATCGCCGTGGCGGGTGGTGCTTTAAATTTTTGGGGGCGCAAATAGAAAAATGTAATAGGCATTGCTTTGCGGCAAAACACGGTGTAAAAAATTGCGTGACTTTGAGGTCACAAAAGTGTAAAGGGGCCTTCAGTAATCAAGGTATAGTGTGCCCCCTTCAATGCAGAGTGACCAGCGTGCCCCCTTTCAATGCAGAGAGACCAGCGTGCCCCCATTCAATGCAGAATGACCAGCGTGCCCCCTTTCAATGCAGAATGACCAGCGTGCCCCCTTTCAATGCAGAGAGATCAGTGTGCCCCCTTCAATGCAGAGAGATCAGTGTGCCCCCATTCAATGCAGAGAGATCAGTGTGCCCCCTTCAATGCAGAGAGATCAGTGTGCCCCCTTCAATGCAGAGAGATCAGTGTGCCCCCACTCAATGAAGAGAAATCAGTGTGCCCCTTCAATTCAGAGAGATCAGTGTGCCCCCTTCAATGCAGAGAGATCAGTATGCCCCCACTCAATGCAGAGAGATCAGTGTGCCCCCACTCAATGCAGGGAGATCAGCGTGCCCCCATTCAATACAGAGGGATCAGTGTGCCCCCTTCAATGCAGAGAGATCAAAGTGCCCCCTTCAATGCAGAGAGATCAGTGTGCCCCCACTCAATGCAGAGAGATCAGTGTGCCCCTTTCAATGCAGAGAGATCAGTGTGCCCCCTTTCAATGCAGAGAGATCAGTGTGCCCCCACTCAATGAAGAGAAATCAGTGTGCCCCTTCAATTCAGAGAGATCAGTGTGCCCCCTTCAATACAGAGAGATCAGTATGCCCCCACTCAATGCAGAGAGATCAGTGTGCCCCCACTCAATGCAGAGAGATCAGTGTGCCCCTTTCAATGCAGAGAGATCAGTGTGCCCCCTTTCAATGCAGAGAGATCAGTGTGCCCCCACTCAATGAAGAGAAATCAGTGTGCCCCCTTCAATGCAGAGAGATCAAAGTGCCCCCTTCAATGCAGAGAGATCAGTGAGCCCCCACTCAATGCAGAGAGATCAGTGTGCCCCTTTCAATGCAGAGAGATCAGTGTGCCCCCTTTCAATGCAGAGAGATCAGTGTGCCCCCACTCAATGAAGAGAAATCAGTGTGCCCCCTTCAATGCAGAGAGATCAGTGTGCCCCCACTCAATGCAGAGAGATCAGTGTGCCCTCTTCAATGCAGAGAGATCAGTGTGCCCCCTTTCAATGCAGAGAGATCATCGTGCCCCCTTCAATGCAGAGAAATCAGTGTGCCCCCTTTCAATGCAGAGAAATCAGTGTGCCCCTTTCAATGCAGAGAGATCATCGTGCCCCCATTCATTGCAGAGTGACCAGCGTAGCGTGCCATGTCCCCCCCCCCCCCAGACCAGTGCACTTACCTCCCGCAGCGGCGGCTTCTCCTAAGTCCCCCGGCGTCTCCTCGAGTCCTCCCGCCTCCTCCTCGGCCAATGGCATGGTTTTGCCTTTCGGCCAATCAGGAAGCGGGTCTTGGACCGGCTTCCTGTTTGGCCAGGCGGAGGATCCGTGTGACAATAGCGTATTTTCATTCGCTATTGCCCCACAGTGGGTGGGCTCGGGGCGCACTGCTCTGCTCCCCGGGTCCACCCTTTTCTGAAGCCTATTAGAGCCTCTGACTCTAATCAGGTGACTCAGAAAAAAACCCCCATTAAACTCCATGAGTCCGGCAACTGCTCCGGCCGCCACTGCCTTATCGATAATTTGCATTTCTATTCTCGTGGGTGATTTTGTAGGCAGGGCCCCAGTGCACTGAATTGCCCGGGGCCCTTTAATGCTCTTAAGATGGCACTGTTTCTTTGGCTTTCCCTCCTCTGCTTTCACTTGGTGATCTGGGCAGTAAAACACTTCCTGTATTAGTGAGACTCAACTCTGGAGAAATTAGAACTGGAGGCACAGCAGACAGGAGCATTTTCAGCATGGGGGTGAGGGTTTTGTTAAAGTGTTACTAAACCCAGGAGCCTGCATTCACTTTATCTGGTCTCCCACAGTACACAGGACATGGAAATACAATTATTTTAGTAAATTTAAACTGCTAAATAACTTTTCTCATCATCAGTTAGAACGTTTTTTTTTTTACTTCTATCATTGTCTGGTTGAAGCTTGTAGGAGGAGTTTTCATTCTCCCCTGATTGTCCTATGAGAATGCAGGACTCCTGACCCTCTGTCTGAACAGTGCTGATTGGCTTCACATGCACCCTCCCAAGAAAAAAAAAACCTCACCAGCAATACACACCACATTGAGCATGTGCAGCTTCCCCCCCAAGGCTCTGTTCTATCAGGAGATGGGCTGGGGACAGTGGAAGAAGGGGAGGATCAGAGAAGACAGAATCAAACAGCCTTTTTACACAATGAGGATTAACCCCTTAGGCTCCACTGTGGGTATGACAAACGTGCTTCACTGCATATACAGACTCATTTTACTGTTTTGCGGGTTTAGTAACAGTTGAAAGCGGAGTTCCACTCGTTTTTGTGTTTATTAAAAGTTAGCAGCTACAAAAAGTGTATCGCTGACTCGCTCCTCGCCCCCTCCGCAGTGCCGGCATCTCTAGTGTGGGCACCCAGCTGTGACAGCTTGCGGCTTCACAGCCGGGTGCACACTGCACATGCACGAGTCACACTGCACTTCATGAATGGCCAGAAAATCTTCTGGGACTTTTGACGGGTTCCAGAAGATTGCAGGGAGGGAGGGGGAGAGGAGAAATTTCGCTCAGGATGCCTAGGCGGCCTGAGCGGAAGTGGGAGCGGATACCTGTCAAATCTAGGTACCCGCTCCTCCCAAAAAAAATGACATGCCAAATGTGGCATGTCAGGGGGTTAGGAGTATTTAAAGCAGAAGCTCCACTTTTGGGTGGAAATCCACTTTAAATGTATTAACATATTTAAACCACTAACAAATTGAAGCCAAATTCCAGCTCACACTTTATAATCAGTTACAGCAAACTGTTTTTTTTTCTTTTGGGATAAAGGTTTTACATGAAAAAATAAAAATTGATTTTAAAGTGATAATAAAGGCAACTTTTTATTTTTAAAAATAAAAAATATGTCATACTTACCTGCTCTGTGTAGTGGTGTTGCGCAGAGCAGGCCCGGTCCTCCTTTTCTTCGGTCTCCCACCGGTGCCCCTGGCCCCTCCCTCCTGCCCAGTGCCCCCAGGGCAAGGAGCTTGCTATGGGGGCACTCAAGCAGGCTCGCTCCCAAGCTGCTGCTCTGCATGTCCATTCACACACAGAGCTTCGGATTGGTGCCGCCCCTCTCTCTCCTCATTGGCTCACTAGCTGTGACTGACAGCAGCCAGCCTGCTCTCCCTCAGCCAATGAAGAGGGAGTGTTCCCGGAGAGCCGAGGCTCTCATGTTCATCGCTGGATCACAATGGGACTCAATGGGGACCTAGAGGGGGGTGGGGGGAGCTGCACAAAGAAGGTTTTTTACCTTCTTGCATAGAATGCATACAGGTTAAAAAACCTTGAGCCTTTACAACCACTTTACCACTTGAGCTCCGGAAGGCTTAACCCCTTCATGACCAGAGCATTTTTAGCTTTTCAGCACTGCGCTATTTAACTGGCAATTGTGCGGTCATGCAACACTGTACACAAATAAAATGTTTAGCATTTTTTCACACAAATAGAGCTTTTGTAATCACCAGTGGGTTTTTTATTTTTTAATTTATAAACAAAAAAAGACTGAAAATTGTGAAAAAACAATATTTTCTACCGTCTGTTATAAAACATATCCAATAAAATAAAATTTCTTCATAAATTTATGCCAAAATGTATTCTGTTACATATTTTTGGTTAAAAAAAATCCCAATGTGTGTATAATTATCGGTTTGTGTGAAAGTTATAGCGCCTACAAACTATGGTATACTGTATATAGGAAAATTGATCAATCCTGATGTACTTACGGCCTATCTCATTTCTTGTGGCCTCAAAATGCCAAGAAAGTGCAAAGATCCCCCGAAATTACCCCTCTTTGTAAAGCCCCATACACACGTACCGATCGTCGGCCGAACGATCGGCCGTCTTTTGTCCCCGGGCTGTCGTGTCCGCTGAAAAGTGCAAAAGACTGCACACGAATTTTGTCGGCCAACAACAGCCGACTGCAGAAGTGATGTCATGTGATGGTTAACTTTCCCTGTGTTTTTTCTTTTCTGAGCATGCCCAGTCTTGCAAATCTGCTGTCTGTCGGCCGAAATCTGTACTGACTGGCGAACAATCGGCCGTTCTGGTTTCGGCATACAAAAATTTTAATGCTTGCACGACAGATTCTGTTCGGCCGAAAGTGCGCTGTCGGCTGTCGGAAGTATCATACTAACAAGCCGAAAATCGGCCGATCGGTCGTCGGCCGAATCTTTTCGGCCGACAATCTGCACGTGTGTACGGGCCTTTAAGTAGACAGTCAAAGACATTTAGTAGAAGACATGTTGAGTTGTAATTTTGTTGTCAAAATGCTTTGGAAAAACTTTAAACTTTTGTTCAGTCATTTAATTGTAATTCTCAGTTATCCAATTATTCATAAGTTATGTTATAATGCAACTGTTATGTATGTAACTCATTATCTTTGCAAAAACCAAATAAAAAGATTTTCAAAAAAAAAAAAAAAAAAATGCTTTGGAAAATAAAGAAATTAAATAAAATTTGTTTTTTATTCACTTATTTCTCTTTTGTACATACTGTCACAAGTGCAGTACAGTGTCTTGATATGACTGGCGTGTTGGTGATAAGGTATACTGACTAGTGACAGTATACAAAAAAAAAAAAATATATATATATATATATATATATATATATATATATATATATATATAAATATAAATCATTTTTTATTTAATTTTTAAAACATTTTTTTTACTTTTTTTACTTTTTAGATTGTTATCATGTTATCGCTATGACCAAATGACAAATCATAGCGATCAAAATAACCTGGTAAGTAAGTAAGTGTAATCCGCTGTGTCCACCAGTCACAGGAGGGGCACGCTCCTAACCCGGAGCAGGCACAATCATATACATGCATATGAATGAGCCTTTACGTGCCACCCCGCAGCACTAAAATAACTTTGGCAGGTTGTCATATTTGTGCATATATATATATATATATATTTATATGTATGTATATATATATATATGTATATGTATGTATGTATATATATATATATATATATATATATATATATATATATATATATATATATATATATATATATATATATATATATATACATATATATATATATATATACAGTATCTCACAAAAGTGAGTAAACCCCTCACATTTGTGAAAATATATATATATTTTTTGAAAATATTTTATTATATCTTTTCATGTGACAACACTGAAGAAATGACACTTTGCTACAATGTAAAGTAGTGAGTGTACAGCTTGTATAACAGTGTAAATTTGATGTCCCCTCAAAATAACTCAACACACAGCCATTAATGTCTAAACTGCTGCCAACAAAAGTGAGTACACCCCTAATGCCCCATACACACGTGCAGATTATCTGCAGACTTTTGTCTGCAGACTTACCTTTTCTATGTAGTGCAGGGGCCTGCCAGATTGCATACAAATTGAAAGTGTTTAGATTTGACCTCATATTATATGGTTTTGGTAAGTCTGCAGACAAAAGTCTGCAGATAATCTGCACGTGTGTATGGGGCATAAGTAAAAAAATGTCCAAAATGGGCCCAATTAGCCATTTTCCCTCCCTGGTGTCATGTGACTCCTTAGTGTTACAAGGTCTCAGGTGTGAATGGGGAGCAGGTGTGTTAATTTGGTGTTATCACTCTCACTCTCATACTGGTCACTGGAAGTTCAACATGGCACCTCATGGCAAAGAACTCTCTGAGGATCTAAAAAAAAGGAATTGTTTCTCTTCATAAAAATGGCCTAGGCTATAAGAAGATTGCCAAGACCCTGAAACTGAGCTGCAGCACAGTGGCCAAGACCATACAGCGGTTTAACAGGACAGGTTCCAATCAGAACAGGCCTCGCCATGGTTGACCAAAGAAGTTGAGTGCACGTGCTCAGTTTCATATCCAGAGGTTGTCTTTGGGAAATAGACATATGATTGCTGCCAGCATTGCTGCAGAGGTTGAAGGGGTGGGGTGTCAGCCTGTCAGTGCTCAGACCATACGCAGCACAATCAGTGCTGTATCTTGGGCTAGGCCAACAAGGCCCAGGCCTAGGGCAGCACTTTGCAGGGGGGGGCAGCAAAAAAGCTGATGGGGCTGCACTGATATGCTGCCCTGATGGGCACTGATATGCTGCCCTGGTGGGCACCGATATGCTGCCCTGATGGGCACTGATAGACTGCACTGATGGCCACTGATGAGGCAGGACTGACAAGCTGCACTGATAGGGCTGCACTGATAAGGCAGCACTGATGGGCACTGATATGATGCACTGATAGGCTGCACTAATGGGCACTGAGAGGCTGTACTGGTGGCCACTGATGGGGCTGTACTGATGGTCACTGATGAGGCCACACTGATATGCTGCACTGATGAGGCTACACTGATAGGCAGTAATGAGGCTGGACTGATGAGCACTGATAAGGCTGCACTGATGGGCATTGATGAAGATGAACTTATGGGAACTGATGAGGCTGCACTTATGGGCACTGATAGACTGTGGTTGTGGTCTGTGGTTTACAGATGACAGGGTGGGTCATAAAGAGGAAAGGGTGTGGCCTTTACAGGAAGGGTGTGGTTCATATTTAAATTAGGGGTGCCCAAATTTAGTCAGACCTAGGGCAGCACAAAACCTAAATACACCACTGAGCACAATGTATCAAATTGGTCTGCATGGCTGTCGTCCCAGAAGAAAGCCTCTTCTAAAGATGATTCACAAGAAAGCCCGCAAACAGTTTGCTGAAGACAAGCAGACTAAGGACATGGATTACTGGAACCATATCCTGTGGTCTGATGAGACCAAGACAAACGTATTGGTTCAGATGGTGTCAAGCATGTGTGGGGGCAACCTGGGGAGGAGTACAAAGACAAGTGTGTCTTGCCTACAGTCAAGCATGGTGGTGGGAGTGTCATGGTCTGGAGCCAAATGAGTGCTGCTGGCACTGGGGAGCTACAGTTCATTGAGGGAACCATGAATGCCAACATGTACTGTGACATACTGAAGCAGAGCATGATCCCCTCTCTTCGGGGACTTGGTCACAGGGCAGTATTCCAACATGATATCTACCCCCAAACACACCTCCAAGACGACCACTGTATTGCTTAAGAAGCTGAGGGTAAAGGTGATGGACTGGCCAAGAATGTTTCCAGACCTGAAGCCTATGGAGCATCTGTGGGGTATCCTCAAACGGGAAGTGGAGGAGAGCAAGGTCTCTAACATCCACCAGCTTCGTGATGTCGTCATGGAGGAGTGAAAGAGGACTACTGTGGCAACCTGTGAAGCTCTGGTGAACTCCATGCCCAGGAGGGTTAAGGCAGTGCTGGAAAATAATGGTGGCCACACATAATATTGACACTTTGGGCCCAACTTGGACATTTTCCACTTAGGGGTGTACTCACTTTTGTTTGATACATTGTAGCAAAGTGTCATTTCTACAGTGTTGTCACATGAAAAGATATTATAAAATATTTTTATGTGAGGGGTGTATTCACTTTTGTGAGATACTGTATATATATATATATATATATATTGTTATAAATACCTTTTTTCTCCTTATTTTTTATAAGTGACCACCAATCCTCTGTTCTCAGCCACATAAGGAGCTCAGAGAGCTTGAGGGGGAGAAACAGCAGCACACTGATCTTCACAGTGAATGGCTGGGGGAGGGGTGTCAGCAAAAGTCTGCTCAATGTAGAAGAGCAGGCTAAGTTCCCAGCACAGCTAGAGAAGCTGTGCTCTTATAGCTAGTGTGGTCAGTTTTTATTAGGAAAGCAGATGGACTGAAAGGAACACCAGATATTTCACGCAGGAAGCAATACAAAGAAAACAGGATACTTTTTCCTACAGGTACATGGTACAGCAGACAGGTATCAGGAATTTGAATATTCTTTAAGTGGTTTGTCTCATCCATGTAAACTGATGCATTCTGCAGGAGAGTGTGTGCTGTGAAAAACAACAGACTTGCTGGCTGGATTACCAGATGGCCGGGTGCACTAATCGACGTCCGCATCCTGCTGGTGATGCAAACCTTCTATAAGTGTCTGGTTAAAGCTTGTAGGAGGAGTTTTCATTCTACTTAGACTGTCCTATGAGGCTGCAGGGCCCCTGACCCTCTGTCCGGACTGTGCTGATTGGCCCTGTGATGATCACATGCACCTTCCCGAGAAAAAAAAAAACTCTCTAGCAATACACACCAAACTGAGCATGTGCAGAGTTCCCCCAAGGCTCTGTTCTACCAGGAGATTGCCTTTTTACATAATGCAAAGGATTAACCCCTTAGGTTCCACAGTGACTATAACAAGCATGCTTTACTGCATATACAGACTGATTTTACTGTTGTGGGTTTAACACTTTAATGGAATTGGCAGGTTATTTGGCTTTGCTTAAAATGTGCTTGAACTTTTCATAATTCTCCACATGCTGCCTACCCTCTGGTAGGTTTTAATATAAGTGGATATGTGTCACTCAACCACAATTGGTCTGACTGTGGCCCATTTTGGTTTATAACTTTTATTACGTTAAATATTTTTAGGAAGATAAAACTGGTCTTTATTCCTCCTATGATGTCCTAGCAGACAATCTCATCTGGTGCATGACCTCTCTCTTAACATTTATCTACTCACCCAGTGCCCATAAGCATCCTTGATAAGATGACCCCCCCCCCCCCACGAATATGTGTTTTTGTATTTCATCATCTGTTGTTGTATTTCAAAGAAAAACATTTCTATGTAGATATTGCTATTTTGGAATGTTGGTTCGCTTACAAATGTTATGTTTTATTTTTATTGGCATTACACACAGAATTTCTAAGTCTCCTGAGGAAGCCAAAGTTTTGGCGAAACTTGTGGAGCTTAATTTACTGCCAATGTATTAAAGCTGCATGGATATATTATGATAGTTTTATTATCAACATTGTGAAAGAATGTTTTTAACTATTTTATTGTAATACAATTATGGATATTTTATTGTACTTTCTTGAAGTTTTTACATCTAGCACCTTAAAAATCCCCTTTTTGCTGTTAGTGATTACACTTTATGGGATTCGGTGCTTCTGACCCTCTCACACCTGGGAAGCCCCTTATGGCACTTTTCCACTGCAAGTACCGGCTCGGCTCTACTCGGCCCTGCTTGGCCCCGTTTGCTTTTCCACTGCTGGTACCGCATGGTACGGTGTTGGAACGGTTCGGTACGGTACGGTATGGTTTGCTTTTCCACTAAAGTAGTACTAAAGTTAAGTGGGTGGGATAACATTGGGGTGGGTGGGATTCTCTGACCAATTAGTGGCTAGTAGTGACTGCATGCAAAGGATTGTGGGATATGGTACCGGGTATGGTACCTCTTGGAACCACAATCGAGGTGGTACTGTTTTTGAGAGCCGTACCGTTCGGTTCCATGCAGTGGAAAAGCGCTGCCGTACCGTACCGTACCGTACCGAACCGTTCCTACACCGTACCATGCGGTACCAGCAGTGGAAAAGCACAAAAGCGAGCCGAACCGTTCGGTTCCATGCAGTGGAAAAGCGCCGCCGTACCGTACCGTACCGAACTGTTCCTACACCGTACCATGCGGTACCAGCAGTGGAAAAGCACAAAAGCGAGCCAAACCGTTCGGTTCCATGCAGTGGAAAAGCATCATTAGTGATAAGAATACACATATCTCTTGTATTTAGACACTATTTGTTTATCTCTGAGTCCAGCTTTCAAATACAGAGAAGATCACCAAACTTACACATCAAAGTTAGTATACTGCGTGTGAGTGGAACTGATAAGTTATACACACAGGCTGTGCCACCAATGATGTCAGTTGGCACACATGGAGGCACGGTGGGGGATGGTACTGAGGCCGTCAGTGTGCATAACGGATGTTCTTTCTTCTTCATTAACAGATGCAGCTGCTGTGAGCGCTGTATGAACTGTATGTAGCATCAGCCACATATAGTATACAGTGCTGTGTTCCAGCAGCAGCATAGAGACTTCCCATCTTGCTCCCGGGACAACTCTTCAGCCCTTCACAGGAAGCTTTGCATTTTATGAATGATATATTGGGTAAGGCAGAAATCATGACATCATCTTCCCACCTCTCTGCCTCAGCCAATCAAAGGAAGCCTTGTATTAATTTAGAAAATACAAAGCTTCATGTGAAATTTGGAGCAGCACTTATTCAGATCTGATTTTGTTCCAGGAGCGAGATGGGAAATCTCTGTCCTGCTGCCGGAACACAGGGCTGTACTGTATACTGTATGTAGCTTTTATTTTTTTGCGCTATAAACAAAAAAAGAGCAAAAAAAAAAAAACAATATTTTTCACTTTCTACTATATAACATTCTCATAAAAAAAAAAAATTCAAAATCAATTTTTTTTCATCCTTTTAGGCCAATTTGTATTCTGCTACATAAAAAAAATCCCAATAAACGTATTTTGGTTGGTTTGCACAAAAATTATCGAGTCTACTAACTACAGGAAAGATTTATGTAATTTTTATTTATTTTTTACTAGTGATGGCGACGATCTGCGATTTTTAGGGACTGCGATATTGCGAGGGACAGATCGGACCCCTAACTGGCATTTTTGATACTCTTGGGGGACCAGTGACATTACTACAGTAATCAGTGCTAAAAATATGCACTGTTACTGTAATAATGACACTGGCAGGGAAGGGGTTAACCCAGGGGTGATCAAAGGGTTAAATGTGTGCCTAGGAGGGGGGGGGGTGTTTTCTAACTGTATGGGGGAGGGACTTGTGGAATCAACACAGAGACCTGTGATCCTAAATAGGAGGAACACAGGAGCTCTGTATTCATTCCAGAGAGAACAACGGTCTGCTGTGTTTACAACAGCAGACCATTGTTCTCTCTCAGTGGGGAGCGATCGTGGGTACCCGGCCGGCCCCGTGGAATAGCTTTCCCGCTTCCTAATGGGGGCGGGTGGGCACCCTCAGGAGTTCTCTTGCGAACCGCCGTACAGGTATGGCGGTTCGAGCAGCCGAGCCAGCCTGCGGCAATATATCTGCGGCGGGCGGTCGGCGAGTGGCTAAACAATACTAGGTCACCCTTTCATGAGCATCCTTGTGCCAGATACTTTCTGTTTTAGGGTGACAACGTTTTTGTCTCCCAACTATGCTGCTGGGTTGTCACCCTGGCACACTTACTTCCGGTGGAGAGTATAAGTGGCCATTCCAAAGCTCCTTGTTCAGGCACGTTCCACTATTGTCACCATCAGGGATGCTCACCTTGAGCAATCCTATGCAGGGCCGGACTGGGAATAAAATTCATCCCGGGAAATAATTTCATACAAGCCCCATAGCACTATTATACCGGCCCAACAGCATAACGCCATTATTTTCTTGTTCAAAAATGGGAAAATCATGCATTTTAAAGTACATTTGAAGAGTGTATTATATATAGATAAGACAGATATGAAAGCGCATAATACTTTATATATATATATATATATATATATATATATATATATATATATATATATATATAAGAGCAAATTTGGGTTAAAAGTGGTAAAAGTGCAGACATGGTACAGGAGGTGGTCATAGGCTGTGTGGGCATGGTACAGGAGATGTCAGAGGCTGTGGACATGGTACAGGAGATGCAGGGGCTGCGGGCAAGGTGCAGGAGTTGCAGGGGCTGCGGACATGGTACAGGAGATGCAGGGGCTCTAGACATGGTACAGGAGATGCAGGGGCTCTGGACATGGTACAGAAAATGCAGGGGCTGCGGGCATGGTGCAGGAGATGCAGGGGCTGCGGGCATGGTGCAAGAGATGCAGGGGCTGCAGGCATGGTGCAGGAGATGCAGGGGATGCGGACATGGTACAGGAGATGTCAGAGGCTGCGGGCATGGTACAGGAGGACATGTCAGAGGCTGGGGGCATGGTACAGGAGATGCAGGGGCTGTGGGCATGGTGCAGAAGATGCAGGGGCTGCGGGCATGGTACAGGAGATGTCAGAGGCTGCAGACATGGTACAAGAGGACATGTCAGAGGCTGCGGGCATGGTACAGGAGATGCATGGGCTGAGGTCATGGTACAGGAGATGCAGGGGCTACAGGCATGGTACAAGAGATGCAGGGGCTACGGCATGGTACAGGAGATGCAGGGGCTGTGGACATGGTACAGGAGATGCAGGGGCTGTGGACATGGTACAAGAGATGCAGGGGCTGCGGACATGGTACAGGAGATGAAGGGGCTCTGGACATGGTGCAGGAGATGCAGGGGCTGTGGACATGGTGCAGGAGATGCAGTGGCTGCGGACATGGTGCAGGAGATGCAGGGGCTGCAGACATGGTGCAGGAAATGCAGGGGCTGCAGGCATGGTGCAGAAGATGCAGGAGTTGCGGGCATGGTGCAGGAAATTTAGGGGCTGCAGGCATGTTGTAGGGGCTGCTGACATGGTACAGGAGATGCAGGGGTTGCGGGCATGGTGCAGGAGATGCAGGGGATGCGGGCATGGTGCAGGGGCTGCGGGCAAGGTGCAGGGGCTGCAGACATGGTACAGGAGATGCAAGGGCTGCGGGCATGGTGCAGGAGATGCAGGGGCTGCAGGCATGGTGCAGGAGATGCAGGGGTTGCGGGCATGGTGCAGGAGATGCAGGGCTGCAGGCATAGTGCAGGAGATGCAGGGCTGCAGGCATGATACAGTGTACCATGTGTACAGTGTACCATGCCCGCAGCACTGCATCCCCTGAGGAGTCTCACTTACCTTTTGGTGAGGCGCCTTACATTTCAAAATGGCGCAGCCTGGCGCCAACACGTCACTGCGCATGCGTTGTCTGCCTAGGAATAGCCAAAGGTGTACGGGCTTTCCCAAGCGGCAGCGGCGCATGCGCAATACGCATTTCGGGCCGGCCGCGGACATTTTTTTTACAGGTCCTTAGCAGCCCCGGGGCAGGGGGGCCTTGCTGGCCTACCGGGAAATTTACCCCTGAAGACGTCACTCTTTGACGAAACCGGTAGGGAAACCAGCATCTTGTGAGTCTCCCCGGTTTGTTGGCTTAGGTTGGAGCATCAGCTATCCACGGCTTGTACATCACTATAAAGGGACACCTCTGCAGGACACTTGTCACGCTATTTATGCTGCATTTACATGTGAGTGGAATCTTTTAATCATTAAATTGATTGTCTCTGCATACTTCACCATGAGAGGTTTCTTTTCTTTTTGTTTACATCACCTTTGGTAAATGTTATCTGCCCTGGTGTGAGGGTCTAAACTGGCATACCTCGGAAAGTGTGGAAACTTAGGAGGATTTAATCACTGATATTCCTGGAGAGTGAGCTGGTCTGAGGAAAGGAGACACCATCCATGCTGTTGATCGTCACACCCTGGGGCTTATTATCATTGGAGCTGGTGTGGATCTCTGTTATGGGGATCTACACATTCTGGTAAGCTGCCACACCTTTGGCTGTTCGGTGGAGGCTTCTCTGTTATCCAACCAGCATATACTAATGGGACTTTCTCTCTGAAGGGTTCACTGCTTATAGACATTAATCATTAATACTCAGGCGGATTTATTTCGGTATTGGATCCTATGTATATATGATTTAAAAGTCTCTTTTTAAAGCTTAATTAACTTTTCTGGGGTTCTTTGGCTTTGTATATTGAGCGCTGCACACTTTGTCAGTATAGGTTGGACGAGAACCAGTGAAGAGTACAGTCACAGAGACCAAGGCAGTGGGTTTTTTTTTTTTTTGGGGTGGTCCAGTGGGTGGTCCACTGTGGGGGGGTGGTCCACTGTGTCAAAGGCAGCAGAGAGGTCCAGAAGTAGTAGTACAGAATAGTTTCTGTTGGTTTTAGCCATTAGTAGGTCGTTTGTGAGTTTAACCACTTAAGCCCCGGAAGATTTTACCCCCTTCCTGACCAGGGCCTATTTTGCGATTCGGCACTGCTTGATTTTAACGGACAATTGCGCGGTCGTACGACGCTGTACCCAAACGAATTTGATGTCCTTTTTTTCCCACAAACAGAGCTTTCTTTTGGTGGTATTTGATCACCTGTGCGATTTTTTGATCATGCGCTATAAACAAAAAAAGAGCAACAATTTTGCAAAAATAACAATATTTTTCACATTTTTTCATATGAAATTCCCTTAAAAAAAATGTAAAAATCAAAATTTTTAAAAATTTTAGGCCAATTTGTTTTCTGCTACATATGTTAGGTAAAAAAAACGAGTAATGGCGGCGATCTGCGATTTGTTTTTGCGGGACTGCGACATTGCGGCGAACAGATCGGACCCTTGACTGACATTTATGACACTTTTGGGGGTACCAGTGACATTACTACAGTAATCAGTGCTATACATATGCACTGTTACTGTAAAATTACACTGGCAGGGAAAGGGTTAACTTCATTTGAGAAGGAGGGGTTAAATGTGTCCCTAGGGGCGTGATTCTTACTGTGATTGGATGTGGCTTGTGATGTAAGAGCACAGATCTACGGTCCTACATAGCAGAACCGTATGATCTGTGCTGTTACACAGGAGAGAAAGACAGGCGGCTTTGTTTACATTAGCCGCCTGCCTTTCTCCCGGTGTAACCGACGATCGCGAGTGACCGGCGGACATCGGGTCCGCCGGTTACTCGCGCGGGGGGGGGGGGGGGGGTCCGTGACCGAGCGGGAGCGCACCTCCAGCGTTGCACGCTCGCTCCCTAGAGCCTCACAGGCTAGCGACGTAGTACTACCTCACTTTGCCTGTGAGGGGCTGACTGCCGACGTAAATAGTCGTTAGGCAGTCGGCAAGTGGTTAAGGAGAGCATTTTCTGTGGAGTGTTGAGGGCTCACCTTGTGTCCTGCTTGTAGAACACTTGTTATTAATATTATTATTATTATTATTATTATTATTATTATACAGTATTGTATTGTATAGAGTTTATATAACACCAACAGTTTGTTTAGTGCTTTACAAAATGGAGGGAGAGACTATAAAGCCTACCAGAGCTGAAGTCTCTTTCTGAAAATGTTTTTTCAGAAAGTCAGGATAGCAGCCTTGAGTCAGGATAACAGCCTGAATATATAATATAATAATATATAATATTCATGATACCATAATATTATATTTATTTATTTTATTTTTTCTGAACAGAACACATGATAAAATAAGGGTTCTAATCACTTACCCACTATCCATTCTCTTCCTGTTCATTTCGTCCTTTTGTCCTCCCTTCGGACCATGTGGCGCATACCCGCCTCAGCCCCGGATCAGACGTATACCCACTTTGTGCATCCCTGCAATGGACAATATCTTTATGCACACCACTGAATCCCAGATTTTTCTTAGTAATTTTCTGGTTGACATTTATTAATTTTTTCCATTCGCTATGTAAGTATTCGACTTCTAGATTTGTTGATATGAATTTTTGGAAAGTATCGGTATATTCGTCACGTCTAGGTGAGATTTTTGACTAATTTGTCTCTACTCTCAGTTTATTTTTATAAAGCTCCTGAAGAGTGGATGCGATTTCCACGAAACGCGTAGAGCTATGCAGTATTCATATGGATCACGACACGGATCATGATTTATTCATGAGAAAGAGCAATGACTCTAGTGCTATGTAGACTTTTTTCATATATCTCATATGTATTGTTGATCTGAATATTTATCATGTATTATGCTATGGATATGTATATTTGTGCCATTGTATATGTCTTATCTGATAATGTATTTATTTCTATGAATTGTATCCATACATGATTTGATATGTATTCTTAATTCCTGATACATGCCTGTACCTTATCGGTTATTTATTTATATTTATTCATATATGCCACGTGACTGCTTCTCATCATGTAGTAAATAAATACCTATATTTTATATACCATCTCCTCCGATTCAATACTATAGACAGCACTGACCTCATTTAAAGTCCCATATCCCCCCTCCTTTTTTCTCTAAGTAACAGATAGGGGTTGATCTACTAAAGGCAAATAAACAGTGCACTTTGCACCAGAGCTTAGTAAATGAGGTAAAGTTTCACTTTACAAAAAACACCCAATCACGTGCAAGGAAAATAACAAAAACAGCATTTTTTTGCTTGCACATAATTAGATGATGGAAGTCAGCAGAGAATAAGCTCATTTACTAAGCTTTGGAGCAACTGCTCTTGCAGAGTGCAACTGCACTTTGCAAAGTGCACAGTCTATTTGCCTTTAGTAAATCAAGCCCACAGAGTGCAGATGTCAGAAATAAGTAAGTGCAGTGCTGTGGAGTAAGTAACGCATAAAGTGCAGCGCTCAGGAGTAACTAATGCATAGAGTGCAGGGCTCAGAAGTAACAAATAGAGTGCAGGGCTCAGGAGTAAATAATGCATAAAGTGCAGAACACAGGAGTAAGTAATGCATAGAGTGCAGAGCACAGAGTAAGTAATGCATTGAGCGCAGAGTACAGGACTAAGTAATGCATAGGGTGCAGAGCACAGGAGTAAGTAAGGTATAGAGTGCAGGGCTCAGGAGTAAGTAATGCATAGAGTGGAGGGCTCAGGAGTAAGTAATGCATAGAGTTCAGAGCAAGGAGTAAGTAGTGCATAGAGTGTAGGGCCTAGGAGTAAGTAATGCATAGAGTGCAGGGCCTAGGAGTAAGTAAGGCATAGAGTTCAGGGTTCAGGAGTAAGAAAGGTGTGTGCAGGGCTTGGGAGTAAGTAAACCTTTGAGTGCAGGGCTCAGGAGTAAGTAATGCATGGAGTGCAGGGCTCAGGAATAAATAATACGCAGAATGCTGGGCTTAGAGTACGTTATGCACAGTGTAGAGATCTAGAGTGACACACAGAGTACAGAGTCAGAAATGTACAGAAATTTAGGGGTCAGGAGTAAGTAACTCACATACTTCCGGGCTCAGTAGCAAGTAATATACAGAGTGTGAGCAGTATTACATGCCAGAGGTCCTAGCCACCAGTTCTATTGTGGGTTCTGGTGGCTTTTCATGTAAGTGATGTTCTGAAGCTTGGAGCATTGTATGGTTTTTCTTTGATTTTAAGTTGCTTGCTAATAAATACTACACTATGGAAAGATTTTTCTCTGCCTACTGATCTAATTTCCTGCTGGTTTGAAGCATTTGAAGGAATTACCTCAGGTGTATATCCTCTCTTCTGATTTTCTTTGGCTCAAGACCTGACGTTACACTATAAAAATGCATTAGCTGTCCTAATAAGACAGCAATATGGTCTGGTGAGTGCGCATTTCTGTTTTTGGGTGAAGAACCACTGGTGGAGGATTGATCGTTTTTACACTGGCACTGATTATCTTTTATGGACTTATTTTGTTTCGTTTTTTATGGACTGAGTTCATCATACATACATATATATATATATATATATATATATATATATATATATATATATATATATATATATATATATATATATGCACATATATGTTCACCATTTTTATGTTTAAGCGCTGCAACCTATATTTTTCATATTTTAATATACAAAGTGTAGAGATCAGGTGTAAGAGACGCACAAAATATAGGGGTTAGGAGTAGGTAACTCACATAGTGCAGAGGTCAGGACCAAGAAATATGCAATTTACTTCTATGGATAATATAAATGCAGGATATAAATGCAGGTTTAAATTTAATGTGAATAAATCACCAAGACCAGATTGCTTACAGCCATGAATATTCAGAAAACTTAGCTCTGTTATAGCCAGACCATTGTTTCTGATTTTCAAGGACAACTTAGTAACTGGAATAGTACCAACAGATTATGGTACCAGCCTAACATATATAGTATGTAAAACATCTGGTTTAACCTTTCCTCCCTGAAATGAACTCAATGGACTTTGGCATGACATTGCATCTGAATTTTATTTTTATAGCATGTCACTTATGCAGCTTCCAGCTTCTGTCCCTGCCTGTCAGGTGCCTGTCAAATCTGTAGCCCACAGCTGAGGAGAAATTTTAGAAAACTCCTCTTGGCTCTGTGTTACAGATTTGAAAGAGGGAAGGCAGGGACAGAAGATGGCAGCTGACATACTAAAATAAAAAACATAGACAGTCAAGGCAATAGGACTCGGAGCACTCACCAGCAGATGCAGGGCTCGTGCCCCAAGTGCCCAGTGCTAGCAATGACCCTGCAAAAAAATGACCACAGATACCTTCCGTGTTCTGCTAAACATAAAGTGTGAAGAAAGAATGTTGAGAAGTTACTCTACTACTGCTTTTTTTTTTTTTTTAAAATGAAGGCTCTATACATGTAGGGATCACTCAATGGGCATTAGGAGCACTTTTTGATATTAAGGGTGAATAAGGTATATTAGCCTGAATGGTTCATTACACACAAGTTCTCTGCAGATTGGTAGTTAAAGGAGGCTGCCATTACTGAATACTCTTTTGGGAACTCTAGTTGCCCCAGCTCTCTTTTTTATGCTTTGGCTTCAATGCTGCCTGAGATGCCTAAAATAAATAGTCTTGACAGTTTTCTGACATTGATTTACAGCATGCTAGGTACAGGACTTTGAAGCATAAAGAAGCCAGACAAGGCCAGGCATCCAGCATTTTTAAAAATAGGCCTGCAATGGCAGCTCTCTTTTCTCATGACAGAGACGCTTCAAATTAAACACTAACTGCACGCAGTGGCGGCCCGTGCATAGGGGGCACCAGGGCGCCGTCCCCTTAAAAAAAAGGAAAAAAAAATGACAAAAAAGAACAATAAAGCTATAAAAAAAAAAAAGAAAATCGGTTCGCCGGCCTATGTGGTGGCTAAAGGGGGGGGGGTGGGGTTTACGACCCAGAAAGGCGCCGATTGGCTGCCTTCTGGGGGCGTAACCTGGGCGCAGGAAAGAGCGCTTGGCCACCCCCACCTTCGTGATGTCCTGGCTGGGATTGGTCCAGTCTCCAGCCTGGACCAATCATCATCCAGGACATCCGATCGCTGACGTCGCAATGGGGGCGGTGCCGGTGCGTGCGTCAGCGCCTCACCGTCACCGCCGCACACCTTCCCGGCGGTTCCCGCCGCAGAGAAGAGGAGAGGCCACCCGCCGGTTCCCGCCGCAGAAGAGGACGAGGGAGAAGCCGCTCACCTTCCTGCCACCGCAGAAGAGGACGAAGGATTGAGGAGGGGAGAAGCCGCCGCCGATAGCCGAGCCGCCGCCGCCAGGTAAGTGCATTGGGTTGAAGGGAGCACGCACGCTGGTCTCTGCATTGATTGGGGGACAATACTGTGGCACTCGGCAATCATTGGGGTACATTGCTGTGGCACCCCACAATCATTGGGGTACAATGCTGTGGCACTCTGCAATCATTGGGGTACAATGCTGTGGGCACTCTGCAATCATTGGGGTACAATGCTTTGGGCACTCGGCAATCATTGGGGTACAATGCTGTGGGCACTCTGCAATCATTGGGGTACAATGCTGTGGCACTCTGCAATCATTGGGGGACAATGCTGTGGCACACTGCAATCATTGGGGTACAATGCTGTGGGCACTCTGCAATCATTGGGGTACAATGCTGTGGGCACTCTGCAATCATTGGGGTACAATGCTGTGGGCACTCTGCAATCATTGGGGTACAATGCTGTGGGCACTCTGCAATCATTGGGGTACAATGCTGTGGCACTCTGCAATCATTGGGGGACAATGCTGTGGCACTCTGTAATCATTGGGGTACAATGCTGTGGCACTCTGCAATCATTGGGGTACAATGCTGTGGCACTCTGCAATCATTGGAGTACAATGCTGTGGGCACTCTGCAGTGATTGGGGACAATGCTGTGGCGCTCTGCAGTGATTGGGGAAAATTCTGTGGTGTTCTGCAGTGATTGGGGACAATGCTGTGGCGCTCTGCATTGAAAGGGGCTTGCGCGCTGAACTCTGCATTGATGGGGGCACGGAACAGTGTTCATTGCATTGAAGGGGGCACGCACGCTGAACTCTGCATTGTGGGGGCACAGCACAGTGTTCATTGCATTGAAGGGGGCACAGAACAGTGTTTATTGCATTGAAGGGGGCACAGCACATTGTTCATTGCATTGAAGGGGGCACAGCACAGTTGCATTGAAGGGGGCATGCACGCTGAACTCTGCATTGTGGGGGCACAGCACAGTGTTCATTGCATTGAAGGTGGCACAGTGTTTATTGCATTGAAGGGGGCACAGCACAGTGTTCATTGCATTGAAGGGGTCACAGCACAGTGTTTATTGCATTGAAGGGGGCACAGCACATTGTTCATTGCATTGAAGGGGGCACAGCACAGTTGCATTGAAGGGGCATTCACGCTGAACTCTGCATTGTGGGGGCACAGCACAGTGTTCATTGCATTGAAGGTGGCACAGTGTTTATTGCATTGAAGGGGGCACAGCACAGTGTTTATTGCATTGAAGGGGGCACAGCACAGTGTTTATTGCATTGAAGGGGGCATAGCACAGTGTTCATTGCATTGAAGGGGGCACAGCACAATATTCATTGCATTGAAGGGGGCATTTACGCTGGTCTCTGCATTGAAAGGGGGCATTTACGCTGGTCTCTGCATTGAAAGGGGGCATGTACGCTGGTCTCTGCATTGAAAGGGGGCATGTATGCTGGTCACTGCATTGAAAGGGGGCATGTACGCTGGTCACTGCATCGAAAGGGGGCATGTACGCTGGTCTCTGCATTGAAAGGGGGCATATACCATCTCCTGTACCATGACCTGTGACATGCCTATACCATATCTGTGCCATGCCTATACCATATCTGTGCCATGCCTATACCATCTCCTGTACCATCACCTGTGCCATGCCTGTACCATCACCTATGCCATGCCTATACCATCACCTGTGCCATGCCTGTACCATGACTTCAAAGTCACGCAATTTTTTACTGCATTTTTTGACGCGAAGCAATACCTATTACATTTTTCTTTTTGCGCCCCCCCAAAAATTTTGAGCACCAGCCGCCACTGGACTGCAGTATCTGCAATCAGATGAATTGATCCCCAAGTCGGTCAATGCCTCTTCTGTGTGAATAAACCTTTGTGCGTCAACATTGTGCTGCTATCAATTCCTTTTCTATCCTGGATGTGCACTACTTCCATTGATTAAACCTATAGCAGTTCACTACTTTGAGAATTCTTCAGTTTAACAGTTAATCTATAGCTGCCAACAGAACCGTTATTGACTTTGGAAATGTTAACTGTCAGCATTAGGGAATAAGTCAAGCATGGACTTGTGCAATCATGAGATTAAAACATCCTTCTATAATCTTTCTTGTATGTAGGCAAATGTTTTGCAATCTGTGAAAAGTAAAGGCCATCTGGTAAAAGGCATCTGGAACAGAGGTAACAATCATGGTGGCTGGTTAAGACTGTTTAAAGGTTGACATAATGATACAAAATAATGCAGCTCTTCAATCATTAAAGTGTTACTAAGCCCACAATAGTAAAATCAGTCTGTATATGCCGAAAAAAATACAGTACTTATTATACTCACTGTGGAACCTAAGGGGTTAATCCTCCGCATTGTGTAACATGGCAGTTTGGTCCTGTCTTCTATGATCCTCCCCTTCTCCACAGTTCCAATCCATCTCCTGATAGTACAGAGCCTTGGAGGCATTCTGCACACAGGGCCGGTGCTAGACTATTTTATGCCCTAGGCAAGACCAGCTACTTGCGCCCCCCCCGCCCCCAAAAAAATAAAAAGGGAAGGGGTTAAAAACTCCTCTATGTCATACCCAGTGACCCTGATCTGATGGCTCCTCTATGTTATGCTGTCATACCCAGTGACCCCCATATTCCTCCATGTCACACCTGGAGACCCTAATGTCCCTTTATGCCACACCAAGGGACCCCGATTATCCTCCATGTCACACCAGGGGTACCTGATGTTCCTCCATGTCATACCTAGAGACCCTGATGTTTTTCCATATCACACCTGGGGACCCTGATGTTCCTCCATGTCACACCTGGGGACCCTGATGTTCCTCCATGTCACACCTGGGGACCTCAGTCCCCCATGGCACACCCAGGGACCCCAATTCCTCATTGCACACCTGGTGACCCCGAAACCCTGTTACATCCGGTGACCCCTATCCCCCATGGCACACGTGGTGACCCTGATTCCCTTTCACACCAGGGAACCTCCATGTCACACCCAGGGACCCTGGGACACTCACTGGGCGGTATGAAGAGAGTGGCCCGCACTCTGCCCTCCTTCACCGTGATCCTGCTGATTCCTTCTCCTAGGATTCTCCTCTTCTGGACCACAGTGCTCACTACAGCTCCAACCGGCTCCTGGTGAAGGGAGAAGCAGCAGTCCGAGAACTCCGCACGTCCCTAATCCCAAGCCTCGTCATTTCAGCTTCAGTAAAGGTGCCACCCTCCAGTGCCAAGCTTGGGGTCAGGTTCAGCTCTCCTCCGCTCCCTTCTTAGTACCGACCCAGGGAAATGAACGGCTGCCCACCAGCTCAGTGCAGAGAATCACTTCCTGCCCAGGGTTTACATCATTCAGCTCCAGCCAAAGAGGATAATCATGCAGGCCGCACTCCTGTGGGCTCCCTTCCTGCCTCTTGCCCCCCACCAACAGTGGTGGAACGCCAGTCCCTGGTAGTTCAGCCACTGCCCCAGACACCTGGCATCTTCCTCTGTCCATTCTTCCTCCCACACTGCCGCCCCCTCAGCTCACAAGGATCATTCATGATGGACAGAGAGTGCCAACTCATGGCTGCGCCCCTAGGTTGCAATGCGCCCTAGGCGGCTGCCTAGTTTGCCTAGTGGAAGCACCGGCCCTGCATGAGCT
This sequence comes from Pelophylax lessonae, assembly GCF_965119305.1. Taxonomy (NCBI): domain Eukaryota; kingdom Metazoa; phylum Chordata; class Amphibia; order Anura; family Ranidae; genus Pelophylax; species Pelophylax lessonae. The sequence goes on along the minus strand of NC_138771.1, from coordinate 549,768,512 downwards.
GCACCATCCACATGCGAAAATCTTCAGGCACGACAATGCATTTAATTTTCCTGACAGTCCCTAAATGTGATGTCACCCCATGGATAAGATAAGCTTTAAATCTAACTTTTTTTCTTAACGGGTACCTTTTGCACATAGTAAGAGCTAGTGATTTTGTACAGGGGGAGGGGTCCCAGACATTATAAGCGGCCCTTGCACTGTACTGCAAGGTCTACCTAAACCTATTGTAAGGATATGCTGTGAAAATGTATTGAAGTGCATGTTTATACATGATCATTTATTGATAATTTAGTAGATTTTTTACTTGCACATTTATTTTTAATGCAGTTGTAGACATGTGCAGGACAAAAACAATTGTTTAGTTTCGTTTCATTTTGATTCGGTATTTAAATAAATTAGTTTAGAGTCCATTCAGACTAGCGCGACTTGTCAGACGACTTGGTAGCCTGACAAGTCGCAGTCGGTCGCTCGCCATTGAGTAGTATAGGACCTGTTCTAATAGGAGCGACACAAGTCGCTCCGACTTAGAAAAAGGGTCCTGTACTACTTTGGGGCGACCTGGAGGCGACTTGCATTGACTTCAATTATATGAAGTCCGTGCAAGTTGCGCCGAAGACTTCACAGGTCGCTCCACAAAGTCGTGTCGCGCCAGTCTGAATGGGCTGTTAGTTAAATTCATTACATTCATTTCATTAATTTTCAGAACTAGTTTCGTATTCGAATTTGGAAAAATGTAACCGAATTCGAAAAAATCGGATCACATTAGAAAAAAATAATCAAATCGGTATTCAAATTTAAAACACATTCGAATTAAAAAAAATTTCCATTTAAATGCAGCTCTTGCATTAGGCTATTGATACCGACTGTCTGACTATTCGAAAATTAGAACAAAATAGAATAAAATAGAAAAAATATATAACCATCTTCCGAAATTCAAATTTCAAATAGCAGCAATTAAAATTTGAGTAGAAAAGATTAGAAAATAATTGAAAATAATAGAAAAGAATGACAACTATATATATAAAATTACTGTGCCAAAGACATCTAAATGAGTTGCAGACACTGCAACACAACAATTTTGTGTAGAATAAAGAAATAGAAAAAAGTGCTGTGCTAATATAATATAACCATCTTAATCACTTCAATACAGGGCAGTTTCACCCCCTTCCTGCCCAGACCAATTTTCAGCTTTCAGTGCTCTCACACTTTGAATGACAATTACTCAGTCATGCAACACTGTACCCAATCAAAAGTTTTTTTCATACAAATAGATCTTTCTATTAGTGGTTTTTAATCACCGCTGTTTTTTATTTTTGCTTTTTTGTTTTTACGATATAAGTAAAAAAAGAGCGGAAATTAAAAAAAAAAAAAAACAACAATTTTTTTTAGTTTCTTTTACAAGATTTTGCAAACAGGTAGTTTTTGTTCATAAATTTGGGCCAAACTTTATACTGCTACATATCTTTGGTAAAAAAAAGAAAAAAAGAAAAAAACAAAAACAAATTAGTGGATATTATTTAGTCTGTGTGAAAGTTATAGAGTCTACAAGCTATTGTGCCAATCATTCAAAATTTATCACACCTGATGCACTGATGGCCTATCTCATTTCTTGAGGCCCTAAAATGTCCCCAAATTACCACTTTTTGGAAAGTAGACATTCCAAGGTGTTTAGTAAGAGGCATGGCGAGTTTTTTGAAGTTGTAATTTTTTCCCACAATTCTTGGGGAAATTAAGAAATCATTTTGTTTTTTTTTACAAAAAATTGTCAGAATAACAGTTATAATATAATAAGTTATTTCTCACACATATCATATGCATACTTGCGATTACACCCCAAGTTACATTCTGCTACTCCTCTTGAGTATGGCGATACCACATGTGTGAGACTTTTTCCCAGCCTGGCCACATACAGAGGCCCAACATGCAAGGATCACCTTCAGGTGTTCTGGGAGCATAAATTTCACATATAATTTCCTAACTTCCTATTACTTTTTGAATGCCCTGGAGCACCAGGACAGTGGAATTACCCACAAAATTACCCCATTTTGGAAAGCAAACACCCCAACGTATATTCTATGAGGCATTATGAGTCCTTTGAACGTCATTTTTTTACACAAAGTTGTCAATTCATAAGATATTTTTAACACATAGCATGTACATCGCAAAAATTACACCCCAAAACACATTCTGCTACTCCTCTTGAGTATGGCGATACCACATGTGTAAGACTTTTTCACAGCCTGGCCATATACAGAGACACAACATCCAAGTAGCACCTTCAGGCGTTCTAGGAGCATAAATTACGTATCTAATTTCATTACTACCTATCACACTTTTGAAGGATGGAAACGCACACAAAATGACCCCACTTTGTAAAGCAAACACCCCAATGTATAATCTATGAGGCATGGGCTGCAGATAGGTACTCAGGAACTCTGGTGTGCTGCAGACAGGTACCTGGGTATTCTGATGGGCTGCAGAAAGGTACTCAGGTACTCTGATGGGCTACAAAAAGGTACTCAGGTACTCTGATAGGCTGCAGAAAGGTACTCAGGTACTCTAATAGGCCGCAGAAAGGTACTCGGGTACTCTAGTGGGCTGGAGACAGGTACTCTGGTACTCTGATGGGCGGCAGATAGGTACTCAGAAACTCTGATGCGCTGCAAACAGGTACCCTGGTATTCTGATGGGCTGCAGATAGGTACTCGGGTACTCTAATGGGCTGCAGATAGGTACTCAGGTACTCTGATAGGCTGCAGAAAGGTACCCAGGTACTCTGATGGGCTGCAGAGAGGTACTCGGGTACTCTGATGGGCTAGATACAGGTACTCGGGTAATCTGATGGGCTGCAGACAGGTACTCATGTACTCTGATATCAGTATTCAGATACTTTAATGGGCTGGAGACAGGTACTTGGGTACTCTTATGGGCTGAAGACAGGTACTCGGGTACTCTGATGTGCTGCAGATAGGTACTCGGGTACTCTGGGCTGGAGACAGGTACTCAGGTAATCTGATGGGCTGGGGACAGGTACTCGGATACTCCGATGGGCTGGAGACAGGTACTCTGCTACTCTGATGGGCTGCAGATAGGTACTCGGATTCTCTGGGCTGGAGACAGGTACTCAGGTAACCTGATGGGCTGGGGACAGGTACTCGGGTACTCTGATGGGCTGGAGACAGGTACTCGGGTACTCCGATGGGCTGGAGACAGGTACTCGGGTACTCCGATGGGATGGAGACAAGTACTCGGGTACTCTGATGGGCTGCAGATAGGTACTCTGGTACTCTGATGGGATGGAGACAGGTACTCGAGTACTCTGATGGGCTGGAGACAGGTACTCGGGTACTTTGATGGGCTGGAGACAGGTACTCGGGAACTCTGATGGGCTGGAGACAGATACTCGGGTACTCTGATGGGTTGCAGATAGGTACTTGGGTACTTTGGGCTGGAGACAGGTACTTGGGTACTCTGATGGTCTGCAGATAGGTACTCAGGTACTTTGAAGGGTTGTGACAGGTCCTCTTTATTGGTGGGATAATCAGTGTGTTTTACTTTGTACTGTGGGCGGTAACTAGATGTTATCACAATCTCTTCCTTACACAGGATTGGTGTGTGAGGAGGAGAACCCGGTAACAGTTAGGTACCGTGGCTTGTTTACATTCTTTGACCAGCTGTGATTGAACACAGCCGGTCACATGGCTCTTTACCCTGATCGGGTGATGGGCTGTGTCAGAGTGATACCCCTCATCCACGATTGCCACTCTGTGCGCCCCTGAGGGCATGCACTAACGACGTGCACAAGAACAGTGCGTATGACCGGTTGTGTTCGGACACACCCCGCCACATGGTAAAGAGCAATTTTAATTGGCTCTTTATACTGATCGGAGATGGGCAGTGTGCCGAGGGGCACGCCTCATCCCCAATCTCTGTGCTGCGTGCCGAGAATGGGCGTAAATCATATGACGCCCGCCCAGAGGGATTGAGTGTTCCTGCCTGCGTCATTTTACAATGTGCCGGTAGAGAACTGGGTAAAAAATTCCAATTTCGAATACAATAAATTTGAATTTAAATAGAATAGGATGGAACAGAATAGAAAAGAATAGATTAAAATATAAGAGAATAGAATAGAAAAGAATAGAATATATAACCATCTTTCTATATTTGAATTTTGAAAAGAATAAATTTGAATTTGAATAGAAAAGATTAGAATAGAATAGAAAATAATAGAATAGAAAAATAATAGAAAAGAACAGAAAGAAAATAAGAGAATAGAAAAAAAATCAATACTATAGAATAAAAAAAAGAAAGAATACAATTATATTCTTTAAATTTTATTCTATTTTATATTATTTGTTTTTCAATTATTTTATAGTCTCTTCTTTTATTTTCTATTCTATTCTTTTCTATTATTTTCTATTCCAATCTCTTCTATTCAAATTCATTCTATTCGAAATTCAAATTTCTAAAGATGGTTATAGTCTTTATATTTTATTATATTCTATTGTTTTTCTATTCTATTCTATTCTGTTCTGTTCTATTCTCTTATTTTCTATTCTAATTTCTATTATTTTGGATTACATTGTTTTTGGATTCTATTCCAATGTATTCTATTCAACTTCGAATTGAGAAGACAGTCATATTCGATTTTATTTTATTTGATTCTATTAAATTCTATTCTATAATTTTTATTTGATTGCTTTATTGTTTTATATTCTATGTTATTGTATTCTTTTTTAGAAAATCAATGTTTTTCAAATTTGATTTGAAAGACGATCAATGTTTTTCTAATCTAATTTTTTCAAATTTGATTTAGATTTGTATTCGTTTTCTAATTTGATTCAAATTTTTTTTTTAATTGAAATTCGAATTACGTATCGTCTGAATTTTGGTTCGTTATTTTAGATTAGTTTAAATTCATTACTATTGTAATTTGGTAATTCGGATACATCCGAATTTCTGAAAAGCAAAAAAATTGTCAGAATTTCGATGCAGAATGAAACGAACCACACGTGTCTAGCAGTTGTCCATTGTTTAGTCCCCTGTGTGTCTAAGTGAGAAGAGGGGTAAAAGATTTGGCATAAGGGATTCTAAAAGTATAAATCTGGCCCTGCCTGAACTAAAGCTAGATAACAGATAAATGCACAGATGAAATACATACAGTTAGGTCCATATATTTTTGGATACGTACACAATTTTATTTTTTTTCCGGTATTTCCAAAACATATTCAAGCTATAGTTATATAATGGGTATGGGCTTAAAGTGCACACTCTCAGGTTGAATTTGAGGGTATGTACATCCAAATCGGAGGAAGGGTTTAGGCAGGGCTGTCTTTAACACAGGGCAAAAGGGGCAGCTGCCCCGGGCCCAGTCATTGCTGTGGGGCCCAAAGCAGCTCCTCCTTGAGCCTGCACTGCCCACAAAAAGTTGACAAGTGGATTCGGGAGGGCCCAAGAAAATATTTGCCCTGGGTCCAATCAATATTAAAGATGGCCCTGGGTTTAGGAATTACAGCGCTTAAGAATAGCCTTCCCCCCAAAAGTAATTTGACAAGTGAATCAAAAGCTGTTTCATGGCCAGGTGTGGGCTACTCTTTTGTTTTTTCTTCATCAATTAAGCAGGTAAAAGGTCTGGAATTGATTCTAATGCCTTGTACACACGTTCAGATAATCGAACGACTTATCGTTCGCATTTTATTGCATGATACTAATATCGAATTCAACAATGCGTACTTAGCATATGATTTTTTTGTACGATTCTGGAAAAGCTTCCTGGTTGTGTTATGGACCGTTGTATAGTCAAGGCTGTGCACATTGCCATAAATCAATGTGCACTTCTTGCATTGGTTTTTGGGGTCCAGAAACCTATTTAAAGCTCTGCAAAACTAAGGATAATTGCAGAGTGGTCATCAGCTCCTGTGACCCGTGACCAGACATGCATCCTGTATTTTGACCCAGCTGGCTCATTGACTCTGCTTTATCCTTATGTCCTATTGCTAATCTAGACTTGTGTCCTGACTTTGTCCTCTGCCTGCGGTTTTGGTACATAGTTACATAGGTACATAGTTGGTAAGGCTGAAAAAAGACACTAGTTTATCTAGCTCACCCTATGTGGGTGTGTGTGTATGCATGTATATCAATGATAAATTGTATATCCCTGTATGTTTTGATCGTTAAGGTGCACATCTAATCGTTTTTTTTAAATATCGACGCTCCCTGCTGATACCACTGCTTGTGGAAGAGAATTCCACATCCTTACCGCTCTGACAGTAAAGAACCCTCTATGCAGTTTAAGGTTAAACAGCTTATCTTCCAATGTCAGTGAATGGCTGTGTGTCTTTTTAAATTTCCTTTCGCTGAAACGTTTTTTTCCCCTATGCTAGCGTCACCAATACGGTATTTGTACATTATTATCATATCCCCTCTCAAGCGTCTCCTCTCCAGAGAGAATAAGTTCAATAATTGTAGTCTTTCCCCATAGCTGAGACCCTCCAGTCCCTTTATTAGCTTCCTATCTCTGTGATTTACACTGAATGTAATTGACCCGTGTTCGCTGTTTCCTAAGTTGCCCGCATTTCTACATCCATGATCATGTCTGTGTTGTTTGTAATTAGCAGGTCTGGTAATGCATTGTCTCTTGCTAGTGCATTCACCAATTGACCCAGAAATTGTCCTGTAAGACATTTAGGAAATGGCGAGCCTTGGATTAATGGACAGTTTCTTCTGCCCAGTAGCTATCTAGATAGAAAAATCCACCATTATAATGATATTGCCCTGCCTTGCTACCCTTCCTAGCTGTGATATGAGGTCAGACTCCTTCTCCTCCTCCCTCAGGTTAGGGAGCCTGTAGCATATGCCCACTATTACTTTACCATAATTTTCCTCCCTCTGGAGCTCCACCCACATGGATTCTACCTCCTCCCTTGCCCTATTTCATAGGCGTGCGCACAGGGTGTGCCGGGTGTGCCTGGGCACACCCTAATCACCTAGGGCACATTAGCATTATCGCTCTGTTTGCCAGTGAGGAGATGGGAAGATCTCCCTCGGACCTGCTCTGCCATAAGAGAAGTGCCACACACTTCTATTTCACTTTGCCAGCAGGGAGAGTAATGTACGGGGGCCATATACATGTAGGCAAACACATGCATGTGTATTTAAACTTTGGGGTGCACACCCTAATGCAATAGGCTGCGCACACCTATGCCCTATTTGTAACGTTGTCCCTCATGTTTACCTGCAAATCATTCTTCATCATAAACTTCCCCTTTTCTACTCTCCCTGCGATATAGGGAACACCCCTGAATAGTTGCCAGCCAATGATGTGAGCTGTCAAACCAAGTTTCTGAAATTCCCACAAAATCGAAATCTAGATACTCATGTTACTCACAGTACAAACGAGTTTCTCACAGTACTCACCAGTTACTCACAGTACTCACAATACTCCCCAGTTACTCACAGTACCCACTAGTTGCTTACAGTACTCACCAGTTACCTGCAGTACTCAACAGTTACTCTCATTATTCACAGTACTCACCAGGTACTCACAGTACTCACCAGCTACGTTTTTCACTAGTTACCTGCAGTACTCAACAGTAACCTGCAGTACTCATTAGTTACTCATGTTACTCACCAGTTACTCACAGTACTCATCAGTTATTCACAGTACTCACCAGTTACTCGCAGTACGCACAGTACTCACCAGTTATCCACAGTACTCACCAGTTACTCATGTCATTCACCAGTTACCCGCAGAATTCACCAGTTACCCACAGTACTCACCACTTACAGTACTCACAGTACTCACCATTTACCTGCAGTACTCACCAGTTACTCACGTTACTCACAGTACTCACTAGTTACTCACAGTACTCACCAGTTATCCACAGTACTCACCAGTTACTCACGTCATTCACCAGTTACCCGCAGTTTTCACCAGTTACCCACAGTACTCACCAGTTACAGTACTCACAGTACTCACTATTTACCTGCAGTACTCACCAGTTACTCACGTTACTCACAGTACTCACTAGTTACTCATAAAACTTACCAGTTACCCGCAGTACTCACCGGTTTACCCGCATTATTCATCAGTTATCCACAGTACTCACCAGTTACTCACATTCTTCACAATACTCACCAGTTACTCACAGTACTCACCAGTTACTCACAGTGCTCACTAGTTACTCACAGTACTCACTCTATACCCTCTTCTGACAGCGTCCTATCTACACACTGTCAGCCTACCTTTCATGTCAGTTTAGCTTTTCAGTCAGCCTGCCTTTTCTGTTTGTTATGCGGTCGCTCTGCTCCTCCTGCTTAGCTGCCCCGGTAAGCTGTCTCCTACAGGGCTTGTTGGCACCTGCAGCCTCTTCTGCACTCGCTACCTCTCCCAATGCGGGACAACTTACCGCCACCTCTCCCAGTCTTCCTGTCACACTCCCCCTCTTGGTCCCGCACCCGCCGCCTCCTCCGGTCTGCCTGTGTCAGAGGGTTGTCACTGTCCCAGTCACTCCAGTTCCACTTTCCCCCAACAGTTCCCCGCCTGCCACCTCTCCCGAACTCAGTGGGGGGGGGGGGGGTCACACCACCTTGTTCCCCCAAGCACCATGCTCTCCCAGCACTTCTGCTCTCTCAGTGTCTCTTGTCTCTCTGCTCACAGCTCCCCTGTTTGGAAAACTGCTTTACAGCTGGTACTTCTATATTGCACATACTAAGAGCTAGTGATTTTTACAGGGGACAAAGGTCCAGACATTAAAAGCAGACCTTGCATTGTAAAAAAAAACAATAACTTGGCATGTAGCACAGCCAGAAATATTCCTACAGAGGCACAATCAGTAGGAACATATCTGAATAAATATATATACACACCCAATTACCATCTAACATAACAACTATGCTTCTTTTTGGAAAAAAAAAAACAACTATGCTAAATAATAAAGAAAACATGTGACAAGAGATTACGGGAAACATTTAGGCCACAGCCCCTTTATTGGGTTTTCTGTACATAAAATGAACCATTAAACAAATGTAGCACCCTCATAAGTAGATGCTAGAAGAGAGAGTTTTCCCCTTTCCAAGTTTGTGGGATACCCCTTGTACATTTTTGTACAGGTATTTTGTAGAGGAGGATGCCCTTAGCCATTGAGGACATGGTTTGGTGGGGGTTGGATGTAGCAACCTCCTAGGTAGGTGCTAGAATAGAGAATATTGTTTTTGGGTCTTTTCTGCTTACCAGAGAGATTGCCAGGTAAATTTATATTGCTCTCTGCCTATCAGAGGAGCAGAATCTGCTATTGAGGTCTGCTCATGGTGCTCAGGTGCAGCTCAGTTTGTTTGAAATGTTTCACACTGGTCCAATAGGGAGGCATAATGGACATATTGCCTAATGGCATAATGGACAGTGGGAGGAAACCTGACAAATGAGTGCACAGGCATTTAGTACAGCCCTAGTGATTGGCAGTGGAATGTGCCTCGGTGCATGCTGGGATGCTGTATTAATTCCAAGAGCACATGTTCTTGGGGTCTTTCCGTTGGAGAGCGGGGTCCTGGGGGGAGGGGGTGGCTGCCCCTCCTCTGTAGAAGTTGCCATGCGCCCTCAGGTGGTCGACCTGAGAGTCAGAGAGGAGCTGAAACTGGATATCCAGCAGAGCTGACTGGAAGGGAGACACTGGAAAGAATCTGATTTTGCCTACAGTGAGTACATATCTGTATCATGGGGCCTGTCCTGAGAGGGTCATCCCTTCAGCTAGAAGAGTCAGTGGACAGGTGTCAGTTAAGGGGATGCTAGAGTGTGTCCTGAAGATAATGTAGTTGCATTAAGTCTACTGCTAGAGAGAGCAAGAAGACTTAATTCTTCGATACAAGTGGCAGTATGGTTAAAGCAGTGTGTCTGCTTACAAACGTAACCTGGTGAGGCAAAGTGAGAGCTATTCTTATCAACTGTAAATAGTTTATGTTGGAGTATGCCACTATTCCACTACTCCCATTCAAGTTCAATAATAAATACCAAAAACCAAAACCTCTGGACTGTTTATTGAGTAACGACCAACTGGGAGTAAGGATGGATGAGTGTAACGCTCCTGCGTTTTTGTTATAGGCTGGATTTACAGCTGCAAAATCTCCACTCAGTAGTCATGTAGAGATGTGTTGAATACCAGATCCAACTCTCCAGGACTCATCACCGTGGGCCTGTCAGCTTCAACATACAGATATATACACACTCAATGAGATGTTCCTGGAGTGATAGGATGTATATGATAGTATGAAGGTGATGTGCTGAAGGGACAGGTGTGAACAGTGACAAGGATGGTAAGCACTTGATAGGTTTGTACAGGAGAGTTCAAGATGGTATTTAGGAATGCAGATAGGTTAGTATCGAGTATGCTAACAGGTGGTGAGGACAGCAGATGACAAATACAGGATAGACTAACCCAGTGCAAGGATAGATAGTAGTAGACAGGAGAGCTAGCAATCTATGCAGCAGTGCAGATGATAGATGGTAGTAGACAGGAGAGCTAGCAATCTATGCAGCAGTGCAGATGATAGATGGTAGTAGTCCCAAGAGCTAGCAATCTATGTAACAGTGCAGATGATAGGATAGTATGGATAGGTAGTAACAGTCCTTAATGCAATAGTAGTAGTGTAAGTTATGGAGGTTTCCCCTGCGGGGTACTTATCACTATAGTATAGTAGTAGAAGGGTCCGGTGATGAGGAAGTGATCCAGTAGCGAGATACAGGGATCAGTAGCGAGGTTCGGGTCTGAGGAAGTGATCCTGGTAGCGAGATACAGGGATCTGTAGCGAGGTTCCACAGCGAGACACGCTTGTAAGCATAGATGCAAGGCAGGTTGAAGAGTGAAGGGTGAAAGCAGCATGCCGGGAGTGATCGGGTGGCGAGACACAGGATCAGATATGAAACAAGTTCAGGTAGCGAGATACAGGAGCGAGTAACATCTGGTATGCTGACTTCAGACAGGGACCATCCAACCATGACGGTTGAACGAACATGTGAGTGAGAACGCCGGCGGTTGAAATAGCCGCTCTGCGGCGCTCAGTGATGACAGCATCGGTCTTAAAGGTGTATGCGCACCTACCAGAAGAGAATGGTGGGACACATACACGGAATGGAAAGTGGAATAAGGGTACCAGAGGTACCAGAACATTACAGTACCCCCCCTTAAGGCCGGCTCCGGAAGGCCTCTAGAACTGTTTTTTCCGGGTATTTCGAGTGAAAATTGCGAATCAGTCTAGGGGCATGTATATCAGAGGTATCCAGTCAGGTGTCGTCTTGGGGCCCATAGTTCTTCCATCGTACTAGATATTGGAGTCTTCTTCTGTGGATACGAGAATCCAGAATCTCCTTTATCTCATATTCTTCTCCGCCTTCAACTTGTACAGGAGGTGGAGGTGGGATGGTAGGCCTTATTCCTTGGTTAGGAACATGTGGCTTCAATAGCGACACAAGGAAGATGGGATGGATCTTGAGATCTGCCGGTAAGGTGAGCTGTACTGCAGCTTTTCCAATTAGTTTCCTGATTGGGAAGGGTCCCAAGAATAAAGGCCCAAGCTTTTTGCTAGGGATCTTTAATCTTAAATTTTTTGTTGATAGCCAAACGAGGTCCCCAATAACATACTGAGGAGAAGGTCTTCTACGAAGGTCGTAGTACCTTTTTTGTTGACTATGAGCGTGTGATATGGTAGTATTGAGTAAACCCAAAGAGTCTTTTATTTGGGTAAGGTAATCCGAGGCTACTGGGTTACTCGATGGCAGGATGCGTGGTGGAAGAAGAGTGGGATGAAACCCATAGTTCAAGTAGAACGGACTTTGCTTCGTAGTACTGTGGGTTGCATTGTTGTAAGCAAATTCCGCTAGAGGAAGGAGATCCACCCAATCCTCCTGCAGGTATGATGTGTAGCAGCGTAGATATTGCTCAATGCACTGGTTGACTCTTTCAGTCTGTCCGTTGGTCTGAGGATGGTAGGGAGAAGTGAGCTTTCGCTCAATGCGTAAAATTTGACAAAGTGCTTGCCAATATTTAGAGATAAATTGTGAACCACGGTCGGACAAAAGAGTCTTTGGAATTCCATGCAACTTGAACACATGTTTCATCAGTAGTTCCGCTGTTTGTTTGGATGAAGGTAGTCTACGGATAGCGATGAAATGTGCCATCTTTGTCAAGTGGTCCACTGACACTAGGATGGTATTAAATCCTTTGGAAGGTGGTAGTTCTACTATGAAATCTAAGGACACAACTTCCCATGGAACCTGGGGTATTGGTAGACTACAAAGTAGTCCAGATGGTTTTGTAGTGTCAATTTTGGACCTTGCACAGATGTCACATGAAGAAACAAATTTTTGTACAGACGCCTTCATATCAGGCCACCAAAACTGCCTGGTGAGCAAATGAAAGGTTTTCGTCATACCCATATGTCCTGCCATGGGTACATCATGCGATAACTCCAAGATCTTGGTGCGCATAGTAGGGGGTATGTAAAGTTTGTCATTGTAATAGAGGAAGCCTTCTGCATCAGTACTTAGTTGTGGTGGAGGTGAATCCATTCCTATACTGTGCAAAATCTCTTTCTTCAAGGATCGGACAACACCAATAATGCGTTCATAGGGTATTATGGGAATGGAAGGGATTTTGGCGTAGTTATCTTCGGTTAGTCGTGATAGCGCATCAGCTTTTTTATTTTTGTCTGCAGGCGTATAGGTCACTAAGAAATTAAATCTTAAAAAGAATAATGACCATCGTACCTGCCGGTGGGAAAGAATCTTGTTAGTCTGGAGGTATTGAAGGTTTTTATGATTTGTATATATGAGTATTGGTAACTGGGTACCTTCGAGCAGATGTCGCCAATTCTCCAGTGCCAATTTTATGGCAAGCAACTCCTTTTCACCCACTGGGTAATTCACCTCTGGGCTGCTTAGTGATTTTGAAAAGAAAGCAACTGGGTGGAGTGATGAAGTGTTTGTTGGTCGTTGGGAGAGATCTGCTCCTACTGCCATATTTGACGCATCTACCTCTAGAATATATTGGAGGGATGGGTCTGGATGGCGTAGTATGGGAGCAGAAGTGAAGCTTGATTTTAACAAGCAGAAAGCTTGATTTGCTTCTTCTGACCATTTGAATGTTTTTTTTATACTTGTCAGTTGTGTGAGAGGCCTCACAATGGCGGAAAAGTTCTTGATGAACTTCCTATAGAAGTTCGAGAATCCTAGGAATCGCTGTAGGGCCTTACGAGTTGTTGGTATAGGCCAGTCTAGAATACAGGATATCTTACTCATATCCATCTAAATTCCAGTTTTGGATATGAAGTATCCTAGAAATAATATTTCTTCTTTATGAAATAGGCATTTTTTTAATTTCACGTATAGACTGTGTGAGAGCAGTCTGGACAACACAAGTCTTACATGTTTTATGTGTTCAGGCATAGATCGAGAATAGATAAGTATATCGTCTAGGTATACTACAACACAGACATCAAGTAAGTCTCTAAAGATGTCGTTTATGAATCTTTGGAAAGCTGCGGGAGCATTACATAGCCCGAATGGCATCACAAGGTATTCGAATAGTCCGTATCTGGTTCTGAATGCTGTTTTCCACTCATCCCCGTCACAGATTCGGATTAGGTTGTATGCCCCTTTCAGGTCTAATTTGGTGAAATAAGTAGCCCCACGCACTTGTTCAATAAGTTCAGGGATAAGCGGCAAAGGATAGCGATCCTTTATCGTAATCGTGTTTAATTGCCTATAATCGATAATAGGCCTGAGACTGGAATCCTTATTGCGGACAAAGAAAAGTCCTGCAGCAGTGGAAGAAGTAGAGGGTCTAATGAACCCTTTTGTCAAATTCTCATCCAAGTATTCCTTGAGGTGAGAAAGTTCATCCTGTGAAAGGGGATAAACATGTCCGAAAGGCAATTTGCTGTTAGGGAGTAGATCGATAGTGCAATCATAATCCCTATGGGGAGGCAACACAGCATTTTTCTCAAGGAACACTTCGGACAGATCCTGATAGCATAGTGGTGCAATTTCATCTGACACCACAGACAGAATCTTCCCATAAGATGGCAGGTTACACGTATTCTCACAATAGTGAGAAGGGAAAACCAAAGTCCGTTTTTTCCAATCTATGATTGGTTGGTGTGTGTGTAACCAGGGAAGTCCCAAAATAATAGGAAAATGGGGTGAGGATAGTATATCAAAAGTGATGGTCTCCACATGTGACTTGTTGGTAGTGGCAAGGAGTGCCTGTGTCTGGTTGGTGATTGGACCAGAAGACAGTGGAATACCATTAATGAAACTAACAGAAACAGGCTCAGATTTTGAAATAATAGGTATTTTATTTAAGGTAACAAAGCGTGTATCAATATAGTTTCCACAAGATCCAGTGTCGACCATAGCCTTGGTGGTGATCCTAGTTTGGTCCCACTGTAATATTAAATGAACAAAAAGATAGGGGTTAGAAAAGGAAGTCGTTAATCCTCCCAGCAATACATGTGAACACTCACCCTCTTTTTTGCGAACAAGGGGACAGGTGCTTATCAAATGATCCGGGGATGCGCAATACATGCAGAGATTTCTGGATGTTCTTCTAGCTCGTTCAGTAGTTGATAAAGGTGGGCGTATGGTTCCTATATCCATGGGAGTAGGGTCAACGGCCGAAATCCGAGAAGGACTAGACAATGGCATTCCCATCTTTTCAGCCCTTCTTTCTCGCAGTCGTCTGTCGATGTTGATACTAAGTTGTATCAAGGCCTCCAAGGTGCCAGGTAAATCCACTCGGGCGAGCTCGTCTTTAACAGCTTCCGATAACCCGAGTCAGAATTGAGTTCGCAAAGATGTGTCATTCCACCCTGAATCAAGGGTCCATCTTTTGAACTCAGATACAAAGTCTTCTACAGGTCTCCTTCCTTGTTTCAAGGCCCTCAACTGCATATCAGCAGTACTCTGCCTATTGGGGTCATCGTATAAGCTGGTGAGTTCCGCTAGGAATAAAGAATAGGTGTTGAGAATCTGATCATTATTCTCAAAGAGAGAGTCTGCCCAGGCCCGTGGATCACCCGTCAAGTATGAAATAACGGTACAGACTTTTATTTGATCAGTGGGGTATGTACGAGGCTTTAACAAAAAAAAGCAATTGACATGCGTTTTTGAATTCCCGAAATTTTTTCCGGTCGCCTGTAAACACTAGAGGGGGGTTTATTTTAGGTTCAGGAGGCTGAACAGCAGTAAGCCGTGAGAGCTGGGTTACCTGCTGTGTTAAAGTCTGATTCTTTTCTTGTACGTCAGTCAGAGCAAGTATTAACGCTTTTACTTGTTGTGTTAATTGTGTCACTTGAGTGGGTAATTCTGCTGAATCCATTTTTAAGGTTCGTTCAATCTGTAACGCTCCTGCGTTTTTGTTATAGGCTGGATTTACAGCTGCAAAATCTCCACTCAGTAGTCATGTAGAGATGTGTTGAATACCAGATCCAACTCTCCAGGACTCATCACCGTGGGCCTGTCAGCTTCAACATACAGATATATACACACTCAATGAGATGTTCCTGGAGCGATAGGATGTATATGATAGTATGAAGGTGATGTGCTGAAGGGACAGGTGTGAACAGTGACAAGGATGGTAAGCACTTGATAGGTTTGTACAGGAGAGTTCAAGATGGTATTTAGGAATGCAGATAGGTTAGTATCGAGTATGCTAACAGGTGGTGAGGACAGCAGATGACAAATACAGGATAGACTAACCCAGTGCAAGGATAGATAGTAGTAGACAGGAGAGCTAGCAATCTATGCAGCAGTGCAGATGATAGATGGTAGTAGACAGGAGAGCTAGCAATCTATGCAGCAGTGCAGATGATAGATGATAGTAGTCTCAAGAGCTAGCAATCTATGTAACAGTGCAGATGATAGGATAGTATGGATAGGTAGTAACAGTCCTTAATGCAATAGTAGTAGTGTAAGTTATGGAGGTTTCCCCTGCGGGGTACTTATCACTATAGTATAGTAGTAGAAGGGTCCGGTGATGAGGAAGTGATCCAGTAGCGAGATACAGGGATCAGTAGCGAGATTCGGGTCTGAGGAAGTGATCCTGGTAGCGAGATACAGGGATCTGTAGCTCGGTTCCACAGCGAGACACGCTTGTAAGCATAGATGCAAGGCAGGTTGAAGAGTGAAGGGTGAAAGCAGCATGCCGGGAGTGATCGGGTGGCGAGACACAGGATCAGATATGAAACAAGTTCAGGTAGCGAGATACAGGAGCGAGTAACATCTGGTATGCTGACTTCAGACAGGGACCATCCAACCATGACGGTTGAACGAACATGTGAGAATGCCGGCGGTTGAAATAGCCGCTCTGCGGCGCTCAGTGATGACAGCATCGGTCTTAAAGGTGTATGCGCACCTACCAGAAGAGAATGGTGGGACGCATACACGGAATGGAAAGTGGAATAAGGGTACCAGAGGTACCAGAACATTACAATGAGATAACTGTCCCTAGGTGACTGTCTGCAGGTAATCAGAGGAGTCCCAAAAAGTCGTCACACAGAAAGCCCTATGGGGAAAAAGCTACACAAACTTTATCCTTTATTACCAATCAAACAATTGTTAAACATTAATAGTCCAACATGCTCAGTCTTCAAGATTCAAGCAGCAATACCTTACCACAACCAATTTAAAAACTACCAATGACTGTCTACCCACAAAGTGGGCAACATTCCCCCATGAAGGTTGACTATGACATTGAGAAATAAAGCAATTAAAGCAATTGAGGTAACTCTTCTTAGCAACAATATGTAGCTTGTAATCTGAAACACAAACCAGAAAGAACTTATCCATCATGCCATTCCATCATGGAGGCGTGTGATTGGCCTTAAATTTATTGTGCAGGACAATGACCCCAAACATACCGTCAGTGTCAGTAGGAACCATCTTTGCATAAAGAAGAAGGAGTACTGGAAGTGATGGTTTGGCCCGCACAGAGCACTGATCTCAGCAACATTGAGTCTGTCATGAAGAGAAAGAAGGATTTGAGGCAGCCTACATCCACAGAAGATCTGTGGTTAGTTTGCCAAGATGTTTGGAACAACCTACCTGTCAAGTTCCTTCAAAAACTGTGTGCAAGTGTATCTAGAAGATATTGATTTGATATGTAATTATCTTCTGTTCATTTACCTTCCATTTTCTTTATTGGTAAAAATAAACTAATAACACTTCTGTTTTCTGAACGCGTTCCTAATTTGTAACATTTTTCTACACCTGCCTAAAACTTTTGCAAAGTACTATATACTGGAGGTATATAGTACCTCCCAGTATCTCCCAAAATGAGTACACCCCTCACATTTTTGTAAATATTTTATTATATATTTTTATGTGACAACACTGAAGAAATGACATTTTGCTACAATGTAAAGTAGTGAGTGTACAGCTTGTATAACAGTGCAAATTTGCTGTCCCCTCAAAGTAACTCAACACACAGCCAAACTGCTGGCAACAAAAGTGAGTGCACCCCTAAGTGAACATGTCCAAATTGGGCCCAATTAACCATTTTCCCTCCCCGTTGTCATGTGACTCGTTAGTGTTACAAGGTCTCAGGTGTGAATGGGGTGCAGGTGTGTTAAATTTGGTGTTATCGCTCTCACTCTCATACTGCTCACCGGAAGTTCAGCATGGCACCTTATGGCAAAGAACTCTCTGAGGATCTGAAAAAAGAATTGTTGCTCTACATAAAGATGGCCTAGGCTATAGGAAGGTTGCCAAGACCCTGAAACTGAGCTGCAGCATGGTAGCCAAGACCGTAGAGCGGTTTAACAGAACAGGTTCCATTCAGAACAGGCCTCGCCATGGTTGACCAAAAAAGGGTGCACATGCTCAGCGTTATATCCAGAGTTTGTCTGTGGGAAATTCACATATGGGTGCTGCCAGCATTGCTGCAGAGGTTAAAGGGGTGGGGGGGTCAGCCTGTCAGTGCTCAGACCATATGCTGCACACTGCATCAAATTGGTCTGTCGTCCCAGAAGGAAGCCTCTTCTAAAGAAGATGCACAAGAAAGCCCGCAAACAGTTTGCTGAAGACAAGCAGACTAAGGACATGGATTACTGGAACCATGTCCTGTGGTCTGATTAGACTAAGATAGATGTATTTGGTTCAGACGGTTTCAAGCGTGTGTGGTGGCAACTAGGTGTGTGTGTCTTGCCTATAGCCAAGCATGGTGGTGTCAGTGTCATGGTCTGGGGCTGCATGAGTGCTGCTGGCACTGAGGAGCTACAGTTCATTGAGGGAACCATGAATGCCAACATTTACTGTGACATACTGAAGCAGAGCATGATCCCCTCCCTTCGGAGACTGGGCAGCAGGGCAGTATTCCAACATGATAATGACCCCAAACACACCTCCAAGACGACCACTGTCTTGCTAAAGAAGCTGAAGGTAAAGGTGATGGACTGGCCAAGAATGTCTCTAAACCCAAACCCTATTGAGCATCTGTGGGGCATCCTCAAATGGATGTTGGAGGAGCGAAAGGTCTCTAACATCCACCAGCTTCGTGATGTCATCATGGAAGAGTGTTAGAGGATTTCAGTGGCAACCTGTGAAGCTCTGGTGAACTCCATGCCCAAGAGGGTTAAGGCAGTGCTGGAAAAAAATGGTGGCCACACAAAATATCAACACTTTGGGCCCAATTTGCACAATTCCTCTTAGGGGTGTATTCACTTTTGTTTGCAGTGGTTTAGACATTAATGGCTGTGTGTTGAGTTATTTTGAGGGGACAGCAAATTTACACTGTTATACAAGCTGTACACTCACCACTTTACATTGTAGCAAAGTGTAATTTCTTCAGTGTCTTCAGTCATATGAAAAGATATAATAAAATATTTACAAAAATGTGAGGGGTGTACTCACTTTTGTGAGATACTGTATATATATATATTTTTTATATATATATATATATATATATATATATATATATATATATATATATATGTAGCCTGGTCGCACGGCTGGTATTGTTCAAACTGTTATTCGTTATTAAAGTTCTGCAAAAGCAGTGACTTTGGAATTATGGGAGATGTAGTTCCGGGAGGAGCCAGGATCATAGACTGCTATGTAGGGAAACTCTTCTCACAGGGAGCAGTGTAACGCGCGGAGCCTGCTGGGAGTGTCTTTATAAAGGGGGGCGGGATCTAGTTTTGCTCTCTTGCCTTGAGGACAGCGTGCTGTAAAGAAGGGGAAGAGTTGCCGCGGATCGCAGAGGAGTAGGCCGGAGGCCTAGTGGCGGACACCGTAGCCGAAGCGGGCAGTGTGAGTGCGCAGGGGAGTCTCGGTAGTGTGACCGAGCGGAAGGTCATCTGACAGGCTGAGGGAGACGCTGAGCAGAGCGGGGCCTGGTGGCAGTGGAGAGCGGAGTTCCCAGTTTGGGTGAGAGACATCCAGTATCTACATCTGCACTAATCACAGACCTAGGCTGAGTCAGGGCAGGACTGCCAAACTGTTTGCTTAAGAAGGCCATATGGAAATATAGATATACCACTGGACACTGTAGTCATATATATAGTGCGAGGTGGGTGAACTAGGCCTTAGGCCCTCTGTCCAGTCCCAGGCTGTTAGTCTGTTGAGACACATCAACATCTGTTTTACATTAGTTTCCATGGATTAAAATTATTGACTACTTTGGGGATCACAGTTCATCATCATCATCACCTTTATTGGATTACAATTACTTTCCTTGGATTGTTTGGGGATTCCTTACCGATGAAGACTAGTGAGGCCTCACTCTTCAGGAGACTATTGCAGTTCAGTATATAGGGAGCCACGGTTTGTACACAGAGTGCACTCTGATAGTAAAATGATAGTTCTTCTAAGGAAAGCACTCTACAAGTTGTCTACTTTCAGTCTCACTGCCTTTTGCTGAAACTTTACGGGAAGCTAATAGAAATGTCAGCCAGGGAGGGGGGGGGGGGGGAGTTGATAGGAGTCTGCTCTGATTATTGTGCTGTGTAAATTTCAGTCTGAACTACTGAGCTTTGTAAACAAAGGTTTATTTCAACAGGTGAACTAAGGAAAGCCAAACAGACAAGTCAAATGAGGGAAAAAGCTCCCCCTGCTGGTTAGATATTAAGATCATGTACCTTATAGTTATTTGCATACGTAACAATACTTATTTGCAAAATAAATAAATACATTATATATAATATAATATAAATAAAATAATAAAATACTGCATCAGGAAAGGATCTAAATAAATAAAACAGGGATAACATTAGGCTAAATTTCCCAAAGGTGAGCCATAAAAAGGCCAGCTCTAAGTTGTTCTTCATGCAGCCAGAACCAGAATTACTGAGTTGTTATGGCTGCATGAAGAACAACTTCATAAAACAGGTTGAAGAGCAAATTCACCCACTGGATTTTTCAGAATTCTGAGCCAGTCTAAAATTAGAACTGCTTAAGTTGACTCAAGATGAAAGAGTATGGTATTTGTATCCATAGTGCTCTGGAGATGGCCCTATAGAAGTCTTTAGGGACTGGCTGCACAGGCACCGAACATGGAGAGGAAGATTTTGGTCACAGGCTCTCAAGATTCCTACAAGCTACAGCTGTCAGATTCAGAAAAGTATGCATTTGGGATGAGGAGTTATTTTAGGTCAGGAGGGTAGGAAAAAAAGACTGGTCCCAATTTGACAGACATGTGGGTGCAGGTGAGGGGCCATCACACGCACCTGCATGGCTGTCAGATTACAGCTATGTCTGTGCAGCTGCTGTGTCCCAATAGGGAACATTGCTAACAAATGTCATGTACATATACAGAAAAAATATCCTGTGGTTGTCTTCAGAACACACTATACAAGGATCCTCTTTATTTCCTTTGTAACCTTGGGGCTTCAGCATTTTGTATGGGTCCTGCACAGCAACATGTATCTGTAATTAAAAAGAGCTCTGAGAGAACTGTCATAAAACACTGCAAATATTAACATTTAAAAGAAAATGTCATGAAATGGGGATGTCATTGCTGACCTCTCCATGGTAAAATGCTAGTTACTTGTGGTCATACCAAGTCCCTTGTTTCAATTATTTGAGTTAGTAACATGGACTTATGCACTTATGTAGATGAGCACTATTTCCTTTTCTTTGCTTTTCTCACCTGTATATAACTGTATGCTCCAGTCTACAGGAAAACTCAGTAAAAACCTATTGGAACCAGTTGGTAAGCATTGGTTACCTTTGCCTCTCACAGACCCATGGCTTTGCCATGACTAATAGATCAAGAGAGGCCTTGAATTTGGGGACTCAAGAATAGAGAGGAGTATATACTGGTTTGGGGCTTTTAGATGGATTTCTTTTAATGGTAGAAATGAAGGAGACTAGTAAACCTAAAGTAAAGGTTTGACTCAACTTTGGCTTTGAGCTTATAGGGCTCATTCACATCTATGCCACAAGCATGAGCACAAGGTAATGTAGCTGCAAATGGCCCTTAAAGGATTTATATAAAAAAAAGTGACTGCTAACATAAAATGGTGATTTTGGCTTGCACTTTGCTATCTTGAACTATGACCTAATGGACATTTTTACTGTACATCCATTTACTCATAGCTGTCTATCAGGGATGGTGGTGGTGGATAAGAAAGGGGAGTGCATAAATAATACCTTTGTGCTATTTGCCACCCGTGTGCAGCATAACCCTGTTCCACTGTATGACCTTTAGGCTGCATTCACATGTCAGCGTATGGATCGCGGTGCGATTCCGCCCGCGATCCGAAGATCATTGCAAATCGCGGGACGCCTGTGCGTTGCCCGTGATTTGCAATGGCACCCCAAGCGATGTTGCCGCGATTTCCGCCTGCCGAATCACGGTAACATCGCGCAAAAAAAAATTGCGGGACGCATTACGCCCAAAAAAGTATTTTTCGCGTCCCGCGATTTTTTTTGCGCGATGTTACTGCGATTCGGCAGGCGGAAATCGCGGCAACATCGCTCAGCGTTTGGGGTGCTATTGCAAATCACGGGCAACGCACAGGCGTCCCGCGATTTGCAATGATCTCCGGATCACGGGCGGAATCGCGGCGATTCTGCCCACGATCCATACGCTGACATGTGAATGCAGCCTTAATAATTAAAAAAAAAAAAAAAAAGAAGGATGTACGGTATATATTTCTGGCTTCCTTTTGTGCTCTTTAGCCATGCTTTTTTTCACCATAGGGAGCATGTTGTAACGCTCTGCTATTCAGTTTCCTGCTATGGTAACAGAGAAATGTCTGCAGCACAACTGCATGAAAGATTCATATATTTATTTTAAACATGGAAAGCACAATGGGGACATGGAAAGGTAAAGGATAAATATAGCATATATGTAGCACTGTAAGCCTTTATATACACCGTTGGATATGTTCCCTATACGCATCACTGCACCATTAAAGCATCACTGTCTACTTTAATATTATCGCGTGGGGAAGAGATCTTGGCACACATTGAATACGTACTCTAAACATTTTTGCTCTTCACCACTGGCTATATACCCCATAGAGTAGGGAATTTAAGAGGGGTAATTTGTTAACATGTCCAAAATCATGCATTGATGACTATGATAAATGCAAATTCAGTCAAATTCTTAAATGAAGAGAACCCCCTCCCCCCCCCATGGTTCTATAGGGATCTCCATTTCTCTCTGCCTGTAGCTTGTTTCTTGTCAACTGGAATACCCACTGAAGCAATCCACAGATGTCAGTATGATAAACTGCCTAAATAATAAGGAGAAAAACAGAGAGCAGTACTCAACTGGGATCTGAATAGCAGAGTTGTCAGGTTGGTGCAGGTTAGACAAATCACAAAATCATAGACAGCATGGTTCTGTAGTTCTCAGAAAACAATGTTATTGATTACAGTTCGCACAGTCAGAGAGCACAGGAACTCAATAAGATTTCTAACAAGTTTGAAAAGTATTTTTTGTGAACTTATCAAACAGATATAACAAAACACTTCCAATGGTAAATTTAACAAACCAAAAGAGGCCAAATAAGAGAAGTTTGTTGGAGTTTACATACACTTTAAAATGACACTGGCGGGAACCTCTTGTCTATCTGGGCGGACATCATATGATGTCCTGCTAGAACGCACAGGGCCGTGCAGCAGCGCGATTCGTCACCTACTGCATCCACGGGACAAACCTGATGACCGATCCGAGTACCAGCTCACTGCAGGTACCATGTGACCACTGTAACAAATCACAGCAGGTCACATGACAGTGGTATACAATGGATGGCTTCCTTTTACCACTTGCCCACCACCAGCAGTACATATGTAGCACCCTCCTAGATAGGTGCTAGGCAGGTGAAATATAGTTTGCAGGGGAGCCTGATTATTAGTTATGCCTGTTGCATGTGTCCATGTGTGATTCATCTGGTCTGAGGGAGTGTCCCCACTGTGTCAAATAGAGAGGCCTGTTGGACAGTGGTGGAAACCCAGCCAGTGACACACAGGCTTTCGTAGCTGTCCCAGTGGGTTGGCATAGACAGTGGTGCATCCTGGGATAGGCTGTTAAAGCCAAGGGCACATGTGGCAGGGGGTCTTTGGGTGAGAAGTCAAATCCCAGAAGGAGGGTACGGCTGTCTCTCCTCTTGCAGTTGTGAAAGGTGGTCACAGGCACTCGGCCTGGTGAACCTGAAGGTGTTGCTGAACCTAGAGGTCCAGTTGATGCTGACAAGTGGAGTTTGGAGGCTACGGTGACTCTGGAAAAACAGTGTTCGTGATGACAGAGGAAGTTGCTCAGGGGTCTGCCAGGAAGGGGACCACTCCAGAAGCTAGGGTCAGTGGACGGGAGTCACCACACAGGCATTGAGAGAAAAGGGGGTGCCAGTTTCAGAACCCTGAAGAGAATATTTACATAGGAACATTTAAAGTACCTTCATTTAGTGGCAAAGTGAAGTAGCGACCTTGCTGCATTCTACAGTAAATTGCCCCTCAGACTGTTAATAGTTAATAGTTTGATTATCCCACTCATCCCTTCTCCTCTCCAAGTTCTAAATAAAACCACAAAAAACAACATCCCCTGGATTGATTGTTGACTGAGCCAAGAACTTTTAATGCTGTTATCTGCTGTCTGTTGCTAAGGGTAACCCAGGAAAATCCAGAAAGTGTAATTCTCAGCAGTCCTCTAGGGGGCAGTGCTACACAAATACTGCGGCAGGTCGGCTCTGTCCCAACGCAACAACGTAATCGTATGTCCTTCACAGGACCGTGAGTGGGGGCACGCATGCCCCACCGGAGGAAGCTGACTTGCGGGTGCGGCAGCCGTCATCGCCGCCTGGCACCTGCGATTGCCGCTGGGCACCTACAATCTCTCCCCATGGAGACAGAACGGCGGTCTGCCATTGTAAAAACAGCAGACCACTGTTCTGTCAGCAATGAACACAGGGCTCCTGTGTTCCTCCTATTTAGGAACACAGGTCCTTGTGTTCATTCAGTAAATACATCCCCCACACAGTTAGAAAGCACCCCCTAGGGACACATTTAACCCTTTGATTGCTCCTGGTGTTAACCCCTTCCCTACCAGTATCATTAGCACAGTAACAGTGCATATTGTTAGCACTGTTACTGTAGTAATGTCACTGGTCAACCTAAAAGTGTAAAAAATGTCAGTTAGGTGTCTGATCTATCCGCCCCAATGTCGCAGTCCCGCAAAAAATTGCTGATCGCCACCATTACTAGTAAAAAGAAATTAAATAAATAAAAATGACATAAATCTTTACCCTAGTTTGTAGACGTGATAAATTTTGTGCAAACCAATCAATATACACCTATTGGGATTTTCTTTACCAAAAATATGTAGCAGAATACTGTACATATTGGCCTAAAATGATGGAAAAAATAGATTTTTATTTATTTTTTTTTTTATTGGGAATGTTATATAGCACAGGTGATCAAAAACCACCAAAAGAAAGCTCTATTTGTGGGGAAAAGAAGGACATCAACTTTATTTGGGTACAGTGTTGCACCACCACGCAATTGTCAGTTAATGTAACGCAGTGCCGAATCGCAAAAAATGGCCTGGTCATTAAGGGGGAAAACTTTCCGGTCCAGAAGTTGTTAAGCCAGCCATTGTATACAATTGTGTTGCTAGCTGTGCTTGGTCAGTGTGATCACAGGGTGCAGGCTGGGCCAATCACAGCCCATTTGTACCATGTGATTAGCTCTGACCAATCACAGCTTATCACAACAAAAACTGAATGAATTCATTTCATTCAGTATAATGCACGCATATAGCATGGTATTGCATTGCTATATGCAAACATAATGTGTAAAAAAAAAAAAACTGATCACTTCCCCAGAGTAGTACAATGGTATTATTTGTACTGTCACCCTACCCTTATATGATGACGCTGCACTGTACTGGTGACAGTATGTAAAAATAAAAAACAAAAAAATTAAAAAAAATTTTTTTTAATTTTTCAAAATCTTACGACAAAAAATGCCAACTTCAAAAAATGCGCCATGCTTCTTACTAAATACCTTGAACTGTCTACTTTCCAAAAAGGGGTAATTTTCGGGGATGTCTGCACTGTCCTGACATTTTTGGGCCTCAAGAAATGAGATAGGCCGTCAGTACCTCAGGATTGATCAATTTTCAGGTCTATACCATAGTTAGTGGACTCTATAACTTTCCTACAGACTAAATAATATACACTGATTTGGGTAAATTTTTACCAAAGAAATGTGGCAGAATACATTATGGCCTAAAATTATGAAGAACAATTATTTATTTGCAAAACAGAAGTGAAGAAGAAGCATTTTTTTATTTATTTAGCAAAAAATAAAAAACCCAGTGGTGATTAAATACCACCTAAAGAAAGCTATATTTGTGTGAACAAAATGATAAAAATGTAGTTTGGGTACAGTGTTGCATGACCGCGCAATTGTCACTCAGAGTGCGACAGCGCTGAAAGATGAAAATTGGCCTGGACAGGCAGGAGGTAAAAGTGTCCTATATTGTAGTGGGTAAAGAGAACTAAAACTTTCTGAAATGCTATCATCATGATTCTGCTATACATATGCATGTAAATATTTATCAAGAGCTCCAATAATTATTTTATAAAACAGTGTATCTTTTGTGATACAGAGGATTTTTTGCAATCATGGTAGATGCATTTGTATAGTGAATCCACGTCAGAGAAGAACTATAGTTAAAGCGGAGTTCCACCCATTTTTGTGTTTATTAAAAGTCAGCAGCTACAAAAAGTGTATCTACTGACTTTTAACCGCTTGCCAAGCGCCGCACGACTATTTACTGCGGCGGTCAGCCCCTCACAGGCAAAGCGACGTAGTACTCTAGGTGCGCTCCCGCGCGGTCACGGGCCCCCCCGCGCGTGTGTGCCCGGCGGACCCGATGTCCGCCGGGCACTCGCGATTGTCCGTTACACCGAAAGAAAGGCAGGCAGCTGATGTAAACAAAGCCGGCTGTCATTCTTCCCTGTGTAAGAATGGAGATCAGACGGTTCTACTATGTAGGACCGTTGATCTCTGTTCTTACACTAGTAGCCACAGCCAATCACAGTTAGAAGCACGCCCCTAGGACACACTTAACCCCTCCCTCTCCAATACAGTTAACTTCTTCACTGCCAGTGTCATTTTTGCAGTAACAGTGCATATGTATAGCACTGATTACTGCAGTAATGTCACTGGTAACCCCAAAAGTGTCAAAAATGTCAGTCAAGGGTCAGATCTGTCCGCTGCAATGTCGCAGTCCCGCAAAAAAAAAATCGCAGATCGCCGCCATTACTCGTTAAAAAAAAAAAAAACAACAAAAATTACAAAAAATCTTTCCCTTTGTTAGTAAACGCGATAACTTTTGCGCAAACCAATCAAAATACGCTTTTGCGATTTTTTTTTTACCAAAAATATGTAGCATAAAACAAATTGGCCGAAAATGTTAAAAAATTTGGATTTTTACATTTTTTTGGGGGGAATTTCATATAAAAAAATGTGAAAAATATTGTTATTTTTTCAAAATTGACGCTCTTTTTTGTTTATAGCGCATGATCAAAAAATCGCACAGGTGATCAAATACCACCAAAAGAAAGCTCTGTTTGTGGGAAAAAAAGGACATCAAATTCGTTTAGGTACAGCGTCGCACGACCAAGCAATTGTCCGTTAAAAATCACGCAGTGCCGAATCGCAAATTAGGCCCTGGTCAGGAAGGGGGTAAAATCTTCTGGGGCTTAAGTGGTTAATAAACACACACTCACCTGTCCCACAGTCCGGCGATGCGGCCGGCGGGAGCCTCAGTTCTCTCCCTCTTCTACCAGCATCACTAGTGTGGGCATCCGGCTGTGACAGCTTGCGGCTTCACAACCGGGTGCGCACTATGCTTGCGCAAGATACACTGCGTGTCCTGAGTGGTCAGGTAATCTTCTGGGACTTGTGATGTGTCCCAGAAGATTAGAGGGAGGGAGGGAGGGGGGAGAGGAGTACCTGTCAAATTTAGGTACCCGCTCCCCTCAGGTGGCCTTAAAGCAGGAGTTCCATTTTTAGGGTGGAACTCTGCTTGAAGGGCCTGATACTTTTATTAAAGGACCTGGCCCACTTTTATTAAAAAGAAAAAACACAGTTCATTATGTAGCACTGTCCCCGTAGGGATTGCTGTATGATGACTTGTTGGGCCTCCTCTGATTACCTGCAGACAGTCACTTAGGGACAGTTCACACATTCATCCTTACTCCCAATGGCTCGTTATTCAATAAACAGTCCATGGGTTTTGGTTTTTGGTATTTATTGTGGAACTTGGATGGGAGAAGGGAAAAGTGGGATACTACAACTTGAACTATTTACAGTTGATAAGGACAACTCTTACTTGGCCTCACCAGGTTACTTGTGGAAGCAGGCACACTGCTTTAACCATACTGCCACTTGTATGGAAATGGTTAAGTCTTCTTGCTCTCTCCAGAAGCAGACTTTTTATCAGGCTGTTTGTTTGCTGGCAAATGTAATGACTACGAATGCTTGCTGTTGTAAATACTCATAATACATGGAATTGAAGCCTTTGAAGGGTATCTTGTGGTAGGCACATATAGACTACATGTCAAAAGAACAGATTGGACAGAGTCTTGTTGGCAGGTGTAGTTCCTTTTCCCCCTGTGCCCGAGCAGGTGGTGTCATTGTGCATCAGGGATGGAGTGGAGTCCTAAAGAAATGATGTTCTCTTGCAGCCTCCGTAGGTGTCACAAGGGAGGGCAGCAAAATCAATTAGATGCAACCACTCCTCAGTGACCTTTTAGCTCTAGCAGTGGTTCATGTCAGAGGATCTGCGGTGAGAGTGTATATTATCCTTGCAATGCCCCCTTAATCAGTGAACATGTATTAGGAGGGTCCCTAGCATTGACACGCCTGGTCCTGGAGGAGGAACTGGACAGCACTGCGGAACAGCACACTTCATGTCATTATTCAAAATCTCTTCGATAACTTCAAAAACCATGGAGGACTTCTATCCCCCATTGTCTGCAGGTTACTAATCTGCCTAGCCTGGTTCCAGCTTGTACATATGTCCCACAAAGCATTTTTTTTTTTTAGCACTGGATAAAAAGTATGTCCTCCCTATAAAGCAGGGCTAGGCAACCTTAACCACTTTACCACCGGAGGATTTTGCTGTCTTCCGTCCAGGCCACTTTTTGCGATTCGGCGCTGTGCGACTTCAACTGACAATTGCGCGGTCATGCGACGCCGTACCAAAACGAAATTTACGTCCTTTTTTTCCCACAAACAGAGCTTTCTTTTGGTGGTATTTGATCACCTGTGCGATTTTTACTTTTTGCGCTATAAACAAAAAAAGAGCGTTTATTTTGAAAAAATAACAATATTTTTAACATTTTTTTATATGAAATTCCCCCCAAAAAAGATGTAAAAACCAATTTTTTTAAACATTTTTGGCCAATTTGTTTTCTGCTACCTATGTTTGGTAAAAAAAAATCGCAATAAGCGTATTTTGATTGGTTTGCGCAAAAGTTATTGCGTTTACTAAATAAGGGAAAGATTTCTGTCATTTTTGGTGGTTTTTTTTTAACGCGTAATGGCGGCGATCTGCGATTTTTTTTGTGGGACTGCGACATTGCGGCGGACAGATCGGACCCTTGACTGACATTTTTGACACTTTTGGGGGTACCAGTGACATTACTGCAGTAATCAGTGCTATATATATGCACTGTTACTGTAAAAATGACACTGGCAGGGAAGGGGTTAATTTTATTGGAGAGGGAGGGGTTAATGTATGCCTGGTGCTTATTGACGTGTAGGGGGGGAGGTGACTGAGTGAGTCATGGACAGATCGGATGTCCAGCTATGCTGAACACTCCGATCTGTCACTCCCTGTCACTATGGAGATCCGCCCGCTTGTGTTTACACAGGCGGGCGGACCTCCACACTAGATCCCCGGCGATCGGGGCAGAGCAGCGGCGATCGCCGCTGCTCCTTCCCTGGCCCGACTCCCGCTGTGAATGAAAACAGCGGGAGCGAGCCTCCGGCGGCGCGCAAGCGCCGCCCAGAAGGGGGAGTGTCTGACGACGTAGTACTACGTCGTCAGACGATAACGAGCCACTCTGCCACAGTAATATTACTGTGGGCGGTGGTAAAGCGGTTAAAGAGGTGAAGATCTACCTGAACAACATAGGAGAAGTCAAAGATCACCAGGCATAGTGTCACCCAGTGTTGTCTTCTCACACCTGATTTAACCCTCTAATTGCATTACCACCTTATCACAATTGCGTGCATTGCACAGCGATCATGGGTTTAAATCAGGCAACTCATCGCCTCCTCCCCACCTGTCAAACACACTTGGTTTGCTTTTTTAGAGGAGCAGCAGTACCTGCTGCACTTGTTAATAAGCCCTAAAGCTGGGTTCACACTGCTGCACAGAGCGGCTCACAGCAGGGGTGCATCCCTGTTCACCATTTGGGGTCTGATTTCAGTCAAAATTTTTGGCTGAATTTGGACCTGAAACCGACCAGAAGTCACACAGAACTCTTGTGCAATTCACATGGGAGCAGCTCAGGAGATATGTAAACCGACTCCATAGAGAACCGTTCACAATCTCCTGACATGCATATAAAGTTGGGGGGCGGTAAAACACTATGGTTGATTCAAGGATTTACCGCCCCAATCCCTACCCCCTTAGCTGCTGAGGCAGCAGCCAAAGGTGTACACATGACGCGGCAGGAATTAAACCCCCTGTTGCTTTTGGTGGGTGCTACTGCCTGCCAAACGGGACCCCTTTAAGTAAATGGGGCCACTTGGCATGCTTCTGTGGGGCCCAAGCGGTTAAAGCAGGTGGTGAGAAAGCAACACAACGCTGCCTGCTCTAACCCCTTGCATGCTGTACTGTACAAGGTTGCAGGGCATTTTCAGAGCAGCCTCATTCACTTGAATTGGTCATGCTTGGCAGGTGCTACACCCGCCAACCATGATAGGGCATATAACTCCTGCTGCGACATTGTGCACACCCCTGGCCACTGAAGCTTAAGGGGTTTCGGATGGAGCAGGGGTGGTAAAAACAAAACCCCCAAACTACAAATGTAAATTAACCCTTACTATTCTGAGCCCCCTAGAAGTCTGCTTTCACACTGATGTGCTGCAGTTTAACTGCACCGTGGGTACACCTCACTGTGAACTTCTTGGGTTAACTGCACTTTACTGTAAACTTCTATTATATCTTGCAGATTTGGTGCACTTACTGAAAGAACCCCAATTCTCCTGCATTCAGAAAGTGCACCAAACCCCCAGAATATAATTGAAGTCTATGGCTAAGTGCAGCAAACCCGCAGGGAAGCTGCAGGTACACTGCGCTGCACCTGTGGTATGGGTAAACTGCAGCACATCAGTGTAAAAGCAGCCCTATACTATTATGCCCAGTGTGTTGTTTCACACTGATCTGAAGATCTCTTCTTTCCTGCTAATGGCACAACTCTGGAGACCGCTAGCAGGAGCCAGCACTACAGAGGAGGCATCAGCTTATGTGGCTCCTGCTCCCTACTACAGCTCCAACTTAACAAGTAGTCCCTCTGCATTGCACTCTGTTTGATCAGAAAGCCCAGACCATGATCTACCAGTCACCTGTTCACCCCCGCTGTATAGGAATGACAGAAGCCAGCAGGGCGCACTTAAAAAAACAGAGCTGATTAGTCTGCTTTGTGCGGAAGGGTCAGAGGAGCAGGTGAGGGAGGTAAGCTAGGTTCCTCCTACCCTGCCATTACTGATTTCCATAAAGACATACCCCTTGTATGCACGTGGGAGCTTCTTCTTCCAGAGGCCCACTTTTAGAGGGGATCACATTACAGGACAGCTGGCATTCTCCCATTGACCTCAACATTCATGGAGCACCCTCCTAGGTAGGTGCTAGTTAGAAAGTATAGTTTTGTGCTCTGTCTGCTTACCAGAGGGGCTGCAGGTAAATCTATGTTGCTTTCTGCTTACCAGAGAGCAGGATCTGTTAGTGAGGTCTGCTCATTGTGCTCAGCATGTGATTCATTCAGTCATGAGAGTGTTTCACACTGGTCCAATAGGGAGGCATGTTGGACAGTGGGAGGAAACCTGATGAATGGGTGCATAGGCTTTTGATACAGTCCTGATGATTGGCAGAGGGCAGGTCGGCTCAGTGCATTCTGGGATACTGTATAAAAACCAGGCGCACATGTGCTGGAGTCTTTGGCTGGAGAGCGGAGTCCCGGAGGGAGGGGGTGGCTGCCTCCTCCTCTGTAGAGGTGCCATACGGTCGCAGGAAGTCCTCCTGAGGGCCAGAGGAGTGGTGGAGAGGAGCTGAAACTGGAGGTGCTGGAGAGCTGACCAAGAGGGGAAACACTGGAGACCCTGGAGCTACAGTATCATGAGTGCAGGGACTCGTGTCAAAGGGCCTGACCTGAGGGGGGCCACCCCTGATAGTAAGACAGTCAGTGGACGGTTGTCAGCTGAAGAAGAGAAAGAGGATACTAGGGAGAGTGTCCTGAAGATAACTAGTTGTTCACCAAGTCATCTTAAGGATAATAGGCTTATTCCACATTCGTCTGAAGTGGCAGGATGAATCAACAGCCTGGCTGTTCCAAATCTATAGTAAAGCAGAGAAGATAGGAGTCTTCAATCACTGTGAATAGTTAAAGTTGGAGTATCCCACTATTTCCTTCTCCTATCCCCATTTTACAATAAAACACAAAAACAACCAAATACCCCTGGACTGATTATTGGAGTGTGAGCCAAGGAGAGAGAGAGAGAGAGTGTAGTTTTGAATCCTTGCTACTTACTTTTCACACCGGTCCAATAGGGAGGAATATTGGACAGTGGGAAGAAACCTGACACATGAGCGCACAGGCGTTTGATACAGCCCTGGTGATTTGGCAGAGGAGAATGCCTCAGTGCATGCTGGGATACTGTATAAATGCCAGGAGCACATGTGCTCGGGGTCTTTCAGCTGGAGAGCGGAGTACCAGAGGGAGGGGGCGGTTGCCTCCTCCTCTGTAGAGGTGTCATGTGGCCCCAGGTAGTCGACTTGAGGGCCTAAAGAGCTAAAGAGGAACTGAACCCAGAGGTCCCGTGGAGCTGACTAGGAGGGGAGACACTGAAGGATCTGATTCCGCAGTACAGTGAGTACAGACCTGTGTCAAGGAGCCTTACCTGAGGGGGGCCACCCCGGCAGCTAGAAGAGTCAGTAGATGGACATCGGTAAAGGGGATGCTAGAGAGTATCCTGAAGAGAATGTGGATCACCAAGTCTGTTGCTGGAGAAAGAGCAAGGAGACTTAACCCTTTAAATACATGTGGCAGTATGGTTTAAGAAGTGTGACTACTTCCACAAGTAACTTGGTGAGGCCAAGTGAGAGTTGTCCTTATCCAATGTACATAGTTCCAGTTGAAGTATCCCACTATTCCCTTCTCCCATCCAAGTTCCACAATAAATACAAAGAAACCAACACCCCTGGACTGTTTTTTTGAACAACAAGCCATTGTACGTAAGGTTGAATGTGTGAACTGTACCTTAAGTGACTATGTGCTGGTAATTAGAGAAGGCCCAACAAGTCATCATAAAGCAAGCCCTACAGGGACAGTGCTTACACAACAGTAAGAGACTTTTTAAGCATAATAAAAAAAGAGAGCCATGGTATACTTGATATTTTAGAACAATTGATTTAAAAAAATGTGAGTTTAGTGGTACTTTAAAGGAGTTGTAAAGTCAGAATGCTTTTTAAATTAATGCATTCTATGCATTAGGATAAACAACCTTCTGGGTGTAGCAGCCCCCCCAGCACTCCCTGATACTTACCTGAGCCCCCTCTCTCTCCAGTGATGTCCACGAGTCCCTCAGCCGTCTGGGAATCTCTCTCCTGATTGGCTGAGATACAACCGCGGTGCCATTGGCTCCCGTGGCTGTTAATTAAAGTCAGTTAGCCAATCACTTAAGCCCCGGAAGATTTTACCCCTTCCTGACCAGGCCCTATTTTGCAATTCGGCACTGCGTGACTTTAACAGACAATTGAGCGGTCGTGCGACGATGTACCTAAACAAATTTGATGTCCTTTTTTTCCCACAAACAGAGCTTTCTTTTGGTGGTATTTGATCACCTGTGCGATTTTTTGATCATGCGCTATAAACAAAAAAAGCGACAATTTTGCAAAAATAACAATATTTCTCACATTTTTTTATATGAAATTCCCCCCAAAAAAATGTAAAAATCTAAATTTTTTAACATTTTTGGCCAATTTGTTTTCTGCTACATATGTTTGGTAAAAAAAAATCACAATAAGCGTATTTTGATTGGTTTGCGCAAAAGGGATTACGTTTACCAACTAAGGGAAAGATTTTTGTCATTTTTGTTGTTTTTTTTTTTTAACGAGTAATGGCGGCGATCTGCGATTTTTTTTTTGCGGGACTGTGACATTGCGGCGGACAAATCGGACCCTTGACTGACATTTTTGACACTTTTGGGGGTACCAGTGACATTACTACAGCAATCAGTGCAATAAATATGCACTGTTACTGTAAAAATGACACTGGCAGGGAAGGGGTTAACTTTATTGGGGAAGGAGGGGTTAAGTGTGTCCCTAGGGGCGTGTTTCTAACTGTGCAGGGATGTGGCTTTACATGTAACAGCACAGATCAACGGTCCTACATAGCAGGACCGTATGATCTGTGCTGTTAAACAGGGAAGAATGACAGGCGGCTTTGTTTACATTAGCTGCCTGCATTTCTCCCTTCACAACGGACGATCGCGAGTGACCGGTGGACATTGGGTCCGCCGGTCACTCGCACGGAAGGGTCCGTGAACGAGCCGAGGTGGGAGCGTGCCTCCGGCGGCGCGCGCTCGCCCCCTATTGGCTTACAGGCTAGTGACGTACCCATACGTCACTTTGCCTGGCCGGGGCTGACCGCCGCAGTATATGTACTTGCGGCGGTCGGCAACCGGTTAACATAAAAGTCTACCCCTATCTGCACACAACAGGGTTGCATTGGTGCTTGGTCTTTGTTTTGTATCCTCCTCCCACGTTTTTGGCACTGCTTTTGGACTTCCCATCAGAAGTCTTGTGTACTCAAATAGGATTTTTTTTAGGCTGTTTTGCTCACCATAAAATCATTTTCCCCAGAAATTTATTGGAGGACACTGCTTTCCTGTCTTCTTTTTGTGTTGTTAAACTGTTGTCACATATAAAGGATAGCGAAACTCAAGTACAAAAATTTATTATATCACAGCTTACCAGTCTTAGATGTGGTGTTTGCAATAATATTCTTCTTTTTTTTTTTGCCTATATACATTTTCTTCAAGTACTAAAAAAAACTTGTTGAGCCTGCCAAAATTCTATTTCCTGACAGACTCCATGGCAGCATACGTTTGGGTAGTCCCGCCTCCACTCCTACCCTATAGGACCCCACTCCCATAAATCCTTGCTCCCTTTCAGCATCCGTGTTCTTTTTTTGTCCTCCTCCATGCACCTGTTTGGTGCTGAATTCCTACGAATATGGTCGTTTTATATGACGCAGGGTCGTTTGGAGTCGGCAGGACCTGTTTTCCTAATAAGCCCTTGCTGCTGCGGGGTATGGGATGGGCAAGTTGAAGAGGAGCCGAGAAAGTGCCTGAAAAAGCGGGCTAAGTAATGGCATGGCCGATGACCCCGCTGTGGTGGTTGGCCTCATTGTATTGCCCTAACGCTGGATTGGATGTCCTCTGGCTCTAAGGTATCCCTGGTGTCTAGTGCGACTGGAGGGGTAAGTGTTTTTTCTTTATTTTATCCCTTCTGTGTACCTGGTGGTCTAGCGACTGCCTGGTGGTCTAGTGTGCGGCTCCTCGTTCCGTTCATAGTCTTCCTGGTGGTCCGGGAGGCTCTGTGAACACCGTGGAACGCTATGCGGTCCATCCCCGGCGTCCTCGGTCGCTCTGCGCATGCGCGCCGACTGACCGAGAACGAGGCTTGGTTCGCGCATGCGCAGTAGCGGCGAGTGCCGATACTCGCGCATGCGCAGTTCGCCGCGACCGTGACGTCACGGCCGGCGCCGAATTTAAACAGCTGTCAGTTCCACAGTCGGTGCCCCGGCCCCGTAGCCTGTTCCCAAGAGCTGACGCTCTAGATTTCAGGTATGTGGGTTTCCTTTATGGGGGTCTTCATTTTAGGCCATCTTGGGATACTTATATGCCTTATTTATTCCAGTGGTTCCTTTTTCCTTATGGACCCGTCACCGCTCCCCTGTGACCAGCCCTCTCTTAGGTGAGTGCAGGGCTCAATGAAGGGGGGGAGCAGGATGTACGGATGGGCACATTACTGTATTGCCTTATGTGTTTTCCTTTTGCAGCTCCTCTTCTAGGACGGAACAACCGCAGGACACGCGGCAGGACCGCCATGCTAATCCGCAGCATCACCGCTCCTCCTCCAAACATGGCTCATCCAAGTCCAGATACCGTAGTAAAGACCGGTCACCTCCCAGGTCTTCACGCCAATCCAGCGAGACTAAGTGCTGGGGCTGTGGTATCCGTTTACTGGACGGTGGATCACTATGCGATTCCTGTTATTCCCGTGCATCGAATAAAAGGGGAAGATCTGACCAACAACTTGAGTCTATGGTCAAACGCATAGTCAAGGATTCGCTGGCTGATTTTAATAAACGTCAATCTCCAGCGCCAGAGCCATCTGTATCTCCAGTTAGAGAGACCACTAGCGGAAGAGCCCTTGAATCCTCTGAACCTAGCCATCCCTCGGTATTCGAGTCTGATAGCGATTCGGATCAGGATGAACCAAGTTTAGGATTCTCTTTCAATTTGGTTCCACCTTTAGTAAAGGCCGTCAGAGAAACTTTAAACTGGGAAGATCCAGTAGTTTCGGCCCCGAAGCAGAGAAAGCTCTTTAAACAGCTGAGCAAGGAACGGCTGAATTTCCCGTTTATTCCTGAATTAGGAGAAATCATAACGGAAGAATAGAGCAAGGTGGAGAAAAAGAATTCTATGATCTCAAAATTGGCCAAGCTCTATCCATTCAAGGAAGAGGAAGTCAGACATCTGGAAACTCCTCCTCTGGTAGATGCGGCTGTCATGAGGCTAGTGAAGCACGTAACTTTGCCTCTTGAGGATACTGTCTCCTTCAAGGATCCTCTTGACAGGAAAATCGACACGGATTTGAAGCGTGTCTATCTTTCAGTAGGTGCTGCCTGTAAACCGGCTTTGGCCCTGGCTTCTTTGTCCAAAGCCATGGAAGTGTGGGTGGACAATGTGGATGATTCCCTCAGAAGCTTCTCCGAAGATGCAGCTAAGAACTCTCCTATCGAAGAGTTGAAACTGGCCTCAGCCTTTCTGGGGGAGGCGTCTATTGATGTTATTCGCCTGTTAGCCCGGGGAATGCTATCGTCCGTGACGGCGTGCACTTTGGTTACGCCCTTGGTTGGCTGATCCTGCTTCTAAGCAGGTGTGGTGCCGTATTCCCTTTGAGGGTTCGTCCCTCTTTGGGAATAAGTTAGATAGCGCCATTTCCAAGGCTACTGGCGGTAAGTCGGGCTTTCTCCCCCAGGATAGGCGTCTTCTGGGTCAGAAGAGGCCACCTCTTAGAAGACAAAATTCTGATCGTGCCAGGGAGGCACGTAGTTATAGGCCAGGAAGGGAGTTTGGAAGGAACTGGAAATCCAGTCTTCCTTTCGGAAAGGCCCCAAGTCCAATCCGTCTGGGGATAGAGACACGACGAAGTCCTTTTGAGATTGGGCCCGCTCAGGCCGGTCAGGTGGGAGGTCGTCTCTTTCACTTTCGGCAGGTCTGGGCGGCCTCAATCCGTGATACTTGGGTCGTCAACACGGTCTCTGCAGGTCATTCTTGGACCTTCACCAGTATTCCCGGAGACAGATTTTTTCCTACCTTCCTTCCTCGGTCAGGCGACAAAAGAGAGATTCTCTTGTCTTACGTAGACTCGCTAGTCACTCAAGGAGCAGTGGTTCCAGTGCCAGAATCCGAAAGAAGATTCGGAGTGTACTCTCCTCTGTTCATGGTGCGCAAGAAGAGCGGCACCTGGAGACCAGTGATAGATCTGACGCACTTGAATCGCTTCATCAAAGGAGAAAAATTCAAGATGGAGACTCTATTCTCCATTCAGCAAGACGTTCAACCAGGAGATTGGATGGTCTCAGTAGACCTGAAGGATGCATACTTCCACGTACCAGTGGCAACAGAGTTTCAACGATATCTGAGCTTCTCGGTCGGCCAGCGTCATCTACAATTTGTATGTCTCCCCTTCGGGCTTTCCACGTCGCCTTGTACCTTTTCGAAGGTCTTATTAGCGGTGGTAGCCTTGATAAGACTGAGAGAGGTCCGTCTTTATCATTACCTGGACGACCTCCTTCTTCTGGCCCAAGACAAGTCTGTTATCCTGGAACATCTGGCTCTGGTCATCTCGTCTCTAGAGAGGTTCGGCTGGATCCTGAACAGGGAAAAGAGCCATCTGATTCCCACTCAGTCCCTGGTCTTTTTGGGTGCGCTGTTCAACACCAAGAACAGTA
Organism: Pelophylax lessonae; assembly: GCF_965119305.1. Taxonomy (NCBI): domain Eukaryota; kingdom Metazoa; phylum Chordata; class Amphibia; order Anura; family Ranidae; genus Pelophylax; species Pelophylax lessonae. Next base: position 549,730,535 of record NC_138771.1, on the reverse strand, counting down.
CCATCTCTCTGCCAGAAGAAAAGATTCCGGTAATCAGGGACAGAGTGTCTCTAGCTTTGTCAGCATCACGTCTCACAGCAAAACAATGCCTAAGGGTAATTGGCACCATGGTGTCGGCAGCCCCTATGGTGAAGTGGGCTCTCTGGAGGATGAGGCCTTTTCAGAGGGGTTTCCTTCAGCAATGGAACGGAGTCAGCAATTCCCAACGAATTGTGATAACCGCAACAATGAAGAGCTGGCTTCCGTGGTGGCTACAGCTGAAGAATTTGAGCAATTGTCACTCCATAGCCCCCATATCTTGGGTGATAGTGACATCAGACGCCAGCAACACCGGATGGGGCGGTCATTGCGGAACAGAGATGGCACAAGGGAAATGGGACTTTCGGTCTTGCCAGACGGTGTCCAACATCTTGGAACTACGAGCGGCCTTTCAAGTGTTACTAGCCTTCAGCCACCTCATTCGGGGCACCTCAGTCATGCTGAGGTTAGACAACACGACTGCAGTAGCCTATGTGAGGAAACAAGGCGGAACTCGCAGCGCATCCCTGCTTCGGGAAGTAGAGCCAATAATGACCTGGGCTCAGGAAAACCTGGTCAATCTGTCGGCAGTTTACATACCAGGGGCTCAGAACACACAAGCAGATTTCCTCTCGAGAACACAACTCAACAACAACGAGTGGTCTCTCTACGAGGATGTGTTCAGCTGGATCCTGTCCTTGGAGTTCATCCCAGAGGTGGATCTATTTGCCTCCTTCAACAACAGGAAGTTGCAGAAGTTTTACTCGAGGGACAGAGATCCCAGAGCATTCGGGGTGGATGCCCTGACAGATTGCTGGAGGTTTCACAAGGCTTATGCCTTTCCCCCTGTACCAGTCATCTTTCAATTCCTGCGGAGAGTCCAGATGGAGTCAGTCAAAGTGGTTGCAGTAATCCCGTTCTGGCCCAACAGACCGTGGTTTCCCCTACTGTTTCAACTGAGCTACCACGACCCAGTCCCTCTTCCTCTCAGGACGGATCTGCTGTCCCAGGGCTCCATCCTTCACCCATGCCCAGCCTCTCTGCACCTTCGGGTCTGGTTTTTGAAAGGGGAAGGCTGGAAGCGTTAGGATGTCCGGAAGTAGCCATACCAACTCTTTTGAGTGCCAGAAGACAAAGCACGAATAAAACCTATGAAAGGATTTGGGCTAGGTTTACTTCCTTCCTAGAGTCCAAAGGAAAGTCCTGGTCATCTCCTTTTGTGCAAGATATTCTTTCTTTTCTTCAACCAGGATTGGAGTTGCCTCTTTCAGTAAGCGCCCTACGAGTACAAGTCTCAGCCATATCTGCTTTCACAGACATTTCCTGGGCTGCACATCCTTTGATCAGGCAATTCTTCAAAGGGGCAGTAAGGCTAAGGCCACAGAAGAAGCTTAGATTCCCCAAGTGGGACATGCCTCTGGTCCTTGATTTCTTATCATCGGTTGGCTCAAGTCTTGAAAATCCTATATCAGTGAAACATCTCACCCTCAAAACGGTCTTTCTGGTGGCCATCACATCTGCTAAAAGGGTGTCAGAGATCCAAAGTCTGGGAAGTAAGGAACCTTTTCTGACTTTTTTCCCGGATAGAGTTGTCCTCATTCCAATGCTGGGAGCAAGGCCTAAAGTCACTTCGGTTTTTCATGAGAACCAAGAAATTGTTCTCCCTACTTTCAATTCATCGGCCGAATCTCCGGAAGTCCATCCTCTGGATGTGGGCAACACGCTCAGACAGTACTTGGAAGCTACAGCCTCTTTCCGGAAGACAGATTATCTATTTGTCCTATTGTCTGGGAAGAATAAGGGTATGCGTGCTTCCTCAAGATCAGTTGCCTCCTGGATAGTAGAGGCGATTCAGTGGGCTTATAGAGAGAAGGGCTTGGTTCCTCCTAAAGCGGTGACTGCACATTCTACGCGTGGTGTCGCTACTTCATGGGCAGCTTCAAGACATGTCGCTCCGGATGTGGTCTGCAGAGCAGCGTCTTGGTCGTCCATTCATACATTTATGTCTCATTATTGTGTTGAGCCGGCGGCTCTTTCTTCTGCTGGTTTTGGTGCTCAAGTGTTATCTGTTGCAGGTGTTGATTAAAATTTATCAGCATCTGCCCACCCAATTGTGTTTTGGCGAGTTATTTCCCAAACGTATGCTGCCACGGAGTCTGTCAGGAAAACGGAAAATTTATATCAAATACTTACCGTAATTTTCCTTTCCTGATGGACTCCATGGCAGCAGGAGTCCCCTCCCAGTTCCTGAGTAGGCTAGTTACAGAACACGGATGCTGAAAGGGAGCAAGGATTTATGGGAGTGGGTTCCTATAGGGTAGGAGTGGAGGCGGGACTACCCAAACGTATGCTGCCATGGAGTCCATCAGGAAAGGAAAATTACGGTAAGTATTTGATATAAATTTTCCGTTTTTTCTTAAAACTCCCAGTGCACTGTAATGACAATTTTATCAGCTTTCCAAGAACACCTCCCCCATATGTTACGAAGGCAAGGAGGTCCTGAATGTGGGTGATAACAATGTTCCTCCATAGATACAGTATGGTATGTAAGCACAGTTGCCCCTGGACAGGAAGTGTGCTTCTGGTGCGATCGACAGGTGAAAATAAATGGAAAGAAAAGCCTGAAAAAAGAAAATGAATGCAGACATCACATCTAAGGAGTGATAAGCTGTACAATCTTGTATCTTCCAGTGAACAACTGGAGAAAATAATTTTACATTAAAGCAGATCTAAATCCAAGAACAAAGAACAAAAATTAAATATACTGCAGCTTACCTTTACTTAGATGTAGTGGCTGAACCTTCTATTTTTGATACTTTCTTTTCTTTATTTCCTTTTATTTTTTTATGTATTTTATTAATGACGGGAATTGTTCGAGTTTATATACACTTTAAGTATAAGAACAAAATGCATTTTGTTGTATTATTTATTGAAGGACTTAAATAGAAACTTGGCCAAAGTTTTTTTTGGCCCTACTTCTCTTGTGGGTCAAAGGAGTGAACTTAATTTTGTTCTCCTGTGACCCAGAATCATCTGAAAGCGGGATTTAGCACGCTGTCACCTGATTTGGTGGAGCCACTTTAGGTTATGAAAGGATCCTGACTATTTTTCTGGGATCCACCCAGTTGTCTGATTACCAGCTGGCTCAAGCTCTCAGTGTGTGGCAAAGTGCTGAAGCCAGCTGTGCCCTCTCCAGCTTCGTGTCCCAGTGAGTGCTGAAGGGGTAGAGTGGAGAGCGATAACTGACAGTCATTGCTCTCCACTCTGAGAAGACTGAGAACTGATCAATCTGCAGTCATGTGATTGCTCAGTTCTCAGTCTTATGCCCCGTACACACGTGCAGATTATCTGAAGACTTTTGTCTGCAGACTTACCTTTTCTATGTAGTGCAAGGGCCTGCCGGATTGCATACAAATTGAAAGTGTTTAGGTTTGACCTCATATTATATGGTTTTGGTAAGTCTGCAGACAAAAGTCTTCAGATAATCTGCACGTGTGTACGGGGCATTAGAGCTGACATGGGACAGCTGCAGCATCACACTGAAGCTGCAGCAATGTTAGTGGTGCCTGCTGGTGGCTCTGTGGTACTCTTGGCTGATTGCTGCAGTTCCAGTATCCCCAATCAGAGGTCTCCTAGAGACCAGCAGGCCCAATCAGTTCCAAATGGTCTCAGCTGCTAGCAGGACATATAATGCTTCTTCCACTAACACATCGAGCCTCAGTATATTGGCTGCTCCTGCTTTGTACCCTGTGTATCGTGCTGCTGCCTGACTTTGTAGCTATTTACTTTTGATCTTACCCTGTATCCAGTATCCTGCTGCCTTGTTCCCATCCCAATTTTGTTTCCCCCCTCCTCATCTGCTCCCTGTTCTCCCATGCCTTGTGTGTATCTCATTTAGGCTCCATTCACACCTGAGCGTATCACTTTTAGGCATTTTTCAGGTGTTTTTCAGGTATTTTTTTCAAGCATTTTTTTCAGGTGTTTGGAGGCAGGCATTGACATCTAACGAAATTGCCTGTAATCTGCCAAAAAAGAAGCTCATGTACTTTTTTGAGCTTTAGGCTCCGTTCACATGTAGGTGTTTTGGGGCGTTTTTGAGGAGTTTTTCTGCTCTAGGATCAGCTCTCAAAACGCCCAACAAGACAAATCCTATTCATTTCAATGGCCCCTGTTCACATCTGAGCGTTTTGACGTTGTAAGCAAAACGCCCAACGCTCAAAAAAGTACATGAGCTTCTTTTTGGGCAGATTACAGGCGTTTTCCATTGGTCTCTATTCAATCTAAAAACGCCTGCACAAAAAACGCCTGTAAAAACGCCTGTAAATCGCGGGAAAAATCGCAGTAAAATCGCAGTAAAAACGTGCGAAAACGCTATGCTCAGGTGTGAATGTAGCCTTAGGCGTTTTGCTTCAGGCGACAAAATGCTCATATGTGAACTGGCGCCATTGAAATGAATGTTTTTTTTCTTGTTGGGTGTTTTGAGACTTCGGAGATTAAAAATGCTCAGGTGTGAACAGGGCCTTATACATTTGTATAAATATAGTTTCGTTTGGTTAGGATTGCTGGTTAGGCATTTTGTTATTTAGTTTTGCTTTTCATGTATTCTCATGTTTATTGCTTGCTGGCATGTAGTTATCTTACCTCCACTGTAAATATTTCTCACTTTAAAGATATATACATATGGTCTGGTCCCAGTTTCTTGGTGTAGCTACCTTTATCTGGTCTTCCAGCTGCTGATTCCTAACAAGCATTGAGGTGACTGTGTTTATTTTTTTCTAAGTCCATACTTCTCTACATTCATGCTTGTTATACTCACTGTGTAACCTAACCACTTGCCGACCAGCCGCCACAGATATACAGCGGTAGGTTCCTGCGAATCGCCGCACCCGTACAGCACCTCACGGGAGCACGCTCCCATTTGACAGCGAGGGAGCTGATCTGCGGGGCTGGCGGTCGCGATTGCCACCTGGCACCCGCGATCGCTACCCGTGGGGACAGAACGGCGATCTGCTGTTGTAAACACAGCAGATCATTGTTCTGTCAGCAATCAACACAGAGCTCATGTGGTCCTCCTATTTAGGAACACATGTTCCTGTGTTGATTCCATGAGCCCACCCCCCACAGTTAGAAAGCACCCCCCAGGCATACATTTAACCCTTTGACCGCCCCTGGTGTTAACTCCTTTCCTGCCAGTGTCATTAGTACAGTAACAGTGCATATTTTTAGCACTGATTACTGTAGTAATGTCACTGGTCCTCCCAAAAGTGTCAAAAATGTCAGTTAGGGGTCCGATCTGTCCGCCGCAATGTTGCAGTCCTACTAAAAATCACTGATCACCGCCATTACTAGCAAAAAATAAATAAATAAAAATGACATAAATCTGTCCCCTAGTTTGTAGATGTGATAACTTTTGCGCAAACCAATCATTTTTTTTTACCAAAAATATGTAGCAGAATACAAATTGGCCTAAAATTATGAAAAATTTTGATTTTTTTATTGGGAATGTTATATAGCAGAAAGTGAAAAATATTGCATTGTGTAAAAACACTGTGTGATCCTGTATGCACAGATTCCCCCCCTTCCTGCAAGTTTACTCTGGGCAAGTCCAGATAATCACAGTAAGTGTAGTTCAGCTGCACATGCTCAGTTTGGTCTCTATTGCTCGGAGAACACTTTCTGGTTTTAGCTGAGCTATTCAGGTCACATGGTATTAATGTCACACATGTGGGCGTGTATACAGATTCTAAATGACAGCCCAGTCCCTCCCTCCTCCTCCATGCCCAGTAACTAAAAAAGAACACAGTGGGTGGGATGTCACATCTTAATAGACATATTCCGACAGAGAATTAAGGGTCTTGAAGCCTGATAGGGCAATTGTGGGAGAAATGAAAACTCCTCCTACAAGATATCAGCACTTACTGAGACAAGTCACAAGATTGCTGTAATTGCTATATACAGCTGATGAGAAAAGGTATTTATCAGTTTATATTTACTAAAATAATTGAATTTCCATTGTATTTTGGGAGACCAGATATAGTGAATGCAAGATCTGGGTTTAGTAACACTTTAACTTTGATAAATAAATAAGAGCCAGTGGGATACAGTGCCATCTGCAGGAAGAAGACTCTAAGTACAAGCAACCATGGGCATGGCTCCATCTTGTGGCCTAAGCCCTCAACTGCCTAGCATCCAAAGAGGGAGAAACGATCTTACCTAACTTGTGAGTTTGAAAGACCTTGTTTTTAGATCTTTTATCATGTAGCTGACTCGAAGACAGATGGGATATCCTAGATCCTTGTAGTCTCCCCAGTTCATCCTCGTGGCATAGTTCTCAATTCACCTTGACAGTCGTGCTTTATTGCAACAGTGGTAAACCTGCACAGTGCTTCCTACTGTGCTGGGAACTACACGACAGATGGTTGTGACCTGTCTGCCACAGTGCTCAAGTTTCAGGCCACAGAACACCGGTGTGCTATTTCTGTTAACAGGTTCCATGCTCCTTAGGGATGACTGTGCTCAATCAGTTGCAGGGCTGTGCTGCTTTGGGTGTACGCCCTATCCCCTGTCTGCGTTCCTCAGTTATTGCTGTCTCTGCAGCTGCTTTGAAGATCCGTGGAACCCTAATGCCCTGTGTTGCATCAGTACTAGGAGAATGGGTCACAGTAGATGCTGCACAAGGTCCCAAATCTGGGATAATGTGCCCATGACCACCATTTTTGCTATGGTTATTTTGTCCTCTTCTCCTTACAGCACTTCTTGGCTCTCAAAGATTGCAGAGGAGGTACAGGAAATGGACAGAGCCTCTATGTTCATGGCCAGCATCCCTCCTGGATTGGAATGGTGGGGAAGTGCTTGAAAGGTGAGTTGTCCTTTCAAGAGAAACCGTCTTTTTGTCCTGAATGGACTAATATTCAGATTCACCAAACAAATGAGCTTAGCTCCACCCCCTGGCTATTATCATCAGGCAGCAGGCGTTGAACTCCCAGCTGGGCTCCTGTCAGCTCCAGCTACTTGATACTTAAAAAAGTTAACGCTGGAGTCTATACATAATACGCAAAGTTTATTTATTAAAAATCAAGTGGTCCAGTATACAACAGAAAGCTAATGCATTTTGGCTTACAAATCCTTACTAGCTCAGAGTTAGCGTGGCTAACATGGTACACCTTTTGCCGATTGCTGTTGCCGTTTGTTCCATACTAACAATCAGCCTGCTGCCTTGACCCTGCTGTATTGGAATGCTTATGTGTTTGAGCTCCAATATGATACTATAAAAGCAATTTTTAAAAAACAGGACTCACGATGGCGGTGTGCGTTTTTATCTCCCGGTATCATACCACCATGGAGTGGACTGCTGAGCAGTGATCGTTTTCCCCAGTGGAATTCAAGTTTGGAATCTGTATTATATGTGTTTATGGTCGTTATAATCTATGGCCCAAGTGTTCTGGTAAGAGGCGCTTGGTAACTACTACTAACTGGTGGCCGAATCCATGTTCCTTTCTTGCACTAGTGACATTCCGTGAAGGATTACTCACTGTGGTGGGACTTCTTGTTCATAAATGCACTATAGATATTTTAAGGATTGATATATGAATTTACATATGAACAATTAGCTGTACTTTTGCACTTGATGGTCTGATTCTTTGCACTTTTCTATTTGATGAATTGGCCTTTTGCACTTTATGTTTGATTTTTTTTTTTTTTTTTTTACTGATTGCACATTTGCACTTTACAACAGTTATTTGTTGGGATTATATGCACTTATTATTTATAAAGCTGCTTTTTTTTTTTTTTGATTACTAACTGGTATCAGAGTTTAAAGCAAACTGCCTAAAGTGATTGTAAAGGCTTGTTTTTTTTTTTATATAAAAATAACAAACATGTTATACTTATCTGCTCTGTGCAGTGATTTTGCACAGGACAGCCCGGATCCTCCTCTTCTTGAGTCCCTCTGCGGCTCTCCTGGCCCCTCCCTCCTGTTAACTGCCCCTACAGCAAGCAGCTTGCAATGGGGGCACTCGAGCCGAGCCAAAGCTCAGTGTGTCCATTCAGACACGCAGCAGCGGTTTGGCCCTACTCCCTCTCTCTCCTAATTGGCTAACTGACTTTGATTGTGTCAGCTAATCAGGAGGAAGAGTCCTGGATAGCCAAATGGACTCGTGGACAGTGCTGGATAGAGATGGGCTCAGGTAAGTATTTGGGGGGCTGAGGGGGGCTGCTACCTACAGAAGGCTTTTTGTCTTAATGCATAGAATGCATTTAGATAAAAAAACATTCTGCCTTTACAATGACCTTAATTTCCTATGACCTAGCATTCACTTGGATTTTCACTTATAATTTGTCATAGCTCAGTGTTAGCTTTCTGCTATAAACTGGACCACTTGATTTTTATTAAATAAAATCTGCGGATTATGTATGGACCACCACATTAACTTTTTTGAACATCAACAAAATATTCAAATTCTTGAATAAGTCCACTGGTGACTCGTTTTCTTTACTGTAAATGTAATATAACTCAAAATACATACTCACTAAAATACACTATGTTTAAAAAAAACGTATTTCCTGGTCCAATTGCTGCATGACTTTATTTACATTTATTCCCAGGAGCAGGGCAGCTATATATCACCTGAACCAAAATAAAATCCGTATCTAATTTTTTGAGAAATTTTCCTTTGCTACAAAAATTCTGCCTCCTCTCCCTCAACCCTACCAGGTACAGCAGTCTGCTGAAACGAGCAATACTGCACAAATGCAGGTACCACTTATCTGCAACCATCCATTAACTGCTTTCTGGGCACCACTCTGGGAACTCCTCTTTGTATAAAGAGGGATTTCCCTTTATCCCCTCTTGGAGCTAAGTGGTGCAACCAGCCATTTACCTGCCCACTATGAGAACCTTACTGACCCCTGAGGATGTGGCACTGGATGGTGGCTAAACTTCATGTAGGACATAGTTGCTCGTGTTTTGTCAGTATTTTTAAGTATGTTTATATATCTGACAGGTCCCCTTTAAATGTGCCCTCTGATTTCTGTTCGACCATAGAATATACTGACCAGCTCTAGAATATCATTTTTTGTCTTCCCAAAAAGTACACTTTTTCTTCACTTACTTGATTCTATTTTCACCACAAGATGTCACTGGAACTTCAATAACAATGTATTTCCACTGTTTCATTTGAATACTTGAAGACATTTACCTTTTTGCTTCCCATATACGAATATACAAAAAGACAGCTTAAAGGTAGTGCAGGTATATTAAGAGCTTTAAAACTCAACTCCAGGTAAATTTAATTCTTGCAGTAAGGATGTGCCCACACTGCGAGGCTTAACTGCTCGTTTTGGTATAGAGCTACTGGCAGGATCATCAGAAAGACCCCTTACTCCAGAATCAGCTAAAAGAGTAGAGAAAGTGAAGCAAATGCTTGCTTGTGCTGAAGAACTTCAGGTGACCTAGCTTATGTCCCGAAAAGGGTCCAATGGGGGCCATCGGGCATATGGGCCAGGATCGAGGACCGGAATGCTGCATACAAGCACTGGATTGTCCAGTCACTACAATCTTGTGTTCTCCTGGTCAAGGCAGGTTACGAGAACTCCTGGTTTCATCGGAAGATTCAAAAAAGAACTGCACTAGAACGGGATCTGGACTACCCTACTGGACTACTACTACAACACATTGTTGATATCATTGAGGCCTCCTGCCCACAGTGGGAAACAGACATGGTTTGGGACTACATGCATGTCCCCAAACCAGAGCAGGAATCTCATAATCAGGAGGCCTGGGCCCGGTTTCAGGAAATCCAGCAGGATTGGAGCCAGGTGCGGTTCATTTACAAAGACCGGGTAATGATTATCATGCCGGATAGCTAAAGCAGAGCTATTCAGTCGCTACCAAGAAGCCTAGCGATGTTTTCTGTTAGACTACACAATCCCAAGACGTACTGTTAGAGTGACTGACGCAGGATTCCAGCCTGAAGACAACAGGGATGGATGGCAGTTATTGCTGGCAGGGCCCGTTGATAGGGGGGGACTACCAGTCATCCTGTAGGGGGCCCGGGCACATAGGGGGGCTCCAACAGCAGAGGGAATCAGTGCAGTCAGGCAATTACAGAAGGAAGCCCTGTGTGGCTCTCTGCAGCAGCTGAAAGCCATTTACTCCCCCTCCTGTCAGCTTTCAGCTGCTGCAGGGAGAGACACAGACACAGGACATCATTCCTGTAATTGCTTCTCCGACACCGATTCCCCCCTCCCTGTTCTGCCTGCTTCTAATCCCCCCCGTGTGCCCCATTTTCACTGTGATGCCCCCCCCATGTGCCCCCTTTTCACTCTGATTCCCCCCGTGTGCCCCCTTTTCACTCTGATACTGCCCCCTCCCCTTGTGCCCTCTTTTCACTGTGATGCCCCCCCCCCATGTGCCCCCTTTTCACTGTGATGCCCCCCCATGTGCCCCCTTTTCACTGTGATGCCCCCCTGTGTGCCCCCTTTTCACTGTGATGCCCCCCCTGCCCAACAGCACTGCAGGCTTCCCTGTCCTGTAACAAAAAAATATAAAAAATTGTAAAAAAAATAATCATGATACTTTTTTTTTTCTTCGAATGTAAAAGCAATTAAAAAATTAGATAATTCACACGGGTTCTCCATTATGTTTGTGTTCACTAATAATGATTTTATTGTATTTTTAGTGAAAATATTGTCTTGATAAATTGGGGGGGGGGGGTGGCTGCCAGGTAGGCTGTACGGGGCCCCAGATTTCTAACAGCAGGCCTGATTGCAGGAAGGGGAGATGAGTGGCCCTTGCCTTTGTTTCTTCATGGTCTAGTCGAGGCCAGTTCACCCACTTTTCTTCTAGATGTGCTCTTCCTGGAGAAAAAACTTGGGCGAGGCCTAGAACTTTGCTTCACTTTGTTGCTATGGAGGGGCTCCTCCTTACTAAAAGTATTCCAAAGACTCTTGCATAGACCAAAGTGCTTTATTTTGTTTCTGTTAGCAGGATTATAACCCCCTTCTGAGAGAATATTTAGCCAGTTTACGTTAGTGTGAGAGTTGTGTTTCCTCTCTGTTTTTGCAGGATCGTCATTGACGGCTGTCCCCCTGCTCAAGCACTGGACTTTGTCATGCACTGATGTCTGGAAAATTCAAGTTCCTGCTGGGAGGGCTTCCTTTTAGGGGGAGGTGCTCTTTTGTTGGTAATTTACCATTTGTCTGTATATATATTTCTTTGGTTGATGTTTTGCTAGCTGCAGGGAGTTGTTAGTTGTTGTAGTTAGGATAACTGTACATATACCTTCATTACTGTATATATGCCAAATGTGTATATTGCTCACTTATTTGTACAAAACACCCTTCTAAGTTTATTCCCTTTCCCCCTTGTGTTTTTCTTATGGAATGCCCTTGCTCCTTGGGGGGGGGGGGGGGAGCTATTTTTTCCCCAGCCAGGGGACATGGCTGGTTTTAGGGGGGGGGGGTGAGTGTAACACCCCCTAGTGTACTAATAGTATTAGTGCAGGCAAATTTATGTAATGACTCATGGTTAATTTGTGACATTGGGTCAGGCTTATTACAGGTCAGGATGGATGGCTCCATAGAGACAGGTCTCTGGTACTTCCCCTTGGATCTGGAAGTTTGAAGAAACTTCTAGAAGTTAGTGGGCAGAGGCCAAGAGGGCTGATCGACATACTTAAGGAAACTTGGCAAATCTCCAGGTATATTGTCCTGGCAGGGTAGCTGAGCCAGCCATTAAATATGGTGGAGCCTGGCCAGCAGGGGAGTCAGGTGGAAGATGGAGCGCTGAGGAGTCTGTTGGTGGCCTAGGAGGGACTCCTGGGTCTGGGGGGCTCTGCCTCCAGGCTGGGCTCAGGCTGTCTTGAAAAGATCCTGGCAGCATTACGGTTAGGAAAGGCATCTTGCCTAAGGAGCAGCAGGGAGCAAAGAGGACATAGTGAGAACATCAGCACACAATCAGGGATTCACAAGGGGAGAGACTGCCACATGAAGCCAGCTTTCAGGAGGACAGTGTTGTGCTTAACCCTTCCTATCCCTTGCCCTGGGAGATCTTAGGAGCAGCCAGGTAGGCTGGCAGACAAGCAGCCAGGAGGGTTGGTAGTTCCTGCCGACAGTAGAGCTGCGCATAATACAATTAAAAATGACCCCCACCTACCAGTATAAATCCTTCTTAGTACAAATCCCAAGCAACAGTCCCAATCTCCCCCTTCCCAGCTTAATCTCTGAGCACAGACCATTTCAGTACAGACCTTCCTTAGAAGACACCCCTTCCCACCCAACCTTTCAGTACAGACCTCCCCAATATAGATCCTCCCTCCTAGCCTAACCTTTCAGTTCAGTCTCCTTAGTATAGTCCCTCCCAGTACAGACCCCCTCCCAGCCTAACCCTTCAGTACAGACCTTCCCACCCCAATAATACAGATCCTCCCTCCCAGTCTAACGTTTAAGTTCAGCCCTCTCAGTACAGACTCTCCCAGTACGAACTCCCCCTCCCAGCCTAACCCTTCAGTACAGACCCCCCCACCCCAATAATATAGATCCTCTCTCCCAGTCTAACCTTTCGGTTCAGTTCCCTCAGTACAGACCCTCCCAGTATGAATCCCCCCTCCCAGCCTAACGCTTCAGCACAGACACCCCCAGTAGAGATGTCAACCCCCCCCACCCCTTTCCATTGCTCTAAACTGTCAATGTCAGACAGGTAGAAGCGGGGCTGCAGTGCCTATGATATTAGTACTATAGCACCCCTTTTGCCTGCCTGCTGAACAGTGACAGTTGTATGATGCAACCCAAAAAAATTTACAGGCAGCGGCCAGCACCCCCATAAGCATGTCACTGGTCAGCAGTGACTATAGATGGCTGGTGCAGGCACATCTACATTCCTGGATTGATTGTCCTCCACACCCAGGTGGGACATATACTCACTGAACCCTCCTGCTGCTAGTCTGGTTCACTGTACTGGTGTAGTGTGAAGTGCTTACACATTCAGAACAGGAGGAAGAACGGCCCCCTGCCAGAGGAGGGAGAGGATCCAACATGTTAAAAAAAATTAATGGAAGTCCCAGGATGGGACGTTTAAACAAAACCATTATACAAACTAAAATCCTGACCAATTCCCCTCATTTTTTATACCCTTCAATGCTTAAAGTAACCTTTAGCACCTTTCTTATCCCAAATGGCACCCTAAAAATGTCACTGTCATTCCCAATAGTAATAATTATTGTTAAAAAATTACACACTCTTGCCCCTATGTGATAGCACTGGGGCCTGGTGATTCACAATTTAGGTTACAAGCATTGCATTGGGGTAGAGGGGAGACAAAGAAAAGGGCCATATAAATGTAATCATGTGTTTTTGTATTGTGATGTATTACTATATCTTATTACTATCTGATTTATATATTTGCATAAATATATTTTAATTACTGTAGCACTACCCTTGTAGGGGTTGCAGATGACAGGGTTCCCCACTCCAGTCAACAAGTACCTTCCACACTTTCTGCAGACACAAGGAACAGTCTTTGAGCTTTGTTTTAATTTTTTTTTTTATTTTTTTTGCAATATACATTTTAATTGAAATATGCAGAAAGAACATTACAATCATGTACAGAAAAATGATCACAGAGCAGTGTGAATTAGAGTTAAGATTAGTACAGAGCTTTGTTTTTATATTTTATTAGGGGGCAATAACTTGGATAGCAACAAAACCAGGGACAACTTCCTCCTTATGTACAACTCTGATTGATTCTTCTCAGGGTTGGCCCAAGACATTGTGCTGCCTGGGTCCAAGAATAAAATGCTGCCCCCCCCCCCAAAAAAAATCCCACCCAACAAAAGGCCCCCCACATCCATTATTTTATATAAATATAAAATTTAGAAAATATTATGTATACTGTTATCTTCTTCCATAACTCACCACCGGAACGGTCCACCAAACACCCATTGTCTGTCCTCAGTCCTCCTATCACTACTGTGTCTGCCACCACCCTAGAAGATCCAGCCTGCATTGCGTGAGATGGAGTGTGCTGATGTCTGACGTCATTGCGCACACCATGTGATCATGTGAGGGACGTTCCCCGGAGGAGACGCTCTGCCTCATCATACTTCTCAGTTTGCACTACGGGCGGCAGTAGGAGATAGGAAAATGCCACCCGTAACACACCGCAAACTGATGACACACACAACTGCTGGAAAAAAAAACCTTGGGAGTCAATTTGCTGCCCCTCTCCAAGTGCTGCCTGGGTCCGATGGACCCAGTGGGGCCCATGGTAGGGCCGGCCCTGATTCTTCTCCTTTACTCTGTACAACTTGATTCCTCTCTTGGAAGATAACAGTCTCTGTTAGAAAAGCAAAAGCCCCTTAAGGATACGGAACTCTCAAGTCCCTTTAGAAAGCAGCACAAAGTGTTGTGAACTGCATCCTGGAATACCTCCAAATCCCTTGTAAACACTGATCCCAGTTCCACTACTGCAGGAAATGCCAGCCTGCCTGGCTGCTTCTCCACCAGTCCACCCGACTAACTCTTTACCAGTCTACCTGATTGACCAGGAGATCTCCCGGGGCAAGGTTAAAGAAGATTTAGGCGCACTGCTATCTTCCAGAGAGACCTGCTACTTGTGGCAGTCTCCCCTATTGTAAGTCCCTGCCCATGCTGCAGTACTCGCACTGTCTTCCTTGCTCCTGTTGCCTCTCCAGGAAGACTCCCTCCAAACCGCTCCTGTTGTCAGGATCCTTCCAGACCAGCACCTGAGCTCCAGTCTGAGGCAGAGCAACCTCCCCCCCCCCTCTCAGATTAGGTGGTGCATCTCAAGGGCCACCCACAGTCCACTCAGCACTCCATCTCTATCTTCCAACCCACTCCCTTGCCAGCATGACTCATTCATATTTAAGTGTTGGCTTAGCCCCATGCCAGGCCCACTGCCCAGGGGATTGTGTAAACTTCCCTAAGTATGCAGAACAACCCTCCTAGCCTTCACCCTCCAGTTTCCAGAACGTACTCTAACTTTACAGAACCAGGGTAAGGCACCGGAGAGTTATCTGTATGAGTCTTCCAGCCCTGACCTAAAGTAAACCCATGACCCAATTAAAGACTCAAAAGTGTAAGAAGAGTCGGACATACATTTTCCTGCACTCACACTAGTAGCACACTAGAGGGTGTTACACTATTATGGCAGAAATATTTGAAGCCAAGTCAACAGGTAAACAGATTCATTGACTATCATTTTTAAGCTGATAGAGGAATACTCTGTAAAGGATGCATGTAATGTCCAAAACTGGAGAAAAAATTGAAGTGGGCAGAAAAATGTAGTTATTAACCATATTGATCAGTCAGGTTTTATTTGTTATCCTCCAAAAATAAGCAATATAGTTGGTCACTTTGGGAAACAGCTCCACATTTGATTCTGTTTTATTTTCTCTAGTTTTTTTTTTTTTTTAATAGATTCTTTAAATATTGTTGTCCTGTTTATATTAATGTATAATTGACATCTGTTGTCAAACGTTAGCAATTAATTTTCTGTAGTGGCACTGCAAGGCCAGAAGAGGGCAATGTGTGCCTATTGGAATGTAATCTGCACAGCTAGGGATGGCAAGGACAGGTTAATTTTTGTTTGATAATGTTGAGCCTCATGCATTAAACCTGGAGGTGAGGAAAAGTACAGGCATTGCTCACAGCAGCCATTCTGTTTTTTGCTTTTATTGTCTAGTCTACACTGCAGCAAAAGCTGCTGAATTCTAAGAGACTTCTCTGTGCAGTTCTTCTAGATCAGTGGTGGATAACTTGAGCAATATAGAGAGCCTTAAGTGCGAACTTCGACACTTCCAGAGGGCTGCATAATGGCAGCTCATTTTTGTGTGTTGCGGTCCATTGCATTGATTTAGGCAACCCAAAGTGAATGGCACTAACGCACCTCAACAATCAGAAATGTAAGCCCTGCTGCACTTTTCTGCAGTGCACCACAACTGACAGGGAATAGAAAATGGGAAAAAAAATTAGCCCCATTGTTGGTATCAGTGGCATTATTAGTAGGGATCGACCGATTATCGGCCCCACCAATATATCAGGGGCCGATATGCACTCTCCCCGATATATCATAATTGGCCCCTGAGGTTACCGATATTGCTGTACCGAAGTGATGCCTGCAGCTAGAGGCATCAACCCGGTACCGGTGTCCATAGCCGACGGTCGGCTGTCTTGTAATGATAACCGATGCGGCTGAGAAGCCCCTCAGCTCTCATTACAAGGAGCGGGAGGGGATGCCCCCCCCTCCCGCCGCCTTCCGCGGCTCGCCCGGGTCTCCGGTCCTACCTGCGCGGCCACCGAACAGAAGACCCGATCAAAGCCGCATTCGGCTCTGATCGGGTCTCCATGTAAAAAACCCGGAAGTGATGTCATGACAGTGCTGAGGAGGGGTTTGGGTTCTTTTAGACCCTCAGATCCCTCCACAAGGAGTACCTGGAAAAAAAAATGTTTTACATGTCCGAAAATATCGGCAAATATCGGCCGATACCGATATCCAAAATATCAGCATCGGCATTAAAAAAACTATATTGGCCGATCACTAATTCATAGTAACTTCCAGTACTGGTGTCGTTGGCTGTGTGAAAAGGTGCAGCGTGATTCGGTGGCAGAAAACAAACAAACAGGCCCAGCAGAAAGGCAACCCAACCAGGAGCACTCACAGGTTGTAACAGCAAAGTGGCAGTAGAATGGGGGACCAAAGGTGCCGACAGCGTCTGTCTCGAGAAGCCTAAATACGCCCAAATGGGAAGGCTTCCAGGAAAGATGGTGTGTTCCTGCACTTTCTCTTCTGCTTTGGAACCTTTCCTTGATGCTAAGCACAGTCCCTGACAGACGGGTGACCTGTCCCTACTCTAGCCACTCGCAAAATGATTGCCAAACCTGGGACCCAGGGTCCTAAATAGACTCTGCCTGACCCAAGATGCCTGCCAAAGTCACATGGGGTGCCAGCATCCAATCAGATATCTGCCTCACTGCGCCCAAGGAAACTATGTTCCTCTCGACTGCCCCCTCTATCTGCATTGCCCCTGCGGACGAGTGCCACCTGCAGTGGAGAAAGTAGACTTCACCTGCCTACAGGTGTAGCAGGAAATCCCCAGCATTGTTTTCAATGACTGCAATATTATCCCAAAACACTGGTGTCAATGACTGCAATAATAACTCCCAACACTGGTGTCTGTGGGTGTAGTAAGGACCTTCCAGCTATTGTTTCAATGACTGCAAAAATATCCCTGAGCAATGGTGTCATTGTGTGTAGCAAGAGACCCCCAGCATTGGTTTTGATGACTACAATATTAAATAATATTATTTACCCCCCATCTCCCTACTGGTGATCAATGTGGTCAGTAGTAGTAACATGTAAACAAAGCTGCCAATTTGAAAAACAAAAGTGCCCAAAAGTTGCTAGACCCTGCCCAGAATATGACCAGCCACACACACAGAGGTGACAGGATGAGTTTTGAGCCCATGACTCCAATAGAGTATGGAGATAGTGCTTGGCAACAATGAAATAAATGTAGATTATACAAGATGGGCCAAATGTAGGCAATCATTACTTCTACATTATAGATTATTATGCATTATAATGAGAACGCTCGTCATTTTCTTTTTTCAGTACAGGGCTACCTTGACAACACCTTCCCCCAGACAACGTGGTAGCATTAAAAGGTCAGCACATTTACCTGACTTGACACCTTTGGACTTCTTGTTTTGAGGGGTAGTAAAAGATAAGGTTTTTAAGAAGAAGCCCCACACAATGGGCAGACTGAAGGAGTTCTCACAAGAATTTACGTAAATTGATGCTAACCAGAATTTTTGTTTTGTCGAGGGCAGGATCCAAGAATGTTTGAATGTCGATGGAGAACATTACAAGCACCTAAGAGATTAAGTGAATAACAAAATTAAAACCGTGCTCCCTTTAAAAATTAAATCATCAAGAAACAGCTTAAGATATGAAAATGTCCATACATAACCACCAAGGGCAAATAAGGTGTTGCAGAGATCTTCTCATGTGACTCCACACAGCAGGGTTGTGCTATCTTCCACCACCATCAGGTAGATATCCTACTCACCAGACACAGGCATATAGAATGCATATTGGATCATTGAGGAAAGATTTCTCTCATAGAAATAGATGTTCCCCAGTAGCACTCCAATCCAGTCAGATGATATCTTCAGAGTGGTGTACCATAGGAATAGGGAAAAGACCCTTCATAGGGTAGTATTTTAACCACTTTAAGACCGGAAGGATTTGCCCCCTTAATGACAAGGCCCTATTTTGCGATTCGGCACTGTGTTACTTTAACGGACAATTGCGCAGTCATGTGATGCTGTACCCAAATGAAATTGCTGTCCTTTTTTTCCCCACAAATAGAGCTTTCTTTTGGTGGTATTTGATCACCTCTGCGATTTTTATTTTTTGCGCTATAAACAAAAAAAGAGCGACAATTTTGGGAAAAAAAATATATATTTTTCACATTCTGCTATATGACATTCTCAAAAAAAAATGTAAAAATCTAAATTTTTTAACATTTTAGGGTAATTTGTTTTCTGCTACATATTTTTGGTAAAAAAAATCGCAATAAGCATATTTTCATTGGTTTGCGCAAACGTTATTGCGTCTACTAACTACGGGAAAGATTTATGTCCTTTTTAATGTTTTTTTTTTTTTTTAGTTCTAATAATGGCGGTGATCTGCAATTTTTTGTGGGATTGCAACATTTCAGCGGACAGATCGGACCCCTAACTGACATTTTTGACACTTTTGGGGGTACCAGTGACATTACTACAGTAATCAGTGCTAAAAATATGTTTACTGTTACTGTAATAATGACACTGGCAGGGAAGGGGTTAACCCTATGGGTGATCAATGGGTTAAATGTGAGCCTAGGGTAGTGATTCTAACTGTGGGGGGGGGGGGGCATGGCTTGGGAAATGACCATAGAGACATGTGATCCTATATGGAAGGATCACATGAGCTCTGTGATCATTTCAAGGAGAAGAGCGGTCGGCTGTGTTTACAACAGCCGACTGTCCTTCTCCCTCTGCGCGGGAGCGGTCGCAGGTGTCAGGCGGCAATCAGGGCCGCCTGACCCGTGCATCGGATTCCCCGCTGCCGAGTGGGGGCGGAAGTGCGCCGCCGGCGGCACACGCTTGCCCCCTAGCTTCCCGCGCGCGACCGACGTAGACCTACGACGGTTTGCGCAGGAGGGCCATCCTGCCGCAGTAAATAGGCGGCGAGTGGTCGGGAAGTGGTTAAAGCATTTATTGATTGCACACTAGTAAAAACACTTACAAATGTTGCAGATCAAAATGGACTTATTAACATGGCAGGGGCGAAGATTTGCGTTCCACCTGCGTTTCAAGATGGTGGAAGTGACCTGTCACGTAGATCCCACCCTTCTCACGTAGATCCGGCATTCAACATATATATATGTTATTTGTTCAATTTGTCACAATTTTATTAACAGTGATTTGTAAATTTCACAAATTTTATATTTTTTGTACACGTGTGTTATCTGACACTAAATCATATTGCTGGGTTTTATCCAGAGTTCGCAGGTAGAGGGTATTTAACATAGGAGATTAAACATTGTCACGGTGTGGGGGACAGATTTTTAGGGAGGTTGCATCAAGAAACTATACATAATGTTATCAGCACTCTATATCTAGTTTTTGCTGTGTTCTCAATACCTGTAAAATAAAATAAATGCTAACAAAACGAAAAATACATACGGTAAATAAAATGAAAAGAAAAGAAATGCCATGATCCGATAAGTACTATGTAGCTACTTTTGGCCCACTCTATATAAATGGCTCTTCCTCTTAACATTTTGTAAAAAATGTCTTCTGGAAAGTAGGAATCATAATTACTATCATCTCTGTGTCATACATCTGGAGTGTAATTCTTAATACATGGAAATCTGCTAAATCTAAAATGTTAATTTACTGTCTTTGACAAAGGTAATTCTGAGTTCCGCCTTCTTCCTATAGCAGCCAAGAGAAAACAGAAAGTGGAAGAGAGAAGAAACATGGTCCTTATGTGTGAATGAAAGCTTTTTGTAGAAGCAGGCGCACAAAGCCTACAAAAACAAACACACGTTTGTGTAAATGGCTTTTTAAAATGCTTGAGAGCATTCTTTTATAATATGAAAAGGTTTGATTGAGGTAATAAGATGTTTGAACATGTTCTATTTAGAGGAGAAAACTTGTGTTTGAATAGGTAGTGAAAACCCTTTTTCTCTAAATTGAGCCCACTCAAGTTGTGCCTGGAGCAATGCCTACATTACCCCAATGGAAGAATGAAGACGGCACCTACCCAGAAATTAGGGATGAGCTTCGAGTTCAAGCCGAACGTAAGTTCAATTTAAACATCGCTCATTCGATCGTTCGTCGAATGACGAACAAATGTGCTTCTTCGCGGGACATTTGAGTTACCCATAATGCGCTGCACGCGCGCCGCTCGTGCAGCGTTATGTGATTGGCCAAAGCATGCACCCTGACCTCATGCTTTGGCCAATCAAATGATCTCTGCCATGATTGGACTAAAGGCAGGCTTCCTTTAGCCAATCATGGCTTAGGGGCCAAGTACACGCCCCACACTACATAAAGGCTGCTCGCGCAGCCGCAGCGTGTAGTTTCATTGTGCGGGCGATGAGACAGGGACAGGCACGCGATTCAGGCAGGGCAAGAGTAGTTTTTTTGGAGTGTGTAAGACAGTGGAGAGACATTGCTAGCAGTGTAGGGAGGGCTAGGTTCTTGTGTCAGGTAGGGACAGATTGATTTCATTACATCATATAAGACAGCAGAGAGACATTGCTAGCAGTGTAGGGAGGGTTAGGTTCCTGTGTGAGGTAGGGACAGATTTATTTCTTTACATCAGGTACCAGTCAGAGTATTGTTCATTGATCAGTTGTGGAACATTCTATAATATTCACGGACCTATAGGGTTCTAGATCATTTCAGATATCAGTCCGTGTATTCATTGATCAGTTGTGGAACATTCTATAATATTCACAGACATACAGGGTTCTAGATCACTTCAGATATCAGTCAGTGTATTCATTGATCAGTTGTGGAGCATTCTATAATATTCACAGACCTATAAGGTTCTAGATCACTTCAGATATCAGTCACTGTTTTCATTGATCAGTTGTGAAACATTCTATAATATTCACAGACCTATAGGGTTCTAGATCACTTCAGATATCAGCCAGTGTATTCATTGATCAGTTGTGGAACATTCTATAATTATCACAGACCTATAGGGTTCTAGATCACTTCAGATATCAGTCAGTGTATTCATTAATCAGTTGTGGAACATTCTATAATTATCACAGACCTATAGGGTTCTAGATCACTTCAGATATCAGTCAGTGTATTCATTGATCAGTTGTGGAACATTCTATAATTATCACAGACCTAATTGTTTATAGATCACTTCAGATATCAGTCAGAGTGGTCCGTTGTGGAACATTCTATAATATTCACAGACCTATTTGTTTATAGATCACTTCAGATATCAGTCAGAATATTCATTGGTCAGTTGTGGAACATTCTATAATATTCACAGGCCTATTTGATTATAGATCACTTCAGATATCAGTCAAAGTGGTCAGTTGTGGAACATTCTATAATATTCACAGACCTATTTGATTATAGATCACTTCAGAAATCAGTCAGAATATTCATTGGTCAGTTGTGGAACATTCTATAATATTCACAGGCCTATTTGATTATAGATCACTTCAGAAATCAGTCAGAGTATTCATTGGTCAGTTGTGGAACATTCTATAATATTCACAGACCTATTTGATTATAGATCACTTCAGATATCAGTCAGAGTATTCATTGATCAGTTGTGAAACATTCTATAAGCATCACAAATCATCCATCTATAGGTTTATAGATTACATCCGATATCAGTGAGAGTATTATTAATCGGTCACTTGTGTACATCTATAACCACCACAGCTCATCTATAGGGCTATCAATTACATCATATCAGGTCATTGAGTATCTATTGGTCAATTGCGTATACCCTTTATTGATCTGATTCAACATAATGTCCGAAAGGCCAACAAGGAGAGGCCAACGCTCACAGGCCACAAAAAGAGGACAAGCAGCCTCTCTGACCATTGTGAAAAGTGGTGGTCACAGTCGACATAGTGCATCCTCTGCAGGCGGGGCACGCCCGTCCTTTATTTCCAATGCTGCCTGTGCTATTCAGCCACAACCTGTGAAAGAGTTGGTGGAGTGGATCAATAAGCCGTCTTCATCCTCCTCTTCCTCTGACACCCACGCTCCTAGTAGTTTGCCTTCCACTGCAACTGCCAAAGTGGCCCATTCCACAGGCTCCTTCTCAACAGCTACTCCTTCAGTCGCCCCACCATCATGCATGGAGGAGTCACCTGAACTATTCGATCATAGTGTCAGTGACATGCTCCTGGAGGATGCGCAGCAATTTGAAAGCTGTGATGTTGTTTCCCAGGTTGATGAAGGGAATAACGTGAGCCTACAGAGAGGGGGTGACAATGACAGATAAGAGACCAGCAGTCATGTTGCCACAGCTGAAGCATATTGCCAAGTTTGCTCCAGTGACGAGGAGGGAGGGGATGATGGGGATGATGAGGTCACTGACTGTACTTGGGTGACTGACAGGATAGAGGAGGAGGAGAAGGGGGAGGATGAGGAGGACGCACAACTCCAACGAGGCAGGATGTGCTCCATGGGCCGCCATAGCAGTAGCCAACCTATTGCGTCACAACACAGAGCTCCACAGGTGCAGGGTGCTGCAAAATCCCTGCGGACTCCAAAAAGTTAATTAGTGTGGGCTTTTTTCAGCACCTGTGCAGTAGACCGCAGCGTTGCTGTTTGCAGCATCTGTCTAAAGCAGATCAAGCGCGACTAGAACACCAGCCACTTGGGCACCGCATGCTTGACAAGGCATATGACGACCTGCCATGCATTCCGTTGGCAACAGCACCTGAAAGAGTCACCAGATCAAAACAAGCATACATTACCTTGCTCCTCATCTGCGATCTCTAACCCTACTATACCTCATGCCTTCTCAAATATTAGCATTGAGAGGGATGATGGTATAGCAATGAGTGGCACAGAGACTTGCACCCAATCTGCTAGCAGTGCACCACCACTTGATTTGAGCAGCAGGCAAATTTCCCTACCCCAGTTGCTGAACCGTAGGAAGAAATACTGTCCCAGCCATACACATGCTCAGCGTCTTAATGCTAGCTTGGCCAAATTGCTAGAATTATAGTTGCTATCTTTTCAGCTGGTAGACTCTGCTCCCTTTCGCAAATTTGTGGAATGTGCTGCACCACAGTGGCAGGTCCCAAAAAGGCATTATTTTCACGTAAGGCCATTCCGGCTCTCTACCCTCATGGGGAAGGTAGTGTTTTTGCCTCATTAGACAAAGCGGTCAGCAGAATGGTGCACTGCTGACTATTGGTCCAGCTGGCATGGACAGGGACGTTACATTTCTTTCATGGCGCACTGGGTAATTCTGCTGGCAGCTGGGAAGGATGCAGGACAGGGTTCGGTGCTGGAGCTTGTTTTGCCACCACGCCTCCAAAAAGCTAGTGCTGGTTCTGCCATATCTGGCTTCTCCACCACCTCCTCCTCTTCCTCCATGTCCTCTTCTGTGCAATTCTCCTCTGCAGCAGCAGTGCTCCCTAAGCGTTCAAGGGGCTACGCAAGCAGTCAGGCTAAAAGATGCCATGCTGTGCTTCAGTTGGTCTGTCTAGGGTATAGGAATCACACCGGTGCAGAGATTCTGTCAGCTCTGCAAGGGCAGGCTCAGAGATGGTTGACGCCACAACAGCGTGAACCAGGAATGGTTGTATGCGATCATGGCACCAACCTTCTCTCCGCCTCCGACAGGGACACTTGACACATGTTCCATGCTTGGCACATGTTCTGAATCTGGTGGTGCAGCATTTCTTGAGCACATACCCGGGCTTCCAAGATCTCCTTAGGCAGGCCAGGAAAGTCTGTGGTCATTTCCGCTCTTTGTTCAATGCCAGTGCTCGCTTATCTGACATTAAACGTGAATTCAACCTGCCCACCAACCGCCTCATTTGTGACATGCCCACCAGGTGGAACTCAACGTTGGCAATGCTGCAGCGGCTGCACACGCAGCAGAGGGCCATCAATCAATACCTGTGTGAGTATGGCACAAGGACAGGGTCAGGGAAGCTTGGCTTTTTTTCGCCATGCCAGTGGCCTTTGATTAAGGATGCATGCATCCTCCTGTCACCATTTGAGGAGGCCACTCGGATGGTGAGCCGGGACGATGCATGCAACAGTGACACTATCCCGCAAATCTACCTGCTGGAGCACACGCTGCGTGGAATCATGGACAGGGCACTTGAGGCAGAACAGTGGCAGGAAGAGGAGGACTTCCTTTCCTTACATGGCCCCCTTTATGCAGATATAATTTCTGCAGGGCCACAAAACACACAGGAGGAAGAGGAGGAGGAGGGTGAGGATTTAGGCAGCATGGATGTAGAGGAAGAGGATAGCATACAGCAGTCTTCAAGGGATGGTTTTGATTCCCCAGAAACCACAGGAGTTGTATGTGGTTGGGGAGAGGTTGCTCCTGCTGACAATGTCAAGTGACCCAGAGAACTCAGAAGCTCATGCTTCCTCCAACTTACGTGTGGACTCCCTGATTCTGCAAAGCCTGCGAAAGGACCCGAGGATTTGTGCTATCAAGGGGAGGGATAATTACTGGTTGGCAACCCTTCTTGATCTACGTTACAAGGGTAAAGTTGCAGAGCTCATCCTGCCTTCGCAGAGGGAGCAGAGAATGAAACATCTTGAGGAGGCCATGAAAAAAAAATTGTGTACCGCCTTTCCGGACACTGGGAGGTCAACATTCTATGGACGTGTTTCTGAGGCATCATTCAGCCAGAGAAGGAGCGGTGGAGAAGGCGGCCGGCTGACCAATGCCTTTAAACAGTTCTTTTGTCCTCAGCAGCACCCAGGGCTGTTAGGTTTAAGCAACCATTGCCAGCCTCTCCATCATATGATGATGATTATCTAGGTGCAAGAGCTGACTTGGAGACCTTTGCAGCTGCGCATCCACTGGCTTACTGGGTCTTGAGGATGGACCACTGGCCAGAACTTGCTCAATATGCAATGGAGCTACTGGCCTGTCCTGCTTCCGGCGTGCTTTCCGAACCGACATTCAGTGCTGCTGGAGGTTTTGTGACGGACAAAAGAGTGCGTCTGTCCACAGATTCTGTTGACCAGCTGACTTTTATCAAAATTAACCAGTCCTGGATCAACAAGAGCTATCAGGCCCCTAATGCTGATGTAACTGATTGAATTTGTTAGGGGTCTGCCATCCCTTGAAGACTGCATATGCTGCCTATCCTATTCCTCTACCTTTTATTTTGTTAGCTTCCAACCATGTTTTTGGTTTAGGTCCCTACGAACCCCCAAGGCCTAATTTTTCTGCACTTGTATGACAGGTGCATACAATTGAACTGTCATTTGTCATTTTTAACAGCAGGCCCTGTCCCTGAGCTAACTGTGAGGGGTTAGGGTGTTCAGGCACCACCAACACCAAAGGCCCAATTTTTGGCACTTGTAAAGCACATGCGATTTCAAATTTGCATGGAATTCTTACCAGCAGGTCCTGTTCCCGCACCCAGAAAGAGTAACTGTGAGGCCTTGGTTACGGTGTTCAGGCACCACCTACCGCAAAGGCCCAATTTTTGGCACTTGTGTAGCACATGCGATATTAAATTTGCATGTAATTCTTACCAGCAGGTCCCGTTCCTGCACCCAGCAAGAGTAACTGCGAGGCCTTGGTTACGGTGTTCATGCAACACCTACCGCAAAGGCCCAATTTTTGGCACTTGTATAGCACATGCGATTTCAAATAAAGAGTTCCCTTACATTGTAAGGTGAGATTCTACAGACGCTGATGTAAGGGAGAACCCTGGGGACTCTGATTAAACACTGAGAACTCTGATGTATGGAGGAAAGACTGCAGACTCTGGTAAAAGGCGAACTCTAAAGTAAGGGGGTCTCTGGTGACCAGAGCCCCTACTTACATCATAGTTCCCAGCATTTCCCTTTAATCGGGATTCCAAAAGCCCCCCTTACATTGAAGTATGCAGGGTTTCTCCTTTTCATCTGAATCCACAGTGTATCCCCTTACATATGAGTTTCCATTTACACGGCAACGGGCAGCTCTGATGTAAATGGTGCACTGGGAACCCTGATTAAAGGGGGACTCTGATGTAAGGGCGGACGCTGTGAATGTTGGTTTAAAGGGGAATTCTGATAGAAGGGGGTCTCTGCTCACCAAAGCCCCCTTTACATCAGGTTCTGCAGAGTCCTCCTTACATCAGAGCCCCTTACATTAGTGTACTAACTCAGGGGCAGGAGAGGGAAGGGACGGAGGGGGAGACTCAGTCACAGACAGGCAGGGCTGAGACAAGGGGTGGGCAGAAGGTACGGCTGCCCTGGGCGCAGTGTGAGTTGTAGGGATGGGGGCGCTGCAGGTTAGGGCTGACAGAAGTAGTGACAGCGGCATCACTACATCTGTGAGACCAACACTGGAAGCTGCAAAAAAAGGAGAAGAGCCGGGAGGAGGTGTAGGTCATGCTTTTTCTCCTCCTCCTCATAAGCTCGCACATAATAAAAGGGGAAGGGGGCGCAATTTGGCATCTCTGCCCTGTATGATCTTGTTCCAGCAGTGCAGAGAGGGGATGGATGGTGAGCTTACTTACCTAGAATGGAGGCTCAAACTTCAGCATCTTTCATGCAGGACGTAGCTGTGGCTGCTAGGCTTTAAATTTCCCACCCACATTCCCCTGCACAGCACTGAGAGAGACACAGCACTGCTGGGGATTTGAGTGTGGGTGGGCAGATCCAGTTCTCTCTCCTCTCCTCTCCTGTGCGTCCATGTGGGATGGGGGGGTGGAGGTGATTCCCAGACAGGTGGCAACCCTATTCCTTACAGATTATTACCCCAGTTTTTAGAGCAAATTTATAAAATACCTAATAACCTCTGAATATAATTATTTAGATGTCCATATTAAATCTAGATTGCTTTTCTGTTTGAGTCGCCTAACAATATTAAATAATTTTCAGGTAGGTGCATGCTTGTCTTTTTTATGTCAGTACATTGTGTTTTACTAATATATGCCTTTCACATTCTGTCTTGAAAAGCTATTAACCTGCCGTCTTTATGTATGACATAAGGTCAGCTTTTGTTTTCCAGCTAAAAATGAAGCAGATGCTTCTGCGGCCCCACATGCCAGGGGATTGTCTCTAAAACCTAGTCTGCTTGTGGACCTTTGTCCAAGCCCTCACATAAACCAAATTATTGAGGTGATGAAATGCCTGCCGTAAAAAAGTGAAATTTTTGTTCCTACCAGTAAAGCTGAAATCAAGTTTGCAAAGTCGTTTCCATTGTTGTGTAGCAACAGCAGGATTATTTAACTAACACACCACTGTAAGCAGTACACCTAAGCCAGCCAAGTAACAATTTATCAGTTTATTAGAAACAAAGTTAAAAAAGGCCAGCCAGGTTGAGACCAATTGGTTTGAAGCTTCAGTATGTTTCCAAGCACAAATACAGAGTTTTGAATAGTTCTTGCTACCACAGTGCTCTGGTGTAAATGAGCCCATAAGCCCCGTACACACGTACCGATCGTCGGCCGAACGATCGGCCGTCTTTTGTCTAGGGCTGTCGTGTCTGTTGAAAACTGCAAAAGACTGCACACGAATTTTGTCGGCCAACAACAGCCGACTGCAGAAGTGATGTCATTTGATGGTTAACTTTCCTTGTCTTTTTTCTTTTCTGAGCATGCCCAGGTTGCAAATCTGCTGTCTGTCGGCCGAAATCTGTACTGACTGGCGAACAATCGGCCGTTCTGGTGTTGGCCAGCAAAAATTTTAATGCCTGCACGACATTCTGTTCAGCCGAAAATGCGCTGTCGGCTGTCGGAAGCATCATACTAACAAGCCTACAATCGGCCGAACGGTCGTCGGCCGAATATTTATGGCCGACAATCGGTACGTGTGTACGGGGCTTTAGTCTTTAGATGCCAGAATACCTACAGTCAGTTAAAGAGGAACTAAACTCTGAAAGCCAAGCAAAAAAAAACCAAAGGTAGAAGGCAAAAGACTAGTCGCCATTATTGCCCATTTTCTCCTAACTGCTGATTTTACTTTATTACTGACTTACAATGCCTTGTTCTTTACTGTTTCTCTCTGTGGAGTAGGTCAACTCAGCAGAGGAAGGGTTATACTTCCTCGTGTCAGAGCCTCCAGCTAGAACAAGAGTGAGTACTGACATCATCACATCTCACTCCAAATCTTCAGAGCTGCCTTTTTCAACTTTTTTACTCAAATGACCCCTTTAAAAATGCCCAGGCCTTGGGGAACCTGTTCTAAATCCAATTCATCAGGAGCCAGTAGGAAAAAGACCCCTTGCATTTGTGGTCAGTGGAAGAATGTGACCCTTAAAGACAGCTAAAAAGAACATTGATGTCTCTGCCAAGTGGCACTGGCCCAGGCACCATCAGATAAAATGTCAATCAGCCACAGTACCAGCAACCCTTATCAACCTCTGAAGGAGCCCTAGGGTTCTATGGAACCCTGGTTGAGAATGGATTCTTATGGAAGTAATTGGAGACTAAGCCTAGTTGGCGGGGTGAAACATGTCAGCGGTGACAGAGTCTAGGTTAAGGCTGCTTCCACTCTTTACATGAGGGTTTTGTGTGATGTGGGACCATACCTCCCAACGTTTTGAGATGTAAAGAGGGACACCTATTAACAAAAGTATGTAGGCATAGGACACACCCCTTACCAAGCCCCCGTAAAGGAGAATTTTACAAAAAAAAATGATAAGTTAAACCCACGAGTGCTTTTTTTTTACCACTACTTCCTTGATACACATTGTAAGAGGGGGGGGGGGGGTGGTTAAGGGGCTGCTTTGTAGGGTATGGGGACAAAAAAAACAATCAAACAAAAAAACAGTAATAACTTTAATAAATATAAAATTTAGAAAACAATATATACTGTTATCTTCTTCCATACCTCACCACCAGACCGGTCCACCAAACATCCACCGTCTGTCCTCCTGTCACTCCTGTGTCCACTGCGGCCACTGCCCTAGAAGATACAGCCTACCCTTAGTGAGATGGAGAGTGCTGATGTCTAACGTCATTGCGCATACCACAATTATGCAAGGGACGTTCCCCCGCCTCCTCATTCTCATCAGTTTGCACTAGGGGCGGCAGTATGAGATGAGGAAATGCCACCAGTAAAGTGCCACAAACTGATGACACACAAAACTGCTGGAAAAAAAATCTTGGGCATCAATTTGCTGCCCCTCTCAAAGTGCTGCCTGGGTCCAATGCAGCGGGACCCATGGTAGGGTCAGCCCTGACCCATTGCATTAGTCACCAGAGGTGAAATCACCGTTTTCTGAACTTTTTGTTTATATTGCATATTTTGGTGTGTGTTTTGACACCCTATATATATAATATATATATATATCACTGTTCATTTTCACTGTGGATTACCGACTATTATAAAGAATTGGACTTTCAATTTCTAATTTGTTTCTGTTTTATGAGCAAACTTATACATATTATTTTGCCATTTATGATATGTCATTTTCATATTAGCGCTGCACTTCTTTTTGTTTCACTGTTTAGAATGTATAAATTCACCTTTTTGTGCTAGCGGCTCCAGCCTCATAGCGCTCATTTGTTACATATTTTGCGTATTCCTTGATACTAACTTTGGAAATGTAAAAATGTAGAAATTTAGAAATTGGATGACAGGTTTAGCACAACTATATAGATCAGACCAAAATGATGGACAAATGAGGAGGAAAGAGGGACATAGGGACTTTGTTTCAAATCAGGGACAGTCCTTCAAAATAAGGCACAGTCGTGAGCTATGTGTGTGGCTCCTGGGGCTTCTATTGCTTCCCAATTGACTTCTATGGAGCTGAGACGAGCTCTTTCCCTGCCTGCACTCCCAAGTGCTTGTCAGCATATAAGGACCTACACTATATTACCAAACATATTGGGACACCTGCCTTTTTAGACACTTGAGCTTTAATGGCATCCCATTCTTAGTCTGTAGGGTTCAATATTGAGTTGGCCACCCTTGGCAGCTATACCAGCTTCAACTCTTCTGGGAAGGCTGTCCACAAGGTTTAGGAGTGTGTATATGGGAATGTTTGACCATTCTTCCAGAAGCACATTTGTGAGGTCAGGCACTGAACTTGGAAAGAAGGCCTGGCTTGCAGACTGCACTCTAATTCATCGAACTCATCCCAAAGGGGTTCTATCAGGTTGAGGTCAGGACTCTGTGTAGGCCAGTCAAGTTCTTCCAACCAAAACTCGCTCATCCATGTCTTTATAGACCTTGCTATGTGCACTGGTGCGCAGTCATGTTGGAACAGGAAGGGTGCATCCCAAACTGTTCCTACAAAGTTGGAAGCCTGAAATTGTACAAAATGTCTTGGTGTGCTGACGCCTTTAGAGCTTTAGAGTTCCCATAACTGGAACTAAGGGGCCAAGTCCAACCTCTGAAAAACAACCCCACACTATAATCCCCCCTCCACCAAATGATTTGGACCAGTGCAAAAAGCAAGGTCTATAAAGACCAAGTTTGGGGTGGAGGAACTTGACTGGCCTGCACAAAGTCCTGACTTCAACCTGGTAGAACACCTTTGGGATAAATTTAAAAGAACATTCCCATAGACACACTCATAAACCTTGTGGACAACCTTCCCAGAAGAGTTGAACCTGTTATAGCTGCAAAGGGTGGGCCAACTCAATATTGAACCCTACGGACTAAGACTGGGATGCATTTAAAGCTTATAAGCGTGTAAAGTACCAAGAAGATGTATACAGCGCTCAGGTGAATCTGCGCCAGCAATCCAACGTGGGTGCCTGGCTCCAGCTCGCCACTGCGAACAATGCAAACTAGAAGAGAAAGCGGCCGCACACCACAAAGGAGTTTGAATGAAGTGATATCTCATTTATTGACACATGTCCAAGTACAAGGTACAACAGGAAGAATGTAGGCACTTCATTTAAGCTCCTTTGTGGTGTGCAGCTGCTTTCTCTTCTAGTTTATAAGCGTGTTAGGGCAGGCGTTCCAATAGAATAGGGTACTAGAACCTGAAGCTGCACCTTCTATTTCTTTGTATGGGGTCATATTGTAGTAGTTAAATGAGTTGTAAAGGCAGGAAGCATTTTTTTTTATCCTATTGCATTCTATGCATTAGGATAAAAAGCCTTTAGTGTGTAGTAGCCTCTCCAGCATTCCTAATACTTACCTGAGCCCCCTCTCTGTCCAGTGATGCCAACCCTCCCTCCTGATTAGCTGAGATACAGCCATGGCGCCTGCGTCTGTCAATCAAAGTCAGTGAGCCAATCAGGAGAAAGAGGAGGTAGGACCGAACTGCAGCTCCATGTCTGAATAGACACACGGAGCTGCAGCTCAGCTCGGGTGCCCCCATAGCAATCTGCTTGCAGGGGGGGCATTCAATAGGAGGGAGGAGCCAAGCACAGGAATGAGGGACCCAAGAAGAGGAGAATCCAGGCTGCCCTGTGCAAAACCAACTGCACAGAGGAGGTAAGAATAACATGTTTGTTATTTATTTTTAAACAAAAAACGAGACTTTACAATCACTTTAACATGCATTGCATTGGGGCAGTCCATTTGTTTAAATAGGCTCCCTAGAGCACTACAACACACTAAAAAAGGTGCACAAACTTTTTTTTTTTTTTTTTTAATACAGTGCTCCACAACACATGGTATGTTGGGCTGCCATTATGAATTAATGTCACTGCAGCATCAGAACATGCACCACGCGCATTGCTGTAATGCATGCATTCCTGCAGCCCAAATTTGTGAACAGATTCCAACAGTATAACACTAGTTAGCAAAGCCTGTGCTATAACACATACTGTACAAACTCAGTGCTAAACAGTAAAGCCATGGGAAGAAGACACAAGAGATAATAACACCAACATCGTCATCAGTGATGTTTCAGAATTTACATACTAGTAGTTATCTTATGTCACAAGACTACAAGAAACCACTGAGAAAATCACAGTCACCAAGCTTTTTTTACGTTGGCATACTCCTAGGAACAGTCTAAGGCCTTGGAATGGTCCATGGAAAAATGAACACATCACATTTTCTCTAAAGTTTTGGCCTCTATGGCTAAACTAGATCACAGCACAGTAAATATAATTAAGGCTCTCAGAAGTCCAAGGACAAAGCAGAGGTATTCAAATCCATTACCTTATACTGTATTCAACAAAGCAAATGGAAATCTGCTGCCTAGAAATACTGTCACAGCACAAGAAGTTCATTTGGATAAAACTAAACAACAGAAGAAGAATTCCTCTATGGAGTAAATATTTTATTCCCTGCTAAAAAATATATATATAATTTTTGGGGGATTCTGAGTCATTTTCTAGCAAAAAAATGATGATTTTTACATGTAGCAAAGAAGTGTCAGAATTAGCCTGGATGGCAAGTGGTAATTACCATACGTGAGTAATATACAAATAATTATTATATATTGTTTTTTAGGTAATTTGCTATATTTTTAAAAACTGTACTCAAGCAGGTGGCTTAACAGACACATTACTGAAGTTTGAAGTTATAACTTCAAAACATTAATTTCACAGTAAATAGATAAATAACTGTAGCACCCTACAGGTAGGTGCTAGGTAAAATATATAGTGGGCCTTGTCTGCCTAACAGCAGGGCTGTGATTTGTTAGGTAGGGTGTCAGGACTTCCATATGCGCCTGCTGAGGGGAGAAGTATCCCCACTGGCTCCTGTGAGAGGCTTCTTATAGGGCAGTGTGGGAAGCCTAATCAGGGGACACATCCCAGCCTGTATCTACCCCAGAAGGCAGATTAGGTTGCAAAGTATGAGTATCCAGAGAGTGCTGAGTTGAGCTGAGGGGATCCGGTGTGCCGAGAGCCTGCGGAGAGAGAGGGGTCCAGCCCCAGGAAAGCCTACACAGGTCTTGAGTACTGAGGATTGCCCCTGGGGGTTAGCATGAAGAGGTAGAGGAGACCACTCCGGAAGAGGTTCTGGAATCCAGTGTCAGCTAGCTGTAAAGGGGGTGCCTAGGTAGAGGACCCTGAAGTTGTAAAGGGGGTACCAGCAGTCTGGGCCCTGAATTGTATGGAGAGTGTCAGTGAAGCGACAGTTACACAAAGTTCTACAAGATACTACCTCAAGCTGTACCAAGCGGGGCACGGTATTTAGTGACTTCCCCAGCACAGCAGTGTCAGGAGTTCTACAGCTCTCAGTCTTGGATCTACAGGACTATAAGTCAGGGATTCAACACTTCTTTGGTTACATAGAGAGTTCTCAGAGTCAGTGAGCGTTGGCTGGCACCGGCTGGCGCCAAGGAAGCACCAACGGGCATTTTTCAGTAACAAAGTCCCACGTGTAATTAGTTTGAGCTGCAAGGAGTATCCCACTCATTCCCTTCTCCCATCCCCTTTAAATCAAATAAAAACCACAAACAAAGATGCCGGAGTTGTTGTTGCTTCAGTTATCACACCCAGGGTCACAGCTCACATGGGCTGGAGAGAGTACCGGTTCTAATGGCAGACCCACATCAGGCCACAGGCCTGGAAACCTTGCTACATAACAAATTGTTATATTATCATGCCATATGTTATAATGTATTATTTTGCTTGATTAAAAAAATACCTTTTCAGCAGCAGCAGATTCTCCCTCTTAACTGTGTGAGAAAAACATTGGATTATGGGTAAACCTTATACCCATAAACCCATGTTTTTTCCTTGTAGTTAAGAGGGCTGGGCTGGAAGGGAACATTTGTCTTTTAGACACATGCCCCATTCTGGGACACTGCAGTGAGAGGAGAGCCTCCACTGCAGCATTTTTATTGGACAGGTTGGACCAATGGTGCTTTACCATTGGTCCAAGGCTCCAAGCTGTCCATTGAGCTCATTGCCTCTGACAAGAAATCAGAAGCACTGTGAGCGTCTGCTCTCAGTCTGCTGCAAACAGCTACTAACAGGCTGCGCAAGGAGCCCCCGTATCCCTGGAGCCAAATTTTGACCAGTGGTGAGGTAAGATTTCAGGTACCCAAATTTAGGGTCTCTGTGACCCCAGGTCGCCGAGCTCTGCCTCCATGACTGTACATCCCTGTAGGGTATGCATGATTTCAAATTTTTTTAAAAATAATTTGCCTGTGCTAAAAGTTCCACATTTTTATTCTCACTGTAACCCAATAAAAAAAAAATGTAAAACACAAAACCTCACAGAGTCAAACAAAGACAGGAAAGGGAATTTCCATCTATGTACTGTATTTTCAGAAGACTGGAGTTCCCCTGGGGCTGATTTTAAATATTTTTGTATTCCAGCCAGTAGATAACAGTGATATAGTGGAGGCAACTTTGGTTTCTGCAGTAGATAATGATATCCCAGAAAACAGCAATTGCTCACTTATTTTATCATCTCAAAATGGTGACACATTTTGTGTTAGTAGCTGCCCCCTAGCTTTGATAAGCCATTTCCCACACTAGAAAACCTGCATCTTCTCTGCTAAGAACCTAGGAGATAATTATCCCAAGTGCTGGCTACTTGTTAGGCCTACAGCTCTATCAGGGAACTCCTGGTCTGCTAGATACAATAAATGAACGGTTCCATCTCCTGTGGTTGACAGCCTGGTCCCTTCAAGGTAGAGCCAACCACCTGGACTTAAGGCCACTACTAAGAACATGGTTCAGACAGGAGACCCATCTCTATCAACATGCTGGCTGACTCAATTTACAAGGGGACCACTGTCTCTCACTGATCTAGGGTGCTTCCCAGGTATAAGCCACCCACCTTAGTGGGCAAGAAAGAGACTGAATCCATGTTCTTTTTTGTTCTGTTGGGAATGTGAACCAATATAATTCAGCCTTATTGATCATAAAGGAAACTCTTGATGAAGGGCAAAACATAGCTTAGTTAAACACACAGTAATCTTTTCTTAGTTGTTTAAAGTTGAGTCCTCCGCCCATGCTTCCTTTAACAAATGTCCCCCAACTCCCCTGATCTGGCCCACTCAGGGGTAGGGAGAGATCCAACATTCTCCAGAAGGGAAAGCTGCTGTCCATTGTACTATATGGCCTCTGCTTTTGAGACCCTCTTCACACCATATGTGTTGGAGCTATGCTGGCAGCTATTTCCACATAGACATGCCAAATGCCTTGTTTTCTATGGAAAAGTTCTTCTTTTCAGCGCAGTGGGCTGTGAATAACAAAGACACCGTTAATAATAGAACTGTTTCAAAATGTCACTCCTGACATTTCAATAAAGTTCTATAAAGAGAAAAGGGTTGGTGCTTTGGCACTGTGTCTCCCAGCACACACCATGCTGTTGTGAATGCGCCATAAGATATTTAAATATGCTTAACAAGCAGTAAAATGGCTACTTAAGCCCCGGAAGATTTTACCCCCTTCCTGACCAGGGCCTATTTTGCGATTCGGCACTGCATTATTTTAACGGACAATTGCACAGTCGTGCGACACTGTACCTAAACGAATTTGACGTCCTTTTTTTCCCCACAAACAGAGCTTTCTTTTTATGGTATTTGATCACCTGTGTGATTTTTTGATCATGCGCTACAAGCAAAAAAAGAGCGTCAATTTTGCAAAAATAACAATATTTTTCACATTTTTTTTTATAGTAAATTCCCCAAAAAAAATGTAAAAATCAAAATTTTTTAACATTTTAGGCCAATTTGTTTTATGCTACATATGTTTGGTAAAAAAAATCACAAAAAGCGTATTGGTTTGCGCAAAAGTTATTGCGTTTACTAACTAAGGGAAAGATTTTTGTCATTTTTGTTGTTTTTTTTTTTTAACGTGTAATGGCGGCGATCTGCAATTTTTTTTGCGGGACTGCGACATTGTGGCGGACAGATCGGACCCTTGACTAACATTTTTTACACTTTTGGGGTTACCAGTGACATTACTACAGTAATCAGTGCTATACATATGCACTGTTACTGTAAAAATGACACTGGCAGGGAAGGAGTTAACTTTATTTGCGAAGGAGGGGTTAATTGTGTCCCTAGGGGCGTGCTTCTAACTGTGATTGGATGTGGCTTGAGGTGTAAGAACAGAGATCAACGGTCCTACATAGCAGAACCGTATGATCTCCATTCTTACACAGGGAAGAATGACAGGCAGCTTTGTTTACATTAGCCGCCTGCCTTTCTCCCGCTGTAACGGAAAATCGCGAGTGCCCGGCGGACGCGCGGGGGGTCCGTGAGCGAGCGGGAGCGCGCCTCCGGTGGCGCGCGCTTGCTCCCTAGAGCCTCACAGGATAGCGACGTAGACCTACGTCGCTTTGCCTGTGAGGGGCTGACTGCCAACGTAAATCGGCGTTAGGCAGTCGGCAAGTGGCTAAAACCATCCATCACCTACTTCTTTAGTTGCCTGTATTTTAATGAAATAAATAAACAAAACCAATCAGTGCAGACAGGTAAATATAGTTAAATATGGATGGAAATGCTGGCTGGACACCGACCCGGGATACACAGCAAAATCCCAGAATGAAATAACAAACAAAATGGTGCAGCGCAAATCCTAATAATATCATATACAAAGGTAATATATATAAAAGGAAAAAGTCCCAAAGGAAAATTGAGAAAAGTCCTTAGATCCCCTTGGTGTTCACTCTCCAGCTGAGGGAGAGACAACACCCCGGGAGATTCTGCACCGTGAACCGTTTTTTTTCTGCTATACCTGACAAAAAGTACATAAGGATGCCCTTCGACCTCCGGGGAGACCTATCGTAAATGGTATTGGGTCGGTGTCTGCACGCCTGGTCTACACTTAGCAGTCCCGCTTTTCTTTTTTGCATACACTCCACGGAGCTTCTGTGAATACTACTACCTGGGGCATTTGGTATATGTTTTCTGCCTGGTCCATAGCTGCTAAGTGTTACATGCCTGTAAACCTGGAGCCCGCTGATTGATGTGGACATATACTGCGATTTTTGGCCTTCTGGTAAAACAGGGGTCAAAATATGAGGTGAGGGCATATGTGTGCTTTCTGGTGGAGGGAGATCACTGTTTGGAGTCGCTGTCTCCTACATCCTTTCTCAACACCAAGTGGATCTAAGGACTTTTCTCAATTTTCCTTTGGCACTTTTTCCTTTTATATATATTACCTTTGTATATGATATTATTAGGATTTGCGCTGCACCATTTTGTTTGTATTTTAATGAAGTAATTCATTCTAAGGTATCCTCAAAGATCCTAGCAAAGACTTCTAAGTGGGGACCTACCGCTCTAAGATTTTAGTGTCTCTGTTGTGAACATTGAAATGTTTTCTCCACAATGCCTATAGACACAGAGATGAATGAGGACTTGTTTCAAAGTATCAAAATGTTTTCGGATCTGCCTAAAATGCTTGCAACTACAAATGAAGACGTGAGGACAGCACTGGCCTCCTCAGTACATAATGGTATCTTGGAGATCAGCAAAGATACATTTATGTCATAAACAACAAAAGAAATTCAGGGCACATTGCTGGAAAGAAATGATTACAACACAACAAAGCATTTAAAGTGTCATGCAATATTTAAATCAGCACATTCTGATAGAACATCAAGGGCTGAAACAACTATCATCTGCTGCTGAGAACACCCTAGGTCATTGGGATATACAGTTACAAGGAGGAGATTGGGTTTCATCACTCAAATTGAAAGTTTCAAAATACATGTAAAAAGGCAAAGCAAACTGACTGGGCTCAGGTTTTATGTCCAGATACCTATTTCTTTCATGTTAGCTGCAAGGAAAAAAATGACAGATGTGACTTCCAGGAGAAAAAACCTTTCAGACTTTCAGACATTCCTTAATAGTGCATCCTATTGTGGGCCAATGACAGATAAATCGATATTGGCCTTAGATCCTAAACATTCCAGTGCTGATGGTTTCACAGAACAAAATATTGACAGAAGATTTAAAAAAAAATAAAAAAAAATTCATACATCAAAGTCCAAAGAAACTCACAGAATAAAAACGAGATATTGCAGAAGCCTCAGTCTTCACATTTCAAGAGCAGCGCAAGCCCAATTATATTCAGAGCAAATAATGTCCTACTATAGGCCTTACACAATTACTGTTTTACTAATATAGCAGCCAGGAGTGTGTATTATTTTATAAAGTAAGCAGTGGCTTTCACTTGGAAAACGCCTGATCACTTCCACAGCTCAATGAAGGCACTGTCCTCTCTCCACCTAACTGCCCCAACTATGTATCCTAGGACTGACGTGATGGGTGCCCATAGGTGTAATAGAAAGAGACCAGCGAGTGTTCATTTACTGATTTCCTCTCTGGTTAACGAACACAGAAGCAATGTTTATCACCTCACTTCCGGGACCCGGCTGTCACTTTCTCCAGCTGCTGTGGCCAGGAAAGAAGTTAATGGAGCACAACCTGTGCTCCTATAGCTTCAATAGACAGCAGTTGAGACATCAGGGATTTATTAGGCCCCTGATGCCTCAGTAAAGAGATCCCTTTACACCAAAATAATATCACATATCATCTAAAAACAATTTTTTTAAGTTCCCCACCCTCACGTACATGAGCACATGCAGGAGGTACACCTATGTATGGAGATGGGATTGCAAATGTTATATGTCTCTTTGAACATTGGAGCGAAAGCAGTATTTCTAAAATGTATGTTTTGAAAAATTCACTAATGCTTGTGCAAGCAGTTGCGGTGCAGCCCCATTCAGGTGAACTGTCTGCCGAGCGAGACAGGGGATGTGCACACCCCAGTTGATGGGACAGAAAAATCCAGCTTAACCACATGTTTTTACTGCCCCACAACTGCAAGCCACCATACTTCCCGCAGAAACCACCCCTTGTGGTAGAGAATTCCACAATCTTGTAGCTCTAGTCCAAAAGTCCAAGTCTTATCATAGATGGATAGATAATGACAAGTGAGATGGTGTACAGTTATAGTCCAGGGTCTTCATTAAATGGAATAGGTAAGATAGGTAAACAAATCTGATGATAGATGGAAATAATTCAGTTTTTACTCATCAGAGACCCCGCCAATTGATAGTCATCTTCGACTGGACAAACAGCAGGTCAGACTCTCCACCTCAAACGGAGCCAATTAAATATTCACTTGCTTGCTAATTGTACCATTTGGGCATTAACCTCTTCAATCGATGGGTTTAGTTATTCAGTAACAAACAAAAATATTATTATTATTAATAATGCTAATCTTGTGTTTTATATTAAAGTTATTGAAAAGTCCCATT
The DNA here is from genome assembly GCF_965119305.1 of Pelophylax lessonae. Taxonomy (NCBI): domain Eukaryota; kingdom Metazoa; phylum Chordata; class Amphibia; order Anura; family Ranidae; genus Pelophylax; species Pelophylax lessonae. Next base: position 549,691,166 of record NC_138771.1, on the reverse strand, counting down.
TTTTTTTCTATAAAAATAACAAACATGTTATACTTACCTGCTCTGTGCAGAGGTTTTGCACAGGGCAGCCCAGATCCTGCACTTCTCAAGACCCTGGCTGGAGCTCCTGGCCCCTCCATCCTGTTGATTGCCCCCACAGCAAGCAGCTTGCTATGGGAGCACCTGAGCTGAGCTGTGAACATTGTGTATCCATATAGACACAGAGCTGCTGTTCGTCCCCGCACCCTCCACTCCTGATTGGCTAACTGAATTTGATTGACAGCATCGGGAGCCAATGGCGTGTCTGCTGTGTTTCAGCCTATCCGGAGAGAGCGGCTGCGACACTTGTAGACATCGCTGGATAGAGAGGGGGCTCAGGTAAGAATTAGGAGGGCTGATACACACAGAAGGATTTATATCTTAAAACATAGAATGCAGTAAGATAAAAAAAAAAAAAAACCTTCTGACTTTACAACCCCTTTAATGTGAATGTCCATTGTTGTCATCAGGTTCCCACTCTTATTAGCTCCCAGCAATGTTTCCAGAGCTGAGGTTCAGTCAAGGCCTAGTGGGGGAAAGAAGCAGCAAAGCAGGGGTCCTGGGGGAGAGTAAAGGTCACCATACACATTACTATCTGACAATACAATGTTTTTACAAGCAACTTTTGATTATGAACTATGTAATATGAGGACCTTAATTAACTATCCAACAATTTGTATCCAAATAGGCAGGCCCTTGTAATACATAGTTGTTGGTAGATCTACAGGAGATCACACAATCATATTGTAATGCGTGGTGGGCTTGAGGCAGTCTTGATCATTTTTGCAGCAACACACCTTAGGCCTTAGATCTGCAGACTGTTGTCACTAAAGGCTATATTTTTTCAAAATACTTTTTCAATGTACCGGTAATTATTTTTCATTTTGATTTCCAAATGTAACTTTTATAGCTCCAGTGTAAAAACATGTAAAAAGATCTTAACACACCTTGTTGATATTTATCTTACCTGTGTCTACGTTCTTTTTTTTGTGTTATCTCTTACAGTGAGGGAAAAAGTATTTAGTCCCCTGCTGATTTTGTAGGTTTGCCCACTGACAAAGATATGATCAGTCTAAAATTTTTAATGGTAGGTTTATTTTAACATTGAGAGACAGAATAACAACAAAAATATCCAGAAAAACGAATTTGAAAAATGTAATACATTTTTATTTTATTATTATTATTTATATTTTATAATTATATAATTATTTATTATTATTTTTTTATCAATCTATATGAATTAATATTTGCTAATGTCTTCTTGCTTCTCCTCCCGGCCAATCGGGAAGCAGGTCCTGAGACCCGATTGGCCATGGGGGTCTTAGTGCCAGTGAGGAGGCCAGGTTTGTTTGCCGCCCCCCCAAAATATCAAGCACCAGTTGCCACTGCCCAAGTGTCTTCTATACAAGGTATCAAGTAGAGATTAGAAGCACTTTCCTAAAGGAAGTGCTCCTAATCTCAGCTTGTTACCTGTATAAAAGACACCTGTCCTCAGAAGCAATCAATCAATGAGATTCCAATCCCTTCACAATGGCCAACAGCCCAACACCAAAAAGCTGTTCAAGGAAGTCAGGGACAAGATTGTAGACCTACACAAGGCTGGAATGGACTGCAAGACCATTGCCAAGCAGCTTGGTGAGAGGGTAACAACAGTTGATGCGATTATTCACAAATGGAAGGAACACAAAATAACTGTCAATCTCCCTTGGTCTGGGGCTCCATGCAAGATCTCACCCCGTGGAGTTTCAATAATCCTGAGAATGGTAAGGAATCAGCCCAGAACTACATGGGAGAATCTTGTCAATGATCTCAAGGCAGCCGGGACCAAAGTCACCAAGAAAACAATCGGTAACACACTAAGCCGTAAAGGACTGAAATCCTGCAGCGCCTGCAAGGTCCCCCTGCTCAAGAAAGCACATGTTCAGGCCCATCTGAAGTTTGCTAATGAACATCTAAATGATTTAGAGGAGAACTGGGTGAAAGTGTTATGGGCAGATGAGACCAAAATCAAGCTCTTTGGCATCAACTCAACTTGCCGTGTTTGGAGGAGGAGGAATGCTGCCTATGACCCCATGAACACCATTCCCACCGTCAAACATGGAAGTGGAAACATTATTCTTTGGGGATGTTTTTCTGCTAGGGGGACAGGACAACTTCACCCCATCAAAGGGATGATGGACAGAGCCATGTACCGTCAAATCTTGAGTGAGAACCTCCCTCTTTCAGCCAGGGCATTGAAAATGTGTTGTGGATGTATATTCCAGCATGACAGTGACCCAAAACACACGGCCAACAAAGGAGTGGCTCAAGAAGAAGCACATAAAGGTCCTGGAGTGACCTAGCCAGTCTCCAAACCCTAATCCCACAGAAAATATGTGGAGGAAGCTAAAGGTTTGAGTTACCAAATGTCAGCCTTGAAACCTTAATGACTTGGAGAGGATCTGAAAAGAGGAGTGGGACAAAATCCCTCCTGATATATGTGAAAATCTGGTTGCCAGGTACAAGAAACATCTGACCTCTATGATTGCTAACAAGGGTTTTGCCACCAAGTACTAAGTTATGTTTTGCGAAGGGTTCAAATACTTATTTCACTCATTAAAACACAAATCAATTCATAACTTTTTTTGAAATGCATTTTTCTGTATATTTTTGCTGTTTTGTCTCCCACTGTTTATTTTAACTTAAAATAAATCTAATATGAAAATTATAGGCTGATCAATTCTTTGTCAGTGGGCAAACGTACAAAATCAGTAAGAGATCAAACACTTTTTTCCCTCACTGTATCATGCCATATATAAAGTGGTTTTATACTACTTTAAAGATTTTCCAAAGCCTTAAGAAGAGGAGGAGCCAGGAGCACCAGTGGGGAACCTCAGAAGAGGAGGTTCGAGGGCTGCTCTGGGCAATTCCACACAGCAGGTAAGTATAAATCTGTTTGTTATTTTAAAAAACAGGACTTTAGAACTTTAGACTTTAGAACCACTTTAGAACCACTTTAATTAATTCCCAGTATTAGGGTAAAAAACACTACTAACTACCCCCCCCCCCCCATCCATAAACAGCTGTCACCACTCCAGCCCTTCCCAGCTGCAGCACCGCTATCTTCTCTTCCTGTTCTCACAGGAGACACAGAGAGCAGCAGGAACCATAGGTTTCTGCAGCTGTCAGTCAAATGACAGACGGGAGTGGGGGCATGGCCTGCCAACGCTGTGTGTATCTATACTATATACACTATATACACACAGCCCAGCTCATTAGCGTGCCTGCATGGGTCTTCCCCAAGCACCTGGCTTGCAGAGTGGGCACTTGGAAGAGAAAGCTGCAGACAACGCCAGTGGGGGGCCGCTAAAGAGGAGGTAAGGGACATGCTCTATCATTGTACAGTGGAGTTCGTAGTTTTTTTGCAGTTGCAGTTTTTTTATAACCTAACCCAGCTTTCGTTTTCTCCACAACTTTATCCCTGATTGGTGTGTTCTTTGGCCTTCTTAATGCTGTTTGTTTACTAAGGTTCTAAAGTTCGTGTGAAACGCGTCTACCATTTCCATCACCTGTACCTTGTTCCTGTATATGCATGATTAAAAGAATCCTGTTTTCTATCAAGTCTTCTGGTGGTGTGCGGCCATTTCCCTCATATTACTTTGTCTAAGGTGGCGAGCCGAGGTCCAGCACCCACAATGGACTGTGGATACAGACCCACCTGAGCGGTGTGTACTCTCCTTGATGACTAATGCCCCGTACACACGTTCCGATAATCGTACGATTAAACTCGCTTACGACTTTATCGCAGGATAATCTAATCGTTAGTACACAGCTTTCGACAGCCGATCACGACAGTTGGTCCAACAAAATCCCAAGGGACAAACAGGAAAACTTCTGTCGTACGATAGCTTAGCGAACGACAATCGTTTCATCAGTACAGTATGCTTCCACTAAAAATCGATAGACAAATACCACGCATGATCGGAAACAGGAAAATAACGCAGGGGTCAGACGTATACGACATCATTTCTGATACGTAGCTACGCAAACAAACTTTTTCAGAGAATCGTACGAACAAAATCTGATGGTAAGTACGCAGCGTTGGTTTCGATTTTAGTGCCATGCAACAATTTGCGAAAGATGAGTCGTACAATTATTGGAACGTGTGTATGGGGCATTAGGTTCTTTAACAAACATCTGAGGACTTCACAGAACAGCTGTATTTATACCAAGATTAAATTACACACAGGTGGACTCTATTTACTAATTAGGTGACTTCTGAAGGCAATTGGTTCCACTAGATTTTAATTAGGGGTATCAGATGGGGCTGAATACAAATGCACGCCACACTTTTCAGATATTTATTTGTAAAAAATACTTGAAAACCATTTATCATTTTCCTTCCACTTCACAATTATTTACCACTTTGTGTTGGTCTATCACATAAAATCCCAATAAAATACATTTACCTTTTTGGTTGTAACATGACAAAATGTGGAAAATTTCAAAGGGTATGAATACTTTTTCAAGGCACTGAACTTTTTTTTTTATTTTAATAAAAAAAACATTAGCCTTTAATATCACTTTAACTTAATAACACAAAGTCTGCAGCTCCATTTACTGAAGGAAATGTATCACAATGCCCCAAATGTCTTTAGAGCACATTTTATTCCAAAGAATTGCAAGGCTTCTTTTCAGAATGTTAGGGTTGAAGTAACATACAAATAGGGCTTTTGTGCAAAATTTGCATGTTGCGTTCTCTCCTCTGCAGTGTAAATCAAGGTGCATAACATTTTAGTCCCACACAAAGCATTTTAATAGGCTAGGGAAAAAAAAAGTTGAAGTATCGATTTTCTGCACAAGATGCTGCTTTGAAATCAAACAAAGGCCCTTTGATTGGTGCCAATAAGTATACGCCTTTTCTTCCCCCGCTACAGAGTTATAACGCGTCCATTGCTGATGTGGTTTGAATTCACTTCCTCCACAGCACATTCCACAATTGAAAATAAAGCATGCCACTGTAACACGTATTTCTTTTCTAAAAGATAACAGTTTGGAGATTTAGATTCCCAGGGCAGCCATAGTTATTCCTTCTGTAAATTCAGAGTCTTGCTCTCAATCACGGTTTTAAATGACTTATTTCTGAATGAAGGAGCAGGTCATGAAGTTTTAAAAATGTACTGGTACAGTATGTGCAGTGCTAATAATTGCTAAAGGGCTTATGTGTAAAGGAATGAAAGATATTTGAGCTAGCGAAGGCCACCAAGAACACATTTTTTTTGGGGTGGGCATTGTACAAATTAGACTGCAGCCTCCATCATCTGCAGGACAACAGTCCATCTTGCATTGCGGTGTCACTGCAGCTGCACACCTGTCTTCAACCATGAGTACTGGAGCGGAAGATTTTCCCCCTTAATGACCAGGCAATATTTTGCGATTCGGCGCTGCGTTACTTTAACAGACAATTGCGCGTTCGTGTGACGCTGTACCCAAATAAAATTGATGTCCTTTTTACCACAAATAGAGCTTTCTTTTGGAGGTATTTGATCACCTGTGCGATTTTAATTTTTTGCGCTATTAACAAAAAAAACAATTCTGAAAAAAAAAACAATATTTTTCACATTCTGCTATATAACATTCCCCCAAAAAAATAATTAAAAAATCAAAATTTTTTAACATTTTAGGCCAATTTGTTTTCTGCTAACATTTTTGGTAAAAAAAATCGCAATAGGCGTATTTTGATTGGTTTGTGCAAAAGTTATCGCATCTACTAACTATGGGAAAGATTTATGTAATTTCTATTGTTTTTTTTTTTACTAGTAATGGCAACGATCCGCGATTTTTTGCAGGATTGCGACATTGCGGCAGACAGATCGGCCTTCTAATTGACATTTTTGAAATTTTTTGGGGGGACCAGTGACATTACTACAGTAATCAGTGCTAAAAATATGCACTGTTACTGTAATATTGACACTGGCAAGGAAGGTGTTAACACTGTGGGTGATCAAGGGGTTAAATGTGAGTCTAGGGGAGTGATTCTAACTGTATGGGGGCAGGGCTTATAGAATAACCATAGAGACCTGTGATCCTATATAGCAGGATCACTTGAGCTCTGTGATCATTCCAGAGAGAAGAACGGTCAGCTGTGTTTACAACAGCTGACCGTTCTTCTCTCTCAGCTGGGGAACGATCGTGGGTGTTAGGCGGCCTGCCCCGTGCATCGGAGTCTCTGCTGCCGAGTGGGGGCGGAAGTGCGCCGCCGGCGGCACGCTCGCCCCCTAGCTGCCGATGCACGACCGACGTAGCCCTACGTCGGTTCATGCCGGAGGGCTAGCCTGCTGCAGTATATATGCGGTTAGCGGAACCGGTTAAAGGGTAAAGAAGTAAAGGGTAAAGTTAAAGGGTAAAGAAAAATAATATAGCGTATACAATTGCGATACAAATCATATTGTAATTGAATGTTAATAAAAATTACCTTTCCTTTTCAACCTGAAGCCGAAGCCGCTGTCATTTTCTGAAAATGCAATGCATGGAGCTGTTCTGTACACAGAATGTATACTGACCACACCCCAGAAACATCATTTCCTGCTTGTGTGATTGGCTCACCAATTTTCACAGAAGTCTGCCTAAGATACAAGTCAGATTTCTGGCATCCCCTGCAACAAAAATGTAATTTTTGGTGAGATAATGTCAGGGACTCACTACCCTGCACAGGCGCACTGGCGCCACTAACCGACAAACGCCTGCGCTGAGGCTACCGTTGGTAGCTCGTGGCTATTCCGCGTTCGCGCAAATGCGCATGCGCACGCAATCTTCTTTAGCGCTAAGCGTCCTATTTAAAGCCAGTGATCACTCTGAATCTTTGCTGTGTGATCTTCAGCTCTCCTGTTCCCTGTGCCTGTTATTACCTGCTGTTCCTGTTTACCTGACCCGGCTTGTCTTTGGATTCTGACTACCTGCTGCCCGCCCGGACCTCGACTTGTCTTGACTATTCTCCTGCCTCATCCTGATCTGTTTACTTGTTACCGGCTATTGGTCCTGGACCTGCTTCTGGCTCAACCAGGGGATCCGGGGGACCGCGACCTGGTGTTAGCAAGCAGCCAAGTCCATCCCCACCATCTGGGGCCCTAGTGAAAACCGGCTTACACTTAGACTCCACGCCTCTGGTGAACCTGTGTCATGCCAGATACCCGGTGAGATACTCTTACGTCAGGCTCTGCCACGTTACCCCGGTGACAGATACTCCCAATAGGAGCACGTCTAAAGGGATGCAGGCCCAGCAAATTTCCTCGTTAGAGCCCTGCAGCTTCCACAGCTGGGAGATAATTATGAAACCACTCCCATTAGACCCACTGAGCACAGCAGAGGCACAAACTGGGATTTCTTCAGTATAACAAAAGGCAGAAATCTGCAACAAAGTTTGTTACAATCCTTGTAATGTACATAAATAACCCAAAGGGGAATGTTTTTTTCTCAACAAAAGTGGAGTTACGCTTTAAAGTGCACCTGTGTCCAGACAATGGATATTGAAATATTTACATATTTCTAAAATGCAGTAAAAGCGCTTTTTAATTAACAAAAAAAAGCTATTACTGGCCTTTCTAGCTGCTTGTACTGTGAAGTAATTTATCCTCATAAATTAGAACAAACAGGTTCTTCATAGAGTGTCTAGGACACTATTTAGAATTTTATTGTGTCTGCACATAACAAATGTTAGCGCGGGCGATGGATTCCTGTTGTGTTGTCTCACAAACAGTGCAGCAGCCAATGATTTTTTTTAAGCTGGGTGGGCGGAGCCAATGGGGATTTAGAAACACTAGATCCCTATCAGGTCCACTCTCATGTGATTGATGGCAGGCAGTGAGAAGTTCCATAGCCAATAGACAGGCTGCTTTTGGCTCGAGAATTTTCCCACCGTGTGCTGTCAATCACAAGGCTAGAGCAGACCTGCCTCAGCTTCCCTATCAGGTTAGACCCACTGTCAGCATCACTGGTTGCTAAGAGGCTGCCAGCTGTGAAGCTGTCATTGTCCTTAGCAACCAGTAACAGGTGGGGAAAAGAAGGGTTAGCAGTAGGCATGTTTGCACACAGCATACAGAGAAAGGCACTATGCCTGTCGCTGTACACTAACTTACAGTTGGTCTTAATTACCCCCAGTTTTGTTAGGTATAAATTGAAGGTCATTTTTTTTTCTATTTGATGCAGTAATAGCAACACTTTAAAAAGGTGCCAGTATTAACCACTTGCCTACTGTGCACTTAAACACCCTTCCCATCCAGGCCAATTTTCAGCTTTCAGCGCTGTCACATTTTGACTGACAATTGCGCGGTCATGCTACACTATACCCATATGAAATTTTTATAATTTTTTTCGCACAAATAGAGCTTTCTTTTGGTGGTATGTAATCATCTCTGGGTTTTTTATTTTTTACAAAAAAAAAGAATAGACAGAAAATTTTGAAAAAAAAAAAAGTTTTCTTATTTTCTGCGAGTAAATTTTGAAAATAAATTTTTCTCCTTCACTGATGTGCGCTGATGAGGCGGCACTGATGGGCACTGATAGGCTGCACTGATGGGCACTGATGAGGTGGCACTTATGGGCACTGATGAGGAGGTACTAATATGCCGCACTGATGAGCACTGATAGGCGGCACTGATAGGCGGCACTGAGGAGCACTGATAGGCGGCACTGCTGGGCACTGAGAGGTGGCACTGAGAGGTGGCACGCTGGGCACTGAGAGGCGGCACTGATGGGCGGCACTGATGGGCACTGAGAGGCAGCACTGATTGGCACTGGCGGATGGCACTGATGGACACTGACGGGTGGCACTGATGAGCACTGATGGGCAGCACCATCAGTGCCCACACTCAGTGCCCAAAGTGCTGCCAGTCAGTGCTCATCAGTGCCTAGATGAGCAGGCACTGATGGGCACTGACTGGCAGCACTATGGGCACTGATTGTGGGCATTGATGGGGGACACTGATGGCGGGCACTGTGGGCACTGTTGGGGGCAATTTGTATATTTTTTTTACCTTTTAGTAATCAGGGCACTGGTGATCAGTGCCCTGATTACATGTCTCTGTGTCCCCAGCGCTGTGAGGCTCCCCCTCCTTCCTCACACTGCAGGCTCCGTGTGAGGAAGGAGCGCCGGCGATGAGAGATGATCTCATATGTTTACATATGAGATCATCTCTCATTGGATGGTCCGATCACGTGGTGAATGGCCATTTACCACGATCTGTGATGCCGACACAGATTCTCCCCGATGTGCGCTCGTGGGAGCGCGCGGGGAGCCTGCTTCTGGGAGGCCGTTTAAAAACAGCCTCCCGAAAATTCGAGTCCGCGCTGCAGCCGTATATAGGCTGTAGCGCGGATGGGATGTAGTTAAGGACTCCCTGAAGCTGCTGTACAGTTTTGTAAACCTACCGAAACTGGCAACAGTGCTTTTTGCATATGGAGCAAGATATTTTAAAGGGCCATACCTCCAAAAAAGTTAGAAAAGTGTTGCTAATGCTTTATTAAGTTTCCTTATAATACTCTAAAGTCAGGTTTCAGTCAATTTCTATTAGCTTAGAAACACCTGTGTGCTTACATTAGAGGGGTGTCAGGCTGCCAAGATTCTGGCGTAATAGAAATGAATAGAGAACGAGCTAAATACTTTAGTGTGCATAGTTTTGGCACATGTTCCATTTAAATGAAGTTCATGTAAGTGGCATTCACTCAACGCCTGATCAAAATTGTGTTTTGGTGCCTGCCAGACCTCAATCAATGCTTTCAGCACATTCACAATCTTTTGGGAAAAAAAAGTGTTTTTACTACTCAGAGTCTATTGTCATGTGACCTGCCACAGCGCCTCTTCCAGAAGTGAAGACCAGTGATCTACCAACTAGTGAACCTGCTTGTTTTACTCTTTAGGACATTTGAGGACTTTGCTAATGGACAGCCAATGGGAAGTGTCTACTGAAGCAGACACCTAAATTAGGATACTCTTATTTTGCAAGGAGACTTGGGACCTGATGTGTTATATGCCCACAGATTTCATTTTTTCAGCAATTAGCTGGAGATGAGTGAGGGTATTGTTTGTGGAGTTCATGGTGGGACTTTAACAGGAAATTAGCATTCAATTTCAGACCCTGGTAGATGTACAACATATAAAATCACCTTAGCTGTGTCAATGGCTGTCTCTGTAAGATTTTTATTTATCTATTTCAGGTACTAATATAGTGTAGTCAATTTTATGCAGTGCTTTACATATTTATTATACATTCACATCAGTCCCCGCCCTCAAGGAGCTTACAATCTAAGGACTTTAACTCACATTCATACACATGCTAGGACCAAATTGGACAGGAGCCAAATAGCCTACCAGCATATCTTTGGAGCGTGGGGGGAAACTGGAGAGCCCAGAGAAAACCCATGCAGGCACAGGGAGAAGATGCAAACTCCATGCAGGTGGTGCCGTGGTTGGGATTTGAACCAATAACCCCAGTGCTGCTAGGCAAAAGTGCTAACCACTTAGCCACTTTGCTCTCCTTTTATTGCCATATGTTTCCCTTTTGGAGGAATTTGTTTCATTTCCTGGCAAGGCAGAATCCTAGTTCTTGATAGCTTTGATGTAAAGGGGCCCATAAAGCTCTTCAAAATGAACAGCCCAGAACGTCCCATTACTACTTAATTACTTGATTCATTACTCTAAACTTTTCATTATCTTAGTGTGGAAACCAGTGGAAATGCTCTGACCTGTCAAGCATCGATCACTGTTTGAAAGAAAATCCTGTGATACAGTGGCATTGTAAGGACATTAAAGGGTCCAGGGCAATGCAGTGTACTGTGGCCCTGCCTACACAATCACCCACGAGAATAAAAATGCAAATTATCGATAAGGCGATATTTATTGGTACAGCAGTGCCAGGCTAATGACAGCTTCCAAGTTCGGCGGCTGGGTCCGGTGAACTCACATACAGATGGGAGTCAGACTCGACTGTACTGTGTGTGCCTGTTCCCATGGAGGCGGACAGGCATTCCTGCATTTGTGGGCTCTCCTTCCACGGCCCAAGTGGCCTGACAGCAGAGCAGGGCCGAAAGGCGCTTGCCACCTGCTAAGTTCGGAGGCGGAATGCACACAGGAATCATGACTAATGCTTGGCTGGGGCTGGGTCACGGGGCAGGTGGGACCCCCGGGCAACTGCCCAGTGTGCCCATTCAGTAAGATGGCCCTACTGTGACAGTCACCATATAATAGCACAGAATTCAGTAGCTTAGTGAGGAAGGTGCATGTTGCTGTTTTTTGTTTGTTTTTTTTTTATTTGAAGAGAGCCAGTCAGAGGATGCTGGAGGTTTTAAAGTAGAACTATAGGGAAAACTTTTTTTTGTTCATTTTGGATAACGTAAGGGAAGGTAATAACCCCTGTCAGATTTGTTTTTGCCCTCTGTGACCCATTGCAGAGATTTTCCTTCACTTCCTATCCCATAATCAAACAGGAAATGAGAGGAAATCCCTGCAAATTAAGGGACCCCAGGTCAAAAGAATTAGGGTCCCCATTGAAAGAGTTCCTCTCTATCACTTTTCTGGGGACAGCTCAAAATTTGAATTTTCTGTTACTTTCACTTTCAATGATAACGGTAACTGGGATAAATAGAGAGGATGAATATTACTGGGGGCACAGACAGCAATAAAACCTGACAGGTGTTCTAATCCCTCTCCACTAAAAAAAAAGTTTTGCCTTTAGTTGTGCTGTAAGCTAGCAAAAAAGATTGAAAAATCTACTTTTACTGACACATAAAAATTTGTGGTGTGCCGTTGCCTAAAGCAATTACCATTTTTGTTTTTCTGTATAAATTTCCTGTGCAGATCATATGCGATGTCTGTACGATGCGATTTCAGCCTTACAAAATATGGCTGAAATTACATTGCATTTGCACCAAAATGGTGCAGGACCCTTTTTTTGGTTTGCACTGGAATCGTATAGCATGGGTGTTCACACCTATGCGATCCGATTCCTGCCTCATTTGACAGTTCACACTGCGATCTGCGAACCAATCTGGGGGGTGTCATTAACTTTATATTGACACCCCCAGTGATTGGCAGAGCTCAGTGTGAATCACTGTGTGATTCTGGTGCGACGTGGGAACCGGCACTGATTTGCAGGGTTTCCCGCAACGCACCAGTGTGAACTGGGACTTAATCCTTTAACTACTTGCTGACCACCAGCTGCTGGCTGTGCGAACCGCTGTACCTGTACGGCAGTTCGCAGGAGCGCTCCTGGGGGAAGGGGAATGCCGCTGGAGGCATGCACCCACCCCAGTAGTGTATTTAGGTTTTGTGCTGCCCTAGGCCTGACTAAACTTGGGCAGCCCCTAATTTGAATATGACACACCCCTTCCTGTAAAGGCCACACCCTTTCCGGTTTATTACCCGTCCTGTCATCTGTAAACCACAGACCACAACCACAGTCTATGAGTGTCCATCAGTGCAGCCTCATCAGTTCCCATAAGTTCAGTTTCATCAGTGCCCATCAGTACAGCCTCATTACTGTCCATCAGTGCGGCTTCATCAGTGCAGCATATCAGTGAAGCTTCATCAGTGGCCATCAGGGGGCAGCTTTTTTGCTGCCCCCCTGCAAAATGCCGCCCTAGGCCTGGGCCTTGTCGGCCTAGGCCAAGATACAGCACTGACCCACCCCCACTAGGCAGTGGGGATGCCGATTCCACAGGGCTGGTGCCCGCAATTGCCGCCGAGCACCCACGATCTCTCCCCATTGAGAGAGAACAATGGTCTGCTGTTGTAAACACAGCAGACCCTTGTCCTCTCTGAAATGATCACAGAGCGCCTGTGATCCTCCTATTTACAAGCCCACCCCCCTCACAGTTAAAACACCCCCTAGGCTCACACTTAACCCTTTGATCTCCCCCATGTTAAACCCTTCCCTGCCAGTGTCATTATTACAGTAACAGCACAGATTTTTAGCACTGATTACTGTAGCAATGTCACTGGTCCCCCCAAAACTGTCAAAAATGTCAGTTAGGGGTCGCAATGTCACAGTCCTGTTAAAAATCGCAGATCGCCACCATTACTAGTAAAATGTCATAAATCTTTCCCCTAGTTTGTAGACGTGATAACTTTTATGCAAACCAATCAAAATATGCTTATTGAGATTTTTTTTAACCAAAAATATGTAGCAGAATACAAATTGGCCTAAAAGGATGAAAAAATTTGATTTTTACATTTTTTTTTTGGGAATGTTATATAGCAAAAAGTGAAAAACATTGTTTTTTTTTTTTTTCAGAATTGTTGCTCTTTTTTTGTTTATAGCGCAAAAAATAAAAATTGCAGAGGTGATCAAATAGAAACCAAAAGAAAGCTCTATTTGTGGGGAAAAAAAGACAACAATTTTATATAGGTACAGTGTCACACGACCGCACAATTGTCCGCTAAAGTAACACAGTGCCGAATCGCAAAAAATGGCCTGGTCATTAAAGGCCCGTACACACGATAAGAAAATCAGAAGGGAAATTTCGTCCGACGACTGATCTGCCGATTTTCGGATTGTTAGTATGGTGCTTTTGACACCCGACTCCGACTTTTCGGGCAAAAAAATCCTGATTTGCAGGCTATAAAATTTTTGTCGTCCGTCAACACAACGTCTGATTTTCGTCTCGTTAGTAGAGATTTCGAGGGAAAAAAATCTTAAGAGCAAGACTAGGCATGCTCAGAGACGAAAGAACACATACAAAGCAATCCAACACATGACATCACTTCTGAAGTAGAATTCTGTCATATGAGAAAATTCGTATGAAAATAACCTCTTCACTTTCCACATCAGACTAGCTTGCCACAAAAACGGACGACAGATCGTTCGATAATCTGATTGTGTTTACGGGGCTTTAGGGTCATTCCTGTCCAGAAGTGGTTAAAGCAAGCATGTCAAACTCAAAAGAAGTAGAGGGCCAAAATCTGTGAAATTAATCTTCAAAAAAGCCACATTATGTTGAAGCCACTCCTACCCAAATCCAGAAAAAAAAAAAGATGATATCACTTTGGTAATTACTATAGTAATTAATTTCATTTTACAACATTGTGTCCCAGGGAAAAGGGCCATAAAATATTTCCTAAAATATTAAGCTACAAAATGATGTAAGGAAATGAAGCCATTATCAATTGGGGAACAGCTGGGGCTTCATTTAGTTTAAATACTTAAACAAGCTTAGAGCCAAAAATGAAGAGTGAGAGAGCTTCATGCAGCTCAGAAAACATTTGTTTGATATGTCTGCCTTAAAGCTAGATAAAGAAAAAACAGTAGTGGCATAGAGGGCAGCGGATAGAGCCTCGGCACACAGCGTGTCGGACACTTTTGGAAATGTGCCTGATGCAGAAGTTTTTCAGCAGGCTTAGCTCTACAAAAGAGCAAAGATCAAAGCATAGGCAGCAGGATAGGTAAGTATCAACTGTTTTTCTTTAGCGGCTTGGCTTTTTAAAACAATAGCTGCTATAGCATGCCTGCTGTACCACCCCTTCCTTATGGGAAATACCCTGGACATCACACCAGAGATGAGTTGTAATCCAGCTCTCCACTGCCACAGTAGCTGACAAAATAGGCAGTTGGGTATGGCCCATCAGGATCCAATGTTCATGGTTGTTCCTATGAGAGGCAATTCCAAAAGTTACAAAATTACAGTTTTAAGTACAAGTACATTATGAAATTAGCAATGTGACTGAAGGTAGATATTAGTGATCGACCGAAAAAGTTTTTTTAATGCCGATACCGATATTTTGGTCATCGGATATCGGTATTGGCCGATATCAGCCGATATTTTCGGACATGTAAAAAAAAAATGTTTTTCTCCTCCTTGTGGAGGGATCTGGGGGTCTAAAAGACCCCAAACCCCTCCTCGGCACTGAAAAGCATTCAAAACGCCAAGTTTGGCTGTTTTGAATGCTGTCAGTTTTTTTAATTCGGCGCATGGAGACCCGGGTCTTCTCTTCGGCGGCGGTGGAGGTAGGATGCCCTGTCTCCCGGTGGGACGGGAGACCCTGGCGAGCCGCATCGGTTGTCATTACAAGTCAGCCGACCGTCGGCTATGGACACCGGTACCAGGGTGATGCCTCTAGCTGCAGGCATCACCCCGGTACATGCACTTTCCCTAAATATCGGCAATATCGTTAACCTCAGGGGCCGTTTCCGATATGTCAGGGAAAGTGCATATCGGCCCCTGATATATCGGTGTTGCCGATAATCGGTCGATCCCTAGTAGATATTAAGGCTAAAAGCATATTTCTTATAAGTAAGTAGCTCAGGGACAGGATCCAGGAGGGCAAGAAATTAGAATGGGCGGCACACACACATGATATTTACTCTCACAGTGACACTGACAGCAGTGTGCAGCAGCACAGGTGATGACACCTCATCGACATGACCCATCCCCTGCTGAGTCACAGTGACAGTCTCTCTCCACTCTAAGTGATCCCTTTAGTCCATTCCAGTCCAAACAGCACTGACAGTCCCACTCCAGGCTTGCCTTGCTCTGGTTCCGCAGACCCGCATATGAGGCTCCGGCTGCTCCGCTCAGCTCCCTTGACATCACATAACACGCTCAGACACCACAGACCTACCCCCTGCTGGCACTGCCCAAACACACTGTAGCAAACACTCGGATGGTCTCGGTGTCACTGAAGTTTTTTTTTACTGGTGACCTTTTCCTGTCACTGGCATTTAATGGCAGGAGAAAAGTGTTCTTTTTTTACTGTCTGCCAGCAAAAATGCTGACGGTTGGCAACACAGTTGCATGCACTGGGCTAATGACAGATCTAGATACAAAAAATAATGCCAGTTGCTGTTTTACCCTAGTGTTTTTTTTTTCTTTTTTGTTTTTTTTGCAGTGGCTAGTACAGGCTGGTGATGTTTTAATTTTTTTATACCAGTCTAATTTTATTTAAATTAAATTTCATTTTAATTAGATCAAATTAAATTTCCATGCAATTTTGTAGTCATCTTTTTGACTTGTTTCTTTGTGTTTGTGGCTACTGACTGAGGGTGTTCTGTATGGTATATATGTGCCAATTGACCACAAAACTGTCCTGCTCATGTGTGAATTAATTTTCCCAGCAGTTTTTCTGTTATTACAGCACAAGGCCTGACAGGGACTGCTCAACTTAGTAGATGAAGGTTTGCAAGTATCTGGAGTGTTTAAAATGTAGGTAGATCAGGTTGAGGGGGACAAAAATTACAAAATGGGTTGTGTAGATACTACTGTATATACAGTCTATACTATATCCAGTTAAAAAGAAAAGGACTTCTTTGAAATTATAGACTGAAAAGTTTTCTAACAGGTTTTATAGCCAAACTATTTTCTGTTCAGAGAGCTGGAAGAGAGAATTAGAGGAAAAATATCATGTTGGCAAATCCCAGTGAGATATCACTCTTTCTAATGCCAACTGTATGCATACTTAAAATGTATGTGTAGCCTTTTTTTTAATAGAACAGGGAACGGTTAAAACCTCTATCAAGTTGTTTTTGAATCTCTCCTCTGGAGAGATATAACTTTGCATTCTGCAGATTGAAAAGAAAATTTCCATTTTAGACTGCTGTAATCATGACATTTATCCTTATTGGATGATGTATTCTCATCTTTTGCTCTGAGGACAATATTTTTAGATTTCCCCTCACTTTCTGTCTCAGTAAAATGGTCACCAGGACAAACAGAGGGTTAAATGTGTCCAACCAAGAAGCAGCAACAAAAAATGGATAGCGGTTCTAACCCTTCCCCATTCTATCCAAATTTTTAAAATTTTCTTTACATACACTTAAAGTGGAAGTTCAGCCTAACACTAAAATCTCTAAATCTACTTGCAGCCACAATCTAAGACTAACTTATCTAACCCTGTAGAGCAAAAATCGCTATACATACCTTTTCTGCAGCCGATCCGATTCGGTCTCCAGTGGCGGAGGATGCTGTGTGCATGAGACAGCCGACAATGGCTGGGAAATGCCTGGGAAGTGATGTCACCCATAGAGTTAATATGGGGCTTCCATCGTTGGCTGAGAGAAGCTGCTGCTGACAGCTCAGCGTAAGACCGGTGCAGCTTCAGACAAGGTGTGTATAGCGATTTTTGCTTTACAGGGCTAGATAGATTGTGGCAAGTAGATTTTGAGATTTTAGTTTTAGGCGGAAATTCTACTTTTAGTTTCACGATGATTTAGGGCCCAAAAATATTCTGTTCTGCATGTTCAAAAATGGAATCTTCAGTATTTGAATTCGTTATGCCTAAAGTCACAATACATGTCACTGGTTTTCAATGTCTTTCAATAATTTTTTTTTTTGGTTACATCGAAAAAGATACAGTTGGACAGATTGGTAGTTTTAGTTTTTTGAAGAATAATGTTTTTTATTTGTCTTTTTATAGCACAGAGACAGTAATACAATGTCTTTATCCACGTCAAAACAAAGAAGAAATGACAATCATCCAAAGGTTCAGTATCGTAAAAAACTGACACTTTCTGAGAGAAATACACCAATATAGAGAAGGTCCTGCAGGTGTATGACTCAAGCTACCACAGGTTAAATTATTAAGTGGAGTGAAGGACAATCTTGTCAACAGGGGGCCAGGGCAGGCATCAAAATGGTCACTGGACATGTCTAGTCGGATGAGCATCACCAGTACTATGGCATACCTGCAGATGATAAGTGTAGATTCACAGCGAAAGGCCACCCATAGGAAAGTGAAAGTTGAAGAGAGAAATGAAAGAGAAAGAAAAGGAAAATGGGGGAGGTGTCCGACCAAGCTGGACAAGGTACTGTCAGGTCCAGGATCTGAACCTGGTATCTCTGCTGTGTCTGACAGTAACTCTTCTTGCTGGCCCACCAGAGATTCTGAACAGCTCCCTTTGGATCTGTTAGACAATCTTGCCCTGTACTTTGTTTTTATGAGCCTTGAACTCTTTGCTCCTCTCATGAACTTCCTGATTTAAGCCATGTCTCTGCACTTCCTGTTTGCCAGATTATTGTGCTTTCTCCAGCCAATATCTCGCTCTTGTCTCTCCTGCTGCTGTTCGTATCTTCGCTACCATTCGTTACTGACCTTTGGCTTGTTCCTCGATTCTGAGGACCGTGACCTGGTACCAACATACAGCAAAACTGATCTCCACCATCAGGAGCTCTGGTGAATCCCAGTTAGTACTTAAGAACCTGCACCTTGGGGGAGCATGTGTTGTCCGCCAGGTTGACCTGCTTGTATACTTGTCCTGCTTGTTAGTGGGTGCCACTCTATTGCTATAACTACTGACCTCCGAGCCTGACTCCAGACTGTGACAGACTGAGTTAAAGTCACTCGTTTTTAGCGAAAAAGTAGAAGTGCAGGGGAGGTTGAGAAGTCGATCCAAGTAAACCACAAGTCCTGGAAATTCGTTAAACGGAAGGATAGACTTCCAAAATGGTCTGATCCTGGGACAGAACCCCCAAAAGTAAAGATGTGTAAAACACCACCAATATTGATCTAGAATTGACGGGATTATCTCGTGCAACATGGCAAGGGTTTCTTTATCACCTGGTCAGGATTTTGAAGTTTCTCTCTTGGCCCTGTGAGGCTATAGTTAGTTTGGAAGCGAGGAGAAATGCTTTCTCCTAATCCTCTAGAGAAAGGGAAAGAACCAGTTCCTGCTCCAAGTCTCAGACATAGAAAGGAAAACTGGGGAAAGCACGAAAGGAAAGGATCCTATAAAGTTTTGAAATTAAGTGGGGGCAGTCTGTTTTGAAGAGTTATGAGTCCACCAATGTGGTCAGGTCCTGTTGGTTTAAATTTTTCATAGAAATGCAGAAGTTGAAAATAATGGAGCCACTGTCCATAACGAGGCAAGGAAGATGTTACAATATCTCGCAAGGCTTTGATTACCTTGAGGCCAATAGCTTGTCGGATGGAGAGGGTCTCCCATCCTACCATTATAAAAGGCCTTTGCACTGTGCTGCAGTTGGGAACTCTGGGTTTCTCATGATCAGAGTCATTGGGCCAAGACGGGAGGAGATGTTGTAGTTTCTAAGTTCTGAGTCCATAGTATGTAAAAGCAAGGTTATTAACGTTGTTAGTGTTGATAAGGGTAGGCGGTTGATTGGGGTGAATCCATGGAAGTGAGTATAGTGGTAGCCGTGTTATGTCTTGTTCTAAACTAACTCAAAGTTTGGATTGGGCATGGAGGAACTATTCTAGGACTCTACATAGAACTGCGCATCTGTACCGTGTATTGAATCTGCTGCAGCAAAACTGACATATGTAAAGAAAAAAAATGACATTTAAATAGATTTTTCCTGCTGCCACCCATTGGGTCTGGTATGAATTTTAGGGGTACCTCCATACCAGATCCTTACCTGAGCATGCAGCCTGGCAGGCCAGGAAAGGGGGCTTCCAGATTCCGAGACCCCCCCTACCCACAGACCCCCACAACCACAGCACAGGGTTGTGGGGAAGAGGCCCTTGTCCCTATCAGCATGGGAACAAGGTGCTTTGGGGTGGGGAGGCAGAGCCCCCCTGCCCAAAGCACCCCCCCATGTTGAGGGCATGTGGCCTGGTGTGGCTCAGGAGGGGGGTGCTCACTCACCCACCCACCCTTTCCTGGCCTGCCAGGCTGCATGCTCGGATAGGGGTCTGGTATGGATTTCGGGAGGGACCCCATGCCATTTTTTAAAACGTTTTTTGCACAGGGGTTTCCCTCAAAATCCAAGGGTCTGGTGTGTATTTTGGGGGAAAGCCCACGCCGTTTTTTTTTTTCTTAATTTTGGCGTAGGGTTCGACTTAAAATCCATACTAGAACCAAAAGAGTGAGTCATGAGCTGTAAACGGGCTTCCCCGCTGACAGCCGAATGAAAAAAAAAACACTGACAGGAATACAAAAATGTCATCACTGACTGTGGAAACTTCACACTGGACCTCATGCAATTTGGATTCTGTGCCTCTCCACTCGTCCTCCAGACTCTGGGACCTTTTTTCCAAATCAAATGCAAAATTTTCCACAGTCTGTGATGATTTGGGAAGCCATGTCATCTGCTGTGTTGGTCCACTGTTTTTTATCAAGTCCAAAGTCAGCGCAGCCCTCTACCAGGAAATTCTAGACCACTTCCTGCTCCTTCTGCTGCCCAGCTTTATGGAGATGTTGATTTAATTTTCCACCAGGACTTTGCACCTGCCCACACTGCCAAAAGTACCAATATCTGGTTTAATGATCATGGTATCACTGTGCTTGATTGGCCAGCAAACTTGTCTGACCTAAATCCCATAGAGAATCTGTGGGGTATTATCAAGAGGAAGATGAGAGCCACCAGACCCAACCATGCAGACGAGCTTGAGGCCGCTATCAAAGCAACCTGGGCTTCCATAACTTCTTAACAGTGTCACAGGCTGATCGCCTCCATGCCACACAGTATTGATGCAGTAATTCATGCAAAAGGAGCCCTGACCAAGTATTGAGTGCATACTATAATGTACATGAACATACTTTTCAGTAAGCCAACATTTCTGGATTCAAAATCCTTTTTTTTTTTTTTTTTTTTTTTTTTGATGGTCTTATGTAATATTCAAATTTTCTGAGACACTGAATTTTGGGTTTTCACTAGCTGTAAGACATAATCATCAAAATTAAAAGAAAGAAATGCTTGAAATATATCACTCTGTGAGTAACACATGTATATGAAATATACATGGGGGGGTCGTCTTATGCGCCGAGTATAATATCTCCAAGGTACCCTAAGTACTGTAATAAATGTAATCTCTCATAATATCTCCAAGGTACCCTAAGTTTAAGTATTACCGGTAGATGTAACCTCAAGACGCTGGCTGTGCGGGAATTCTGTACCGGTATACCGTATGTACCGTAGCTTCGGCTACATACAGTATACCGCGCTGAGCCAATCACGGTGAGCGATGTATTCTATTATTGAATGCAAAGCCTGTTCGGATTGGCAGAGTCAGAGAGGCGGGCTGATGTTATTGATTAACTACTGGTTAATGTACCGGGAAGGGAATTTCCTCTGTTCAGAGGCCCTGTCCTGGGTGGAGGCACTGCCAACTTTATTATCAAACTCACTCTTCCACTTACCAAAGGTTTTGGCTCTCTTATTTACCTACAGGTTTAGTGCAATATCCTGTTTGGGAAGGGCCATATCTCATAGCTCCCCCCCTCAAAAAACAGAGGCATGGCATACTAAATGTTTCCATTTTTAATGTGATTGTTTTTAGAGAATGTTACATTTTCAAAAAATGGAGCTCACTGAATACCCAAATTAATAATTTTAAATGTAAATTGGATCACATATGTGGCTATACCAATATACAAATGAAAACTTCACAAATGAAGTCTGTGGCCAGCATTGGAGGCTTTTCCTCCTAGGAGTAGGGATTGACCTTTGTATGATAATTTTAGAAGGTATTTGAGCATTTATTATTTATTCATCATAATTTTATATTATGGTCTTCAGCTTCCAAGCTTATTTCCTGGCTATTGACACAGGTTTTCTGCAGCTGTTCCTTTCCTTTGTTATTGATTTCCCTTTGTCTTTAATGATCGTCTTCATTATTATTTCTTTTGTGGAAGACATCTTAATTTACTTCAAACTGTAAACTCAACCACCATACAGCTGTAGCCAATAAGAGAACAGCTGGGAATTTAATTTTTTGTCTACTCAAGGAACATATTACAAAGAAAGCAGGGAATGCATGGAGATATCTATTTACAATTCTGCTTCATATTTACATTTTTATTTTTATTGATAGTGCACTAATTATTTCCTTGCAGGATATGGCTTATGAACATAATGGTATACCTAGTATTAGTTAGTTACATTTAAAGCAGAGTTCCAGACCCCCAATTAATTTATTTATTTTTTTAATACTCCACCATAATTGTGTCTACTTCAACTGCGACATTTAGATTATGTCATTAATGTGGTCCTTTTATTTTATGTTTTAATCATGCCAAACTAACTTGATCTTGGAAGCAGGCAGGGTCCATCTCTGCTGTGGGCATCTGAAGTCCTCTTGTATTGATTTCTGGGATTCGATGCAGCTGGCTACCCAGCATGCACCTGCTGGTCTCATGCCTGCACAGTAACGCCACTGTGTGGTGCTCTTTCTTTCTGACAGGTTGCCATAGCAATAGTGGTGTCTTTTTCGAAGTTCCTGCCCCTTTGCTATAGCAACCTGTCAATTACAGGCTTCTGGTTTGGAAATAACGGGCAATTTCGGTAATAGTCGTTTGCCATGGACTCCTGGGATAGATGACGCCAGTGAGGTGTTGTGTCCTGAGATTCTGAGGTGTCAGGATAACCTGTCAGAAGTGAGTAATGCTGATAGCAGAGGGAAGGGAGAGGACACTTGGTGCTTTGGATTGAGGTTAGTACACACTATAGAGGGATATGCTTTGTAAATTTTTCATTTCAGAGATTTATAACCACTTACATTGGACATGTCCTGTTGAAGATGTTTCATCACTGATCCAAGCAACTTCCTCAGATATGATGAGCGTAAAGAACATACCCCGTCCATTATAGCGACACAGGTTACTCAGTCACCGCAATTCATTCACAATGGAAGGGGGACAAACTGGTCAGTCTTAAGGAAAAGGAACACTGTTTTGATGCCAGTGAGGTGCACATTTTGGACACTTGACATTCAGTTAAACTGGTTCACAAGAGACATGAGTGAAGCAGTCTACATTAAACTGGAACAATTATGCCTAAATAGGAGGGCTTGCCTTAGACACCATCTGCCATCCACATACAGTAGAATGCCGTTTTGACATCTCTACCCTGAGGGTTTGACAACAGTTCACACCTAAATTATTTCAACAAGTATTTTTATAATATGGGTTTTCTTAAAATGCACCGTATCATTTAAGCATGAATGAAAATACTGTTAGAAAAGTATAGTTTGTTAGTTGATCTAACCTTTATGTGTAATACCTTTCCTTGCTTTTCATGTAAGTTTCCTTGCAGAAGTAATTTATGTGAAAATAAAACAACTCATTTTGTGGAGCACAGTCTCTGCAGAAGACATATCTGGAAACCTGACTTTAAATATATTTTTAATAACTCTCCCTATGGTAAAGCAATAAGAAGAAACCATTGTTTTCCAAGAGTCCCAAATCCTACAGGACAAGACTGGGAATTTAGTCACTGTCCTGCAGTGTCTGGATCCTACAGGCTGTCCCACAGGATCCAGGACAATTTGCAGGATGGCAGTGGATGCTGGCTGCTGAAACCTTTTAAGCATTCCAGAAACTGGTACTACATTTATTCCAGACCACTGACACCTAGATTTTTTGGGCTTATTTTCCTCCAACTACCACAATTATGAGCACAATTTTTTTTTATTTTCATTAATGTTTATTGAGACTTTAACATACAAAATCCAGATCAAAATAAACAAGTACAAAACGACAGTAATCATGCAAACAAATACCAAGGGGAATGCCCCGAAGTAATGTATAGTAGTTCAACCATAAGCAAAACGTAAGTTAAAGTAGGGGGGTCTGGGAAAATGGAAGAGGGGATGGAAAGGGGGAGGGAGGAAAAAAAAAAAAAGTAGACGCAGAAAAGAAAAGGGAGAGCCTGCAAATAAAACACAAAAGAAAAATATATAAAACTCTTCTAAAGAGAGATAGGTAAAGGGAATAACTGTTAGTCAACACAATGACTATGAGGATATAATGACATATAAGTATGCAGATGCCTATAGAGAAGATGGACGTGGCAAACTTCGGTCTGAGAGGATTGGGGGAGCAACCTTCAAATTGCCAAGGGAGTTGGCTATGTCTCTAGTAAGATACCATTTAGTGAATCTAAAAGGGCATATGATAGCCGCCAGGGTCTCTCCTGAGAGTGTGTGTTCCAAAAACAATCTCCATTTAGTGAAAAATCTGGGGGTAGAGCGAAAGTTAGATAGCATGGCGTTGAATCTCTCCAATTGACATAAGGATAACAGGGATTGTTGAACCTGTGAGAGGTTTGGAGGGGTGGGGTTGATCCAATTGGCTATGATGGTCCTGCGTGCTTCCAAGAGACAAAGGTGGGTCCATTGTGAGAGGGTGGTGATGCTGGGGGCTGCCCCAGAGGTAGGGGAGGGTATGCAGCTGAAGAGACAAGTAATAGGGACCTTAGATAAGCACATACCGTAAATAAGATGGATATAGTCGAGCACTCTATCCCAAAAATTGCTAATATGGGGGCAGTCCCAAAGTCAATGTAAAAGTGTGGGCCGCATGAATTTGCACCACGGGCATTGAGCTTGGGTGGGGTTGTCCGGATGATGTCAAAATGGAAAATAGGCCCGATGCATTATTCTAAAATGAGTTTCTTGCCAGCTTTCTGAAGTGATGTTGGCATATACACTTTTGTAGCTCTTGAGAAGCTTTTCTGGTAACATTTCATCCCCCAGGATGTGAGACCATTTTTGGAATTGTGTCTGTTGGATCTTGCCTAAAGAATGGTAGACAAGATGTGTGTGTATAAGGTGGAAATGGAATAGTCTTTTCGGTGGAGCACTACATCAACAAAAGAGGATTGAAGGGGGTTTGTTCGGTGTCCACAACAAGTCCGCAGAAAAGAGGTGATTTGTAAAAAGAAAAAGTAATGGGTAGAAGGCAAAGAGAATTCCTGGCTCAGTGTTTGAAATTACTTGAAATGGTTGGTAGAGTTCTCATACAATGAAGAAACTTTATTTAGACCAAGAGATGACCATAGTCTGAAGGCTGCTTGTGACATAGAGGGAGTGAACATGGGATTACCTTGAATAGTGAGGTAACTCGAGATATTAGAGGGCAGTCCTAATATCCTCCGCACCTCCTGCCACGCCACCACTGTATCTCTAATAACAATATTGTTTTTAAGGTGGGCCGGTAACGCCCTAATAGAGGAGTGAAGGATGGCTGGCAGGGTGCACGGAGATACCAGTGCATCCTCAAGATCAAAGTTGGAATATCTTGATGCTCCTAAGAGCCAGTCGATACCCTGTCTAAGTAGACATGCTAAGTTGTAAAGGCGGATATCAGGGAGACCCATCCCACCCTCAAACTTCGGGAGAGAGAGTTTTTGTAAAGCAATGCAAGGTTTTTTTGAAGACCACAGCACTAATTTTAACCTACTGACAACTAACCATATGGGGCTTATTTTCTTCCTACTGAAACTAACAATTTCAGCTTATTTTTCTGCACCTCACACCAATGATATGGGACTTATTTTCCTCTTACTAATATCAAAGATGGGTATTATTTTTCTTTCCCTGACACCAATATGGGACTTTTTTTTCACCAACTGACACCTATGAAGGGACTTAACTCTAACACTAACATTGGGCTTTTTTTCTTCCCACTGACACCAAGGATATGGGACTTTTCCTCCCACCGACACCAATAATGGGGCTTATTTTATCTCACTAACATCAATGATGGGGCTTATTTTTATTCCTACTGACACAAAATGATAAGATTTGTTTTATCTCACTGGCACCAACGATGGGAGCCATTTTTACTCCCAATGACCCCAACAGTGGGACTTAGTTTACTGACACCTTCTCTTTAGTGCATCCCCAGGCCCTATTTTACCTAGAACATAGGAAATCATATCATAGGGGGAAAGACACAATCTCTTCATCATAAAGCCACACCCACTATATTGGACACATGCAATTTTGACCATGCATCCATGTGTTCAGTGGGTAGCGCACTTCATGCTTTGCATATTTCTTTATGGACCCTTCAAGGTGTCCCTCCCTATAACTTTTAAATGTTGGCAACTATGAAGAAACACTGGTTGTGTGTCTACTACAATAATGTGTCTACTACAATAATTCTAAAAGAAAATCATGCCATTTATCTTTCATCTTCTTCTGTGTATAAGTACTTTTAGATGTTATAACACTCCAAAGACATGCTGGTAGGTTGATTGGATCCTGTATAAAAAAAATTGTCCCTACTGTGTATGTATGTGAGTTAGGGACCTTAGATTGTAAGCTCCTTGAGGGCAGGGACTGATGTGAATGTACAATGTATATGTAAAGCGCTGCGTAAATTGACAGCGCTATATAAGTACCTGAAATAAATAATAACTAACAAGATGATTGGCATACTTCACTTTAACCTGTGTGCCTGCTGAAGGCTTAACTATCACTAGTTTGCTGATGACCATTGCCGCTGGGACTAAAAGTTCTAGAAAATCCAAAGTTTTGAGCTGTCACCAGAAGAGTAATAGAGGTGAAATTTAAATCTTGCTATGTATACAAAAGCAAACCCCCTCAACAGAATAAAGATGAAAAACCATTAAAATTGTTACTTTAGATATACTTTGAGAATCAGGAGGTTTTAAAAAAAAGTTTCTTATTTATATATGAACGACCATGTGAAATTTTATTTATTTCCTGTAAGTTAATAAACTTACAGGAAAATCAATAGGTAAAAGAAAACAATATTTTATTTTTTACTTTTACAAAAAAAGTATTAGATTTACATTCAAATAGCAAGATATGTGTGTTTCGAATACAAAATAAGTTTCAAACAAAGAGTTTTCAAACTCCTGTATAAATGCATTGACAGAGAGATTTGGAACACAGTAAATGGAAGGTACACTGGAGTGGGATGAGTCATTGGTCCTATTTTGCTGTGTTCATTATATGACAGGAGTTTTGCTTCAGCTAAGCTTTTTTCATTTACAAATAATTGTATTAGATTTACATATTATTATTTTTTTTCTATCATACTATCTTAATTTTGCCATCTTACAACAATCATAAAACTGTACACCATATGCAGGCATTTTTCCTAGGAGTATTATGGTGTTGTGGAATTCTCTATAGGTCTAATAAGCACTGTTGTTTGTCAATAGCTAATCTTATGTATTTTTTAATATAACATTTAATGTATACAGTAAAATACTTGCTTGGTTTTGTCAGCGAGATCACTGTTTGCAACGTATATTCTAACAATGACCTTAAAGATTTCAATTCATAGACAGACATAACAGTTCAAAGAATCAAAGCAGAACAGTTGGTCTAATAGAGTGACTTTGTAAAGAAGTGTAGATGTCTTGCATTGTTTCTGTGACAACAGTAATCGGCAACACTATACATTATTTAGGAACAATTAAGCATAATGATTTGTTTCCTTTAAGAGGTAACTTTCATTATTATTTAAATAAATGGCATTTTTAGGCAGACTTCTTAATCTCAATCTGAAAGCCTTTGAGAACAATTCATTTCTGACACAGCAGAACCTCTTTGAAATAGTTAGCATCAGGGTGCTTGTTGGTGCACAGCTAGGTGATTCCCTTTTACTGCTTAGTAATGAAGGACTGAAGGGAAGGATCATCTGTGTTTCTTCCTGTGGAGATCTTGTCATTAGAAATGCTAATAAGAGTGCAGGCAGCCTTGAGGGACACACAATGCCAGCTCATGAATACCAAATGAGCACATCGCAATCAGTGTTTGGGGAATTAGTACTGAAGGAATTTGTTACCAGAGAACATACTGCTGATTTATTTTGATGGAAGAGAAACAGTCACCATATTAGATGTTCACCCTTTCCCGAAAAGGAAGCAACCATACAAGGAAGAAAGAAGTAGAAGGGTCATTTGTACTTTTGCTGCACTCTGTCAGTAATATCAAATGTTAACAGAAGCTTTTTCTTGAAACGTAATGAGATGGTTTGAAGTTGCACAGGGGAAAAGACATTGAGGTTACAGAATCTTTACCTTCCATCCAATATTGATCCAAAGTTCCACACTGCTGTACAGCAGAAGTTCGAAGAAACAATATACTTGTTAAGACAGCTTTTCTCAACTTTGTAAATACGGAAGAACCCCTAAAATAACTATCTAGCCTTAGTTAACCCTTACTAATAATTACTATATTTACAGCTCACAGTACATTAGTGTAATGGCCAGTAGGAAGAATGTTCCTTACGTTTGTGGTCATTAACCGGTTGCCGACTGCGCACAGTATATTTACTGCGGCAGTCAGCCCCCGGCCAGGCAGAGTGACGTAGATCTACGTCACTCGCCTGTCACTGCTATTAGAGCCAATAGCGGGCGAGCGCGCGCCTGCTGAGGCGCGCGCCCGCCTCGGCTCGTTCAGGGAGGAGTGCGGGCGTGTGACCGGCGGACCCGATGTCCGCCGGTCACACTACGATCGTCGGTACAGTGGGAGAAAGGCAGAGCGGCTTATGTAAACAAGCCGCCTGTCATTCTCCCTGTGTAAAAATGCAGATCAGACGGTTCTACTATGTAGAACCGTTGATCTTTGTTTTTACACCAATAGCATTGTCCCACTACAGTTAGAATCACGCCCCTAGGACACACTTAACCCCTCCCTGTCCAATACAGTTAACCCCTTCCCTGCCAGTGTCATTTTTGCAGTAACAGTGCATATATATAGCACTGATTACTGCAGTAATGTCACTGGTACCCCCAAAAGTGTCAAAAATGTCAGTCAAGGGTCCGATCTGTCCGCCGCAATGTCGCAGTACCGCAAAAAAAATCGCAGATCGCCGCCATTACTCGTTAAAAAAAAAACACCAAAAATGACAAAAAATTTTCCCTTTGTTAGTAAACGCGATAAATTTTGCGCAGACCAATCAAAATACGCTTTTTGCGATTTTTTTTACCAAACATATGTAGCATAAAACAATTTGGCCGAAAATGTTAAAAAAATTTGATTTTTACATTATTTTTTGGGGGAATTTCATATAAAAAAAAGTGAAAAATATTGTTATTTTTGCAAAAATTACGCTCTTTTTTTGTTTATAGCGCATGATCAAAAAATCGCACAGGTGATCAAATACCACCAAAAGAAAGCTCTGTTTGTGGGAAAAAAAAGGAAGTGAAATTCGTTTAGGTACATCGTCGCACGACCGGGCAATTGTCCGTTAAAGTCACGCAGTAAAAAATCGCAAAAAAACCCCTGGTCAGGAAGGGGGTAAAATCTTCCGGGACTTAAGTGGTTAAGAAGAATCCTCCCTTTCAGATAGCTAAAAAGATCATTGGTGTTAGTGGTTAACTACCTGAAAGTCAAACTTGCTCTCTGCTAAAGGAACCCTTAGCAACCTCTGGAGGAACACTAGAGTTTCAGAGAACCCTGGTTGAATTAAAACATGCTAACGGTAAAAACTGTTTATGGGGAACAAATAATTGGCCTACCTCTTTTACTTCAGCAAAGGTCCCCAACCTTTGTCAGTTTGAGAGTTACTCAAGAAATAATAAGAAGGTATTATTGACAGTAATGTCACACATTTTAGTAGGGTCCTATGAATGGCAAAGTCTCTGATTTTTATGTAACTGAAAGTACCCAAAAAGAAGCAGCAAAAAACATGGAAAAAACTTCCAAATATGCTGACATTAATTCCAATATCATTATCTGTGAGAAAACTAAAATGGAAAAAGCAGTGTGTGGTGCATAAAAATGTAAAATCATTTTCTGAGGAAATTAGCAACAATTCTGTGTTGCAATATCTTTTACTTTTATGTTTAAACTTCTAGAGTTTGGGGTTATTTACAAAAGTCTAAAGTGAAGTAAGCTTGTATGAACATGTCATATGGAATGGAATATAAAAAAAAGTTTCCTACTTATTGTAGAATGCTTGAAGTAAGCATAGGTTAACTTCACTTTAGACTATAGACACTCATATGATGATGAGTAGTGTGCACATAGCTGGCTATCTCTACTGAACAGACTAAGCAATCCTTTTTATAAAATCTTAATTCAGAACTTATAGCTACATCTGTTTTATTTTTATTTCTATGTTGCTGTAGCTTTTGTTCAACTGCCGGACTTTTGCTCATAAAATGTACATAAGAAAATGCTTGCTAGGAGTTCTAAAGTCACCTGGTTTTGAATAAAATGTATTTTGAAAGTATACATTTTTAAATTTTATAACTCTTTATGAATACACACATTTTTCTGTTTTACAAATACACATTTAAAAGATGACAAAGGATTCCCAGAGCAATATGGGTTATTAAAGATACAGCACAAAGGCAGCTCTGTGATTTTTGGGTACTTCGTTCCAACTGAAACTTCAGAAGGAGTTGTCTGAAAGAGGAGAAGCTGTAGTAGTTGGATTCGAGGTTGGAAAATAGAAGAGGGCATAGAAAGGCTGCTACACACTAACGCTGCTAAACCTGGCTAAAATGTGTATAAACGCCATTACAAAACGCATCTAAAAGCACGTTTTTACAGCTGCTTTTTCCTGACGTCAGAACTGGCTTTGCAGCTCGTTTTTTCAAACGCCCTGTGTGCATGAGGTTTAAGGCTCTATGCACACTAGCATTTTTCTAGGCTCCTAGAAGCTGGTATTAGTATTTTTTCTGCTCCTGGAAGCTAAATAGTGTTATTCTAAATGTCCATGCGCACTACTTTAGGCCATCCTTTTTCAACCAGAGTGTCCATGCACCCTGAGGTGCCTTGTGGTTTCTACTTTATAACCTTCTAGCTGACAACCATTTAACAACCAATTACATCATCAATAGAAAAGGAATGAACTACCCAACAAGTGCCATCATCCAGGTAATTGTATCAAAGAAAAAAAAAGGAAATGTTTAGTTGGGAAACCAACCAATCATACCAAAAGAGAAGTTGGACTTTCAGAAGCACACAATGAGATGAATCTACACAACTCAAAATATATGTAAAAATTATTAAACTTTATTGCATATAGGATTTAAAATAGTGAGAGGTAAAAAACAACCCCCCACTTTACATAACACAAAATAAGAAAAAGAGAAATTGACTAAAAACAAAGCCAAGAGCTAGTAACAGTGATTGTATGTACAACTGGTTCTAAATATTAGATCAATACTTGACTGTCAGGAGAATATGCTTGATTAACAGGTCTACGTGTTTCGCGATGAGCTTCGTCAGGACATTTTTCATCAAAAGAGTTCTTAAAGCAAAAAAACAAGAATTAGTGACCAGGATAGTATTTATAGTAGAGCAATCCAAATATACCTGACCTATATAGAGTATACACATGTATTTGAGAATGAACCAACCTGCTCTGGTGTAGTGTGGCGATAAAGCCTCCTGGGCGGGCACAGAGAACAGACAAGAGGGAGGGTGCCCCAAATGGACATAGGATCTCGTAAGGAGTAGCATATATTTCAAGCCTATGTGAAATATTGTTAAAGAGATGTAATCTTTTTAAACCTAACAATATGTTGTTAACATTTAGCCAAATAAAGGTTTAAAAATTACCTTTGTTGATATTAGAACTGGAGAGAGAGAGTGCATGAAATGGACATAGCAAAAGCCAACAAACTAATAATCCTCCTAAATGTTGGAACAATTCCCTTCAGTAGCACATACAGTGATCTATAATGCAGAGGAGGGGGATAAAGAATTAGGAGGAGATCCGAATGAGCTTGAAGCTGAGGATAAATCATATATATAGGGGGGGAAAAGATGTGCATTAAAGGGTGTTGCTCCAGAGCTGCCAACCATCTAACAACCAATTACATCATCAGTTAATAAGGGGATGTCAGTTGCTTGCATATCATCCTTGTTTGACCCTCCCTTGCCTCTCTCCATCAGCTTTGGGGTCTCATTAGCTCACTAGCTAAGTGGAGAAAAATTGAGGGAGAGGAGAAACATGGAAATACTCGTCACAATCAGTTTGCAAAAGTGTATTTGCCTTGGAAGAATAAATCACCTCTAATGTTGGGTGGCCTACGTATATTGATGTTACTGCATTATGTAAAACCATTAGAATACTTTTTACATTTTAGAATAGGGTGCCTCAAGACTGTCCATCATTTTGGAGGGTGCTTTGAGATTGTCCATAATTTTAAAGGGTGCCTTGACTGAAAAAAGGTTGCGAAATGTCGTTTTAGGCTATTACTGTTTTTTAAAATTCATATTTCTGCAGCAGAGATATGGAGTCCTGCACCCTGTAAAGGTAAGCATTTTTCTTCTATTTCTACAGGGTGCTTGGACTGCAACCTATTTTATCCAAAAAAATGGGTCCCTTTTATCCTTAATATACTGAAGTGTTCTCATCAACACTGATGAGTGCCAAATGCCACTAGCAGTGTGCAGAACAAAATGGTTCCAAGTGTTAAACCCAAAAGCTTCCACACATGATATACCCTTATTTTTGGGTTGAGCTTTGCAATTTCTGATACTGGTACTGGTACTTTTCTACCTTTAGTCTCCTCATCAGGCAGTGAATCTGTAAAGATGATCGTCAGATGACAAACGAAGCTGTGCAGCTGAACCATGAAACATTACTTTAGGGCAGGGGTCTCAAACTGACGGCCCTCCAGCTGTTGCAGAACTACAAGTCCCACCATACCTCTGCCTATGGGAGTCATGCTTGTAAATCACCCTTGCAATGCCTCTTTGGAATTGTAGTTCTGCAACAGCTGGAGGGCCACCAGCTTTAGGGTGTATTTTCACCTGTGATTGCACCCTGCCTGTGATTACATACAAGAACTCGAGCAGGGGTTCCTACGTATTGCTGTGAGTAGGCAGCCCCATTGAAAGCATTAACACAGACAGCGGGACTCAGCCCTGCTCCCTTGCCACTGGCTTTGATTGACAGCACTGGGAGCCAACTGACTCCCAGGGCCCCAGTAATGCCAGCGAGACCCAGAAGTGAGGGGAGAGAAGAGCTGCAGATGTGCATAGTGCTGGATTGAATGAGGGCTTAGGTAAGTAAGGGGGGGGGTGAGGGGAGATGATGACACCTAAACATTTTTTACCTTAATGCAAGGAATGTATTTGGGGAAAAACTATTAGGTTTTACGACCACTGTAAAGTAGTATTTGCATAAAGTTGCATTTTTGATTGAGTAAGGGAGGGTTCCAACCTAATTTTTTCACCATCTGTGTTCCATTGGGGTGATTTACCAAAAAACAGGCCAAAACAGCAAGTGAGAGGAAACCCCTGCAAAATGAGGGAACCCCGGGTTGTTCTCAGTGTCAACAGAACTAGCATTCCCATTGGAGAATTTCCCCTCTATTCGTTTTCTGGGGACAAGCAAAAATTGAGGTTTTCTTTCATCTTTATTCACAATGATAACAGCAACCAGAACAAATAGAGAGGGTGAATCTCCCTAATGGGGACATAGAAATACAAACTTCACAGGTGTTTCAATTCCTCTCTACCCTTTCCAAAACTGAAAAAATAACTTTTGCCTTTAGTCATAATTTGATTTGTGTACTTCTGTCTGTAAAATTGTCTTCTGCATTTCCGCATGCATTTAGGTTATACATTTGAGATCTAATAATTGATACTTCCACAAACAATGGCTCCAGTTGGCCCCTGGTGTAGCTGCACTTAAAATGTGAACAGTTGTGATATGAGGACTCACAAATGCTGCTGTCACATGAATTTCAGGTCTAGTCTGGACCCGACCAGAAAGACCCCAATTCCATTGCCATGAATCATTCTTTCTACCTTCGGCTCTACAGGGGATTTTGTATTACATGTATTGCTCGCAAACACTACTCTTTTGTGAAGTGTCTGATTTATTATGTGTGTTTCTGCCTTGCACAGAAATTTCCAATAAATTATTGGGTGCTTTGTGAGCAGTATATGGAAGCAAAACGCAAACTGACAGCCACTGAAATTAAGTCATTAAATTAAAGCACAGGCAACACATTCTGGAGCTTGGTGTCTGTATAATGATAAACTTTGCTCTGTGTAATTCTTCACAATGAAGCCTTCACTGTATAAAGTACATTGATGTGGTCAGAGAGGGCTGACTTGCACAGTCTTGCCTGTTATTTTTAACCAAATACAGCATCCTTAGACAAAAAGCATTATGTGACAGTCTAGCTCATATATGCTACATATGTAATGCAGTAATCTGCCCTATAGGACAAAGAAAGCTTTATTCACTGTGTCTTAAATCGTTTATTGCCATGGATGACCCTTCAGTATTCCAATCCACGGACAATGGGGGCAATTCAAGTGAACTGTAAAAGGGATAATATGCCAAGTGATTATTCATGTACCAGTGACAGCAGATGCTCCAGACCTGTTTGTCCTATTTATTGTGTTACCATTTAGGACTAGGCAGACGGACTGAGTGTCCTTATGATTTAATCAACAATCGCTTCACTTGATGAGAATCTATGTTGAATGCATTGCCTGAACTCAAAATGGCTGCATGGAGCGACCGCTTCGAATGGCAGACCTTAAAAGCATGCAAATGAGTTAAGGTGGCTGGAATAATTGGACTGACAGTCAGAATGACCTATGCATACATGTCGTTTAGTTGAAAGGCTGAGATTATCACCACTGTAACCGTTATATACTGAGCAGAAATGATGAGAGCAATGAAATGCAAGTCAACTTATTCTGAATCGTAGAACGCTGTGTTCCCTTCAAAGACTGCTGTGGTAATTGAGTTATAATTATACTTCTTCTATATTTCGGTGTTTAGCAATCAAATTTGTGTTAGTTGGACAGTATTGTGGTCTTTTCAGTAAATTTCAGCTTATGCAGGCACTTCCATTTCATAGTTCTGCATCTCTGTTAACAAAAATTACTCAGTATTTTACCAGCAGGAAGAATAATGTTCCATAGTGTTAGTATATTATTTACTCCTTGGTTGGAGAGCGGAGATTTGCAACTCTCTATGGGGGCCCATTGAGAGGAACGTTCTGTGAAGTGCAGGGGCTTTAGCAACCAATCAAATTCTTTCATGCTCATACCTGTAGTAGAAACATTTTCTTTTTGTAAAATTTCCTGGTTACACTTTAAAGGTGAACTACGGGGAAAGTAAAAAAAGAAAAAAAATGCTAGCTTGCAGTGAGGCTGCCTCTAAACTACAAAGGTCAAATACTCGTTTTGTTCTAGGGGGCCATGAAAAACAGTTTTACTTATTAAATTCTCAATTTTCCAATTCATTAGCTGCAAGTACACCATTGCAAGTACAGCATTTTAAGTACAGTGAATGAGATATTGCAGGAGATAGTCAGGAGGTAGGCTGGAAGGTGGAAAAAAGAAAAAAAAAAGGTAAGATTTGTTTGACTTAAATTTACAAATTTTCTTATTTTTTTTTTTTTTCTCTCCTCTTTAAAATGGCAGACTTGGTTCAGTGCAGGAATTGTTTTGCATTTATTTCATGTTCCACTCTTTGGAGATTCGGATGCTGTCAGATCTGTAGACAATTCTCCTTACTGCTGCAGGAAATTGCATTTTTGAAATCAGAGATATTTAAATTATCTGTTAAACAAACTCCAGCTGGGACTGCTGCAATGCCACTGCCACAGAGGACCCCCAGAAATGGCAGATGGGTTACTGTAGGTTCAGGAAGACTTAGAGGGGTGGATAGAAGACATGTCCCACAGTCGGTGGTTCTCCAAAATTCATTTGCAGCACTCTCAGAATGTAAGGAAAACAGGGATATGGACTCAAGCACAGAGGGTGAGAAAAGATTGACTCCTATGTCTAATGTATGCAAGACTGCAGCCAAGGACAAAAAAGATAAAGTGAAGTCTCAAAGGAAGCAGCTGTTGCTGGGTGATTCAATCATAAGAAGTGTGGAGCTTAAAGAAAATGGTTTTGTGAGATGTCTCCCTGGTGCTACTGCTAGACGAGATAGAAGACGTATTATTAATATTGTTAAGCAAGCAAAGCAGGAAGGGGACGTGGATGTTCTTGTCCATCTAGGGACAAATGACCTGGCTTGCGATGAAGTGTCAGAGGTGAAAAAATCTTTTATCACACTTGGAAATGACGTACAGGATTTTGCATCCACCATTTCATTTTCTGAAGTTCTGCCTGTGCATAATGTTCAGAATGATAGGCAGAGGCGCATAAAGGAGTTCAACATATGGCTTAGTAAATGGTGTCAAGAGCAAGGATTTGGCTTTGTTTCTCATGATAGCTCTACTTGGAATAGAAAGGAACTGTACAAAAAAGATGGTTTGCATCTTTCTCTCAAAGGAACAAATGTACTTAGTGAACAACTCCAAGAATTTGCGAAAGAGTATTTAAACTAGGAAGGGGGGGCAAAAGAGTGGAATTACAAGAGTCCAATTGACCCCCGAAACAATGCCAGAACAGGTCAGAAGCACAGAGGTTAAGAAATGATAAGCTCAGAGTCCTGTCTACAAATGCTCGCAGTTTAGGTAAAAAAATCAATGAACTTGGGTCAATTATGGCATCTGAGAATGTAGATTTAGTGGCTGTTACGGAGACATGGTTTAATGAAAGAAATGACTGGGACATAACCATACCAGGGTACTCTTTATACAGAAGAGACAGAGAAGGCAAGAAAGGAGGAGGAGTGGCCCTGTATGTGAAAGATAGCATTAAATCTAACCTAATACAAGTTGGTGAAGCCAACATAGAGTCAGTTTGGGTTACGTTGCAGTTTGCTAATCATGCAGTAACTCGTGTAGGTGTGATATATAGACCACCTGGTCAAGTCAAAGAACTAGATGATCTACTAGTTGAAGAAATAGCTAAAATGACAATGAAAGGAGAAGTTATCATTATGGGAGATTTCAATCTTCCAGATATAAACTGGAAAACCAAAATAGCAAGTTCTACCAGGAGTACAGATATTCTAAATTCCCTACTGGGGTTGTCTCTGCAACAAGTGGTTGAGGAGCCAACCCGGAGGGAGGCCATTTTGGATCTGGTATTCACAAATGGTGATTCGGTATATGATGTCATTGTAGGCGAAACCTTGGGATCCAGTGATCACCAGTCAGTGTGGTTTAATATAAGAACTGTGAAAGAGTCACACCACACAAAAACAAAAGTTTTAGATTTTAGAAAAACAGACTTTTCAAAAATGAAATTAGTCATAAATGAGTCCTTATCAGACTGGAACGGATTACATGGAGTCCAGGAGAAATGGGACTACTTAAAAGGTGCATTATTGAAGGCAACAGAAAATTGCATTAGACTTGTCAGTAAAAGCAAAAAAAGGAAGAGACCACTGTGGTACTCAGCAGAAGTGGCCCAAATCATTAAAAATAAAAAGCTAGCATTTTGTAATTATAAAAAAACCCAGAGCAATGAAGATAAGGAAATCTACAAGATTAGGCAGAAAGAGGCCAAGCAAGTTATAAGAACTTCTAAAGCGCAGGCAGAAGAAAAACTAGCTCAGTCTATGAAAAAGGGGGATAAGACATTCTTCAGATATATAAATGAAAAAAGGAAATTAAAACAAGGAATAACTAAATTAAAAACAAAGGACGGAAGGTATGTAGAAGAGAATAAAGGGCTAGCCGACTGCCTTAATGAATACTTCTGTTCAGTTTTTACAGAAGAAAAAGGAGAAGGACCTCCACTTCAAAGGATGACTAATGAATCATTTGATGCATGTGTCTTTACAGAGGAAGACGTTCTAAGATTGCTGTCTAAAGTGAAGACAAATAAGTCACAGGGTCCTGATGAGATACACCCAAAATTATTAAAAGAGCTTAGTGGTGAGCTGGCAAAACCATTAACAGATTTATTTAACCAATCATTAGTAACAGGAGTCGTCCCGGAAGATTGGAAATTGGCAAATGTCGTGCCCATTCACAAGAAAGGTAGTAGGGAGGAATCGAGCAACTATAGACCTGTGAGTCTGACATCAATAGTAGGCAAATTAATGGAAACCCTATTAAAGGATAGGATTGTGGAACATCTTAAATCCCATGGATTGCAAGATGAAAAACAACATGGGTTTACTTCAGGGAGATCATGTCAAACAAATCTTATAGATTTTTTTGACTGGGTGACTAAAATAATAGACGGTGGAGGTGCAGTAGACATTGCATATCTAGATTTTAGTAAGGCTTTTGACACTGTCCCACATAGAAGACTTATCAATAAACTGCAGTCATTGAGCATGGACTCCCATATTGTTGAGTGGATTAGGCAGTGGCTGAGTGACAGACAACAGAGGGTTGTAGTCAATGGAGAACATTCAGAACAAGGTCATGTTACCAGTGGGGTACCTCAGGGATCTGTACTGGGACCAATTTTGTTTAATATCTTCATAAGTGATATTGCAAAAGGCCTCGATGGTAAGGTTTGTCTTTTTGCTGATGACACAAAGATATGTAACAGGGTTGATGTTCCTGGAGGGAAACGCCAAATGGAAAAGGATTTAGGAAAACTAGAAGAATGGTCAGAACTCTGGCAACTGAAATTTAATGTGGATAAGTGCAAGATAATGCACCTGGGACGTAAAAACCCAAGGGCAGAATATAGAATATTTGACACAGTCCTGACCTCAGTATCTGAGGAAAGGGATTTAGGAGTAATTATTTCAGAAGACTTAAAGGTGGGAAGACAATGTAATAGAGCAGCACGAAATGCCAGCAGAATGCTTGGATGTATAGGGAGAGGTATAAGCAGTAGAAAGAGAGAAGTGCTTATGCCGCTGTACAGAACACTGGTGAGACCTCACTTGGAGTATTGTGCGCAGTACTGGAGGCCATATCTCCAGAAGGATATAGATACTCTAGAGAGAGTTCAGAGAAGAGCTACTAAACTAGTACATGGATTGCAGGAAAAAACTTACCAGGAAAGGTTAAAGGACCTTAACATGTATAGCTTGGAAGAAAGAAGAGACAGAGGGGATATGATAGAAACTTTTAAATACATAAAGGGAATCAACTCGGTAAAGGAGGAGAGCATATTTAAAAGAAGAAAAACTACCACAAGAGGACACAGTTTTAAATTAGAGGGGCAAAGGTTTAAAAGTAATATGAGGAAGTATTACTTTACTGAGAGAGTAGTGGATGCATGGAATAACCTTCCTGCAGAAGTGGTAGCTGCAAATACAGTGAAGGAGTTTAAGCATGCATGGGATAGGCATAAGGCTATCCTTCATATAAGATAGGGCCAGGGACTATTCATAGGATTCAGATTCAGATATATTGGGCAGACTAGATGGGCCAAATGGTTCTTATCTGCCGACACATTCTATGTTTCTATGTTTTCTATGTTTCCACAGGCTTCCTCTAAGAACGGTAGCCTCTTCTTCCCTATTATGCTCTGCTAATTGTAGATCATCTGATGTCTTCAAGTCCAATGCAAAACCCATAGGGACAGTCCACCGATGGAGCATAGAAGAGTAGGGGAAAGTGCTGGCTGACATGGGAGCAGAGGATTGGATAAAGCTGACTAGCAGGCTTAATGGAAAAAAAGCTAAACATCCACCTTTCACTCACAGCAGGTGGCTAGAAGAGTTTGACATCAAACTTTGTTGTCAACATTATATGTGGAAAAAATTTAGAGCGTATCGTTGTATATGTCCGTTGCTGAAGTTTTTTTTATGGTAAAAAAATGTAACAAAGAAGGAAGAATATGATTATGAATGTAAGAATGGAACAGGGCAGTTAAGAAAGAAGAGGAGTTAAAGAGAAGAGGGAAGGAAGGAAGATGAGACAGGGAATGGAAGGAAAATGGAGTAAGGGGGTTTGGGATGGGGGCAGACTCATTGGGTTGATTTACTAAAACTTGAGAGTGCAAAATCTGAGGCAGCTGTGCATGGTAGCCAATCAGCCTCTAACTTCAGCTTGTTCAATTAAGCTTTGACAAATAAAATCTGGAAGCTGATTGGTTTCCATGTAGAGCTTCACCAGATTTTGCACTCTCCAGTTTTAGTAAAGCAACCCCAATGTGCCCCCAGCCCAAACAATACCCCACTCCATGCAGGGAGTAACAAGGAAGAACCCCAGTACCAAAAACCATTCAATCTATTTTCAGTGCCATAGGGAACCAATGATGGGTTACATTGTGCTGATAGCACTTCTCTGAAGGACTGAAGTATGTTTAGTAGAAAACCTATAGAACATTTTACATTGGATCTAGTAAAACCATCTTTGCCTAAAAGATCCTGATTTGTCCTTTCATTGAGCCGCTTTGCTCTGTGCAGAATGGAATGGTGAGTGCTGAATCAGAGCTAAACTGGATGGATATCAGTTTTTTTACATCCGTGCCCATTCATATTGTCTGGTGAACATGGGCAGACCTGTGATAGCTCTATGAGTGGCTGTCTATCAGGCTACATCCGTCCAAAAATCCCTTTTTCTAAATAGGAACAGAATATGTAGCTATTTGGCTAGCGTTCATCTGTAAGTAATTTGTATAGTCCTCTGAGCATTTAAATCAAGTCAGAGAGACCATGTGGAAATATAATGATGAATGTGCTCTTGGCTTATATCTGAATTGATTCTTTCATTTCAGAAATGTCATTAATGCATCTTAACTAGTATGATCAGGGAAAGGGAGATATTTTTCCAATAATCAGGAATCCATTGTTTCTCTCTGACTTTTTAGAGATTTCGACTTTTAAAGAGGAAAAATGTATTAAAATAGTGGTAGGGTGTAGGAGCTTCAATCATAGGCAAGACCACAACAGATGTAATAATGTTCACCAACATTAAAAGTATTTTATGCTAAAGATCTGATGTCCATTGACAATTGTCGCTGTTTTCTGTACCTGAAAGCAGATTAGGCCTATACGTGCAAGGTGTATTATTTATGGCCTAACAGGAAACAAATTGTGTTTTTGTCGTCTCTTATTTCATTTGTAATTCCAGTGTGTTGTGTCGCATTTGAATGACAGCTCCATTCATTGTAGAGATGGATGAAGGCCATCTAATGTTGTGACAACTGAAAGTGACAGATGATGATCTGTATAGTTCTAATGCCGTTTAGCACTTACGTGAATGATCATCAAATTAACAAGCAGATCTACACTCTCTTAGGGAGATACTTACGTAAGATCAGTCCACTAGGCAAATATGTACTGTCCTCATATAGCCAGATACTGTACTTCAAGGTCCACCTTATGGACCTTCTGGATGCATCCTATACCATCACATTATGACAGACTTACCTGAAAATGAAGCTCTCCAGCTGCACGCTGTCACCAATAAAGGCGCTTTTATCTTCACACTGTCTTCTTCCAGGTTCGCAGGCTTTGGCCATCTGTTTGGGCAATCTGGCGATGATGTCACACACGAGCGGGAGTCGCTGTTTATGACACGGCTCTTCAGAGTGCATGCGCTGGTGATGTCACCAGCTGCATTTAAAGTAAATATCTCCTAAACGGTACATGTTTAGGAGATGATTGCAGTACCTATAGGCAAGCCTTATTATAAGCTTACCTAGAGGTAAAAATCCTACATGGGAGTTTACTCCCACTTTTAAATCTTGTTGAAAAAAATAAATAAAAATAAATCTGTTAAAATATGCATTGATAACTCAACCAAGTGCTTTCTATTGCTCTTCTTTTTCTTTTCTTTTTTTTTTGCTGCTGTAATCTGACTTCCTGTTAGAGGGCATTAGAGGGCTACGTTCACTACTTGTGATCCCATTGTGTGTTGGAACATAGCCACCCTCTTTTACTTGCTCCCGAGATGGACTAGAGACTATGGACTATGGGATTTGTAGTGTACATGACCGCTACTAACCTGCTCTGCTGTTTTAAACAAAAAGAAGTGAGGGGAAAAGGAGAAAAACTATTTCTTGAAAAATAGACTACAGGGGCATTAAAGTGACACTAACATTTTTTTTCTTTCATTCTGGATAGAGTAAAGGAGGGTTATAACCAATGTCAGTTCTTTTTTTTTTGCCATCCCATTGCGGAGATTTCCCTTCACTTCTTGTCCCATAGTCAAATCAGGGTGTGAGAGGAAATCCCCCAAAGTGAGGTTATCCTGGGTGACACCAGGGTCACCGAAACAAGTGTCCCCATTAGAAAATTTCACCTCTATTCCTGGTCTGATGTTAACCCAAAATTCAGGATTTTATTTTCACATTTGATGATAATAGTAAACAGGACAAATGGAGACGTTGAATTTCCATAATGGGGCATACATAGAAATAATAACATGACTTAGGTTCTAATCCCTTTCCACTCTATCCAAAACTAAAATAAAATTGCCTTTAGTGACATTTTAAGTAGTGGATGTGTATGGATTATTTTTGGAGCATAAGGATATCATTTAGTGTCAATTCACTGGTATTTCATTTTAACTTTGTCTATAAGAAGCCCCTGGTACAAGATCACAGTGTATCAAAATGTTTTATCTTTTTATATAACTTGTACTTCACAATAAAACAAGTATGTTTGTTCATTGCTGCTAGCTGTGATTTTTAACTTTTAAAATACATTTTGTAAGATGGATTTCTCAGCCTCCTTTATAACATTGCTACTTGCTCTCGCTTTGTACTACACTGGCTGTTTTAGGTAAAGCATATTGCTTTTATAAGCATTTTACTTAAATCACATACAATATATTGTCAAAAGTGTTGGGACACCTGCCTTTACATGCACATGAATTTAATTGGCATCCCAGTCTTAGTCCTCAGGGTTCAATATTGAGTTGGCCCAACCTTTGCAGCTATAACAGCTTCAACTCTTCTGGGAAAGCTGTCCACAAGGTTTAGGGTTGTGTCTATGGGAATGTTTGACCATTCTTCCAGAAGCACATTTGTGAGATCAGGCACTGACGTTGGAAAGAAGGCCTAGCACGCAGTCTCCCCTCTAATTTATCCCAAAGGTGTTCTATCTGGTTGAGGTCAGGACTCTCTGCAGGTCAGTCAAGTTCCTCCACCCCAAACTCACACATCCATGTCTTAATGGACCTTGATTTGTGCACCGATGCACAGTCATGTAAGAACAGGACGGGGCCATCCCCAAACTGTTCCCACAATGTTGGAAGCATTAAATTGTTCAAAATGTCTTGGTATGCTGACGCCTTAAGAGTTCCCTTTACTGGAGCTAATAGGTCAAGCCCAACCCCTGAAATACAACCCCACACCATAATCCTCCTGTCCATCAAATGATTTGGACCAGTGCACAAAGCAAAGTTCATAAAGATATGGATGAGCGAGTTTGGGGTGGAGTGACAAAATACAGTATCTCACAAAAGTGAGTACACCCCTCACATTTTTGTAAATATTTTATTATATCTTTTCATGTGACACCACTGAAGAAATGACACTTCGCTACATTGTAAAGTAGTGAGTGTACAGCTTGTATAAAAGTGTAAATTTGCTGTCCCCTCAAAATAACTCAACACACAGCCATTAATGTCTAAACTGCTGGCAACAAAAGTGAGTACACCCCTAAATGAAAATGTTCACATTGGGCCCAAAGTGTCAATATTTTGTGTGGCCACCATTGTTTTCCAGCACTGCCTTAACCCTCTTGGGCATGGAGTTCACCAGAGCTTCACAGGTTGCCACTGGAGTCCTCTTTCACTCCTCCATGGCCACATCACGAAGCTAGTGGATGTTAGAGACCTTTGCGCTCCTCCACCTCCCGTTTGAGGATGCCCCACAGATGCTCAATAGGGTTTAGGTCTGGAAACATGCTTGGCCAATCCCTCACCTTTACCCTCAGCTTCTTTAGTAAGGCAGTGGTCGTCTTGGAGGTGTGTTTGGGGTCGTTATGTTGGAATACCCAGTCTCCAAAGGGAGGGGATCATGCTCTGCTTCAGTATGTCACAGTACATGTTGGCATTCATGGTTCCCTCAATGAACTGTAGCTCCCCAGTGCCAGCAGCACTAATTCAGCCCCAGACCGTGACATTCCCACCACCATGTTTGACTGTAGGCACGATACACTTGTCTTTGTACTCCTCACCTGGTTGCCGCCACACACGCGTGACACCTTCTGAACCAAATACTTTTTTCTTGGTCTTATCAGACCACAGGACATCCATGTCCTCAGTCTGCTTGTGTCCAGCAAACTGTTTGCGGGCTTTCTTGTGCATCATCTTTAGAAGAGGCTTCCTTCTGGGACGACAGCCATGCAGACCAATTTGACGCAGTGTGTGTGGTGTATGGTCTGAGCACTGAGAGGCTGACCCTCCCACCCCTTCAACCTCTGCAGCAATGCTGGCAGCACTCATACATCTATTTCCAAAAGACAACCTCTGGACATGACGCTGAGCATGTGCACTCAACTCCTTAGGTCAACCATGACGAGGCCTGTTCTGAGTGGAACCTGTCCAGTTAAACCGCTGTATGGTCTTGGCCACCATGCTGCAGCTCAGTTTAAGGGTCTTGGCAATCTTCTTATAGCCTAGGACATCTTTATGTAGAGCAACAGTTTTTTTTTCAGATCCTCGGAGAGTTCTTTGCCATGAGGTGCCACGTTGAACTTCCAGTGACCAGTATGAGAGAATGAGAGCGATAACACCAAATTTACCACACCTGCTCTCCATTCACACCTGAGACCTTGTAACACTAACGAGTCACATGAAACCGGGGATTGAACATGGCTAATTGGCCCCAATTTAGATATTTTCAATTAGGGGTGTACTCACTTTTGTTGCCAGCAGTTTAGACAATAATGGCAGTGTGTTGAGTTAATTTGAGGGGGCAGCAAATATACAGTGTTGTACAAGCTGTACACTCACTACTTTACATTGTAGCAAAATTGTAGCATAATTTCTTCATTGTTGTCACATGAAAAAATATATTAAAATATTTACAAAAATGTGAGACACTGTAGTGTATATTAAAGTACATGTACAGTTAATATTTGTATAGAGTTGTAGGGAATCCCTAAAAACCCTGGATAACTACAGAGGTCAATACATATGGTTGAGGATGAAGTATTAAGAATAGGGGTTATTGATTTATCTTAATTAATTTATGTTTCAGTTCAGTTTTTGCACTTTTAGGTAGCGCTGCTTCCCCTTTTTTTTGTACCCCAAGTATGGTCTGTTGCCGATTTCATTTTCGATTTGCTGATAATAGGTGATTGTCCATGTCAGCCTTTTTGAACCTTCTTAACATAGAGGCACCCTTGAAATAACATTCTGGTCTCAGGAAATCCCTGCTAATAATTACTCTATGTATAGTTCACAGCGCCTTACTGTGGTGGTCACTGGGAAGAATGCTCTTTTCATTTTTTTAAGGAACTGGGAAGAATCCCCCTTACAGATAACTGAAAAGATCTTTGTTTTCAGTGATTACTTATCTGAGAAGCAAAAATTGCTCATTGTTCATGGTATCCCTAGCATCCTCTTGAGGAACTTTAGGGTTCCACAGAATCC
Organism: Pelophylax lessonae; assembly: GCF_965119305.1. Taxonomy (NCBI): domain Eukaryota; kingdom Metazoa; phylum Chordata; class Amphibia; order Anura; family Ranidae; genus Pelophylax; species Pelophylax lessonae. The sequence goes on along the minus strand of NC_138771.1, from coordinate 549,646,169 downwards.
TGGTTGAGAAATGCTGATCTACATACTGCATGAGTATGTGTTAGGGCATCCAAACAACTGTATATGAGTAGTCAGCGCTAAGGTGGATCTCTCAGACCTTTCATATCTGTAATACATGGCCATATATGTGGTGGACCAAATCCGGTGCACGTTGAGCGCCTTATACCTACATAAAGGAAATCTTGGCTCCATCTACAATGTACAGTATTAAAAAACTCTACAAAAGGATATCATGGGCACCAGAAATATGCAACATATTACTGTTGTACGAGCGAATGCGCCCAAGTACATGAAATATTATCACTTTTCAGAAATATGACTAGACTATTAGGGATAAATTTGCATTCCATGCTGCCTGAACACCGCTGTACCACACATCAATACCTAAATAGCCCACACAAGACACTAACTTGAGTTTAATGGCCATAGCAGTCCTTTATTAACAAATTATTTGAGTAACAAAATAACATTCAATACAATATTAATACAGCCCCAAGGTCCTTGTAGGCATATACTTAGCATACTTGTGTAAACCCGTAAGGTTCAGGTCCCGTAAGGTAAGGCTCTAGCCTCCAACACTGACTTGCAGACAATTGCACTAGTAATTGCCGATTTTATATGCATAAAAAATAATCAGCGTAGTCTACAATATATACAAACTATCATTAATATTAAACTGAAAGCCACCAGCTGAACACCACAGGAATATTTCACATCACCTCCAAATACCATAGATATACATATGGTGCAGAGCAACTAGATAAAGGAAAAAAAAGGCCAAGGAAGAGGAATACACTGACAAATTAGAAATTTCATCCACTATGGAGATTCCCGATAAGTAGTGAGAGGATGGGAAAGTAAACCACTCCAGGTGAAAGATCCACCACCAACAGTATACACAGGGCGCTCACCTCAGGATGTTGACCCCTGAATCAGCGGCTATTGGACGTAACGCGTACATGAGGTGGAGGCTATCTTGTGACATCACCCGCTGCTATCCTGAGACCGCTTTGAGTGGTAGTTTTGTACTCTTTATGTGCGTTTTTTTCATAAGCTGATGAAATGTGAGTCTTTTACTTTATTTAATAAAGCAAGTGTTTTTAGACTGAGAGCACTATTAGTCTGCCTTTGTTTTATATGTTACCTCAGAATACTTGCCACACTGGTAACAATGGAGCCGGATGCCTCGGCTGTCCTAACCTTTGCTGGGAAAAACGCATTGACCATCCTGTTGATTCAGGGGTCAACATCCTCAGGTGAGCTCCTGAGTAACTATTAGTGGTGGATCTTCACCTGGAGTAGTTTACTTTCCCATCCTCTCACCACTTATCGGGAATCTCCATAGTGGATGAACTTTTTAGTTTGGCAGTGTATTCCTCTTCCTTGGACTCTTCCTTTATCCAGTTGCATTACACCATATGTATATCTAATTGCAGATACCGCCATGAATGACTCCCACTTCATTGTCACTGAACCAATACAAAATAAGGGTGCCATACCTAAGACAGGTCCCCACCAATTTACATTTTACTGTACCGACCACTTTCAAGAACCTTGAACCCTATCAGCTACTTTGAATATACATATTGTAATCCCTAGGGTGGGAAGATTTCCTGATGGCACCGATGTTCCAACTAAAGACTCTCCAGGGACCCTCCTGTTACCTTCACCTGAAACTCCCCTTGTTTCTGTACGACACACAAGTCAGGTAACTACCCCCCGACTCCATATTTACAGTACTTTAATTAACTGAGTCATGTAGTGCTTATGTCTGTGTCTCTTCTTTTACTCCTGGCCTAACTTTACTAGAAAACAGTAAAATAGTACATGACGCATTCTACAGTCTCTCATTGTAAAAAGTATTCTAGAGGCTTAGTGTGCCTTTAAGCAATGTTTATCTATCAACAGATGATTCAAATATCAGCGTATGACAGAAGGCTTTATCACCCCATTCTATTTTTTACGTGATTTAGCTTGGCTTTTCTTTAATGCCAGCACAGAAAAGTATCATTTATACGTAACTTGATTCTGGCACCATAGCAACTATGTCTTCATATCTGCTTCAGATAAACATAGAAAATCATTTGCACAGTGTCGCTTCTATTAATACCATTTGGGGGCAGAAGGTTGTTTAGTGAAAGTGGGATTGTTTCACAAAGTACGTTCTGTCACAGATCAGTACAGAGCTGTCAGCATAGAGCTGCTTGATTGTCTTCTGAAATGGTTTCACAGCTCCCAGGATGGGACACTCTGATTAATAATTTAACGGCATTCCTGTCACTTTGCCGGTGGCATTTACTTCACTGAAATCCTTAACCCTAAGAAGATTTGTTTACTGAATTTCCACATGATCCATTCACCATAGAGAAAGGTTTATTTTATATAACATGGTTTGTATTTTGCAGCATTTTTCCAGAGGAAGGACAGAATCCCCCCTGGGCAGCAGTTACCCTATTTGTTCTGACCCCAAAAGAAATTGGATATTTTTCTGACATTAACATATTCCCATGCTATCAGTTTACAGATATGGAAATAGTCAAATTCATTTTTTTAATTCAGTTATGAAACCATCAGACTCCCAGTTCCAGTTTGTTTTGCGCATTCTATTTCATTCACAACATTGCTTAAAGAGAAACTGATTCTGAACACTAAGCCCCAAAATGGCAGACAATGGACTACTTATCATCAGCAGGGCCATCTTTTTGCACGGGCACCCCAAGTGCATGGGGGGGCTCCTGTAGCCCCCCCCCCCCGCGGGAAGTGGGTGATCAGTGCGGCAAGTGCAGCAGGTGGGTGCAATAAGTGGAACCGATCTTTTGTGGTTCAGACTGCAGCAGCAGAAAACCAGCTGCAGGATGAACTGCAAAAGATTGTTTTCAGTTATCCCCCCCCCCCCCAGCTGCACTGATCAATACTATATTTCCCTTGCTGCTTGGGCCCCCCTGTGTGCCCTCCCAGTGTTGCTGGCTTCCCTGCTCTCCTCTCCCACCTGCAGCAGCTGCAGGCACACAGGGGAATCGTCAGGATGATAAACTATGTTCAATATGCTTCAGTTTATGAATGAACAGGAGCCTCTGTCTCCTGTTCATTCATGTTCATTCATCTGCAGTGCGGTTGAGGCTGAAGAAAGGAACTGGGGAATGTGTTTCCTTAGTCCCTTTCTCTATTTCATAAGTCTGTTTAGAACCCTGATACCTCACCAAAGACCCCCTAATAGCATTGTGAAAATGTAAAAAAATTATTAAATTAAAATAAAAAAAATAAAAAAATATTGTAAAAAAAAATTGAAAACAAATTCTAATCAGACTAAAAAGCCATGCCCAATATGTAGCATAATTTAGCCACACCTACTGTTTGCTATGGGTGCCTCAGGTCACCATCTCCCTGGTAGGGGCCCCAATGCATTACTTTGCCCAGGGGCCCATAATGCTGTTAGGATGGCACTGACCATCAGTATTGCCTGTGGTTTCTCTGCAGATGTTCTTTCCCCAATATTGATTAGTAAATTACCATGCTTTGGTCTTCACTTTTAAAACTGAAACACTACACCAGAGTTTTCCCTTGTGGTGGGAGGGTGATATAAACAGGCAGATGAGCCCAGTTTTTACCACATCCCACCCAGCCATCCTTAAGCTACAAAGGCAACTGGATAGAGTTGAATACTTGCTGTGGCTGTTGTGCTTTACTTCGCCATGCAGCAAGAATTATACCCACTGTCAATTCAATGGGGCCGAAACTTCTTAAGTGCCTGTCAAATGCCCTCTGAAAAATGATCCACCATGGATGCTTATGTAAATGAGCCCAAATAAAGTTTCTGCTAAACCAGCTGCTGACAAGACCTGTGTCTGTTATTGACAAAACAAAATGACAGAAAAAGATGGGGCTTTGCAGGCCAGTGGGAGTAGAAGGATCAGACAAAGAACCGTTTGTAAAACCAAAATTACATTTTATTTGTATAAAGAACGATAAAACTCAGCATGGACTACCATGCATATGTGATAACAGAGGACTGACATAACATACAATAATAAAATCAAACAATTAACGTCACTACTTATAGAGAAACATATCCCCAGAAGGGGTTGTAACCAAAATCTGTATAGGATGGAAATTGGGTCTCAAGCTGGATTCGGTCACGGTAGGTCCCCAGCAAGCCGACGCGTTTCGCTCAAGGCTTCCTCAGGGCCTGAGAGACCATAACAGACCGATGTTTTCTATGAACAACATAAAAGCATAATCAAATGAATGCCAGTCAGTCATAAATTTCATGATATATCATACATAATGACATTATATTTCAATTATTTCATAGGTATATTTGGTTTTAGTTTTTGTACTGACCCTTCTTGATAGTGACTTGCGCTAGGCGACAAAGCTGTAGCGATACTAATGCTGCTTGGAGCTATATTGCTTCCGTATTTATCATAACAGACATCAAGAATGTATTTCTTGCATAGGATCCAATGTATTACGTCCCAGATTGTGTTGCCAGGGGCAGGGCTGTAAACCAAAATGCCAATAGATATATATATGTGTCTACCGTATAATTTCGATTTTCATATGTTTATGATCTCATAACCAACCTTTTTTGGCTATCCCCCCTATGAAATTTTTGGGGTGGGTCCCAACTCACAAGGTGAAGGTCCTCTCCTTGATATATTCGCCCTTATATATATATTCACTCCTAGATATAATAGATCTATGAACATGAGAGCATGGGTTATTCTTTATCAGTGGAAGAGGGAAGAGGGCTAATGAGGATAGCTATTGGTTGAATGGAGACAGTTAGATGGATAGACTACTGATTTGATGGTAGTATCAAAAATATATATAATAGTAAAGCCAAAGTGTTCACACCCACCTAGTATTGTGTTACATGGCTTGAATAGGACAGGCAGCACCTTTCTTTCTGTAGTTCAAAGATATAGTGTATATTTCCCCAGTTTAAGGGTCCTTGATGGCGACACAACTGACCTAGAAGGAGGACCGGGATTGTGCATATAGAGAATTGTTAATATTTAAGGCCACAGTGCCATATAACGTGGTTAGTGGGGGGAGGTTTATTATGCTAGAAAAAAGATAAGGAAGCTACATAGACGCATACATACCTTTCCTCAGTCTAAGGTAGACTCCAGGCAGGAAAGGGAGACATGCATAAATTTCAGCTATATGGACAATATGGTCCTGGGCTGTATAAGCCCTGAAAGAGATAATTATAGGAGTTAGATCTATAAGCCCTCCAGTCTATATTACAGAGAATGCAGTCCTACGAGCACCTATCCATACTTCCATTACAGGGTTAGCATTACTTACCTCTATGTCTGGTTCACTAGCAGCCTGCCTATTTGCCTCCACGTTGTTAATCCTATATATAGGGGGAAAACGCCCTCATTGATGCGCATTGGCGCTTAATTTGGGGCAGTTCATGTGGAACTGCTTACTACATAATTGCGGCGGCAGTAACGCTGCCTGACCGCGTCACTTCCGGTCGCTCCGGAAGTGAGGACATACTCTCCTCTGCTTAGGACTAGGTCGGCGATGGCGCCGCGTATCTACATCACTTCCGGTCGCGCCGGAAGTGAGGCCGTTACCTTAAAGGAAGTGTTGACCAACTCTGGACCCGCCCGGATGCCAGAATCCAGCATCCGATTGGATGAAAGTCATATTAAGGGCTGCATTATTTGTTGCTCAAGCTCCATCTAGTGGGATAATAGTGAAATACCTTGGCAATAATCCTACCTCCTGGAAACCTGCAGAAGACCAACCATCGGTCCAATAGTGCAAGGCCACATATATATAATTGGCATATCGGGGTATATAATAATCCCAGGCAGTGCAATATCAGATGGTTATTTTGATCGTTCCACAACAGCATATGCTACAACAGTGTCGCCTCACAAGTCATCTATTATATATAGCACAAAATACATATATGTGTTAGTCACTTTATATATACAGAATCATTACTCCATTGTGGTATCCATATAGGATCCATTTTAGTTTATTATTCTATTCTATATCTACTTGACAGTCCCTATTCTAATAGAAAATCTTCATCTGTCCCTCATAGTGATGCAAGGAAAGGACTCCCTGGGGGAAAAAAGAAGAGAGGAGGGAGACGGATCTGTGGACTCAAAAGGAGGATTGTTTTAGTGGAGATACTATAAGAATGATTTATAGCTGATCATATCATTTAGGCCTGGATATTTTATATTGTCTGTTATTGCACTGGTAAAAAAATCTCTGTTTCAGTTCTTAGACACGGTTTCAAGGCCTGAAAGGGGCATTTTTGGACCCCAAAATGTGATAGTTTCTTCTTTTTGATCTTGGATTTGACCCTATACTGGAATAAAATAGTTTCTGGACTATTAATCTATGGCACTTTATTCCTAAATCTGCTATTTTGCACTACAAACCAAAGAAACAATGGGAATCCTTTGGGCTTTAGATTCTGCTTTCTTGGTAACCATACAACCTGTACTAACTCTTATAATTTTATCAATGTGACAGCCCTAGGGTCCGACACTACTTATCCTCTATCCAAGCATTGTTCTGAGCCTTTTCTCAGTGTAGAGGCAGCCATCTTGGTAGAGGCAGGGCTTTCCTTACTCATTTGAAAACAGTGAGCAGAGCAGTAGTGACACCACTAAATCTTATTCCAAGTTTTGTATGATTAAAGCCTAGTACACACCACTAGTTTGTTTTCGTTCAATATAAAAAACTGACAGCTCAGGTCAGAGCCACTGTACTAACAGTCTGATGTTAGTACAGCGATATCCCCTGCTGTTCTATTGTGTTCTGACAGGGGGGCGGCCCCCCTGCCAGAACACTCTGGTCAGTGCTCTCAGCCATTGGCTGAGAGTGCTGATCAGGAGTTGGTTGGCTGCTGGTTTTCTAAAACTGTCGGCTTCTGTCGGACCAGTTGCCATACACAGGGGCCGAATGTCGGACGTTTATTATTGAACTGGCCGACATTCTGCCCGCGTGTACTAGGCTTACCAGTCAAAAGTAATGTTCGTAGATCTTACACTGCAGATATTCAAGTTGTCAGTCTGTAGGCACAGGAGTTCCTAGGCACACTCAGACCAAGAAGTGCATTGGTATTTCTTAGGTGGAATTCCAGACAAAGAGCACATGTTTCTGGGTATTGCTTAGTCACAATTACCATTTCTGTATGTTCCCTATAATATAGCAGATCTTCACTTTGTGAAGTTCAGATCCACTTTATTGTGCAATGAATGCAATTAAATATATGCACCAATCCACACACCGGGAAAAACTCACTACAAAGCTGTTAGAATGTAGTCAGTAAGGCCAGCAATGAAGAAATCCCAGTAGTATGTCCCAGTAGGGTCTGATGGCTGTGTTGCCTTTTTATTTGATTGTCCTGGAAAGATGATAGAATTAGCCAGACTGATATCTAGCACTATGCTTGTGTATGTTGTACAATTTATGTTCATTTTACTCATCTGAATTCTAGAAAGACATTGTTCTCCGCTGTATGTTTGACAAGGCTGTCAAAGGGACATTAAACGCACTGTTGGCTTTTTCGTAGGAAGGGAATGCTTTTTGCATACACTACCCTGAGATTTTTTCCTGTAGACCTTTTATTTCTTTGATTATTGCAGATTTATACTTCTGTCTGTGATTCTAATTTGGAAAATGTAGCTCACTTTCTGTCCTTATGACATGGTAGAAGTGGAAAGTACGGGTGTCACAGGGACAGGCAGGTAAAGGCAGCAATTAAAACATTGTCAGAGACTCTAACATTTGCTTACTCTACTAAAAAATGTTTTTCCCTATCTGTGTCCCTGTCTGAGAGATTCCCTAGGAAGTGAGGAAAAATCTCTAGAACAGGTATACAGATGGCAATAATAACATGATCCTTACGTGGTTAAAGCCAAACTTCAAGATGCAAAGTGAGCCTCCTCCTAACCTTCTCACCTTTCCTCCTCTATCTTATCACTGGGTTAAGAATAAAAAAACCTATGTAAACTCCCCTTTTCACTTTCCTTAAGCTGTGGTCATGTGGTCAAGTGATCATTCAGCACTGGTTTCTTCTCCTCTACATTTACTTCCTAGATGGACCCTTCATCTGGTTGTGCACTTTGCTGTCTTCATGATGTGGACAATTCCTATTGGCTGGCCAGAGGAGGGGTCCTCTTAAGATCCAGAAGGGAACAACGTCAGACCAAAGGGAGTGAAGAGGAGGGGTGCGGTCCCTGCAGGTAGAATCAACATCAATGAGGGACCTGGATGGAGTGCTCAGGTGAGTATATCACTTCACAAGGTAAATACATCTAAAAGTCTTGTAAGATATGTTTAAAAAATGGATTTTGGATAGAGTTGGGCTTTAAGCGGAATGATTACAAGGCCATGGCTCCCTAAGTCAGCCATACACAGACAGATTTATGTCTTAGAATGCCAGGCATTGAGAGATCTGTGCACCTCATTGAAATAATCACACCATGAGGATCAACACATTATTTTCCCTCTGACACTCATTAGATCCAAAAAAGCTACTTGGATAAGCAGTGAAATGCCTTTGATGCTAGAGAACAAGTTCAGCTGAATGTGACCAACTACTTGTAGCTAAACCATGACCTGAATAAGTGACAAACCTTCACTTATAATATATGTAAAATAATGTTTTCCCCTATAATGGCTTATTACCGGGTATCCGCACATGCTTGGATAAACATTTCATCTTTTTTCGAAGGGGGGGGGGGGGAGTACACAGCTGCTGATCAATTATAGAGATCTAGAGAATTTTCCTGCTAGAATATATCTCTGTATGTTTCCAAGCAATTATAATGGGCATAAATGCTCTATATCAGTAGCAATCATCTCTTCTCAAAAACAAAGCAAGTGATTCATAGATTACTCATATTGCGTGTAAAATCTGACTCTTGTATGGACACCAAAAATACTTAGCGCTGGACAGAGCTCTGTAGTCTACACAGTGGGGTTAATTTACTAAAGGCAAGTAGACTTTGCAGTGGAAGTTGCACTTTTCAAAGGAAACTATCCCCAGAGCTTAGTGAATGAGGTGAAGCTCTGCAGACCTCCATTTGTTTTCCTTGCACATGATTGGGTATTTTTTGCAAAGTGAAATTTCGCTAAGCTCTGGGATAGAATTCCTTTGCAAAGTGCAACTTTCCTTGCAACGTGAACAGCCTATTTGCTTTGATTAAAAATCAGCCTCAGTAAGTGAATTCAACAACACATACAAGATGCTTCAAAACTAGTCTTGGACGTTAACAGAGGGCATGAAATTGGTGACTTCAGGCAGAAATAATGACAGTAAAAGAGCCAGTCTCTCTACAATGTGCTTTTTACCTTTCTGGTTCTTGAACAGCCTTGGTGCTGTTTTTTCATGCTGATATCCCCAGAGTGACTTAAAGGAATAATGGGATACGCTCCTGGCACTGTATGACAGGAGCTGTAAATGAAATAAGAAAGCTTCCAGCGACAAAAGTGACAACACTTTTTCAGAGCAGATATGGTAATCATTAATACACAAACTGAAAGGTATTATAATAACGCAAGACGCACTTTCATATCAAACCACTGACAGTCATAAAAACAATTTGCAATGTTTTACCTATTTATTACCTTTATTGTGCTAAATAAAACATCAATCGGCTGTAGAAGTACCTTTCATATTATACCAGCAAATGTGTGCCTGTCATTTGAGAGTGAGAAGGAAGCACAGTGATATAATCCTTCCTAAACTTTTGTTTCCCACCAAGAAAAAATGTCGAGAAGCAATGAGGTAGAACTTTTTCTAAACAATTATTAACAAAGACCCATAACCCATAGCAGAAACCATGCATTAAGTGGTGTTAGTAGGCTAAATCTGATTGGGGTTACAATTGGTATTACCTTATGCACATTAATTTTTATGCCATTTTTACAGCGAAAAGGTGCAATAAATCAAATTTGATCTTCGGGAAATTCTAAAGCATTTTCTGGTCTGCCGACTAATATCATAAATACGGGAAGGCTGTAGAATGGTACTAAATACTAGAGGAAAGGAAGCACAATTTGCTTATAAATAAATAAATCCGTGAAAAAAAATGCTATTCGTTTTAATAAATATTTTTATTATACCCTTGCCACTAGCTAATTTATAAAGCTCAACTCCAGCTTCAAATTTTAAGGGGTTACATTTTAAAAGAGTACTGTACTGTGTACATGATTTTGCTTTAAGACTCTAGGGGGCGCGCGCACGCTGCCGGAGTCATACTCCCCTGCGATTGCCCCTGGCCTCCTGTGATTGTCAAGGAGACTGACAGAACAGCCATCTGCCTATGTAAAGAAGGCAGACGGCTGTTCTGTCAGACAGGAAGGGAGAGATTGTGTGTTTCTAATAATCAGGAACACCAATCTCTCTCTTACTGCAGTCAGGCCACTCCCCCGACAGTTAGAAAACATTCCTTAGGAGCACACTTACCCCCTTGATCACCCCTGATGTTAACCCCTTCCCTGCCAGAGTCATTTATATAGTAACAGTGCATTTTATTTAGCACTGATCATTGTATTGGTGTTACTGGTCCCCAAAAACTGTCACGGGTTAGTGTCAGATTTGTCTGCCACGATGTCGCAGTCCCACTAAAAATCATTGATCGCCACCATTACTAATATAAAACAATAAAAGAAAAGTCCATAAATCTATCCCATAGTTTGTAAACACTATAACTTTTGCACAAACCAATTAATATACGCTTTTTGGGATTTTTTTTTACCAAAAATATGTAGCAGAATACAAATTGGCCTAAACTGATAAAGAAATTAGATTTTTCATTTTTTTTATTGGGAATGTTTTATAGCAGACAGTAGATATTTGTTTTTTTTTTTTTCAAAATTGTCAGTCTTTTTTTGTTTATAGCGCAAAAAATAAAAAACGCAGAGGTGATCAAATACCATCAAAAGATTGCTCTATTTGTGGAAAAAATGTCATCCATTTTATTTGGGTACAGCGCCATACGGCCGCGCAATTGTCAGTTAAAACAATGCAGTGCCGTATCGCAAGAAATGGCCTAGTCATTAAAGTACATCTTTTCTAAAATAAATATGGCAACTTGCATTGCTGACCTCCTTAAATACTACTGACCTTTTTTTTTTCTGACACACTGGTTTTAGTACTTTCTGAATCACAAGCCTAGAAAATGTTTGCTGATCTGGAGAGACAAATAAAGTCAAAAGTCCTTATCTTCAGATTTGTTCTGCATTAAAACTGAAGCAAGAGGCAGTGAGGAATGGATGATGTACTAAAAAAGTTGGGAATCCTTTAACCTAGTGTTTTACTATTTTGTTCATACCTTTCTGGGATATTACCTCTCCTCACATCCATCATTCCTCGAGAACTCTTTTTTTAATTTCTCTTTTGCATTCAACGCATTTGTAGGTACCCACTCATTGGATTATATACTCTAGTTCTATCAAATGTTTTGAAACAACTTATATTATACCTACTTCCATGGTATAAAGCACTATTTACTGTTGTACTTGTCCTAAAACTTGTTTAAATTATATATATATATATATATATATATATATATATATATATATATATATATATATATATATATATATATATATACATTCAGTAGTACACCCCTCGCATTTTGTAAATATTTTATTATATCTTTTCATGTGACAACACTCAAGAAATTACACTTTGCTACAGTAAAGTAGTAGTTTGTAAAGTTGTGAGTTTACAGCTTGTATAACAGTGTAAATTTGTTGTCCCCTCAAGCAAAATCAACACAGAGCCATTAATGTCTAAACCGCTGGCATAAAAAGTGAGTAAACCCCTAAGTGACTATGTCCAAATTGGCCCAAAGTGTCAATATTTTGTGTGGCCACCATTATTTTGCAGCACTGCCTTAATCCTCTTGGGCATGGAGTTTACCAGAGCTTCACAGGTTGCCACTGGAGTCCTCTTCCACTCCTCCATGATGATATCACGGAGCTGGTGGATGTTAGAGACCTTGCGCTCCTCCACCTTCCATTTGAGGATGCCCCACAGATGCTCAATAGAGTTTAAGTCTGAAAACATGCTTGGCCAGTCCATCACCTTTACCCTCAGCTACTTTAGCAAGGCAGTGGTTGTCTTGGAGGTGTATTTGGGGTTGTTATCATATTGGAATACTGCCCTGAGGCCCAGTCTCTGCTTCAGTATGTCACAGTACATGTTGGCATTCATGGTTCCCTCAATGAACTGTAGCTCCCCAGTGCCGCCCGGCAGCACTCATGCAGCCCCATATCACGACACTCCCACCACCATGCTTGACTGGAGGCAAGACACACTTGTCTATGCAAACCTTACTTGGTTGCCGCCACACACGCTTGACACCATGTGAACCATATATGTCTATCTTGGTCTCATTAAACCCCAGGACATGGTTCCAGTAATCTCCCTTTAAACCACTGTATGGTCTTGGACACTGTGCTGCAGCCCAGTTTCAGGGTCTTGGCAATCTTCTTATAGCCTAGGCCATCTTTATGTAGAGCAAAAATTATTTTTTTTAGATCCTCAGAGAGTTCTTTGCCATGAGGTGCCATGTTGACCTTCCAGTGACCAGTATGAAAGCCAAATATAACACACCTGCTCCCTATTCACACCTGAGACCTTGTAACACTAACAAGTCACATGACACTGGGGAGGGAAAATTGCTAAATGACCCAATTGGGACATTTTCACATAGGGGTGTAGTCCCTTTTGTTGCCAGTTGTTTAGACATCAATAGCTGTGTGTTGAGTTATTTTGAGGGGGCAGCAAATTTACACTGTTATACAAGCTGTACACTCACTACTTTACATTGTAGCAAAGTGCAATTTCTTTAGTGTTGTCACATGAAAAGATATAATAAAATATTTACAAAAATGTGGGGGGTGTACTAACTTTTGTGAGATACTGTATATATAAAAATTGAGATCTTCACTCAAAAAATCTGTAAATATTAGCTTCGGTTATCCAATCATGTGAAAAGCATCTACCTATGATTGTCTATTCAGAGTGGAGCACCCTCTAGCTACTGTGAATAGTTCAGTTGTTAGTGTAGGTAAAAGGGTTTGGGTGAGAGTCAGGCCTGGGTTGAATCTGGGTCAGGGTTTAGTGACTCAGGGAGGTTGGATGACTCAGCAGACAGCTCCTCTTGTACTTCCCCATGCTTCCCCATGTTATATGGAACCTTGGAGGAGGTTCTGGATGTAGTGGGTGGAAGTTAGGAGGGGCTGTTTGGCCTATTTATGAGGTCCTCGGCCAATCCCCAGCAGAAAGGGGCTGGAAGGGTGTAGGCACCTCATAAATGGGCATGAGTCATACCAGCAGGGGCAGTCAGGTGGAAGATGGAGATGGAGTGCTAAGGATGATTTTGGTGGCCCTTGAGGGCACTCCTAGTCGGAGGAGGATAATTTCAGGCCTGAGACTGGGATGCTGGAGAAACCCTCTACAACGCATGGAGGAATCCTTTCCTGGAGGCATGGGAGCAAGTGAGAGGACTGCAGCTGCAGATCAGCATGTCCAGGAAATCTCCTGAGAGTCAGATGGGTGGGCTGGTGAGTGTCAGTCTAGAGGACTCTGGGGGACTGTGGGAGAAGTTAGTCTGGTAGGCTAGTGAAAGGGGCTGATGCAGCCAGGAGGGTTGGCAGGACATGAAGAGATGGTGACCACAGACAGGTAGTGCTGGGAAAGGGTTAACCTGTGTCACCCCATCTGTTCACCAAGTATAGGGGCTGCGAGTCCCTGTCTAAATAGGGTCTTTTCTACAAAACCACAACAGGGTGACATAGCTGAGTGCTGCATGCAAGAGTGTGCTGGAGGAAGAAGAGGAGGAGCTGCATATAGAGATTGTATATAGGACTGTATATATGTAGCAGAATTTCCAGGCATTGTGCCAGATGTGGGTCTGCCAGGGTTACTGCTAGTAACAACAGCACATTTAAGCATGTTCTCCAAGTGTGAGCACTGAGACAAGAAACAGTCCAGCATCTTTGGGTTTTGTATTTATTTTAGGAACTTGTATGGGAGAAGGGAATGAGTGGGATACTCCTCTGGCTTGACTATACACTGTAATGGGACAACTGAGAAAAAATGCCTCTAGACGCTGACTTGACGCTGGCTGAATGGCGGTCAACACCGGTTGGCGCTTGTTAATGCTAACTTGCTGTCCTGTTAACTCTGTACTGACTTTGACACTTCCCCCGGTGACACAAAGTCCTTTGCACTGCTCCCTTTAGCCCTCCTGGCTAAGGGAACTACTTGAAATACTGCTGCAACTCTTAACACTTCAGGGCCCGCACCGGCACCCTCTTTACTCTTATACTTCTCTTCAGGGCTTAGACTCAGGCACCACCTTTTCTAAGCTTCTTCCTGTTAGCTGGCTCCTGGATCCCTCTGACCTTTCTGGAGTGATCTCCTCTCCTAGGCAGACCCCGGGGCAGTTTACAGTACTCATGACTCTGCTTTCCTGGAAACTATGGCCCCAATAGCTCCGCAAGGTCCTCAGCACACTGGATCTCTCTCTATACAGCTCAGCTCAACCTTCTGTCCTCTAGGCCAACCACCCAGGACACCTTCCCTCACACTGACAGGAGGAGAGACAGCCGTCACCCCCCTCCTGGGACTCTGCTTCCCGCCAAAGACACCCTGTCATGTGTTCCCCTCAGACTTATATCCCATCCCAGGATGCATTGCGGCATATTCTGCCCTCTCTCAGATAGATACAAGCCCTGGTGTGCTATTGGTCAGGTTTCCTCCACTGCCCAATGAGAGCCCTCATTGGATACAGTGGGGAGACTCCCCAACTCAACAGTCACACCTGAGAACACATGACAGCCTGACTGAATAATTGGACCCTGCTGATAAGCAGACAAGGTCTCCCCTATAGGTTACCTTGCACCTACCTCGGAGGGTGCTACATATAGGAGAATGTGTCCCTGAAGTTTATTGAAGTCAAGTTGGCATCCCATAAACTCCCATCCCTTTCCAAGCTTATTACCCTCAATTAAACAAAAAAAAAAAAACAAAGTCACGAACTGTTCTCTGACTCTGGAGTGAATGTAAAAATTTGGTGTGCCTGGCTGTACATGGTGGGGTATCCCAGTTACTTGCGGCTCCTGAGAGAGCGCACTGCAAGAATATACAGGAATTTACTTTTCTGACTGGATAACTAAACTGAATCTGTACACAATCATTTGAGTGAAGATTCCTAACTTCTTAAGTAAATCAGACTCATTGTGTTTCATAAATTGTCTGAGTACAGATACTGAGTACAGTAACTTTTACAAAAGTCAAATTGCAGGCAGTCCCTTCTTAGTAAAATACATCCAACTGAAACTGAAAGCCCAAATCTAGGTAGAACACCTGAAACCATTAATTAATCTAGATGGAGCAGGAGATGGGTATTACAGGTTCACCACAGGAAGTGATGGGAATTCTCACCAGGCAAATGCAAAAGCAAATTTTAGTACTGTAGATCCGACAGGCTGGTTGTACCCAAGCTGATTGATCGATCAATTTGGGTACAATCAGCCTGCCCATAAATGGGTTCAGATCTCGGCTGAACCGGACGAGATTCAAACCATCTATGGCTGGCTTAGGGAAGAGTTAGAACTTCTGACAATATTTCTATTATTTTTATTGCTGCCTAATTGCCTATGTCTTCCTGTCCATTGCCCACTGCACCCTTCACAGAAACTGTAACTTTTCACCAGCTATCCCAAACTAAACTAAAAAAAAATCAGTTTTGGTTGGAAATAGGCATTAATTGATGTTGTGGATGCTCCTTTTCTTTTTACAATACTGAGATTGCTCAGGTGGTCATAACGAAGGCAACCTCACCAACATGTAAATTTGAGGACATGATAAGAGCTACATCACTGAACAAAACGCAAAAAAGAATGTGCAATTAAATTAGCCATGTACTGCATGTCTATACTATCGTTTATTGGGTCATTTCAATAAAACTGAAATTACACTTTTAGTGGCCATTTAATACAGCAGTACATCCTGGTGTAAATTAACGACAGTGTCCAAAATGACAGAAGACTCTTTCCTTCCAGGTACATTAATTGAATCAAGAGTAGGGTTGAGCGGACACCTAGATGTCCGTGTTCGACGGGTTCGGCCGAACTTTAAAAAAAAGTCCGGGTCCGTGTCCCGGACTTTTACCGAACTTTTCCCGGACACCGAACCCCATTGAAGTCAATGGGGACCCGAACTTTAAGGCACTAAAATGGCTCTAAAACACCAAAGGAAAGGGCTAGAGTGCTGCAAATGGCAGCAAAACGTAATTAAGAGCATGGCAAGTGCTCTGCAAACAAATGTGGATAGGGAAATAACTTAAAACAACAAAAAAAAACAGAAAAATAAAACAATGTTCTTCTTCATCTCTGAAGGACGAGGCCCATATGGAGTAGGAGGGAGGTTGAGGTGGTGGTGGATGTGGCGGTGACATAGGCGTGCGCACAGGGTGTGCTGGGTGTGCCTGGGCACACCCTAATCACCTAGGGCACATAGCATTGCCAGTGAGGAGATGGGAAAGATCTCCCTGGGACCTGCTCTGCTCTATTTCTCCTTGCCTACAGGTACATGGCCCCGATACATTACTCTCCCTGCTGGCAAACACATGCATGTGTATTTCAACTTTGGGGTGCACACCTTAATGCAATAGGCTGCGCACACCTATGGGCGGTGTAGGTGGAAGCGGCGGTGGAGGAGGACCAGGGCCGGATTAACAGCATCATGGGCTTGGTGCTGAGGATTTTGAAGGGCCTTAAGGGCCGTGCCTTGCCATGCACCCAGAGGAGGAAGGGTGCAGCCATGCATGCCTAATTCAACATGGGATGCTGTCTCTGAAGCCCATAAACACATCCATGCATCGCCAACTGTCCCTCCTTGTCCGGCCTTCACGCTGTGTGGGGAGGTTCTGAGGGTGCTGCCTGGGGAAGCGAGCATAGAAGCCAGACTTCTGTGTTTACAAGTGACAGAAGAGCGGTAACAGTGAATATGGCCAACCCGGGGCCTATATAAAAGGTAGGGGCCTGGAGCTGCAGCTCCAATAGCCCCTACATTAATCTGGCCCTGAGGAGGAGGACGAGGTAGCCAACACTGCTTCTTTTCAAAAATTTTAAATGAGGGTACACCCCAAAAGAGTGAGAAAGAGCAAAAATGGAACAATGGGTGGGTAAGGTCGGTATCCATTGCTATTCTGCATAAGGTACGGAAAAGTCCCGTGGGATCCATGCCTGGTTCATTTTAATGAACGTGAGCTTGTCCACATTGTCTCTGGACAGGCGGCTGCGCTTGTCTGTTATAACGCCCCCAGCCGTGCTAAATACCCGTTCAGATAATACACTGGCTGCAGGGCACGCCAGCACCTCCAAGGCGTAAAGGGCAAGCTCAGGCCATGTGCCCAATTTGGAGACCCAGAAGTTGAAGGGGGCAGACCCGTCATTCACTACATGTAGGCGTGTGCACACATACTGCTCCACCATGTTGGTAAAATGCTGCCTCCTGCTAAGACGTTCCATCTGAGCTGCTGGTGCTGCTGTTTGTTGTGGCGTGCTGACAAAGCTTTTCCACATTTCGGCCATGCTAACCCTGCCTTCTGAGGTGCTGGCGGTGCCCTGGTTGCGTTGGCGACCTCCTCCTCCTCCTCCTCTGCCTTGTGCTTCCACTGTGGCCCCGCTGTCAGATGGGAATGCCAGCAGCATGGCGTCTACCAGCGTGCGCTTGTACTCGCGCATCTTGCGATCGCGCTCCAGTGAGTGAATTAAGGACCGTACGTTGTCCTTGTAACGGGGATCCAGCAGCGTGGCCACCCAGTAATCAGCACAAGTTAGAATGTGGGCAACTCGGCGGTCGTTGTGGAGACACTGCAGCATGTAATCGCTCATGTGTGCCAGGCTGCCCAGAGGCAACGAAAGGCTGTCCTCTGTGGGAGGTGTATCGTCCGTGTCCTCTGTATCCCCCCAGCCACGCACCAGTGATGGCCATGAGCTGGCCTGGGTGCCACCCTGCTGTGAACATGGTTCCATCTCCTCCTCCAGCTCCTCCTCCTCCTCATCCTCCTCATCCTCCAGAACTGTGCCCCTGCTGGACAATTGCGTCCCTGGCGTTTGCGTGTGCAGGAACCCACCCTCGGAGCCCCTTGCGAATGACTGCCCTGAAAGCCTTGGAAATGTTACCTCTTCATCCTCCTCCTCCTCCTCATCCTGTGCCACATCCTCTTCCATCATCGCCCGAATTGTTTTTTCAAGGAGGCATAGAAGTGGGATAGTTAAGCTGAGAACGGCGTCATTGCCACTGGCCATGTTGGTGGAGTACTCAAAACAGCGCAACAAGGCACACAGGTCTCGCATGGAGGCCCAGTTACACGTACACAACCACACTAGGCCCCAATTACTATTGTTTGTACCCCTAAAAGGCTAGATGAGGAGTAGGGGGAGTATGGAACAGGCAGCACCCTCAAACCTTCAGAAGTATGAGATGAACCCCAACAACTTGGAAAGGTGGATCTCTCTCACACGTACCAACACAGACTATCCCCCAATTTAACTGATCCCCAAAGGTTTTTGATTAAATAGCAGAATAGAAAATATGATCCAAAAAAAGTGTATGTATATCACACGTACACAACCACACTAGGCCCCAATTACTATTGTTTGTACCCCTAAAAGGCTAGATGAGGAGTAGGGGGGGTATGGAACAGGCAGCACCCTCAAACCTTCAGAAGTATGAGATGAACCCCAACAACTTGGAAAGGTGGATCTCTCTCACACGTACCAACACAGACTATCCCCCAATTTAACTGATCCCCAAAGGTTTTTGATTAAATAGCGGAATAGAAAATATGATCCAAAAAAAGTGTATGTATATCACACGTACACAACCACACTAGGCCCCAATTACTATTGTTTGTACCCCTAAAAGGCTAGATGAGGAGTAGGGGGAGTATGGAACAGGCAGCACCCTCAAACCTTCAGAAGTATGAGATGAACCCCAACAACTTGGAAAGGTGGATCTCTCTCACACGTACCAACACAGACTATCCCCCAATTTAACTGATCCCCAAAGGTTTTTGATTAAATAGCGGAATAGAAAATATGATCCAAAAAAAGTGTATGTATATCACACGTACACAACCACACTAGGCCCCAATTACTATTGTTTGTACCCCTAAAAGGCTAGATGAGGAGTAGGGGGAGTATGGAACAGGCAGCACCCTCAAACCTTCAGAAGTATGAGATGAACCCCAACAACTTGGAAAGGTGGATCTCTCTCACACGTACCAACACAGACTATCCCCCAATTTAACTGATCCCCAAAGGTTTTTGATTAAATAGCGGAATAGAAAATATGATCCAAAAAAAGTGTATGTATATCACACGTACACAACCACACTAGGCCCCAATTACTATTGTTTGTACCCCTAAAAGGCTAGATGAGGAGTAGGGGGGGTATGGAACAGGCAGCACCCTCAAACCTTCAGAAGTATGAGATGAACCCCAACAACTTGGAAAGGTGGATCTCTCTCACACGTACCAACACAGACTATCCCCCAATTTAACTGATCCCCAAAGGTTTTTGATTAAATAGCGGAATAGAAAATATGATCCAAAAAAAGTGTATGTATATCACACGTACACAACCACACTAGGCCCCAATTACTATTGTTTGTACCCCTAAAAGGCTAGATGAGGAGTAGGGGGGGTATGGAACAGGCAGCACCCTCAAACCTTCAGAAGTATGAGATGAACCCCAACAACTTGGAAAGGTGGATCTCTCTCACACGTACCAACACAGACTATCCCCCAATTTAACTGATCCCCAAAGGTTTTTGATTAAATAGCGGAATAGAAAATATGATCCAAAAAAAGTGTATGTATATCACACGTACACAACCACACTAGGCCCCAATTACTATTGTTTGTACCCCTAAAAGGCTAGATGAGGAGTAGGGGGGGTATGGAACAGGCAGCACCCTCAAACCTTCAGAAGTATGAGATGAACCCCAACAACTTGGAAAGGTGGATCTCTCTCACACGTACCAACACAGACTATCCCCCAATTTAACTGATCCCCAAAGGTTTTTGATTAAATAGCGGAATAGAAAATATGATCCAAAAAAAGTGTATGTATATCACACGTACACAACCACACTAGGCCCCAATTACTATTGTTTGTACCCCTAAAAGGCTAGATGAGGAGTAGGGGGGGTATGGAACAGGCAGCACCCTCAAACCTTCAGAAGTATGAGATGAACCCCAACAACTTGGAAAGGTGGATCTCTCTCACACGTACCAACACAGACTATCCCCCAATTTAACTGATCCCCAAAGGTTTTTGATTAAATAGCGGAATAGAAAATATGATCCAAAAAAAGTGTATGTATATCACACGTACACAACCACACTAGGCCCCAATTACTATTGTTTGTACCCCTAAAAGGCTAGATGAGGAGTAGGGGGAGTATGGAACAGGCAGCACCCTCAAACCTTCAGAAGTATGAGATGAACCCCAACAACTTGGAAAGGTGGATCTCTCTCACACGTACCAACACAGACTATCCCCCAATTTAACTGATCCCCAAAGGTTTTTGATTAAATAGCGGAATAGAAAATATGATCCAAAAAAAGTGTATGTATATCACACGTACACAACCACACTAGGCCCCAATTACTATTGTTTGTACCCCTAAAAGGCTAGATGAGGAGTAGGGGGAGTATGGAACAGGCAGCACCCTCAAACCTTCAGAAGTATGAGATGAACCCCAACAACTTGGAAAGGTGGATCTCTCTCACACGTACCAACACAGACTATCCCCCAATTTAACTGATCCCCAAAGGTTTTTGATTAAATAGCGGAATAGAAAATATGATCCAAAAAAAGTGTATGTATATCACACGTACACAACCACACTAGGCCCCAATTACTATTGTTTGTACCCCTAAAAGGCTAGATGAGGAGTAGGGGGAGTATGGAACAGGCAGCACCCTCAAACCTTCAGAAGTATGAGATGAACCCCAACAACTTGGAAAGGTGGATCTCTCTCACACGTACCAACACAGACTATCCCCCAATTTAACTGATCCCCAAAGGTTTTTGATTAAATAGCGGAATAGAAAATATGATCCAAAAAAAAGTGTATGTATATCACACGTACACAACCACACTAGGCCCCAATTACTATTGTTTGTACCCCTAAAAGGCTAGATGAGGAGTAGGGGGAGTATGGAACAGGCAGCACCCTCAAACCTTCAGAAGTATGAGATGAACCCCAACAACTTGGAAAGGTGGATCTCTCTCACACATACCAACACAGACTATCCCCCAATTTAACTGATCCCCAAAGGTTTTTGATTAAATAGCGGAATAGAAAATATGATCCAAAAAAAGTGTATGTATATCACACGTACACAACCACACTAGGCCCCAATTACTATTGTTTGTACCCCTAAAAGGCTAGATGAGGAGTAGGGGGGGTATGGAACAGGCAGCACCCTCAAACCTTCAGAAGTATGAGATGAACCCCAACAACTTGGAAAGGTGGATCTCTCTCACACGTACCAACACAGACTATCCCCCAATTTAACTGATCCCCAAAGGTTTTTGATTAAATAGCGGAATAGAAAATATGATCCAAAAAAAGTGTATGTATATCACACGTACACAACCACACTAGGCCCCAATTACTATTGTTTGTACCCCTAAAAGGCTAGATGAGGAGTAGGGGGGGTATGGAACAGGCAGCACCCTCAAACCTTCAGAAGTATGAGATGAACCCCAACAACTTGGAAAGGTGGATCTCTCTCACACGTACCAACACAGACTATCCCCCAATTTAACTGATCCCCAAAGGTTTTTGATTAAATAGCGGAATAGAAAATATGATCCAAAAAAAGTGTATGTATATCACACGTACACAACCACACTAGGCCCCAATTACTATTGTTTGTACCCCTAAAAGGCTAGATGAGGAGTAGGGGGGGTATGGAACAGGCAGCACCCTCAAACCTTCAGAAGTATGAGATGAACCCCAACAACTTGGAAAGGTGGATCTCTCTCACACGTACCAACACAGACTATCCCCCAATTTAACTGATCCCCAAAGGTTTTTGATTAAATAGCGGAATAGAAAATATGATCCAAAAAAAGTGTATGTATATCACACGTACACAACCACACTAGGCCCCAATTACTATTGTTTGTACCCCTAAAAGGCTAGATGAGGAGTAGGGGGGGTATGGAACAGGCAGCACCCTCAAACCTTCAGAAGTATGAGATGAACCCCAACAACTTGGAAAGGTGGATCTCTCTCACACGTACCAACACAGACTATCCCCCAATTTAACTGATCCCCAAAGGTTTTTGATTAAATAGCGGAATAGAAAATATGATCCAAAAAAAGTGTATGTATATCACACGTACACAACCACACTAGGCCCCAATTACTATTGTTTGTACCCCTAAAAGGCTAGATGAGGAGTAGGGGGAGTATGGAACAGGCAGCACCCTCAAACCTTCAGAAGTATGAGATGAACCCCAACAACTTGGAAAGGTGGATCTCTCTCACACGTACCAACACAGACTATCCCCCAATTTAACTGATCCCCAAAGGTTTTTGATTAAATAGCGGAATAGAAAATATGATCCAAAAAAAGTGTATGTATATCACACGTACACAACCACACTAGGCCCCAATTACTATTGTTTGTACCCCTAAAAGGCTAGATGAGGAGTAGGGGGAGTATGGAACAGGCAGCACCCTCAAACCTTCAGAAGTATGAGATGAACCCCAACAACTTGGAAAGGTGGATCTCTCTCACACGTACCAACACAGACTATCCCCCAATTTAACTGATCCCCAAAGGTTTTTGATTAAATAGCGGAATAGAAAATATGATCCAAAAAAAGTGTATGTATATCACACGTACACAACCACACTAGGCCCCAATTACTATTGTTTGTACCCCTAAAAGGCTAGATGAGGAGTAGGGGGAGTATGGAACAGGCAGCACCCTCAAACCTTCAGAAGTATGAGATGAACCCCAACAACTTGGAAAGGTGGATCTCTCTCACACGTACCAACACAGACTATCCCCCAATTTAACTGATCCCCAAAGGTTTTTGATTAAATAGCGGAATAGAAAATATGATCCAAAAAAAGTGTATGTATATCACACGTACACAACCACACTAGGCCCCAATTACTATTGTTTGTACCCCTAAAAGGCTAGATGAGGAGTAGGGGGGGTATGGAACAGGCAGCACCCTCAAACCTTCAGAAGTATGAGATTGTGTTCACTGTACCCCACAAAGATTGAGTTCACTGCACCCCACAATGATTGTGTTCACTGCACCCCACAAAGATTGTGTTCACTGCACCTCACAAAGATTGTGTTCACTGTACCCCCCAAAGATTGTGTTCACTGCACCCCACAAAGATTCTGTTCACTGTACCCCACAAAGATTGTGTTCACTGCACCCTAAAAGGATGTTGTTCACTGCACCCCACAAAGATTGTGTTCACTGCACCCTAAAAGGATGTTGTTCACTGCACCCCAAAAAGATTGTGTTCACTGTACCCCCCCAAAGATTGTGTTCACTGCACCCCACAAAGATTGTGTTCACTGCACCCCAAAAAGATTGTGTTCACTGTACCCCCCAAAGATTGTGTTCACTGCACCCCAAAAAGATTGTGTTCACTGTACCCCCCAAAGATTGTGTTCACTGCACCCCACAAAGATTCTGTTCACTGTACCCCACAAAGATTGTGTTCACTGCACCCCAAAAAGATTGTGTTCACTGTACCCCCCCAAAGATTGTGTTCACTGCACCCCACAAAGATTCTGTTCACTGCACCCCACAAAGGATTTTGTTCACTGCACCCCAAAAAGATTGTGTTCACTGCACCCCAAAAAGGATTTTGATCACTGCACCCCAAAAAGGATGTTGTTCACTGCACCCCAAAAATGATTTTGTTCACTCCACCCCAAAAAGATTGTGTTCACTGCACCCCACAAAGATTGTGTTCACTGCACCCCAAAAAGATTGTGTTCACTGTACCCCCCAAAGATTGTGTTCACTGCACCCCACAAAGATTCTGTTCACTGTACCCCACAAAGATTGTGTTCACTGCACCCCAAAAAGATTGTGTTCACTGCACCCCAAAAAGGATGTTGTTCACTGCACCCCAAAAAGGATGTTGTTCACTCCACCCCAAAAAGATTGTGTTCACTGCACCCCACAAAGATTGTGTTCACTGCACCCCAAAAAGATTGTGTTCACTGCACCCCAAAAATGATTTTGTTCACTGCACCCCAAAAAGGATTTTGTTCACTGCACCCCAAAAAGGATGTTGTTCACTCCACCCCAAAAAGATTGTGTTCACTGCACCCCAAAAAGATTGTGTTCACTGCACCCCACAAAGGATTTTGTTCACTGCACCCCAAAAAGATTGTGTTCACTGCACCCCAAAAAGGATGTTGTTCACTGCACCCCAAAAAGGATTTTGTTCACTGCACCCCAAAAAGATTGTGTTCACTGCACCCCACAAAGGATTTTGTTCACTGCACCCCACAAAGATTGTGTTCACTGCACACCAAAAAGGATTGTGTTCACTGCACCCCAAAAAGATTTTGTTCACTGCACCCCAAAAAGATTGTGTTCACTGCAGCCCAAAAAGATTGTGTTCACTGCAGCCCAAAAAGATTGTGTTCACTGCAGCCCAAAAAGATTGTGTTCACTGCAGCTCACACACAGAAAAATGGATGTGGATCACTGACACCTGCCTATCTCCAATCCCACACCACACAGCAATATCGATTGTAGTTTGTAGAACACAGTTTCCCTAAAATTCAGCAGACTCTGTCCCTAACAGGATTGAGAAGAGATCGTAGATCAGGATTGAGTGCAGATTCACCCCACCCCCCACACAGCAATATCGATTGTAGTTTGTAGAAGACACTGACCCTATAATTCAGCAGACTCTATCCCTAAAATGCCTACAACTCGCCCTGCCTAAACACTCCGACCTGTCCCTCAATTCTATCCGGACACAAATGGTTTTTTCCTGCCTATCTTTCCCTAATCAGCAGCCAGCACATTGATGTGTGCTCTGTCCCTTAGCTAAGCAGCAGAATGACGCTGCTGCGGCGGCTGCCTCGAACTTATAAAGACTTGGTCACATGCTTCAGACGGCCAATCACAGCTACTAAGACATTTGCAGGCATGGCTGGGATGGCTTAAGGCACACCAGTTAAACGATTGTTGATTGGCTGTTGAAAGCCCGCCATGAAAAGAGCGCCAAAGCATGCAAAACCCGGAAATAAAACGACCGAACACGGATTTTTACCCGAACATACAGTAAAGTGTCCGTGTCCGTGTTCGGGTAAAAAAAATCCAATTATTCGGTACGAACACGAATAATACAGTCCGTGTTCGCTCAACACTAATCAAGAGTTGTCCTTCGAGAAACAAACACCTTTCTTGAGTAACGCAGTTTTATTTAGTTATTTACTTGCATGAACATTACGTAGTTTCTATGGGACATTTGGTGACAAAATTACTATTTAAATTCCTGTTATTTGAGCCAGTCATTTTTTTACTATATATCAGCAGACACGTCCACACAGAATCCATTAGCTGAATTATGTTCATACATTTAAAATTTATGCACAGTTTTACCTCAGTCATGCATGTTTGTTTATTCCGTTTAGAAGGAAAGCCTTTCTGCCAGTCTTGTCTTTTCATCACCGCCAGATGTAATGGCTTTTTATTTTTGTCCTCTCTGCTCAGCATGTATGCCCAGATGTTCATGTGAACCGGGATTAGGGGTGAGGTTTTAATAAGTAACAGAAGTAGCTCTGCACGGGCAAAGAAAATAAGTAGGCAGGAGGCCCAAGCACCGAAGAGCTCAAATCTGAGTTCTTCTTGCTTTATGTAAGTTCCATCAATGCGGTAACATTCTCTGGTGCATTACTCTTTATCCACACTGCTAATATAAAGGGAGATTAAAATAGATACATTTCCCTGTCCAGGACAAACTGCTTGTGATAATAGTCATGAGACACCCCTCATGGATTAATTTTCCTAAAGTTTCCCTGTGGGTGATGCGACCCGTGATTCATTTCCTCTCACATTACATCATCTGGGCACGCTAGCTAGTGCGGCTTGCTTTATCTACTCAAAGCTTTGAAGCTGCAGTGCCATAGCCCTCTGGTACTTCATACAACAACACAAATCAAATACAGTTAGAATTAAGATAAAAAGCTATCTTTACTTACTAGTTTTTTAATGATGTGGATGCAGAACTTGGTGATCTAAATATCTGGCTGTGTCATACAAAGTTGTTTTTGATCAGGCAGGGAAGAAAGTGGAGTGTAATCTGGATACTTTTGTGCCCTCTTCCTTTTCATTTACTACTTTCTGCTTAAAAGCATTTTTAATAAACCTTTTTTCTTTTGTACACTAGGATTTGTTGATCGGGTTCATTCTATACAGGATAGAAGAAAAATGAAAGGCCATCCAAGAGTGTTATTTAAGCTTTCAATGGTTACTGGCAAGATAGATCCTGTATAATGACTCTATATCTCACACATCTAATGACTACAGCAATGAGATAGCTCCAAAAGTAGACTTATGGATGGTGCCTTGCTCCTCAATGAGTTCTCCATAATGTAAAACAAACAAATATGAGAAAAGTGTGGGTTGACTAAGTCCATGTTCACACTAGGGCGACCTGTGAGGTGACCTGGTCACCTCACAGGTCGCCGTAGGTTGCCTTCCATAGAGAAGCTGTGGACCCGTTCTAATAGGAGCGGCACAAGTCGCTCCGACTTAGAAAAAGGGTCCGGAGCTTCTTTGGGGCGACCCGGAGCGACCGTCATAGACTTCAATGTTATGAAGTCCGTGCCGGCCGCTCCGAGGGCGCGGCGCGCTGCTCGCACCGCGACCTCGGAGGTCGCCCCGGGAAGTCGGATCGCCCCAGTGTGAACGGGGCCTAACTCAAACACCGCCTAGAAGAAATTAACTTTATAGGCTCAATATGGGGGACTACACAAAGAAAATATAAAACATAATATATTTATTCATAAACAATAAAATACTTAAGTTAAAACATCAACATGAATTACCTCAACAGGATCCAAATATTGATGAATTGAAAATAAATGCCCTACTAGAGATGCTGGAAGTCTATACATGGATTCTGTATGCATCCAGCCACCAGGTCAACGTTTCACCAATTCAATGCTCCTCAGGACCTAAAATAATAGGGCAGCACTATATATAAAGAATATTACAAACATCAATAACAAAGCATGGTGTATAACAATAATGCCAATAATTATACGAAAAAGCTCACATCAATATGGCGGCACTAGAATTGATGTGAGCATTTTCATATAATTATTGGTATTATTGTTATACACCATGCTCTGCTATTGATGTCTGTATTATTCTTTTGTTGAGTTAGTCAGCCTTCACTTTTCTCATGTTCTTATTCCAATCAAAGTCAAGTCAAATCTACTTTATTGTCAATTCTTCCACATGTACAATACATACATACAGAGAATCGAAATTACGTTACTCTTAGACCCCAGGTGCATACAGATAACAGTAACAATATAGCCTAAAAATCTAAAAACGCTAAAAAATAAATAAAAATAAGGTTAAAATAAAAACAGCGCAAGGCACATAACAGATAAAATGCAGACCAATGACTTCAGTTCCATGGTGAATGAGGTAGTGAGCAGACCAATGCTGCCAAAGTGACTGGTGCAAGTCATTGAATGCTAGTGGAAGGAGGGGATGGAAGGACCTAGGGATATGGGATCTAGGGAAGGGGAGGTGCATAGTCCAGTGGTGCCTATGGCAGAAAAGGGACAAAGGGGCAAGTTCGGAGCGAGTTCAGCTTCCTGACAGCCTGATGGATAAAGCTGTCCTTCAGTCTTCTGGTCCTGGCCTGGAGACTCCGCAGTCTCCTCCCTGATGGCAGCAGACTGAAGAAGCTGTGTAACGGGTGGGTAGGATCACCTGCAATGCATAGAGCTTTGCAAGTGAGACGGGTTCCATAAATATCCTGAAGAGAGGGGAGAGAGACACCAATGATCTTCTCAGCTGCCCTCACTATGCATTGCAGAGTCCTCCGGCAAGACGCGTTGCAGGTGCCATACCACACAGTGATGCAGCTGGTCAGAATGCTCTCAATGGTGCCTCTGTAGAAGGTGTACATGATGGGGGATGGGGCTCTGGCTCTCCTCAGTTTGCAGAGAAAGTAGAGACGCTGCTGTGATTTCTTGGCCAGTGCTGCAGTATTAGTCAGTCCAGGAGAGGTCCTCTGTGATGTGCACACAAAAACTTGGTGCTATTCACTCTCTCCACAGTCGCACCATCGATGGTCAGAGAAACATGCTGAGTGTGCACTCACCTGAAATCAACAACAATCTCATTCGTCTTCTCCACGTTCAGAGAGAGATTGTTGTTACTGCACCACCCGGCCAAGCGGCTCACCTCACTCCTGTAGTTTGTCTCATCATTCCCAAGCCAATGTGGCTTGGGAAAGTAAAAAACCTGGTTTCCTTTCCAAAACAAACAAATCGTTTTGGGTCCTTCTCTGAGACAGCAGTACCTTCATTATGGCTTTGAGGGACTAGATAAGCTACTGTGGGGAACCCTGGCCCCGTCTTCTACCCATGAGTTCTAATGTTCTATTGACCACCAGAATTCAATTCATTGTGAAGTTTAAATCAGGCAATAAATTGCTAACTGCATTACAGTTTATTGAATCAAAAATGTTAAATAAAGTTACAGCAATTTCATCAAAAGCTACTGGTATTTGATGAAAGGTTTCATCACTTCATTACATTTCCAAGTGTATGGCCAACTTAAGAAATAAAAGGAGCAGGTAGAAGTGTTAACATTTTTTCCCAGCAGAGCCTGAAATGTACATTATAGTATAGTAAAGTTGGCCTTATAATTAACCTGAGGGCACCCATGATAACCTGACTACCACTTTATTACCACAGATATCACTGCAAGTACACTTTCAGGTTCATGGAAGCACATCCCTCCCAGTGTGGTCAGTTTGCTTTTTGAATACTACTTAGAAGCACAGCCTGTTTGTTCTCCAATGGTCAGACTTGTGCTGACATGCCCCCTTCACAACCAGTCACTGGGAAGATTAGTGCACTGCTGTTTTCTGCCTCCTGCTGACATGACCCCAGCAGTCTTCACCCTCAGCTCTCTAAGTTTCTTATGCAGCTGAGAAAACAGTTCAAGTGATCACTTAAAAAAAAAAAAGGTATTTATGTTTTTTTATATTGTATATACACAAATGTTTTCCTTGTATTTCTATTTTAAACAGAATGGGTTGTTTTACAAAGTAAGGGATTATTATATATACTTTAAGTCTTTGGAAACCAATGATGTGAAAATATTGTGTAAATACAAACACTAAAGGACATATTTATAAATCAGTGATTTTGACACTCACCAAACATTCGTTGCAGGTGATCTTTCAGCTGCATGTATTTTAATGACAGTGGTTGATTTACCAACTGTAAGGCCTCTTTCACACGGCCGCTCCGTTGTTTTTCTCCGCTGCGGGACTTTTTTTTTTTTTTTCACGGAGCGGATGACACTTGTGTCATCCGCTCCGTATGTCCGCATATCATCCCATCCATTTGCGGATGATATGCGGACATAATGTAAGTCTATGGGCATTGCGGATGTCAGCGGATGACACCGCTGACATCCGATTTTCCTTCCTTTCCGTTTTTTGAACGGAGGAAAAATAGGGTTCTGTTCCGTTTCCTAAAAACGAAGCAGAACTGAAAGGAAGAAAATCGGATGTCTGCGGATGGTATTCCGCTGACATCCGCAATGCCATTGACTTACATTATGTCCGCAAATCATCCGCAAAAAAATAGGATGATTTGCGGACATACGGAGCAGCCGTGTGAAAGGGCCCTAAATGTTTGATGAAAGCCACATATACTGCTTTATAAATATGCCCCTAAGGGTAACTTCACGTATAAATATGTACCTGTAAACCAAAACTCAGTACTGACTTCACACCTTTCTGGGGATAGGCTTCTAAAAATGCTCAACTAATGAACATGCAGTTTGGAGATTCTTAATACTTCCAAGCTAGCATGTAACAATTGCTAGTTCATTGCTTGCATCAGGCAAAACCTAGGACAAGTCTCCTATTTCTATAGAGTATAAGGTGTAGTGCATCCGTAGGTGTTAACTTTAAAAGTTATGTAGGTACAGCTCTTAACTGAATCTGGTTATACCCTCAAAATCCCATGACGATGTGGAACACACAATGATAAAAAGCATGGAAATTGATTCAGCAGTTGCTACACTCTGAAATAGTTGAATAAAACAGAGCAAAAGATGTAGAATCCTGTCCCAGTCTGGCTTAATTAAAATTTTGGCTCTGCTGTACTCAGTGGAGCAACAATCTATTTTTTAGGTCTGGTCAAGTTTCCTTTAGCTTGTTGGTTAATTGCTCCTGTCTGCCTCTGGAAGAAGCTTCCAGAAATAGAGTAGGAGAGTCAGCCACTGAGTTATGAATATTTATCTGACCTCAGCCAATCCCTGGGAGCTGGTGCCCAGAATGGGGCTGGGAAGAAGATACATTTTTGGGTCATGTGCTCTGAGGTGTCATCTGCTGGGGGCTGCTGTCCCTGGGAGGCAGCCTTTGTACTGAAGATCTTTTGCTAGGCCTCAGCATGTGCTTGGCTGAGGGCATGGAAGAACTTTGACTAAAAGACATTTACTAGAAGACACTACCTTAGAAATCTGGGATGGAGAAGCACTTGCTAATCATGAAAGAGTGTTGCATGGAAGCAAGTTGACGACAGCTCTCATTGTGAGTAAGACTTTTGCCTAGGACTCCAGGTGTTCATGTGCTTTGGGGGTTGAATTAAAGAGATTGCTGCATGGTCTGGGACTGCTCATACAGAGTCTCAGATTAGCTGGCTATCCCCTCTACCTCCACCAAAGGTTACTGATAAAGGATTTGTGCTTGAGAATTGTACCTGTTTTGTGTTTTGGGGTATCCTGCACCCTTGTCCCTCTGTCCTGCGTTGGTAAATCTACAAAAAGGCACCACTTAGACTGAGCCTGTGTTTGTTAGTGTGCTTGGAACTGTTGTCTGGGCCTGGGAGCCTCTAAACAGGTACGTAAGACCT
This sequence comes from Pelophylax lessonae, assembly GCF_965119305.1. Taxonomy (NCBI): domain Eukaryota; kingdom Metazoa; phylum Chordata; class Amphibia; order Anura; family Ranidae; genus Pelophylax; species Pelophylax lessonae. The sequence goes on along the minus strand of NC_138771.1, from coordinate 549,614,954 downwards.
GGGTCATTTCTCAGTAGCCCCTCTGGGGGTAAGCGCAAGTTCATAAATTTTAAGTGGAATCCCAGTATTGGCATTGGAACATCAATGAACCGGTTATAGCAGTTCACTTTCTAAAAATAAATATGTTATACTTAGATGCTTTGTGCAATGATATTGTACAGAGTGGAACCTTAACTCCTCTTCTGAAGTCCCGCAACGGTACTGTCCACTCCTTCTTCCATTGTGTACCCCCTCAGCAAGCCGTGTGCTTCAGGGGAACCTGTGCGGGAGCATTCCCAAGCAAGACTGTGTACGTCCATAGACCCAAAAAAACACGCGTATCCCCGCTGCCTTCTCACAGCAGTTTGACTGACAGCAGCGGGAGCCTATGGACACTTAAAATGATTCTCATTGATGGAAGTCTCTTCTACACATGTGCAGGACAGAAACATTTCATCTCGGATATATTTGTTATGTTACCAATTTAGCTTTGTTTTGGAATTTGTTTGGTGTGGTTATAGAATTTGTTAAATTTAATTTAGTTTTTGTTAACTTTCATTTCGTTTTCATTAAATTAAATTTTAAATTTAGTTTCCTTTATTAATTCTCTAAAACCTTCCAAATTTTCAGAACAATTAGAATTCGGACTGGTCAAAAAATGATTGAACAATTCGAATTCTGTGTAAAGAATAGCTGGTTGTTAAGCAGTGGGCCAGGAAGCCGTTCACTGTGTCCTTAACAACCGATGAGTCTGGCTTCTCCACTGACAGCTGAAATGTAAACAAAACAATGTCTGTAATATAAAGTTTAAAAAAGAAACAGCGTGGGGTCCCCCTTAATCCATAATTGGCCCTTTGGCTCCAAAGCACCCCCCCAATATTGAGGGCATGTGGCCTGGTATGGCGCAGGATGGAGGGATGTTCACTCGTCCCTCCCCCCTTTCCTAACCTGTCAGGCTGCATGCTCAGATAAGGGTCTGGTATGGATTTTGGGGGTTACCCCATGCCGTTTTTTTTACATTTTGGCATGGGGTTCCCCTTAGAATCCAAACCAACATCCGAATCTCTGAATAACCAAAAATATGTCCAAATTTGTATTCGGTCCGAACGAATTGCACATGTCTAGTCTATTCCCAAATAGTTTACTTCATCCAGCAGGCACTTCTGTAAAACAATTGTCTCTATGCATCCTCTGTATGTAGCTGAATAGTCTTTTCCTGAATATTCAATACAGTATGTGACACTATCTCCTAATTAAATTAACCAGTAGCTGGAGACATATCAGCTCTTTAGGGGATCAAATTAATGTAACTCTAGAAATACTGAAAGCAAAATCAAAAGAGATCACAAGGGATTCTTTGCAGAGGCCATGTGGCGCTTGCAATATGGCAGTAAGGTCACTTCAGTCCTCTTATGCAGACAGCATAAACAGCTGGAATCTTCTCCAGGCTTTTTGCCCTGTTCTTTATATACAGAAAAATAGGAATTTGACTAAAGAGTTTACAGGATGCCCCCCTGAAGCAGAGCTGGGACAAAGTCATACAGTGCTCAGGGCGAAGATGGGAAACTGTGCACTCTTCCCAAATGGAGAAAAGGGACAGGGACAATAATGGCACGCATCAAAATGTATGTAAAATCAGTGGCAAGTCATGAAATAGTACTGATGTTTGTGGTAGACTCTAGCAAACTGCAGAGTTTAAAACCGGTGCACAAATGTGGAGCCAACAGTGGCAAAGGAAAAAAATGTCAGTGGTGTCACTGAAATTTAAAAAAATGGCTCAGTATTGGTCGTCTCATTAATTTTAAACTCTACAGTTAGCAGCAGTGTACCGCAAACTCCTAAACAGAAAGGCTGGAGACTCGGCATGTTCTTGAACAAAAGTACTCTATTGTGGCAAGCTACAGAGTATATGGTGATGCGTTTCGGCTTTAGAGCCTTCATCAAAGCATACAAAATAGTTTAAAAACTGATATACAGTATATAGCATAACAAACCCTCTATACAGAGGAGCGGTAACATCATTATTTAAGAAAAATTACGTCACTTAAAATCACATTGAGAAAAGACTACTGCACAGAAAAAAACAAAAGGAATAGAACATGTACACTGAACAACATCTTATATGTCTTACAGAGCAATATAGCAATATATGGTTAATTAGATAATATTAGCTCAAAGGTTCATGCTAGAAAAAGATTTATGTCCATCATCATTCAAGCTATGGGGTTTCCTAGTATTGAGGGTATGAATCCACCACACCTCACGTTTAAGCAGAATATGATGTGTGTCTCCTCCTCTTAAAGGTTCAACACCAAAAAATTAAAAGCATCAAGATTACCATAGCGTGCTTCTCATAAATGTTTTCACACATTAGAGATGTTTTTGGCCTTTAAATTGGTGGTGTCATTTACATGCTCTGAGATACTCCCTCTCAAAGGTAGTATAGTGCATCCTACATACTGTATATTGCATGCACTGCACTGTACAACATACTACTAAAGTACTAATTTGAAATTACAATTTACATACTGTTTAATAGCGTATGTTTGTTGGGTTGTAAAGGATATTACTGAAGTGCTTTTCTTATGTCTATTGCATTGCCTGCAGGTATTTGCAGGGCTGTGATTTGCCTGGCTTTTGTGATCGAAAAAGGCTAGGTGATAACCTACTGCACAATGTAGGGGCTCTTCTACACATTCCCTGCTAAACAGCTTCTGGGCATGCCCAGAAGCTGTGCAGGGATGACGCGCCTGCACTGGAAGTGACGAGCAGGGCCAGTGCAGGGTATTCTGGGACTCCGACGTCACGGAAGAGGACACCAAAGAGGACGCTCTGGCTTCAGCTGCCCACACCTGAGATGGTAGCGCTGGACAAGACATCTTCAAGGTAAGTATTTCTTCTAAAAGGTAAGTGAACCCGGAGACAGTTTAGAGGCTATCGTTGCTGAAATGCACTAGCCCTGACTGTCCCGGGGGTATTTTTATCGAAAAAAAAGTTTTTGACTTTTAACTTTGTTACTAATATAATTACTTTGATGTTTATGTTTCTTAGTGTTGATAACTATGAGTCAAATTGGTTCGATCTCTATGGAGGGCTTAATTTCTACTTCAAGTTATCAATTGTTTATTGTATCCCTGTTCCATAGACCAGTCCTGAATAATTACTGAGCATTCCTTTAGAAAATCTTCCTGTGTCTAGCAGTTCCTCTTTGCCTTGATAACTTCCCCGTAGGTAAAGACTTAATAGTATGGGTGGGATGACAACTGCTTACTAGTAAAAGAGAATTTGAATTCATTTTCAGTTGTCTTTTCTCCATGTGATTTTATTTACCTTAATTGTTCTTAATTAATGATGAATGATGATACTGCCTCTCTGTATAGAGGGTTTATTATGCTCTATGTATCAGTTTTTAAACTATTTTGTATGCTTTGATGAAGGCTCTATAGTCGAAACTCTTCAGAATATACTCTTTACCTTGCAGCAATAAAGTACTTTTATTCAAGAGCATGCCAAGTCACCAGCCTTTCTGTTAAAGAGTATTCCATCTATGGGAGTTAAAGCCCTGGCTACAGCACCAGACTACAATCTATGAACCTGTATGTTAGCAGTAGAGCTAGGGTAACTTTTTTGCTTTTCCCACTGTACCACAACATTGGCACTACATCATCAAATATTACCACATATATTGCAAATAGTACATACATTTTGGTGCGTGCCAGTCTTGGCTCCACCCCTTCTCCTTCTCAATCTGGGCACTGGGTGACCTTGCCCCAGCACAGCTCCAGGGTCATCTGGTGAATTCTTTAATCAAATACCTGTTGTTCAATACTTAGAGGACAGGGCAGAAAGGCTTTAGCAGATCCCAACTGTTTTTGCTGTCTGCCTAAGAAGACTGAGGAGAGCTGACTGCCATACTGAAAGTGCCACATGGGCTCTACAAAGAGTCACTTGTAATCATTCCTTGGGAATATCTAGAATCACATTACTTTTACTTTTGATGTATCTTCAGATATCTGTTCATTTCATCAGGAGACAGTGTCATAGACTGTATTGCATGCTCAATGGTGTCACTGAAAAGAAAAAAAATTCCCTGCATCTGCGGTGTGACTGGAAAAAATTCCCCCATGTTGGTGGCGTGGCTAGAAAGAAAAATTGTCCCTGTATCAGTGGTGTCACTGGAAGGAAAAATTGAAAAATGTCCCTGTGTTAGTGGAGTTACTGGAAGGAAAAATGTCCCTGCATCTGTGGTTTCACTGGAAGGAAGAAAATGCCCCTGCATCAGTGTTGTTGCTAAGAGCTAAAATGGTACTGCATCAGTGTCAGTGGGAAAAAAAACCCATCTCGCAGGACTCAGGAGTGTGTATCATGCAGGGCTCAGGAGTCCATATTGTGCAGTGCTCAGGAGTGCGTATTGTACAGTGTGCAGGGGCAGATATCACACAGGGCGCCAGGCTGAGGAGTGAGTTTTGTGCAGAGGCCAGGAGTGTGCAACAAACTCACAGGCCTGTAGAAAACCAAAAATGACCTTTCATCCCAAACCCCCTTTCCACTGTAGAGCTCTTCCCTCAGCCCCCCAGTATAGAGAGCTTCTCTCAACCTCTCATCCCAGTACAGAGCTCCTCCCTTAATCCCCCATCCTCTACCATAAAATTCATCCTCCACCCCTCTCACTCTCAGTACAGAGCGCTCCCCCCCCCCCCCCAGTACAAAGCTTTCCATCAACCCCCTTCCACAGTACAGAACTCCTCCACCAAACCCCCAGCTATTCATCCAGTCCTCATTGCAGAATGTGCCCCCCTTCTGCCCCCCCCCCCCAATTGTTCTGGCCCTACCTCAAAGTCTCTTTCAGTTGCTTTCAGTCTTCAGAAACATCTCTCCTTGATCTTCCTCCTAGGCTGAGCTGCAGAGATTTTCCCCCTTTGATGTCACATCCACTATGTAAGCTGGTACATGTGCCTGATTTCTGTAGCTAAACCACAAAGGCAAACTGTGGTGGCCATTTTGGGTTGGTCCAGAGTCCATTGAGTTACATTGCTGGCAAGCTGTTAGGAACAAAGTGACCTCTAGTGGCAGGAAACAGTCTGTGTTTCATAGTAAACAATTGCTACCCCTACCTATACAGGTAACAGCAAATGTCTCCAAAGTGATTATGAAGAATTTCATATTCTGCTGTAAAAGTCAGTATTTATGTCTTATACTGTAGCATACTTTTTCTTTTATTCACCTTTTCTTAGTGTTTCTGGTAGGTGGTATTGTTTCTTTTCTCCTTCCTTATCTGACTTTTTCCATCTGCAATTAAGTCAAAAGTATATTTTACTTGTCTTCAAACAGACTGTGCTGTAAAGCAGATTTTTTACACCAATACTCATTAACCAAAGAGGATTATTATTATCAATGGTACATAATTAGGTTATTATTACATTTTCAATACAGCTTGTAACGCTTCAGCAGAAAATTAGCCTTTATGTTGATGGAAATAGGCCATGGTGCTTCAGGAAGAAATGCCTTGGTATTTTTAGACTGCATGAAACAATTGCTTTGGTTTATATCCATTCAATGAGCTGCAGTCATCAGTAATATGCTAAATCTCAGATGGAATTTAAATGCTTGCTACATCCTTGCAGCACTTGTTCTTACTTTTTTTTTTTACCATAGAAAGGAAATGGAATAGAAGGGAAGCATATTTGTGTTATTTTAGTATATCATTAGTATTACAACACATCATTAAATTCTTATATTAAGTATTACATAGCAGGGAAATAAACATTTCCTTTGGGAATGGCCAGTCATTAAAACAATATTAACCATAACATTAACGTGGTAAAGACCAGGACTGCTGCTGACTGCAATCTCTAAGCCAGTAACCCTCAATATAATAAGGCAGGTCCAAGACCGATGCTATGGTGTAGGTTGTAACATACGACAGCCAGTCAGATTATACCTTTCATTAAAGGTTGTCATATAAAAAGTTGAGTTGCATTCTATACTTTTTGGGTGTGTCTGATGCCTGTGTTCCCCTCTGCATGCTGTGGCTATATCCACAAATTCCTCCATAACTTTTTTGTGTCCTGAAGCGGTCTAGGGGTTGAGGAAAATGAACATACGGCACATGCTGTGGAAGCTGCAATCCTGGAATGGAGGAAAGATACAATAAGTGACAAGGGACACTGGAGAGGTAAGTATAAGAGCTCTTCTATTGCAAGATACTTTGCTACTGACGGACTTGAAGACATTTTGGTTCCTTATAATTGTGTATATTTATATGTACGTAATTATGCATTTTTTTTATTACTAGTTATAAAGAAATATTTGTTTCACAAAAAAAACATTTAATACAAGGGGAACTTAGGACAGTGGGTTATTCTTTCAAATAGAGAACACAGCAGAAGCTTCATATATGTAAACAGGGCAGGTAGGTAGGGAAAGGGAATGGATATAGTCAAGTTTCATGGTAGCATGAGCTATTGAGCTTCGTAAACAACAGGCTTTTTCTTTTTTAGCAAAGCAGGTAATCACAGGATAAAAAAACATGAAAAGGATGCATAAAGCATCTCTTTCTGGATTATAAATTTAAATAATAAATATGCATACTCAATGTATGGTATTTACTTGAATTGAAAATCATTTTGAAAGTTTTTGAGAATTTTGAGAATTGGCAATAAATCAAGGAAGGAATTATATGCAAATGTATACCAAAAACGTTCTAATGAAATTAGTCTAGTAGGTATTTATTAATAAACATAGCAGCATCTGTGGAAGTTATGGCATACTCTTCATCAATATGGGATAGTATACCCACTTTTTGACCGCCCACTGTGTATTTATGTCGGTACTTTGGCGTTAAATACCGGTGTTATGGCAGCAGATATCTGCCATAACCTTGGTATTTTTCTACACGGCCGGCGGTCCTCTTTCACATAAAAATGGTCCCAGTGGTGGATATCACCTCAGGATCACTTTTTTTATGGGTGGTGGGAGAGGTGCCCACTGCCCTCTTGCTGCTTCCCGGTCGTTTTCCCCGCTTACCGGAGCCGTCGGTAGCGGGGAAAACGATCCGATCTGTTCCAGTCCCAGGCAGGAAGTCGAGTGAGGGCAAGATGGCCCCCCACTCGACTGTATGGCCTTGGAGGACCAAAGCGACGTCATACGTCACTTCCGCCCAACGGCCTTAAAGGGCCCATTTTTTTTTTTTTGCTATTAAGGGTAGATGTGAGATCTGAGGTCTTTTTGACCCCCCCCAGATCTCACATTAAAGAGGACTTGTCCTGCTTTTTTATATTATAGGGGATGTTTACATTCCTTGTAATAGGAATAAAAGTGATCAAAAAGTTTTTTTTAAAGGGACAGTGTAAAAAAAAAAAAAATGAGAAAAATGTGATGACGGAGTCCACGACGGTCACGTCATCACGTTTTTCACATCCAATTGGCTGGATTCCAATCTGTGTTTTACACACGAGCTGAAGCCCACAGGAATGCCTTTATTTGTATATACATGCTGAATACAACTGCAACCTTATTCATCTATTAAAGAACTTATCTTTTTAATACACTTTGGGAGCGTTTTATATTTTATATCTTTTGGGATTCAGTTTTGCCTGCTGAGTGGATTTACCTACTAACATCTGTGAGAGGATTATCGGTACATGCTCTGTATGACCTTCTAACTTAGGGGTCTCTTGTCTGGATTTGATCCTGTCTGCTGTATGGTTTCCATTCACCAATACCAACGAGAGGCTTTTTGTTTCTATGCTGCTTTTGACCACCTATAACTTAGTGGTCATATCATCTGGTAAGCAGATTATATTACTCACCTTGGGTGTGAAGTGAATCCTTTTCAGCCACCCTTTTTTAATTTTTCCACATTTGACATCACTGGTGATTCCTTACCTGCTGTGACTACTTCTGTGGACTTTGGTGTTCTTTTCCTTTTGGACTTTTTAAACAATAAGCCAATCACAATTTTAGCGCTGCACTGTTTTTTGTGTTTTGACCTTTTAGAGTGTATTTCTAGCTCTTAGTGTCAGCAGCTTTTTTTTCCTTCACTCTAGCACAGTGTTTTTTGCCTTTAAAAATAAAAAATAAAAGGTAAAATAAATAAGAAAAAAAAAATTTAAAGAGCCGTCTCTCTGAGCTTGCGAGCAGTAGCGAACGCATACACAAGTCGTGCTCACATATGTAAACGGTGTTCAAACCACACATGTGAGGTATCGCCGTGATCGTTAGAGTGAGAGCAACAATTCTAGCACTAGAACGTTCCTGTATCTCTAGACTTGTAACCTGTAGAAATTTTTAAAGCGTTGCCTATTGAGAATTTCAAGTACCAATGTTTATTGCCATTCCACGAGTGTGTGCAATTTTGAAGCATGACACGCTAGGTATCTATTTACTCGGCATAACATTCTCTTTCACATTATAGAAACAAATTGGGCTAACTTCACGGTTTTCTTATCTTTTCATTTAAAAAAGTGTATTTTTTTCCAAAAAAATTGCGTTTGTAATACCGCTGCGCAAATACGGTGTGACATAAAGTATTGCAACAATCTCCATTTTTTTCTCTAGGGGCTCTGCTAAAAAAGATATATAATGTTTAGGGGATCCAAGTAATTTTCTAGCAAAAAATACTGATTTTAACTTGTAAACAACAAGTGTCAGAAATAGACCTGGTCCTTAAGTGGATAGTATGCAAATGAAAACAAGCTGTATAACTTCAGTAACAAATTATGTATGACGTCACGTCCGGTTTGCTCAGCTGCCAATGGCGCCGATTTGAAAACAATTTCATTTTTCAAAAAATTCCGATTTCGGCATTTTGAATACTTTGAAGTGCAGTGGAGGGGTTTGGGGTCTTTTAAACCCCCGATCCCTCCATAAAGAGTACCTGTCACTGCGTATTACTGTCACAAAGGATGTCTACAAAAAGTGATCATATTTTTTTAATTTTTTTAAAACTGTGTTAAAAATATAAAATAAAGTAAAATAAATAGGAAAAAAAATATAAAATTTTTTAAAGCGCCTCTGTCCCCGTGAGCTCACGCATGAAAGAAAATGCATACGTAAGTCACCACGGGAAAAAGAAAATGGTGTTCCAACCACACATCTGACATATCACTGCGATCGCCAGAGCGAGAGCAATAATTCTAGAAAAAGACTTCCTCTGTATCTCTAAACTGGTAACCGCTGAAAAATTTTAAAGCGTCGCCAATGGAGATTTTTAGGTACTGTAGTTTGTCGCCATTCCATGAGTGTGTGCAATTTTAAACCGTAACATGTTAGGTATCTATTTACTCAGCATGACATCATGTTGACACTTCCATCATAAATGCAGAATGGTTTTTTACCTTAATTTAATAGAACAAGCCATCTGCAATAATCTAAAGGAGGAGTTGTAAAGTCATAGGGTTTTTTTATCTTAATGCATTCTATGAATTAAGATAAAAAGCCTTCTTTGTGTAGCAGATGCCCCAGCACCCCTAATACTTACCTGTGCTCCATATCTATCCAGCGATGTCCACGAGTCCCTCAGGTATCTGGGACTCTCCCTTCTGATTGGCTTAGACACAGCAGCAGTGCTATTGGCTCCCGTGGCTGTCAATCAAAGTCAGTTAGCCAATCAGGAGAGAGGGGGCAGGGCTGAACGGCAGCTCCGTGTTGTAAAGGACTCAGGGAGCTGCAGCTCGGCTCGGGTGCCCCCATAGTGAGCTACCTGCTGTGGGGACACTCGACAAGAGGGAGGGGCTAGGAGCAGCAAAGAGGAACCCGAGAAGAGAAGGATCCGGGCTGCTCTGTGCAAAACCAACTTCACGGTATAACATATTTGTTATTTTTTATTTTTTTTAAAACGAAAGTTTACAATCACTTTAGTTCTTTTGGTACGTATAATTGTGCTGGCTTACCTATATAAGACTCCTCTTTCCCCACCTTAAGTTTAACAGTTGCTGCCCGTCAGCTGCCTGACCTCTCACACAGTACTTTTTCATTATCCAAGAGCCAATATTGGTATGATATCACTGAGAAGGATGACTTAAATTGGCCTTGTAATGGGCTGCTGTTATCCAGTTCTGATTGCATGGCGTGAAATCTTCCAATGGTGAGCCCAAGTCCATAGAACCAGTAAGGAGTTGGAGTCAGCCTCAGCCTTCTGTGAAGAGAATTTTTTGCCCTTGTTGTTAAAGAGACCCTATCACCACTCTCACATAACCACAGTCTGTGGAATCTGTCAATCTGTAAAATATTGTTGTCATGGTTCCTCCAGTAACACTTATGCAACTGATGCTGTTCCTTGAGTTTTCTATTATCCACGCCAATATTTGTGTCATTCTTTGCCCTGATTTTCTAATGAGGACATTTCAGTTTGGGACCTCCAAAGCATTAAACAGATAACTGTCTGTCTCCTCAGTCCTTCTGGTGAGAAGGATTTACAGCAAGCATCACAATATGACAATATAATTCCAGGAAGCTCCCATGTGGAAGCAAAACTTGGGGACTTGCAGTTCCACTGTGAGAATAAGAGGGTGTCAGGGTGCCAGGAAACCAGACCACACAGAGATGCAGGTAAAATAAAGCAATTTATTGGATCAAACAGCAATAAGCGCACAGCAAGAGGGAGGAGTCAGATCAAGAACAAGCCGGGGTCAAGTCCAGAAGTAGGTATTCACAGAAGCCGGGGTCGAGTCCAGAAGCGGGTAGTCATCCAAGTTGGGGTCAGGTCAAGAAGCAGGTAGTCTGCCAATGCCGGGTCGTCTGTCGATGCGGGTTGTGAGCCAGGAGAGTCGTCAGCCAAGCCTGGTCAGACACAGAGGAACACGGAGAACAGAAGACTGCTAGCAGTGATGCACCTTGGAGCACAAATGCAAGGGCAAGGACTGCAACCCATCGGGAGATTGATACAGTCAGGTGTGCAGCATCATCACTGTGCGACAACCAAGCAGCAGGCAAGTGATGATGCAATCAGAGTTTATAAGAGGCAGCAGTCTGCACATGTCCAAGATGGCTGCCAACAGGAGGGCAAGGTAAGACCTTGACAGTACCCTCCCCTCAACAGCCCCTCCTCCGCAAAGCAAAAAAAGTTTTCTGAGGAAAGCGAGCATGGAAATCGCAGAGAAGGGCGGGAGCATGAACATCAGTGGAGGGAACCCAGGAGCGCTCCTCAGGACCATAACCCTTCCAGTGCATCAGGTATTGGACCTGACCTCAGAACAGACAAGAATCCAAGATGCTTCTAACCTCATACTCCTCATGATTGCCTACAGGAATAGGATGAGAGAAAGGAAGTGAGCAGGTATAGCAACTGCAAACCAGTGGTTTCAAAAGTGACATGTGAAAGACATTGGAGATACGCATGCCAGGGGGAAGACCAATGGCATAGGCCACCAGGTTCACCTTACAGAGGATGTGAAAAGGCCCAAAAAAACGGGGTGCCAGTTTTGGTGTGGGCACACCCTGAGGTTGAGATTACAGGTCGACAACCACACCCTCTCCCCAACCTGGTAAGAAGGAGCAGATAAACGTCTCTGGTTTGCCTGAAGTTTTTGACGCTGTGAAGAGACCTGTAAAGACTCTTGAATCGGCACCCAAGACGAACAGAGGGCACGAAGATGATCCTCCACAGCCGAAATGTCCTGTGGCGAGAACGACTCAGGCAACACAGCGGGTTGGAACCCATAATTGGCCATGAATGGAGACATTCAGGAAGAGGGGTTGATGGCAGAGTTCCTGGCAAGCTCTGCCCCGGGTAGCAGATCAACCCAATTGTCCTGATGGTCAGAGATATAGCAGCAGAGAAATTGCTTCAGAGCTTGGTTGGAATGCTCAGTGGCACCATTGGACTGCGGATGGTATGCCGAGGAGAAGGAAAGTCGAATACCCAACTAGGAGCAAAAGGCGCGCCAGAACCTAGAGACAAACTGGCTCCCACAGTCCAAGACAATCTCCTTAGGCACCCAGTGTAAACGAAATACCTCCCTGGCAATCACCAAAGCAAGCTCCTGAGCGGTAGGCAGCCTCTTAAATGGAACACCGTGGCACATTTGGGAGAACTGGTCGACCATTATGAGGATAACCGTGTAACCTTGAGATGTGGGAAGTTCCACCATATAATCCATGGCCAGGTGAGACCAGGGATGCTCCCCATTGGGAATGGGATGCAGTAGGCCCAAGGGAAGGTGTCAAGGAGATTTGTTCTGGGCACAGACCAAACAAGTAACCACATATGCGGCAACATCAGTGCAGAGAGACGGCCACCAGAACTGACAGGAAATGGCCCAGGACATCTGGTTCTTACCAGGATGACTGGCAGTCTTGGAATTGTGGCAGTAGTCTGATGCGCAATCCCTCAGGTACAAAACATTTGCCAGCAGGTCTCTCTGTGGGAGCATCAGGTTGAGCAGCCAAGATCTGCTCCTCAAGAGGAGAGGTTAAGTTGGTGCGGTTGGCAGCCAGGATATGATCTGAAGGTATGACCGGTGTCGACGCGGAGTCCTCCCTGGATAACTCAGAATACTGGTGAGACAAGGCAACAGCCTTAACATTCTTGGAGTCGGGCAAATAAGAAACCACATAGTTAAAATGAGACAAGAATAAGGCCCATCTGGCCTGATGGGGTGTGAGCCTCTTGGTCTCGGAGAGATACGTCAGATTCTTATGATCGGTGAGAATGAGAACTGGAACCACAGAACCTTCGAGTAGGTGTCTCCACTCTTTGAGAGCCTGGATAATGGCAAAGAGCTCTCTGTCTCCAATCTTGTAATTGCATTCAGCTGGAGACAGCTGTAAGGGTCCATCAGTTGTCTGATGCTGAAACAGGAAGGCGCCTACTCCCATCTCAGATGCATCCACCTCTAGAACAAAGTGCAAACCAGGATTGGGATGAGATAGCATATGAGCCAAAGCGAAAGCTTGGACGGCAGCAGGCGTCCAATTGTGGGCATCGCTGCCCCTCTTGGTCAGATCAGAGATCGGTTTGGCCAAAGAGGAAAAGTTCCTGATAAATTTCCGATAGTAGTTGGCAAACCCAAGGAAACACTGAATGGAACGGAGACCACTGGGGCGAGGCCATTGTAGAACAGCCGAAACCTTCTGAGGGTCCATGGAGAACCCTTCAGCAGAAATGATGTAGCCCAAGAAGGCAACCTGAAACAGGTGGAATTCACATTTCTTAAGCTTACAGAAAAGCCCATTCTCACGTAATCCAGGTAGTGTGATTCAATGGTGTCCAAGTAAATCAAGATGTCACCCAAAAAGACTAACACGCATTGCTGCAGCATATCACAAAAGACATCATTGATGAACTCCTGGAAGACAGCATACACATTGCACAAGCCAAAGGGCATAACCAGAGATGCAAAATGACTGGTTCTGGTATTAAACGCGGTCTTCCACTCATCGCCCTCCTTGATCCCTACGAGGTTATACATGGCCCTTGGGTCAGGCTTGTTAAAGACTGTTGCTCAATGAGGTGGTTGAACAACTCAATAATCAACGGAATCAGGTATGCATTCTTGACCATGATGTGATTGAGGCCCTTATAGTCAATGCAAGGTCTCAACTCACCCTCCCCCTTTTCTTTACGAAGAAAAAACCGCCACCTGCTGGAGTAGAGATCTTGCGAATGTGCCCCCGGGCAAGTGCATTCAAAACTTACTCCTCTATAGCCCTATTCTCCGCAACCAAAAGAGGATAAACACTGCCACGAGGTGGAATGACTTCAGGTTACAAGTCTATAGCACAATCATACGGACGATGAGGAGGAAGAGTACCAGCACGCACCTTGTCAAATACATCTTGATACTCACGATATTCAGTAGGCAACACTGAATCAGAGGAGATACAAAGTACCTTAACAGGCCCAAGGATACAAACAGCGCCACACTGTGGAGACCAAGAGAGGATCTCGACCGCCTGCCAATCAAAGGTTGGATTGTGTTTCTGAAGCCAAGGGTACCCCAAAACAGTGGAGTAGTGCGGGGACAAAATAACCTGGAAATAGGTTGACTCCTAGTGAAGAGCCCCTATCGTCATATAAACTGAAACAGTCTAGTGGGTAACCTTTGCTGATTGCAGGGGTCTGCCATCAATCGCCTTGATAACCAGTGGAGAAACACGAGGCTGCAAGGGTATAGAATTCGCAGCAGCAAACGTACTGTCAATAAAATAACCGCCAGCACCGAAGTCTACCAATGCCTGAGTAACCACCGAACCCTCTGCCCAGGAGAGGACAACTGTGATTAGCGGTTTATCTTTACTGGAAACGGGATGAGAACAGGATGAGAAAATTCCACCTAAGATCTCCCCCCGACAGGACCTAAGGTGCGAGCGTTTCCTGGAAGGGTCAGACAAGATTTCAGGAAATGACCACCAAGACCGCAATACAGGCACCGGCCCTCTCTCCTCCTAAGGGCCCACTCAGCCTCAGAAAGGCAAGTGAAACCCAGCTGCATGGGTTCACAGCCAGACGCACCATCCACAAGAGGCGTGGGAGGTGAGGGAGGAATATATGGGAAAGAAAACGTAGGATCCAATCTGGCAGGAGGCTTCCGCAGGCGCTCCTTAAACGATGGTCTCTCCCTGAGCCTGGTATCGAACAAAATCAGGAAGGAAAGGAGAGCCTCGAGCTCGTTAGGGAAATCCTTGGCCGCAATCTTGTCCTTCAATGCATCGTAGAGACCATGAGAGAAGACAGCCACCAGAGCCTCATTATTCCAGTCCACCGCTGATTCCAGGGTACAAAATTCAATAGCATACTCGCCAACGACTCGTATACCCTGTTGAATAGACAGGAGCAGATTTGCAGCAGATGCAGAGTGAGCAGGCACATCGAATACCCCATGAAAGAAGGCACAAAACTTGAGTAATCAAGTATCACAGGATTATCATTCTCCCATAAGGGATTCACCCAAGCCAAGGCCTTGTCCGAGGGCAACTAGATTAGGAAGCCCACTTTGGACCTATCTGAAGGAAACGTCTAAGGAACCATCCCATAATAAATGCCCACTTGGTTTAGGAAGCCACGACATTGACTCGGTTCACCCCCATAGCGCTGCAGAAGGGGGATGAACCAGTCATCCCTCTGGTAACAGTGACTTCAGCTACAACTGCAGGAGCAGCAACAGAAGCTGCAGCCGGAGCAACAACAGGAGGAACCACTGTACTAGCAGCACCAGAAACAAGGTGTGCTGCACCTGCAAGCAATGTCTGCAACGCCTGAGCGAACTGACCCAAAAGGTGATCTTGTTGATCAAGCCTGTTAACCAGCATAGGGAGCGTGGGAGTACATGCACCTTCAGGATTCATGGCCCTTGCGTCCTGCCAGGGTGCCAGGAAACCAGACCACATAGAGATGCAGGTAAAATAAAGCAGTTTATTGAAGCAAACAGCAGTAAACGTATGGCAAGAGTGAGGAGCGACATCAGGAACAATCCAAGGTCAAGTCCAGAAGTGGGTAGTCATCCAAGCCGGGGTAGAGTCCAGAAGTGGGTAGTCATCCAAGCCGGGGTCTAGTCCAGAAGCGGATAGTCACCCAAGCCAGGGTCGGGTCTAGAAGCGGGTAGTCTGCCAATGCCCGGTCGTCTGTCGATGTGGGGTCGAGAGCCAGGAGAGTCATCAGCCAAGCCTGGTCAGACACAGAAGAACACAGAAAGCAGAAGACTGCTAGCATTGATGCACCTTAGTGCACAAATGCAAGAACAAGGATTGCAACACATCAGGTAATTGATATAGTCAGGTGTGCAGCATCATCACTGTGCGACACCCAAGCAGCAGGCAAGTGAGGATACAATCCGAGTTTATAAAAGGCAGCAGTCTGCACATGCCCAACAGGAGGGCAAGTTAAGACCTTGGCAGAAGAGCCAACTGGATGAAGGAAAGTAGGATAATCTTTGCAGGAAGACATACCCAACTGTTGGGAGACTATGGGGCAGTTTGAAATGGAGGAACAAATGACAAGGGACCACAAGATGTTATATAGAATCATAATATGCAGAATTCACATGGAGGCAGAAACACAGTTATGACAAAATATTGGCCCTTTGAAATACATTAATAACTTTCATTCTGATATACATAAATAAATTCAAATATGAAATAAATACCTTTTTATTCTGAGGCTGTAGGTCACAAAAAGTGAAAAAGGTCCTCCACTCTGTACACGTAGAAAATGGGTGAGAACAGGCAGTTAGAAAAACAAAAACTGTTAAACTTAAAGCTGGGAATTCACTAGTAGATTTTTGAGAAAAGATTTGGCTAAATATCCGTACAAACATTCATATGAAAATTGTGCATTCGATAGCTTGAAAAATGTTGTTGTTTCTTAAACATTCTCTTTGATTTTTACATTTGATTTTTGAATGAATGTTAATTCCTTACAAAAACCACCGGTACTTTGTTGGAAATTCATTTGTTCAAACATTGAAATTGAACAAATGTTCTTAAAACATTTGTGGCCAGCCTTAGACTTCAGGTCTCCTCTGACCCACCTATTACCTTAACAATAGTGACTCTCTTACTTCTTTCCTTTTAAGAAAAAAGAAAAATCATGAAAATGATTTATTTTGTCTGAGTGGGTAGCTGGTTTATATTACAGATACAAAGAAGAGTTGTAGTTGCGCTACTACAACTCTTCTTTATGTCTACTTAGTTTGTAATCCACTATTTAGTTGGCTGCCTTCACTTATTTATGTATTTATACATGTTTTTATTGATCTCATATTGTGTTTAGCTGTCCGAGCGCAGATTATTCCTATATTTTTTACCTATATTACAGATACAACTTAATATTACACCAGATTCACATCTATATGTTCTAACACTAGTGTAAATTTCATCAACAAAAATTTTCATTGAATAAATTAACACTATTTTAGTCGACTAAGATACTACTAAAAAGTAAAACAATTCAGATGACTACAATACGACTAAACTTAAAATGGCATTTTTGACAAAAGACAAAATGAAATTGAAGTTTGACCTTAAAATAAACACTGGTTATATATCACAACTGCTAAATCTGTGTCTGTAGTTCATGTTCAAACCGTAATACCATAAATTATAACATGTTATTCGATTTTTATTCTAGGAGTATATAATATTTGGAAATTCTGAGAAATGCTTAAATAATGCATTAAAATTTAACTAAACACATTTGATTTTAGTCGTCTAATTTGTATTGGAGATTTTAGTTGACTAAATGTACTGGAGATTTTAGTCGACTGAAATTTAAACAATTCAGATGACTAAAATACCACTAAACTAAAATGGCAATTTAGACAAAAGGCTATGACTAAAACTAAATCAAAATTTGACATCAAAATTGACACTGTTTAACACACGTCTTTTCATTGAAATAGTTGAAAATGCATGATGTACAATGCATCGTGCATCTCAGTGCTGGTTTAAACATAAGCATGTTGATACAAGTTTTTGTGATTTCAATGTAAAATGCATGTGCTTAAAAATGGATAGGTGTGGATCTGGTCTAATGGATCCATTTACTGCAGGTTGCATTTAAATGTAATCAAATTGTGGTTACATATGGCAGGAAGTAGGCTCTAAAAACAATTAGCCACTGGCAGGTATTTACTTGGCAGTAGTAACAATTATTTTAGACCAAGGTAAAAATAGATGCATATATAGAAGATCACATTACTACAGCTGAATGGTATGGGTTTTGTATTTTGCAGACTTACAGTTGCCGCTACAGCACGGTCACAAGTAATAATCATCAGCCCACCACTCAGACACAATCGCTTCAGTCTGACCTTCATTTCCTCTGCCCTAGGCTAGTAAGTATAGTTTACTGAACTGCTTCTATCAACAGACTGACTATTTTTCAGAAATGATGACCTAGGCAAGCCAGACCTGGTGCCTGCCTCAATCCTTCAGGCTCATAACACTCAGCTTAGAGGCCCTTCACAGGGAATAGAGCTATCACAGCGTGCACTAATGAATAGATCCACACTGCTCTCTAGGATTTAACTGTGCAACCTTTCCGTGAGCCAACAGTATATGAAAAGAGCCTAGCTTATTAATGGATTGGAGTTAGAGCAAAGTAAAACAAGGATAATACGCTGAATTACGTGCTTTGTATAAAGTGGTCTCTGTGTAGGTAATTCTAGTATATTGTTGAAAGCATAAGAAAGTGTTGTTTTGTAAGTTTAAAGTGTCCCTAGCTCATTGTAGATGGAAGAAAGTGAAGTGATTGTAGAGTGTAATTCATGTTAATGTCACCATGACCCTGCTCTGACACTAATCACTTATACTGTAGATCCCAAAAGCAAGTGATCCCCTCACATTTAAATGATCAGGGCAGAAAATCACAAACTCTTTTTTTTTCCTGTCCTGTGTCCTATATTACTTTTAAATGCATGTAAACTAAACGTTCTCACTTTGGATACATGACTAGGGTACTAAAGTTGTCTTGTCTCCTTCCGATTTGAACTAAAACACCCTCCAACCCCCTTTAATAATCACTTAGACAACAAGCTGGAGTTAAGGGCCAAAGCAGCCTTTTATTAATCATAATAATAAATAACACATAAAAAACATAACTTAAAAACAAGGAAAATACAGTATAACTGGAGCCTCAAGGTCCTAGTAGGCATCACTCACAAGAAAAATGCCTGCTACCTACTTAAACCAGGCCTCCAGCCGCAACACCACCAACTTGGAGACAACCAGCTACCATAAACCAGATACCTCCATTAGAATAACTGGGAGCTGTAACTCAGACGAGTCCCTACCAAGTACCTTTTTAGTGTCCACAGTAACCTACAAGGACCTTGCACCTGCCACCACCACACAAACATGACACCTTATGTTTGTGTGGACTTCCACACTCGCAGGGACCTTTGAATGCTCTCTTGCAGTCCCAAACACCACAATTCAGTCCCAACATTATTCAAATGAATACCGTCACCCCTCAACTAACTCCACGTGCACCCGCGGCACGCCAACCCTTCACATACCCTCACACCGCTTGCCTAACCAAAAATTCACTGGTATAGTCAACACCACCCGAAAGTTTAAACAAAAAGGCTAGACTCAACAATTTTCGGTTCTGGATAGACACTGAAACACTGTCCTTATAATTTCTACATAAAAAGTACAACACCTGCAACATAGCTTCCTGTTCCGATACCACCCTTTGGTCACCACCCACCAATCCAAACCACTACGCCCACACCATGGAATAAACTGACCACGTTGTCTTGGTCCCCAAACTGAGAATTAGCATGGCCGTTTGTGCTGCCACGCAGCTTTAACTGTCTAGCAGTTGTTATTACATGTTATGTTATGCTATGTTATTGGTATCTTCCTTGCACCCCTGCTGTTTCTGGCTAGATGGTTTCTCCCATCTCCATTTTCCTGCTGTATCTACCATTTTGTTTAGTTGTTTTGAGGAGACTGCAGAGTGTGGAAGCTGTGTAACTTCATTGTAAATTTACCTATGGAAAAGTCTCTATGTTTATGCCTTTGCTAACTTGAAGCATAAAGAAGCATTGGAGAACACCTCTGGAGTCTTTATTCATTGAGTAAACTATCTGTTAAAGCCATCATTCAACCTGCTGCACACACTTACAGACTGGGGGTCTACAAGAAGGTCACAGGTACAACCGATGCTGAGACAGAACAGTAAATTTACATGAATACACAGCTTCAGAGAGTAAATTTACAGGAATACACAGCTTCAGAGAGTATATTTCCATGAAGAATCCATCACAGGTATCTCTGCAGCTTAAGAAAAGTAAATTTCCATGAAGAATCCATCACAGGTATCTCTGCAGCTTCAGAATAGTAAATTTCCAGCTTCAGAAACGTAAGTACCACACCTGTGTGTCACCAGAAGCATTACTCTGCATATGAAACCAGCCACCTACTGAATGCTTCATTACTGTTACAGCCTTCTGAGGTGATCCAGTTTGAACTAGTTCCAGCACTAGCCACTATTGTAACAAAAAATACCTCAGCCCAGCCTGCTTAATAACAGAAGTCACTACTTACAGAGCTGAGCTCTGGCAGATTTCTAACAAGACACCAGAAATACAGTACTTATTATGTCTGACAGAGATCTCACAGAATTACCTGCATTTAGTCAAGATAAAGCAGACTCCTTACTTCATTCTGCTCATCCTGTCAGAGCCCCTCATCCATCCTTGAAGGCAAGGGAGGTTTATAAAGCAAGTAAGGAAGAAACATCTAGTAACCTGACTGCATTATGGGAAAAGACTTTAAGTTGTATAACAGCCACTAATGAAACTAGCAACAATTCTGAGCAATTGAACACTGCTCTCTCAAGGGTTAAGAAGGCATTTGAGAATTATAAAAGAATTTCTGAGAAGTACTATTCCCTATTGTCACATTCCAACATAGAGGAAGCTGCATTGGAATTAAAGGACTTTACTTCTAATGACCAGCAGAGGCATAGCACATATCTTGAAGCAAAGGCACAGATAGAATGTAGATTGGCACAGCTACATGAAACTATATCCTGTAACTCTGCTTCTTCCAGACACTCAGGAAAATCTTCTAGGTCTGCCCGCTCATATCATAAATCTTCTTCTAAGTCATTGCGGTCCTGCTCTATAAGGTCAATACTGAGCGACCAAATACTCAAAGCTCGCCAAAAGGTTGCAGTAGCCCAGGTTCAAGCCGCCTGCTCTAAAAAAGAAGCAGCCATCAAGGCAGAAGCTAAATGCAAGGAAGAAGAAGCTAAATGCAAGGAAGCAGAAGCTAAATGCAAGGAAGCAGAAGCAGAAGGCAAGAATACAAGCAGAAACAGAGGCTCAGCTAGAAATTCTTCAGAAGAATAGAGAAAAGGAAGTAGCTTTAGCAGAGTTATCTGTCTTGGAACAAGCCCTATTGGAAGAAGAAGGAGCAGCTTGTACCAGCTTGGCTGCTTTTCAAGACCCTGTTGAAAGGACCCTACAGTTTGTCTTAACTCAGAACCACGATAATACAGTCCCACCTACAGTTGGAGATTCTTCTCATAATCATCCAGCAAGTGGATCAGAAGGCAATGTGTCGCCAAAGCAAGCTGGTCAACTAGACACACCTACTAACAGAGACCCTCCACAACTACCGCACGTCACAAAATCAAGTGAATCAACCTACGCAGCTCATGTGCCACCACAACCCTATGTGCATAGAGATTACAAGGGCACAGGAGAAGACTACAGAATGAACTCTATACCCCCTTTTATACAGCTCTCTTTAACTTCAAATGCTCAGAGACCTTCAGACGACAGACCCTTACCTAGATTAAACCCGTCTGCAACACCTTTCTCTCTACCTATCAGCCAACATCATATACCAACCATGGTCCAAGACGGTGCACCATCAGTAGACCCTGTGGCTATAAAAACTGAAAGCACTGACATTGCAGAGTTCAGCAAGTATATGATTCGACGAGAGTTGATTACAACTGGACTGTCTAGATTCGATGACCGCCCAGAGAACTACAGGAGTTGGAGATCTACATTTAAGGCGGTAACCAAGAACTTGGACATTGAACCTCAAGCAGAACTTGACTTACTAATAAAGTGGTTGGGGCGTCAATCTTCAGAACAAGTAAAGAGACTTAAATCTGTCTACATTTATAACTTTAAAGCAGGCCTTGATGCTGCCTGGGAACGTCTAGAACAAGACTATGGGAGCCCCGAAGTCATTGAATCTGCCTTATTCCAGAGACTAAACAACTTTCCTAAAATCTCTGTTAAGGACAATCATAAGCTTAGAGAGTTAGGTGACCTCCTTCATGAACTTGAAATTGCTAAGTTAGATCCTAGTTTACCAGGTCTTAGCTATTTAGACACTGCTCAGGGCGTAAATCCTATTGTAGCAAAGTTGCCTAGTCATCTTCAGGGAAAGTGGACTAGTGTAGGATCAAAGTATAAGTATGAGCATTGTGTTTCCTTCCCTCCCTTTTCTTATTTTTCAGAGTTCGTGCGGAAGGTTGCAAGATCCAAGAATGACCCAAGCTTCTTCTATCCAGATACAACCACCATTCCTTTAAGTACTTCAAAGGGTATTGCCAGCAACAGTAAATTCAAGGATTTAAGGCATCCTATTGCCGTGAGGAAGACTGCAATAGCATCCAACGTCTTAGCTACAGACATTAAAGCTAGCAATCTTAATCAACAATGTCCTATTCATAATGCGCCACACTCTCTCTCCAAATGTCGTGCATTTAAGGACAAGCCTATTGAAGAACGCAAGTCATTTCTCAAAGAGCATAATATCTGTTTTAAGTGTTGTGCATCCTCCGATCATTTAGCTAGAGACTGTAAGATCGCCATCAGATGTTCTCTCTGCAACAGTGACAAACATGTGGACGCTCTTCATTCAGACCTGTTCAAAAGGAAACCTTCACCCGGCAGCAACCCCAAGACTACATCAGATGATGGCGGGGAGAGAACTGAGCAATATGCCGACCCCGTAACCACAAGGTGTACAGAGATATGTGGAGAAGGGCTTCATAGCAAGTCTTGTAGCAAGATATGTCTTGTAAGAGTTTTTCCTGAAGGATGTCCACAAAAATCCATAAAAATGTATGCCATACTCGATGATCAGAGCAATTGCTCATTGGCCAGTACAGAATTCTTTGACCTATTCAACATTCAAGGAGAGACCTGGTCCTATACCTTGCAGGAAAGGTCAATACTTCTGGAAGAAGAGCCCATGGCTTCGTAGTTGCATCAGAATATGAGGACACAGAGTTTCCTCTTCCAACTCTAATTGAATGTGATCAACTACCGAACAACAGAGAAGAAATCCCCACACCAGAGGTTGCACGTCATCACCCTCATTTGAGCCACAATGCTAACTACATTCCACCACTTAACAAGGATGTTAAGATTTTGATTCTACTAGGGAGAGACATTCCTAGAGTTCATAAAATAAGAGAGTTATGTAACGGTCCAGATGATGCTCCTCAAGCCCAGAAACTCGATCTTGGATGGGTGAATAGGAGAAGTCTGTTTAGACCAATCTCACAAGCTCTTGGATGTAGCTTCCTACAAAACTAATGTTACCTGTCAATTGATGAAATGTCCATCGCATTATTAAGTGAAGGAAAGACTTGATTTTAAGAACGAAGTTCCATATCAAGCACTCCAAAGCATTAACTGCAAGCTCACTTCTCAAAAGGACTTTGGTGATTCAGTGCACCAAACTACTCGTGATGACAACAAGATTGCCCCTTCAGTCGAAGACAAGGAGTTCATCAAGATTATGGATGAAGAGTTCTTCAAGGACAATTCCAACAGTTGGGTAGCACCATTACCCTTCCGAGCAGGGCCGGAGTGGGACTCATTTTCAGCCCTGGAGTTTCATGACTTAGACCGGCCCACTTTAGTTCATGACTGACTATATTAAAATAATGTAATTAAAACCTCAGAATATAAGTTTGCAAAGGTGCACTGTTTTCTATTCTCTACAGCCTTGTAATTCATTGTATTTTTCAAAAAATATTTACAATTCAGTGCAAATTCAGTAGCCTAATGCCCCATACACACGTGCAGATTATCTGCAGACTTTTGTCTGCAGACTTACCTTTTCTATGTAGTGCAAGGGCCTGCCGGATTGCATACAAATGGAAAGTGTTTAGGTTTGACCTCATATTATATGGTTTTGGTAAGTCTGCAGATAATCTGCACGTGTGTACGGGGCATAAGGCCTCTTACACACGGCCGCTCCGATTTTTTTGTCCGCTGTGGCACTTTTTTTTTTTTTACGGACACGGATGACACTTGTGTCATCCGGTCCGTATGTCTGCATATCATCCTATCCGTTTGCGGATGATATACGGACATAATGCATGTCTATGGGGTACAGGGGGAGATGGTTAGAGGCTGTGGACATGGTACAGGGAGAGATGGTTAGAGGCTGCGGGCACGGTACAAGGGGAGATGGTTAGAGGCTGCGGGCACGGTACAAGGGGAGATGGTTAGAGGCTGCGGGCACGGTACAAGGGGAGATGGTTAGAGGCTGCGGGCATGGTACAGGGGGAGATGGTTAGAGGCTGCGGGCATGGTACAGGGGCAGATGGTTAGAGGCTGTGGGCATGGTACAGGGAGAGATGGTTAGAGGCTGTGGGCATGGTACAAGGGGAGATGGTTAGAGGCTGTGGGCATGGTACAGGGAGAGATGGTCAGAGGCTGTGGGCATGGTACAGGGAGAGATGGTCAGAGGCTGTGGGCATGGTACAGGGAGAGATGGTCAGAGGCTGTGGGCATGGTACAGGGAGAGATGGTTAGAGAGCGTGGGTATGGTACAGGGAGAAATGGTTAGAGGGCGTGGGCATGGTACAAGGGGAGATGGTCAGAGGCTGTGGGCATGGTACAGGGAGAGATGGTCAGAGGCTGTGGGCATGGTACAGGGAGAGATGGTCAGAGGCTGTGGGCATGGTACAGGGAGAGATGGTTAGAGGCTGTGGGCATGGTACAGGGAGAGATGGTCAGAGGCTGTGGGCATGGTACAGGGAGAGATGGTTAGAGGGCGTGGGCATGGTACAAGGGGAGATGGTTAGAGGCTGTGGGCATGGTACAAGGGGAGATGGTTAGAGGCTGTGGGCATGGTACAAGGGGAGATGGTTAGAGGCTGTGGGCATGGTACAGGGAGAGATGGTCAGAGGCTGTGGACATGGTACAGGGAGAGATGGTTAGAGGCTGTGGGCATGGTACAAGGGGAGATGGTTAGAGGCTGTGGGCATGGTACAGGGAGAGATGGTTAGAGGGTGTGGGCATGGTACAAGGGGAGATGGTCAGAGGCTGTGGGCATGGTACAGGGAGAGATGGTCAGAGGCTGTGGGCATGGTACAGGGAGAGATGGTCAGAGGCTGTGGGCATGGTACAGGGAGAGATGGTCAGAGGCTGTGGGCATGGTACAGGGAGAGATGGTCAGAGGCTGTGGGCATGGTACAGGGAGAGATGGTCAGAGGCAGTGGGCATGGTACAGGGAGAGATGGTCAGAGGCAGTGGGCATGGTGCAGGGAGAGATGGTCAGAGGCTGTGGGCATGGTACAGGGAGAGATGGTCAGAGGCTGTGGGCATGGTACAGGGAGAGATGGTCAGAGGCTGTGGGCATGGTACAGGGAGAGATGGTCAGAGGCTGTGGGCATGGTACAGGGAGAGATGGTTAGAGGGCGTGGGCATGGTACAGGGAGAGATGGTTAGAGGGCGTGGGCATGGTACAGGGAGAGATGGTTAGAGGCTGTGGGCATGGTACAGGGAGAGATGGTTAGAGGGCGTGGGCATGGTACAAGGGGAGATGGTCAGAGGCTGTGGGCATGGTACAAGGGGAGATGGTCAGAGGCTGTGGGCATGGTACAGGGAGAGATGGTTAGAGGCTGTGGGCATGGTACAGGGAGAGATGGTTAGAGGGCGTGGGCATGGTACAGGGAGAGATGGTTAGAGGGCGTGGGCATGGTACAAGGGGAGATGGTCAGAGGCTGTGGGCATGGTACAAGGGGAGATGGTCAGAGGGTGTGGGCATGGTACAGGGAGAGATGGTTAGAGGCTGTGGGCATGGTACAAGGGGAGATGGTCAGAGACTGTGGGCATGGTACAGGGAGAGATGGTTAGAGGCTGTGGGCATGGTACAAGGGGAGATGGTCAGAGGCTGTGGGCATGGTACAGGGAGAGATGGTCAGAGGCTGTGGGCATGGTACAGGGAGAGATGGTCAGAGGCTGTGGGCATGGTACAGGGAGAGATGGTCAGAGGCTGTGGGCATGGTACAGGGAGAGATGGTCAGAGGCAGTGGGCATGGTGCAGGGAGAGATGGTCAGAGGCTGTGGGCATGGTACAGGGAGAGATGGTCAGAGGCTGTGGGCATGGTACAGGGAGAGATGGTCAGAGGCTGTGGGCATGGTACAGGGAGAGATGGTCAGAGGCTGTGGGCATGGTACAGGGAGAGATGGTTAGAGGGCGTGGGCATGGTACAGGGAGAGATGGTTTTTATTACAAGAAGTGACTACACCACTATACTAATAATATATGAGGAATGTCTCATAAAGCATCAGCATCAATATAGGCAGTGTGACAGTGTTACACCTTATCGCGTTGTCAGAAGGATTAGATGTCATCCACATTCGGTTCAAACTTATGCTGGTTAAGGGGCTCTGGAAGGTCTGGTTTGAGTGGAAAAAACAGGTTTCGGATTTTTCCCCAGCATCAAAAACATCTGGATTGGGTCCACATTTTACAGGAAACCTGCATTCTGATTGTGCATGTAAGGGACCTGGACTGGACAGCAATTGGTCCAGGTCCTGCCCCACTTCTTCTTGGGATAGAGCCACCACATACCTGTCTTTTGGATCTGTCATCTTGGACACATGTCTCTTGGCTATAAGCCCTCTCCTAAATTCCCAGCCAGAGGGAATAAAGGAATGTCCACTCCTTTTGCGTTTCAAAATATTACTGCAACTTTTTTCACATCTATACATCTATATCACAGCAGCATATCCCCACAGAATCACTGACGGAGTCTATAGTGCAGAACACCAGTAGTATAAAAGCAACATCTTGACAGTGCATTCTAATTAGTGCAAAGCATTATTCGTTGAGTTAGCCATCTTCCCATGCTTCTACAATAAGACCCTTGCATTATTCAGCTCACCACAGGTTTCCTCAATCTCAGACCTCAGTCACAGTCCCGCAGTTGTTGGTGGGGGGTGGAAAAGTGACTCCACTTGCCACAAAACGGACAGGTGAATGCTCTCTAGTTCTGGGAGGAAATACCCGTACCTTCACCTGTGATCACTGTGTTCAGAAAGACACAGCGGATCACCGATCATGGTACCGGGCCACTGTGAGCAGCCCTGGTACCATGTAATCACTGTGACCAATCGCAGCAATCACACATTTACAGTGGTAAGCAAGGCTGGCATTTATGATGCCATACTTAATACTGTGAGAGTTCTGTGATTGGTCACAGCGATTACATGGTACCAGGGCCAATTACAGCAGCCCTGTACCATGTGATAACTGTGACCAAACACATCATCACAGTAGCAAACAAGGTTTCATGAATGATCACCACCACGAGTAGTACAGTGTCACTATAGTAACACTATAGCAACACTGCACTGTTCTGGGAACAATATATAACAAAAAAACTAAAAAAAAAAAAAAAAAAAAAAATGTTAAAGAAAATGTAAGAAAATGTAAGAAAAAAAAGAAGAATATTTTTTTTACATACTGTCACCAGAGCAAGTGCAGTGTCACTGTGGTGACATCTGTGGCGATGATCGTGTACAATGGCTGGCTGCTCTGATATCACTGTATGTAAGTGCTGTCAGCCATTATCTCTGATCACTGCCACAGCAGTAAAATGTCACCAGACCAGTGCAGTCAGTCAGTATCCCTAATCACCGCCACCCACTCACAGTGTCCCTAATCACCGCCACATCAGTAAAATTGTCACTGAATACTGCCACAACACTCATATTGTCCCTAGTCACTGACACACCAGTTACAGTGTCCCTGATCACCGCCACACCAGTTAATGTGTCCCTAATCACCACCACACCAGTCCTAATGTCCATGATCATCGCCACACCAGTCATATTGTCCCTAATCACCGCAACACCTGTCATATTGTCCAGTGATCTCCACCACACCAGTTACAGTGTCCCTGATCCCTGCCACACCAGTTACTGTGTCCCTGATCATCACCACAACAATTACAGTGTCCCTGATCACTATCACAACAGTTACAATGTCACTGATCACTGCCACACCAATTACAGTGTTCCTGGTCACCAACACACCAGTACAGTGTTGCCTGCTGCCTGTACTAACCTTCGCCTGTTTATTGACCACATTTCTACCTGCGGCCTGGACCGAATCTTTGCATTCCTGGGAGCAGTCATGTACTAGTAGGCTAGGCTTGCTTGGCTTATAGGAAACTGGGATTGCTATGGGTGACACTACAATAAGCTATATTCCTTGATCACTCATATGGAAGTGACCAAAATAGTA
This sequence comes from Pelophylax lessonae, assembly GCF_965119305.1. NCBI lineage: Eukaryota > Metazoa > Chordata > Amphibia > Anura > Ranidae > Pelophylax > Pelophylax lessonae. Next base: position 549,587,006 of record NC_138771.1, on the reverse strand, counting down.
CATTGGTTTTGGCACAATTGATTGATTTGTGGGATACACGAGATACGATGTCCGATTATAATACATAATCAGTCAAGACACTGAAAAAGTGTCACATAGGGGGTATCCCTATACTTGGGAGGTGTAGCAGAATGTGTTTTGTGGTGTAACTAAGTATGCCCATGCTCTTTGTGAGAAATATCTTGTTAAATTAACAACTTTGTGTAAAAGAAAAAAAAGTTTTCATTTTGTTTCTGCATTTTCAAAAAACTTTTAGCAAAAAAAATAAAGTATTTAAAAGAATCACCATGCTTTTTTAAAAAATACCTTGGGGTGTTTACTCTCCAAAATGTGGTCATCTTGGGAATGTTTCTACTGTCCTGGTGATCCAGGGCCTCAAAAAATGTGATAGTGGTAGTCAAGAAAGTGGATGTGTCACATTCATGTGTTTACATCCTTAGAACACCTGAAGGTGCTTCCTTGGATTTTGCGCCATTCTATATAATGAAGACACAACCATAACCACAAAAAAACAAAAGTGTCAATAGGAAATGCATAAAGCAGAAACCAGCAGGAACAGAGTATAAGAGAAGAGAGGCGCAATATGGTTACATTTAAAGAAGGTACAACATTTAGCAACTTACATGGTAATGATTAAAACAGGTACATCGAAGTATGCAGACATCCAGGGTAAAGCTGTCCATATAGACTGTCCTCTTCACCGCCACCGCCATTGACATCAACGTCATCCCTTCCACGCTGCACTCTATGAGCGCTTCAAGCCTCGCTTTCAGATTGCTCTCCTGCAGGGTAGTTTTCCTGGGCACAATTGCAGACTGATAGTGGTGGGAGCTTGCGGTGTGGAGGACGGTCTATGTGGACAGCTTTACCCCAGATGTCTGCATACTTAGATGTGCCTGTTTTAATCATCAACCATGTGAGTTGCTAAATGCTGTATCTTCATTATATGTAACCATATTGCTACACTTAGAGGCGCCTATCTTACTTGAGCCTGAAAGAAGTTAAATATGAACTCTTTGCTAGTTAAACTTTTGTTCATAACATCACTGTTCCTCCCTGTGACATGGACAGCCTCTCTCATTGAAGTAGCACTGAAGTCATATCATATCAAATTGTTACAAATCTCACAGAAGTAGTGATAAAGTAGTGGTTGAATTTGGGCTTTAAATCTCACTACTTTAAATCAAACCCAGGCTTCTACTCAATTGCTACCCATATTGCAAGACATCGCTCGTTTTCTAGGATAAAATTTATAAAAAAAAAATGTACTCGTCTTGTAAAACACTTGCAGACCAAGTTACTTGCAATCCAAGGCTTTACTGTATCTTATTATTTACAACCTAGTGTAAAAATTAAATTTTCATTCACTTTCCTGCATTTTCCAAACACTTGTGGTGAATAATGATAGCAAAAGATTTTGCTATGCCTTTCAGAAAATATCTTGGAGTTTGCTTTTCAAAATCTAGTAATTTTGTGGGTGCTTCCACTATCTTGGTGCTCAAGGACCTCCGAAAATGTAATACGTAGTCAGGAAATTGGATGAGTAATATGTGTTCTGTGCATCTAGGCTGTGAAAAAGTCTCACACGTGATATCCTCAAACTTGGGAGGCTTAGCAGAATGTGTTTTGGGGTGTAATTCTAAGTACAGTATGTCTATGTGAGAAATAACCAGTGGTGGGATTCTGCCGGTTTGCACCGGTTCTATAGAACCGGTTACTAACATTCTGCAAGTTCGCAGAACCGGCTGATCCCTCTGCGTGTCTAAGGACGCGAAGTACAATTGGAATGTTCCGCGCAGCCGCAGACGTGACGGCCGGGGAGCAGAGCAGTGCGCCCTGACCCGCCAATTCTGTGACAATAGCGAATGAAAATTCGCTATTGTCACATGGATCCTCCTCCTGGCCAATCAGGGAGCGGGTCTTCCCGCTTCCTGATTGGCCGAAAGGCAAACCCGTGCCATTGGACGAGGAAGTGGGAGGACTGAGGACTCGGAGACGCGGGGACCTGGGGACTGAAGAGAAGCTGCATGACCATCCGTGAGGTAAGTGCACGGGTCGCTGGCACTCTGCAATCATTGGGGGCAATGCTGTGGCGCTCTGCAATCATTGGGGGCAATGCTGTGGCGCTCTGCAATTATTGGAGGAAATGCTGTGGCGCTCTGCAATTATTGGGGGCAATGCTTTGGCACTCTGCAATTATTGGGGGCAATGCTGTGGCGCTCTGCAATTATTGGGGGCAATGCTGTGGCGCTCTGCAATCATTGGGGGCAATGCTGTATGGCACTCTGCAATTATTGGGGGCAATGCTGTGGTGCTCTGCAATCATTGGGGGCAATGTGTGGCGCTCTGCAATCATTGGGGGCAATGCTGTGGCTCTCTGCAATTATTGGGGGCAATGTGTGGCGCTCTGCAATCATTGGGGGCAATGCTGTGGCGCTCTGCAATCATTGGGGGCAATGCTGTGGCGCTCTGCAATCATTGGGGGCAATGCTGTGGGCACTCTGCAATCATTGGGGGCATTCTGTGGGCACTCTGCAATTATTGGGGACATTCCGTGGGCACTCTGCAATTATTGGGGGCAATGCTGTGGGCACTCTGCAATTATTGGGGGCATGCCGTGGACACTCTGCAATTATTGGGGGCAATGCTGTGGCACTCTGCAATCATTGGGGGCAATGCTGTGGGCACTCTGCAATTATTGGGGGCAATGCTGTGGGCAATCTGCATTGATTGGGGGCAATGCTGTGGGCACTCTGCAATCATTGGGGGCAATGCTGTGGACACTCTGCAATTATTGGGGGAAATGCTGTGGGCACTCTGCAATCATTGGGGGCATTCTGTGGGCACTCTGCAATTATTGGGGGCAATGCTGTGGGCACTCTGCAATTATTGGGGGCAATGCTGTGGGCACTCTGCAATTATTGGGGGCATGCTGTGGGCACTCTGCAATCATTGGGGGCATTCTGTGGGCACTCTGCAATTATTGGGGGCATTCTGTGGGCACTCTGCAATTATTGGGGGCAATGCTGTGGGCACTCTGCAATTATTGGGGGCAATGCTGTGGCACTCTGCAATTATTGGGGGCATGCTGTGGGCACTCTGCAATTATTGGGGGCAATGCTGTGGCACTCTGCAATCATTGGGGGCAATGCTGTGGGCACTCTGCAATTATTGGGGGCAATGCAGTGGGCACTCTGCATTGATGAGGGCAATGCTGTGGGCACTCTGCATTGATTGGGGGCAATGCTGTGGGCACTCTGCATTGATTGGGGGCAATGCTGTGGACACTCTGCAATTATTGGGGGCAATGCTGTGGGCACTCTGCAATTATTGGGGGCAATGCTGTGGGCACTCTGCATTGATTGGGGGCAATGCTGTGGGCACTCTGCATTGATTGGGGGCAATGCTGTGGGCACTCTGCATTGATTGGGGCAATGCTGTGGGCACTCTGCAATTATTGGGGGCAATGCTGTGGGCACTCTGCAATTATTGGGGGCAATGCTGTGGTCACTCTGCAATCATTGGGGGCAATGCTGTGGACACTCTGCAATCATTAGGGGCAATGCTGTGGGCACTCGGCAATCATTGAGGGCAATGCTGTGGGCACTCTGCAATGATTGGGGGCAATGCTGTGGCACTCTGCAATCATTGGGGGCAATGCTGTGGGCACTCGGCAATCATTGAGGGCAATGCTGTGGGCACTCTGCAATGATTGAGGGCAATGCTGTGGCACTTTGCAATGATTGGGGGCAATGCTGTGGCACTCTGCAATCATTGGGGGCAATGCTGTGATCTCTCTGCATTGAAAGGGGGGCACGCTGGTCACTGTGCATTGAAAGGGGGACACGCTGGTCACTGTGCATTAAAAGGGGGCACGCTGGTCATTCTGCTGGGAAAGTCGGAACTGGTTACTAAAAGTTTTTGAATCCCACCACTGGAAATAACTTGTTCAAATGGCAAGTACTTTGTGAAAATAAAATACATTTTATTTAATTTTTTCATTTCCCAAAAAATCGTGACAAAAATGACAACTTCAAAAAACTCATTATGCCTCTTATTAAATACCTTGGAATGTCTGCTTTCCGAAAAAGGGGTCTTTTGGGGGTATTTGTACTGTCCTGGCATTTTAGGGCCTCAAGAAATGATATAGGCAGTCAGTACATCAGGACTGATCAATTTTCAAATATATATACCATAGCTTTTAGAAATTCGCACAGACGAAATAATATACACTGACTTGGGTTAATTTTACTAAAGAAATGTAGCAGAATACATTTGACCTACATTTATGAAGAAAGATTATTTATTTGCGAAATTGTATAACAGAAACTAAGAAAAACTTTTTTTCCGGTATTTGTTTATATAGGAAAAAAATTTAAAATCCAGTGGTTATTAAATGCCACCAAAAGAAAGCTCTGTCTGTTTCAAAAAAATTGAGGGGGGTCTATTATTGAGGTGGTTAAGGTGTACTACACCTGCCAACATGCACGGCCCTTTTAGTCAAGGTGCTGCCTATGATTCAGGGCCTCTTTCCCTGGAGAAAAGCTGCTGCATGAGCAGCAGCATGTTTGAACAGACACTGGGAGAATGTCTACCTTGGCCTCAAGGAGAAGTAATCTAATCTGACCAGGCCATCACATGAAGAGGTACTAAGAGATTGTGGGGGTTATTTACTAAAACTGGAGAGTGCAAAATCTGGTGCAGGTCTACATAGAAAACAATCAGCTTCCAGGTTTTATTGTCAAAGCCTTACTGAACAAGCTGAAGATAGAAGCTGATTGGCTACCATGCACAGCTGCACCAGTTTCTGAGTGCTCCAGTTTTAGTAAATTTCCCCTTGTGTGTAATTAGGCAGGAGCCTATGCGGCCCAGTTTGGACAGTTTGTTTGTCACCAAGCTGGGTGTAATGACATGTTAAGTCTGTACAGAGATGGAGTCTGGATAGCCAGCAGTGTGGGAAATTTCTGTTTTGTTGTTGTGATGCTGAAAACCCCATGTTAGGGTAACCTGTGTGAGTTTTTTTTAAACTTTACTTTCAAATAAATGTAAAAGACCTGAAAAGCACTTTAAGACTGGATTGAAATTCATGAAAGCATTGCATTTAAGTGAACCTCCCACAGGAGCTATGGGGATAGTTTTCTACATACAGTCCAGAAAGGAAGATGTTGGTCACTAATCTAGGACAATAGCAGAAGGGATCTGATTTATCAGGCCATAGTGTGCCCTATGATTTCTGATGGAGGCCCACAATGGCCATTACCTAACAATAAGGCCCCTTTCACACATATGGTCCGTTTGTCCATTTTTCATCCATCCGTTGACGGATGAAAATTGGACATCAATGCATCTCTATGTAAAAATGGATGACAACGGATGATCATCCATTAACATCCATTTTCATCCACTTCCGTCAATGTCAGTTTTTTGAAATTGATGAATGCCCTATTTTTCATCCATCAAAAAAACGGATTGGACGAAAAATGAATGTAAACAGACAAACGGTCCGTTTTTCATCCATTTTTGCATTGGTAGTGGATGTAAAAAAAAAAAACAGATGAAAAAACGGATGAAAAACTGATACATTTTAACGTGACTGAACCGATGAACTGAACGGACCGTATGTGTGAAAGGGGCCTTATCGTGATTATAGTGTCTTTTCAATAAGTTGTTATTATAACATTTATCAAAATCACATTTTTCAGATAAGTTCCACATTTTTCTTGCATGCCCAGTATTTTATATACAGATAGCTTCTCTTTGTTACTATATATACATTGACAAGTGCAGTTATGCCCCGTACACACGTGCAGACTGTCGGCCGAAAAGATTCGGCCGACGACCGATCGGCCGATTGTAGGCTTGTTAGTATGATGCTTCCGACAGCCGACAGCGCACTTTCAGCCGAACAGAATCTGTCATGCAAGCATTAAAATTTTTGTATGCCGACACCAGAACGGCCGATTGTTCGTCAGTCAGTACAGATTTCGGCCGACAGACAGCAGATTTGCAAGACTGAGCATGCTCAGAAAAGACAAAACACACGGAAAGTTAACCATTACATGACATCACTTCTGCAGTCGGCTGTTGTTGGCCGACAAAATTCGTGTGCAGTCTTTTGCACTTTTCAACAGACAAGACAGCCCGCGGACAAAAGACGGCCGATCGTTCGGCCGACGATCGGTACGTGTGTACGAGGCATTAGTATCTTTGCTGCATAATAAGAATGATTACTTCATTAGAGATTGAATTGTGTGTTTTTTTTTTTTTTTTTTTTTTTTGGTCCATAGCATGCAGCAGAAGTGAAATGTTGGCATCCACTCTGTAAACACATGATGCTCATTAGCCAAGAGGAGTTGTCCTGTTCCATTCAGAAAAACAGGATATCTAATTTAATTTTTGAATCAATCAATAAAAGTCTTTTATTGTTTGCAGCACAGGCTGAAGGAAATCCTGATCAATATTTAAGGATGATTTTGCAATTTCTTTTTCCTGCTTTCCATGTAACCTGGAGAACTTGAATCAACTTCTTTTCATCTCACTGAAAAATGTGACAGATTGGTGGCTTTATTTTCTCTGGGTTGCCAACTCAGTGTTCCTGTATTCTTGGATTAATGCCTAATCGTGCATCGGTATAACAGCAAATGCCTTCACACCTTTTTAATTGGTATTTATCATTATGTGTATAAGGCTAGCAAAACCAGTCATATTTACAGTACATCACTTTTAATTTATAGCAGATGATTATGTTTTTAATAATGACTTTTATGTAAGACCTTTTTGTATTATTATTATTTCTATTAATAAATTTGCCATTATTGCCTTGGACACAATCATGTGATATAAAAGTTAGTAAATTTAAACTGGATTTCTGCCTGATTTTTCAACCCATTCTTTTAAAGCAGTGGTCTCCAAACTGCGGGCCGGGAGCCAGATACAGCCCTTTGCTTGTTTTTATCTGGCCCATGGAGCACTATTTCATTAACTGATACCAACAATGGGGTATAATTCCCCTCACTGACACCAATGAAGGGACACAATTCCTTCCACTGACACCAACGATGCGGCACAATTTCTCAAAATGACACCAATGATGAGACACAAGTCCTTCCAATGACACCAACAGAGAGGTCCAATGACACCCATGATGGGACACAATTCTTTCCAAAGTTTCAGGAGTCTGTGATAGTGAGCCCTTGTAGATCACCAACTAAGGGTTCCCCAGGGCATGGAGTCTAACCCTCAGCTTGCTTCTTTACCAGAGCAAGCTGGAACCAGGTCCCGGCCCCCAGTTACGCCCAGCTAAGCATGCGGAGACTACTCACGTGTGCAGAGAAAAAAGGGAATCCAGGAGACAAGCCAAGGTCAGGGCAGGTGCCGAACAAGCACAGATGGTAAACTAAGCTGGGGTCGATACACGGGTAATCAGACACAGCAAATGGGAGCTCAGAAAACGGTGAAGTTGCTCAGGAAAGGAGCACTGCATTGAGCATATATACAAGGAGGTGACCCAGGAAGTAATTGAAGGAAAAATGATGTAAACCCACTGTGGAGCAGGCAATGCCCAAAGGAGAACAGGGAAGGCGAACACCACAAGTGAAATGGAGTCCCAGATCTAGCAAAACCCTGCAGCAAGGAGGTAAGAATTTCACAAACAGAAATCTGCAGGCTAGACGGTGACACAATGACACTAATGATGGGGCACAATTTCTCCAAAATGACACTAACAATGGGGCCCAATGAAACCAATGATGGAACACATATCCATTCAATGACACCAAAGATGGCGCACAATTTCTCTCAATGACACCAACAATGGGGCCCAACAACACCAATGATGGGACACAATTCCTTCCACTAATACCAAAAATGGGGCACAGTTCCTCCTATTGACACCAACAATGGGACATTGTTTTTTCCCACTGCCATCGGGACCTTTTCTACTTCCAATGGCTACAGTCCGGCCCCCTAAAGTTTGAAGGGCAGTAAACTGGCCCTTTGTCTAGAAAGTTTGGAGACCCCTGCTTTAGAGTGACATCTGTAATCTTAAAACTATGAACACCCATTATCAACCAGCTCCTTATTCAATGCCAAAATCAAAATCTTTACAACTGCATTTGTCAAGCAGTTGCCAAGCAGGGTTTATTTACAAAAAGTAAGCAAACCTAGGTGTATTGGTGTCTGCATTCAATAGCCACTTGGCAGCATCACTTCCATCAGAAATATATTTGTGTTTCTGAAAGCAGGGCATATGTAATTTAGGCCTGTGGACAAAATATGGCTTTTTGGGCAACTGCACCGGCGAATGTGTTTTAAAAATATGGAAGATATTTTAACTGGCAACTGCGGGCAAAAAAAGCAGTTATCCAGTTTCTGGCAGATCTGTTTTTGCAGTATATTTAAAGAGACAAAATATGGGGAAATGTGCAATTTTTGCAGTGATGTGCAGCATATATATATTTTTTTTTATTGCACCCTGACATACATGTAGTTTGCTCCTGTATAGTTCTCCACCTTTTGGTACAGAGATAGCCTGCCAATGCATTTGTAGATACCCAAGTACTTTGGAGTGCAAGTTACTGAAGAAGGATGTGGTTGTTATATTTGAATATATTAAAACAAAAGTTGTAAATCCTCTTTAAGTATTCCACCCCACATTTCTGTGCAGGCAGTGTTCTTCTCCTTGTAACACTGAGCTCACTGTTCACTGGGAAATTATCAGCCGGATGCTCAGGCTTCAGTGTATAATGAGCCTCAGATGATAACAAGGCAGGAAACGTGCTTCCATTTAATGCATCTGGGCTCCCTATTTTGGTTCCAATTTGTTTTTTTAATCGTCCACATCCAGTGTTTTTGTACTGTGATTCCGCCTCTGTTTAACCCTTTACTCCTTACAGGAAAAGTGGACTTCATTTTCCACAGCATTTTAATTCTTACAAAAGTTTGGACGGAAAAGCCTATGCAAACAAGTTTCTACTGACACTATTAAGTGTTTATTAATTGACTATATACAGTGTGTATATATATATATATATATATATATATATATATATATATATATATATATACATAAAGCCTTTTTTCTTATATTCAGCCTGTATGTATGCACTTTTATTGAAGGTTGACAGAGAAAGATAACCTAGAAGGCTGGGTTCACACTGATGCAGTGCGGGAACCACAGTGATCCCTGAGCGGTTCCCGCACTGCATCAGAATCACAGGCAGTTCACACTGTGCTCTGCGAGCCACTGCAGGTGTCAATATAAAGTTAATGACACACCCAAATCGGTTCACAGAACGCAGTGCAAACTGTGGAATCAGATGGAATTGACCCATTCGATCCAATTCCAATGCAGACAAAAAAAAAAGGGTCTTGCATGTTTTTGGTGCTGATCCAGTGTGAATTGAGCCATACATAATGTATGGCTCAATTAGCACCACACTGAATTTGCATGTCATTTGTACAGGAATCCGGTCAGATTTCTGTAAAAGTCGGACCAAAGTAGTGCAGGGACTAGTTTGAAGTCGCTGCGACATGAGGTTGCATAGATATAAGCGATCCTTATTGGAAATCATGGCATTCGACTTGTCATGCGACTTTTCAGTCCCAAGTTGCAGGACAAGTAACCCAAGTGTGAAAGAAGCCTTAAGGCCGCTTTTTTTTCCATTTAAGAAGCCAGTCTGAGCAAAGTTATCAGTGATTTATGTCACATTTTCTGAGATTTCACTAAATAAACAGTTAGATTAACATGGTAAAGTTTATAGGAACTTTTTAGTGATTGCATTTTGGACCTTTATTTAGTATCATGCTATAGAATATTAGTTAGGAGGATTGCTAGCTCATTCTTTATTGCTGACACATTGACATATGCATAACATGGCTGTGGCTAATTTTGTGGGAAGGCACTGACAGGGTCTAATCAACTACTGAACTTATACACAGTAACTGACAAGTCTTGGTAATTAAGACGTTGAGCCAATAACCTTGATAATAGTCCTCTTTCACTGTGGATGTTGAAAGAGGAACTTCACTTTGATGAAATAAAAACTAGCAAATAAAAAAAAATATAGTAATTGCTACACAAGTCATATTGTAATTTAATGTTATTTAAAATTATCTTTCCTTTTCAATGTGCAGCTGCTGTAATTCTGACTAAAATTCAATGCAATATGACCTAGAAGTCTTCTGAACCCAGTTTGTATACAAAACATCCACAGAAATGTAATTTCCTGCTTCTGATTTTCCCAGAAGTCTGCACTAAGATACCAGTAAAATGTTAGGTATGCTCTGCAATAGGAATTCGATTTTTGGGTGAGATACTCCCTAAGGGTTAATCACTTCTAAAGGGATTAAATACATATCTGCACTGTGTAACATATAAAGCAATGTTTAAGTAAAAAATGTGTAGCGTCATTTAGAAAATGTGCACAAAAATAAAATAATAATAAAATCCAATAACTATTATTTTTTTTAAATCTGTTTATTAAAGTTTGAAAGAGGAAAAAAAAAGAAACAAGTAGGCGTTACAGTAACCAATAAATAACAAAATAAGTGAGCCAAAAAGTACAGTAAATGACAAAAAGAAGTCAAATGTCATACATATGCAATGGTAGTAGCAAGGTTCAATATGTAAAGATAGGGGGGGAGGTTGGAGATAGGAATAGGAAAGAAGGGGGAGGGGTTACCTGTATGAAGCATATGGGATAACCTGAATAAAATATGAGAATCAAACACACAAATGGAGTGGAAGCAAACTAATATTACCAATAAACCTGGTGGCAATGATGGAAGAAGAATCGTACACCAAAAAGAAACAACACATAATCTGTTTATAGCAAAAACAATGAAGGGGTCTTATTTAAGTAGAAAGTTGGGAGCGGCAGTGTTATCCTGGTTCATCCAAGAGATGCGGTTTGAGTTTGCCAAGAGAGTTAGTAAGGTCTCGCTTTAGGTACCAATCAGTGAATCTAAAGGGATGGATTGCCAAAGCCATATCATCACTGAATAGCGTATATTCCATGAATTCCCGCCGTCTGGAGAAAAAAACGTTGAGTGGATCGGAAATTAAGCAGGATAGTATCAAGCCTTTCCAGGGGAAATAGCGAAGTTAGTGAGCACTTCACAGCTCGTAAGTGGGGGGGTCTATCCAGGTTGCTAATATGACCCTACGAGCAGTCAGTAGGCAAACATGTATCCACTGAGGATGGCACTGTAGTGGTGTCAAGGTGGTTAGTGAGTTGGAGGGTTCACATCCGAAAAGGCAGAGAACAGGGTTCTTAGGTAGTCAGATACCGGTTACTGCCTTTATATAGGCAATAATAGTGTCCCAGTAGGAGACAGTCGTCGGACATTCCCATAGTAGATGTAATAGAGTTGAGCGCGCTGACTTACGCCAGGGGCAGTGGGCTTGGGACGGGCCTGCCAGATTGCTGCGGAACGGGAGGTATGCCCGAGGAATAATTTTGAAGTGTGTCTTCTGCCAAGTCTCTTAGATAATGATTTACGAATATGTTCGTAGCTTTTAAGAAGTTTTTCAGGAAGAGTAGTGTCCGCGAAGATAGATTCCCACTGTTTGAATGGAGCCAGGTGGTATTTTTCTGACTGGTGTGCGATTAAATGAGAGTAAAAGATAAAGATGGAGTAGTCTTTACATGGGAGCACCGAATCAATAAAGGACTGTTGGAGAGGGTTTGTTTGTGGCCCATAACAAGTTCGCAATTATGTAACGAGTTGATGGTAGTGGAAACAATGCGCTGGTGGAATAGAAAATTCCCATGCGATGGACTGGAAGGATTTGAAGGTGGTAGAGTTTTCCCGGTATAAGGAGGATACCTTGGTGAGACCTCGAGTTTGCCAGAGATTGAAGACATTGTAGAGAGTTGATTGTAGAAACATTGGATTACCTTGAATAGTGAGGTGACAAGAAATGTTTGAAAGTAGTCCCAGTAACCTCCGCACTTCCCTCCAGGCTATCACCGTGTCTCTGATCAGAACATTAGATTTAAGTTGGAGAGGTAGAGCCCTGATCGAAGAGTATAGGACAGCCGGAAGCGAGTGCGGAGACACCTTGGCGCCCTCAAGAAGGAGATTAGAGTAGTGTGTTGCTCTGGAGAGCCAATCTAAGCTTTGTCTAAGCAAGCATGCGAGATTATAGAAACAAATGTTAGGCAGGTCTGCCTCACCCTTGGCCTTTGGGAGACATCATTTTTGGATAGCAATATGTGGCTATTTGGAGGACCACAGAAAAGCAATAAGTGCTATATGGATTTTTCTGTACATCTGTATGTTTTAACAAAAGTGGAAGTGTTTGTAGTGGGTATAATAGGCGTGCAAATTACACCATCTTGAAAAGATGATATCTCACAAAGAGCGAGATCGGCTTCCAACTCCTTAGTAATTTTGGATGTGAGAGGTGGATAATTTAGGTTTTATAGAGAGAAAGGTTCACACCCTATGCGCATGCCTAAGTATGTAATGTGTTGTGCAACAATGGTAAATGGGGAGGTCGAGAGCCATGAAGTGGGCAGTCATGGATGTAAAGGTAGAACCTCCTTCTTATCAAAGTTTATCCTAAAACCTTAACTTTTTATGAAGTTGGAAGGCCGTAAAAAGTTCTTTGAGTCTATCAAAGTCTGATATTGGGTTGGTGGAGAATAGAAGTATATCATCTGCGAAGAGAGCAGAACGGAGAGTTTGGTTACCAATAGTGAAGCCATTCACATCACAGGGGGAGTTTAGGAGTCAAGAGAGGGGTTCAATTGCAGTATTAAAGAGACGGGGGGAAAGGTGACATCCCTGCCTAGTTACCTTTGTCAGAGGTATGGTGTTTGATATAAAGTTCGGGGTAGCTAGTCTAGCTGTTGGGGACAAATACATTTGTCGTAGGAAGGTAATTATCGGGCCCGAAAACCCAAACGCCCCCATCACTCTAAAGAGCCAGGAAAAGCTAATATTGTCAAAAGTCTTTTCAGCGTCTAGGGATATAATGGCAGCATCTTGTTCTGGGTGTAGTTTAGAGTGTTCCAGTGCCACCAATACCCTACAAATGTTTAGAGTAGCCGATCGTCCCGTAACGAAGCCGGATTGGGCTGGATGAAGCATGGAGGGAAGTAAGGGAGCTAGACATTTGGCCACTATTTTAGAAAGGATTTTGACATCAACGTTAATTAGGGATATCAGCCTATATGACCCTGGATGGAGTGGATCCTTTCCTTTTTTGGATATAAATTTGATGTGTCCCTGTTGGGAGGTATGGACCACCTTCCCACATGGACTCCAATTATTCTTAATAGGTAGTGAATAAAAAAAAAAGGAAAGGTAGTAGTTGTGAACCAGGACCCCTTGATAATGTCTGATTGGGCGAAACACATTTGTGGGAAGTTCTAGTGCTGATGTGACACCCCTGCCCGATCCCAGGTTGGCATTGCTTGTCTATGTGGGGTTTTGTTTATCATTGAGTTTGTTTACTTGTATTTTATATCATTTTAATTAACATACTGCACTATTGGACATCATTTCTGGCTTGTGGCATATTTTATTTGTCCATAGTTGGAGTTTGCCAGAAGGTGCCATTAAATGTGGGTCACTGCACTGAATCCAGAGGATATTCTTATGAGGCACAGGCGGTCTTGCTGTTGTAATGACAGCCTATTGTTCTGGTGAGTGTTAAATTAAAAAAAAATGGTGGTTGGCATTCTGAGCACTTGGACATCATCAAGTATATATGTTGTGGTGGATGGTCTTTTCTACTACCTTTACTTTTTTGATTCACTACTTATTGAGAATTAGGGGACTTTGATATCTTTTATTATTACTAATTTATGGACTCTTTTGTTTGGGCACATTTTTTGAATGGCACTACACATTTTTTACTTATACTTCTAAAGGAATGCAGACACCGCAACTTAACTCATTCCAACTCTGCAAGAGCATTAGCTGATTACATTGAACACAGACATTTCCATTCAGTACTCAATATTCCAAGGATAAAGTAGAACATACAACTTTTTTCTAAGGTACAGATAGGACAGGTAGAACTCTGCTAGTTGGATAGAAAAACAGAGTTGCGAATATCTGATATTACAAAAAAAAAGTATAGAGATAAGCTATAAAAGTCCCGTGTAGGTATTCCAAGTTAAATCTCAACTTGCAGGTGGTAAATCATAAGTGGTTCACTGTCCAAAATGACACGCATCACCTTCGGCGACCAAGTATAGCTGACCACTGCCACCATAGAAGTAATACAAATACATGCTTACTAGTAGTACTGGACCTCTTATCACAGGAGGCCAGCATCGCTTTTTTGGCCGATTACCCCGCCAGGGCCTTGTAGCAGTATTACTATAGGTTTACCAGCTATACAATGAAGTCAGGTATCCAATAGCGGCATCCATGTATATAGGCTCAAAAACAAAAGGATGCTCCACATAGTGTGAATTTGAATAGCATTTAATAAAGTAATAGAAAAACACACTCACATTGGGAAAAATCATAAATGTGTTAAAGCTCCAGCCGGCATAAAAACAAATCACCTCGTAAACCACAATGACATCAGCGCATCGTCTGACCTACGCGTTTCATCATAGACGACATTGTCCTGGGCACGGGGAGACGCACCACACCACCGTCATATACAGTATCTCACAAAAGTGAGTACACCCCTCACATTTTTGTGAACATTTTATTATATCTTTTCATGTGACAACACTGAAGAAATTACACTTTGCTGCAATGTAAAGTAGTGTGTGTACAGCTTGTAAATTTGCTGTCCCCTCAAGATAATTCAACAAACAGCCATTAATGTCTAAACTGCTGGCAACAAAAGTGAGTACACCCCAAACTGAAAATGTCCAAATTGGGCCCAATTTGCCATTTTCCCTCCCCGGTGTCATGTGACTCATTAGTGTTATAAGGTCTCAGGTGTGAATGGGGAGCAGGTGTGTTCAATTTGGTGTTATCGCTCTCCTTCTCTCATACTGGTCACTGGAAGTTTAACACCTCATGGCAAAGAACTCTCTGGAGATATGAAAAAAAGATTTGCTTCTCTACATAAAGATGGCCTAGGCTATAAGAAGATTGCCAAGACCCTGAAACTGAGCTGCAGCATGGTGGCCAAGACAATACAGAGGTTTAACAGGGCAGGTTCCATTCAGAGTAGGCCCGTCATGGTCGACCAAGGAGGTTGAGTGCACGCGCTCAGCGTCATATCCAGGGGTTGTCTTTGGGAAATAGACGTATGAGTGCTGCCAGCATTGCTGCAGAGGATGGAGGGGTGGGGGTCAGCCTGTCAGTGCTAAGACCATATGCCGCACACTGCATCAAATTGGTCTGCATGGCTGTCATCCCGGAAAGAAGCCTTTTCTAAAGAAGATGTACAAGAAAGCCTGCAAACAGTTTGCACTGAAGACAAGCAGACTAAGGACATGGATTACTGGAACCACATCCTGTAGTCTGAGACCAAGATTTGGTATTTGGTTCAGATGGTGTCAAGCGTGTGTGGCGGCAACCAGGTGAGTAGTACAAAGGCAAGTGTGTCTTGCCTACAGTCAAGCATGGTGGTGGGAGTGTCATGGTCTGGGGCTGCATGAGTGCTGCCAGCACTGGGGAGCTACAGTTCATTGAGGGAACCATGAATGCCAACATGTACTGTGAAATACTGAAGCAGAGCATGATCCCCTCCCTTCAGAGACCGGGCTACAGGGCAGTATTTCAACATGATAACGATCACAAACACACCTCCAAACGACCACTGCCTTGCTAAAGAAGCTGAAGGTAAAGGTGATGGACTGGGCAAGCATGTCTCCAGACCTAAACCCCATTGAGCATCTGTGGGGCCTCCTCAAATGGAAGGTGGAGGAGCGCAAGGTCTCTAACATCCACCAGCTCTGTGATGCCATTATAGAGGAGTGAAAGAGGACTCCAGTGGCAACCTGTGAAGCTCTGGTGAACTCCATGCCCAAGAGGGGGTTAAGGCAGTGCTGGAAAATAATGGTGGCACACAAAATATTGACACTTTGGGCCCAATTTGGACATTTTCACTTAGGGGTGTACTCACTTTTACGGCTGTGTGTTGAGTTATTTTGAGGGACAACAAATTTACACTGTGATACAAGCTGTACACTCACTACTTTGCATTGTAGCAAAGTGTCATTTCTTCAGTGTTGTCACATGAAAAGATATAATAGAATATTTACAAAAATGTGATTGGTGCGATTTGAGTCCCGAGTCCCGAGTCCTTATCCAAGCCTTATATTGCACAATGCCAAAACAAACTACAATGCAAACACGGAACACATAAACAGTTGGTCTGGACCATGAAGGGCTCATCTACCACTCATAGAAAGCGTCATTTCAGATAAGATACACTTTTCACAATTTCTCAGTTTTCTCAATTTCTCAATTTTTTAAACTCTTCTCACAATGATGAAGTTAGACCCTAAGACATATTAAGTAAAATTAATCCTGCTGCCCTCCCATGGACGGAGGTAATTATTACAGGTCAGCTATTTGTTTGCCAATATTGCCCATAGAGTTACATAAACTCAAGCTAGGGGACAGTATATGAGAATTTTATGAACTTTTTATTCTAATTAAAAATAAAAAATGTAAAAAAATATATGTAAATCTCAATAAAAGTCTAAAAAATCCCCAAAGTCCAGACCATACTGTTACATGTTGTTCTAAAAGGCATCAAAACAGGCACATCAAATTATACCAGATGACACATGATAACCTAATATAGCCCTAAAAATGTTATCCAAATTCTTCAAGAGTCATCAACAAAGGCATTAACATCTACGTCGACGTTAGGGCCTTAAAGGGGAAAAACATTTCATTTTAAAAATCCACTTAATTTCCAATTGAGAGATCCCTCTCACTAGAGACACTCCCTTCCAGTGTGGTTTATATCTATCAATTCCTAAAAAGATAGTGTTTGAAGGGTCTCTATTATGGACAAGAGCATAATGCATAGAAACAGAATGGTTCGCGAAACCTTTCTTATATTATTTGTGTTCATTAAGTCTAAATTGTAGGGCCCATTTGGTCCTGCCCACATACTGTAATCTACACGGACATTGTATTAAAAATACAACTCGGATAGTAGAACAAGTAATAAAGGACTCTATTTTATAATTTCTCAAAGTACTTGTAGATCTAAATTAATCAATTTTTCCTTTTCTACACCCATTCAGAGTACATACTTGACATTTTTTACATTTCTTGATCTTGGACAACAAGATCTTGGAAAACTAAGTCGGCTTACTAGGTTGATTAAGCACACTAGGGGCAATTCTATCCCTCAACGTGGGTACTCCTTTAAAAACCACTTCTGGTCTGGCTGGTATAGATCCCCCCAGCACTCTGTCATTACACAGAATGTGCCATTGTATTTGTATCAAACATTTCACCTGCCAATCTTGGGTGGAGTAGGTCTTGATGAAGGGAAGAGAAGGTTCTTTTCTATTTCCTCTGATACCCGTTTATTGAGGATTGTACTTCAATCCAATTATTTAGTCTGGTCCACCAGTGAGTTGAGTGTATATGCCTCATACCCTTTTTCTATGAACCTTTTAGTCAATACTGCAGCCTGTTGATTATATTCTTTCACATCTGTACAGTTTCTTCTCAATCTTTATATATTGGCTTTTGGGGACAGATTTCAGCCATGAATCCTGATGGAAACTGTCAAGAGGAATATAAGAATTCCCATCAGTTGGTTTGAAGTAGGTAGACATAACAAACCTCTCTGTCCCGGTCCAAATCTTAAGATCCAGGAAGTGGATAGCTTCCCTACTTGCTTCATAGTTTAAAACAATACCCATAGTGTTACTATTTAAAGATTCCATACATTCTTGGAGACTATTGCTATCTCCTTTCCATAGGAGGAGGACGTCATCTATATATCTAGCCCACAGGACCAATTCTGGTCTCTGGTGGGCATATAAGACATTCTCCTCCCATTTAGCCATGAACAAATTGGCCAAACGTGGGACATATTTTGCCCCTATAGCTACCCCTCTATCCTGGTAGCAGAACTGGTTTTCCCACCAGAAATAGTTGTGGGATGCTGCATATCTAAGGGGTTCCATTATAAAGTTAATTTGCTTAATATGGAGACCTGAATCTCTACTAAGATAGTACTCAACTGCTGTTAACCCAAGGTCATGTGGTATAATGGTACATAATGAGGTGACATCAGCAGAAACCAACAACCTGCTATCACTAGGGTTGCAGTTAGACAAGTGTCCTTAATATATGATATAATTTTCTATACCAAGGGCTCTGCTATGCTAGGAAGTTTGTTAAGATCCTTGCAATGCACAGAACATTGATTACCCAGAGGGAATTTTTTTTATAAACAAATATGGACTTTTAAACCAAGTTGACTAAGTTAAATAACGCATGAACAGATGCTCATGTTGTCATGTACTGTATAATAATCTAAATACAAAAGAAGCCAATTACATCGTTTGCACAGGTCAGTCTTCCTAGGAACTAATAATGGAGGTAGAAAATCTATATTACAGCCACTGAAACATTTAAACCTTCATTACTTTTCTTTGATCCTTTTATATTACCTGGTCACTACTGCATTACTACAGTCCTAACCTTTCCTAAATGTTGCCATAGATGGCTTGAATTTTGGTCAAAATTTGAGCAGTTGGTGGCCCTGCAAGTACCACCTGGCTTGACGAAAGTCGGTAAAAAGATATTGGCCAAACAGTGACTGCATCCTATCAGATGCAATTAGTTTACAGCAGCACCGCTGTATTCAGACAGCTGCAGGAGCTGCAGCTGCTTAATACAGTAGTTGGGTATCGAGATATCAGTCAACTGATTTGCTCTCGTTTAGCCCAAGCCTTGTATGGCTAAATTAATTCTTCTTCTTCTCTTCTGCTTTATCATGAGCCACATGTTACTTGTTGTAAAAAATGCAGCCTTATCAAATTAATGTTCTGTTCAGTGATGGTCTCTAACCCATATGCCAATGTTGGAGCAAAATTACATATTGAGAGGGAGGTGTGGTAAGCCTACAGTGCCTTGAAAATGTATTCATACTCCTTGAAATTTTCCACATTTTGTCATTGTATAACCAAAAACATAAATATATTTTATTGGGATTTTATGTAATAGACCAACATAAAGTGGCACATATTTGTGAAGTGGAAGGAAAAGTGATTAGTGATTTTTACATTTATTTACAATTTACAAATATTTGAAAAGTGTGGCATGCATTTGTATTCAGCCTCCTTTACTCTGATACCCCTAATTAAAATCTAGTGGAACCAAGTGCCTTCAGAAGTCACCTAATTAGTAAATATAGTCCACCTGTGTGTAATTTAATCTCAGTATAAATACAGCTGTTCTGTGAAGCCCTCAGAGGTTTGTTATAGAACCTTAAAGAACGAACCACATCATGAAGGCCAAGGAACACACCAGACAGTTCTGGGATAAAGTTGCAAAGAAGTTTTAAGCAGGGCTAGGTTATAAAAAAAAATATCCCAAGCTTTGAACATCTCACAGAGCACTGTTCAATCCATCATCCAAAAATGGAAAGAGTATGGCACAACTGCAAACCTACTAAGACATGGCCGTGCACCTAAACTGACAGGCCGGGCAAGAGAGAGTTATTCACAGAAACAGCCAAGAGGCCAATGGTAACTATGGAGGAGCTGCAGAGATCAACAGCTCAGGTGGGAGAATCTATCCACAGGACAACTATTAGTTGTGCACTCCACAAACCTGGCCTTTTTAGAAGAGTGGCAAGAAGAAAGCCATTGTTGAAAGAAAGAAGAATAGAAGTCCTGTTTGCAGTTTGCGAGAAGCCATGTGGAGGACACTTTTTTTTTTGACACAGCAAAGATTTTTTACCCCAAAAGCAAAACGCTATGTGTGGTAGAAAACTAACACTGCACATCACCCTGAACACACCATCCCCACTGTGAAACATGGTGGTGCAGCATCATGTTGTTGGGATGCTTTACTTCAGCACAGACAGGGAAGCTTGTCAGAGTTAATAGGAAACAAGGATGGAGCCAAATACAGGGCAATCTTACAAAAAAAACTTGATAAGAGTCTGCAAAATACTTGAGACTGGGGCAGAGGTTCACCTTCCAGTAGGACAACAATCCTAAACATACAGTTAGAGCTATAATGGAATGGTTTAAATAAAAGCATATTCATGCGTTAGAATAGCCCAGTCAAAGTCCAGATCTAAATCCAATTGAGAATCTGTGGCAAGATTTGAAAATCGCTGTTCATAGATGCTCTCCATCCAATCTGACAGAGCTTGAGCTATTTTGCAATGAAGAATTGGCAAAAATGTTACTCTCTAGATGTGCAAAGCTGGTAGAGACATACCAAAAAAGACTTGCAGCTGTAATTGCATCGAAAGTTGGTTCTACAAACTATTGACTCAGGGGGGCTGAACACAAATGCACACCACACTTTTCAGATATTTATGTAGCAATGTCAATGTAGGGCTTGCTGTGTGATGGAGGGAGAAAACAGGCGCCACACTAAGTGCAGTATATCAGGATGACATATTTATTTAAACCAACGAAAAGGTACTCACAAACAGTTGTGAAAAACCAGCATGACAATAAGAATGATGATCCCAGTGTCCGAATTCAGGATGGCACAAGCGGTCTCAGAGCGCTGGGTAGTAACGAATGGAAGATCGGTACTTCCCATCTACTGGGGACACAGCACTAGCCGTTCTGACGTCACTTCCGGGATGCGTACTGGTGCCGGCGACGCGTTGTCGGAGCATGCGCTCCTTCCTCAGGCCGATAATGCGCCATTTTGGACAAGGGCTTAAGTAGACAGGGGGACAGAGCCCGCTGGGTCCTAAAGAGTGCCATTATTCTAACTCGGGAGGAGCCCACTGTGACACTGAACTGGGACAATGTGCATTGTGCGGAACACCCAAGCAGTAGTCATGAATGCAGTAATCAACATAAATCTACATCACTTAGCCAACAATATATTCAAGTTGATTTGAAAAAATAAAAATAATACAAATGACAAAAATGGGATTAATTGAAATAAATAAAACTAGAAAATAACAATGAATGATAATAATATTGAAAAAAAAAATAAGTATAGTAAATAAATTTGAAAAAAATATTATTAATAAAAATTAAAAATAATAATAAAAATAAAAATAAATATAAATAATAATAAAAAAATTGAAATTTTTTTTTATGAAAGAAGTATAAATAAAAAGAATTTAAAAATAAAAATAATAATGAATATTAATAAAAATAAATATAAAAAATAAAAATAAAAAAAATAAATAAATAATAAATATAAAAATAAATAAATGGATGAATAAATGCAATAATACTATATTGCAATGGTAATTTATATCATGAATCAAAGACATTTAAAAGTTTAAAATTTTTTAAAAATACGCATTATATATATATATATATATATATATATATATATATATATATATATATCTCCCCAAATTGTTACACATAGGGATATCTTATCTTGATATAATATAGTATAATTTAATACAATTTAATATAATGTAATATAATAAATATAAAAAATAAATATATGTATAAATGTCATTATCAATTTCATAGAAGCCATCATATTAAAAATTATTAAAAAATTTTATTAAATTGACTTCTTGGGCCTCCTCTGATTATCTGCAGACAGTCACCTAGGGACAGTTCCCACATCCATCATTATGCTGGCCATACACTATACGAAAAATCGTTCAAACTCATTTTAGAAAAACGAACACTCGGCCGTTAGAGCAGATGATCGTGCCATCATGTAATGACCGATAAATCGTTCAATGGACATAAATGAATCCGTTTTTTGTTAATTTTTTCACATAACACAATAACCTTTCAATTTATCGTTCATTCGGCAGAAAATTTCCAAACTTGTCCTTCGTTTTTTTGGGTCAAAAACATCACAACAGATTTGTGCCCATTAACTGGCCGAAAAACAAATGAACTGTCCAAATTACCGAATTTCGGCCGATTTTTCGTATAGTGTATAGCCACCATAACTCCCAATGGCTCATTACTCAATAAGCAGTCCAGGGGTTTTGGTTTTTATTGTGGAACTTGGATGGGAGAAGGGAAAAGTGGGATACTCCAACTTGAACTATTTACAGTTGATAAAGACAACTCTCACTTGGCCTCAACAGGTTACTTGTAGAAGCAGTCAAACTTCTTTACCCATACTGCCACTTGTATGGAAGGGGTTAAGCCTTCTTACTCTCTCCACCAATGAACTTGATGCACTATATTATCTTCAGGACACTCTCTAGCATCCCCTTTACTGACACCCCTCCACTGACTCTTCTAGCTGAAGGAATGGCCCTCTCAGGACAGGCCCCACGACCCAGATCTTTACTCACTGTATGCAGAATCAGATCCTTTCCAGTGTCTCCCTTCCAGTCAGCTCTGCAGGACCTCAGGTTTCAGTTCCTCTCTGACTCTTAGGTCCTCAGGTCGACCACCTGAGGCCCCATGGCAACTTCTACAAAGGAGGGGCAGCTGCCCCCTCCCTTCGGACCCCACTCTCCAGCTGAAAGACTCCCAGCACATGTGCCCATGGCATTTATACAGTATCCCAGCATGCACCAAGGCACTTTCCTCCTTTCCTCCACTTCCTGCCAATCACCAGGGCTGTACTAAATGCCTGTTCATTAATTTGTCAGGTTTCCTCCCACTGTCCAATATTCCCTTCCTATACCACCAGTGTGAGACCCTTCAGACAAACTGAGCTGCACCTGAGCACCATCAGCAGACCTCACTGCTCTCTGGTAGGCAGAGAACATTATAGATTTACCTGGCAATCTTTCTGGTAAGCAGAAAAGATCCAAAACTATACTCTCTCTAGCACCTACCTTAGGAGAGTGCTACATTTATTTGTAAACAATTTTGAAAACAATTTATTATTTTCCTTCCACTTCACAATTATGTGCCACTTTGTGTTGGTCTATCACATAAAATCCCAAGAAAATACGTTTACATTTTTGGTTGTAACATAGCAAAATATTGAACATTTCAAGGGGTATAAATCCTTTTTCAAGGCACTGTATGACCTCTGGGCTGTGCAGCCAAAAGAGATGAAGCCAAAAAGCTTTACAAAATGCCGGGGTCTGTACTGTGCCAGCACAGCAGCAGGGAGGCCTTCCTGATAACCTGCAGTTTCAGAGTATTTGCTAAAAAATAAATAAATAAATAAATAAATAAATAAATAAATAAATAAATCTCAGTTATGCTATACTGTGTGTATGACTACAGTTTAAAAAAAAAACAAAAAAAAAACACAAAAGTCCAGCACTGAAGAACATTTACCTCTGCTGCCTATGGGAACTCAATGCTTGTTAACTATTCAGATACAGTACAGAAGGTGGGAGAAAGGAAGGCTACAATTAATATGCCCTTTTTGTGGATGGGGCCATGCACAATTCCCAGTGCATGCTGAATAATAAAAATCGTTGCTTTTATTAATGGTGGCATTAAGCTAATCATATCCATTTACGTAGCTAATAAAAACAGCAAAAAGAGAATAATTTTTATAGGTAATGGAAAAATCCATGGCTAATAATAATAATTAAAAAAAAACAATTCCCATTACATTGAAATCTGTTCTTAAAATCACGCTCACTTTTTTTTTTTAAATGAGGGGAATTGCATAAACCAGATTTTCTCATTAGTGTATATTTGTTTTGTGTGGGTAATTTTTGTTGCATAATCTTATTTTCAGAAGTTTTGCTGATTGCAAATGTCTTCCTGCTGTATAAGAATAGAAGGAAGTCCTCTCTTGACACTTTCCTCACTGTAGAGATGAGGTGCAATCCTTAGCGGAAGGCCCAACCCTTGTTAAGTTTTTACTCTTCTCACCTCCCAAAGCCTTGAGAGTATTTATAAAGATCCCGCATGACGCACGTGTCCCCAAAGGGTACGAGCCTCCCCTCCTTTCTGCTTTCCTCCACAGTTCCTGACATTGTATGTCCTTGGAAGCCCTGCTGCTTCTTAGACCTGAAACTTTTAAACATCATCCAAATCAGCTTGGATATTAGTTTGGTAGGACAGCTTATGGTGGCTGTCCCTCAAACAGCTGCTCATTTCAGAATGGCACACTCATTATCTTACAAAGCTTTATCAGAAAATCTTTGCTTTATTATGTATTATGAGGATTGTGATATTTAAATGTGCATGGAACACAATTCACAGCATTGTCCACCTAGTGTTTTTGATACTAAAAAGAGTTCCCCTACAGCAGCTCATCTCTATACATCAGCCTGCCTATAGACTTACATGGACCCTAGCACTTTTAACTACGTTTCTTGCAATAGAAATGCAGTTGTTAGGTCTCCTGTTCACACATGTACATTTTACCTGCACTTTAGATGCGATGTGTTTAATCACCTCAACTCTGGAAGGTTTTACCCTCTTCATGACCAGGCCATTTTTTTTCTATTTAGCACTGCACTACTCTAACTGGTAATTGCTCGGTCATACAATTCTGTTCCCAAATTAAATTTATATCATTTTTTTTCACCCAAATAGAGGTTTCTTGTGGTAGCATTTGACCCCCCATTGAGTTTTTAAATGGAGAAAGACTGAACATTTTTAATAAAAAAACATGATTTTTTACTTTCTGCTATAAAACATATCCAATTAAAAAGATTCTTTCTTCATAAATTTAGGCCAAAATGTATTCTGCTATGTGTCTTTGGTAAAAAAAATAAAATCGCAATAAGTGTATATTGATTGGTTTGCGTGAAAGTTATGGTGTCTACAAACTATGTTCCATATAGTGGAATTTTTTATTTATTTCTTTTATACTGCTAATGGCGAGGATCAGCGACTTATAGTGGGACTGTGATAATGCGGCGGACAATCTTACACTAACTTACACTGGGTGGGAACTGACTAACTGCCACTGGCATCACAAGTGACACTAATACAGTGATCAGTAATAATACTTTACACTGTCACTGTACTAATGACACTGGCTGGGGAGTTAACATCTTGGGTAATCAAGGGGTTATATGTGTGCCTAATAAATGTTAATTTGTGTAATATTTGCTGCTTTTTACTAAATATCTGTTTCTTATCCCTGCTTTGCAGGGATAATAAACAGAGACATGGTTCCCTCTGTACAGAGCCCTGTGTTGATTGTCAAAACAGGGCTCTGGGCTATGACTGGACACAATCAGCAGACCCCCGTCAATGATTCACAACCACATCGGGTGGCATGGGGCGCCAATTGCTCGCTCTCTAAACTCCTAAACTGTCCTGAAAATGTACCAGTACACCACTGTGTCTGTACGAGCTGGCCGTGCGCAGTACATTGTGGGCGGGCAGTCCACAAATGGTTAAAAAAATCTTACTTTCTGCATCTTTGATGTTCTTTCATCAAAACGCATGTTATAAAGAGTTCAATGGTAACGCACCACACAGATGTGAAAAGGGGCCATAAGCATTACCTGACACCGACATACACTCCCTCCATTGCATCAAGCTAATTACCAGCAAAGCAAGCATTGGATGGACCAAGAAAGCCGCAGCTTATATCATGAAGTTGAGGTTTTTCCTGGTCTCAAATATGGCTGTAGACAAGAGGCAATTACTGCACATTGGAACAAACAAAATAATTATTCCTCCTGGCCTAGGCGAACATTTTTTTACTGAAAGTGTTTCAGCTTTTCTATGAGATTATACAAAGTGGTATTTTCGATACAAGGAGACTGTTTTTACAATGTGAGTAAATCTGTTTGCTATGTATGACACATAGCTCCCAAGTGTCCCTGATTTCGAGGGACTGTCCCTCATTTGGAACAAAGTCCCTCTGTCCCTCTTTCCTCCTCATTTGTCCCTCATTTTGGTCTGATCTATATAGTTGTATATAAAATGCACTTTTTATCTTTCAAAAAGTGTTTCCCAGTGCTAAAGCTTTCATCCAATTTCTATATTGCTGCATTTTTACCTAAAAAGTCAGTATCAAGGAATAGTAGTGTTATAAAAAACACTTTTTGGTTTAGCTAATAGTTTTTTATATAATTCTCCTTTAAGGGGGCTTGGCAGGGGTGTGTCTTATGCCTACATGTGTTTGCTAATAGGTGTACCTCGTTCCTATCCCAAAAATTTGAGGTATTGTATGTATAACATACCAAAAAACATAGACATAAACAAAAGGGCAAAATGTATAACACAGTAAAAAATGTTCACCCTGTCAACTCAGCAAATATCCACATCTGAAACCTTGCTACTAAACCGTGCCCCTCCACACTACCCAATCCCGTTACCATATACAAAGATTTAAATTATTTCATTCAGAATGTGACTCTGAAACAATATTACAATATCCAGCCCTCTAAAAAATGTACAGATCTTTCTCCTCCACGCGATATAGACACCTCTATAGGTATCGACCCTATAGGACAAAAAGTACTAGAGTCATTATACATCAGTGAGGATGATGACGATTTGGCCTTAGTCACTCAGCATCCATCCAGCTCCCCCCCTGTTTAACGCACTAAGTTTAAACACAAATCCGTATTTAATCCAATTCATGCTAAAGGACAATTTTTACAAATCTCTCAGGTGGTTTTTCGGAAATTCTTAAAATATGCCACCAAACCAGTTCCACACGTCCCAAATATACCAACCTCTCCCAGGCCGAACAAAAAGCCCTCCGCAACCTGACCCAGAAACATAACCTTATCTTTAAAACTGCAGATAAGGGAGGTGGAATTGTGGTACAGGATAGGGAAGCCTACCTTCAGAAGGCTATCAGATACAGCAACTTACAGAAAACTACATACTGATCCCCTTCCCACATTTACAAAAGAGGCTCAGTCACTCACCAAACAAGCCAAAGAAGTGGGCGTCATAAACAAACATGAAATGGCCTTTTTCCACGGAGACTTCTTTTCCACACCATATTTTTTGCATACCCAAGATCCACAAATAATTCAGAGAATCCCCCTGGTAGGCCGATGGCAGCAGCTATGAACACCACCACCAGTCCATTTTTACAGTACATAGATCAGTTTCACCAGCCTTTGGCACAAAATCTCCCCTCTTACTTCAGGGATTGGGTGCATCTTCTGGAACAATTGGCCAACTATGTCTGAGAGCCCACTTACCTATGGGAATCCCTAGACATTGACTCTCTTTACACCTCCATACTGCACAATGTAGGCCTTCGAGAAGTCACACATTTCTTGATAAAAGACCCATTACTCAATGTTGGGCAAGCTCAAGTCATAGTAGATGCCACTGAGTTCTGCCTAACACATAACTATTTGAATTCAAAAGTGATTTTTTTTTCCTACAGCTCATAGGCACAGCTATAAGGGCAAATTTTGCCCCTAGCTATGCCAACCTGACCATAGGTCTCTGGGAAACCAACTCCATCTTCCAAAACAATCCCGATGCCTCCCATATCATTTAATAGAATATTGATGACATCATAGTTATCTGGGATGGCACAGAATCCATCTTCCAGCAGTTTGTCTCCCACTGCAATCATTACACATATAGTTTATCCTTTACCTCAGTCCACGACCCTTTTCAATTAGCGTTTTTAGACTTTCATGCTTTACCATGAAGATGGCCACATCTTGGCAAAGAACTGTGTTAAACCCACAGCCAGAAAATCATTCCTGCATTTCAACAGTTGTCATCACCCCAGGTGGATTTCCAATATTTCAAAAAGCCAGTTGTGTCATCTAAAGAGAAATTGTACTAAACAAAGCGACTATGTAGATCAAAGTACATTACATACACATAAATGTGTGGAAAAGGGGTACCGGCAACCACTAATAGAACAAGCTTGTTCACAACACTTATCCCCACAACCCAAAATTTCTGAAGTAACACGGGGCCGTCATCTACAACCGATTTGTTTCACCACCCAGTATCAAACGAAATTTAAGAAGATGGAACAGATGCTAACAAAGCACTGGCTAATCCTGCTGTAGCATCCGCACCTCAAGCCCTCACTCCCTCCCAAACCTAAAGTGCCTTATCTTAAGGCCAGAAACATAAAAAATTCTGTGGTCCCTAGTAGACTTAAGCCTCCACCCACATCTATATCCAACTCACCCACCTTGTGTCTTATCCCCTTAATTGGCATGTTCCAATGCCGCAAGCTTCTATGTCTCACCTACAAACATATCATCCATGGGCAAAAACAATTCACAGTCAAAGGGAAGACATATCTGATCAAACAGTTCTTCAACTGCTCCACCGAATTTGTTGACTACTGTCTAACTTGCCCTTGTGGCTCTTTTATGTTGGACGGACAGAACCCTGAGGAAGAGTTTCAGTGAACACTGCCAGTTTGTAGAAGGGGGCAAAAACAAACACAGTGTTTCCCAACACTTTTTGGAACATCATGACCAAGCTTCTGCAGGGTTAAAAGTTTGGGTCATTGAATCCATTCCAAGCTTTCTCTCTCTGGCAGAGCGCTTCAAGTGTCTGTCGGAGGGAGACCTTCTGGATAAATACTCTCGATACTCTCGGGCCAGGATGCCTAAACGAGGAAAAATGAACTAACACTTTTTTTTAACCTCCATTGCCTGGTTTTCTTATCTCCACACATTGGACCACATCTAGTGATTTTGATATATTAAATTCTCTCATAACCCATCATCGTTTGATTCTCTCATGACCCATTATTTGATAACCCATGCTTCCACTATGTTTCACATATAGAGGGGGAGTCCAAAGTAGCATTTCTTCAGTTTTTATTTATTTTATTCTTTATTATTATTTTTCTTTGTATATTAATGCCCATTTTATATATTTTTCATCCAGGATATTTTCTATATCACCCTGAACCCTTAAGATCTGAATAGACAATCCAAAATAGTAACTTTGCGTTTCATAATGTGTCCCCATAGCTGTCTCAGCTATTGAGTTGGTTAGATTGCTTCCCGTCCTGTGTTTATGAAATTAAAGGCAAGAAGTACACACACAACAAACAATCAAAAAATATGGTAGGTTGACATAGATGATGGTAAGTTGAATGTGTACAGAGTAATCACACAGATTGAGTTTTAAAACAGGATGTGTGACTAGCGGAATCAGAATCTCTCCCAGGTATATGGTATGGAACACAGGATACATTCAGAGCTTGGCCAGATGATCACTTGTGAATCATTTGACCGATAAGTGAAGAGTGAAATGAAGAACCTTTTTGTAAGTCACTTCTTATTATCATCAGCACTGCTCTATGTAAACAAGCCATATCCTTCCTCAGAGAGGATGAGGATGTTATTCATAAATCCCCTCTTTTATAACCTCTCCTTCACTTCTGTCCAGCAACATCATAATGGCAGCTGCTGTTTCAGGAAGACGTGCTAATAGAGATAATACTGTCATCTAGTACTGGGGTTATGCCATCTCCCTGATATTTATAAGCTCCAGAGACTTTAATCTGTCTTTTTCTTTGACTATATAATACATTTTTACTGTTTGTCATGTCTTACTTCACTGATATGAAAACAATACTGCTGAAATGTGGCCCATTTTAACCTTGCTGTCAATGACATTATCCACAGCTGTGTTGTCCTGTTATGATGAACTGCTTCTTCCATGAACTTTATTATTATAAGGATGATAAGCATTATCTATACTGAAATGACAATCCTCATTTCAGACTAACAAATAAGAAGTTTGGGAACCCCCAGTATTCTGGGGTCATGTTCCAGTGCAGGTCAGCGCTGCTGCTATGTGGCCGTATGAATGTAGCCTTAGTCATTCAAAGAATTCACCTTTTTCATAAGCTGAATTGGAATTAAAGTGTGTCTTGCTGCAGCATGTCACACTTTGTACAGAATAAAATCTTGCATTTGAACATAATCATAATCTTGGACTAGCAGCTTGTAGGCAGGTGCAGTCTGTTTTATCCACTGCAGGTGGCGCTCACTCGGAGAAGCAGTGCAGAGGGAGAAGAAGTCAAAAGGATCCTAGCTCTTCTATGGTTTTCTGAGTCACTGGGGCAGCAATCCCATTGGATGCTGGCCACGCATGTGCATTGGGTGTGGCAGAGTCTATTTGGGACTCTAGCTCCTGGGCTTAGTGTGCATTCACCTGTGGGTATTGTAGGGACAGTTCATCTGTCTGTCAGGGACAGTATTAGCAGTAGGGAAATGTTCTAGATGAGTAAGGAAAGCTTGGACACCTTACCATTTGGGTTCAGACCGGCCAGGCCGCATCCCCCCCCCTTACAGACAGAAACTGTCAGTTCATCCGAAACCTACACTGCTACTCACTGTTGGCATCCATGAATGTTCCGGGTTGTAAACTATTTTTCCTTTACTTTCATCTGGACTGAGTGTGTGTTCTTGCCGCTGCACCCACCCACAAGTTAGTAGAAATATCCTAACTGCATATAAATAATATGATCATCACCGGACTCATCACACAAAAAAATGATTTTGGATTGTTGGTGATTACAATCTCATTTTTACCTGCTGCCTCCTCAAATTTTGTGACTTTGAGTCTACAAGCATTATTTGCTTGCTTCGACATCACATGCCTAACTCCATGAGGTGGGGCTAGTTGTCCCACATTACCATGGCATTGAGAGGTATGTATGCTTCATTCAGTTGAACCATGTGCACATTGCTTGTGGATGGCCAGTTGAATGGGCATTGCTTATCGGGGAGGGGGGGGGGGGAGAGATGGCACTAGGATGCAGTATGTGAAGAAGGCAAGCCAGCAGAGGCAGTGTGATGCTTTGGACAATGTTCTGCTGGGTAACCTTGGGTCCTCAAATTTATGTGGCTGTTCCTTGACACTTACACCTCTTCATGAAAATGGTATTTCCTGATAGCAGAGGCCTCCTTCAGCAGGATAATGTGCCCTAGGCTATCACACTACAAACATGTTAAAGTTAAGGAATGGTTTGAGGAACACAAAAAAACAGTTGGAGGTGTTGATTTAGCCTCTAAATGATCCAGATCTCAATCCAATCAAGAATCTGTGGGATGTGCTGTTAAACAAGTCTATGGAGGCAACTTGCAGGACTTAAAGGATCTGCTACTTATGGCTTGGTGCCAGATACCACAGTATACCTTCAGAGGTCTAGTGGAGTCTTTGCCTGGATGGGTTATGGTGGTTATATAATAAATATGCCTAAGCTTCATCCAAGTGTATTTAAGGGCTAAAGCAGAACTTCAGCCAAAGGTAACAAGATAAAAATTATTAGCCCATGGGCTACTGCGCAGAGCTGTACGTTAGGGTGTATGACCCTCCAGAGTGAAATACACCTGTTGCTGTGAGGGTGGGGAAATTTATATTTTTGGGGTATTTTTGTCATTTCATTTCATGTCATTTCTAATTTTTTATTTATTTATTTATTTATTTATTTTTACATTAGCCATAGGGGTATGTGCAGCCAATACCACCAGATGAAGGACCCTGCTTCCTGTACACAGAAGAGAGAAGACTTGAATCTGGATTTTTGGGTGACCAAAGATTTAGATTAGTGTATTTAGGGTTAAGGGTATTTATTTTCTATGTCAGTGGTTCATTAGAGGGGGGTTGGGGGGAGCACGGAGATCAGCTTTATATTGCTGGCTAAGTGCAGTATACATTCTATGAATAAAGAGAATATAGCAATGATGATGGGACTTTTAACAGTACACAGATAGAAGATACTTCCTAAAGTGGATGTTTCAAAATGAGAGACATTGACATGTCAAAATTTTAACTTAAAGTAGGTAATTGTTGAAATGATTTTAGCACAAAAATATTGAATACATTTTTTAAACCTTGAACATGACAGCTAGAACTAAATTGACAATCTTACATTATATTTTGTTGTGCATTTAAGTGTTTTATGACATGCTACAATATTTACAGTAAATGCAGACAATAAATCAGCAACTCGCACCGGCTTCATTTTTCCGATCATCAAACTGTAATTGTACAATCACTTCTGTCTTTTCTGTGTTCCCCTTGAGGTGCATTTTGAATATAGCTGAGATGATTTATTTGACTGTGGATATTTGTTGGATACTATCTGCAAAAGTAATAGAGTATATCAGCGCTCGGTTCTTCCAGCATTATTTTTCATTTGGATCTTCAAAGGTTTGTGTCAGGTGTGCAGAGCCTATTGTATTAAGGTGTGCACCCCAAAACTCAAACACATGCCTTTCTGAGCAGCCTCAGCTGCACGGGGCAATGAATGAATGGGAAGTGCTCTGTGCTGAGCGGCTTCCTGTTCATTCACAAACTGAAGCATAGTAAACACTTACTATTCACCTCCAAACGTGCACGGACCACCACTGGTGAATAATATATGAATGCGTCTAAGCTGCAACACAGGAATCACACTTATTGCACTTGCCTTTTTTCTGCCGGGTAAGGAGGAATTTCACCAGGTGGAGGGTTATTCCAGTCAATTTCCTTTATTTGATTGTTTTCTGGATTCTTCACACCATTTATACTCATCACTAACTTGAACACCATTGAAGAGGACATATCCTCTCCACATTTTGGACTGTTGGATCCTATTTATATTTTACATTATTTTTTACACTGTGTATTTTATTTGCACTTTTAACCATTGTTGCTCTTTGGTCTTTGAACCTAAACCACTAGCACCATTTCCGGTATATTTTTTAACCCTTTGTTTGGTTATTTATATCACTATTTATTTGTTATTAAGTGAATGTATAAGAAAATTTGAAAAGCGCACCAATTTTATTTAAGTAAGAAACATTGTTTCCTTCTATATACTACATGACTAGTTTACGCTAAGCAAGCCTTCTTCTCCTCTAAGTTGTGTAAGCTGATATATTAATGGACAACAAGGAACTTCTGGCTGTATCTAAAACTCTTAAAGGTAAAGGAACCCTAAAAAAAGGAACATAATGAAAACCCAGGGCACGGCAAAATGAAAAATCTGTGCACAGGTATGGAGTTGGCAAGACAGACAGTAGTATACAGTGTTGCCAGGTGATGGAGTCAGTGCCCAGGGCAAAGATGCCAAACTGGGCCCCCACCTATTCATGATGTGAAAGCTTAGGGAATCTTACACCCAGCAGTCACTCACTTGTAAAAATCACTGCCACTGTCAGCCTTGGAACAGAAGGAAGGCGCTTTAATCCCCACAGTAAACCCTCCCGCCCACCCCTTGTCCTGGCCCTGAATGGAGTGTGGCTCTCACTGGAATGCAGGGAGCAGGCACACCTGATCTTCATCTGAGAAATTGAAAGTACAGAAGAAACTGGTGAAGCAGGACAGCTCACAACATACAACCTTGGGGACTGCCTCTCTGGGCAACTGCAGGCAGACAATAATAGACAGAATGCTATTAGACAGACAGACAGACAGACAGACGGACAGACAGAGTCATAACCATAAGCAATGATATATACAATCAATCAAGCAGGAACAGAATTCAAATACAGGGGCAGATCCGAATATACAGAATAGAAGGGCCTAGCCTAAATGTTGAAAAAAAATGATAGCTGAATCATGAGGATTAGAATAGACAAACTCCGAGGGATGCATCAGTCTTGGCTGGTGATGGTGGAGCCCTTAAATAGCCATAAACACAGAACAGATGAGAAACATATGAAAGGAACAGAAACACAGAATGACAGCACAGCCTTGAAAGGTAAAATATACCAGATTGGAGTCATTAAAGGGGGAAGCACACATATACAGTACTTAAAAACCAGGCCTCTAGAGGTTGACTGTGCTTACATCTCTTTATGTTTGTGAGCATCCTGGGAGCTGTAGAATGCATACTGGTCTATATCTGTGGTGGACAATTTGCTAAATAAGCTTCAAGTGCAGCCCTCAATATGTCTAAAGGCAGCACACTTGCATGTGTACTTTAAATACAGATAGACTCTAGTGAAGCTCAAAGTAAGTTTGCATTTTTACTATATTTTATAATAATAGCTGCTATGCCACCACCTTTAAAAAGCATTGCTAGGACTTAAGGCATAAAATATGCCTAATATGAAAAACAGGATGTTTTCCTGCACCTGAGGAGCCGCAGATGGGGCATGCAGCTGGCCAAAGAAGTGAGGGGATGTATGTCTCCGTTCTTCCGCGCTCAGAAAAATATGTTGTATGTGTACATGTGGGTACAGGGGCGCATTGCCATTTAATTCTATGGTGGGCTGTAAGCCCCACCTACGGCTCATCGGGTGCATGCTGGTGGGCCACATGCAGCCTGTGGGTCATATGTTGGGTGCCAGGATTCTATATGCACATGGTAAAGCTATGCTTTTTCTCCTGCAATGTGTGCCCCTCTGCAGGTCAGCCAGGCATGGCACATTGCATTAACAGTTGCTATGAGATATGGTGGAACTCCCATTATTTTCCTGGAAACTTATATTTGCATGTTGATTGAACTAAATAAAGGTATGTCACCCTTCAGGTACCTGCTTTCAAATGCGTAAAAAGTGACAGGTTTCCATTAATAAAATTGGAGAATATATTGTGTTTTATCTCCACTTCTAATATTAAACATCTTTAAGTGTTCCTATTTATCATTGTGTTACTTGGAGGAATCCTCCTAAGTTTATAATTGTAATACCTGTTTGTTAGACAGCATATTGCACATACTTGCAGCAAACTTTGATGTAGTTAAGCCCTTAATTTCATACTAAAAGAAAATAAAATTGTTCTAGTTAGTACAGGCTCTTTTTTATACATCTAGGTTAATCACACATAGCTTCTAACCACACTTTAAAGATCTAGTTTCAGGCATGTCTCCACAAGGGTATAGGAATATTGTAGTTTATGTCATTCTTGTCCGAGCGGTTCCAATCTTCGTCTTGGCCTATTTAACACCAGATTCAGTTTAGACAAGCACTTTTGGAATAATGTTTGTTACGTTTAATGAATACATTTTTTTAGCATGTAAAATGTTTTATTGATGAGCTTAACTGATGTCTTCTTGGCAACTTGACTTTACATCCTGCTATAATATTCTAAAAATATGGAGGAGATTCTATCATAGGGTTCCAGCATAGATGCTATATACTGTATTTGTCTACTTCAGCCTTATTTATGTTTTAAATGCCCTGGTGCTGTAGCAAGAATATGAGAATATTAGTGAATATCTTGTAATTAGTGCTACATATTTGTTAAAGGAGAAGTATGAGGTTATGAAAGAAACAAACCTCCATACTCACCTCTATGCTGGAGCTGCAGCTGTCCCACAGTGGCTCCAAGACCAAAACTTAAGTGATCACTGATTGCACAGGTCTCAGTCTGCTTGGAGCAGAGAGCAATGACTGTCAGTCACCTCTCTCCACTTTGCCCCTTCAGCACTCACTGGAGTGCTGGACTAGGGAGGGGGTAAGTGCAGCTGGCTCTAGCCGTCATCTGGGAGGTGGAGCCAGCTGTCAATCAGGCAGCCATGTGGATGCCGACAATCTTGTTGGGATCTTTCCAGGGCCAGGAGAAACTCAGCCTATCAGCTTGGTCTGGGTTACAGGATAACAAAAGTAAGTGTACTCCTGTTACCCAAAAGAGATGTATGGCCAGAAAAGCTTTGATCATGGTTTTTTAAATTTTAAATGTATAGTAAAGATCATCTTTAGGAAATACATATTAATATAAACATAAACATAGCTCTGAACTGTTCCTGATTTGGAGCATAGTCCCTCTGTCCCTCTCTTTCCTCCTCATTTGTCCCTCATTTTGGTCTGATCTATATAGTTATGCAAAAAATGCACTATTTATCCTTTAAAAAAGTGTTTCCCAGTGCTAAACCCTTCATCTAATTTCTAAATTGCTGCATTTGTAATTTTCCAAAGCCAGTATAAAGGAATATTAGTGGTAAAAAAAAAGCACTTGTGGGTTTAACTACTCATTTTTTGTATAATTTGCCTTTAACCACTTACATACCGGGCCTATTCTGGCACTCCTCTCCTTTATGTTAAAACATCATCATTTTTTTTGCTATAAAATTACTCAGAACCTCCAAACATTATATATGTTTTTTAGCAGAGTCCGTAGGGAATAACATGGCGGTCATTGCAACTTTTTATGTCACACGGTATTTGCGCAGCAATTTTTCAAACATGTTATTTTTGGAAAAAATATTGTTTCATGAATTAAAAAAAAACAAAACACTAAACTTAGCCCAATTTTTTTGCATAACGTGAAAGATTATGCTATGCCGAGTAAACAGATACCTAACATGTCATGTTTTAAAATTGCGCACACTCGTGGAATGCCGCCAAACTAAGGTATTAAAAAATCTCCATAGGGGACACTTTAAAAATACAGGTTACCAGTTTAGAGTTCTTGGGCTAGAATTGTTGCTCTCGCTCTAACATTTGCCGCAATACCTCATACATGTTTGGTTTGAATGCCGTTTACATATGTGGGTGCAGCATATGTAAGCGTTCGCTTCTGCAAGCATGCACGCGGGGATGGAGGCGATTTAAATGTTTTTTTTTTATTGTATAATTATTTTTTTAATTTTTGCACTTTCCCTTAAATTGATTTTTTTTTTAAACACTTCTATTCTTATTACAAGGAATGTAAACCTCTCTTGTAATATGAATTTGGCAGGACAGGTCCTCTTTATGGAGAGATATGGGGTCTCTCCTCTAGGCAGAAAAGACTGAGATAAAAAAAAAAAAAATGATCTCAGCCTTTCCAGCCGAGTACACGGCGGTGTTTACAACTGCCGGGCCGGACATGACGTCATAACGTCGCGCCCGGGCCTCCAAAGGTTATAGAGATTGCCGTGGATCATTTGGTCCTCGGTATTATCTATAGTGAACTTCCCCCACCAGCAGATTCCTTCTCTGGCTCATCGATCGCACAGGTGAACTGATAGAAGCACCGGAGGCCATCTGTAAAAACGATCAAGCGGCTGAACTGCCACTCTGATTGTTCTTACAGTGCAGGGAATTGCCGGCTAAAAAAGATGATATCTGAATGATGCCTACGGCTGCACCCATCATTTAGATATCTCCATTCAAAGTCCAGGAGGTCATATGACGGCCTTAGGCTGGAAGTGTTGGTGTTGCAGGAGCTGTGTCCTTTGCCTACATACTTTTTGGTGTCCCCTTCCGCCATTTTGAGCTATGCATAAATACAACGTATATGTGAACTGTGTTAACTGCTAGGGGCTTTGTTATTCTGTTTAGCCAGTTTTGTGATCCGAGCTTTCTTGTCAGGCAGCAGAACCGATAACCTTACCCCAGATAGGCCCCAAGCACACTGGGCATTTAGCTCCCAGATTAAAGTATAACTTTAACTTAGTTTTGGACAGAGTTTAGAGAGATTAGAACCTCTGTCCATTTTAATTGCTCTCTGTGACCCCGTTAAGGAGATTCACTCTCTCTATTTGTCCTATTTATCATTATCAGTGAAAGTAAAAGAAAATCCCTAATTTTGCGTTGTCCCCAGAAAAGTTATAGAGGGAAAATGTTCCATAGGGGACACTAGTTCTGGTGACCTGGGGGTCCCCAAGGAATTCCCTTAATTTGCAGGGATTTCCTCTCACTTCCTGTTTGGCTATGAGACAGGAAGTGAAATCTCTGCCATGGGACACGGATGGTGAAAAAAAAATCTGTTAGGGGTTTTAACCCTCCCTTACTCTATCCAAAATGAAAAAAAAAAATTTGCCTATAGTTCAACTTTTAGGTGCAGGCAGATGGCACAAGTGTATGGTTCAGCCCTGCAGACTACTTTATTTCTGAACACTTGTCCCTGAACAAATTCTGCTTTAAATATAATTACCCCTAGGTGCACCATGCAGCCCTTTTCAGCCACAGCTGTCAGGCTCCTATAAAATGTAACAAGCTGGCAGGAGCAGGGCTGGGTGGTTCACCTCTGCCTTCCACCTGTACCTAAACACCAGAGCCTCATGCACTGGGGGTAAATGCATGGTGTGCAGGGGGCTGTGAGAGGCACAGCTTGGTACTGGACACAATCCCGACTCACTGATTGGACGGTGAAGGAATGAAAGCAAAATGATGAGTCAACCTTCTGTTTTCTTTTCCTCTTTGCATGTTCACAGAGTTAGATTGACAGTGTTATGTACTGCAGCAGGGTTTGATTGGTTTCTGGTGTCAGCCCTCTCCTTCCCATTTTGATTACTTCTGTACAAGGAATTATTAGAAAGCCAATATAACAGAAAATACAGGCTCTAGCTATTAAGTTTATTTGACATCTGTATGAAACCACTGCTTACTGTGAATTAATACCTGAGATTAGTGTGACATATGTGGCCATCTTCCGTAATGTATACAAGTAAAAAACAGAAAAAAAGAGGGATATCAGACTGTACAGGCCAGAAAGAGGAGCATACATTAATTTGATAAAATAATAACGTTTATTATATATCAAACATTAAAAATCAGACAAAGATGCTATCACATCCATTTATATTGAAAAACACAAAAAGCAGTTTCCTGCATTTGATAGTATAGTATAACCAGAGGATGAGCATTATATGTATTGGGTCCTCACATGCGATGCGTTTTGCTAATTGCTTCATCAGGGTTGCAAAGACCACATAGAATTAATACATACTGTCTCTGATTTACTGTAGAACAGATTAGCATTGTAAACTCTTCAGTACTTTTGTATTGCAAATACTGACCAGCTTCTTAGGTCATTGGTTCTGGCCTGCCCACTACCACCACATTTTACTTACTTTTGGTTACTGAAACCACCCATTTTAGTAATGAGACATTAATAAGGCACATAAGTCAAGAGGAAGCAAATAAGAGCTAGTGACCACAGAAACTGACTTGCAGTAAAATGGCAATGCCTTACATGCTTTATTAACCCTCCACCTCTGTACAGGGATGATCTGTCTCACAATAGCCAATCTATGACATATTATACATGGTTATTATGTATTAACCTATTAGGTAAGGATTTGCCTCAGTGAGCTTCTCTTAAGCTGCATTGACCCTGGGGTGGTGTCTCCCCTTGTGGAGCTGGACTTGGGTGCCCTCTCTCCTCTCCCCTCATTTTGGACTGAATACTCTAAGGCTTAAACCTTGACTTTTTTTTCCCATTTAAAAAAATAAAATAAATAAAAAACAAACCTTGACTTTTATGTATACATGTGAGTACTCAATATTAAGTCTATAACATAAGATATACATATGTCTGCATGTTACACTTTCTTTGTATTTGTTACACTTTTTGTATTTTGTTATGTTTTTTGTAAATTTATACAAATTTGGATACCAATTGTGACACATCTCCCAGCACTAATAGGACCCCCTGAAAAAGCCTGCAGCGAAATGCGTAGTTATCAATATTAGTGACGGTACACTGATTCCTGTACCTGACCCCACAAGATCTCCATCTCATCTACCTGACCATTCTTTGTTAGGTGGATTGGGCCATGTAGACAGGTCTCAATGTACTTACAATACCAATATTAGCTGATATGGGAATGTACAATGTATTTAGCTGAATGCATTTTGGTTATGCTTTTTTATGGAAAGATTTTAATGATATTGCGAAATAAACTTTGTTTTTTTATTCATACATTTAGAGTACTCACTTTTCCTATTTAGAGTTATAGTTGGCAACCTTTAAAGTCCTATGTTCTGTCTACATTTTTCTTTTGAATAAAATGGCAGTTTAGAAAACAGGTTTACTTTATAGGATTTCTAATCAGTTAATTTATTGCACTGATTGGTGTTTTTTTTTTTATAAAAGCCTAGAGTTCAGCTTTGAACATGGCATGCATTCATTTTATTTTATGTAGAATAAATCTTTACTATACTGTAAAATGTTTTTTTTTTTTCATTCTATCTTTTCTTATTGATCTGTCTTCTTTGCTGCCACATGGTAAAAAGGATCTAGCATGAAACTATTTAGTGGTATTTAAAAATGACATATTACATAAACATCAAAGCATTAAGTAGAGAGGACTTAAGACAGATCTGTAGATAAGCTCAGGTGTGGCCCAGTTGTGGAGTGTTGTCTATAGAGGATAGCCTTTTAGTTTCACTATTATGTCCTATTAACCACTTGCCGACCGCCGCACGACTATCTACGTCGGCGGTCAGCCCCTCACAGGCAAACTAACGTAGGGCTACGTTGCTTGCTTGTGAGGGTCTAGGGAGCGAGCGCGCGCCCCCCGGGGCGCGCTCCCGCTCCCGCGTGGTCACGGACCCCCCCGCGCGTGTGACCAGCGGACCCGATGTCCGCCGGTCACTCGGCGATCGGCGGGGGAGAGGGAGAATGTCAGGCAGCTTGTGTAAACAAACTGCCTGTCATTCTCCTCGCTGCAAAGACACTGATAAAACGGATCTGGTATGTAGATCCGTTGATCAGTGTCCTTACAGCTAGAGCCACAGCCAATCACAGTAGAAACCACGCCCCTAGGGACACACACAGCCCCTCCCTTCCAAATAAAGTTAACCCCTTCACTACCAGTGTATTTTTACAGTAACAGTGCATATGTATAGCACTGATTACTGTAGAAATGTCACTGGTAACCCCAAAAGTGTCAAAAATGTCAGTCAAGGGTCCGATCTGTCCGCCGCAATGTCGCAGTACCGCAAAAAAAATCGCAGATCGCCGCCATTACGCGTTAAAAAAAAAAACAACAAAAATGACAAAAATCTTTCCCTTTGTTAGTAAACGCGATAACTTTTTCGCAAACCAATCAAAATACGCTTTTTGCGATTTTTTTTACCAAACATAGGTAGCATAAAATAAATTGGCCGAAAATTTTTAAAAATTTTGATTTTTACATTTTTTTTTGGGGGAATTTCATATAAAAAAATGTGAAAAATATTGTTATTTTTGCAAAATTGACGCTCTTTTTTTGTTTATAGCGCGTGATCAAAAAATCGCACAGGTGATCAAATACCACCAAAAGAAAGCTCTGTTTGTGGGAAAAAAAGGACGTCAAATTCGTTTAGGTACAGCGTCGCACGACCGCGCAATTGTGCGTTAAATTCACGCAGTGCCGAATCGCAAAATACCCCCTGGTCGGAATGGGGGTAAAATCTTCCGGGGCTTAAGTGGTTAAGGTAGGTCTATCTCACTGTAACATTGTTGACCTTTTGAATGCTACAGTGAAACAACAAGGACATTTCACACAGAATGCAAAATACAATTGCAAAAAAAAAAAAAAAACCCTTTGGAATGACACCAATTTTGAAAATCCTTTGGAATGACACCAATTTTGTAAACCTTTTGGAATAACATAATTTTTTTGCATATATATAGCTCCTTAAAATGTGATGTAATCTTCATATAGGTCATAATAGACATGCAACACACATGCCATTTATTATAACGTTCTGAAAATGAAGGCTACGTTCACATGTTAGCGTAGCGGACCGCGGGCAGAACAAGAGCTTCTTTGGGGCGTCATAATACCCGCGATTTTGTTTGCGCAATGTTACCGTGATTCGGCAGGTGGGAATCGCGGCAACATCGCACAGCGTTTGTGTGCCATTGCAAATCAACAGCAACGCACAGGCGTCCCGTGATTTGCAATGATTTTCGGATCGCGGGCAGAACCACAGTGATTCTGCCCACAGTCCGCTACGCTAACATGTGAACGTAGCCTTAGGCTCCTTTCACACGGTCCGTTCCGTCGGCGGACTCCGTGCTGCTCAGCGGGGGATCGATACACTGATCCCCGCTGAGCAGGCGGATGACAGATCCGTCTCCGCTCTGTGTGCGGAGAGGGAGGTGTTAGAGCCCCGCTGCTCTCTATGGGGAATCGGATGAGAACGGACCGCCTGTCCGCTCTCATCTGATCCCACCCCATCTCCTGGACGGATGAAAATAGAGTTTCCATCCGTCTGGATTTCACGGACAGGATCAGATGCGGATGGCAGCGGGTGTCAGAGGACATGTCACCAGTGACATCCGCTGCCCCAAAGGGATGCATGGAGGATCCGATCAGATCTAATTAAAAAACTGACAGGCGGATCTGATCGAATGGTTTGTGTGAAAGGACCCTAACTAAATTCAGGCATTCCAATCAATGAGCCGCTTTTCAAAGATTGTAACAGTGTGAAGTTGGTGAAAAGTAAGAGTAGAAGACCTTGACAAATTTCTTCAATCTGCTAAGGTCTTTGTTCATGTGTCATCAGAAACTAAGCAACATGGAATTTCATAAAAAATACCATAAGGAATACTGTTTTCCAAAAAAGAAAAAAAAAAATGCTGCACACCAAAAAGCTTGCAAAGAGAACATGGGGTTGATTAAATAAAACTGGAGAGTGCAAAATTGGGTGAAGCTCTGCATATAAACCAATCAGCTTCCTGGCTTTTGTGTCAAAGCCTAATTGAACAAGCTTTAAAGGGAAACGCCACTTTTGTGGGAAAGAGAATAGCAAATAAAAAATAAATTGCAATAATGACCATATTGTAATTGAATGTTTTTAAAATTACTTTTCCTTTTCAATTTGCAGTGCTGTAATTCTCTGTAAAATGCAATGTAACATTGGCTACCTGGAGGCGTTCTGTACACAGACGGTGTATGCCCCCCAGGTTTATCATCTCCTGCTTGTGTGATTGGTTTACTGATTTTTCCAGAAGTCTGCACTAAAATACAAATTGGATTTTGAGCACCCCATCATTTTTTGTGAGATACTCTCAAAGGGAAATCACATCTAAAGAAATGCAGATCCCACAATTTTCCTCACTATAGCCTTGCAGGTGCAGCAGCTGACTGATAAATATAAAGCCACTCCTCACATGGACACAGACAAACAGCTATTTCTCCAGAATAACAAAAGGTAGGACTCTGCAACAAAGTGTGTTATAATCCTTGCAATGTACCCCGATCACACAGAGGGGAATGCTTTTTTCTCAACAAAAATGGAGTTACTATTTAAGTTAAAAGCGGATTGGCTACCATGCACAGCTGAACCAGATTTTGCACTCCCCAGATTAAGTAATTAAACCAACCATGTGTGATAGAATGAGCCAAATATTATATTTTTTAGCAGAAATTTGCAAAAATGAAACCTAAATGTGAATCAAGTTGGAAGGCGCATCGTGGTTTGGGAGTAGTTTGCTAGTTCAATGCCTGGACAGATAAAGGAAACAATAAATTGCCACTGTATCAAGACGTTTGACAGAAGAATTTAAAGGTAATGGGTTGTTATGTGAAGGATAAAGAAGTTGGGTGATGCAACAAGACATTGACTCAAAACCCACTAAACCATAGCATTACATTACTTGACTCAAAACACATGAGTAAATCACTGACAGCATTCA
Source organism: Pelophylax lessonae (assembly GCF_965119305.1). Taxonomy (NCBI): domain Eukaryota; kingdom Metazoa; phylum Chordata; class Amphibia; order Anura; family Ranidae; genus Pelophylax; species Pelophylax lessonae. The sequence goes on along the minus strand of NC_138771.1, from coordinate 549,543,798 downwards.
GGTTCAGACAGAAAAAATTGCATTCTAGATTGGCCAAGTTAAAAACCAGACCTCTCATTGAGATGCTGTGACATGATTTAAAGAGAGTCGTACTTTTAGTAAAACCTATATTTCACATTACCCTTTTTAGACTCTGTTCTATATGTTGTAGATAAGCATTCGTGTAGTGTGTTTGTAACTGCAATTTGAATGTTGCCATTCAACGTTGTGCTGGAAACTGCATCAAAGATGGAGAAAGAAGTACTTGTTCCAACTTATCACAACTTCAACACAACTAAAATTTGCAGATGAGAACAAAGCCTAAAACCTAGTACACACCCAGCAGGTTGAACGAAAAAAAAAACAAAAAACTGACACTGTTAGTACATCGATCTCCTCCGCTGAGCTGTTGTGTTCCGATAGGAGGATGGCCAATGGCTGAGAGCGTTGATCGGGAGCCGGATGGCTGCTGGTTTTCCAGCATACACGTTTGACAGAAGCCGGCCGAACAGTCAGCTTCTGTCAGACTGGCTGCCATATACACGTGCCAAATGTTGGATGGATTTTATTAAACTGACTAATGTCACCAGACATTTGGCCCATGTATACTAGGCTTAATGCCTAGTACAAACCATAAGAATGCATGCTTGTCCCATGACGAAAAACCAAAAGGTTACTAAAGTTATGAAAATTCTCATACAACAGAATACAACTTTGGAAGTGATGTAATGTATTGTATTGTAATGTATTCTTTCATTTCCAAGCATACGTAGTTCTTGGTCACACGATTTGTTCGTACAAATACTATACTAATTATATGAAAAATGTACCAATATCGTACAAGAAACATTTTTGTGCTTGTCCCTTCATGTAATTTCGCATGAACTGTCATGATTGCCTCCCGAAAGCTGTGAACTTATAATTAGATTATTGGACGATTGCTCCGATAGCAGTATTTTTCATACATCTTCTCATTGTGTGTATTAGTTAAATTAGTACAAATAAAATATCAAGTGAAGAACTCAACTGTTTATGCAATAAATCCTGAAGAGGTCAATATATTAAAAACTTTTTTTTTAAAAAAGATGTGTATAAGCTTTGTACATATTTTCTTTGTTTATGTATTAGGGTCAGAACATAAAGCATTTAAACATATTTATTTTTATATATTAGCTTTAGAGTTGGTTCACACTATGGCGACATGACTTCGGGGCGACTTTAACAAGTCGCCGTGCACCGTGACTTTGGCGTGGCTTGCACTGACTTCACATAATGGAAGTCAATGCAAGTCGCTCCGACTTCGGCCAAAAGTAGTGCAGGAACCTTTTTCTAAGTCAGAGCAACTTGAGTCGCTCCTATTAGAACGGTTGCCATTACACAGAATGGAGCACGACTTGTCAGGCAACCAAGTCGCCTGACAAGTCGGAGTAGTGTGAACCGGCACTTAATGAAAAATATAAACATATTTTTAATTTTAATGGATAATAATATTTTGCATTTTCTTTTTGAGTAAACAAGTGAAGCTTTAGGCTTCATCTCACCTATGTTTACAGGCTCTGTAGCTCAATTTGCAACTTCCACACAAAAATCTGAGAAATTACATTTTGTAGAGCTTTTCACTCAAAGCACCATGCTTTGTTCTATTTTAAAAGGACATGAGTCCTAAAAAAATAATCTTGTCAGCTTTTAGACAGGTCAGTTCCACACACCTTATAATAACCTATTAACAATACTTCTATTTTAAATTAAAAAATTAATTCCCCAATACCTCATAAACAAATCCATAGCTATTTAAGTAAGCACACCAACTCATATTCACATATGTTGTATTGCAAAATATTTTCGAAAATAGGAAATCAAACAGGTACCAGTTGAAGTTAAAATAATGTACATCCTACATAATAAGTTCAACACATGCTAAATCAGGTATACATAGTATAGCATACATACTACAACAATTCAGCAATAGTAATCTTAACTAAAATATCCAAACCTTGCTAAGTACACCCTCAATAGCATGCATAATATCAGATAGTCAGAAAAAAACATCCCAGTAACCAGATGTTTGCTGAGAGGAAACATAAGCAAAATATTTCAGGATTAAACTTCCTCTTTCTAAAGGAGCTCCTTGGGAAAAGGGGGTGTCTTGTCCCCTGAAATGCTGAAATTTCTGACCAGCAGATATAATAAGGAGGGTTTTGAAGATTACTTTGGAGTATTTTGATTTCTGTATTGATTGTTCTGGTGTGCTTAGTTATAGAGCTATTAACAATTTGGTCAGCTGTATAGCGGCTGGGGTTGGTTTTTGCATCTATGGAATAGTTGCTTGACTGGTCTAGGCTGATCATCTAACATTGTACTAGTACAGCCCAGGGATTTTCTACTTGCTTCCTTAAAAGTGGAAAATTCCTTTAAAGTGAATCTTCAACTTTATTACAGCTAAAGAATACTTTTAGGTCGAAATACATGCAGTACAAGGAGATTATTACTGTTATTTTACTATAGATTACCAGAGTGAGTAATACAGCTTTTCAGAACTTTTTTTTCAGCTGGAACTTGGTGGAACTGAGTTCCACCATCTCCAGCACTGGAACTGCGCTTTTGCCTCACTACTGTCACTTGTAAACACAAAAGCCTGGTTTCTGTGTCTACAAGTGACAGAAATCCTCTCCCAGCATAGGCGGTGCCACAGTACCCTTGCTGCCCTTCTTTCCCTCTCCATCTCTCCCAGAACTGTCTAGCATGATACACTCCTCTCCTGAACATACTACCTGCTATAATACACTCCGCACCCCTCCCCTGAAGATACTATCTACCATCATACACTCCGCATTCCACTCCTGAAGATACTACCCACCATCATACACTCCACACTCCTTTCCTGAACATAATACCCAACGCCATACACTCCGCATTCCTCTCCTGAAGATACTACCCACCATCATACACTCCACACTCCTTTCCTGAACATAATACCCAACGCCATACACTCTGCACTCCTTCCAGGACATGCTACCTACCATCATACACTCCAACTTCTCTTCTGAACATACTACCCACTGTCATACCCTCTGCACTTATAGCCTACACATAACATCATACACACTGCACTCCTTTCCTGCACATACTGTCATACTAGCCACACTCCTTTCCTGCACATATCTTCATACACTCTATACTTAAATTAATGCCCTTCATGTAAAGTAAATTCTACAATGACTTGCTAAATGCACCACTAAAAAAGGTATTCCTGGAACTCAATGTTAAAGTATGCACTCTATGCATAGCACACTCCTGAACTCTGCATTATGTACATAACACACTCAGGGCCGGCGTTAGGGGGGGGCAAACTGGGCAACTGCCCAGGGCCCCAAATGTCCAGGGGCCCCGTGTCACTGTCAGTCAGGGCCGGACCGGGCAGACAGGGCAGTGTCCCGACTCCCGGTGGGCCGCGGCGCTCAGAGTCATCAGATACAGTAAGAAGACGATCCCTCACTGCGGGCGGCCGCCGGCCGGTGTACTTGCCAACTACACCGGCTCCGCGGCCAATCAGCCTTCTGCTCAGGGGGGGTGTGAGTCACACCCCCCTGAGCAGAAGGCTGATTGGCCGCGGAGCCGGTCCGGAAGTCAAGGTGTGTGTGTTCCTTCCCGCGGCCGCCGATGATCACTGAAGCCGCTGCAGATGGGAGCTCCTTCAGCCCGACTCCAGGCTGCTCACGGGGGGGGGGGGGGGGCGGCGACGAGAGGGAAGGTAAGAGACTGCCTGCAGAGCAGCCTGTGCAGCCCCGGCCGTGTGTGCTGAATAGGAGGGGGTGGGGCGGCTCGGCTGCATATAGAGGATTTGATGTTTCCTTATGCCGCTGGATGGATGGATGGATGGATTCTTCTCCTCCCTTCTGCAGGCATTCTGCGGCTGCAGGAGAAATATCAATTTCTCTATATGCAGCTGAGCTGTCCCATCCCCCTCCTATTCAACTTCTTTTACTGCCCCCCAGTGATCTTAGCCACCCCCTCCAGTGATCTTAGCCACCCCCTCCAGTGATCTTAGCCACCCCCTCCAGTGATCTTAGCCAGCCCCTCCAGTGATCTTAGCCACCCCCCCAGTGATCTTAGCCACCCCAATGATCTTAGCCCCCCCCCCAGTGATCTTAGCCCCCCCCCCCCAGTGATCTTAAACCCCCTGTATTTTTTTACCCCCCCCCCCCGCCCTGTGCTCCTTAGCCCCCCCGTGCTCTTCAAGTCCCCACAGTGCTTTTCATCTCCCCCTATGCTCTCTGGCTCCCCCAGTGCTCTCCACCCCCCCCCCCGTGCTCCCTGGCTCCCCCTAAGTGATTTCCAGTGCTCTCCAGTCCCCCCCCATGCTCTCCATCCCCCTGGTTTTCCCTGCCCGCCACCCCCCCCCAGTGCTATCCACACCCTGCACCTTCCAACCCCCCTGCAATGCTTTCCAAACCCCCCCCCCCTTAATTCTCTCCAGTTCCCTCCCCCCCTCCCCCCTTGCCCTTCAGCTCCTCCAGTGCTATCTGCTTTCCCTGTGCTCTCCGGCCCCCCTAGTGTCCTATCCTCTATCATGTCTGCAGTCTCTGACCTTCTCTTGTATCACATCCGCAGTCTCTGGACCATCTCCTGTACTATGTCTGCAGTCTCTGACCATCTCCTGTATCGTGTCTGCAGTCTCTGACCATCTCCTGTATCGTGTCTGCAGTCTCTGACCATCTCCTGTATCATGTCTGCAGTCTCTGACCATCTCTTGTATCATGTCTGCAGTCTCTGACCATCTCCTGTATCATGTCTGCAGTCTCTGACCATCTCTTGTATCATGTCTGCAGTCTCTGACCATCTCTTGTATCATGTCTGCAGTCTCTGACCATCTCTTGTATCATGTCCTCAGTCTCTGACCATCTCCTGTATCATGTCCTCAGTCTCTGACCATCTCCTGTATCATGTCCTCAGTCTCTGACCATCTCCTGTATCATGTCCGTGGTCTCTGACCATCTCTTGTATCATGTCTGCAGTCTCTGACCATCTCTTGTATCATGTCCTCAGTCTCTGACCATCTCCTGTATCGTGTCTGCAGTCTCTGACCATCTCTTGTATCATGTCTGCAGTCTCTGACCATCTCTTGTATCATGTCTGCAGTCTCTGACCATCTCCTGTATCGTGTCTGCAGTCTCTGACCATCTCTTGTATCATGTCCTCAGTCTCTGACCATCTCCTGTATCATGTCTTCAGTCTCTGACCATCTCCTGTATCATGTCCTCAGTCTCTGACCATCTCCTGTATCATGTCCGTGGTCTCTGACCATCTCTTGTATCATGTCCTCAGTCTCTGACCATCTACTGTATCATGTCCGTGGTCTCTGACCATCTCTTGTATTACGTCTGCACTCTCTGACCATCTACTGTATCACGTCTGTAGTCTCTGACCATCTCTTGTATCATGTCCTCAGTCTCTGACCATCTCTTGTATCATGTCCTCAGTCTCTGACCATCTCCTGTATCATGTCCTCAGTCTCTGACCATCTCCTGTATCATGTCCTCAGTCTCTGACCATCTCCTGTATCATGTCCTCAGTCTCTGACCATCTCCTGTATCATGTCCTCAGTCTCTGACCATCTACTGTATCATGTCCTCAGTCTCTGACAATCTACTGTATCATGTCCTCAGTCTCTGACCATCTACTGTATCATGTCCTCAGTCTCTGACCATCTCCTGTATCATGTCTTCAGTCTCTGACCATCTCCTGTATCATGTCCTCAGTCTCTGACCATCTCTTGTATCATGTCCTCAGTCTCTGACCATCTCCTGTATCATGTCCTCAGTCTCTGACCATCTCCTGTATCATGTCCTCAGTCTCTGACCATCTCCTGTATCATGTCCTCAGTCTCTGACCATCTCCTGTATCATGTCCTCAGTCTCTGACCATCTACTGTATCATGTCCTCAGTCTCTGACAATCTACTGTATCATGTCCTCAGTCTCTGACCATCTACTGTATCATGTCCTCAGTCTCTGACCATCTCCTGTATCATGTCTTCAGTCTCTGACCATCTCCTGTATCATGTCCTCAGTCTCTGACCATCTCCTGTATCATGTCCTCAGTCTCTGACAATCTACTGTATCATGTCCTCAGTCTCTGACCATCTCCTGTATCATGTCCTCAGTCTCTGACCATCTCTTGTATCATGTTTGCAGTCTCTGACCATCTCCTGTACTATGTACAGCGGGAACACTCTGCAGCCACACCGCACAGCACACCCAAGGTAAGTGGAGGACTGGAGAGAGGAGTGACTTCTACTTAGGGATTTATTTTGCATATAGGCTGGGCTGGCACTGGATTTCTTCTGCAAATAGGCTGGCACTGGCAGCAACAATTTAATTCAAATCAGGATTTCTTTTGCAAATAGGCTGGCCTGGCACTGGCAGCCAGGCATAGTACTAGTCTAGTACAATGCCTGCCAGTGCCTTGTCTGATCTGATGATGTCACTGCCAGGCTATTTGCAGAAAAAATCCTTATTTTTCCTCATTTTTTGATCATGTGTCATGATGACATTGGTTTTGGTAATTGTCTGACTCTGATGCCAGCCTATTTGCAGAAGAAATCCTGATTTGAATAAAATATTTGCTGCCAGTGCCAGCCTACCAGGGGCTGATCTGAGGTGTGAAGGTGCAGAAATTGGGGTGATCTGAGGTGTGAAGGTGCAGGAATTGGGGTGGTCTGAGGTGTGAAGGTGCAGAAATTGGGGTGGCCTGAGGTGTGAAGGTGCAGGAATTGGGGTGATCTGAGGTGTGAAGGTGCAGAAATTGGGGTGGTCTGAGGTGTGAAGGTGCAGAAATTGGGGTGGTCTGAGGTGTGAAGGTGCAGGAATTGGGGTGGTCTGAGGTGTGAAGGTGCAGAAATTGGGGTGGTCTGAGGTGTGAAGGTGCAGGAATTAGGGTGGCCTGAGGTGTGAAGGTGCAGGAATTGGGGTGGCCTGAGGTGTGAAGGTGCAGAAATTGGGGTGGCCTGAGGTGTGAAGGTGCAGAAATTGGATTGGCCTGAGGTGTGAAGGTGCAGAAATTGGGGTGGCCTGAGGTGTGAAGGTGCAGAAATTGGGGTGGTCTTAGGTGTGAAGGTGCAGGAATTGGGGTGGTCTGAGGTGTGAAGGTGCAGAAATTGGGGTGGTCTGAGGTGTGAAGGTGCAGGAATTGGGGTGGTCTGAGGTGTGAAGGTGCAGGAATTGGGGCTGATCTGAGGTGTGAAGGTGCAGGAATTGGGGTGGTCTGAGGTGTGAAGGTGCAGAAATTGGGGTGGTCTGAGGTGTGAAGGTGCAGGAATTGGGGTAGTCTGAGGTGTGAAGGTGCAGGAATTGGGGCTGATCTGAGGTGTGAAGGTGCAGGAATTAGGGTGGCCTGAGGTGTGAAGGTGCAGGAATTAGGGTGGCCTGAGGTGTGAAGGTGCAGGAATTGGGGTGGCCTGAGGTGTGAAGGTGCAGAAATTGGGGTGGCCTGAGGTGTGAAGGTGCAGAAATTGGGGTGGTCTGAGGTGTGAAGGTGCAGAAATTGGGGTGATCTGAGGTGTGAATGTGCAGGAATTGGGGTGATCTGAGGTGTGAATGTGCAGGAATTGGGGTGGTCTGAGGTGTGAAGGTGCAGAAATTGGGGTGGCCTGAGGTGTGAAGGTGCAGGAATTGGGGTGATCTGAGGTGTGAAGGTGCAGAAATTGGGGTGGTCTGAGGTGTGAAGGTGCAGAAATTGGGGTGGTCTGAGGTGTGAAGGTGCAGGAATTGGGGTGGTCTGAGGTGTGAAGGTGCAGGAATTAGGGTGGCCTGAGGTGTGAAGGTGCAGGAATTGGGGTGGCCTGAGGTGTGAAGGTGCAGAAATTGGGGTGGCCTGAGGTGTGAAGGTGCAGAAATTGGGGTGGCCTGAGGTGTGAAGGTGCAGAAATTGGGGTGGCCTGAGGTGTGAAGGTGCAGAAATTGGGGTGGTCTTAGGTGTGAAGGTGCAGGAATTGGGGTGGTCTGAGGTGTGAAGGTGCAGAAATTGGGGTGGTCTGAGGTGTGAAGGTGCAGGAATTGGGGTGGTCTGAGGTGTGAAGGTGCAGGAATTGGGGCTGATCTGAGGTGTGAAGGTGCAGGAATTGGGGTGGTCTGAGGTGTGAAGGTGCAGGAATTAGGGTGGCCTGAGGTGTGAAGGTGCAGAAATTGGGGTGGCCTGAGGTGTGAAGGTGCAGAAATTGGGGTGGCCTGAGGTGTGAAGGTGCAGAAATTGGGGTGGTCTTAGGTGTGAAGGTGCAGGAATTGGGGTGGTCTGAGGTGTGAAGGTGCAGAAATTGGGGTGGTCTGAGGTGTGAAGGTGCAGGAATTGGGGTGGTCTGAGGTGTGAAGGTGCAGGAATTAGGGTGGCCTGAGGTGTGAAGGTGCAGGAATTGGGGTGGCCTGAGGTGTGAAGGTTCAGAAATTGGGGTGGCCTGAGGTGTGAAGGTGCAGAAATTGGGGTGGCCTGAGGTGTGAAGGTGCAGAAATTGGGGTGGTCTTAGGTGTGAAGGTGCAGGAATTGGGGTGGTCTGAGGTGTGAAGGTGCAGAAATTGGGGTGGTCTGAGGTGTGAAGGTGCAGGAATTGGGGTGGTCTGAGGTGTGAAGGTGCAGGAATTGGGGTGGTCTGAGGTGTAAAGGTGCAGAAATTGGGGTGGTCTGAGGTGTGAAGGTGCAGGAATTGGGGTGGTCTGAGATGTGAAGGTGCAGGAATTAGGGTGGCCTGAGGTGTGAAGGTGCAGGAATTGGGGTGGCCTGAGGTGTGAAGGTGCAGAAATTGGGGTGGCCTGAGGTGTGAAGGTGCAGAAATTGGGGTGGCCTGAGGTGTGAAGGTGCAGAAATTGGGGTGGTCTTAGGTGTGAAGGTGCAGGAATTGGGGTGGTCTGAGGTGTGAAGGTGCAGAAATTGGGGTGGTCTGAGGTGTGAAGGTGCAGGAATGGGGGCTGATCTGATTTGTGAAGGTACAGAAATTGGGGTGGTCTGAGGTGTGAAGGTGCAGGAATTGAGGCTGATCTGATTTGTGAAGGTGCAGAAATTGGGGTGGTCTGAGGTGTGAAGGCGCAGGATTTGGGGTGATCTGAGGTGTGAAGGTGCAGGAATTGGGGCTGATCTGAGGTGTGAAGGTGCAGGAATTGGGGTGATCTGAGGTGTGAAGGTGCAGGAATTGGGGGTGGTCTGAGGTGTGAAGGTGCAGAAATTGGGGTGGCCTGAGGTGTGAAGGTGCAGGAATTGGGGTGGTCTGAGGTGTGAAGGTGCAGAAATTGGGGTGGCCTGAGGTGTGAAGGTGCAGGAATTGGGGTGGTCTGAGGTGTGAAGGTGCAGAAATTGGGGTGGTCTGAGGTGTGAAGGTGCAGGAATTGGGGTGGTCTGAGGTGTGAAGATGCAGGAATTGGGGTGACCTGAGGTGTGAAGGTGCAGGAATTGGGGTGGTCTGAGGTGTGAAGGTGCAGGAATTGGGGTGGTCTGAGGTGTGAAGGTGCAGGAATTGGGGTGGTCTTAGGTGTGAAGGTGCAGGAATTGGGGTGGTCTGAGGTGTGAAGGTGCAGAAATTGGGGTGGTCTGAGGTGTGAAGGTGCAGGAATTGGGATTGATCTGAGGTGTGAAGGTGCAGGAATTGGGGTGATCTGATTTGTGAAGGTGCAGAAATTGGGGTGGTCTGAGGTGTGAAGGTGCAGGAATTGAGGCTGATCTGATTTGTGAAGGTGCAGAAATTGGGGTGGTCTGAGGTGTGAAGGCGCAGGATTTGGGGTGATCTGAGGTGTGAAGGTGCAGGAATTGGGGCTGATCTGAGGTGTGAAGGTGCAGGAATTGGGGTGGTCTGAGGTGTGAAGGTGCAGGAATTGGGGTGGTCTGAGGTGTGAAGGTGCAGGAATTGGGGTGGTCTGAGGTGTGAAGGTGCAGGAATTGGGGGTGGTCTGAGGTGTGAAGGTGCAGGAATTGGGGTGGTCTGAGGTGTGAAGGTGCAGGAATTGGGGTGGTCTGAGGTGTGAAGATGCAGGAATTGGGGTGACCTGAGGTGTGAAGGTGCAGGAATTGGGGTATTCTGAGGTGTGAAGGTGCAGGAATTGGGGTGGTCTGAGGTGTGAAGGTGCAGGAATTGGGGTGGTCTGAGGTGTGAAGGTGCAGGAATTGGGGTGGTCTGAGGTGTGAAGGTGCAGAAATTGGGGTGATCTGATGTGTGAAGGTGCAAAGCTCACTTGATTTCTTATTTATTCTATTTAATGTTATTTAATTAAAGCATATTTTCATGTAGTTGTATGTTTTATTTGGCTAAATTGATTAAATGCACCTATATTTTTGGTAGAATATAAAAAAATTTGGGGCCCCACTTTTAGGTTTGCCCAGGGCCACACTTTGTCTAAAACCGGCCCTGAACACACTCAGGGATATTGAACAACTCTCCCACTGTGTAATTTGGCCATGCCAATCTTATGATGCAGTGTGCTCTTGCCCCGCGAAGGGGACGTGGTTTAGTTCCTGCACCTATTCTCTGAGAATAAAAGCTCTGCAGTGATTACAATGTTTGCGTAAAATTGCTTTTAATGACATTGGTAAGAAGAGGCCTGATGCTACCACCATTTAGTTCTAATAGTTTCAGCTTTCAGGCATAGTATGTGAGCAAGAAACAGTTCTGATGACAGAAGTATGTAGGCAGGTTTAGGTTCTGTATATGCCACTGTGCCATTGTTACTGGTGGACAGTCTATATAGTCTGTCAGCGTCTCAGAGAAGCCAGCTGTCCAATTAGACACTGCAATCTTTCAGGATCTCTGGCATTCATCTTGACAGGGAGCCATATATATATATATATATATATATATATATATATATATATATATGTATATATATATATATATAGAGAGAGAGAGAGAGAGAGTCCCCTGCTTCATTAGGGGTGCACCTGGAGCGAGTAGTAAGTCAGGGACAGATACCTGCTGGCTAGGGAATGTGATTAGTGCAGGGAAAAGAGAGTAAGGTCAGAAAAGGGACTACTCCTGCAGTAAAGATATATCTCGGGAACTGCAATAGTGTTGTAGGGCTCTCCCTAACAGGAGTACACTACTGTCCCAGTGCACCGCAAGTTGCCAACCCTCCAACAGAGGCCATCCTCTGGTAATACAGGCCAGAGCCTGGTAACATTGTATAAACAAAATAGTTGTATTGCCTTAAATCAGTGTCTTCAAAACTTGTCAACGCTCATTACCACTCTTAATATTAAGACAGTTAATAATAACCAAAGGCTGTGTGTGATGTCTTCTTGACTGGGTACCTTGGGCCTAGGGACGGCCTACAAGTACAGCAGGCAGAGTATAGTAAAGTAGTACTGTGTAGTAGGATGTCTATGGATGAGAGTGTAGCACCCTCCTAGATAGGTGCCAGGATGTACATAGTTTAATATAGGGTGGTCTCCTGCTTAACAGGAGATTGCTAAGTAAAACATAGCAGCTTTTCTGCTTAACCACTTAAGCCCCAGGCCTATTTCGGACACTTTTTGTTTACAAGTTAAAATCAGTATATTTTCCTAGAAAACTACTTAGAACACACAAACATTATATATATATATATATATATATATATATATATATATATATATATATATATATATATATATTTTTTTTTAGCAAAGACTCTGGAGAATAAAATGGCGATCATTGCAATATTTTTTGACACGCGGTATTTGCGCAGCGGTCTTTAAAATGCCATTTTTTTGGAAAAACTTCGAAAAATCACATTTCACTGCATTTAAAAAAAACTAAACGGTAAAGTTAGCCCATTTTTCTTTTGTATATTGTGAAAGAGGATGTCACGCCAAGTTAATAGATACCCAACATGTTACGGTTTAAAGTTACGCACACCCGTGGAATGGCAACAAACTACGGTCAATAGAAATCTCAATAGGCGAAGCTTTAAAAAATTTTAACGGTTACCAGTTTAGAGTTGGAATGTAGCTCTTTTTTTTAAATTATTGCTCATGCTCAGGCGATCGCGGCGATACCTCACATGCATAGGCGTGCGCACAGGGTATGCCAGATGTGCCTGGGCACACCCTAATCACCCTGTCTGGCAGAGATTCACTCTGTTTAGCCCCCTGATGTTTCACAAAATGTAAAAAAAAAAAAAATTTATAAAAAAAAATAAAAACTGACACCTGCCACTGCCCTACTGACACTGCACACTGCTCTGCTGACACTATCAGTATATACGAGGGATCCTCAAACTACAGCCCTTCAGCTGTTGCAGAACTACACATCCCATGAGGCATTGTAAAACTCTGACATTCACAGACATGACTAGGCATGATGGGAAATGTAGTTCCTGAACAACTGGAGGGCCACAGTTTGAAGACCCCTGGTATATACAGTATACATGTGTGTTTGAGCTTTGGGGTGCACACCCTAATGCAATAGGCTGCAATAGGCTGCGCACACCTATGCTCACATGTGTGGTTTGAACAGTGATTTAATTTGCGGCTCGACTTCCATATATGTTTTCTCTCGTCTGCGAGCTAATGCCGACGGGGGGGGGCAGCTAAAAAAATTTTTTTCCCCCTATTTATTTATTTATTTTTTTTTTAACTTTATCACAGGTTTAAAAAAAAAAAAAATCTGATCACTTTTATTGCTGTCACAAGCAATGTAAACATCCCTTGTGACAGCAATATGCAGTGACAGCTACTCTTTATGGAGGGATCGAGGGTCTAAAAGATCCTAGACCCCTCCACTACACTTCCATGTATTCAAAACGCTGAAAAATGCATTTTTGAATACACTCATTTTTTTATCTGCCGCCTTTAGCAGCAGAGTAACCTGGACGTGGCCTCCGGGTTACGTCATCGGAGACCCGATCGAAGCTGCATCTGGCTTAGATCGGGACTCCATCCAGCCGGTGGACGTGCCGGCTGTGTGCTCGGGTCTCCCGGTGGGACGGGAGACCCGGGCAAAGCGGCGGGAGGGGGGGGGGAAGTCCCCTCCCGCTCGCTGGGGTAACGACCACCGGCTCTAAACAACGGTACCGGTACCTCTAGCTAGAGGCATCACCCCCGGTATAACACCGCAAATTCAGCCGATGTAAATATACGTTACTTTGCGGTAAGTGGTTAACAGGAAAGTTACAATTGCTTAGTGAGAGTATCATGTGTGACTCACAGTGCTGCTTCTGCTGTGATCCATGCAGCCTTGGAATGTCCTGGGTGAACAGAAGTGACCCATGCAGAGCAGCAGCATGAATATAAATGCCTTCTCAGCCAATTACAGGGAGTGGTGCCCCTGAGCATGCTGGGTGCTGGTATTTATATTTATTGAGCACATGGGATCTGGGTCTTCCTCCTAAGAGGAGAGGACCAGTTGGGGAGGGGGCCTGTCACCTCTCTCCAGCATAGGCTACCATGGGGCCTCAGGGGGACGACCTGAGGGCCTGAACAGTGAATGCTGAAACCCAAAGGTTCTCCTGAGAGCTGACTGAGGGAGGATGTCCATGGATCCTGCCTCGTATCACAGGGGGAAGGTGACCTTCGACCAGGGCCTTGTGAGCACAGACCTTCTAAAGGATCCTAAAAACTGGTGTTGCTGAATCCCACTCTGGGTGCTAGGGAGTCAGCTGCTGGGTGTAGGCTAAAGGGTACACCAGCTGGTGTCTTGAAGAGCAGAGTCCATTCAATTCCTTTTAATAACAGTGAGACTTTGCTCCATTCTGTACAGTCTGCTATACAGTTCTACCGAAAAAGCTATCCCGTTCTCCTATCCAAGTTCCTAAACTAAAAAAAAAAAAAAAAAAAAAAACTACAACCCCAAGACTGGTTATTGGAGTAACAAGCAGAAATTGTGCACCTGGCTGTGGGAAATACTGGCTGCCTGTCTACGGGGCTAAAAATAAGGGAAGATCCCAGAAAATACCATACCTGTCGGGGTAGCGCTAAAAGAATAAAAAAGTAATGGTATTAAAAAAAGTCACACTCTCCAGGTCGGACAACTACAAAGAATGGATTTCTCCTGTAAAAAATAAGTGGCTGCAAAAGGAAAAAAAAAAACCCATATATATTTAAACAAAAATTGTTAGTGATTAAAGAGACTTTTTTACTTGGATTCTTTGATTTCCCGAAACAGTATGGTTGTTCTGAGCAGACCCACATTCATCCTGTTTATTAACAGTATTACAAAAATATACAATGTTCATCTTTCTGGCCTAAACTCTCTGCAAAAAGCGTTATGTGATAAAATTAAACAGCCCAGCGGGCAGGTTTGCATGTTTTCTTGAACATTCCTTGAATCACGTTGTTAAAAGATCCTGAATGTAAGTAAACCAGATTCAGATCCATTTGGTTATTTTCTGTTCCTTGTCTATCAATCTAAAGTTCTACCCACCCCTTGTTGAAGAAACAGTTTATACATTCAGACCGAAGTGGTATAAAATGTAGGGAGTTTACAAGAGTCTGGTGACGCCAGAGTAGTTTCTGCACTATGTGGCCACATTAATGCGTGTAATCTGATAGCACTGGATAAAAAATTAAACACAGCTGTCTTGTGGGTTTACCTTGTGGGGCGACTCCCTTGTTCTTTCTACTTGGTTTGCGCACACGCCCTGTCATTCACGGGGCCTGAAATCAAGCTTAGTGTAATATTGGCAAACCAAGTATCTAAGTCCCCATTGTTTTCATTATCTTGCCCAGCTGTCTTTCCTCTGCCAGTTGTTCAAGGATATTGAACCATACGCTTTGAAACAGCAGCTGGACCAAGGGCACACAGGCAGCAGGCACGATGAGATGATGCAGGAAGATTTAGAGTAGGAGGTAGGATCAGTGCTGGCGATAAGTACATGTTTCTGTTAAAAAGCTTCAATTATAGAAATATAAAGCTGTAAATCCTGCAGTGTCAAATTAATTTGTGCTCAAAAATATGCTTGCTGTGCATAATTTGTACTTAGGAAGCGAGCCTAAAATGTGGGCAATTTTAAAGCTTCAAATAGTAGGTGATGAATGCATTGTGAATCCTGTTGAGCAACTCTTTGAAAATTGTTGTAATATGTCATCTTTGCACGCACCTGCAAGAAAACATATGATTTGGGTATGTTTAAAGGCTCACTCATACAAGTCTTAGGCCTGTTAGTCTGCCAGCACAGTCTGAAAACATATGGGACAGTTTTCCCCCAAATATTGAGCAGGGAGAAGTGATGTCATTACGGTCTAGGTCTAGGATATTGCTGCCTCTGTGTATAATGCAATGGAAGGGCAGTGATCTGATTCATAATGCTGAGCAGAGGTGTAAGATTTTGGCAAGAACTTTATTAAAGCTGAAATAAACTCTCTCAATCATCATTAAAGCGGAGTTCCGGCCTCAAATACCTTTTTTAACTAAAATATCCCTATAATACTAATCCATTGCCCTTTACAGAACAGCTATTCTCATACTTACAAGGTGTACAGTATTGGATTTTAGTCAAAATCTTACTTTTAAAAACGCTGTTTGAGCGTGGCCATCTTGGATGTGGGCATCTGATGCCGCAGTGTAATCTGCTGTGTCCTTCTTCCTGATTCCAGGGAATGTTCTGGGAGTTCTTTCTGATTCCAGCCTCCTGGGAGTGATGACAAACTGCTCCCAGGATGCAATGCAAAGGCGGAAGTGATGTCGGTGGCCGCGGCCACAGAGGAGGGAGAAGGAGGAAGTACAATCAAAAATGCCCTGAAAATAAGGTAAGGGACCCCCGAAAAAAATTGAAAATGCCCAATTGTTGATCAGCATAGTGAGCACTCCAGGAATCACTAAAGTTGCAAAATAGGCTGGAACTCCGCTTTAACTTTTTTAATCTTTATACTGCTAGCATTAATAAATAGATAGCAAAGTATATCATATTTGCTTGTTTTAAACGCTTTTTTTTTTATATATTTCTTCAGTTATTTCCTGGTTTCCACACCAAGGCCAAGAAAATGAGGTCATACACCCCACAAGTCTTCATGGGCATTTTGTTTTTTCATCTGAAGGAGTGAAGGAGGGGATTTGCACCTAAGCTCGCCCTCCTTTTGGCATGCCTGACCTAAGGACTGATGGATTCCAGGAAGTAAATGCCCTTAATCAAGATGAAATGCTAGTGAAATGTTTTTCAATGTGATTTATCAAAATAAAAAAAATAAAAATGTAGCACTACCCTTGCATGAGGCGCTTGGTAAGTTGGGTTTTCTGTCCTTTGGCTCTGACTCGGTGAACAACTTCAGCCCCTTTGACATGCCAGGTTACACAAAGAGAATATTGCAGTAATGTTAAGAGCAGCAATATAAATATCCTGCATACACTATGGTTCAGTACCAGAAAGCAAATTGTAACTGTTTAGAGTGCACTTTGTATGAATGGCTATGCTAGGATAAGGTGATCAGATTTTTAAAATTAAATGGGATATATTTTTTTGGTTTTGGCAAATGGCACAGGACTGCATAATACACAAAGCGCTGGGCACAGGACTGCATACTACACAAAGCGCTGGGCACAGGACTGCAAAATACATAGAGTGCTGGGCACAGGACTACATAATACACAAAGCGCTGGGCACAGTACTGCATAATACACAAAGCGCTGGGCACAGGACTGCATAATACATAGAGTGCTGGGCACAAGACTGCATAATACACAAAGCGCTGGACACAGGATGGAATAATACATAGAGTGCTGGGCACAGGACTGCATAATACACAGAGCGCTGGGCACAGGACGGAATAATACACAGAGCACTGGGCACAGGACGGAATAATACACAGAGCGCTGGGCACAGGACGGAATAATACACAGAGCACTGGACACAGGACTACATAATACACAGAGTGCTGGGTACAGGACTGCATAATTAAAAAGAGCGCTGGGCACAGGACTGCATAATACACAGAGCGCTGGGCACAGGACTGCATAATACACAGAGCGCTGGGCACAGGACAGCATAATACACAGAGTGCTGGGCACAGGACTGCATAATACACAGAGTGCTGGGTACAGGACTGCATAATTAAAAAGAGGGCTGGGCACAGGACTGCATAATACACAGAGTGCTGGGCACAGGACTGCATAATACACAGAGCGCTGGGCACAGGGCTACATAATACACAGAACACTGGGTTCAGGACTACATAATACACAGAGTGCTGGGCACAGGACTGCATAATATACAGAGTGCTGGGCACAGGACTGCATAATAAACAGGAGGGTGTTAAGCATAGAGCACAGGGTTCAGAGGTTTTCTATGAACAGAAAACTCTTCTGCCCCCACATCCATAGCTCACCTCTGCACCCTTCTCTCACAGATAATCTCTGCATCCACCAATTAGCTCTTTCCCTACAGAAGCAAAACTCTCCATCCCTCCATACAGCTGCATCTGCTCTGACCCTGCTCCCCCAGTGGCCTTACCTATGTACAAACAGACCCCCCCCCCCTCCATCTGCTCATCTCCCAGTCTCAGCTCTCCACACAGTCAAATTTGGGCTCTGCCTCCCCTCTACTGAACAGCAGCAGGAGCGGCAGTGCAATTGTCCGACAGTGCAATTGTCCGGCAGGGGGCTGTTTCTCAGCCAGCATGGGATGCCCTGTCTATGTTAATCTGGCCCTGAATCTGGGGACAAAACCAGGGACAGACTTGGTCTGGGGACAGTGTTCTCAGTCTGGGAACTGTCGCTGGAAACTGGGGAGGTCTGGTCACCCTATGCTAGGATTCAAGACTCCCTACAAAAGGTACCTCTTTCTATGGAAAGCAAGCAAACCTCTGCCCCCCCCCACCCCAAAGCACCTTATCCCCATGTTGATGGGGACACGGGCTTCTTTTCCACAACCCTGGGCTGTGGTTGGGGGGGTCTGTGGGCGGGGGGCTGGAAGTCTTCTTTAACAAGGGGGCCTTTAGAGCCTGACGCCACCCCTTATGTGAATGAGTATGGGGTACATAGTACCCTACACATTCACAAAAAGATTGTAAAAGTGAAAAAAGACAGTACAAGAGTTCTTGATTCTTGATTGAAGTCCTTTATTGAAAAAAAAAAAAAAAAACAATCTCCCCCAATGTAGATCCATTGTCATTCACGATGCCTGCCGCACCGCCAAACCCAAAAAAAAAAAAAACTCAGCTCGAGATTGACACTCCCGTGGTCTGCCTGCTCTGCCGTGTGACATTTGCTAAACAGGGGGCAGGGCACCACCCCCTTGTGACATCATGGAAAGGTGCATGGGTGGCCCGACCTCTTGGGGGCCCAACTTCTTAGCTATTTAAGAAATGGCACACGGTGATGCAGACATTGCGAGCAGAGTTTTTTCTCTTTTTTTGGATCAGGCAGTACCAAGGAGCGTCAGGATTGACGATGAATCTACATCAGGGGACACTGTTTTTTTTTTTTTTTTCATTTTTAATAAAGGACTTGTCAAAAACTCTTTTACAATCTTTATTCACTTTTACAATTTTTTGGTGAATGGGTAGGGGGACTATGTACCCCATACTCATTCATATGTGGGGTGGTGGCGGTATCTGAGGCCTCCTTGTTAAAGGGGGCTTCCAGATTCTAATATGCATCCCCACCCGCAGACCCCCACAACAACAGCCCAGGGTTGTGAGGAAGAGGTTCTTGTCCCCATCATCACCCCAAAGCACCCCCCAATGTTGAGGGCATGTGTCCTGGTATGGTTTAGGAGGGGGGGCAATTGCTCGTACCCTCCCTTTCCTGACCTGCTGGGCTGCATGTTCTGATAAGGGTCTAATATGGATTTCAGGGGGACCCCATGCTGTTTTTTTTTTTTGGCTCCCCTTAAAATCTGTACCAGACCCGAAACCAGACCTGGTATGGATTGGGGGGACCCCAACGCCGGCAATTTTTTTTTATATATTCAGCTGTCAGCTGAACGTGGCGGCTGGCTTCTGGGCCTACTCATTAAAAACCACCTATACACAGTTTATTAAAGAGATTAAAAAAAAACGCAAATTGTAAACTGCATGAAAAATGCATGGGAAAAATGCAGGAAAACGCACGTTCAAAAACTTAAAACCCACAGCAAAACACGCCTGAAACCGCATAGATGTGAACCTAGACTTAAGCTGGATACACACTATACAACTTTTGTGGTTAGATTTCCTTTAGATTTACCTATTCTATGTAATGCAAGGGCCTGCCTGATTGCATACAAATTTAAAGTGTTTAGGTTTGACCTCATATTATATGGTTTTGGTAAGTCTGAAGGAAAAAATCTAAAGAAAATTGTATAGTGTGTATGGCCCATAAGGCTGGCCATACATGATCCAATTTTCTTACAATTTTCTGTCCAATTTTCTTGAAATTTACCTTCAAGTATGTAGTACAAAGGCCTGCCTAATTGGATACAAGTGAAAATGTTGTTTAGCTTTGACCTCATATTATGTGGTTTGTGGTAGATCTAATAGAAAATTGTACAACAAAAGTTGAACATGTATGGCCAGGAAAGAAAACAAAAATGATTCTTCAAGGAAATGCATCCTTTAGGAAGAAGGCGGAAAATGAGGGAAACAAAAAAAAAAAAGCATGGTAGGCTCAGCCTCAACCACTTGTTTTTACGACCCTCAGCCACAAGTGTAAAGCCCCGTACACATGATCAGATTATCGAGCGATCTGTCGTCCGTTTTTTGTGGCATGCTAGTCTGATGCGGAAAGTGAAGAGGTTATTTTCATACGAATTTTCCCGTACGACAGAATTCTATCCATGTGTAATCCATGTGTTGGATTGTTTTGTATGTGTTCTTTCGTCTCTGAGCATGCCTAGTCTTGCTCTTAAGATTTTTTTCCGTCGAAAACTGTACTAATCAGACGAAAATCGGGCGTTGTGTTGACGGACGATAAAAATTTTATAAACAAGCAAAAAATTGGGGGAGCAAACCCTGAACATGTATATCTAAAGCCAGTGCAGCTATGGACCAAGCAACATGTATATTAAAAAAGAATAGCGCACACATGCAAAAGAAATGACTATCAAATATGGAGACAATCCATAAATAAAAATGGAGATTTAGTCCCACCATATGGCCATATCATGCTCAAGCCCACCACTACGTGAAAGTACCCCATTATCAGTGGGTCCTACACTATCCATAAAAAAGGGGTGAATCCAGCCTCTCTTACCCTTGGAGACAACACTCCTTGCTGGGAAAGATGTGCTAATGCACTACAAGGGACTCCTCCTGTATCTACTTGATATATTAATTTTATAGCCTGCACATCAGGATTTTTTTCAGCCGAAAAGTCGGAGTCGGCTGTCGAAAGCACCATACTACCAATCCGAAAATCGGCAGATCGGTTGTCGGACAAACTTTCCCTTCTGATTTTCTTATCGTGGAGGGACCTTTAGGTTGGGTTCAAACTAGTACTAGTTTGATGTGGGAGAGGAGAGCGTGTTAGTCCCTGAAACGAAGAACAGGCATGCACAGGACCCCTGCTGTGAGCCCCATCCGTGTGTGAACCCGGCCTAAAGGAGCCCTTTAAAATCTTTAGTTCTCTCTTTGAAATGTTAAATGTAGTTCTCTCTCTCTCCCTGATATCACCTTGCATGCAGTCACATCCCTCAGACTGTCTGTTTTGTGCTATCATTATCACTAATTGTTTGCAACTGTGAAGAAAAGAGCAGCAATTCTTCAGCTGGCCTTCAGGAAGTCACTGATTACAAGGTTCAAGTCTACAATAACCAACGGCTGTGGTTTTTTCTCTCCTTTTTATAGTAAAAGGTGGGCACTGTATGTGTGCAGATTTCATCTCCTGACACTTATCCTTATTAGGTCCTTGTTGTTTCCGATTTTACCTTATATTTTTGCATAGCTGCAGCCTTGGTTGAATTAATTAAGCTGTTTTGGCTGCTGCTGAGTTTATCCTTTGCTATAAATTATATGCTATTCTAGGAAATATCAGGAAGAATACTTGGTGTACTTGTTTATGCAAACGTAATGCACTAATAAAATGTCATGCTGGCCTAGCAGTGGAATAAATATTTCCCCATGGTTTCATCCAAAAGACAGATAAAGAAGCTAGGCTATGGTTTCTAATAATATCTGTGCTTTTGAAATAATAAAATACAGTTAAGGAAATTATATTTCTGTCACCATTTTTCCCCAAAGGCTTTTGAGACGGCTGAAGACAAATTTTAACTTGTAAAATAATTTGACAGTAAGCATTATTATAATGCTTTCAGGATATAGTGAGTATTGGGGAATCTAGGTAGAAACACAAAATATTTTATCAGAGCAGTATAGTATATTGAGGCCTGACAGAGGTAAACACTGTCTGAACAGGCCATATAAAATCAGATTTTCCTCCAGCTCACACGGGGATTGATTTACTAAAACTGGGCAAAAACTGAGTGAAAAATCTGGTACAGCCGTGCATGGTAGCCAATCAGCTTCTTCAATGCAAGGGTAACTCTAATTTCGTGGGGAAAAAAAATAGCAAATAAAGAAAAAATAATATAGTGTATACAATTGAGACTCAAGTCATATTGTAATTAAATGTTAATAAAAATGTCCTTTCCTTTTCAATCTGCAGCTGTTGTATTCTTCTGAAAATGCAATGCAATATGGCTACCTGGAGGTGTTCTGTACACAGAATGTGTACTGACCACACCCCAGAAACATAATTTCCTGCTTGTGTGATTGGCTCCTCGATTTCCCAGAAGTCTGCACTAAGATATAAGTCAGATTTGCGGGATCCCGGGGAACAAAAATGTAATTTTTGGTGAGATACTCCCAATAGGAACACGTCTAAAGGGATGCAGGCCCAGCAAATTTGCTCATTAGTGCTCTGCAGCTACACAGCTGATTGATAGATATGAAACCACTCCCATTAGATCCACTCAGCACAGAGGAACAAACAGTGATTTCTTTAGAATAACAAAAGGTAGGAATCAGCAACAAAGGTTGGTATAATCCTTGCAAAAAAAAAAACCTGGAAACTGATTGGCTTCTATGCAGAGCTGCACCAGATTTTGCACTCTGCAGATTTTGTAAATCAACCCCATAGTGTAGGCAAACTCAAACTGCACAGACTACATGAAATCTGATTCTCTTCCAGCTCACACAGTGTATGCAAACTCAGACTGCATAATTTCCATGAAATCTGAGCCTTTCCCAGCTCATACAGTGTAGGCAAACTCAGACTGCACAGGTTAAATGAAATCTGATCCTTCTCCTGCTCACAGTGTGGGCAAACACAGACTGCATAGACTCTTTAAAATCTGATCCCCCTCTAGCTTGCACAATGTTAGCCACCTTTATGTAATCCACCGTTTTGCACATTTTTCATACTCTGGTCAGTCTGCAACCTCTCCATTCTCTATTATTAGGTTGTCTACAACAGATCCCTGGTTTTGGCAATGGTAACAGGGCGTGGAGAACTATCTAAACCAAAAAAAAAAAAAAAAAAAAACCGCTCTGATTAGAAAAGTGAATTTCTTGACAATGATGGTAGCCAATAAAAGTCTATTGATAGTGTTTTCACATATAAGAAGTCTGCTTTGATCACATTTCTTCCTGTAATGTGTTTACTGCACATTTGCTATATCCTCACTTAAATGTTTGCAATTCCTTTTTCTTTCTCCTTTCTGTGGTCCCTGAAATGTTTTCAGATTTACTGGTTGTCCAGGGTGACCTATACTCAAAGCTATTGATCTGTAATAATAATGGTAATTATAAAGCTGCTGCACTTACATGCCTAATAACAATCTAGGACTGTGCAATTTTTATTGTATGGTATTATTACCTTAAAATTGTGGTCACATATATGGGATTAGTTGGTTATTTTCTGTTGCATTGTGTTATGGGCCATACACACTATAAGATTTTCTGAAGCCTTTTTCCTTTAGACTTACCAAAACCAGATAATATGAGGTCAAGCCTAAACACTTTCAATTTGAATGCAATCTGGCAGGCCCTTGCACTACATAGAAAAGGTAAATCTGAAGGAAATCTAACCACAAAAGTTGGATAGTGTGTATCCAGCTTTAGGCTGGGTTCACACATATGCAAATTGGATGTGGGTTTCCCTGCATCCAATTCACATGAGAGGCGAGTGTGATTGGCTCTCAATGGAGCTGGTTCAAACAGGTCTGGGGCGGCCATGGTCCGCATTCAAAAAGGGTCCTGTGCGTCTTTGGGTGCAAATTCGTACCTGAACCGGTGAACAGAGACGCACTGAACCCTTGGCACAAACCCACGCCCGCATATGTGCGAACCCACCTCAGGCAAAATATAAAACTATCAGTGGCATATTACAAAGCTGCTGCCCTTACATGCCTAATAACAATCTAATAGGCCATCCTTTCTCAACCATTTTACCCAAGAGGAACCTTTGAAGTAATTTTCAGGTCTCGGGGAATCCCTGTAAAAATGAATTCATAGGGGTCAGTGTGAACAACGCCTCTGACATTGGTGGGCAGTAAGAATTACATTTTTACAGTGATGGTCAGAATGCCACATACAGCTAAATGTCCATTGGTGTCATATCACTGGTTCTGCCCAGTGACGTTGGACCTAGAACCATAAGATGGGAGACCAATCAGCCACAGCTTTTCCTTAACCTCCCTGGCGGTATGATTATGTCAGGAATTATGTACCAAAAGTGGTACCATTTTTTGCATGGAAATTTGGCTACAATTCTTAGTAATTACTGACTTAAACCTGACCAAAACAAGACTCTAGTAGACATCCCAGATGTGATAAATTTGAAACACAAACACATGAATTATAATCTAATCAATAATATAATTTTATTCAATAATGCAATGAAAAATAATGAAATTTGTCAAACAAAGAAATTCAATACACATCCTGAGTGTGAAACAGTTTGAAGCATGGAACTAGACAAAGTCCGACGTTGCAATCAGGACAATAGTACCTTGTTTCTTTTCTGACTTTTTTTCCATTGCCATCTCTCTTGGAACAGCAAACGACGCACATCCTGATAGGCACTAACTTTCTTGCGGTTGGTGGTACGAAGTCTACAAAATGACGGCCTGTCAAATGTTCTGGATTGCCAACATCAACAGCGCATTGTCCAGGTCTGTTAGCAGATACTGATGGCGTCGGGTGGTTGACAAAAATCTGCTCAGCCACCTTCCAGATAAAGTCAGAATGAACAAGAGGTATGTTAGTGTTTGCTTTATAAAGGATATAGGCCTTCCAAAGGCATTGTTCAAGGAGATGCCTGAAAATCTTTTTGTAATACTTCTTCTGTTG
This sequence comes from Pelophylax lessonae, assembly GCF_965119305.1. Taxonomy (NCBI): domain Eukaryota; kingdom Metazoa; phylum Chordata; class Amphibia; order Anura; family Ranidae; genus Pelophylax; species Pelophylax lessonae. Next base: position 549,519,607 of record NC_138771.1, on the reverse strand, counting down.
CTTCCGCATCGCCGGGTAAAATGTCATTGCCTGATCGGCTCGGTCGACACCTCCCATTGTGTGATTATAGTCGATCACGACTTGCGGCTTCAGCACATCTTTTCCATGTTTTTTGCGGACCATGGCAGCGGAGGTGCTGTGCACAGTGCTCATGAGACACACGTCCTTTTTGTCTCGCCATCGCATTGCCATCATTTTACCCTTTTGAAAGGCAACCATCTCTCCTTTTTTTAGTTTTTTCCTGCCAAACATTGATGGCATGTCACGCCGGTTTGGCCTAACGGTACCATACCCATCAGTTTTGTTTAGGAGCAAAACCTCATAAAGTTCCGGAGATGTGTAAAAATTGTCACGCAATATCCCTGGTTCAGCATTGGGTCCAGCAGTGAAAGGACAGATGATGTGGCCATCCCATAGCCGCTGTACCTGGGATTGAACTTGGTACCTTTACCGGTGTAAATGACAGCATTCCAGATATATCCGGTGGATGATTCACAGAGCATATAAAATTTGATGCCAAACCGCGCTCTTTTGGATACAATAAACTGTATCCAGCTCAGTTGTTCCTTGTAGGCCATCAGACTTTCGTCCACACTGACATCCCTTTCTGGCACGTAGGTCCGCTGGAAGTTGGTGACAATCATTTGGCACACCTCCCAGATTTTTTTGAGTTTGGGCGCAGGATGCGTGGCCTCATCAAACTCTTCATTGTTGGGGAAGTGTAAATTCTTCATGATGAGTGAAAAACGATATTCGGACATCACGGTGCCAAAAAATGGAGTGGCCAGTATCTTATTGGTGGTCCAATACCATTTCTGGAGGGGTTTCCCCACCACCCCCTGAAGGATGATGAGTCCAAGAATCTGCCAGATGTCCTCTTTAGTGACCGGTTCCCATTTTCTGGATCTGTAAAATCTGGCATGTAGCTTAGCGGATTGCTGCTCATGGTAGCGGTTGGTTTCTGTGACGATTTTTAAAATGACCTCCTCAGTAAGAAATAATTTCAGGTATGCCAGAGGGTTGTCACTCTCCACATCAACCTTCATCCCAGGAGATCCAGTGAATCGGAATCTCAGGGGCGCTGCCTGGTCCGCATCGCTGTTTAGAGGGCACCAAGTGCGCACATCGCTTAGGTCAGGTGCGGGATCATCGCGTTGTCACTTTCTGGATCAGTGTCGGTGTCAGAGTCAGATGACAAATCTCCCCACGACTCACTGTCGCTCTGTCCTGCGAGCACCTCCGTGTCGCTGCCGCTGTCGCAGTCGCTCAGCTGATCCAAAAGCGCATTTTTAGGACAGTGCTTTTTTGATGCCATTTTCAAAGGGTTTTATTTGTCACAAATGACAATGGCAAGGGGCACTGAAAGGGCACTGTGTCTGATACTAAGGGGATACAGTGTAATCCTCTCAGATTACACTGTATCACCTCCTTTTTATGTGTTTGTGTTTGTGCAACATTTGAATTTCCCTCCCAGTTCCGCTCCCATGCACCATTTCTGCTGCAGGGAACGGAACCAGGAAGTCATTTAGAGCGACGGACGGCGCGGCGGAGATCTCGGCAGCGATCACAGCAATGGGAGATCATCGCTGGATCGCCAGGAGAAGGTAAGGAACCCCGCTGCAGGCTCTGCACATCGCGTGACTCGGGGATACCGATCCTAGCATGAAAAAACCACCCGAGTCACGCTCGGGGTTACCGCTAAGGGGGTTAACAACCTCTGGAGGAACCAAAGGGATCCATGGAACCCTGGATGAAAATCACTTTAGTAGACTGTGATGATTTTATTGTAAGGTACTCTGATTACATTGGCGCCACATAAATGGAGTTAGTTGATTACTTGCTGTTGCATTTTGTTAGACATAAATTAAAAGTAGTAATAAAACTTGCACAACAGCATGCTTTTATTTTGTATGATAATTTGTTGACAGCTTCCTCCATGCATCCTCTACGGATGCTGCTAGGGCATCTGGCATGTTAATATAAGTCTCCTTCAGGAGCTGTCTGTCACGGAATTTGTGTACATTGTGTGAAATTATATGAAATGTTTATCTGTCTTGAAATGTGATCTGCTGAATAGAAAAGGAGGAAATGCTGGGTGTAATTACATGTAATTGACTATACAATCGAGCATTTCATCTGTTGTCACATCTTGTGTGGCAATGGACACATTATCTTACGAAAGCAGTGCCATTCCTCAGCACCTGACCACTCATTGTGCTGAGAAAATTAGCTGGACTGCAGGTGTTTTCTTTTATTCTGGGTAGACAAAACCAACATTCATTCTGGGGATTGTTCTCCATTGTCTGTGCCAAGAGAGTTTTACTGGTCAGTTTACGCCATCTATTATTTACTAATTATGTTGTCAAAGAAGGGCCAAAAGCTAAAGCTTAAAGTTTACATATATAAAATAAGAATAAGTAAGGGCCTTTTTACACAATCCTGGTCTGCTGTGGTATGTTAAATTTGTGTTCATTGACCTGCGTTGGTTCACAGGTTAATGTAAGTTGCCTTAAAACGACTATTGTAGTTTAATAGGCTGTCCAATGCACCACAAAGTGACCAAATCTCCTGCATGGTAAAAGAGAAATTGGGGTGCACCTGCGCTGCGGATTGTGTATTAAAACACAAATACTGAACTTATTAAAACTTTATTAAAAGGGGACCAGATGGTTATGCTGCCTCCAACTTACCACAAGGGTAAAGAATATTGGGGGTCGGGGTGTGTTGGTTTGGGGCGCTACCACCTTACACTACACAATAAATGGTGTCTGTGGTCCCAAGAAAAGTGCACTGCTCACTTAATAACGGAAGAGTGCAAACGTTATATTATAACATATAAGGTGCTGCGTGCTGTATATAATACTGAAATGTGCAATAAGTGCAAACAGATGGTACTTTCAACAGTGCGCTTTGCTGAGTGGATTGTACCGTCTATGTATCAATCCACTCAGCAAAGCGCACTGTTGAAAGTACCATCTGTTTGCACTTATTGCACATTTCAGTATTATATACAGCACGCAGCACCTTATATGTTATAATATAACGTTTGCACTCTTCCGTTATTAAGTGAGCACAGTGCACTTTTCTTGGGACCACAGACACCATTTATTGTGTAGTGCAAGGTGGTAGCGCCCCAAACCAACACACTACGACCCCCAAATCTCCTGCATGCACATTTTTGACAGCACACCACAACGTAACAAACATTAGTGCAAGTAAATTGTTGAGAAGGTGCGTTGGGTCCCATTAATACAGTAGTGGTATGAATGAAAGGTGAGGCTTTACAGGCTATTTTTTAATGAATATACTGTAGGTTGTTTTATTTGGAAATTGCAGATAATCTCTCTATAAAGCAGCGAATGCAACATTCGCCAAAAATTCACAACAGATGAATCAATTACCCCCCATTCACTCTTGTGTGACTTGTCATGTGATTTTGGACATTAAAGTTGCATAACAAGTCACACCCTGTGTTTTCCAATAATAAACATTCATATATATGCGATTTATAGTTGCAGCGACTTCAAAGTAGCTCATGCACTACTTTGGTCCGACTTTCTTGCAACTTGAGGGCCATAGACTTTAATGTTTACCCTTGAAACCCTTGTCGTACCTGAATGTTTTACATGCAACAGTGGGTTTGACTTTGCAGAGGGACAACAAGTCACTTCCAAGTCGCACCCATCTAAAGTTATGTCAAAGTTACACTCAAAAGTCACGCAAGTGTGAATGGAACCTTACAGTAATTCAAAATACACTATATTTAGTGCGTATGACTCCGCTTACCTGCCTTCTCATGCCTTTCAAATTGGGACGAGCAGCTGGGTTAATGCAGTCGCTGCATCTCTATACACTTACATTGGCTGCCTACATGCAGCACCTAGCAAGCTTAGGCCGCATAAACACACACCCATTGATGGACTGCAGGCCTCAGCGCCCATATGAATGAGGCCAAGCTTTGTATTTAAAGCGGAGTTGGAACGTTGGACGGAAGCAAGCTTTTAGCCGTGGATCATCTGTTTGTTGTGTTCATGCTGTTTTTATCTTCACACTGTTAGTACAATCTTAAACAATAAATTATTTGCTGGTTCGGATGTACTGTACCATTGTAGTCTTTTTATCCTGAGGTGTCATTGTTCCTGGTGGGAAGAGAGATGTTCTTTTGGATATCCATATTGCTTCTCACAGATCAGGATTTACATCCATTTGACCCTCGCTGGTATTGACCTCTCTATTGGAGGTTCAACACCATCTGGTAAGCAGATTCCCCTATATCCATGTGGTGTTTGGTGATTCGGTTTCCATCTGATTCACTGGTATGTGAAGGAATCTTTCTGCTCATCTTTTATTATGGACTCTTTATTTGGACTATGATTATCATTCATTCACATTGGCACTGCCCTCTTTTTTATATGTGATTCGTGGTGTGTAATCTTACCTTGCTGTGCTGGCTGCCTTTGTGTTTTTACGATTTTTTGTGATCCTTTTTTGTTCTAAGATAATTTTTTTGTTTTTAATCCCAACTTTGTAATTAGTCTGTTCCATTCATTTGCAAATCAAAGGGAATATTTCCTTCAGAGTTTTTGGTTTATTTCTATCTATTTTAACAATAATATTTAAATTTGTGTTCATTTTTGCTCATTATTATTATTATTTTTTTAGGACAAAACTAAAAAAAAACAAACAACTTTATTTTTTTTTTTACAATTCTTTTTATTTCAATATGTGCATAAAAATGAACATTCCAAACGTCCTTTCAACAAAGGGACAAAACAATATAAAATAAAAAAACTATACAATATCCAAATAATTATCTGTTTACTTAGTATTCATAATCTCTTTATGCGAAGGTATATCCATTTAGCTTAATTGATCGCCGTTGTCCTGGTGTGCCCCAACTCCTTGCTCCATCGCAATCATAGATTTTTTTCCTCATCATATTATGTGCATCCCTCTATATCCTCTTGGTTATCTCCTTATATTCAACCATTGGTTAATGTTGATTGACACCAATTATCCCAAATTTTATTATATTTCATGGAGGACAACTTTATTTAATTTATAAATAACCTAGCAGTTCTTTGTACCAGAAACATACAGTGCTTTGTGAAAGTATTCGGCCCCCTTGAACTTTTTGACCTTTTGCCACATTTCAGGCTTCAAACATAAAGATATAAAACTGTAATTTTTGGTGAAGAATCAACAACAAGTGGGACACAATCATGAAGTGGAACGAAATTTATTGGATATTTCAAACTTTTTTAACAAATAAAAAACTGAAAAATTGGGCGTGCAAAATTATTGAGCCCCCTTAAGTTAATACTTTGTAGCTCCACCTTTTGCTGCGATTACAGCTGTAAGTCGCTTGGGGTATGTCTCTATCAGTTTTGCACATCGAGAGATTGACATTTTTGCCCATTCCTCCTTGCAAAACAGCTCGAGCTCAGTGAGGTTGGATGGAGAGTGTTTGTGAACAGCAGTTTTCAGTTCTTTCCACGGATTCTCGATTGGATTCAGGTGTGGACTTTGACTTGGCCATTCTAACACCTGGATATGTTTATTTGTGAACCATTCCATTGTAGATTTTGCTTTATGTTTTGGATCATTGTCTTGTTGGAAGACAAATCTCCGTCCCAGTCTCGGGTCTTTTGCAGACTCCATCAGGTTTTCTTCCAGAATGGTCCTGTATTTGGCTCCATCCATCTTCCCATCAATTTTAACCATCTTCCCTGTCCCTGCTGAAGAAAAGCAGGCCCAAACCAGGATTATGCCACCACCATGTTTGACAGTGGGGATGGTGTGTTCAGGGTGATGAGCTGTGTTGCTTTTACGCCAAACATAACGTTTTGCATTGTTGCCAAAAAGTTCGATTTTGGTTTCATCTGACCAGAGCCACCTTCTTCCACATGTTTGGTGTGTCTCCCAGGTGGCTTGTGGCAAAGTTTAAACGACACTTTTTATGGATATCTTTAAGAAATGGCTTTCTTCTTGCCACTCTTCCATAAAGGCCAGATTTGTGCAGTATACGACTGATTGTTGTCCTATGGACAGAGTCTCCCACCTCAGCTGTAGATTTCTGCAGTTCATCCAGAGTGATCATGGGCCTCTTGGCTGCATCTCTGATCAGTCTTCTCCTTGTATGAGCTGAAAGTTTAGAGGGCTGGCCAGGTCTTCGTAGATTTGCAGTGGTCTGATACTCCTTCCATTTCAATATTATCGCTTGCACAGTGCTCCTTGGGATGTTTAAAGCTTGGGAAATCTTTTTGTATCCAAATCCGGCTTTAAACTTCTCCACAACAGTATCTCGGACCTGCCTGGTGTGTTCCTTGTTCTTCATGATGCTCTCTGCGCTTTAAACGGACCTCTGAGACTATCACAGTGCAGGTGCATTTATACAGAGACTTGATTACACACAGGTGGATTCTATTTATCATCATTAGTCATTTAGGTCAACATTGGATCATTCAGAGATCCTCACTGAACTTCTGGAGAGAGTTTTCTGCACTGAAAGTAAAGGGGCTGAATAATTTTGCACGCCCAATTTTTCAGTTTTTTTATTTGTTAACAAAGTTTGAAATATCCAATAAATTTCGTTCCACTTCACGATTGTGTCCCACTTGTTGTTGATTCTTCACAAAAAATTACAGTTTTATATCTTTATGTTTGAAGCCTGAAATGTGGCAAAAGGTCGCAAAGTTCAAGGGGGCCGAATACTTTCGCAAGGCACTAAATTGGGCAAATAATTTTTTTTTTTTTTATGTACAGTTACACTGATTTTTTAAAGCTAGCACTGATTAAAGTAGAATTTTTTTTTCATAGTTTAGTTACCCTGTTGTCTATGGTTTACATAGAAAATATAATTTATTGGAGGACATTATTCTGCTTTGCATTATTATTACTTGATTTTACGCCACCAGTGGGAGTAGGATGCTAGGTTCATCTAATAAATAAAAGATTTGCTCAAGGGTGGTCCTCACTGGTTGGTCAAACCTCTCACACTGTGAAACAAACTCATTCATTAATATAGCAAAGCAAAAAAAAATGTAACTTCCTAGCAGCATCAAAATACCATCAACAGGACGGGCATGGAAACAACTGAAAACTTGACTATTCATCTTAAATAAATTGATGTAGACCAGTCAGACTGCCTCCTAAAAAACTTTACAACCAATACTGCCATCAGCTGATGCGGCCATATCCAACCTGTAAACCTAGTGGACATATGAACTGACGACCAAGTGACCACCATACAAACCTGAGAAACTGATGCTTGATGGTCCAGACTCTGAATGGGGATAGACAGGTTGGACTGCAGTTTCAAGTAAAGCTTAGTACACACAGGCCAAATGTCTGACTACCTCGGCCGGTTCAATAAAAACCGTCTGACATTTGGCCCATGTGTTTGGCAGCCAGTTCTGCAGAAGCCGGCTTCTGTTGGATGTGCATACTGAAAAACCATCAGCTGACTGGCTCTCAATCAGTGCTCTCAGCCAATTCCTGAGAGTGCTGACCAAAGTGTTCTGGCGGGGAGGGGGGCCCTCCCCCTGTCATAACACAACAACTCAGTGGGGGAGATTGCTTTACTAACATTGTATTGCTAGTACAGCAGCTCTGCCCAGAGCTGTCAGTTTTTTTTTTGTTCAATCAGCTGGGTTAAACGAAAAAAACCTCATGGTGGATACCAGGCTTAAGGTTTGCAATAGAAGGTCATCCAGGTACAATCAGTATTGTATGCCATAGGTAGGCTGAGGGGCAAAGTAGCTAACTGCTGGTGCTCCTCCCCTACCATGAATCAAAACAACCACTGGTGCCCCCAGTAAGTAGGCACATTCTATACTGTAGCTTTGATATTAGGGATGCCAGACAATCTCACAGTTGCAAGGATGCAATCACAAAAATTTTGACAAAGATGCCTTAAACTCAAAGTCAGGTTATACTCCTCCCTTAAGCACTGTGAAGCAGTTGGAGTAGAATATTTCCACAGCCAGAACTGGGATCACCAGCCCCTGGACCAGGAATCCCTCACAGGTCAGACATAAATCCAATATGAGGATGGATGTTTCCCATCCCATTCCCACACATGGGGCAGAACTTCATGTGGAATAGAGTTTCACTGCTGGCCTGGTAGGTTTAGACTGCCAGTAGTGCTTTCCCACTGGGAAGGTTGAGGATTTAGAGGGTTTCCTCCTCTTCTCTTTAATGCAATGGGGGGATTCCAAGACTGCACTCACCGACTGGGAAGTCCCCAAGAGCACATAGGAAGGAGGCTGTTTACTTAACCTCAGCTGAAAAAAAAGTGCCTTCTACCCATGTCACAAAACCCTACAAAATAGACACCAAGTAGTCCAGGGATGAGGATCTCCCTGGAATACCCAGAAGCGTAGTGGAGAACCAGAGGATGAAAGTGATGCTCTTAGTGGCTGTGTACAGGCATTGCAAAATAGATCCCTCGCATCTCCATTCCAAAAATGGGGCAGAGAAAAGAGTCCCTTTCCTGCAGACCCCCCCCCCCATTGCAGACTGACTCCCCCCTCTCTGGCATGCCAACGCCAACACCACTACTCCCTGAGCCTGTGTGTCAGCACCTGTGTGTGGCAATATCTCTGCTTGCTAAGTCACTTGGAATGCTGGACAGTTCGCTGGACAGTTCCCTGGACAATTCCTTGTATGATCCTGCCGTGAATCTTATTTGCTTTGAACCTTGAACTCTTTGCTCCCCCCCATGAACTTCCTGATTTAAGCCATGTCTCTGCACTCCCTGGTTGCCAGAATATTTTGCCTTCTCCAGCCAATATCACGCGTTTGTCTCTCTTGCTGCCGTCCATATCATTGCTACCCTTCGTTACTGACCTTTGGCTTGTTCCTCGACTACGCTTTTGCTTGATCCCTACCTGCTATATCTGCTACTGGACCCTGGCTTGCTCACCTCCTGGTGGGGCGATCCTGAGGACCGCAACCTGGTGCTAACATGTTTCTGAACAGGTAAAGGATAAGCTTGCTAGAGTTGAGACTCCTAATTATCTTGATGCCTTTATCCAATAATGTATCCGAATTGATCAGAGACTTACAGAAAGGAGGAAGCAGAGGCTGGGAATGTTTGGAAGTAAGGGTGGCATGCGTTGCTCTGCTACTCCATTTGTTCAGCAGGATTTCAAAGTTTCTCCGGATTCTAACACTCCTGAGCCAATGCAGGTAGATGCTATTAAGAGATCCATTTCCCTTTAGGAGAAAGAAAGAAGACGTTCTGAGAAGTAATGTCCTCACTAGTCATTATCTCAATTTGTCCTCCCTTTTAAACATATCTCTGAGAGCATTGAATTTCCTTGCTCTGCTATGCTGGACTCTGGTGCAGGGGGGAAGTTTACGGACATAGAATTTGCAAACAACAATAATATTTAAACAAGAAATAAATCTGCCCCTATCGATGTGGAGACAGTGGATGGTTCAACCTTAACTTCAGGACCTATTACCTATGAAACAGTCCCTCTGGTCCTCCAATTTGAGGCTGCTCATCATGAGACCATCAATTTTCAGCTAATTATGTCACCTAAATTTCCTGTCATTCTGGGCATTCCTTGGTTTTCCATCCATAATCCCTCCATCAATTGATAAGCACAGGTTATAAATTTTACATTCCCCCATTGCGAGGAATACCGTAGAGAGCCTTGTCAAGCAAGTTCTCCACCATTCAAAGAGTCACAGGTGGATGTCGTTACCATACAGTCATGACAGCCTGCCTCCACAATATCATTAGTTTTGGGATGTCTGTGAGAAGAATGCCGACCTGTTACCTCCTCATCGCCCATATGATTGCCCCATTGAGCTGCTCCCAGGGGCAGAAAAACCTTTCAGCCACCTTTTATTCTGTCAGAACCTGAATGTAAGGTGCTCAGGGAATGGCTTGATAAAAAATTTAGAGAAAGGGTTTATTAGACACTCAACATCCCCTGCAGGAGCAGCCCTGTTCTTTGTTGAAAAGAAAGACTCCACCTTCAATACATGCATTCAAAACAGGCACATGAATAAAATCACCATTAAAACCGCTATCCTATCCCTTTGATCCTTTGACTTTTGAAATGTTGGAAAGACATTGTTCTGCCCAAATTTTTACAAAACTTGACTTACGGGGGGGGGGGGGGGGGCAGGGGGTTGGGGGGTGCAGGCAAATAACCTTGTTCGTATTCATCAAGGAGATGAATGGAAAGTGGAAAACCAGAACAGAACAGAGCAGAAAAATAGAACCAGATACAGACATTTTGAGTCCTTGGTTATGCCTTTTGGTCTTTGTAATGCCCCTGTAACTTTTCAACACTTCATCAACAATGTTTTTGGAGATCTGTTGGACCAGTTTGTAATTGCTTATCTGGATGACATTCTCATTTTTTGAGATAACCTGGAGGAGTATTGCAAGCATGTTTAAGGTAGAATCGACTTTACATCAAACTGGGGAAAAGTGAGTGTGAACAAATTCAGATCCAGTTTCTGGGCTATATTATTTCTCCAGATGTAGTAAGCATGGATCCTGAGAAGATTAAAGCAATGGTAGATTGGCCTGTCATTGGAAACCTTAAGGAAATTCAACAATTTGTCAGGTTGCAAACTTCTACAGGAAGTTCATAAGAAACTTCTCTAAGGTGATAGCTCCGATCACACAGCTAGCAAAGAAAGGGGTGCCCTTTGTGTGGTCACCTGATGCACAGGCTGCTTTTGCTAAGTTAAAAACTCTTTTCACTTCTGCACCAGTATTGGTACATCCCGATCCTGAACTACCTTTGTAGTGGAAGTGGATGCTTCTGACTCTGCTATGGGAGCTATCCTTTTTCAACGAAGAGGTGAAAAGTTGCAGCTTCATCCTTGTGCTTACTTCTCTTGTTTAATGTCTTCAGCCGAGAGGAATTGCAACATACGGAATAAAGAGTTACTGGCAATTAAGAAGGCCTTTCCTGAATGGAGGCACCTGCTGGAAGGTATTAAGCATCCTGTGACCGTTCTCACTGATCACAAAAATCTAGAATTCATTTGTTCTGTCAAAAGATTGTCTTCTAGACAAGCATGTTGGTCGCTGTTCCTTTCTAGGTTTATTTTATTATCTCGTATTGACCTGGGTCAAGACATGGTAAGGCTTATGCCTTATCATGGATGTTGTTGGGTCCTTTCCAGGAAAACAACTCTAAACGCACAATCCTGCCTCAAAAGAACTTCCTAGGGGCCACAAGTTCTAAGGGATTCTTGAGTCTCCTCAAAGAAAGGCACGAGAATGACCCGCTCCTCAATAATCCTCCTATGGACATCAACCTTGAGCACAAAAACGCCTTTTGGACTCAAGCACATCGCCTCCACGTACCTGAATCTGCTCAGGTTGAAGCCAAATGTTGATTCCCTACTCTAAACTTGCTGGACATTTTGGATTTTCTAAAACAGAGGAACTTTTATCACATTCCTTTTGGAGGCCTGGGTACAAGAAAGATGTCAAAAGTTATGTAGCCTCGTGCCTGACCTGTGCATGCAATAAGACAGCTGAGCTTCTCCTTTGGGGTTGCTCCAACCACTCCCTATTCCATAAAGACCATGAGGGTCAATTTTTATGGTCTTTGTTGATTTACCCTCTCAAAAGGAATGACCAGTGTCTTGGTAGTCGTTGACTGCCTCCCTAAGATGGCTGTAACGCTCATGCGTTTTTTGTTAATGAATGGATTTGCAGTTGCAGAATTGTTACACTCAGTAGTCGTGTAGAGATTCTGTTGAACAACATATCCAACTCTCAGGACTTCATCACCGTGCACAGCCTGTTATGCAATATACATACACTCAATATGATGTTCCTGGAGTGATAGAATATATGATAGTATAGAGGTGAGAGACAGGCGATAGTATGGTGAGCACTCAGTAATAGTATTCAGGAGAGTGGTAGGTGATGGTAGTATGCAGATAGGTTCTAGCAATCATGTATAGTACAGATGGTAGGGGACAGCAGAATGTATACAAGATAGAGTAACCTAGTGCAATGATAGATGATGGTAGTCCCAAGAGCTAACAATCTATGCAGATGATAGGAATAGATTAGATAGTAATAGTCTTTGTAATATGCAGTAGATGATAGTGAAAGTATAGGTTAGGAAGGAATCCCCTGTGGGGTACTTATCACTAGATAGTTAGTAGTAGCAAGGTCCAGTAGTAAGGAGTGATCCGGTAGCGAGATACGGGATCGGCAGCGAGGTTCCGGTTCAGTTCAGGCAAAGGGTATAGCTAGAAGCTCCGGCAGCACAAGACAAGGTAAGGTGAACATGCGGTTTGATCGAGCAATGAGTGAGAGCAAACCAGCGATTGAAATAGCCGCTCATATCGGCGCTCGGCGATGATGTCATTGCCCTTAAAGGTGTATGCGTTCCATTTGGATAGCAAGATGGGACGCAATGTTAGGAGAGAAATGGAAATAAGGGTACCATAGGTACCAGAACATTACAGTACCCCCCCCCCTTAAGGCCGGCTCCGGAAGGCCTCTAGAACTGTTTTTTCCGGGTATTTTGAGTGGAAATGGCGAATCAGTCTAGGGGCATGTATATCGGATATATCCAGCCAGGTGTCGTCTTGGGGCCCATAGTTCTTCCATCGTACTAGATATTGGAGTCTTCTTCTATGGATACGAGAATCCAGAATCTCCTTTATCTCAAATTCTTCTCCGCCTTCAACTTGTACAGGAGGTGGAGGTGAGATGGTAGGCCTTATTCCTTGATTAGGAACATGGGGCTTTAGTAGCGACACATGGAAGATGGGATGTATCTTGAGGTCTGTTGGTAATGTGAGTTGTACTGCAGCTTTTCCAATAAGCTTCTCTATTGGGAAAGGTCCCAGGAATAACGGTCCAAGTTTTTTACTAGGGATCTTTAATCTCAGATTTTTTGTAGAAAGCCAGACAAGATCCCCAATGGCATATTGGGGAGAGGGTCTCCTACGAAGGTCGTAGTACCTCTTTTGTTGGCTATGAGCATGTGAGATGGTGGTGTTGAGCAAACCCAGGGAATCCTTTATTTGGGTAAGATAATCAGAAGCCACTGGATTACTTGATAGCAAGATACGTGGTGGAAGAAGTGTGGGATGAAACCCATAGTTTAAGTAGAATGGACTTTGTTTAGTAGTGCTGTGGGTCGCGTTGTTATAGGCGAATTCCGCCAGCGGGAGGAGGTCCACCCAATCGTCCTGTAGATATGAAGTATAGCAACGTAGATATTGCTCAATGCACTGGTTAACTCTCTCTGTCTCTCCGTTGGTCTGAGGGTGGTAAGGAGAGGTAAGTTTTCTCTCTATTCGTAGTATCTGACATAGAGCTTGCCAAAACTTCGAGATGAACTGTGAACCACGGTCAGACAGAAGTGTTTTTGGAATACCATGTAACTTAAAGACATGTTTCACAAGTAATTCCGCTGTTTGTTTGGATGAAGGTAGTCTTCGGATAGGAGTGAAATGTGCCATCTTGGTCAGATGGTCCGCTGACACTAAAATGGTGTTGAATCCTTTGGAAGGTGGTAGTTCCACTATAAAGTCTAAGGATACCACTTCCCACGGAACCTGGGGTATTGGTAAACTACAAAGTAGACCCGATGGTTTTGTAGTGTCAATTTTGGACCTTGCACAGATGTCACAAGATGAAACGAACTTTTGTACGGTCGTCTTCATGTCAGGCCACCAAAACTGCCTAGTAAGTAGATTGAATGTTTTAGTCATACCCATATGTCCTGCCATAGGTACATCATGCGACAATTCCAAGATCTTGGTTCGCATAGTAGGGGGTATGTATAATTTGTCGTTGTAGTAGAGGAAGCCTTCTGCATCAGCATTTAGTTGTGGTGGAGGTGAATCCAGTCCTATGCTGTGCAAAATCTCTTCCTTCAGGGAACGGACAACACCGATAATACGTTCATAGGGTATTATAGGAACTGAGGGAACCTCGGCGTAGCCATCCTCGGTTAATCGTGAAAGCGCATCCGCTTTTTTATTTTTGTCTGCAGGCGTGTAGGTCACTAGAAAATTAAATCTCAAAAAGAATAACGACCATCGTACCTGCCGGTGGGAAAGAGTTCTATTAGTCTGAAGGTATTGAAGGTTTTTGTGATCAGTATATATAAGGATTGGCAATCGAGTACCCTCAAGTAGATATCGCCAATTCTCTAATGCCAGTTTTATGGCTAGTAACTCTTTTTCACCCACTGGGTAATTCACCTCGGGGCTGCTTAATGACTTTGAGAAGAAAGCAACTGGGTGAAGTGGTGAAGTGTTTGTTGGTCGTTGTGAGAGAACTGCTCCTACTGCCATATTTGACGCATCTACCTCCAAGATGTATTGAAGGGATGGGTCTGGATGGCGTAGTATGGGAGCAGAAGTAAAGCTTGATTTCAACAAGCAGAAAGCTCCATTTGCTTCTTCTGACCATTTGAATGTTTTTTTTTGTACTTGTGAGTTGTGTGAGAGGTCTCACAATGGCAGAGAAGTTCTTAATGAACTTTCTATAGTAGTTAGAGAATCCGAGGAATCTTTGTAATGCTTTGCGAGTTGTTGGCACAGGCCAATCTAGAATACAGGATATTTTGCTCCTGTCCATTTTGATTCCATTTTTGGATATAATGTATCCTAGGAATAGTACCTCCTCTTTATGAAATAAACATTTTTTTGATTTAACATATAAGTTATGTGCAAGTAGTCTTGACAACACGAGTCTTACATGTTTTATGTGCTCAGGTAAGGAATGAGAATAAATAAGTATATCGTCCAAATATACTACAACACAAACGTCAAGCAAGTCTCTGAATATATCATTTATAAATCGTTGGAAAGCTGCGGGAGCATTACACAACCCAAATGGCATCACGAGGTACTCGAACAGTCCGTATCTGGTTCTGAATGCTGTCTTCCATTCATCCCCGTCACGGATTCGAATTAAATTGTATGCCCCTTTTTAGGTCCAATTTCGAAAAGTATGAAGCTCCGCGCACCTGTTCTATAAGTTCAGGAATAAGCGGTAAAGGATAACGATCCTTTATTGTAATGGTATTTAATTGTCTGAAATCAATAATAGGTCTGAGACTTGAATCCTTATTGCGGACAAAGAAGAGTCCTGCAGCAGTGGAGGAAGTAGAAGGTCTGATGAATCCTTTCGCCAAATTTTCATCCAAGTATTCCTTGAGATGAGAGAGTTCATCCTGTGAAAGAGGATAAACGTGACCGAAAGGTAATTTGCTATTAGGGAGTAGATCGATACAACAATCATAGTCCCTATGGGGAGGCAATATTTGAGCGTTTTTCTCAAGGAAGACCTCCGCCAAATCGTCATAACATGGTGGTATAATCTCATCCGACACCACAGACAGGATCCTTCCATATGATGAGAGGTTACACGTGGTTTCACAGTAGTGAGAAGAGAAGGTTAAAGTTCTTGTTTTCCAATCGATGATAGGTTGATGTATGTGTAACCAGGGGAGTCCCAAAATAATGGGAAAATGTGGTGAGGTCAGTACATCAAAAGTGGTGGTCTCCACATGGGATTTGTCAGCAGTGACGAGGAGTGCCTGTGTCTGATTGGTGATGGGACCAGAGGATAATGGAATACCGTTAATGAAACTAACAGAGACAGGTTTAAGTTTTGAAATAATAGGTATTTTATTTAAGGTAACAAAACAAGTATCAATGTAGTTTCCACAAGATCCTGTGTCAATCATAGCCTTGGTGGTGATCCTAGTTTGGTCCCACTGTAATGTCAAATGAATAAAAAGATAAGGATTAGAAAAGGAAGTTGTTAGTCCCCCTAGCAAGACATTTGAACACTCACCCTCTTTTTTGCGGACAAGGGGACAGCCGCTTATCAAATGATCCGGGGATGCGCAGTACATGCAGAGATGTTCGGATTTCCTCCTGGCACGTTCGGAAAAGGACAGAGGTGGGCGTATCATTCCTACTTCCATAGGAGTAGGGTCAGCAGGCGACATCTGAGAAGGTCTGGACAATGGTAATCCCATCTTCTCAGCCTTTCTTTCTCGTAGTCGTCTGTCAATATTGACACTGGTCTGTATCAGGCCATCCAAGGTGTCAGGTAAATTCGCTCGGGCGAGCTCGTCTTTAACGGCTTCTGATAGGCCGAGTCTGAACTGCTTTCGCAAGGATGTGTCATTCCACCCTGAATCAAGGGACCATCTTTTGAAATCTGCCACGAAGTCCTCAACAGGTCTCCTTCCTTGTTTTAAAGCCCTCAATTGGGTATCAGCAGTACTCTGCTTATTGGGGTCTTCATATAAACTAGCGAGTTGCGCTAGGAATAAAGGATAGGAGTTAAGGAGTGGGTCATCTTTCTCAAAGAGAGAGTCTGCCCAGGCCCGGGGGTCACCCGTCAAATAGGAAATAGCGGTACAGACTTTGATTTGGTCGGTGGGATAGGTATGAGGTTTCAACAAGAAAAGCAATCGACATGTGTTTTTAAATTCACGAAATTTACTCCGATCACCAGTAAACACTAGAGGAGGGTTTACCTTAGGTTCACGGGGCTGGGCAGCAGAGAGCTGCGCAAGACAGCCAACCTGCTGTCTTAAAGCCTGATTTTCGTTTTTTACCTCTGTAAGAGCAAGTATCAATGCATCTACTTGTTGTTTTAGTTGCATTACTTGAGTGGACATATCTGCTGAATCCATATATTTTTTTTTTTTAAGGCTCGATCAATCTGTAACGCTCATGCGTTTTTTGTTAATGAATGGATTTGCAGCTGCAGAATTGTTACACTCAGTAGTCGTGTAGAGATTCTGTTGAACAACATATCCAACTCTCAGGACTTCATCACCGTGCACAGCCTGTTATGCAATATACATACACTCAATATGATGTTCCTGGAGTGATAGAATATATGATAGTATAGAGGTGAGAGACAGGCGATAGTATGGTGAGCACTCAGTAATAGTATTCAGGAGAGTGGTAGGTGATGGTAGTATGCAGATAGGTTCTAGCAATCATGTATAGTACAGATGGTAGGGGACAGCAGAATGTATACAAGATAGAGTAACCTAGTGCAATGATAGATGATGGTAGTCCCAAGAGCTATGCAGATGATAGGAATAGATTAGATAGTAATAGTCTTTGTAATATGCAGTAGATGATAGTGAAAGTATAGGTTAGGAAGGAATCCCCTGTGGGGTACTTATCACTAGATAGTGTAACGTTCATGCATTTTTGTTAATGGATGGATTTACAGCTGCAGAATTATTACACTCCGTATCCTTGTAGAGATCTGTTGAACAACATATCCAACTCTCAGGACTTCATCATAGTGCACAGCCTGTATACAATTTACATATACTCAATCAGATGTATAGATGGAGGGATAGAATATATGAGAAGTATAGATGAGAGACAGGCAATTGTATAGTGGGCACTTAGGAGAGTTGCAGGTGGTAATAATAGGCAGATAGGATCTGATGTCAAGTATAATGCAGATGGTAAGAGGACACAGATGGAGTATACTTCAGACAGAGTAACCTAGTGCAAGGATAGTGTAGGTAGTCCCAAGAGCTAACAGTCTTATGCAGATGATAGGAGATAGATAGATAGATATAGATAGTCCTGGTAGTTGCAGTAGATGACAGTAGGAGTGCAGTTAGTAAGGAATCCCCTGTGGGGTACTTATCACATAGATAGGTTAGTAAGGATAGAGTCCAATGGTGAGAGGTGATCCCGTAGCGAGGTACGGATCAGCAGCGAGGTTCCGGCTTCAGTTCAGCAAAGAAAAATGCCAGCAGCTCTGACTTCACAGGAGAAGGTGCGGTGAACATGTGGTTTGAACGAGCAATGAGTGAGAGAAAACCGGCGATTGAAATAGCCGCTCATAGCGGCGCTCGGCAATGATGTCATCCGGTCTTAAAGGTATATGCGTCTCTTGTGTAACAAGATGAGACGCAATTAGAAAAGGAGAAATATATGGAACAAGGGTACCAGTGGTACCAGAACATTACAGTACCCCCCCCTTAAGGCCGGCTCCGGAAGGCCTCTAGAACTGTTTTTTCTGGATATTTCGAGTGGAAATTGCGAATCAGTCTAGGGGCATGTATATCTGAGGTATCCAGCCAGGTGTCATCTTGGGGCCCATAGTTCTTCCATCGTACAAGATACTGGAGTCTTCTTCTATGAAAACGGGAATCCAAAATTTCTTTTATCTCAAATTCTTCTCCACCTTCCACTTGTACGGGTGGTGGAGGTGAGATAGTAGGCCTTATTCCTTGGTTAGGAACATGGGGCTTCAGTAGGGACACATGGAAGATGGGGTGTATCTTAAGGTCTGTCGGTAATGTGAGTTGTACAGCCGCTTTTCCAATAAGCTTCTGTATTGGGAATGGTCCCAGAAATAGAGGCCCAAGTTTCTTACTAGGGATCTTTAGTCTTAGATTTTTTGTAGAAAGCCAAACAAGATCCCCAATGGCATATTGGGGAGAGGGTTTCCTACGGAGGTCGTAGTACCTCTTTTGTTGGCTATGAGCATGTGATATGGTATTGTTGAGTAGTCCCAGAGAATCCTTTATCTGGGCAAGATAATCAGATGCCACTGGATTACTTGATGGCAAGATACGTGGTGGAAGGAGTGTGGGATGAAACCCATAATTTAAGTAGAATGGACTTTGTTTAGTAGTGCTATGAGTCGCGTTGTTATAGGCGAATTCTGCCAGCGGGAGAAGATCCGCCCAATCGTCCTGTAGGTACGAAGTATAGCAACGCAGGTACTGCTCAATGCACTGGTTAACTCTCTCTGTCTGTCCGTTGGTCTGAGGGTGGTAGGGAGAAGTAAGTTTACGCTCTATTCGTAGTATCTGACATAGAGCTAGCCAAAACTTTGAGATGAATTGTGAACCACGGTCAGACAGCAGTGTTTTTGGAATACCATGTAACTTAAAGACATGTTTCACGAGTAATTCCGCTGTTTGTTTAGATGAAGGTAGTTTTCGGATAGGAGTGAAATGTGCCAACTTGGTCAGATGGTCCACTGACACCAAGATGGTGTTGAATCCTTTGGAAGGTGGTAGTTCCACTATGAAGTCTAAGGATACCACTTCCCACGGGACCTGGGGTATCGGTAAACTACAAAGTAACCCCGATGGTTTCGTATTGTCAATTTTAGACCTTGCACATATATCACAAGATGAAACGAACTTTTTTACGGTTGTCTTCATGTCTGGCCACCAAAACTGCCTCGTAAGTAGATTGAAAGTTTTAGTCATACCCATATGTCCTGCCAGAGGTACATCATGCGACAATTGCAAAATCTTGGTTCGCATAGTAGGGGGTATGTATAATTTATCATTGTAGTAGAGGAAGCCTTCTGCGTCAGTAGTTAGTTGTGGTGGAGGTGAATCCAGTCCTATGCTGTGCAAAATTTCCTCCTTCAGGGAACGAATGACACCGATAATACGCTCAAGTGGTATTATAGGAACTGAGGGAACCTCGGTGCAATCCCTTTCGGCTAGTCGTGAAAGCGCATCCGCTTTTTTATTTTTTTTCTGCAGGCGTGTAAGTCACTAAGAAATTAAACCTCAGAAAGAATAACGACCACCGTACCTGCCGGTGGGAAAGAGTTCTATTAGTCTGAAGGTATTGAAGGTTTTTGTGATCGGTATATATCAAGATTGGCAATTGAGTACCCTCAAGTAGATGTCTCCAATTTTCTAACGCCAGTTTTATGGCTAGTCAGGCCCGGACTGGGACAAAAAATAGGCCCGGGCACTTTAGACTGAGCAGCCTTTTTTTTTTTTTTTTTTTTTTTTTTTTTTTATTATTTAAACCAAATAACAAATAATAACAGCTACCAGTTTCTCAATGTTTTTCAGCTCTATTTAGCCTGCTACAGTCACTGCTCTCTGATTGCTAGAGGTTACTGCACATTTTTAGCACTAACCCAATAGTGGCTGGGGAGGGGGGAGGTGTAATCAGTGGCAGTACTGGGTGGGGGGTGAATTGAGTGGCAGTGCTGGGGGGAAGGAATGAGTGGCAGTTCTGAGGGAGGGGGAGGGGTATGAATTAAGTGGCAGTGCTGGGGAGGGGGTGTGAATTGAGTGGCAGTGTTGGGGAGGGGGTGTGTGAATTGAGTGGCAGTGCTGGGGGGGATGTAATCAGTGGCAGTGCTGGGGGGATGGAGTCAGTGGCAGTGCTGGGGGGATGGAGTCAGTGGCAGTGCTGGGGGGATGGAGTCAGTGGCAGTGCTGGGGGGATGGAGTCAGTGGCAGTGCTGGGGAGATGGAGTCAGTGGCACTGCTGGGGAGATGGAGTCAGTGGCACTGCTGGGGGGGGGATGTAACGAATGTCGGGGGGGATTGGATGTGATCAGTGTGGAGGGAGGATGGAATAAATGGCAGTGTGGGGGGATAGGATGAGTGACAGTACGAGAGGAGGGTGAGATGACTGGTAGTGCTGGTGGGTTGTTGGGATGAGTGGCAGTGCTGAGGGGGATTAGATCAGTGGCAGTACTGGGGGGATGGAATTAGTGGCAGTGTTGGGGAGGGGTGGAATTAATGGCAGTGCTGGGGGGGATTGGATGGGATCAGTGGCAGTGTGGAGGGATGGTGGGATCAGTGGCAGTGCAGGAGAGGATAGGATGAGTGACAATATGTGGAAGGTGGAATCAGTGGTTGTGCGGGGGGAACAGATGAGTGGCAGTGCTTGGGGGAATTGAATGGGATCAGTGGCAGTGCTTGGGGAGTGGGATGAGTGGCAGCGTGGAGGGAGGGAATGGGATGAGTGGCAGCGTGGAGGGAGGGGATGGGAGGAGTGGCAGCGTGGAGGGAGGGGATGGGAGGAGTGGCAGCGTGGAGGGAGGGGATGGGAGGAGTGGCAGCATGGAGGGAGGGAATGGGAAGAGTGGCAGCTTGGAAGGAGGGGATGGGAAGAGTGGCAGCATGGAGGGAGGGGATGGGAAGAGTGGCAGCATGGAGGGAGGGGATGGGAAGAGTGGCAGCATGGAGGGAGGGAATGGGAAGAGTGGCAGCATGGAGGGAGGGGATGGGAAGAGTGGAAGCATGAAGGGAGGGGATGGGAAGAGTGGCAGCATGGAGGGAGGGGATGGGAAAAGTGGCAGCATGGAGGGAGGGAGGGGATGCGAAGAGTGGAAGCATGGAGAGAGGGGATGGGAAGAGTGTCAGCATGGAGGGAGGGAGGGGGATGGGAAGAGTGGAAGCATGGAGGGAGGGGGATGGGAAGAGTGGAAGCATGGAGGGAGGGGGATGGGAAGAGTGGCAGCATGGAGGGAGGGAATGGGAAGAGTGGCAGCATGTAGGGAGGGGATGAGAAGAGTGGCAGCATGGAGGTAGGGGATGGGAAGAGTGGCAGCATGGAGGGAGGGAATGGGAAGAGTGGCAGCATGTAGGGAGGGGATGAGAAGAGTGGCAGCATGAAGGGAGGGGATCGGAAAAGTGGCAATGTAGAGGGGGGATATAGGACAATTGGCAGCATGGAGCGAGGGGATGGGAGGAGTGGCAGCATGGAGCAAGGGATGGGAGGAGTGGCAGCGTGGAGGGAGGGGAGGGGAGGCAGTGTGGAGGGAGGAAAAGGGAGTAGTGTCAGTGTAGACGGAGGGGAGGAGTGGCAGCGTGGAGGGAGGCAGCATGGAGGGAGGGAGGGAGGGAGGAAGGAAAGGGGAGGCATGGAGGGAGGGGAGGAGTGGCAGTATGGAGGGGATGGGATGAGTGGCAGTGCTGGTGGTGGGTGGCATCAGTGGCCATGCTGGGTGGAGGGATGGGATCAGTGACAGTGTTGGGGGGGATCAGTGACAGTGCTGGGGGGGATCAGTGACAGTGCTGGGGGGGATCAGTGACAGGGCTGGGGGGAATCGGATCAGTGACAGGGCTGGGGGGAATCGGATCAGTGACAGGGCTGGGGGGAATCGGATCAGTGACAGGGCTGGGGGGAATCGGATCAGTGACAGGGCTAGGAGGGGATCGGATCAGTGACAGGGCTGGGGGGGGTTCGGATCAGTGACAGGGCTGGGAGGGAGGGATCGGATCAGTGACAGGGCTGGGAGGGGATCGGATCAGTGACAGGGCTGGGGGGATCGGATCAGTGACAGGGCTAGGAGGGGATCGCATCAGTGACAGGGCTGGGGGGGATCGGATCAGTGACAGGGCTGGGGGGGATCGGATCAGTGACAGGTGAGGGAGGGATCGGATCAGTGACAGGGCTAGGAGGGGATCGGATCAGTGACAGGTCTGGGGGGGGATCGGATCAGTGACAGGGCTGGGGATCGGATCAGATCAGTGACAGGGCTGGGGATCGGATCAGTGACAGGGCTGGGGATCGGATCAGTGACAGGGCTGGGGGGATCGGATCAGTGACAGGGCTGGGAGAGGGATCGGATCAGTGACAGGGCTGGGAGGGAGGGATCGGATCAGTGACAGGGCTGGGGATCGGATCAGATCAGTGACAGGGCTGGGAGAGGGATCGGATCAGTGACAGGGCTGGGGATCGGATCAGTGACAGGGCTGGGGATCGGATCAGTGACAGGGCTGGGGGGATCGGATCAGTGACAGGGCTGGGGGGATCGGATCAGTGACAGGGCTGGGAGAGGGATCGGATCAGTGACAGGGCTGGGAGAGGGATCGGATCAGTGACCGGGCTGGGAGAGGGATCGGATCAGTGACAGGGCTGGGGATCGGATCAGTGACAGGGCTGGGGATCGGATCAGTGACAGGGCTGGGGATCGGATCAGTGACAGGGCTGGGGATTGGATCAGTGACAGGGCTGGGAGGGAGGGATCGGATCAGTGACAGGGCTGGGGATCGGATCAGTGACAGGGCTGGGAGGGAGGGATCGGATCAGTGACAGGGCTGGGGATCGGATCAGATCAGTGACAGGGCTGGGGTGGTCAGTGGCAGTGCTGTGGGGTGGGGGTTAGTAGCAGTGCTGAGGGGGGGGGGTCACTTCACTTACCTTGCAGGGCAGGCCTTGGGTGGTGCGGCGCTGGTGCTGCAGTCAGTGTTCCTTCCCGCTTCCCGAGCCGACATCAAGCAGAACTCAGAAGGGGTCCCCTCTAGCTCCACCCCCTTCAGTCATGAGTCACCTGACCCCTCGTATCCAATTGCATGGTCCGCCCCTCCTGAGCTGCCTAAAGAAGGCTGGAAGGCTGCGGACTCTGCGGAGCCGGCCGCAGTGAGCGGCGCTGGGCTCAGCATCAGCCCGGCTGCTCAGTGGGGACATACATACCCGGCCGCGGCCGGCCAGAAGAATATGCGGCCGCGGCCCTCTCCGCGGAATCGGCCGCGGAGAGGCCAGCGGCAAGCGAGCAGCTGCCTCGGTCGGGACTCGGAGGGTGTCGGGACATGCGCAGTTCGGCGGCGGCCCACCGGGCATATGCCCGCTCTGCCCTAAGGCCAGTCCGGCCCTGTGGCTAGTAACTCCTTTTCACCTACTGGGTAGTTCACCTCGGGGCTGCTTAACGACTTCGAGAAGAAAGCAACTGGGTGAAGCGGTGAGGTGTTTGTTGGTCGTTGTGAGAGAACTGCTCCTACTGCCATATTTGACGCATCTACCTCCAAGATGTATTGAAGGGATGGGTCTGGATGGCATAGTATGGGGGCAGTAGTGAAGCTTGATTTCAGCAGACAGAATGCTCCATTTGCTTCTTTTGACCAATTGAATGGTTTTTTCGTGCTTGTGAGTTGTGTGAGAGGTTTCACAATCGCAGAGAAATTTTTTATGAATTTCCTATAGTAGTTAGAGAATCCTAGGAACCTTTGTAATGCTTTGCGAGTTGTTGGCACAGGCCAATCCAGAATGCAGGATATTTTGCTCATGTCCATTTTGATTCCGTCTTTAGATATAATATATCCTAGAAATAGTACTTCCTCTTTATGAAATAAACATTTTTTTGATTTAACATATAGGTTATGTGCAAGTAGTCTTGACAACACAAGTCTCACATGTTTTATGTGCTCAGGTAAGGAATGAGAATAGATGAGTATATCGTCCAAATATACTACAACACAAACGTCAAGCAAATCTCTGAATATCTCATTTATAAAACGTTGGAAGGCTGCGGGAGCATTACATAGCCCGAAAGGCATCACAAGGTACTCAAACAGTCCGTATCTGGTTCTGAATGCCGTCTTCCATTCATCCCCCTTACGGATTCAAATTAAATTATATGCTCCCTTTAAGTCCAACTTTGTAAAGAAAGAAGCTCCACGCACCTGTTCGATAAGTTCAGGAATAAGAGGCAAAGGATAACGATCCTTTATAGTAATGGCATTTTATTGTCTGAAATCAATGATAGGCCTAAGACTCGAATCCTTATTGCGGCCAAAAAAGAGTCCAGCAGCAGTGGAGGAAGTAGAAGGTCGGATGAATCCTTTTGCCAAGTTCACATCCAGGTACTCCTTTAGATGAGAGAGTTCATCCTGTGAAAGAGGATAAACATGACCAAAAGGCAGCTTGCTATTAGGGAGTAGGTCGATACAACAATCATAGTCCCTATGGGGAGGTAGCATTTGAGCGTTTTTTTCAAGGAAAACCTCAGATAAATCCTGATAACACTTGGGTATAATGTTATCCGGCACTACAGACAGGATCCTATCATATGTGGGGAGATTACATGTCGTTTCACAATAGGGAGAAGAGAAGGCTAGCGTTCTCGTTTTCCAATCGATGATTGGTTGATGTATGTGTAACCAGGGAAGTCCCAAAATGATTGGGAAATGTGGTGAAGTTAATACATCAAAGGTGGAGGTCTCCACATGAGACCCGTCAGCAGTTACAAGGAGTGCCTGTGTTTGACTGGTGATAGGACCAGAGGATAAAGGGGTACCGTTAATAAAACTAACGGAAACAGGTTTGGGTTTTGAAACAATAGGTATTTTATTAAGGGAGACGAAACAAATGTCAATGTAGTTTCCACAAGATCCTGTGTCGATCATAGCCTTGGTGGTGATCCTAGTTTGGTCCCACTGCAATGTTAAATGAACAAAAAGATAAGGATTAGAAAAGGAAGTTGTAAGTCCCCCTAGTAAGACATTTGAACACTCACCCTCTTTTCTGCGGACAAGGGGACAGCCGCTTATCAAATGATCCGGGGATGCGCAGTACATGCAGAGATGTTCGGTTTTCCTCCTGGCACGTTCAGAAAAGGACAGAGGTGGGCGTATCATTCCTACTTCCATAGGAGTAGGGTCAGCAGGAAACATCCGAGAAGGACTGGGAAATGGTGAGCCCATCTTCTCAGCCTTTCTTTCTCGTAGTCGTCTGTCAATATTGATACTGGTCTGTATCAGTCCCTCTAGAGTGCCAGGTAAATCCGCTCGGGCGAGCTCGTCTTTTACGGCCTCAGATAGGCCGAGTCTGAACTGCGTTCGTAAAGATGTGTCGTTCCACCCTGAATCAGGGGACCATCTTTTAAAATTTGCCACGAAATCTTCAACAGGTCTCCTCCCTTGTTTTAAGGCCCTTAATTGGGTATCAGCAGTACTCTGCTTATTGGGGTCTTCATACAAAGTAGCAAGTTGTGCTAGGAACAAAGGGTAGGAATTGAGGAGTGGGTCATCCTTCTCAAAGAGAGCGTCTGCCCAGGCCCGGGGTTCACCCGTCAAATAGGAGATAGTGGTGCAAACCTTAATTTGGTCAGTGGTGTAGGTTAGAGGTTTTAATAGAAAAAGCAATCGGCATGCGTTTTTAAATTCACAGAATTTGCTCCGATCACCCGAAAACACTAAAGGAGGGTTTATCTTAGGTTCACGGGGCTGAGCAGTAGGAAGCTGTGCAAGACGGCCAACCTGCTGTCTCAAGGCCTGATTTTCGTTTTGTACCTCTGTAAGCGCAAGGATCAATGCATCTACTTGCTGTTTTAATTATAATACATGAGTGGGTAATTCTGCTGAATCCATATTTTTTTTTAAGGCTCGTTCAATCTGTAACGTTCGTGCGTTTTTGTTAATGGATGGATTTACAGCTGCAGAATTATTACACTCAGTATCCTTGTAGAGATCTGTTGAACAACATATCCAACTCTCAGGACTTCATCATAGTGCACAGCCTGTATACAATTTACATATACTCAATCAGATGTATAGATGGAGGGATAGAATATATGAGAAGTATAGATGAGAGACAGGCAATTGTATAGTGGGCACTTAGGAGAGTTGCAGGTGGTAATAATAGGCAGATAGGTTCTGATGTCAAGTATAATGCAGATGGTAAGAGGACACAGATGGAGTATACTTCAGACAGAGTAACCTAGTGCAAGGATAGTGTAGGTAGTCCCAAGAGCTAACAGTCTTATGCAGATGATAGGAGATAGATAGATATAGATAGTCCTGGTAGTTGCAGTAGATGACAGTAGGAGTGCAGTTAGTAAGGAATCCCCTGTGGGGTACTTATCACATACATAGGTTAGTAAGGATAGAGTCCAATGGTGAGAGGTGATCCCGTAGCGAGGTACGGATCAGCAGCGAGGTTCCGGCTTCAGTTCAGCAAAGGGAAATGCCAGCAGCTCTGACTTCACAGGAGAAGGTGCGGTGAACATGTGGTTTGAACGAGCAATGAGTGAGAGAAAACCGGCGATTGAAATAGCCGCTCATAGCGGCGCTCGGCAATGATGTCATCTTAAAGGTATATGCGTCTCTTGTGTAACAAGATGAGACGCAATTAGAAAAGGAGAAATATATGGAACAAGGGTACCAGTGGTACCAGAACATTACAGATAGTTAGTAGTAGCAAGGTCCAGTAGTAAGGAGTGATCCGGTAGCGAGATACGGGATCGGCAGCAAGGTTCCGGTTCAGTTCAGGCAAAGGGTATAGCTAGAAGCTCCGGCAGCACAAGACAAGGTAAGGTGAACATGCGGTTTGATCGAGCAATGAGTGAGAGCAAACCGGCGATTGAAATAGCCGCTCATAGCGGCGCTCGACGATGATGTCATTGCCCTTAAAGGTGTATGCGTTCCATTTGGATAGCAAGATGGAACGCAATGTTAGGAGAGAAATGGAAATAAGGGTACCATAGGTACCAGAACATTACAATGGCTCACTTCATACCTGTTAAGGGGTCACCCTCTTCTGAACAAACTGCAGAGTTGATGGTTCGACAAGTCTTTAGACTACATGGAATTCCTGAAGACGTTGTGTCAGACAGAGGAGTACAGTTTACTTCAAAAATTTAAAAAAAGCTTTTGTGCAGCTTTAGGAGTAGCAATTAATCTGTCTTCTGCTTTTCATCTTCAGTCTAATGGTAAGACTGAGAGGACCAATAAAATTTTAGAGCAGTACCTTCAATGTTTTGTTAGTTATCCTCAGGATGACTGGGTGGACTATTTTCCTACGTCAGAATTTTCTTATACCAATTCCAGACATGGCTCCATCTCTCAAAGCCCCTTTTTCTTAAACAATGGGTATCATCCAGTTTTTATTCCTGATCTGCCAATCTCAACTCCAATTCCTGTTGTTACCAATAGATTAACTATGTTGCAGGAGATTTGTGAGAAATTGAATGAGACTTTGAGGGAGGCTCAGGAATGTCACAAGAAGGCTGCTGATAGACACCGCAGATCACTTTCTACCTTTAATGTGGGTGACAAAGTTTGGCTATCAACCAAAAATTTGAAGGTCCACGTTCCATCTGCAAAGTTGGGACAAAAGTTTGTGGGATCTTTCCATATTTCTGCTCAGATCAACCCAGTCACCTCCTGTTTAAAACTTCCTGACAGTATTAGAATTCACCCTGTTTTTCACATATCGCTGATCAAACCATTTAATGAAAATCCTTTTTCTGGAAGAATTCCTTCACCTGTTGAGGTACAGGGTGAAGAAGGATTTGTGGTGGAGAGAATTCTTGATTCCAGGATCTTTAGGAAAGCATTACAATATCTCTGGTTCAATGGGAAAGATATGGACCAGAAGAAAATTCTTGGGAGCCTGAGAATAATGTTCATGTCCCTAGATTGACAAGAGAATTTCACCAGAGGTGTCCTCTTAAGCCTAAAGCCCCGTACACACGTACCGATGGTCGGCATACAAATGTTCCTCTTTTCTCCCCGGGATGTCGGTGTCTGCTGAAAAGTGCAAAGACAGCACAAGGACAGCACAAGAATTTTGTCCGCCGACTGCAGAAGTGATGTCATGTAATGGTTAACTTTCCCTGTGTTTTCTATTTTCTGAGCATGCCCAGTCTTGCAAATCTGCGGTCTGTCGGCCGAATTCTGTACTGACAGGCGAACAATCGTCCGTTCTGGTGTCGGCATACAAAAATTTTCATGTTTGCAAGAAAGACTTTTGTCCGCGGATTGTGCGCAGACATCTGTCTGAGGCACCATACTAACACGCGTACAATCGGCAGATCCTTCGTCCACCGACGTTTGTATGCCGACGATCGGTACGTGTGTACGGGCCTTTAGACATCCAGCGGACGTCCTTGGAGGACTTGAACCTTTGACTTCTGCTGTGTCTGGCAATGTCTCTGTTTGCTGAACCATCTGGAATGCTTCCTGATTTAAGCCATGTCTTTGGACTTTCTGGTTGCCAGAATATTGTGCCTTCACCAGCCAATATCTCACTTTTGTCTCTCCTGCTGCCGTCAGTATCTTCACTACCATTCATTACTCCCAAACTGCAAATATTCCTTACTGACTTTTGGCTTGTTCCTCGACTAGGCATCTGCTTGATCCCTACCTGCTATGTCTGCTACTGGACCCTGGCTTGCTCACCTCCTGGTGGGGTGATCCTGAGGACTGCGACTTGGTGCTAACATACAACAAAATCCATCTCCACCATCAGGAGCTCTAGTGAACACCGGTTAGTACTTAGATTCCGCACCTCAGATGAGCCTGCGTCATTTGCCAGGGTGACCTGCCTGTGTTCCTATCCTGTTGGTTTCTGTGTGAGCTTCCACTGCTATAGCAACTGGTCTTCAAGCCTGACCCCTGATTGTGACACGGTGGCAGTATGTGGCTGACCAGCAAGGGCGTACTGAAGGCCTCTTCCAGGGAAGTACACTGGTCTAGCAGCTGGCACCTGAAATTCCTCTTGATGAGGGGTGCACTCCTTTTGCAAAGCTTAGGAAAGTTTTCCACAAAGAAAAAATTATTTTCAGGAGGAAATCTCTAAGTTCTGTTTCTTCATACTAGGTTTATAATTGATTATGTTTTACATCCTGAGGAGGGAGGTTAGCCACCAGCAGAGCTTACTCCTGGGCTGTCCTTTGTTTCTTTAGCTGAACTGAGTGTTAGACTCCTGTAGGAGGCCCAAAAGTAATGATCTGAGGGCCCCTAGATGGGTCACATAACAGAGGTTACAAACTTAGACAAATGCAGGATAGCAAAAAGTATGTAAATGTATTAATAGAAAAAAAGTGGAAAACTGTGAAATGGAAATGTGAAATTTAAAAAGAGGTTTTTAAAATTATTTCAAAATATCCATTTCACAATTTTTCTACTTTTAAAAATATTAAAGAATAATAATAATATTCATAATAATAATTTATAATAAAATATGTTAATAATCATAATAATGTATTAATAAATGTGTAGCACTGCCCCCTAGAGGACTGCTGAGTATTACACTTTAAGGATTCCCCTGGGTTACCCATAGCAACTGGTTGCAGAAACTTATCACTTTAAGTTCTTGGCTTAGTCAATGATCAATCCAGGGGTCGTTGTTTTTGTGGTTTTATTTAAATTGGGATGGGAGAAGGGATGAGTGGGATACTCCAACTGTTAACTATTCACAATGCTGGGGACTTCTGACTTGAGAATGCGGCAAGGCCGCTGCTTCATCTTGCCACTTGAATGAAGATTAGGTAAGTGTTTCTATCACATTTCTCTTCAGGGTACTCCCCTAGTACCCCCTTTTTCACTGGGCTAGCTGACACCCGCCCACTGACTCTACACTACGGCGTGATCCCCTTCCTGGGCCGACCCTTGGACAAATTCCTCTGTTCTCTCGGACACAGTTTTTCCAGATTCTGCTGTGCCCCAACTCCTGTAGTCAGCTTCTCCTGGACCTCTGGGTTCAGTCTCACGCCCCTGGTACACCAGGCCGACTGCCTGTGACCACCATCAACCGCTGCAGAAGAGGAGGCAGCCACCACCCTCCTTCTGGAACTCTGCTTCCCACCAAAGACCTCTACCTCTTGTGCCCGTGTCTTTTTATACCCTGTCCCATAATGAACCACTATTTGTGCCAACCCCAGGCTCCCTGATAAATAGAGTGCACATATGTTTTACCTGCTGCTCTTTTGGTAAGCAGAGAGAGCCAAAAACTACACTCTCTTACCTAACACCTGACTAGGAGGGTGCTACAAATGTACATGTTTTTGCTATACTTCATTTGTCCAAATGTGTAACCTCTGTTATGTGACCTCTGTTATGTGACCTATCTAAAGGTCCTGTTGGTTTTTTTAGGGGATTATAGGGACGTGGTGGTTATGGGGACAACATCCCAATGAATGAGTCAATTAGCATTTAAAAAGAGTGCAGGGTACTCCTTTTTTTAAATATAGTTAAAGGATAAATCCAGTCAAAACCTAACTAACCCTAAACCTACTCTGTGCCACATTCTAAGACTATTCTATATAACCCTGTAAAGCAAAAATCATTGTACTTTCCTTTTCTACATCCGATCCGGTCCAGTCCCATGCTGAGCTGTTAGCGGTGGCTTCAGCGTGGAGGTGGATGCATGAGAGGCACTGGACAATGGAAGAACCATAATAAGTCTATGGGTGACATCACTTCCCATCCATTTCACAGCCATTGTCAGTCCTCTCCTGCACAGAGCTTCCATCGATGGAGACTGTACCGGATCGGTTGTAGAAAAGGTAAGTACAATGATTTTTGCTTTACAGGGTTGGATAGAATAGTCTTAGAATGTGGCAAAGAGCAGGTTTAGCGTTAGTTAGGTTTTGACTGGACTTATCCTTTAATTTTTGTAATGATCTGCGAGAGTTGTGTCCAATGAATGAAAGAGAAAAAAAGCTTTGCTTGTCTTGAAAAAAACAATATGTATGACTTTATTACCTTAAAGTAATTGTAAAGTCTCGTTTTTTTTTCTCTAAAAATAACAAACATGTTGTATTTCCCTCCTCTGTGCAGTGGTTTTGCACAGGGCAGCCCAGATCCTCCTATTCTCGGGTCCCTCGCCGCCGCTCTTGGCCCCTCAATCCTATTGACTGCTCCCCACAGCAAGCAGCTTGCTATGGGGGCATCCGAGCTGAGCCGCAGCTCCATGTATCTATTCCGACATAGAGTCGGGGTTCAGCCCTGCCCCCTCTCTACTCATTGGCTAACTGACTTTGATTTGCAGCAACAGGAGCCAATGGTGCCGCTGCTGTGTCTCAGCCAATCAGGAGGGAGAGTCCCGGACAACCAAGGACTAAAACCTTCTACCTTTACAACCATTTTAAGCAATAAAAGGTAATTACCACATAAGCAGGCTTATGGAAGAAATGAAAAAAATGGCTCTGGTTCATAAAGGGTATACAAGTCTCAGCACTAAAGTGTTTAAAGTACTATCACACTGACATCATCACTCGAGTCTGTCTTCCTGAATCCTGACAGAACCCTGCCGGTAGACCTGCAGGCTGTGATATAGACACCTGAAGAACCCTGCCTCTTGTGCCCAGAAGACAGAAGATTTAGGACCACAACATCATGTGACCACAAACTTAGGTGAGAAATGTATGTATTTATTTATGCCAGCAAATAGGTAGAGGGGGTGGGGGAAGGGTTTGTGTGTCTGTGGGGGGAGGGGGGGCCCACTGAAGAGGATCTTTAAAGTGGGGGCCCACTGAAGAGTATCTTTAAAGTGGTTGTAAAGGAAATTAACAATTACAGCCAGCTCCTTTGTTCTAATAATCTTTTCTACCCTGTGTAAATGGCTTTTTAAAGCCATGCCTGTAAATACCTTATTTCAGAACGTTTATGGCTGGTCACGTGACATACGGCCACTCTATTCCTCTGATCTACAGGCTACAGAAGGAGGGACCGAGATCCCCCTCTGACATCAGCTGGGGAGGTCACCTGACCGCTGTGCTGGCCGCTCAGCCCCTCCTGCTGTAGCCCTTAGATGAGGAAGGAGAGTGGCTGGAGGTCACGTGACCGGCCAGAATAAGATCAAAGATAAGTTGCTTACAGGCATTGTTTTAAATAAACATTTACACAGTGTAGGAGAGATTAATAGAACAGAGGAGCTGGCTGTAATTGTTCTTTACTTTTACTGCCTGCTACTAATAGCGGCAGGAGGGGGGGTGAGGGTGAGAGGCACACACAGGAGCAGACAGGCAGGGAGGGAGGGGGAGAGAGAGAGAGGAGAGCAGTGGGATGATGGAGGCACGTAAACTGACCATGGTAATCAGGGATCGGCAGCCATGATTATTGCGATCAGCACACAGAGGGGGGACACAAGAACAAGCAGGCTCAACCAGGGTTTTTACAGCCTCCATGCTCCAATCTACTTCACAAATGTCCCCTCTGTTGTCTTTGGACACTTGCACACTGCATGCTGCACTATGCTCACTCAAGGTCAAGGATAATCAGGTCCGCTCCACAGACTTCTCTGTTCTGGAATGGGTCCACTTTGCTCCTCATAAATAGCTTCTTAATACTTGAAGCTTAAGCTTAAAAAAAAAAAAAACCATCGTGCATCTTGAGATATTTCCTTTATTCCTGACTAAAACCATTTCTGCTGACTCTAGCAGCCCTGCAATATCATTGATAAGCTGTGTCTAGACGGAGTGATGTCAGCTTTTATTATTCCTTGCATTGTCAACTTGGGCAGGAAAGACCATTTACTAATAAGCTCTGAAAATGCATTAGAGTAAAAGCATGCATCAATCCTCAGCGCCCTTCATTACGTGTGTGCATGGTTTGCCTCAGAGTTCAAGGATATCTTGTAATAATAAAAAACAGATTTTTTGTCAATCAAGTAATAGGAAATAGGACAACTACACAAACCCAAAATCATAATGTTTCCAAAAGCTGTTGCATTCCTGTGTTAAATTTGTGAGATGCGGCGATGAGATCACAATAATTATACCTTTGTAACAAAGTAATGCAGAATAAGCATAAACCTCCAATACTGCTTCATAGGGAAGTACAAGCCTTGCAGAATTCCAGATGTACTCATTCAATCAGGTTATACTTGCTAAAATCGAATTTTTGTTTGAGCTTTGATTTTTTAAATATGGTCTTCTTTAACATATTTGATATACACTACTACAAAGAAAAAATTTGCAGATAAACCCAACAATAGCTGTGTTGATTTTTTTCTCTGACGTTGTTACCTTAGCATATGGAGGGGAGTGATCATTTCCTAAAAGGTTTATGACTGGAGAGAGTAATTCCACATTCAAACGTATTTAGAGATTATAATTAGAAGAGCTAGGAATTTTGCTGCTCCTAAGCTCCAACAGCTTCCCTCTGCTGTGGGCATGCTGGGTGCCGGGCACTGTAGGCCGTTCCTGCTGTGTACAATATACAAAGACAATGGGTTGCAAACATCTAGAGCTTATGTCTCATTTATTAATTTTTATGCAGGCAAACATATTTAGGACTTCCAGCTAAGAAAATTATTGGTGTTCCGCTTATCATACATATTACAACCTGAGTGCACAATCTTTATACAATCTCCTTTAATGTTTACCAAAACGGAGTATTTTCCCAAGCTATTCATTTAATTTGTATCAAGCAGGTCTTAGCACAACTTACTGTAACTATTGGTGGATCTATAGGAGATTGTATTGGGGGGATTGTAACATGTGTGTCAATTTGTTTGTCAGCCATTTTGCTGACCATCTTCTGGTCAGTTTTAAATTGATTATCCATTTGTGGTAGTGCCCTATGTTGGACAGATGGCAGAATTTTCTTTCTGTTGCTTAGTGGCTGGATCCAGTGTCCTTATTCTGCATTTGTCAGCCTATGCCCCAATCTACACCCAGCACTCTGGGACCCTGGCTGACTCTATTATTTTTCACCATAATCATCTAAATAGAAGGCTTCCAAAATCACACACATTGAAACACTACAACTACAGCCTCACCTAAACATATGGTAGTAAGGAGGTCACAAATTGCTGAACCATGTGAAAAAAGCTGCAAAGAAGCCATTAAAGTGGCTATTAAGCCACAGAGTGTCATTTCTACAATCCCCTCTATTACATTAATGGATGTGCCCAGTGTAGCACTTGCTGTGTGATGACTTCTTGGGCCTCCTCTGATTACCTGCAGACAGTCACAATAGGGACAGTTATCTCATCCATCCTTACTCCCAATGGCTTGTTACTCAATTAACAGTCAAGGGGCTTTGGTTTTTGGTGCTTATTGTGGAACCTGGATGGGAGAAGGGAATAGTGGGATATTCCGACTTGAACTATTTACAGTTGATAAGGACAACTCTTACTTGGCCTCACCAGGTTACTTGTGGAAGCAGTGACACTGCTTTACCCATCCTGCCACTTGTATGGAAGGGGTTAGGTCTTCTTGCTCTCTCTCCAGCAACAGACTTGATGCACTACATTATCTTCAGGACACTCTCTAGCATCCCCTTTACTGACACCCATCCACTGACTCTTCTAGCTGAAGGGGTGGTCCACTCAGGACAGGCCCCATGACACAGATCTGTGCTCACTGTGCCCTTGGCATTTATACAGTATCCCAGCATGCACAAGACACTTTCTTCTGCCAATCACTGGGCTGTACTAAATGCCTGTGCACTCATTTGTCAGGTTTTCTCCCACTGTCCAATAAGCCTCCCTATTGGACCAGTGGGAAACACTTCAGACAAACTAAGCTGCACCTGAGCACCATTAGCAGACCTCACTAGCAGATCCTGCTCTCGGGTAGGCAGAGAATGATATAGATCTGCCTGGCAATCTTTCTGGTAAGCAGAAAAGATCCAAAGCTATACTCTCTCTCTCGCACCTACCTAGGAGGGTGCTATACCAGTGTATGTGGTTTTGTAAAAATAAGCCGTTCTATACTGTATTTCCGAGCACCACTATGCACTCATGTGAATGGCCACCTCTCTCCAGTCTGACAGATAAGTGGGAAGGGCCGAGAAACCCTGACTGACGTCAGCTGGGAGGAGAGGAGAGAAGGAGAGAGGTGGCCGGTCACGTGAGCGCCGAGCATCACTCGAAAATACAGTATAGAATGGCTTATTTTTACAAAACCACATACACTGGTCACATCAGTTAGTGTAATAGAGGGGATTGTAGAAATGACACCCAGAAATGATAGTAGCAGTTGGAGCTGACAGGCAGGGAGGGGAGGGGGAGGAGGACCGAGAAGGGCTGCGGATGTTGGCGACACGTAAACTGACCACGGTGTCAGGGTTTAGCAGCCATAATAAACTTTGGTCAGTTTAGGGGAGGGCAGAACCAGGCAGGATCAGCCAGGTATTTCGGTTGATACAAAGGGCCAAATTACAAGCACTGTGCTGTATAACATACTTTAAAGGAACAGGATCCATTTTTTCTTTTTTTTTTAGGGTTACAAACACTTTAAGCAGCTTGTTAAATTTGACTTCCCTTTCTTTTAGAAAACTCTGAATAAGGAAAATTGAGTGGATATTCTCACTTCCTTGATATCATTAGTAGTTAAAGCTCCGTTAAACCTTCAGTTTTAAGCCTCATTCACACATGCGTTCTGGCCTGTACAGCATGAATTGGCTGTTTATTTATGCATCTGGAGCCACCAGGAGCTGCATGCAGACATCCTATGTAACTCTGTGGGGGTGCAGCGGCTGTATGGACACAGGCGCTCGTCCTGATTTGACAGGTGTCCACGGGCAGGTGTGAGGCCCCAAACATACCCTGTCTGTATTCAGAGGTGCCCATCCACCCATGGATGCCTGTCAAATTAGGACAAGCAGCTGTGTCCATACATAAACTGCCTATGCACAAGCTCCTTGTGGATCCAGCTGCAACAGCAAACAGTTGATGCACGCTGAATGAGCCACAGCACCCATTTGAATGAGGCTCTAATAAGCTATATACATTTCAAGCACACCAAAACAAAAGGTGAGCAATGTTGTACAGTGGAACCTTTGCTCTCTGTGGGGAAGCAGTGGTCTCATTTCATAGGTCTGCCCCCACTCCCCTCTACAGGGTCAAACCTATAATTCTGCAGTCTGCAAAGCTCATGCTCGCTGTTGATTGGAGATCTCAGCAGGGGGCATTTCAGACCTCTGCAGAGATCTCTGCAAGGATCCCACTCTAATGCATGCTGGTATAGGATAGGCTTTTCTAATCATGCTGTGGCTGATTTTATAAAGGAAGTGAACTATAAGACTTAGATCAACTTTTTGTTTTGATGCACCTGCAAATGTATTTAGCTCATTTAAGCTTAAAGTTCAATTGGCCTTTAAGAGGTAAGTTCACCTTTTCACAAAAAAGGAAAAGGTAAAGATACTCCAAATATCCTGGGCACCCCTCTGGACCTCACTGCACATAGTGGCCTTGGTGCTCCGTGCTGCCAATGAGAGTCACATGTTGGGCTTCTTCTTCTGGTAAGGTGTCCCAAAAGAAAGAAGCACTTTTCAATGGTCACATGGTCACACTCACCAATGATCATTTTGGATTGCAAGCAGGAAGATGGGTACTTACTTCAGGAGCTGTCTATTGCTGTGTATGTGTTTGGAACACTACACAAGCACAGTGGCTGGGATATTTCGACCTTTTTCAGTTTTTGTGTAAAGGTGAATTTGCCCTTTAGGGCTCATTCAGGTGCACTGAGCTGCAACGATCAGCATTGATCAACACAAGGGAACCTAGAAAACACGTATTTTTTATGTGCCTTGTTCACACCATACATGTGCATAATCAAAATGCAACATGTCTGAATTACTGGAGCATAATGCCTGCCAACCCGCTGATGTGAAGAGACCACAACTGGTTGATTACACTTAAAGTTGCTTTTTAACACACCTTTTAGCCACTCCCACAGTGCTCTGTCAATTATCTGCTGTCGCAGCATGCGCGGCCAGCCTAAAAGACTCGCAAGATGGCTTATTTTCACACTGCTGGTTGAGAGTCTCATTATTTTTGTTTTCATTATAATACAACACTGAGGCTCTGCAAAAAGCATAGCTCTTATATGCAATCATACAAAGTAAACACATGCTCATACTTCAATCGGGGAGGATTGGCGAAGGACTTCCAACGTCGAATCTCAGTGCATGCTTTCAATCAGAGCTCGTAAATTAGCATATGTAAAAGGGACCAGACCATCCTCTGTCTTTCATCACTTTCAATTATGAGAATACAGAGAAATGGTAAAATGATGCACTGCTGTTCCAGCTTACCTCCCTGCACCTAAGAAGTATGGCCTCCTTTTTATTACTTACGTGTGTTAACCATTTGTTGGGTGAGACCTAGCAGCTTTGCAGGCTTGGCATCCTTCTTGTTGAGTGTGCTGGATTCTGCACACAGCTGTTTGCTTCTATAGTCACAGAAGCAGCAATCGGAGTTGAAGGGATTCACTTGTCTGGATATGACAGGGCTTCAGTGAGATGGGAATAAACAGCTGGAGCTGAATGCCTTTCTCAGTCTAAGCTTCTGGAAATCAGCATCACTGTCAGGACTTGCTTCACTGGCAGAGCACAGGAACACACAGAAAGCTCATGATGGTGTTTGTGTACTTCCAGATCCACCTTGTAACTTTACAATGATTTTTCTTTTGATTTACTAAATACATAACAATAGGCCTCATCATTATTAAAACAAAGGTGACCAGCGCTATGGATTAATAAGGTGAATGCAGAAACAGACGGTGTAAGCTGCCAACAACCAAACCCAACAAGTTGGGTTGGAAATAAAATAGTGCAAGTGGGGTTGTGAACGG
Organism: Pelophylax lessonae; assembly: GCF_965119305.1. Classification (NCBI taxonomy): domain Eukaryota; kingdom Metazoa; phylum Chordata; class Amphibia; order Anura; family Ranidae; genus Pelophylax; species Pelophylax lessonae. The sequence goes on along the minus strand of NC_138771.1, from coordinate 549,481,785 downwards.
CGCTACCGTTTTTCAAGAAATAGCAATATTATATTTGCTTAGCGTGAATGGTGATACCACTTAATGTGTGCCGTGAATAAATAGATAAATAAATTTTAAAGTGCAATCTTATAAAATGCTGTATAAAAATATTGTGTAAAAATCAATAAAAATAGATTATATAAATGCCTTGTATCTTAAATTATTGGTGATAAAGTGCATAAGTGCTAGTGCAAAGAAAGGAGAGACACAAGGCTGAAATAAATTAGTGAATTTTATTTAAAAAAAGACCAGGTGAAACATATATCTATCCTCACTATGAACCAAAGGTGATGGTGTTTAGTGAAGAGAAAAGAAGTAAATGCTGCTGTGAGCAAACGAAAAAAATGTATACTGAAATTAATAGGTGTAAGATGAATAGGATAAATGAATTAATGTGATGAATTTGGGTTGCAACAACCTGCGTGACCGCTAGGTGTCGCACCCTGCTATATGACCTGATATCAGTTGCAGGAGGGTACCGTATATCTGGGTTCCGCTGTCCCCTCTGACTTCCTGGTGGGTCTCCGTGATTCCTCAGAAAGAAGAAAGGAGACCCCTAGGTATCATATCCAAACAACATGATAAAAAAAGTGTAGAGACGCCGCTCCTAGTAGACGTCTTGTGACGAAACTGGTAGGGCGGAGTCAGCGATGTCTAACATCATTTCCAGCACCCGGAGCCAGAGCCGTGGAACGCGGAAGCTTCCCGGCCACACTACACTGATCGCGGACAGCCTCGAAACTCCCTGTGAGTCTCTACACTTTTTTTATCATGTTGTTTGGATATGATACCTAGGGGTCTCCTTTCTTCTTTCTGAGGAATCACGCAGACCCACCAGGAAGTCAGAGGGGACAGCGGAACCCAGATATACGGTACCCTCCTGCAACTGATATCAGGTCATATAGCAGGGTGCGACACCTAGCGGTCACGCAGGTTGTTGCAACCCGAATTCTTCACATTAATTCATTTATCCTATTCATCTTACACCTATTAATTTCAGTATACATTTTTTTCGTTTGCTCACAGCAGCATTTACTTCTTTTCTCTTCACTAAACACCATCACCTTTGGTTCATAGTGAGGATAGATATATGTTTCACCTGGTCTTTTTTTAAATAAAATTCACTAATTTATTTCAGCCTTGTGTCTCTCCTTTCTTTGCACTAGCACTTATGCACTTTATCACCAATAATTTAAGATACAAGGCATTTATATAATCTATTTTTATTGATTTTTACACAATATTTTTATACAGCATTTTATAAGATTGCACTTTAAAATTTATTTATCTATTTATTCACGGCACACATTAAGTGGTATCACCATTCACGCTAAGCAAATATAATATTGCTATTTCTTGAAAAACGGTAGCGCCGTTCACAACCCCACTTGCACTATTTTTTTTTTTTAGGCCTCATCATTGCTACCTATGTTTTAAGTGAAATTAGGCTTTATCTTTGTTTTGGAAAACTTTACATTTCCACGTCACATATTATCCTGTAGGCAGGTGTAGTATATCCTCCATGCTATAGGTGGAGCTGTGCCATTGTGCAGGGGAAAGTGGAGTCGAAGAGGACTTTGTTCCTCTGCAGACCCTATAGGTGTCATGAAGGGAGCTGTGGTTTGATTGGAAACAACAGCCCTGAGTGACCTCTGCGACCATCATGAGTTGCCAACATTCATCCAAAAAAATTTAGAGACACTTTTTTGTCTGTAGACAGAGTTATATTTTAATTAGGGGTGGGGTAATCATTTGTAGGTGTGGTCTAGTTGGATTTAAAAATGTGGCGAGACAATGGGCGAGGTTTTAATTACGCTAAATAATAAGAATATAGAGAGAAAGAAAGAAAGAGGGATGGAGGGAGAGAGAAAGAAATAAAGGGAGAAAGAGAGATGGAGGGAGAGAGAAAGAAAGAAAAAGGAATGGAGAGAGAGAGGAGGAGAGATGGAGAGAGGCAGAGAGAAAGAATGAGGGATGGAGAGAGAAAGCATGAAAGAAAGAAGGAAGGAAAGAGAGAATGAAAGAGAGAAGGAAAGAAAGAGGGATGGAGGGAGAGAAACACATTCCAGGTGAATCAGGAAAAAAGAATGTTCCATGCCAGCATGTTGTAGACATGGACCCTAGCTCTCTGTTGGTCTCTCTGCAGGTTACATCTAGAGCCCCTAAATCAGCATGAGCTCTGCTGATGGATAAGCTGTATACCGACTCAGCAGGGAATTTGTAGAACCTCTGCAGAGAGACCACTGCTTCCACACAGAAAGCAAGGGTCTTTTTTCTGCAGTATTCTGGCAGCAGAAAGGCTTTCCTTACTCAGGCTATTTCTGCTTGCTAACGAGAACTGTAAAATGTTGAACCCCTTATATTTGTTGCACCTGTAATGTAGAGTTCAATTGGGCTTTATTACAGAGGAGTTAAAAATAGGATAATAAAATATAAGGAAATACAGAACCCACTCCATACACTACATTATTTCCTTACAATGCAGAGTGGCTAACATGTAATCTCCTGTGGGGTTAAATACATTTTGTTGGTAAATTTTGAAAAATTTTCTCCCTGCAAAGTAAAAGATTATCTAGACAGGGTACAGGAGGCTGAAAAATTGAATGCACCTGACACATTTGGAGCAGGGATGTGCAATCAGGGGAGGCAGAGCCTCACCTGTCATGAACATATAAAAAGAAATAAAAACAATCGAAAAACTAGCCTCTATGGTTCCGGAGATATGGGGGCTGCTTGCACAGCCTGCCAGAATCTGTTTGCAGCAGACTGAGAGGAGGCGCTCACAGTGCTTCTGATTTCTTGTCAGAGGCATTGAGCTCAATGGACAGCTTGGAGCCTTGGACCAATGGTAAAGCACCATTGGTCCAAGCTTTCCAATAAAAATACTGCAGTGGAGGCTCTCCTCTCAGTCCAGTGTCATAGAAGGGGGCATGTGTCTAAAAGACAAATGCTCCCTTCCTTCCCAGCTCTCTAAACTACAAGGAAAAAACATTGGTTTATGGGTATAAGGTTTACCCATAATTCCATGTTTTCTCACACAGTTAAGAGGGAGAATCTGTTGCTGCTGCTGAAAAAGTACTTTTTAAATCAAGCAAAATAATATATTATATGTTATGGTTGAATATATATATTTGTTTTAACAACGTTTTCAAGAATCGGTACAAATAAACCAATACAAGGATGTAGATTATAACATATGTTTTAACAAATATCAGTCTGTGGACATAAGGGGTATTGTGGTCCCCAAAGCATGGAAATAACATGCACATCATAAGAAGTAAAAAAATATAAAAGTCTCTGATGTCTCCATGAACAATATAAACAGTGTAATACTAAATATGTAATAAAACTTTTCAGTCTCCAGGGGTATTGGTAATGGTAACATGAATAGAAAAAGATCTTTGGTAATCTTGAAAGGGAAAAAGGGAAAAGAGACAGAGAAGAAAAGGGAGAAAGAAAGAAAGAAAGAAAGAAAGAAAGAAAGAGAAAGAAAGAAAGAAAGAAAGAAAGAGTGGTGCCAGGTTGGGGAGAGGGAGGGAAGGGATGAGGATAGGCAATTCTGTGGAAGATGAGGGTGGTAGCCCTCAATCTTGGGCATGAGCTCTACAAGTTTCTTGGTTTTTAATTGCGTGATGTAAGGGAATATTATGCTCTATGTTATAACATAATCATTTATTATTCATCTATTTACTGAGAAATTATTGGTTTGAAGTTATAACTTCAAACTTCAGTAATTTGTCCGTACATTTTGAGTACAGTTTTTTTTTAATATATAGTAAATTACCTTAAAAACAATGTATAATAATTATTTGTATATTCCTTTCTTAGGGTAATTAACCACTTGCCACCGATGCCAATTTTGACATTTCTCTCCTACATGTAAAAATCATAATTTTTTTGCTCAGAACCCCCAAACATATATATATATATTTTAGCAGACACCCTAGGGAATAAAACAGTGGTCACAGCAATTTTTTAAACGCATTTAAAAAAAAAAAAAAGCCAGACTTTTTTTCGATAATGTGAAAGATGATGTTATGCCGAGTAAATAGATACCTAACATGTCACGCGTTAAAATTGTGCACACTTGTTAAATGGCGCCAAACTTCAGTACTTAAAAGTCTCCAGAGGTGAGGCTTTAAAAAATTTTACAGGTAACATGTTTAGAGTAACAGAGGAGGTCCAGTGCTAGAATGAATGATTGCTCTTGCTCTAACGTTTATGGCGATACCTCACATGTGTGGTTTGAACGCCCTTTACATACGCTAAAACATAAGTCCTTATGCTGGTTAAATTAGTAATCTATGAGAAATAATGCAGGTGCTTTATAATCAGAGAATGATTAAGGTTCTATTCTTTTATTATATAGATTATATATGGCACTTTCATTAGTTCTCATAGTTTACTAATTTAACCAACATAACCAACAGTGTAATTTATATTTTTCATTTCTGCATTCTGTAACAGCCCTTTACTTGACCAGTGAAATCTCAGCATTTACAGGGCTGTTACAGAATGCGGAAAAATAAAAAATAAAAATCTGCGGTCCAATAGATTCCTTTCACCAGACGCTTATTTGTCTGGGGATTCTAATTGACTGCCTGTGTCCTGCCACGCAGGTTTTTAAGCCTAAGCCAATTGGCTGAACATTAAATTTTTCATCTCACGGCGCTCGGCTACGTGGGGGTGGGGTTTATTCAGTAAATGGTGATGTGGGGGTCTATTCACTAAATGTTGATGTGGGGATTATTCACTAAATAATGCGGGGGTTGTATCTGGCTCTGATACTAGCCAGTGCCTCACCAGCCACTGACCTCACCGCACGTCCCAGGTTTGGAGAGTGTCAGATGCCTAGTCCTCCACTGCATGCTATGGTTCTTTCCTTAGGCCCCCTGTCAATATTGAGTCCCTGTAGGGACATGGGGAATGATAAATGAAACTGCTGCTCGACTTCGCTGAAAATTTCCCTTACAAGTGGGCCTGGGACTCAGATTTCGCCTCTGAGAGAGGTGTGGAGCAATGGCATTCTGTCTTCCACTCAGCAAATAAGGGTTTACTGAATATTTCCCTATTATAGGTGTAGCACCCTACAGGTAGGTGCTAGGTAAATGTATAACGGGCCTTGTCTGCCTAACAGCAGGGCTGTGATTTATTTAGTTAGGGTGTCAGGGCTTCCAGATGTGCCTGGTGAGGTGAGAAGTATCCCCACTGGCTCCTGTGAGAGGTTTCTCATAGGGCAGTGTGGGAAGCCCAATCAGGGGACACATCCAAGCTTGTAACTACCCCAGAAGGCAGATTATGCTGCAAATGATTCTGGGAGTGGGTATAAGTTTGGGGGAAATGCGTGACAGGGTGTCTTTGGCGAGAGCAGACTCCAAGGAGGGAGAGTAGGGCTGTCTCTCCTCCTGTCTGAGGAAGTGGATGTCTCAGGATGCCGCCTGAGAATCCGGAGAGTGTTAAGCTGTGCTGAGGGGATTGGGTGTGCCGAGAGCCTGCGGAGCGTGAGAGGGGTCCAGTCCCAGGAAAGCCTACACAGGTTGTGAGTACTGCGGATTTCCCCTGGGGGTCTGCCAGAGTCAGAGGGGACCACTCCGGAAGAGGTTCTGGGATCCCGTGCCAGCTAGCTGAAAGGGGGTACCTAGGTTGAGGACCCTGATATTACAGAGGGGGGTATATAGTCAGTGAACCCCAAAAAGTTCAAGGTTAAAGGGGGCACCTACATATGGGCCCTGAATTGGACAGAGTGTGACAGTTGAGAGTTGTAGCTTTACATAAATCTACAGCGTACTACCTCAAGCCAGTGCAAGGCGGGAGGGGAGTATTCAGTGACTTTGCAGTACAGCAGTGTCAGTAATTCTACAATTCACAGTCTTGGGTCTTCTGGACTTATTGTCGAGGATCCAGCACTTCTATCAAGCTACAGTGTGTTCTCAGTGTTAGTGAGCATTGGCTGGCGTCAAGGAAGCGCCAACGGGCATTTTTCTAGGATTAAGTCCCAAGTGTAATTAGTTAAGCGTAAAGGAGTATACCACTCATTCCCTTCTTCCATCCCTTTTTCTACAATAAAAACCACAAAACCAAGATGCTGGAGTTGTCCATGTCTCAGTTCTCACACCCAGGGTCGCAGCTCACATGGGCTGGAGAGGTAACCGGTAACAATGGCAGTCCAACATCAGGCCACAGGCCTGGAAAACCTGCTACATAAGCGAATGTAAAGAAATCGACCAGATGGTATATGGTTCCCTTATGCCTTTCAAGGCTATACCTGATTTCCTTGTCCTTGTGTTTCTGTGGCTGCCAATCATTTGGTAATATGTATCATATGTGGTGGGAGTGTCCGAAGCTATGGGGTTTTTCGAATAAGGTATTTGCTTTGATACGAAATGTCTCAGGGATTCCGGTTCTCCAACAACCTCATATTAGTTTTTTAAACAAACCAGTAGAGAAGCTACCTCAGTCTAAGCAAAGACTGATCTTCTTCGTGTTTTTGGCTACTAAACTCACCATAGCCAGTTCGTGGAACAAATCTTCTGTATGTATTTCTCTTTATAGACGAAAGGTGTCTTGGATTATGCTTAATGAACAATTTACCAGTGTGGTCAATGACACGGCTAAACGATTTGAGGCAGCGTGGAGTCCTTGGGCCGACTATGTTCATGTCAAACCTTAGGGGTCTTGGTCACCTTGATCATAATCCTCTGGGAACTCTCCACATTTCCTTTCTCTCTGGGTTTCCCTCTCCCCTCCTGTTATTTTTCCTTTGGTTTTCTTCTTTCCTTCTTTTCCTGTCCTTTCTGTTTTTCTCTGTAACCAGAGCACTGCCCTGTAATTTGATGAGGCTAAGAACCCTGACATTTTCTTTGCTTAGTAATTGGAGCTATGAAGTAGGTTTTTACGACTTATCTGTACACTTAGTAAATGAATGGAAAATCTACATTATGTTCTACTTAAAAGTGATTGTAAAGCCTCGTTTTTTTAAAATTAAAAATAACAAACATGTTATACTTACCTGCACTGTTGCAGTGGATTTGCAAAGAGCAGCCTGGATCCTCCTCTTCTCGGGTCCCTCTTCAGGTGTTCCTGGCCCCTCCCTCTTGTTGGTTGCCCCCACAGCAAGCAGCTTGCTATGGGGGTCCCCGAGCCGAGTCACAGCTCTGTGTGTCTATTCAGCCACGGAGCTATGGCCCTTTCTTTTCTCATTGGCTGACTGACTTTGACTGGCAGCAGCAGGAGCCAAAAGCGCCGCGCTGCTATCTCAGCCAATAAGAAGTGGAGTCCCAGATGGTCGAAACATTCCTACAACATCGCTAGAGGGACCTCAGGTAAGTATTAGAAGGTTCATATCAATATTCAATTCACATTGGATTTATTTGGCATACCTACTGGGACTGTCCAAGTGGACTTATAAGGACCCATATTTCACATTTTATTTATGTTTATATTAATTTATTTATACAATTTTTGAGTATCATGTATTGATAATTACTTGGCACAATCTATTTACATAACCAATTGGGTTAGCGTTACACATATATACATTAAGTATTAGGAGGGGTGGAGGGGGCTGCTGCACACAGAAGGTTTTTATCTTAATGCAAAGAATGCATTAAGATAAAAAATCTTCTGACTTTACAACCCCTTTAACTCTTGTTTTGGGGAGGAGTTGAATGCTATGTTTAGGTTTTGGACTACCTCCCTTAGATATCATTTTCTGTTAGCTGCCCAATGCTTTTGACAATCTGTGCCATGTGTTGTTTCTTGAAGCACATTTCTTCAATAAAAATGATTGAAAGTAAACACATATAAGTGATCTCTTTTACCTGCTGAATGATTTGAAACTCCATTCACTTTGCCTTATGATTCACACAACTCTTTTGATGAATCAATAATGGATACATTTATTTTAGTGCAATTTTCTTTCTGGGGGCCCATTGCTCTTCCTCCAGGATTTCGTTATAAAACCTCTTATCCAAAATGAAACCTTTTTAGCAATCTCCACAGTGTGGCCTCTTCTGACACCGCATAGCAACACTTTAAAATGTTCACACTTGTACAATTTGTCTGTGGCGCATGTACAGCTCAAATTGAATACACTCCAATTAAAAGGCCATTAGCAGCTCATTATTAAAGTGAATTGAGTTTAGTTCACACATGGGTGTACGTTTAGTAAACTGAGAAGTTTTCTCTCAGTTCAATTCTCGGCAGTTCTCAGAAAAAAAATATCTCCTCTGGCACCCAGTTTAGAAGGCGGAGAACTTCACTTCTCACAGGGTGATCAGAGGAGAAGTTTTTTCTCTGAGAACTGCCGTGATCTCTGTATAACTGGGTGGACTGCCTGTAATCTCACGAGATTTTGTGAGATTACAGGCACTGCTAAATTTAAAAAGTGAAACTAAAGTTTAAAAGAACTCGTAATGACATGTTCTGACACATGAAAACATATATATACACACACACACACATGCACGGTATATATACATACAGTATATAAATATATATATATATACACATACACACACACACACACATATATATATATATATATATACACACATACATACAGTACATACATACATGCCAATCTGTATGCAATTGCACTGTGTGTTGGCAGATTGCATGCAGATTGTACACCAGACCACAGGCTATCGTTTGTGGTGTGTGGGTGTGGGGACAGTGGGAAGAGTGATCAACACAGGGGTTCTGGCTTGTAGGATAGCTAGAGGAATCCTAGTAGTGTGTGGTAATTGCTAGACTGCTCCCCAACCCTTAGAGTGCATCAGATTGTATGTAAGATTTGTATCTGCCTGTGTGTGGTCAGCCAGCTGGATTGGACTGGAGTCTCCCTCTAGTGGTGACCGAAGGCAGTGCAGGCTGTGAAAGTATTGCAACCAATCTAATTACTTAAGCCCCGTACACACGTACCGATCGTCGGCCGAACGATCGGCTGTCTTTTGTCCCCGGGCTGTCATGTCCGCTGAAAAGTGCAAAAGACTGCACACGAATTTTGTCCGCCGACTGCAGAAGTGATGTCATGTAATGGTTAACTTTCCCTGTGTTTTTTCTTTTATGAGCATGCCCAGTCTTGCAAATCTGCTGTCTGTCGGCCGAATTCTGTACTGACTGGCGAACAATCGGCCGTTCTGGTGTCGGCATACAAACATTTTAATGCTTGCACGACAGATTCTGTTCGGCCGAAAGTGCGCTGTCGGCTGTCGGAAGCATCATACTAACAAGCCTACATTTGGCCGATCGGTCGTCTGCCGAATCTTTTCTGCGACAATCGGTACGTGTGTACGGGCCTTTAGTAGGAATTTTCTTTATTTCCGTTATCCCCTTATACTGCCCAGTCACGATTCATCACGTCTCGTTTAGCTAGTCGCCGTGGGCGTGGTTGAATCGTGACAGATTGGTTTCCTCCCACACTCCAAAGACATGCTGGTAGGTTAATTGGATCCTGTATAAAAAATTGGCCCTGCTGTGTATGTATGTGAGTGATGCCTCGTACACACGTACCGATCGTCGGCCGTAAATATTCGGCCGACGACCGATCGGCCGATTGTATGCTTGTTAGTATGATGCTTTCGACAGCCGACAGCGCATTTTCGGCCGAACAGAATCTGTCCTGCAGGCATTAAAATTTTTGTTGGCCAACACCAGAACGGCTCATTGTTCGCCAGTCAGTACAGAATTCGGCCGACAAACAGCAGATTAGCAAGACTGGGCATGCTCAGAAAAGAAAAAACACACGGAAAGTTATTCATCACATGACATCACTTCTGCAGTCGGCTGTTGTTGGCCGACAAAATTCATGTGCAGTCTTTTGCAGTTTTCAGCGGACAGGACAGCCCTGGACAAAAGACGGCCGATCGGTACATGTGTACGAGGCATTAGGGACCTTAGATTGTAAGCTCCTTGAGGGCAGGGACTGATGTGAATGTGCAATGTATATGTAAAGCGCTGTGTAAATTGACTGTGCTATATAAGTACCTGAAATAAAAAAAAAATATATATATATATATATATACATACATACATACACACCAGTACATACAGTATATATATATATACACACACAGATATATATGTGATTGTATAGTTAATGTGTTTCTAACCTGCTGTTGATGTATATTTCACTGCAGTAGGGAGAGTTTTTACTTTCACTTTTGGGCACTGGGACATTCACAGCAGAGATCTCCTATTTCTTCCTGCTATCTCCACCTCTGAGCTGGAGAAGTAGGAAGAGGAGATCTTCAAAGAGAAGCACAGTGATCAGGTGACATCATGTGTTACTAAACTGGCCGTTTCTATTGCAGTGAATGCAAGCTGTTTGTGTACTGAGATGAGAAGAGAAGACTATGTTCTCCACTACTCTTCTCAGTATTTTAAACCTGCAATGCTCTGAGACAAGCTGTGATCATCCAGATCTCGGCTTATCTCAGTTTACTAAACGTACACCTTAATACTTAAAATGTATCTGAGAGTGGAAATGGTTGAATAGTTTAGTAAACGACAATTGTGCAGAGCTGACAACACTAAGTCCACAAGAAAGCTGTGCATTGTCAGCCCACAACACAGCTTTGGGTCCATTAGGAACATCAGGATATGTTGACAAATGTTATGACGCATGTCATGTGCATTAAAGCAGTCTATTCAAAATGTGGTTGTTGGAGGGTTACAGCAAGGCAGTAGTGCGAGTGGGCTCTAGAAGTTGAGTGCATTCCTGGCAGGTCAACAAGCATTCTTTGTATTTGCAGGGTCTTTACAAGAAAAAAACACTGGGAAATGTGCATGAATTGCATTTATATGTACTGTGTATGTTTTTTTGTTGTTCTGACATACACTTTATATCTCTAATGTAAGGAGTGTATTACTTCTTCTATTTTCTTCTGCCATTGATTAGAGGATCTGATATGTGATTCATACAAGATGCCTTTACAGCAATTATGAATCTACGTAAAATGTTTATGCAAATTAACAAATGCATTAATCTTGTTTTTTTTTTTTTTTTTGGATTTTTATTGTAAAGTTTTATTTTGTGACTTCATACATTGTGACTTTGTTCAGTGTAACTGATATCCTATCTTCCGTCATACTTACCTTTATTGCCTGTTTTGCCAGTAATGTTAATACTGCTTCCTGTGGTGCTCTTAGTCTAAATTGATATTTTAATCAATAATTATGAGTAATATTCAGCAGATCATGCTGGGATGCTGCATTCTTCAAATAGATAATAATGTTAATTATTGTTATTATTGACTCATTGTAACAAACAGATTCTTTTGCTATGATAAAAATCAATTCTCTTGTGTGTCATGGAACAGCTAAATGGAATGTGAATGCTCGATATGTCTTTCTTTTATTGTTTCAAGAGTAACTTCCTGGGCTTCACATACAGTATCTCACAAAAGTGAGTACACCCCCCACATTTTTGTAAATATTTTATTACATATTTTCATGTGACAACACTGAGGAAATGACACTTTGCTGCAATGTAAAGTAGTGAGTGCACAGCTTGTATAACAGTGCATATTTGCTGTCCCCTCAAAATAACTCAACACACAGCCATTATTGTCTCAACCGCTGGCAACAAAAGTGAGTACACCCCTAAGTGGAAATGTCCAAATTGGGCACAAAGTGTCAATATTTTGTGTGGCCACCCTTATTTTCCAGCACTGCCTTAACCCCATTGGGCATGGAGTTCAACAGAGCTTCACAGGTTGCCACTGGAGTCCTCTTCCACTCCTCTATGATGACATCCCTGGGCTGGTGGATTTTAGAGACCTTGCGCTCCTCCACCTTCCGTTTCAGGATGCCCTTCAGATGCTCCATAGTGTTTAGGTCTGGAGACATGCTTGATCAGTCCATCACCTTTACCCTCTGCTTCTTTAGCAAGGCAGTGGTCATCTTGGAGGTGTGTTTTGGGTCGTTATCATGTTGGAATATTGCCCTGTGTAGTGTATTAACACAGACCAGGCTGTACAGGTTGCTTCTTTATTCACTGAACATCACGCATGCAACTAAAATTTCAGCCACACCCAGCTCCCAGACATATACATAATTGTAACATTTTGCAGACAGCAACTTAACCCGTTGCTTACCATACTACATTCCCTCCTCTCTTTGAATAAAACATAACATGCACAACGTATTAATAAGATTAACTAAATGCATGGATGAACAACTAGAAATTTAAACTATAAACTCCTGACTATACACATAGTCCTTAAGGTAGGCCGGTGGATTAGTTGCTCGTTTTTCTCTTGGCCAATCCAATGTGGATGGTTGTGGATTGAAGTCTGGATCACTGGCAGTATCATCACTACTCTTTGCCTGTTCGCCGTCGTCCGATACTTGACCTTCTGACTCAATAAATTTCTTCACAAATGAGGAATTACGCACTTTTGTGTGTCCATCTAAATCCTCTAAAACCACTTGAGTACCTCTTTTCTCCTTTACAACATAAGGCTCAGGTTCAAAGGATGGAGCCAGTTTGTTAAACCGATCATTTTGAAGCAACACCTTATCACCCTGTTGAAGGCCACTAGGTTGACAATGGCGGCGGCGGTTTGCATACTGTTCAGCCCGGATCTTCCTTTCCTCATCAATATGCCGAAAAGGTTTCTGACTCGTAGGAGGACCCCCAATGTCTGGCAATTTTGTCCTGAATTTGCGACCACAAAGAAGTTCCGCAGGACTAACTCCAGTGACAGTATGCGGAGTTGTGCGATAAGCCAAAAGAAAACGCCACAGTTCCTTTTTCCAGTCTCTTCTCTCTAAATGAGCAATCCGCAAAGCTTTCAGCAAGGTTCGATTCTGGCGTTCCACTTCCCCGTTAGCCTGTGGCCAGTATGGAGTTGTACGATGATGTTCAATAACATTTGATTTCAGATAGTCCTGAAATTCCTGAGAAGTAAATTGGGCACCATTATCACTCACAATCCGTTTAGGCAACCCATGAGACGCAAAAATGCTCTCCAACCCCTCAATTACAGTTGATGATGTAGCTTTAGTGAGAACTACCACCTCTTGCCACCTTGAATAATAGTCCACAACAACTAAAAGATGGTGTCCAGATGGAATGTCACACAGATCAATGGCTAAATCTTCCCATGGTCCCTCAGGTAGAACAGTGTGAGTTACTGGTTCTGGTTTAGGTTTGCTGCCCACCAACTGACATGCTCGACATGAAGAAACCAAACGTTCCACATCCTTGTCAATTCCTGGCCACCAGACTTTCTCACGTAATCTTTGTTTGGTGCGTACAATGCCTTGATGGCCCTCATGGGCTAAATGTAATGTACGTTTCCGTAAGTCTCTAGGCATCACAATACGATTGCCACGTGAAACTAGTTGTCCAGCAATACTCAGCTCTTGTTTGATTCTGTGATAGCTTGGGTCACAATCCACCCAAACCCCTTGTCTTACACATTTTCTCAATCGAGCAATGTCCGGATCCACAGATGACAATTCTTCAACCTCCCGCGGTGTCAATGCCTGAGGCATGGCGTTAGTAGCCACAAAACGAATGTACTCTTCTGCTAGGTTATGAACAGGTGCTGAAGACTGAGGCAATCTGGAAAGTGCATCTGCCGCATTAGTCGGTCCAGGTCTGTACCGCACTGTAAATCGGTACGGTAACAATCTGAGAACCCATCTTTCAATTCTGGCGGATGGTTTTGAGCGTGGCGAATATATCACTTCCAGAGGCTTGTGGTCTGTGATGATTTCAAAATCAAGGCCGTAGAGATAGGTGTGAAACCTTTCACATCCCCAAACAACAGCCAAAGCTTCTTTCTCGGTCTGAGAATAACGTCTCTCTACATCAGTAAGGGATCTGCTTGCATACTGAATAGGCCTGTAATCGCCTGTGCATTGTCTCTGAACCAAGATGGCGCCTGACCCCACAGGGCTAGCATCGACAATAACTTGGGTGTGTGCAGTAGGATTGAAATAAGCCAAAGTTGTGGCGCAAGTCAGCCGTCTCTTAAGTTCATCAAATGCACCTCAAATGTTCCAAAAGGCCCCACTTCCAAGGGACTGCTTTGCGAGTTAACAATCTCAGAGGTTCACTGACAGTCGCCATATCTGGAATAAACTTGGCACAATAATTCACTAGCCCAAGAAAACTGCGTACTTCTGCAGGGTTTTCAGGATTTCTTGCATCAGACACAGCTTTAATTTTACAGTCCTCCGGACCAATGCCCCTGTCAGACAGCACATGGCCCATAAAAGTAATTTTATTCATTTGAAATGTGCACTTCTTTTCATTTAATGTTAACCCTTTCTCCTTCAAGCGATATAGCACTGCACGGAGACGTTCATCGTGCTCCTGTGTGTTTGTTCCCCACACAATTATATCATCAGAAATGTTATGCGTGCCTTCACAACCATGTAGCACTTGCTGAATCACATGTTGATAGGCCTCCGGTGCTGACGATACGCCAAACATCAACCTCTTGTATCTAAAAAGACCTTTATGGCTTGCAAATGTAGTGATGACTCTAGATGCTGGGGTCAATTCAATCTGATGATAACCCCATTTCAAATCCAGTTTACTAAAGACACTTGCCCCATTCATTGCATGTAGAACATCTTCAATAGTGGGAATTGGATGTCTCTCTCTCTGCACAGCTTGGTTAGCACCTCTCATGTCCACACAAATCCGAATATCTGTGCCCTTTGGTACAACAACTAACGGCGATACCCACGGAGTGGGTCCTTCCACAGGTTCAATAATGTCAAGGTCTAGCAGCTCTGCCAGTTTGTGCTCAACAGGTGATCTCAGGCTATAAGGAAGTCTGCGTACTGGCTGTGCAATAGGCTTTACATGTGGATCAATGTGAAGCTCCAACTGAAAATCCTTTAATTTTCCAAACCCAAAGAAGCAATCTTTAAATTCCTCTTTCAATGCAGAAATAGCAGGAGACAGCATATTCACTCTTGCGCTGCCTACATCACGGCCAATCTTTAACACCCCTAGTGCCATTGCGGTTTGACGACCAAGCAGAGGCGACCCTGTGCCATCTACAACATAGAATTCGGTCTGCAATGGAGGACCAGTCTCATGTGTTTGAACAGAGGTATAAAATTTGCCTTTAAGTTGTAGTGGTGTACTGGAGCCATAAGTATAAATCTGTTTAGTGGTGTTACACAATTTAAGGTGGTTTTCTCTGCTATTAAGACTGTGCCAAGAAGCTAAGTCCATAACATTGCATGTAGCTCCAGAGTCAATCAACACTGACACATCTGTATTTCCAATCTTAATGGTTAATGTCCCAGCTTGCAGAGAACACAGGGAGAATATAAATTCACAGTCAGGAGCACTCTCTTTATCCTCAGCTATAACATTTACTTGTGCTGATGGTCCTTTGGTTTTGTTATCTCTGGTTGTACTTCTACACACAGCTGCAAAATGACCTGTCTTTCCACAAGCATAGCACATTTTATTCTGTACCACAGTGCAGTCCTGACTTGTGTGTCCCTCTCTGCCACATTTACTGCAGGTTATATGTAAAGTCCTCTTTGGAAAACTCTCTTTCCTACTCCAGATATTCATATTATTATAGGTAGGTTTGGAGACTGTATTGACAGATGCAGTGTCCTTGGTTTCAATATGCAGAGCCTGGAGCTCAGACAGTTCAATGGCTCTTGCAATCTCCTGCAGACTAGTAAGTGTGAGACTAGGTTCTCTCAATAATCTCCTCCTGAGGTGCACAGATGTGCATTTCTCTATGACCTGATCTCTGATTATCTCCTCAGTTACAGTCCCAAAATCACAAGACTTTGCCAGATATTTCAGCCTAGTCACATAACTGTCTGTGGTTTCTCCCGGTTCTTGCACAGCCTGTCTAAACTTATATCTTTCATAGGGAATATTTTTCTTTGGCTAAAAGTACTCACTCAGTCTTTTCATGGCTGTCTCATAGTCTGAATCATCCCCTGTTGCTCCCAGGGTTTCAAAAATGTCCTGAACTTGAGGTCCAGCTAGATGCAGCAGCATGGCTCTCTTCTGAGCAGGTGCAGTCACTCCTGTGGCTATAACATAGAGCTGAAATCCCTTCTTCCACTTGTCCCAGCGCTGTGAGAGACTAGTGTGGTCTCCAGACACATCAAACGGTCCGATAGCCGGTAAATCCAGAAAGCTAGCCATCCTCGTCGCCAAAATGTAGTGTATTAACACAGACCAGGCTGTACAGGTTGCTTCTTTATTCACTGAACATCACGCATGCAACTAAAACTTCAGCCACACCTAGCTCCCAGACATATACATAATTGTAACATTTTGCAGACAGCAACTTAACCCGTTGCTTACCATACTACACCCTGCAGCCCAGTCTCAGAAGGGAGGGGATCATGCTCTGCTTCAGTATGTCACAGTACATGTTGGCATTCATGGTTCCCTCAATGAACTGTAGCTCCCCAGTGCCGGCAGCACTCATGCAGCCCCAGACCATAGCACTCACACCACCATGCTTGACTGTAGGCAAAGCACTTGTCTTTGTACTCCTCACCTGGTTGCCGCCACACACGCTTGACACCATCTGAACCAAATAAGTTTATCTTGGTCTCATCAGACCACAGGACATGGTTCCAGCAATCCATGTCCTTAGTCTGCTTGTCTTCAGCAAACTGTTTGCGGGCTTTCTTGTGCATCATCTTTAGAAAAGGCTTCCTTCTGGGACAACAGCCATGCAGACCAATTTTATACAGGGCGGTGTAGGGTCTGAGCACTGAAAGGCTGACCCCCCACCCCTTCAACCTCTGCAGCAATGCTGGCAGCACTCATACATCAATTTCCTAAAGACAACCTCTGGAGATGATGCTGAGCACAAGCACTCAGCTTCTTTGGTCGACCATGGGGAGGCCTGTTCTGAGAGGAACCTGTCCTGTTAAACCGCTGTATGGTCTTGGCCACCGTGCTGCAGCTCAGTTTTAGGGTCTTGGTAATCTTCCTATAGCCTAGGCCATCTTCATGTAGAGCAACAATTATTTTTTTCAGATCCTCAGGGAGTTCTTTGCCATGAGGTGTAATGTTAAACTTCCAGTGACCAGTATGAGAGAGGGAGAGAGCGATAACACCAAATTTAACACACCTGCTCCCCATTCACACCAGAGACCTTGTAAGACTAATGAGTCACATGACACTGGGGAGGGAAAATGGCAAATTGGGCCCAATTTGAATATTTTCACTTAGGGGTGTACTCACTTTTGTTGCCAGCAGTTTAGACATGAATGGCTGTGTGTTGAGTTATTTTGAGGGGACAGCAAATTTACACTGTTATACAAGCTGTACACTTACTACTTTACATTGTAGCATAGTGTCATTTCTTCAGTGTTGTCACATGAAAAGATATAATAAATTATTTACAAAAATGTGAGGGATGTACTCACTTTTGTGAGATACTGTACTTGTAATTAGACTTCAGGTGCATGCTTTTTTAAGGGCCCATAGCAGATATATACAACAGTGATGCCTCACTCAAAACCATGGGGCCACATATGGCTCTCCAAGCCTTTCTGCATGGCAGACACACAGAAAAGCGGCAAAGTGAGTATGATCAATGAGCTCTTCCCCATCGTGTGTGTCTTATCAGTACTGTTGACTGTTTGGCTGTAAAAGCTAAGCGCTCTATTTGTAACTCCATACAATTAAAAACAATGTAAAAAATATCCAACGAGTGGCCTTCTAAATCCATCTAAACATCACCAGATAACATAGATTAAATTAAAAAAAAAAAAGTGGTCCATCATAGTGTCATAAATAGATAATAACCACTTCCAGTCCGGGCCAATTCTGACATTCCTCTCCTACATGTAAAAAACATAATTTTTTTTCTAGAAAACGTCTTAGAACCCCCAAACATTATATATATATATATATATATATATATATATATATATAGTGCCTTGCAAAAGTATTCAGCCCCCTTTAACTTTGCAACCTTTTGCACATTTCAGGCTTCAAACATAAAGATATAAAACTGTAATTTTTTTTTTTTGAAGAATCAACAACAAGTGGGACACATTAATGAAGTGGAATGAAATTTATTGGATATTTCAAACTTTTTTAACAAATAAAAAACTGAAAAATTGGTCATTCAAAATTATTCAGCCCCCTTAAGTTAATAGTTTGTAGCGCCACCTTTTGCTTCTCTGAAGATAGCCAATCGGCGGAAACGCGTCAGACAGGAGGCGTGCCGTCACCACGTCGCTTAGGATCCAAGCTGCAGCCGGACCCAGGCAATATTTAGGAATCCCTTAACGCTTTGTAATCCCTATGTGAAGTCTATTCCTCATACATGTAAGTGCAATCTTGTATTTTAATAAAGTAATATCAAGGGTAATGCACCATGGGCAGTTATTCTTTTACATGTAATGCTGGAGTGAAACGATCCTCCTAATCACCTACAACAAGTGGCCATGAGCACTGTCTGGACATAGAAATCTACCTGACTGTGAACAGTAGAGTGGTATATGACTTCTACATCCATTGTGGCTGCCAGCATCGGTTGGATCTGAGAGCAGTGAGCAGTGCATGATATCCCTATTTATCTGGTAAGAGGCCTGACGGGCTCTTGTGAATGCACGGTGGGGAGCACTTTGTTTGGTTTGAGCACCAGGATCGTCTATTTTCACCATAGAAAAGCACTTATTTTATTCCGTCCGGTAAGGAGGAATTCCAGCAGGTGGAGGGAATTTCAAGTCACCAATTTGAATTAACTATCACCTGTCACCAATATACCACTGTCGGTGGTCCTACTATTGACACGGTTGTGTCTTGGGACTTTTTACACCATATACATTTTTGCACCAATATATTTTGTTTATATTTGAGGTTGCATTTATTTATTGATTGTTATTGTTTGGAATATACACATAATCTATTGATATAGCGCACCACTCATTATTTATCACGTACTATTTTTCATCTGGGAGCAGGATATCACAGACCAGCGCACTTTTCTTTTTACATCATATATATATATATATATATAGTGCCTTGCAAAAGTATTCAGCCCCCTTTAACTTTGCAACCTTTTGCCACATTTCAGGCTTCAAACATAAAGATATAAAACTGTAATTTTTTTTTTTGAAGAATCAACAACAAGTGGGACACATTAATGAAGTGGAACGAAATTTATTGGATATTTCAAACTTTTTTAACAAATAAAAAACTGAAAAATTGGTCATTCAAAATTATTCAGCCCCCTTAAGTTAATACTTTGTAGCGCCACCTTTTGCTGCGATTACAGCTGTAAGTCGCTGGGGGTATGTCTCTATCAGTTTTGCACATTAAGAGACTGACATTTTTGCCCATTCCTCCTTGCAAAACAGCTCAAGCTCAGTGAGGTTGGATGGAGAGCGTTTGTGAACAGCAGTTTTCAGTTCTTTCCACAGATTCTCGATTGGATTCAGGTCTGGGCTTTGACTTGGCCATTCTAACACCTGGATATGTTCATTTGTGAACCATTCCATTGTAGATTTTGCTTTATGTTTTGGATCATTGTTTTGTTGGAAGACAAATCTCCGTCCCAGTCTCAGGTCTTTTGCAGACTCCATCAGGTTTTCTTCCAGTCCTGTATTTGGCTCCATCCATCTTCCCATCAATTTTAACCCTCTTCCCTGTCCCTGCTGAAGAAAAGCAGGCCCAAACCATGATGCTGCCACCACCATGTTTGACAGTGGGGATGGTGTGTTCAGGGTGATGAGCTGTGTTGCTTTTACGCCAAACATAACGTTTTGCATTGTTGCCAAAAAGTTTGATTTTGGTTTCATCTGACCAGAGCACCTTCTTCCACATGTTTGGTGTGTCTTCCAGGTGGCTTGTGGCAAACTTTAAACAACACTTTTTATGGATATCTTTAAGAAATGGCTTTCTTCTTACCACTCTTCCATAAAGGCCAGATTTGTGCAGTATACGACTGATTGTTGTCCTATGGTCAGAGTCTCCCACCTCAGCTGTAGATCTCTGCAGTTCATCCAGAGTGATCATGGGCCTCTTGGCTGCATCTCTGATCAGTCTTCTCCTTGTATGAGCTGAAAGTTTAGAGGGACGGCCAGGTCTTCGTAGATTTCCAGTGGTCTAATACTCCTTCCATTTCAATATTATCGCTTGCACAGTGCTCCTTGGGATGTTTAAAGCTTGGGAAATCTTTTTGTATCCAAATCTGGCTTTAAACTTCTCCACAACAGTATCTCGGACCTGCCTGGTGTGTTCCTTGTTCTTCATGATGCTCTCTGCGCTTCAAACGGACCTCTGAGACTATCACGGTGCAGGTGCATTTATACGAAGACTTGATTACACACAGGTGGATTCTATTTATCATCATTAGTTATTTAGGTCAACATTGGATAATTCAGAGATCCTCACTGAACTTCTGGAGAGAGTTTGCTGCACTGAAAGTTAAGGGGCTGAATAATTTTGCACGCCCATTTTTTCAGGTTTTTATTTGTTAACAAAGTTTGAAATATCCAATAAATTTCGTTCCACTTCATGATTGTGTCCCACTTGTTGTTGATTCTTCACAAAAAATTACAGTTTGATATCTTTATGTTTGAAGCCTGAAATGTGGCAAAAGGTCGCAAAGTTCAACGGGGCCTAATACTTTCGCAAGGCACTGTATATATATACTGTGTATATATATATATATATATATATATATATATATATATATATATATATATATATATTTATTAATTTTTTTTGCAGAGGCCATAGAGAATAAAATGGTGGGCATTACATATTTTTATGTCACACGATATTTACGCAGCATTTTTTTAAACCACTTCAATACAGTGCCCTTTCACACCCTTCCTGCCCAGGCCAATTTTCAGCTTTCAGTGCTGTCACAATTGAATGACAATTGCACAATGCTACACTGTACCTATATTACATTTTTATAATTTTTTTCACACAAATAGAGCTTTCTTTTGGTGGTATTTAATCACCGCTGGATTTTTTATTTCTTACTAAAAAAAAAAGAAAAAAGACAGAAAATTAAAAAAAAATATATATATATTTTCTTATTTCCTGTCAGTAAATTTTGAAAATAAGTAATTTTTCTCCTTCACTGATGTGCGCTGATGAGGCTGCACTGATGGGCACTGATGAGGTGGCACTTATGGGCACTAGTGAGGGGCGATTATGGGCACTGATGAGGTGGCACTGATGAGGAGGAACTAATATGCCGCACTGATGGGCACTGATAGGTGGCACTGATAGGCAGCACTGATAAGCACTGATAGGTGGCACTGATGGGCACTGAGAGGTGGTACTGATGGGCACTGATAGGCGGCACTGATGGACACTGATGGGCAGCACAGATGAGCAGGCATTGATGGGCACTGACTGGCAGCACTATGGGCACTGATTGTGGGCACTGATTGTGGGCACTGATGGTACTGTTTTTTAACTTTTCTATAATCAGGGCACTGATGATCAGTGCCCTGATTACCTGTCCTAGACTCCCCTTTATGAAGGAGCCGCTGATCGTCTCTCCTCGCCACACAATCTGACAGTGTGAGGAAGGAGAGCAGATAAACGGCACTTCCTCATTTACATGTGACCGGCTGTGATTGGACACAGCCAATCACATGGGTAAAGAGCCATGTCATTGGCTCTTTACCAAGATCGGGGTCGCGCCGTGTCCTAGCAACACGGTGCGGCCATGATAGCTGCACTGCGTGCCTCCGCGGGCTAGTGAGAGAGGCCGTTCTGGGGCGCCGTAATATGACGTTGTCTCAGATTGAGAGCCGCACCACTCTGCGGTCATATAACAGGAGGTCTGATGCTAGAATTATTGCTCTCGCTCTGACATTTGCGGTGATACTTCATATGTGTGGTCCAATCACTGTTTACATATTCGTGTGGGACCTACATCCGTTTTTGTATTTGTGCGTGAGCACAGTGTAATGGGGGTGCTTTAAAAAAAAAAATATTTTTTTTTTCTTAAAATTTTTTTAACTCTGTACCTTTATTTATTTATTTTTTTAATTTTTTTTTAAATCAATTTTAATGCTATTACAAGGGATTAACGACCCCTTGGGGTCTAGTAGACCCCAGATCGCTCCTCTGGCCTCCAATGTAGCTGATCTAGGATTACTTTTACTTTTGTAGAGAACCGCAGGCCCTAATAAAGATACCTTGGTCATTGCTGCAGCTGCAGCAATGTCCGAGATACCACTCTTCATTTATAAACATATAGCGAACGGGAAGTGGATAAAAAAGTTTTTTAGCTTACAATGCAGTCGGCGGGTGGCTGTGCTCGAGAGCAGAGAGACGTTTATTTGCAACTTTAGTGCCTTAAATTGGAAAAGCATTTGTTTAATGTCTGTTACTCTAACATTGCAGGCAGCCACTTAGATTCAAAGAGTGTATTTGTTCTTTCAATGTTAGGCTAACATACCTTAAACAAATGCTTTTTATGTCTAAGGCCCTAAAGTTGCATATAAAAAAAACCATACTTTAGACTACAAAAGGAATACAAATTTTATGATACTATGTAATTGTGGTTTATTAATACCTTAGTTATTATTGGATCACCGAGAATGTTGATCGGAATGATTCAACTGTTGTAAACTTTTCTAATGTGTATTTTGTTCAATAAAGCTTTTTGGAAAAAAAAAAAAAATTACCTGAGGGATCTGGAGTAAAAATTGGAAAAAATTAAGCCTTAAGACAAATTTAAAATGAGCTTCCCCTACTTGATATTTACAAATCCATGCACAATGTAGTGAATGCATATGCACAAAACTAAATTCAGTCATAGGGAACTACTAGTAGTTAATGTACATGATGTCTGTAACACACTGAGGAGGAGGACTGAGCACTGCAGCGTCCAGTGTTCCGTCCGAGAGTCGGGATGCTTGGGGCTCCCATGACTGTAAGACAGGCCAAACACCGGCAACTAGGGGTGGCGTCAGCGGAGGGAGGCGAGAAAACAGGGCTGGCTAATGCCCACGGCTCCACCTTTGTGAAAGCACCCAACTAGGAAGGAAAGGAGGCTTTATCCACCTCTTGCTGTTTTACTCTAGGAGATCCAGTGCACAGCGTGCCGGGATGACGTCATCGGCAATTGATGCAGCCGTTCTCTGCATCGATGAAGAATTGCGAACGGCTGCATCAGTTGTGTCAGTTTCATTCTTCCTGGCCCTACCTCACGTCAGCACACAATGGGTTAACGCCTCCTCTGGAACCCACAGGACCACCTCTTAATTGCTAAATAAAATGAAGCCCCTCCCCAACTGAAGTGTTCTTTTTTGTTTATGGTCACCTGTTGATTGCAGTTGGTAAGTACTTTGGTTGCTGCAAGTACTTTATTTCCCCCCTGCTGCACCTACCCCTCCAGGTTCATCCTCTCCTGGAGTTGGAAGTCAACCTTTCTGAAACTGGGTGTCCTGTGTGCCGGGTCCTGAGAAATGTTGCTTAGCATGGATATTGTACAGGTGTGGTATGGTAGATGGTATTAGTAAGGTCTGCAATGTCACCATTGGCCTCTCCATTGGGATTTTTCCTGTCTTATATAGGCAGCGCGTCACACCATTCTACTTGTTTTGTTTTCATTTTGAGAGCGGTGGTGGATGATGTCACAGGGGGCAGGGAGACAGGGCAGCATGGGATAGCGATCGCCAGTCACCAAGCAACAGCGTAAACAGTCTTAGAAGAAGGCAGAAGGACTGGCTTCTCTCCCTCTCTATCTGCAGTCCTGCCAGTTTTCTCCTGTGAGGTAAAGACATATTGCTGTTTGCTCCCCACCTGTGCTGTGTGCTCCTGGAGGTTTGACAGTCTGACTGGTTTTGTCTCAGATTCTGTGTCTTCTGCCTGCCTCTGGAAGGGCTGCCCGGGCACACCTGCTACTGCTTTTGAAATAAGTGGATAAAAGCAGATATAAGCTCACCACACCTGTCAATGGCACAGAAGACTAGGGAGCAATGTGGAACATGTTTTAAAAGCGTGCTCAAGGAATTCAAAGTATGGTGTTTTGCATTTTTTAGGAGCAAAAGCTCTAAACGCAAACACTCCAGAAAATATAATAACATAACATGTGTTTATATCAGCGCAATTGGAAATACTCTGTCCAGCTCAGGGTGAATGTTGGTCCTGCACAGGGTTTTTTTTTTTCTTAGAGAATATTTGCAGGAACTCCCCCTTTTCGAGTCACCCCTTTTCTCTGCCCCCAACCACCTCCGAGCACCATTCCTTAGGTCCAATCCCCCTACCCACCTCCCAGTACTGCCCTTTTAGAGAATACAGAACTACATATCATTTAGTTTTGCTAAGTAATTTGTATAGAATTTTGGTAATGATAACAAGAAAAGCAGTAAAGTAGATCCCCTGCAGCCAGTAACAATAGGGCCCCTGCCAGCAACAATAGATGCCCCTAACAACAACGGACAACGTGCAACAATATTTTCCCCTTAGCATCAATAGACTCTCTGTTAGTCAGCAACAATAAACCCTTCTCTCAAAAGTAGATCTCTCCCAGCAACAACTGATCCGCAATATAAGACCTACCCCCAGTAACAGTAGGTCCCCCCATCAGCAATAATAGACCTCCCTGCAAAAAAAGATCTCCTTCAGCTAGAATGGATCCACCGATCAATAGACCCTGCAGCATTCCTCAGCACCCCTTGCGACTACAAACAGTCAGTTCTGGACGTGCCGGAACTGCGTTCCCCCGCATTCCCGCTGAAAAAAGGCCCTGGTCCTGCATGCACTGACGGAAATTAATTTGCATGGATAGCCTCAAGTGACAATGGATAGGGAAACGGATGTGCATATTTCAAAGCCTATATTTAGGAGGCTGTAGCAGAAAGTATGCGGCAAATATACATGCCACAGGCAAGACAAAAAAAAGAGAATACATTTTATTTCAATCTCATTGGTCCCTTTACTACCCAGGCCCAACCACTGCAAAAAGCATGCAGATATTTACAAATGTGAAAAAGGAAGGGCCTTCTTTTCCCATAATGACAGAGTTAAAAGCTCATTGATGAAAAATGGGAGAGACCTGATAAGAAAACCAATTTACAGTAAAGGTTTTCTAAGCTTTATCCAATGAAGCTGGCTGATGCATGTTTAGGCAATATACTTCCAGGAGTGGATGGGGCCCTCCAGCGTCCGGTGCACAAGTGTCTTTGCCTTTCAATACCTTTAGAGATCTTATGGATTAAAAAAGCACTAAAAAAGCAGAAAAACTGGACTTAGGGGTGGATCACACTAGATGCAGTCCAGTGCATTTTTATTCTGCATCAAAAACGCATGAACAGTGTTTACCATGGATTCCAATAGCCTAGTTCACACCAGTGTAGGGAGTTCCAGTACAGTCAACTAAAGTAGAACAAGTTGCATTTTTTCTGTATGCAACGCATCTGGAACATGGCAAAATACATTAAAAAAGCACCAGAACCCTTCAAAGATGTGCAATCAGAGAAACCTCTATAACTCAGAAATTGTGGTGAACTGGCTCTCTGACTTGGTGAGAATCTATACCGTGGTAGGTTTTGCCTGTTGACCAGCAACAGTGCTAAATTTGATGTTTAAATCATTAAGAAATGTTTTTTAATTCAAAGTGGAACCTGCAGAAGTGGGCATGGTTCTGGAGAAGTTGAACCTGACTTTTGGCAGAGGCTTTAATAGACCTAGTACAAGTGCTGGCACATTTAGTCATGAGAGCTTTGTGGTTGCACCACTGGAGGGTGGATGAAGCTTCCACACAAGCCTCACTATTCAGAGATTGTTTTTTGTCAAATCGCTAAATGACAGAATCAATCGAGTGACAGGAGAAAAGTCCAGACTGTAGCTACAGTCTAAGAGGAAGCAGCTGTCTTTTCGCTCAAGTCAGATGAACTTCAGAAGGGTTCAGGAGGCCAAATCCTTTAGGCCAGACTTACCAGATAATTTACCAGATCACAGTGAAGGAAGCTCAAAGTTCCTCTTTACATAGAATCAAATCCAGAGCAGGCTGCAAGACATCTGGAAAGTCTTTTGAAGGTGTGCCCAACCAATCTCTTTCAGTGGGAGCCAGGATAGCCTCCTTCTAGAGGGCTTGGGTGAAAAACATCAAAGACCAGTGGGTCCGGAAGACAGTTAGGTGGGAGTACAATTGAGAATTTGACCACCAACATCATTTAATTTATGACCAACAGATTTCAAGAAGAAAAAATGATTGAAAGATTACATAACAGAATTATATTGCAACAAGTTCATAGTGCTGGTGCCACCAGAAGAACAGAATCCGGGAGTTTCTCCCCATTCTTTCTAATATCCAAGGCATCAGGAGCTTTCCCTACTGTCTGGGTTTGAAGAAATCAAATGGGTACATATACACCAAAAGGTTCAAGATGGAGTCAGTGCAGACAGTCATGGGGATAGTTTAGCAGGAAGACCAGTTAGTGTCAATCAACCTAGCCAATGTATACTTCCATGTACTGATCAGTGATTAACACCAGAGACATCTGAGTTTTTCAGTGACCATATGTCACTTCCAGTTCAGGTGTTTGCCATTTTTAGAATTGGCACAGCACCAAGAATCTTTTCAAACATTTTGTTCTTTTTCAAGTTCAGTTGACTAATGAATAAACAGGGAATGCAGTTAACCCCATCTAAATCGACGCAGAATCTCGGAGTAGTTTTTAATACCCAAATAAGTCAAGTGGTTTTTCAAAACTTCAAAAAGTATCCAAAATGAAAATCTGCACATGAAGAGTCATGGAGACAGCATTTATGTCAGCAAGGGATTGCATTGTCTCCATTGTGACATTTTACAGCAGCGATTCCAGTGGTGCCTTCTAGCCCATGAGATAGAATAATTCTAAAGTTAGATGCCAGTCTCCCTCCAGTCTGAGGAGACAGGTGCAAGGTCATTGGAGCCCGGTGGAATATAGATGCTCTGACTGTAGATCTTGATTTAAGGGGGCCCGAGTGAAGTTAAAGATTGACAGCAAGACAGCAGTAGCCGATGTAGTCTGGTCACAGGGCTAGTATTGTTCGGACTGTTGTTTGTTATTAAAGTTCTGCAAAGACACTGACCTTTGAATTATGGGAGATGTAGTTCCAGGAGGAGCGAGGACCATAGACTGCTATGCGAAAGGACTCTTCTCACAGGGAGCAATGTGACTCGCGGAGCCTGCTTGGAGTGTCTTTATAAAGGGGGGCGGGATCAACTTTCACTCTCTTGCCTCGAGGACAGCACGATGTGCAGAAGGGGAAGAGCTGCTGCGGATTGCAGAGGAGTAGGCCGGAGGCCTAGTAGTGGACACTGGAGCTGAGAAGAGTGGTGCGGGTACAGGAATCTCGGTAGTGTGACCGAGCAGAAGGACGTCTGACAGGACGAGAGAGTCACTGAGCAGAGCGGGGCCTGGTTGCAGAGTGGAGCAGAGCTCCCGGTATTGGGTGAGAGACATCTGTACTTTTTTTAACTTCAAACCAAAGAACAGTAAATTTGATCTTTTATTGCAATCTCTTGTGATCTTGATCATTTAACATGACTGAACCAATATTGTCATTTGGGTTGGAGCAGACTCAGGGCAACTGAAGTGAAGAGGATATACTTGCATTAAGCCACTCCCCTGGGAGCAGGGCTACACCTACATTGCCCTCCAATGGGACACCAAGTGTCTTTTTCTGTTATGTTTCACAACAGAAACTTTTCACTGGGTGGAGATCCACTTACAGACAGTTAACGGCAGTCTACTTGATGGAAAAGCAGAATTCACTAACGGATCAGTTAGGCAGATTATTTTCCAACAATGAGTACTTAACTTCAACCATTATTGGCTTTATGGGGCATTCCAGCAGTAGTTCTTATAGAGAGTCCACTGGATGTGCAGCTTCTGGTGTTTGCAACAAGGTACAAACGCAAAGACTCAGTGTCCTTGATTATAAAAATTCTTCAGAAAATTTGGACAGAACATGTTTATGCCATACAGGTGCTTTCCACCTGCCGAGGAGGGCTTGCTTTTTGTTGCTACCCCATCATCAGCTTCACCAATCTTGCTTCTGGTCAAACAAGATCTTTTATGCCTATGTCAAGGGCAGCCCCTTAATCCAGTGAGACTACTTTTTAATAGCCTTGCTATTGAATCGGCCAGACTAGAGGTGCAGGGATTTCTATCCAAGGTGGATCAGACCTTGGTGAAAGCCACAAGATCATCCATGAACTTTACATAGGAGAGGATATGAAGAAAGTTTGTTTTGTTTGCTCAACAAAAGATTTCTCCCTGTGTTCCCAGCTTTAGCCAATATCCTGGACAATTTTACAATCAGCGCTAGAGGTTGGTATCCAGATTCCAGGAAAACTGGGGGCTGTCCCTCTAAGCATTTGCATGAGAGTCACTGAGTACACAGCAGGAAGACTTCAGTTCCTTACACACGGTCAAGTTGCTAACAGTGTACTTGCACAGTTCTAACAACATGCAGAAAGTGGACGATCTTTTCATTTTGCCATCAGGTTCTCAACAGTTATTTTTTATTGGTTTACCAGGGTGATTAGATTGGCATGCAGGAAGCCTTTCAGCTCTGGAACAGGTGCAAGATCATTTGACCAGAGGGGTGTCAGTCTTAGGGGCAGATACACAAGGATTTCGGTGGAAGATATACAGTATGTGAGACAGCTAGCTTAAGTTCTTGTGCGCCTTCATTCGACTTTACAAGCTAGACATTCGGTCAGCAAGTTCTGCAAAGTTTGGGACAAGACATACAGTACATTTTTTTTTCTTTAGCAGCTTTTCTTTGATTGTTAGTGTTTCTTTTCATGTGTTCTCCCTCCCATGTATTCTGAAAGGTATATCTCATTGTATGCTGAGATAGGGCCAGGAAAAAGAGAGGCCCGGAGTAAAGGAGAGAAGAGACATGGATGGAGGGCCGGCATGACAGGGGTTAAAGGGGTTTGGGACAAGGAGGAGTTTTCAGCCCAGTACAATAGAAAATATAAGTGGTGGGACTTTTAATTCCTGTTTTGGCCAGGAAAGGGTGGAGCTACAGGGAGAGGTCAAGCTAGGTGCCTCAGGAAGTCTTCAGTCAGAGGAAAGCTGCATTGGAGAATATTTCCCACCCTCCCTCCCATTTTCTTGTATTTTCTTGTTTTTTCTGACTTTTGGTTGTGCGGTCCACTGCCCTTGTTTTTGTTTTAACAGGGGCTTTCTTCTTTTGGCGTGGTTCTTTGTCATGGCAGCAAGCGGGGTACAAGGTCCTGGTAGGTTAGTATGGTGCAAACTTATACTTGGTAGGGACCCGTCTGAGGTACGGCTCCCAGATGGTGCAAACTTATACTTGGTAGGGACCCGTCTGAGGTACGGCTCCCTGATGGTGCAAACTTATACTTGGTAGGGACCCATCTGAGGTACGGCTCCCAGTAGTTGGTATGTTGGTACCTGCGACTGGTTGTCTCCGAGCCGGTGCTGTGGCGGCTGGAGGCCTAATTAAGTCGGATGCAGGTACCTCCTTCTTTGATGCCTACCGGGACCTTGAGGCCCCAGTAAAAAACTGGGTTTAACGTGTTATTTACCTGTTATGTATACAGTTTGTTAATAAAAGGCTGCTATGGCCATTTAACTCCAACCTGTGGTCATGTGGTTATTTATAATGGAGGAGGAGAGTGATGGTCAGAGCAGTATGGAGACAAATCATCTTTAATCCCCTAGTCATGGAAAATTGTTATCAGCTACTTACCGTAATTTTTTAACAGCATTGTCAATCTTGGAGGGGAGGGTAGTGTTAACTGTATTAGCAGATTTAGATAGACTAACAAAACCCCAGCTCACACGTTATAGGCAGTTACAGCAACAGTATTTTGTTCTTTTTGGGATAAAGGTTTTACAAAAATAAATAAAAGCTGGTCATTGACAGTGGTAAATGGTTTGTCTCATCCCTCTAACGGCTACATCTGCAGGACAGCTTGTTCTTCAAAACAACAAACTTACTGGACAGATCACCAGGTGAAAATAAATAAAAGAAAACATATGCAGCCATCGCATCTAAGAATTAGCAAGCTGCATCATAATAAATGTTAATAGTAAAAATAAATCTGTGCTTACTGTTGAAATAAAATTCAGCGCAAAACAAATAAATAAAATGAAGAAACAGCAGCACTCAAGGATATCAGAATACTGTGATACCAGGAACATCTTATAAATAGGGTTGAGCGGACACCTAGATGTCCGTGTTCGACGGGTTCGGCCGAACTTTAAAAAAAAGTCCGGGTCCGTGTCCTGGACTTTTACCGAACTTTTCCCGGACACCGAACCCCATTGAAGTCAATGGGGACCCGAACTTTAAGGCACTAAAATGGCTCTAAAACACCAATGGAAAGGGCTAGAGTGCTGCAAATGGCAGCAAAACGTAGTTAAGAGCATGGCAAGTGCTCTGCAAACAAATGTGGATAGGGAAATAACTTAAAACAACAAAAAAAAAACAGAAAAATAAAACAATGTTCCTCATCTCTGAAGGACGAGGCCCATATGGAGTAGGAGGGAGGTTGAGGTGGTGGTGGATGTGGCAGTGTCATATGCGTGCGCACAGGGTGTGCCGGGTGTACCTGGGCACACCCTAATCACCTAGGGCACATAGCATTATCGCTCTGTTTGCCAGTGAGGAGATGGGAAAGATCTCCCTCGGACCTGCTCTGCTCTATTTCTCTTTGCCAGCAGGGAGAGTAATGTATCGGGGCCATGTACATGTAGGCAAACACATGCATGTGTATTTCAACTTTGGGGTGCACACCCTAATGCAATAGGCTGCGCACACCTATGGGCGGTGTAGGTGGAAGCGGTGGTGGAGGAGGACCAGGGCCGGATTAAGAGCATCATGGTCTTGGTGCTGAGGATTTTGAAGGGCCTTAAGGGCCGTGCCTTGGCATGCACCCAGAGGAGGAAGGGTGCAGCCATGCATGCCTAATTCAACATGGGATGCTGTCTCTGAAGCCCATAAACACATCCATGCATCGGCAACTGTCCCTCCTTGTCAGGCCTTCGCGCTGTGTGGGGAGGTTCTGAGGGTGCTGCCTGGGGAAGCGAGCATAGAAGCCAGACTTCTGTGTTTACAAGTGACAGAAGAGCGGTCACAGTGAATATGGCCAACCCGGGGCCTATATAAAAGGTAGGGGCCTGGAGCTGCAGCTCCAATAGCCCCTACGTTAATCTGGCCCTGAGGAGGAGGACGAGGTAGCCAACACTGCTTCTTTTCACAAATTTTAAATGAGGGTACACCCCAAAAGAGTGAGAAAGAGCAAAAATGGAACAATGGGTGGGTAAGGTCGGTATCCATTGCTATTCTGCACAAGGTACGGAAAAGTCCCGTGGGATCCATGCCTGGTTCATTTTAATGAACGTGAGCTTGTCCACATTGTCTCTGGACAGGCGGCTGCGCTTGTCTGTTATAACGCCCCCAGCCGTGCTAAATACCCGTTCAGATAATACACTGGCTGCAGGGCACGCCAGCACCTCCAAGGCGTAAAGGGCAAGCTCAGGCCATGTGCCCAATTTGGAGACCCAGAAGTTGAAGGGGGCAGACCCCTCATTCACTACATGTAGGCGTGTGCACACATACTGCTCCACCATGTTGGTAAAATGCTGCCTCCTGCTAAGACGTTCCATCTGAGCTGCTGGTGCTGCTGTTTGTTGTGGTGTGCTGACAAAGCTTTTCCACATTTCGGCCATGCTAACCCTGCCTTCTGAGGTGCTGGCGGTGAACTGGTTGCGTTGGCGACCTCCTCCTCCTCCTCCTCCTCCTCCTCTGCCTTGTGCTTCCACTGTGGCCCCGCTGTCAGATGGGAATGCCAGCAGCATCGCATCTACCAGCGTGCGCTTGTACTCGCGCATCTTGCGATCGCGCTCCAGTGAGTGAATTAAGGACGGTACGTTGTCCTTGTAACGGGGATCCAGCAGCGTGGCCACCCAGTAATCAGCACAAGTTAGAATGTGGGCAACTCGGCGGTCGTTGTGGAGACACTGCAGCATGTAATCGCTCATGTGTGCCAGGCTGCCCAGAGGCGACGAAAGGCTGTCCTCTGTGGGAGGTGTATCGTCCGTGTCCTCTGTATCCCCCCAGCCACGCACCAGTGATGGCCATGAGCTGGCCTGGGTGCCACCCTGCTGTGAACATGGTTCCATCTCCTCCTCCAGCTCCTCCTCCAGCTCCTCCTCCTCCCCATCCTCCAGAACTGTGCCCCTGCTGGACAATTGTGTCCCTGGCATTTGTGTGTGCAGGAACCCACCCTCGGAGCCCCTTGCGAATGACTGCCCTGAAAGCCTTTGAAATGTTACCTCTTCATCCTCCTCCTCCTCCTCCTCATCCTGTGCCACATCCTCTTCCATCATCGCCCGAATTTTTTTTTCAAGGAGGCATAGAAGTGGGATAGTTAAGCTGAGAACGGCGTCATTGCCACTGGCCAAATTGGTGGAGTACTCAAAACAGCGTAACAAGGCACACAGGTCTCGCATGGAGGCCCAGTTATTGGTGGTGAAGTGGTGCTGTTCCGCAGAGCGACTCACGCGTGCGTGCTGCAGCTGAAACTCCACTATGGCCTGCTGCTGCTCGCACAGTCTTTGCAGCATGTGCAAGGTGGAGTTCCACCTTGTGGGCACGTCACATATGAGGCGGTGAGCGGGAAGGCCGAAGTTACACTGCAGCGCTGCCAGGCGAGCAGCAGCAGGGTGAGAACGCTGAAAGTGCGCACAGACGGCCCGCACTTTCTGCAGCAGCTCTGACATATCGGGGTAGTTTTTAAGGAACCTCTGCACCACCAAATTCAGCACATGCGCCAGGCAAGGGATGTGCGTCAAACCGGCTAGGCCCAGAGCTGCTATGAGATTTCGCCCATTATCGCACACCACCAGGCCGGGCTTGAGGCTCGCTGGCAGCAACCACTCATTTGTCTGCTGTTCATGCTCCTCCACAACTCCTGCGCGGTGTGTGGTTTGTCCCCCAAACAGGCAAGTTGTAAAACTGCCTGCTGTCGTTTAGCCCTGGCCGTGCTGAAGTTGGTGGTGAAGGTATTACGCTGTCCAGATGAGGAGGCGGTAGAGGATGAGGTAGCGGAGTAGGATGAGTTAGGAACAGGAGGCAAACTGAAGCGCCCTGCAATCCTCGGTGGTGGAAGGACATGCGCCAAATTGCTATCCGCCTCAGGCCCATCCGCCACTGCATTTACCCAGTGTGCCGTTAGGGAGATATAACGCCCCTGACCGTGCTTACTGGTCCACGTATCGGTAGTTAGGTGGACCTTGGCACAGATGGCGTTGCGCAGTGCACACCTGATTTTTTCCCCCACTTGGTTGTGCAGGGAAGGGATGGCTTGCCTGGAAAAGTAGTGGCGGCTGGGCACGACGTACTGTGGGACAGCCACTGACATAAGCTTTTTAAAACTGGGCGTCTCCACCAGACGGAATGACAGCATTTCAAAGGCCAATAATTGTGAAATGCTGGCATTCAGGGCCAGGGATCGCGGGTGGGTAGGGGGGTACTTCCTCTTCCTCTCAAGTGTTTGGGAGATGGAAAGCTGAACACTTCCACGGGACATTGTGGAGATGGTTGTTGGTGACCCAGGTGGTGGTGTTGCTGACAGATCGTCTGTTTGCGGGGCGGCAGGTGCCGGTATGACTACAGAGGTGGCTGGAGCGGCCGAGACTGCAGCAGAAGAGGAAGCAGGATGAGCCAGAGACGTTTCTTGGTTTTGAAGGTGTGTACTCCACTGCAGCTCGTGCTTTGCACTTAGATGCCTGATCATGCAGGTTGTGCTCAGGTTGAGAAGGTTTATGCCTCGCTTCAGGCTCTGATTGCACAGGGTGCAAACCACTCGTGTCCTGTCATCAGCACATTTTCTAAAGAACTTCCACGCTAGAGAACTCTTTTGAGCTGACTTTGGTGCGCTCGTTCCCTTGCTGCGTTGGGCAGTAGCAGGCGTAGTGTCTAGGGCACGGCCGCTCCGCTTCTGCACCCTGCTCCCTCTTCTGCTGTGCTGGTGGCTCTGTGCGACCACCGCCTCTTCCTCCAAACTACTCAGGTCACCTGCATGACCTTCATTCCATGTGGGGTCGAGGACCTCATCGTCCTCCACATCATCTTCCACCCAGTCTTCACCCCTGCCCTCCCTGTCGGTCTCCACAATGCTGAACGCCGCAGCAGTTGGCACCTGCGTTTCGTCATCATCGGAGACGTGCTGTGATGGTCCTTCCATGTACTCATCTTGAGAAATAAGTGGTTGGGCATCGCTGCACTCAATCTCTTCCACTTCTGGGGCAGGGCTAGGTGGATGGCCCTGGGAAACCCTGCTGACAGAGTCCTCAAAAAGAATAAGAGACTGCTGTATGGCTTGGGGCTCAGACTGCTTGCCTGATTTGCAAGGGGGTGAGGTGAAAGACGGTTGGACATTGGCTGCAGGTGCCAACTCTGACCTTTCTGCAGTAGACTGGGTGGGAGACAATGTGAAGGAACTGGAGGCACTGTCAGCAGCAAACCAATCTACTATCGCCTCTCTGTGTTCTGGCCTCATCACTTCTAGAGGCGTATGATGCCCTACCAAATACTGCTGCAGGTTCTGTCGCCTACTCACACTTGAGGAAGGTGTTTCACTTGTGCGTGTAGCTGGCACAGATCGACCACGTCCTCTCCTTGCAACAGGAGCTATAGCAGCAGCACCACGACCCCGGCCACGGCCCCTATTTGACGCTCTCCTCATATTTCTGAAATTTAAGATCTTGCCCTAGAAAGGTCTTTATTGAATAGCAGAACAAAAAAAACAACAGTATCGCACGGGTGTATCTCACAGTCAAATATGCAAACTATGCCGCAATTTAATGTTTTTTACACCAAAAGGGTGTGTATTGAATAGCGGAATAGGATAAAAAACTGTGTATCTAACACGTACAAACACAGACTAGGCCCGATTAAATTTTTTCCTACCCTAAATGGAGGATGAGGAAGAGGAGTATGGAACAGGCAGCACCCTCAAATCTTCAGAAGTATGAGATGAACCTCAAAAACTTGGAAAGGTGGATCTCACACGTACCGACACAGACTATTCCGCAATTTAATTGATCCCCAAAGGTTTTTATTGAATAGCGGAATGGGAAATATGATCAAAAAAAGTGTATGTATCTCACACGTACAGAAGCACACTAGGCCCCAATTACTATTGTTTGTACACCTAAAAGGATGGATGAGGAGGAGGAGGAGTATGGAACAGGCAGCACCCTCAAATCTTCAGAAGTATGAGATGAACCTCAAAAACTTGGAAAGGTGGATCTCACACGTACCGACACAGACTATTCCGCAATTTAATTGATCCCCAAAGGTTTTTATTGAATAGCGGAATAGGAAATATGATCAAAAAAGTGTATTTATCTCACACGTACAGAAGCACACTAGGCCCCAATTACTATTGTTTGTACACCTAAAAGGATGGAGGAGGAGGAGTATGGAACAGGCAGCACCCTCAAAGCTTCAGAAGTATGAGATGAACCCCAAAAACTTGGAAAGGTGGATCTCACACGTACCGACACAGACTATTCCGCAATTTAATTGATCCCCAAAGGTTTTTATTGAATAGCGGAATAGGAAATATGATCAAAAAAAGTGTATGTATCTCACACGTACAGAAGCACACTAGGCCCCAATTACTATTGTTTGTACACCTAAAAGGATGGAGGAGGAGGAGGAGGAGTATGGAACAGGCAGCACCCTCAAAGCTTCAGAAGTATGAGATGAACCCCAAAAACTTGGAAAGGTGGATCTCACACGTACCGACACAGACTATTCCGCAATTTAATTGATCCCCAAAGGTTTTTATTGAATAGCGGAATAGGAAATATGATCAAAAAAAGTGTATGTATCTCACACGTACAGAAGCACACTAGGCCCCAATTACTATTGTTTGTACACCTAAAAGGATGGATGAGGAGGAGGAGGAGTATGGAACAGGCAGCACCCTCAAATCTTCAGAAGTATGAGATGAACCTCAAAAACTTGGAAAGGTGGATCTCACACGTACCGACACAGACTATTCCGCAATTTAATTGATCCCCAAAGGTTTTTATTGAATAGCGGAATAGGAAATATGATCAAAAAAGTGTATTTATCTCACACGTACAGAAGCACACTAGGCCCCAATTACTATTGTTTGTACACCTAAAAGGATGGAGGAGGAGGAGGAGGAGTATGGAACAGGCAGCACCTTCAAAGCTTCAGAAGTATGAGATGAACCCCAAAAACTTGGAAAGGTGGATCTCACACGTACCGACACAGACTATTCCGCAATTTAATTGATCCCCAAAGGTTTTTATTGAATAGCGGAATAGGAAATATGATCAAAAAAAGTGTATGTATCTCACATGTACAGAAGCACACTAGGCCCCAATTACTATTGTTTGTACACCTAAAAGGATGGATGAGGAGGAGGAGGGGTATGGAACAGGCAGCACCCTCAAAGCTTCAGAAGTATGAGATGAACCCCAAAAACTTGGAAAGGTGGATCTCACACGTACCGACACAGACTATTCCGCAATTTAATTGATCCCC
This sequence comes from Pelophylax lessonae, assembly GCF_965119305.1. Classification (NCBI taxonomy): domain Eukaryota; kingdom Metazoa; phylum Chordata; class Amphibia; order Anura; family Ranidae; genus Pelophylax; species Pelophylax lessonae. Next base: position 549,445,250 of record NC_138771.1, on the reverse strand, counting down.
AAAGGTTTTTATTGAATAGCGGAATAGGAAATATGATCAAAAAAAGTGTATGTATCTCACACGTACAGAAGCACACTAGGCCCCAATTACTATTGTTTGTACACCTAAAAGGATGGAGGAGGAGGAGTATGGAACAGGCAGCACCCTCAAAGCTTCAGAAGTATGAGATGAACCCCAAAAACTTGGAAAGGTGGATCTCACACGTACCGACACAGACTATTCCGCAATTTAATTGATCCCCAAAGGTTTTTATTGAATAGCGGAATAGGAAATATGATCAAAAAAAGTGTATGTATCTCACACGTACAGAAGCACACTAGGCCCCAATTACTATTGTTTGTACACCTAAAAGGATGGAGGAGGAGGAGGAGGAGGAGGAGTATGGAACAGGCAGCACCCTCAAAGCTTCAGAAGTATGAGATGAACCCCAAAAACTTGGAAAGGTGGATCTCACACGTACCGACACAGACTATTCAGCAATTTAATTGATCCCCAAAGGTTTTTATTGAATAGCGGAATAGGAAATATGATCAAAAAAAGTGTATGTATCTCACACGTACAGAAGCACACTAGGCCCCAATTACTATTGTTTGTACACCTAAAAGGATGGACGAGGAGGAGGAGGAGTATGGAACAGGCAGTACCCTCAAAGCTTCAGAAGTATGAGATGAACCCCAAAAACTTGGAAAGGTGGATCTCACACGTACCGACACAGACTATTCCGCAATTTAATTGATCCCCAAAGGTTTTTATTGAATAGCGGAATAGGAAATATGATCAAAAAAAGTGTATGTATCTCACACGTACAGAAGCACACTAGGCCCCAATTACTATTGTTTGTACACCTAAAAGGATGGATGAGGAGGAGGAGGAGTATGGAACAGGCAGCACCCTCAAAGCTTCAGAAGTATGAGATGAACCCCAAAAACTTGGAAAGGTGGATCTCACACGTACCGACACAGACTATTCCGCAATTTAATTGATCCCCAAAGGTTTTTATTGAATAGCGGAATAGGAAATATGATCAAAAAAAGTGTATGTATCTCACATGTACAGAAGCACACTAGGCCCCAATTACTATTGTTTGTACACCTAAAAGGATGGAGGAGGAGGAGGAGGAGTATGGAACAGGCAGCACCCTCAAAGCTTCAGAAGTATGAGATGAACCCCAAAAACTTGGAAAGGTGGATCTCACACGTACCGACACAGACTATTCCGCAATTTAATTGATCCCCAAAGGTTTTTATTGAATAGCGGAATAGGAAATATGATCAAAAAAAGTGTATGTATCTCACACGTACAGAAGCACACTAGGCCCCAATTACTATTGTTTGTACACCTAAAAGGATGGAGGAGGAGGAGGAGGAGTATGGAACAGGCAGCACCCTCAAAGCTTCAGAAGTATGAGATGAACCCCAAAAACTTGGAAAGGTGGATCTCACACGTACCGACACAGACTATTCCGCAATTTAATTGATCCCCAAAGGTTTTTATTGAATAGCGGAATAGGAAATATGATCAAAAAAAGTGTATGTATCTCACACGTACAGAAGCACACTAGGCCCCAATTACTATTGTTTGTACACCTAAAAGGATGGAGGAAGAGGAGGAGGAGTATGGAACAGGCAGCACCCTCAAAGCTTCAGAAGTATGAGATGAACCCCAAAAACTTGGAAAGGTGGATCTCACACGTACCGACACAGACTATCCCGCAATTTAATTGATCCCAAAAGGTTTTTATTGAATAGCGGAATAGGAAATATGATCAAAAAAAGTGTATGTATCTCACACGTACAGAAGCACACTAGGCCCCAATTACTATTGTTTGTACCCCTAAAAGGATGGATGAGGAGGAGGAGGATGAAACAGGCAGCACCCTCAAATCTTCAGAAGTATGAGATTGTGTTCACTGTACCCCACAAAGATTGTGTTCACTGCACCCCAAAAGGATTGTCTTCACTGCACCCCACAAAGATTGTGTTCACTGTAATCCACAAAGATTGTGTTCACTGTACCCCCCAAAGATTTTGTTCACTGCACCCCACAAAGATTGTGTTCACTGTACCCCACAAAGATTGTGTTCACTGTACCCCCCAAAGATTTTGTTCACTGCACCCACAAGGATTGTCTTCACTGCACCCCACAAGGATTGTCTTCACTGCACCCCACAAAGATTGTGTTCACTGTACCCCACAAAGATTTTGTTCACTGTACCCCACAAAGATTGTGTTCACTGTACCCCACAAAGATTTTGTTCACTGCACCCCACAAAGATTGTGTTCACTGCACCCCAAAAGGATTGTCTTCACTGCACCCCACAAAGATTGTGTTCACTGTACCCCACAAGGATTGTCTTCACTGTACCCCACAAAGATTTTGTTCACTGTACCCCCCAAAGATTTTGTTCACTGCACCCCACAAGGAGTGTCTTCACTGCACCCCACAAAGATTGTGTTCACTGTACCCCACAAAGATTGTGTTCACTGTACCCCCCAAAGATTTTGTTCACTGCACCCCACAAGGATTGTCTTCACTGCACCCCACAAGGATTGTGTTCACTGCACCCCACAAAGATTTTGTTCACTGTACCCCACAAAGATTGTGTTCACTGTACCCCACAAAGATTTTGTTCACTGCACCCCACAAAGATTGTGTTCACTGCACCCCAAAAGGATTGTCTTCACTGCACCCCACAAAGATTGTGTTCACTGTACCCCACAAGGATTGTCTTCACTGCACCCCACAAAGATTGTGTTCACTGTACCCCACAAAGATTGTGTTCACTGTACCCCCCAAAGATTTTGTTCACTGCACCCCACAAGGATTGTGTTCACTGCACCCCAAAAGGATTGTCTTCACTGCACCCCACAAAGATTGTGTTCACTGTACCCCACAAGGATTGTCTTCACTGCACCCCACAAAGATTGTGTTCACTGTACCCCACAAAGATTGTGTTCACTGTACCCCACAAAGATTTTGTTCACTGCACCCCACAAAGATTGTGTTCACTGCACCCCAAAAGGATTGTCTTCACTGCACCCCACAAAGATTGTGTTCACTGTACCCCACAAGGATTGTCTTCACTGCACCCCACAAGGATTGTGTTCACTGTACCCCACAAAGATTGTGTTCACTGTACCCCCCAAAGATTTTGTTCACTGCACCCCACAAGGATTGTCTTCACTGCACCCCACAAGGATTGTCTTCACTGCACCCCACAAAGATTGTGTTCACTGTACCCCACAAAGATTGTGTTCACTGTACCCCACAAAGATTTTGTTCACTGCACCCCACAAAGATTGTGTTCACTGCACCCCAAAAGGATTTTCTTCACTGCACCCCACAAAAAATTGTGTTCACTGTACCCCACAAGGATTGTCTTCACTGCACCCCACAAGGATTGTCTTCACTGCACCCCACAAAGATTGTGTTCACTGTACCCCACAAAGATTGTGTTCACTGCACCCCAAAAGGATTGTCTTCACTGCACCCCACAAAGATTGTGTTCACTGTACCCCACAAAGATTGTGTTCACTGTACCCCCCAAAGATTTTGTTCACTGCACCCCACAAGGATTGTCTTCACTGCACCCCACAAGGATTGTCTTCACTGCACCCCACAAAGATTGTGTTCACTGTACCCCACAAAGATTGTGTTCACTGTACCCCCCAAAGATTTTGTTCACTGCACCCTACAAGGATTGTCTTCACTGCACCCCACAAGGATTGTCTTCACTGCACCCCACAAAGATTGTGTTCACTTTACCCCACAAAGATTTTGTTCACTGTACCCCACAAAGTTTGTGTTCACTGTACCCCACAAAGATTTTGTTCACTGCACCCCACAAATATTGTGTTCACTGCACCCCAAAAGGATTGTCTTCACTGCACCCCACAAAGATTGTGTTCACTGTACCCCACAAGGATTGTCTTCAATGCACCCCACAAGGATTGTCTTCACTGCACCCCACAAAGATTGTGTTCACTGTACCCCACAAAGATTTTGTTCACTGCACCCCAAAAGGATTGTGTTCACTGCACCCCAAAAAGATTGTGTTCACTGCAGCCCACACACAGAAAAATGGATGTGGATCACTGACACCTGCCTATCTCCTATCCCACACCACACAGCAATATCTATTGTAGTTTGTAGAACACACTGACCCTATAATTCAGCAGACTCTATCCCTAAAATGCCTACAACTCGCCCTGCCTAAACACTCCGACCTGACCCTAAATTCTATCCGGACACCAATTCGTTTTCCCTGCCTGTCTTTCCCTAATCAGCAGCCAGCACGTATGTGTGCTCTGTCCCTGAGCTAAGCAGCAGAATGACGCCGCTGCGGCTGCCTCGAACTTATAAAGACTTGGTCACATGCTTCAGACGGCCAATCACAGCTACTCATACATTTGCAGGCATGGCTGGGATAGCTTAAGGCACACCAGTTAAACGATTGTTGATTGGCTGTTGAAAGCCCGCCATGAAAAGAGCGCCAAAACATGCAAAACCCGGAAATAAAACGACCGAACGTGGATTTTTTACCCGAACATACAGTAAAGTGTCCGTGTCCGTGTTCGGGTAACAAAAATCCAATTATTCGGTACGAACACGAATAATACAGTCCGTGTTCGCTCAACACTACTTATAAATAAAGTGTTGCGCTGTTGTGTGCCCAAATCATAAAATCAAATGTAAATTTAAATATAAACAAGTCCACAAAAAAGTCCCACAATAATCTTTAAGGGTCATCCACTTGTGAAATTCAACGTGATAAGACACCTTCACCAATCTTTGTGCTCCAGCCACCACCATACAGGACTGCTTATCAAAGGAGGTCTAATATCGCTTTCAATCACTCTCAGAGGGGATCAATGACTTGATATCCCTCATAGGAGCATGCTTTAAAACTGCACTTCAAATGCAAGCCAAGTGTTTGGCTGGCAGTTGTGGTGCGTTCCTATCAATTTTAATAGGCAGTGGCACGTTTGGCAGGCGGTATCAATTAAAATTGCCATAGCATGTGTACAGCACCATCCAGCTGTAAAGGTAGAATTTATGTGGGCGGTTCGAGAAGAGGTAAAACTGGCTCAACTGCCTATTTCTACCCCCTAGCCACGCGTGTGAAAGGGCCCGTACAGACTATTCATCCCCTATGGTACATGCAAAAGTGATTCACTGACCCTGGATTTTACTAGGCTTCCCTATAATGCATACAGAATAAGATCATTTTATATACACTAGATTGTTAAAAGTATTGGGACGCCTGCCTTTACATACACGTGAACCTTAACCTTAAGTCACTCATCCATGTCTTGCCTCACTCATCATGTGCGCTGTCATGTTGGAACAGGAAGGGGCCATCCCCAAACTGTTACCACAAAGTTGGGAACATTAAATTGTCCAAAATGTCTTGGTATGCTGACACCTTAAGATTCCTCTTCACTGGAACTAAGGGGCAAAGTCCAAACCCTGAAACCCTATACCATAATCCCCGCTCCACCAAATGATTTGGACCAGTGCACAAATCAAGGTTAATGGAGACATGGATGAGCGAGTTTGGGGTGGAGGAAATTGACTGGCCTGCATAGAGTCCTGAACTAAGCCCGATAGAACACCATTGAGATGAATTGGGGCGGAGACTGCAAGCCAGGCCTTCTCATCCAACTTCAGTGCCTAACCTCAAAAATGCACTTCTTGTAGAATGGTTAGACATTCTCATAAACACACTCCTAAACCTTGTGGACCACCTTCTCAGAAGAAATGAAGCTGTCATAGCTGCAAAGGATGGGCCAACTCAATACTGAACCCTACAAACTAAGACAGGGATGCCATTAAAGTTCATGTCCGAGTAAAGCAGGTGTCCCAATACTTTTGACAATATAGTGTAGATATTATCAAATTGATATCATGTTCAGTAAATGTAAATTCACTAAGAATCTCATGTACATACATTTTAACACAATAATATAATTTCAAAATGCATTTTCAATATTTTTAGGGTTCAGATCCTTCCTGTTATAGTGTGAAAACTCCTGCGTTGTCAGCTGGTGACATTTTTTTTTCAATGAAGTCTTCCAGTGACTGTTTAAAACTACATTACACAGGTGTGGTCTGCTGTTGTCACCATCAGGAATCCCATATCGAGAAATGCCATGCAGCCATCAGTGAAGTACATGCATGTGGACAGAAAGTTGTTGCAAAAGGCTGCAGGAGACCTGAAATGCAACCAAGGATGAAAAAAGAGTATTTAAAAAAAAAAAGGGTTTTTTAAATACGATGATGTTTTATGATGGCAAACTGTTAATGTTTACGTGTACTTTAAATTAAGATACCTCTGTGAGAATGAACAAAGAGTGTCAACAGGTCCTTTCTGATATATAAAAATCATTAGCTTGTTGAAGACCAAACTGTATAATCTAGGGTTGGGCATACCTGGAATTCTTAAGAACATCTCAATAAAGGAGTTTACCTCTTTCCAGAGAATAGAGATATAATCACAGCCCTAACACATGTAGAAAATAACAATCCTGCCTGAACTTGACAGTGCTGGCAGATATCATTATCCAGTTTCTTCATGCTATTAGGCTTTTGTGAATAGCTAAATGGCATGTAGGTAAACAAACCTGACACAGCTTTTTGCTAGCAGTTCTTAATACAAAGTATAAAATTGCAAGTTTGCTCTCTTCTTCACATAGTGGACTTATATTTTGCAGCATGAAATAGATGGTCCCACCAACTCATAAATCTATCACAGCATTGCTGACAAGGTTAACTTAAAAGAGAATTTTGGATTTAAAAAAATAAACTTTTTTCCTTACCTAGGTGGATGCTGCATCTGGCTTCCCCTGGCTCTGCAGTGAGACCTGAGTGATCAAACACCTCTGATTGCTAAGTTCTCCCTCTCCACTCTGTCATTCACCGACTTTCTGCTCTCCCTTCCATCGCTCACGGAGCACTGGGCTGTGGAAGGGGAGGGAGTGTCTGGGTCAGGCTCTCAGCAGATCGCTGAGAGGCTGAGCCAGGTGCTAGTCCAGGCTTCTGGGTAGATATTGTCCATACTGTATGGTCAGGATCTTTCCCAAGCCTGGACCGGCTGAGTGGCTAAAAACGGGTCACATGATTGCAAAACGAACTGCACTCCTGTGATCCATAGGAGAAGAATGGTCAAAAGAGCTTTGTCCATACTTCTCCTTGAAGATGGCTTTTATCCTAAAGTGACCCAGTCATATATGGCGCTTTTCCACTGCATGGAACCGTACCAGTTCGGCACGCTTTTGTGCTTTTCCACTGCGGTACCGCATGGTATAGGGTCGGAACGGTTCGGTACGGTACGGTATAGGTTTGCTTTTCCACTGCATGGAACCGAACGGTACGGTACGGTACGGCTCTGAAAAAACAGTACCTACTCGATTGTGGTTCCAACAGGTACCAAACTGGTACCATATCCCACAATCCTTTGCATGCAGTCACTACTAGCCACTGATTGGTCAGAGAATCACACCCACCCCGTTGTTATCCCACCCACTTAACTTTAGTACTACTTTAGTGGAAAAGCAAACCTATACCGTACCGTACCGAACCGTTCCGACACTATACCATGCGGTACCGCAGTGGAAAAGCAAACTGGGCCAAGCAGGGCCGAGTAGAGCCGAGCCGGTACTAGCCGGTACTTGCAGTGGAAAAGTGCCAATAGAGTCAAAACAATAAATAGTAATGCCTCCAGAAGGGAGAGGCTATATACTTACTCCGGTTTCCAACTTGTGTTTAAAAACACCACTGAGATGCAGCTCCCCAGATGGTTGACTCGAATACCTGTTTTCCCAATCTCACACAGTGATTCCTTTTGCCAGCTTGTTTGTCCTGTAGTGGCATACAAGCCGGAACAAGGAACCACTGTGTGTGGCGGGGGGTAGCATGTAGACAGGTGAAGTGTGTCCTCCACTCTTCCACTCTTTAGGTGGTGATGTGTGCAGACCACAATACAGCAGGATGGAGGATGAGAGAAGCTTCTGCAGCCTATGTAGGTACCACCAGACATCATTGGTGTGGGCAATTCTAATAAATATAGAAAAAAATGGTGTGAACCAAATGAAACTGCGCAAATGAATGGCTAAGTAATCATAATCAGGCTAATAAGCCATATAAATATTAGTGAACATAAATAAACACATTGAATTTAATCTCTAAGGAATTGCTTCCCCACTGTGAGCTGCAAACAAAAAAGCTACAAAAGCTGTGACAATTTAAAATTAGTGAGTATATTGCGCTCGACACATATGTGTTAAACAATAAAGTGCTAGTGTAGAGTAATTAAATAAATAAATAGGAGTGTAAATAGTCTCTGAAATTGCTTAATATCAATAAAAATATCAATAAAAATGTCCAATAATCAGCAGCAACAATTTTTCTGATAAAAACATGGACTTGATAGAAGTGATAAGAAGCCTCCACCTCCAAACTTTCACCCAGTGCTCTTACAAGGTACTTCTTACCAGAAGTATATGACCCCTTGATTATAGGGGGTCACACAGACATATTGATCCAATAAATATACAGATCCTCCGCTCCAAATTCCCTCACCGGGGTAGACATTCAGACCAGATACAGGATCTCAGTAGGGATATATAGGAAAGCAAAAAAAGCTCTCATGGTGCAGTACGTTAATACCATCAAACTTTTATTAAGAGGTAATGCACTTACTACAATTCCAAGATAAATTCGCTTTGTACAGTCATGAATAATCACGGTAGCTGGATGAATGAACACCGCTTCACGCCAGCGTTCCACCAATGCGGAATCTACGGTCTCACGCTGACGACGCACGTTTCGTCAGCCTGTGCTGACGTCATCGCGGTTTTATACATTGATGCTGTTATATGATGTCTACTATGTAAGTGCATTACTTTTTAATACATTTATGTGCCCCTCTGTCTTTTTTCTGAGCCTGCATGTGAAAGATACTTCTGTGAGGTCCTGTGAATGCATTGTACATCTGTGAATTGTGAAGTTCTCTCTCCCTGCTAAGGAATGTGAGGAATGTGACTAGGAACCATCATTTACGACGAGCGCTGTTTGCTCTTATGCCTGTTTGACCACTCTGTGACAGGAGGGTCAAAAGTTCCGGTAAGAGGCTACAGGTGTCAGCACAGGGTGTAACTCATCTCTCTCACTATTCACTGGTGATTGGCTGATTGGATCGGGTCCTTTCTTTCTACCTGCAGTTCTACTCCATTAGATTGTTCATGGACTGTATTACTGTGATAGATTGTTTAATATATGTCTGGCGCAGCTCCTAATATACATCTACTAATGTTATAGAAGTAGTGCCCTGAAAACTTTAGTTTTTTTTTGCTCCTACCAAAATGGCCACCTCAATACAGAGACAGGGCCGGACTGGGTATGAAAACCAGCCCTGGAAAAAATGACATACCAGCCCCATAGCATTGCCTCATTATACCAGTGCAACGTCATTTTCAGCGCAACGTCCCTCCCCCTAATACAATGCTGATCCCCCCTCCCCCTAATACAATTCTGATCCCCCTCCCTTTAATAAAATGCTGATCCCCCTCCCCCTAATACACTGCTGCCCCCCAACCCCCCAAAATTTTGGGGGATTAGCATTGCATTAGGGGGAGGAGGCCGGGGGACAGCAGTGTATTAGGGGGAGGGGGGGCGGATCAGCATTGTATTAGGGGGGGAGAGGGATCAGCATTGTATTAAGGCCCCCCACCTAGTACAGACCCCTCAGTAAGCCCCCCCACCTAGTACAGACCACTCAGTAAGCCCCCTGCCAGTACAGACCCCTCAGTAAGCCCCCCTCCCAGTACAGACCCCTCAGAAAGCCCCCTGCCAGTACAGACCCCTCAGTAATCCCCCTCTGCCAGTACAGACCCCTCAGTAAGCCCCCCTGCCAGTACAGACCCCTCAGTAAGCCCCCCCACCTAGTACAGACCCCTCAGTAAGCCCCCCTCCAAGTACAGCCCCTCAGTAAGCCCCCCTCCAAGTACAGACCCCTCAGTAAGCCCCCCTCCCAGTACAGACCCCTCAGTAAGCCCCCTCTCAGTACAGACCCCTCAGTAAGCCCCCCTCCAAGAACAAACCCCTCAGTAAGCCCCCCTCCAAGTACAGACCCCTCAGTAAGCCCCCCCCCACCTAGTACAGACCCCTCAGTAAGCCCCCCTGCCAGTACAGACCCCTCAGTAAGCCCCCCTGCCAGTAGAGACCACTCAGTAAGCCCCCCTCCCAGTACAGACCTCTCAATAAGCCCCCTCTCAGTACAGACCCCTCAGTAAGCCCCCTCTCAGTACAGACCCCTCAGTAAGCCCCCCTTCCAGTACAGACCCCTCAGTAAGCCTCCCTCTCAGTACAGACCCCTCAGTAAGCCCCCCTTCCAGTACAGACCCCTCAGTACAGACCCCTCAGTAAGCCCCCTGCCAGCGCACAGACCCCTCAGTAAGCCCCCTCTCAGTAAGGACCCCTCAGTAAGCCCCCCTCTCAGTACAGACCCCTCAGTAAGCCCCCTCTCAGTACAGACCCCTCAGTAAGCCCCCTCTCAGTACAGGCCCCTCAGTAAGCCCCCCTCTCAGTACAGACCCCTCAGTAAGCCCCCCTCTCAGTACAGCCCCTCAGTAAGCCCCCCCTCCAAGTACAGACCCCTCTCACCTGCGATCACATGCTGCTGGAGTGGCGCCGGCGCGTGACGTCTCAGGTCTCGTCTGTGTGGGACAGTGGAAGGGATCATCAGCGTCCGCAGCAGTCTGCATCCACAGGCAATCAGCTCAGGTGATGCACCGCCACGCAGGCGCAGCCGCCCCGTGGTCATGGACCGTCCGTCACTCTGGACTAGGGGAGTGCAGCAGGGGCCGGGGGCGGGGCAGTGCAGCGGCCCCAATCACAGCAGTGGGAACACTGGCAATACTTAAAGCGGCGCTGCGGGCCGGGTGGCCCTATTTTAAAGCGGTCCCAGGGCCGGCGGCCCACCGGGAATTTTCCCGGTATCCCGGTAGGCCAGTCCGGCCCGGTACAGAGATATTGTGCAGAACAAGACATGGTAAGTCAGTAATATTGGGAAAGATCAACTACAAGGGGAACACAAACAATAATAGTGATTGGTTCTTTGCACTCTACCTGCTTTTTTTTTATTTTTAGCACAGCTTTGTGAGTTTAGAGAGTTGCTTAAAATGAGCTTGGCAGTTGGTTATTTTAGCATAGTGCAGTGGTCTCAAAACTGCGGCTTGGGGGCCAGATGCGACTCTTTGCTTGCTTTAATCTGGCCCTTGGGGCACTCTTTTCATCCACTGATACCAACAATGGGACATAATTCCCTCCACTGATATCAATGAAGAGGCGGACGTCTTCCCTAAGACACCAACATTGGGACACAATTCCCCCCAATGACACCAACAATGGGGACCAATGACACCAATGGTGGGGCACAATTCCTCCCACTGACACCAATGATGGGGCACTATTCCTCCCACTGACACAAAGATGGGGCATTTTTTAATCCCACTAATGTTGGGACCTTTTTTTACTACCAATGGCAACAACCCTGCCCCCCCTTAAAGAGGTTCTAAAGGCTCAAGATTTTTTACCCTAATGCATTCTATGCATCAAAGTAAAAAACCTTCTGGGTGCAGCTCCCCCTAGCCCCCCCCCCTCCTATACTTACCCGAGCCCCATCTCTATCCAACGATATGCATGAGAGCAAAGGCTCTCCCAGGTCTTTCTCTCTCTCCTCATTGGCTGACACAACAGCGGAAGCCATTGGCTCCTGCTGGTGTCAATCACAGCCAGTAAGACAATGAGAGGAGAGCAGGGGGCAGAGCTGAGTTGAGCTCTCTGTGTGAATCCACACACACAGAGCATGGCTGGGGAGCGAGCCTGCTTAAATGCCCCCATAGCAAGAGGATTGCTACTGGGGGCACTTACTGCGGGGGAGGTGCCAGGACCAACAGCAGGGGACCCAAAAAGAAGAGGATCTGGGCTGCTTTGGAAAAAACCATTGCAAGGAGCAGGTAAGTATAACATGTTTTTTTTTAATTTGGATTATTTCCTAAAGAATCACTTCAAAACTGAAGGACAGTAAACTGGTCCTTTTGTGTAGAAAGTTTGTAGACCCCTGGCATCGAGTAATATTACAGTTTACCTCTGGCTGTTAAAAAAAAAAATCTGGTTTGTCTGCATTCCAGGTGGGAAGAGGAAACCCAGTTCGGGCTGAAGCCTGCATCTCCCCTTAATATGATAATATTGATAATATAGTAAGTGTGATCTGTAGATGCTCATATCAAGAAAGGTCGACTGGTGCATTATTACATGGGTTCCAATCCTTCCCTTCCCTTCCCTAGTTCTGGCCTATAAAAACTGCAAAAAAAAAAACAAATTGGTTTAGATATAAGTTACGAATTGTACTAAAAAATATATATGATCATTTAAAGAAGAGCAGAAAGAAAGGAACATTGTGGATGCACAGTATATAAGGGAGTACAGTATGATTAAAAGATGTCTACATAAATACTACATGTGTCTGAAAGGTTAGGAAATCAACACAAGCACCTTATTGGTTTCTGTTGGTAATAATTCAATGCCTTTGCATGTAAGGAGAGCGCCCATGTGAATAGAAGCTCTTTTTGTGCAACACTCTTGCGTATCATAATATTATTAGCATTATTTTTCTTTTTCAAAAAAAGTTAACGCTTTTGTTACCCTAAAAAATAAAATAAAGATCCTGTTCCTTTAATGCGTAGTATGCAGCACAGTGCTTGTAAAAAAGTGGTTGAAAAAGAGAGAAAAATTCCAAAACACTCGCCCAGCGCTTCTTATTGCAAGGGATAAACCACACAATGATAAATATAAATTGTTTAAAACCTTGCTGATCGCAGCCGCTGTGATAAAAAACAATCTGTAAATGATGTAATAAATACTCAAACTGATAAAAGTTCAGCACTAGTCACATCCAGCAGCGCTCAATATGTAATAACATATAAAAGATCATATAGTCCTCATAAATGAGTAAAATAGTCGCCAAAAACTCAGTCAATGTTCATAACATAGCCAGATAATCCATATGTTAGTAATCCCCGGTGCCTAATGTATGTAATCCGGTATTCACCTTCACCACACCATACGTGACCCCTTAAGGATGGGCACTCACCAGAAACACTATGGTAATACGCCTGTAAGCATTGGTTGCTTGGACCCTTGACACTCCGGGATACCTCTGCCAGTATCAGATGACCTCCACATACGTGTACCAATTAGGGACCTCACTGCCCACAAGAACTTCTCTCTTCTGGATCCACAGACAAGCAGCAAGAACAGCTTGTCTGACATATGGATTATCTGGCTATGTTATGAACATTGACTGAGTTTGGCGACTATTTTACTCATTTATGAGGACTATATGATCTTTTATATGTTATTACATATTGAGCGCTGCTGGATGTGACTAGTGCTGAACTTTTATCAGTTTGAGTATTTATTTACATCATTTATTACATCATTTACAGCACAGTGCTTGTGCTGTGTAATTTGGCACCCTGTATCACATAAAATACCTGGCTGATCCTGCCAGTTTCTACCCTCCCCTTGTAAACTGACCACGGTGTATCATGGCTGCTGAGCCCTGACACCGTGGTCAATCTATGTGCCAACGTCATCCGCAGCTCTCCTGTGACTGTCCTCCACTGTCTCCCTCTGTCCTCCACCCCCTGCTTTCCGCTCCTGTGTCAGGTGCCCACCCCCCTACCCTCCTGCTGCTGAAAAACCTTTTCATATCTTATATCATCCTCTTTGCCAATAATAGGGGCTCCTGTCACTGTGTTTTATTAACCACTTAAGCCCCGGAGGATTTGGCTGCTAAAAGACCAGGAGGTTTTTAGCGATTTTTTACTGCGTGACTTTAACGGACAATTGCGCGGTCGTGCGACGCTGTACCTAAACGAATTTGACGTCCTTTTTTTCCCACAAACAGAGCTTTCTTTTGGTGGTATTTGATCACCTGTGCGATTTTTTGATCATGCGCTATAAACAAAAAAAGTGCGTAAATTTTGCAAAAATAACAATATTTTTCACATTTTTTTATATGAAATTCCCCCCCAAAAAAATGTAAAAATCAAAATTTTTTAACATTTTCGGCCAATTTGTTTTATGCTACATATGTTTGTTTAAAAAAATTGCAAAAAGCGTATTTTGATTGGTTTGCGCAAAAGTTATCGCGTTTACTAACAAAGGGAAAGATTTTTGTCATTTTTGGTGTTTTTTTTTAAACGCGTAATGGCGGCGATCTGCGATTTTTTTGCGGTACTGCGACATTGCGGCGGACAGATCGGACCCTTGACTGACTGACATTTTTGACACTTTTGAGGTTACCAGTGACATTACTGCAGTAATCATTGCTATACATATGCACTGTTACTGCAAAAATGACACTGGCAGGGAAGGGGTTAACTGTATTGGAGAGGGAGGGGTTAAGTGTGTCCTAGGGGCGTGTTTCTAACTGTAAAGGGACATGGCTATTGGTGTAAAAACAGAGATCAACGGTCCTACATAGTAGGACCGTCTGATCTTCATTTTTACACCAGGGAGAATGACAGGCGGCTTGTTTACATAAGCCGTCCGCCTTTCTCCCTTCACCGGAGCGATCGTGAGTGACCGGTGGACAATCGGGTCTGCCGGTCACACGCACTGACTTGTCAGTGAACGAGCCGGGACAGGCACGCGCCCGCCCGCAATTGGCTCACAAGTCAGTGACAGGCGAGTGACGTACCCCTATGTCCCTCTGCCTGGCCGGTCGGCAACCGGTTACACAAATGCCATTTCTACCTGTTTTTCAGAGTTTTTACATGTGACCGGCCGGCTCTCTCCTCCTCTCCTGACTGACGTCAGCGCGGGAATCTCAGCCCCGCCCGCTGCAGCTGTCAGGCGGGAAGAGGAGAGAGGCAGCGGGTCATGTGACGGCCGATTGATGCTCTGAAAACAGGTAGAAACTGCATTTTTTTAATAAAACACAGTTCCAGGAGCACCTAGCTTTGAGAAAGAAAGAGGATTATATCTATTTAGCAGTGTGGGTTAACAACCACTTTAAGATACACTTAAAATAACTCCAATGTCAGGAAGGAAGGCTTAATCTCTTTTAGAATTACAGTACATCCCCTTTTTACAATTACATTTCCTCAGCAGGCAAAAATATATTTTTTGAAAATGACCATAATAACAGACATTAAAAGAAAATGTCTGGAAACACACTGGGGGAACTTAGCTTTTTGATGTCATAAAATTGATAGCATGAATTTTCCTCACTGCAGACGCGGGACATCCTCCAGCAGCTAGAACAATCACATCTTTGGTGGTGTTCGGAACAAAGAGTGAGGAAGGAAGGGCTCATTTCCTCATCTTAGGACACCCCCTGCTAAAATTAGAAAGCAGCCATTAATGCTATGAAAGTATGAGTCTCGATAAAGACATTGTTACCTAATGCTCTGGATGGAAATGACCAATACACCTGCCAGGAAAATGAAACGTAAGTGAGGGCAAGACCAATAGAGTAAATACAAATGTGCTTCACCCATCAAGGTTACAAGTAACAGCAGCTATCATCTTTAATGTTTGTCAGGGAATGCTATCAAATATGATTAGTGATTTTACTGTAAAGGTACAGTCCAGTCAAACCTGAAAATGAGGCCTTAAAGTAAATACAGGGCACACAGCTTACCAACTCATTCATTTTTCATGAATTTATGCATAGTGCACTTACTCCTTACTGCCTTTTGATCAGGAACCTATTTTGCTTACCTGTTGTGGGTTCATGTACACCAATGGCAGTTACTACCACCCCTCTTAAAAGCAATCTGTGGTGAATTGCTTTTCAGAAGATGGTAGTACAGTAGCTGCCAGGTATTCAGGGACTGACACTGCCACCTTCTGAATGCCTGTTTTTGGGTTTGTTTGTTTTTTTGACAACTGAACAGAACTTTTCTATTAAATACCTTGCCACACCTGCAAGTCAACAATTAGATTTGCGGTTGCAGCACAGACGTATTTACTTGAATGTATCATGTATGGTGGCGGCTCTTAGCAGCTAGGTGGGCAGTTGGGGGCAGTAAAACCACAGCTCAAACATCTGTTTTTACTGCCAGCCAGCCACCGGTGTGAACGAGGCCATTGATGTAAAAAAAGGCATTCTTAAACACACCCAGCCTCTCCAACCTCCTTGAAGACTCTCACATTCAGAAAGCTGATAACAGGTTTATCACAGCCACTAATTAGATTCAGACTTCTCTTGGAAATTTAAATCTGATTGTCTCCACTAAAACCTAGTAGAGATAAAAAAAGCTACACATTACAGGTTTTAAGCAAGCAAACTCGGCCAAGGCATAAATGGGGGAACCATCTGAATCTTGGGTCCCGTAAATAGAAGACACAGATTAAAGTAGAATTATAGTTTTTTTCCCTATACTGTGATTTTTCAAAAATATGTGTCATGTGGCTTTTATAGGTCTCCCTCAGACTTTGCAGTGGGACCTAGGATTCTCTATGACCTCTTGGTTTCAGCTCTACTGGTTGCACAGCCCAGAGGTTACTGGCTTTTCAAACCTCCTTTTTGTATGTTATAATGCCCCTATATTTGCACAAGAAGCAGAGAACATCATTGCACAGAGCAAAGTGAGCCTTCCCAGTCTTACCCCATTTTCTCCTTTCTCAGTTAATGGATGCTTACATTTAGTAAAACAAGTAACAACAAGTGATCGATAGGGCTGCAGGGAAGAAGACTTAGGGTGGGGATAAAACCCTCCAACTACACAGCCAGTTCCTGGCAAAGAATTAAAAACTTTTCTCCAGAGAACTTCCTCTAAGGTAATGACTTTATCACTTCCCTCATAATGATGCTTGCACAATTTTTAACTTTCCAACAATAAAACAAACAAATTATGTCTTATATTGCCATTGTTGGGGGCTTACCAGGAGTCATCCTGTGTGGAAATTCCAAACTAGTGTTAAACCCTTAACTAAACAAATCTCCTAAGGGCTCTTTCACGCGGGCGTTCTGTATGTCCGTATTTCACCCCATTTTTTTGCGGATGAAATACGGACATAATGCATGTCAATGGGATTGCGGATGTCAGCGGATGACCATCCGCTGACATCCGATTTTTGTCCTTTCAGTTCTGTTCCGTTTTTTGAAGCGTAACAGAACCTATTTTTCTTCTGTTTAAAAAACGGAAAGAAAGCAAAATCGGATGTCAGCGGTGTCATCCGCTGACATCCGCAATCCCCATAGACATGCATTATGTCCGTATATCATCCGCAAGCGGATGGGATGATATGCGGACATACGGAGCGGATGACACAAGTGTCATCCGTGTCTGCGAAAAAAAAAAAAAAAAGTGCCGCAGCGGAAAAAAAAAACGGAGCGGCCGTGTGAAAGAGCCCTAATACCAATGCTATGCTTTGACCAGTCATCAAAGCTTATAACACTATGCTAACACAGTGCAAATTCCTGGATCCTTGGCAGGAAATACATAAACTGGCCCAAGACTATACGCATGCTATGATCTTAGGAGTAACATGGTCAGATCATGATAAGTTTTGGGTTTGGGCTAATCATAAGTTCAACCCAAACCCAGGCTGTTCATAGTTCATTGAACAAACTGGCCATGTTGTTCTTAAACAAGCATCAACCAGTTGTCTATCATTTTGAGGTGGTAGCGATACCTCTGCTAAATAACAGGTGTTTACTGGCCATGGATCTGTAACAGTACTCCTGCAAAATTAGAGGTCCTCACATATCTCTGTTTGCAAACAAACAACCAATAGGGTTTGCGCTATGTTCAAGGTTAGCAGACTTTTTGCTTTGGTTCGCTGAACCTCTTGCAAATCTTACCTTGCCCAACTCGCTCATCCATAATCATGAAGACCCTGTAGGTATAACTATAACGCTCTGCTCTTAACCCATACTAAACCCTCCCCATGGTCTCTCTGTGATTCACTGATGTCTTTTGAGGCATATTTCCTCTGAAATGGTACCTCAATCTCCTCTCAACCACTGTCATGCAGGGTCATATAATTCAGCATGCAGCTCAAAAAAAAAAAAATTAACTGCTCTACTAACTTAACTAATAACTAAACTTGAAACAGAATTCGACACCACAATCTTTAACAACTCAAAAACAAATATTTGAACTGCCTATAACATCTGCTTAACTGACAAAGCTGAAAAGCATATAAGATGGACCAAACATTCTATACAATAAGGTCAATACATTGCTCAGGAACAAATTAAGTTGCTTTATCCCAAACAACCATCCATACACCTCAAAACTTGCACTACTTACACAAGTAACCAAATTTTACAGAACTGTCAGACAATTTTGGATAAACCATACTCCACACCACAGATACTAAATACAGTACATCACTCCTAAACAACTTTTTTAAAATATTACACTTACCCATTCGCCCAGATTTTTTCATTCCATCTTAGAAGCAGATATTAACATCACTGAGGTGAAACAAGCTGTCAAAACTGAAAATTGAAAATTAAAAAGTGGCAGCGCCCAGGTGAGTTCTCCTTCCTTTTCTCCCAAAAAATAGATATGTGCTAGCGCCAAACTTATCCAGCTTTTTAATGACGACAAAATGCTTTCTTCAGAATTGCTTAGGGCCCCCATAATTATGACACCCAACCCCCCCCAAAAAAAAAAAACAAACAACTTTGGTCAACCTTTAGACCAATGTCATTATTATAAATTGATGTCAAACTATTTGCCAAAATTTTAGTTTCCAGGACAAAAAAACATTTAGGCCAATTAACATATAGAGATCTGAATAAATTCACACCCTTAAGCCAAGTAGGGCAAAATGTAAGGAAAACAGTATATCTATCTTGTCATGCAAAACTTTGCAAGGCTTTCCTTCTCTAAGACAGCATTCCAAAAGCATTTAATACTATCTCCTGGCCTTAAATGTTCTATGTGTTAAGCAAATGGGTTTTAGTAAGAAATTTATCTCATGCATATTTGGACTATACTCCACTCTGCAGCCTGGGGTTTGCATCCCAGCTTTTTGATCCAGAAAGGGGCACCAGGCAGAGATACCCACTGTCCCTGATACTTTGTGTGTTTGTCATGGAATTCTTGGCAATCTACATTTGCCAGAATAGGGGTATCCATGGCATTGAGCTCACAGGAATAGACAAGAAACTGGCTTTATCCACAGATCAAATGTTTTGGTCCCCATATGTCTTTGCCATTTGTTTTGCAATTTTGTATTAATATCTTGCTTTCTAAGGGCAAAAAATAAAAAAATCCTTTGCAAAGACATGTCTCTAAAATCACAAACCTGACAACATACTGAAACTAACTTTATTTTACCATGACTACACACTTCCCTACTTGTGAATATTCCCTATTCATACATATAACACATTGTATCAATCCAACTTCCCTGCCCTTTTCTACAAAATTCATAACCTTTTTGACCCTTGGAACTGTTTCAGTATCCCCTGGCTGGGCAGACTAAATGCAGTTAAGATGCCTCTACTTCCAAAGCTACTGTTACTTTCGGTTTTTGCCAGTAGTTGTTTTATTTCATACCATTCAATTTATTCAAAATACTATACTTAATCAGGGGCCAGGTAAGGCCCAGAGTGAATAAATCGACCCTATTTAGACACAGGCTACAAGCAGGGCCGGTGCTAGACTACTTTGCACCCTAGGCAAGACTACTACTACTTGCACCCCCCCCCCCCAAAAAAAGACTGTACACATTGCCCCTCTTTCTGTACATAATGCCTACCTTTTAACCCTACTCTCCCCTTCCTGTATACACTGCCCCCCTTTATTCCTACACCCCCCTTCCTGTACACACTGCCCCCTTTTAACCCTACACCCCCTTCATATGCACAGTGCCAACCTTTACCCTACACTCCCCTTCATATACACACTCCCCCCTTTTAATCCTACACTCCCCTTCATATACACACTGCTCCCCTTTAACCCAACACACCCCTTCTTGTACACACTGCCCCCCCCTTCCTGCACACACTGCTCTTCTTTAATGCTACATCCCCTTCCTGAGCACACTGCTCTCCTTTAACCCTACACCCCCCTTTCTTTACACACTGCCCCCCTTTAACCCTACACCCCCCTTCATATACACACTGCCCCTCTTTAATCCTACACACCCCTTGATATACAAAGGGCCCCCCCTCTCTAGAGGTGACATCTACTAGGGATGAGGAGGTAACAGGAGAGGAATGTGGCACTGGCCATGGCTGCGCCCTAGGTGGCAGTGCGCCCTAGGCGGCTGCCTAGTTTGCCTAGTGGTAGCACCAGCCCTGGCTACAAGGTGGGTCAGGCGTACCAGCTATAAAAGGCTTTTACAAAGCTTCAAACTTCTTTCATACATAAACTGAACTTCCCTTGGTTTTACTATTGGTTCTACTCAAAACTATGGACTGTAATATAGTGGCAATTTCTTCTCTCATCTGGATCCCACCAAACCTCTGACCGACCCGCCTGAACCACTTTCTCCTCCATTCCTTGAAGTTCTAGGACTCTGTAATATATTTTGGAAATGTATTTTCTCCACACCTCCCTCTAGCTGGCATCCTGAGGTTTCCGCTATTCCCTCCTGGTATAGAGGACCCTCTGGCATTTAAATGGTGGCTTGGACAAGGCTTCAACGCAATTTGCTAATTTTTAACCTTTAAACGAGGCATACCCTTTTAATATTTTAGAGACTATCATAATCTTTATTCCAATAGATATTCAACTATATCCAATTTGATAATTATGTCACATCTCTACCTAAACTCTGTACCCCATCTTTGATACTCACTCACATACAGTGGAATCTAGATACTTTACAGGCCCTCACACACCTGGCCTGGCAGCCCTTTTTTATTCCTTGTTACATTCTCTACCTCTTCAAATTAAATACATAATAAAATGAGAAGAGGAGCTGGGAAACGTTTTAACAGATTCTGACTGGGACAATATCTAGATATCCACAGCTAAAAAGTATTTAAATATTCTAGCATTAGAAAATAGAAAATATATTATAAAAAGGTCTTCAGATGGTACTTGACATCAGCCCGAGTAACAAAATATGCGCCCTCTTTCAATCTGTCCTGCTTCCAGTGTTGCCACTTGAAAAGGACCATGATCCCCCCTCTGGTGGTCCTGCCTTTGGGCAAGCCACCTCTGGATCACAGTCTATAACATTATCAACTCCACTAAATGAGTGGCCACTCATTGAAATTGGACAAAAATCAGTTCAACCTTAACCCCTGCACATCAACAGTACGCAAATATGCGGCCTCTAGGAGGGTGGGCCTTAATGCAGCATATTTGTGTACCAGATTGTAAATGAAGCTGTTCTGAGAGACCGCGCCCTGCGGACTCCCCAAACAGTTACAGATGGCTAATGGAAAGCTCCCGATCGCTACTTGTGATGGGGGAGCTTTCCGTTCATGTGACCACTGTGACAGCCAATCATGCTGGTCACATGATCATAAACCATACCCCCGCCTTCCAGAATCTGAAACCCCTTAAAGGGCCAGGAGGTGCCGACGCAAGGGGATTAAACCGCGTAAGGGGTATTTTACTATTTGAGCAGTAAGGATGTAGAACTTCCTTCCACAATTAGTGGAGTAATGTCACTGATTAAAAAAAAATTCTTAGATGGAGCATCTTGTTGAACACAAGATACAGGGATATGGGAAGTGGTAGAGACAAATTACACCTACATTCCCACACAGCTTGAACTGGATGGACTGGTGTCTTTACTCAACCTGGTGTCTTTACTCAACTCAAAAACTGAAAACTGGTGTCTTAACTCAACTCAACTATGTAACTATGTAACTCAGGCCTTCACCACATCTTGCAAAACAACCCTGATGAGTCACTATCTGATAGACCATTTGAATGAATTCCCCATTAACCTAATAAATAGATTTCTGTCTTATTAAACTGAAAAAATAACTAGTTCCTGGAAATCCCCAAATCTGAGTTTTACAGAAGTTGAATACTGGATAAACAGAACCATATCAAATTAAATTTAGCAGTGATTTCTCAGAAAAAAAGATAACATTCTTTAAAGTGTGGACTCCTTGGCTTACTTATCTACACCTAGATTCAAGCCCCACTGCTCTGTTATCTATATAATGCTTCTAGGACCAATATCCTGAAAGAAATGGGACAATAAACCCCCTCACCTTCTTTTTATCCTACCTTGATTTTTCACGTCTTCATCTACTTTCTGCTTTTCTGCCTAATTTATGCTCTCTCACCTTTCTGCGAACAGTATAAGACATTGCATACAAATACACTGGACACAGGTTCGATTATATATACAAATCTTTTGCTACCTTTGAACATGAACCTGCTGATTTTACCATTCCACGTTCACATTTTATTTTAATCAAAAGTATTTCTATGCTGTGTGATATTTTTCCACTGTAATTTTATCATTGTCCATTTTGTTTTAATTTGAACTGTACTGTATTTTAATGTTTCATGATTTCAGCTACATAATAAAAATCATTGAAACAGGAAAAACATCCTCTGTGGGGGTGCCAAACCGAGCGAGAAAACTTATAGCTTTTATCTTCACAGCAGCCAGGCTGGCAATTGCCAGATCATGATCATCACCAATCATTCCATTTGATCTGGTGAAACACAAATTAACATGGATCATGATCAATGAGGGTCTCTCGGCTACCCTCTTGGACAAAAGAGCCCAGTTTGACAAGACATGGGAACCATGGATCAAATACCTGTCTGACCCATTGTAACTTGTAAGTTGAGATGGTTCCAGTAACAAAGCCTTATAGAGTGCACTCATCTTCTCCTGGGATACTTTCTTCTTCTTCTACTATCCCTTTCTTGTACTTTTCTTTTTTCCTACTGTTTCTTCCTTTTTCCCTCTTCTCTCCTCATTGTTCTAGATAATGTTGTGGTTGGAGGGGATGCCATACCCCTTCAATATTTTCACTGCAATGTCCCCCTTCCTTCTTTCACGCCATGTTTGGTTTTCACAGTTCGGAGGGGGGGAGGGGGTCTGTGCCATTCCGGGGCTCCTTGGTGACAGGTGATAGAAGGATCGCAGGGCACATCTGGTATCTGGATACATTCGGTCATACGATTGGCAACTATGGTATCTATGTGTGAATGAGGAATACCACGCTTGTTCCTTTTTACCATGTTTAATTGTCATGGAACCATGGAAGCTTATGTTTTCTGTACAATATGCTTTGTATTCCTTTCTCTTGTTCCAACCTTCAAACGCAATAACAATCATTGAAAATGAAACAGAAAAAACATTGACAGGAAATTCTGACTTTTGTATGGCTGCAGTGTTTTGCTGCGTCAATTTTGCAAAAATAACAATATTTTTCAAATTTTTTTATATGAAATTCCCCAAAAAAAATGTAAAAATCAAAATTTTTTAACATTTTCGGCCAATTTATTTTATGCTACATATGTTTGGTAAAAAAAAATTGCAAAAAGCGTATTTTGATTGGTTTGCGCAAAAGTTATCGCGTTTACTAACAAAGGGAAAGATTTTTGTAATTTTTGTTGTTTTTTTTTAACGCGTAATGGCGGCGATCTGCAATTTTTTTTGCAGTTTTGCAGTATTGCGACATTGCAGCGGACAGATCGGACCCATGACTGACATTTTTGACACTTTTGGGGTTACCAGTGACATTACTACAGTAATCAGTGCTATAAATATGCACTATTACTGTAAAATTACACTGGCAGTGAAGGGGTTAACTTTTTTTGAGAGGGAGGGGCTATGTGTGTCCCTAGGAGAGTGATTCTAACTGTGATTGGCTGTGGCTTGAGGTGTAGGAACAGTGATCAACGGTCCTACATAGTAGAACCGTATGATCACTATTTCTACACAGGGGAGAATGACAGACGGCTTGTTTACATTAGCCGCCTGCCTTTCTCCCTCTCCACCGACGATCGCGAGTGACCGGCGCGTGCTCGCTCCTGAGACCCTCACAGGCTAGCGACGTATAAACTACGTCGCTTTGCCTGTGAGGGGCTGACCGCCTCAGTAAATAGTCGTGCGGCGGTCGGCAAGTGGTTAACAGAGTACATAAATCTTACTGTTATTGTAGGATCATTAGATCCCCTTTGTATGACTGCAGTCCATTTGTTTACTTCATTAGTTTGGGCAATAGCAACCTTAGTTTAGTGAACATTATTTTTGTTTTAACTGCAATCAGTATGGTGGCACAGTTTCCCTCCTACTAGTGGGAGACACACTGGAATGTTAAAGTCCCTATAAACTTTCAGTTTCAATCATTATTTTTCAGGTACATCAAATCAAAAGGTGTTCAAAGTTTCACAGTTCATTTTGTTTAGAAAGCAGTCAAATCTAAAAAGAAAAGCCTGTCCCCTGGCAGCATGCTGCAATGAAGGACCCTTGTTCTCTGTATAGAAACAATTCTCTGCAAAGGTCCCCTGCTCTGCCCTGTCAGATCTATAGCTCTCCAATCTACAAAGCTCGAACACCCTACTGATTGGAGAGTTCTAGCTAGACTCTGAGCTTGTCTAACCTCTGCAGAGAGACCACTGCTTCCACATAAAGATCAAGGGTCATCATAACAAATTATCGAATAGTGATTGTTTGCATACTGGGGCATCAGTGTGATATTTGTAACCATCTGCATGCTGTTTTTTTATTCAAATTTTTATCAGATTGGAAAACATTGACCTTTCTATGGCCATGCAAAAAACTGAAAGTTTAACTAAAAGTAAAACGTTTTTGTTAGTTTTAGATTTTTATTGCTGTCTGTGTCCCTGTTAGGGAGATTCACCCTCTCTATATGTCCTGTTTACCATTATCATCAAAATTGAAAGTAAAGAAAATGCCACGTTTTGGGTTGTTCCCAGAACAAGAATAGAAGGGAAATCTTCCAATGGTGACCCTGGTGACAACCAGGGATTCCCTCACTTTGGAGTGATTTTCTCTCAATTCCTGTTTGGCTATGGTACAGGAAGTAATAGGAAATCCTCCTAATGGAATACAGATTGCAAAAAAAAAAAAAAAAACCTTAAAGGAGTTATAACCCTCCCTTACTCTATCCAAAATGGGAAAAAGATGTTTTGCCTTTTAGTTCTACTAGACGTAGGGAGAATACAAGAGCTGTTCACTGAGTAATGCATTGCTAACACTTCACACTTAAAATGTGTATAGTTAAATATTGTATTTTTTCATTTTCAAGAGTGAGGGGACTTGATCCAGCCCTTTTCAAATTTCCATTAAACTAGTGTCTAAGCATCAGTAACCGGTCAAGATTCAAACTGTTAATGGGCAGGCTGCATTTACCAAGTTGATCGACCAACCCACTTGGGTACAACCAGCCTGTCAGATTCACTTGCATTTGTTGCTAGCAGCTGCTATAGCAGCTAGCGATGTTAACTGTCTTTTTCCATGGGGACGGCTCCACCCCCCCCCCCCCCCCCACCGGCAGGAAAAGACAATGGCCGGATAGGGTGGATTCCTGCCTTAACACTGTCTGTGTCGGTGAGTGGAATCAATCAGATTTCTTTTCCTGCCACCCTTGGTTGCAGGAAAGAAATTTGCACTGTGTATGGCTGGCCTTATTGGAACTGGTTATGACTGACCACTGAGAGGCATGGCTGGGATCTGACCTGAAGCCTATCTTTTATTTAGTTTAAATTGGAGTTGAATACAGTGTGTGGTGGTATTGGAATGCCAAGTGACCACTAGATAGTCATAAATTAGAGCAGGTGGCAACGTTGCACACCCCCTATCCCTCTCACTGACATTAATAAGGACTGCAATAAGCACAGAGAATCCAGCCCATTGGAGCTGTCTGTGTTGGCATGGTTGGCCCCAATCAGACACTAATGGGCCATACATACTATAAGATTTTCTGAAGACTTTTTCCTTTAGACTTACCAAAACCATATAATATGTGGTCAAACCTAAACCCTTTCAATTTGTATGCAATCTGGCAGGCCCGTGCACTACATAGAAAAGGTAAATCTGAAGGAAAAAGTCTTCAGAAAATCTTATAGTGTGGCCCTTTACTGACTACAGGTAAATCCTCCCTTGTGAAGTGGCAGACAGCTGCACAGCTTTGACCAACTACTATTGGTGGTTTACTGCAGGAGCATAAAGGTTGTAGCTAAGCCCTTGAACTTCCACTGGGTCTAGGCTTCTACCTAGGTTGCTTATTGATGATCAAGCTTTGCCACTAAAAATAAATGATTATTTTCAAGTGCAGTTCCTATTCTTAAAGTGTTTAACTCACTAGATTTTTCCCTTTGCACCAAATGGGCTATGTACTACAGCAACAACCCACCCACTCTCCGTATGAAATTAAAACATCAGCTCAAGTTTTCCAATGCATGGAGTATTTAAGTCTTAAAGTATTTGCTGTGGTTGAACCTACTCTGTACACAGTGAAATAATAATTGCATTAATCCCCAAAAATTGCTTGTTTGCTGTGTCAACCAACTGCCATCACCAGCCCAAGCAAAGTAAATAATTAAACATTTTCTTGCCAATGATGCAACGGTAACTTAATTAGATAGCATTACATTTTTAGGTCATTGCTCCAAGACAAGTGTCTTTTCAGTCAGTAATTGGCAGCATGCATTATTCACTAATGCAGAACAGCATGCTGTGTTTGTTGTGATGCTTTAGGAGGCATAATAACAGCACGGCTGCCTTCTCATCTTCTGTTTGCTGCTCACAGTAGGGAATTGATTGAAGAAGGGAGCTCTCACACCTTCCAAGTGTTTTTAGCAGAAAAGCTTTCACCAAAACTGTTTTCCTTTCATCAGTCCGTCATCTGATTCGCAACATCATCCTAGCTCTGAAAGCCAAACGGGATACATGCCGTCCTTGACCTCAACATGATTATAAAGGTTCTGTAACCAGTCCAATATGTGATAGACAATGATGTCATTTTCACACGTTCCAAAGGAAGTAGGCATCATGTTTAAAGTTATTCAATTACATGCCTGTTTAACACTTGATGCATTGCTTACATTCTAATTTACAGGAAAGTAAACAAATGAAAACTTTTTTTGGTAAAATTTAAATTGCTTGCTTTGCAGTTCTATATTTGCAGCTTGATACATATTGTTTAACCACTTCTGGACTGAAAGATTTTCCATCTTAATGACCAAGCCATATTTTGCGATTTTGCACTGCTTTATTTTAATGGACAATTGCGCGGTCGTGCGACGCTGTACCCAAATAAAATTGATGTCCTTTTTTTTCCCACAAATAGAGCTTTCTTCTGGTGGCATTTGATCACCTCTGTGATTTTTATTTTTTGCGCTATAAACAGAAAAAGAGCGACAGTTCAGAAAAAATATATATATTTTTCGCATTCTGCTATATAACATTCTTAAAAAAAACAAATATATTTAAAAATCAAAATTTTTTTTACACTTTAGGCCAATTTGTTTTCTGCTACATATTTTTGGTAAAAAAAAATCACAATAAGTGTATTTTGATTGGTTTGCGCAAAAGTTATCACGTCTACTAAATACGGGAAAGATTTATGTAATTTTTATTGGTTTTTTATTTTTTTTACTAGTAATGGCAGCGATCTGCGATTTTTAGTGGGACTGCGACATTGTGGCGGACAGATCAAACCCCTAACTGACATTTTTTACACTTTTGGGGGGACCAGTGACATTACTTACTAAAATATGCACTGTTACTGTAATAATGACACTGGCAGGGGAGGGGTTAACATTGTGGGTGATCAAGGGGTTAAATGTGAGCCTAGGGGAGTGATTCTAACTGTGGGGGGCGGAGCTTGTGAAATGATCATAGAGACCTGTGATCCTATATAGAATGATCACAGGGGCTCTATGATCATTCCAGGGAGAAGAACGGTTTGCTGTGTTTAACAGCTTACCGTTCTTCTCTCTCGGCGGGGAGCGATCGCGGGTGTCAGGTGGCAATCGGAGCCACCTGCCCTGTGCATTGGCTTCCCCGCGAAGGTCTACGTCGGTTTGCCCAGGAGGGCCGCCCTGCTGCAGTAAAGAGGCGGCGGATGGTCCAGAAGAGGTTAAAGGGTAACTCCACTTTCGTAGGGAATAAAATAGCAAAAAAATATATACAGTGGGGATCTAAAGTTTGGGCACCACAGGTAAAAATGTGTATTAATGTGCATAAAGAAGCCAAGGAAAGATAGAAAAATCTCCAAAAGGCATCAAATTACAGATTAGACATTCTTATAATATGTCAACAAAAGTTAGATTTTATATCCATCATTTACACTTTCAAAATAACAGAAAACAAAAAAATGGTGTCTGCAAAAGTTTGGGCACCCTGCAGAGTTAATATCTTGTACTGCCCCCTTTGGCAAGTATCACAGCTTGTAAACGCTTTTTGTAGCCAGCCAAGAGTCTTTCAATTCTTGTTTGTGGTATCTTTGCCCATTCTTCCTTACAAAAGTCTTCCAGTTCTTTGAGATTTCTGGGCTGTCTGTCGTGCACTGCTCTTTTAAGGTCTATCCATAGATTTTCAATTATGTTGAGGTCAGGAGATTGTGAAGGCCATGGCAAAACCTTCAGTTTACGCCTCTTGATGTAATCCCCCGTGGATTTCGAGGTGTGTTTAGGATCATTATCCATTTGTAGAAGCCTCTCTTTAACTTTAGCTTTTTCACAGATGGCATCAAGTTACCATCCACAATTTGCTGAAATTGTATTGAATCCATTTTTCCTTCTACTCGTGAGATGTTCCCTGTGCCACTGGCTGCAAAACAACCCCAAAGCATGATTGATCCACCCCCATGCTTAACAGTTGGACAGAGGTTCTTTTCATTAAATTATGTGCCCCTTCTTCTCCAAACGTACCTTTGCTCATTCCGGCCAAAAAGTTCAATTTTAACCTCATCGGTCCACAGAACTTGTTTCCAAAATGCATCAGGCTTGTCTATATGTGCATTTTCAAAGTTCAAACGCTGATTTTTGTGGTGAGGACGTAGAAGAGGTTAACTTCTGATGACTCTTTCATGAAGACCATATTTGTACAAGTATCTCTTTATAGTGGAATAGTGTAGCACAACTCCAGTGTCTGCCAGATCTTTCTGGAGGGATCGTGCAGTCAAACGTGGGTTTTTAATTGTTTTTCTCACAATCCTGCGAGCTGTTCTGTCTGATATTTTTCTTGGTCTTCCAGATCTTGCTTTAACTTCCACTGTTCCTGATGACTGCCATTTCTTAATTACATTCCGAACAGAGGATATTGACATCAGAAAATGCTTTGCTATCTTTTAGCCTTCTCCAGCTTTGTGAGCGTCAACTATTTTCAGTTTCAGTTTTCTAGAAAACTGCTTAGAAGATCCCATGGTGCTGATTGTTGGGGCAAGGTCAGATGAGTCTGGGCACTTAAAACCTTTGAGATTTACATCACCTGGTCTTCCCAGACGATGATTGAGAACAATCCATTACACTGGCAGGTCTCAGCCTTGCAAAGGGGGCAGTGCATGCTATAAATTCTGCAGGGTGCCCAAACTTTTGCACACGCCATTTTTTGTTTTCTGTAATTTTGAAAGTGTCAATGATGGAAATAAAATCTAACTTTTGTTGACATATAAGAATGTCTAATCTGTAATTTGATGCCTTTTGGAGATTTTTCCATCTTTCCTTGGCTTCCTTATGCACATTAATACAATTTTTTACCTGGGGTGCCCACACTTTCAACCCCCACTGTATATATATAGCATGTACAATTGCGACACAAGTCCTATTGCAAAAATTAAAGGGGAAGGGAAGTGGCGCTGCCTGTAAATAGGTGGAAAATATAATAGATATGTGTTGACTGGTGGTGCAACTTTATAAATGGTATAAATCAATAGACATGTAATGCAAATCAATAAAATTATAAACCATAAACTCTGAGTGATTCATACATATAAAATTGACCAATATAAATCAATAAATATATACTCGAAGCATTCCATGCATGTATAGATAAAGTGATTGAGTGATGTGATCTAGGCCCAGTGAATGGCCTAGTAAGGTGACTGAGTGATAAATAATGCAATTGAATAAATATTGATTACATAACATATATATAAATAAATATAGATTGTGCTGATAAAGGATGAATCCATAATATAATAGTGGCTGGTGCTCTGTGCAGTTAGAAGTTGAAAACCTAGATAATTATAAAGTGACCAGTGCTAGGTGGGGGTTAAAAAAGTGTAAAAACTAATATAACTGTAAAAAATATAGTATGACTATAAGAAATTAAAAGTGACCAGTGCAAATGACCATTAATTATGTCATATGACAAAAAATATTGATAAATATATTGCACAATGTAGTCCCAGGTATTATGTGTATAAGAGATAATAGACCGTATTTAAAAGTGGAGAAATCTTCAAATGGTGCTCCAACTTAATTGCATGCAGTAAACGTGCCAAAAAACGGTGGGTGCTCAAGGTGGCTCTAATTAAGAGTGCACTCACCAGAGTGCCTAACCCCACACAGGGGTGTTAGGCAGGGGTCAAATAACTGTAACCACAGTATGGGATGGTTCTCCTGGAGGTCTCAAGTGATCCTGAATCCCTGTGTTCTTATGAATAGTAACCGGGGGAGGAGGTGGATGTATATCCTCGCCTTAGTGTTGTATGATAGGTGTAACTCCAGCCACAGTATACAGGGAATAGACAAGAGGGGGACATATAGCGCAATCCTGTTTATGTAAGCTTTATTTTGTAGATAATATAGGGTACTCACATATTGTTAGGCGTTATACAGCATGTAAAGGGAACGTCTAGTGAGCCAGCAGCTCTCGTAGGTGCTGGAACGCTCTGCGTTCCACGGAGTATCCGGAATAGGAAGTGACGTAATCACGCCGTACGCATTTCGTCATCGACGTCTTCAGCTGCAATGGCCTTTGTGCAATATATTTATCAATATCTTTTGTCATATGACATCGCTAATGGTCATTTGCACTGGTCACTTTTAATTTCTTATAGTCATACTATATTTTTTATAGTTATACTAGTTTTTACACTTTTTAACCCCCACCTAGCACTGGTCACTTTATAATTATCTAGGTATTTAACTTCTAACTGCACAGAGCACCAGCCACTATTATTTTATATATCACACTGATTTTTTTTGATTCATCCTTTATCAGCACAAGCGCAGCAGCTGGTTGATAATTATGAAACCGCTCCCATTAGATTCACTTTCTACATGGACGCAGACAAACACACAAGGATTTCTTCAGAATACTAAAAGGAATCTGCAACAAAGTTTGTTACAATCCCTGCAATGTACAGGGATCACTCAGAGGGGAATGTTTTTTTTTCAACAAAAGTGGAGTTTCACTTTAAAGTCACCTTATGTTCATTCTCTCTCTGTCAGTAAACTCCGATTTTGTTTGTTGCTTGTCACTCAGCAGTTATCATCCATACATACAAGATGTACTGACAGTGCAGCATAGTAGCAGCTGACTGAAAGGGGATTTTGTGGTGACACTGGAAGTGTGCATGTTGTTTCCTGTGAACAAAGAAAATGAACAGAGTATATCCCTGAAATGTAAAGAACATTTAAAGTGGATCTAAACTGTACTTGAGCACCACAAGCTGAAAATTCAATTGAACCACTTCAGTACCGACACTTTCATCCCCTTCCTGCCCAGGCCATTTTAAAGTTTCCAGCACAGTCACACTTTGAATGACAATTACTCAGTCATGCAACACTGTACCCAAATGACATTTTTTTATCCTTTTTAACCAGTTTACGACCACCCACCGCAGATGTACTGGGGCAGGCAGCCGCTCCCAGGCAATTGGCCATACATGTACGGCGCACGCTCTCGGGAGGCCAGGGGGTGAGCACGCGCCGCCGCCGGCGCGCTCCCGCCACCGCTCGTCAGCGGGGAAGCCGACGCAGCGGGCAGGTGGCTCCGATTGCCGCCTGACACCCGTGATCGTTCCCCGCTGAGAGAGAAGAACAGTCAGCTGTTGTAAACACAGCTGACCGTTCTTCTTCCTGGAATGATCATAGAGCCCATGTGATCCTTCTACAGTAAATAGGATTAAAGGTCTCTATGATCATTTCACAAGCCTCGCCCCCCCCACAGTTATAATCACTCCCCTAGGCTCACAGTTAACCCCTTGATCACCCATAATGTTAACCCCTTCCCTACCAGTGTCATTATTACAGGAACAGTGCATATTTTTAGCACTGATTACTGTAGTAATGTCACTGGTCCCCCAAAAGTGTCAAAAAATGTCAAACAGGGGTCTGATCTGTCCGCCACAAGGTCGCAGTCCCGCAAAAAATCTCAGATTGCCGCCATTACTAGTAAAAAAAAAAGTGACATAAATCTTTCCCGTAGTTATTAGACGCAATAACTTTTGCGCAAACTAATCAAAATTCGCTTATTGCGATTTATTTTTTCAAAATTGTCGCTCTTTTTTTGTTTATAGCACAAAAAATAAAAATTGCACAGGTGATCATATACCCCCAAAACAAAGCTCTATTTGTGGGAAAAAAAGGACATCAATTTTAATTGGGTACAGCGTTGCACGACTGCGCAATTGTCCGTTAAACTAACGCAGTGCCGAATTGCAAAATAGGGCCTGGTCAGGAAGGGAGTAAAACGTTCCGAGGCTGAAGTGGTTAAGACAGATAGAGCCTTTTTTTGGTGGTATTTAATCACTACTGGGTTTTTTATTTTTTATTATATAAAGAAGAAAATATAGAACATTTTTGAAAAAAAATCATATTTTTCTTAGTTTTTGTTATATAATTTAGGAAATACATAATTTTTCTTCATAAATTTAGGCAAAAATGTATTCTGCTACATTTTTGTGGTACAAATAACCCAAATCAGTGTATAGTATTTAGTATGTGTGCAAGTTATAGAGTCTACAAACTATGGTATATTTATTTAAAAATTGATCAATACTAATGTACTGACTGTCTGTCTCAGTTCTTGAGCCTCTACAATGCCAGGATAGTAGCAATACCCCCAAAATTACCTCTTTTTGGAAAGTAGATAGTCTAAGGTAAAAGGCATGGCACGTTTTTTGAACTTGTAATTTTTTGTCACAATTTTTTTTGTAGCACGACCCCCATGGGGGCTGCTTGGTAATAGCACCTCCTCTACACTCCCTTGACCCTGAGACATCTCTGACCCGCTGGGCACTACAGATTCAGACATATTAAAATAGTAATACTATTCTACCATTACCAGTCTAACTGTTTACTCGAGTAATTTGAAGGCAACAGATACAGAATCAACACAACAAATATGCAATCAGGAATTAGGGAGAGTTTGATCTCCCAAGTCCCAATAATGAATGTGGGACTTGAGACACAAACTCCAACTCAAATCAGATAATTAACAATATATATTTTATCATATATATGTAGTAAGTGAGAGTGACTATGATGCAATAATGTATTATTCACTATTAAGCAAATTGAACTCTATACACTCAGCAATAACTGTTATGTCATCTAGGTCAAAAAGATTAAATCTAAACTACTGGCATAAACACTCTGAAATATGGGGGCCCCCTTTAAGGATTAATGAATGGAGTCACTACCCTAGCAAGGCCTTGCGGTTCTTCTCTGGCAGTTGGAGCTCTAATCACTTAGTTAATTGATATTTGTAATCCACAAAAGGGGTATAGGTGTTATCCAGATCCTAATGTAAATGTATGCTGTTTGCAGATATACTGTAGATATACTTGTGATTTTCCACAGATCACCAGGCACTTTACTGTAGCAACAGTGTCCAGCAGTGATCGTCACAGCCCTTCACAGGATTCTTTCTCTCCCTGATTCTGCGTCACAGGCAACTTCAGCACTCTCAGTGTGTAGGCCTCTCTCTACCTCCACACCGCTCTCTGTCCTTTCAATTCCCTGCACTGGACCGGTCACCTCACCGTGACTTCCACTGTTCTTCTCTCTCTGGATGTGCTCTCTCCACAAGTTAGGCCTCCAGGAGTCCTTCGAGGCAAGAGATCATGCATCCCGCCCCGCCCTTAATTTATCTCTCCTCCCATGATCCTCCGCAGATCTCTCAAGGCTCCCTGGGAGTGTGGTCCAGTCAATCCATCAATGCATGGTCTCCGCCTTCTTTCAAACTACATCCCCCATAATCCAGTTCACCGCTCCCTGGGAGAGACCCATCTTCTTTTCCACAGTTTTTAAAGGAGTAACTAATCCAAGCTTAAATCGCAAGTCAATACTATAATGCCATATTTCAACCTGGCTACCTCCTCCCCACACTTGAATGTCTTTGGTCCCCAAAGATGAAGGGACTCTTCGCGAGAACAATTTACAAAGTTATATAACACCATAGAATGAACTAGCAACAGTCATGTGTAGAATTCAAAACAGTTGATCATTGATCAAAAAAGTAACCTTCCAATAGCTGACTATGCAAGCCATTGGAAAGAACCAAGTCACTCTCACAATAGGCCAACAACAAATCATTGGCCTACCTAATAGTGTCAGCGGGGGGGAACAGGGTCTTCTTCCACTGAAACTCCAATGGAAGAGGTTATTGCTTGAGTAGGATGTTGGGTTTGTTATGATCTCTTCCTCGGAAGTGTCTCCCTGAGTATCACAGGTCAGTCTTTTCCGAGGATGAATCTCTCTCCTGAGTCTCAAAGATATCCCCTCATTGGGTTCAGGTTCAGCTTCCAGTCCCCATGAACTGCAGCCTGGCTGAGGTTCCCTTGATTCCTCAGGGGCACTCTCTGAGTCTCCAGCTATCTGAAAAGCTGAGTCTTCATGTACCGGGATAGTTCCCATATTCTCTATAAGTGGGGAACTCAGATCTTCGTTAGGTAACACCTCCGAGTTAAAGGATGGGGAAGCAACTGAGGTATCTTCACATATTGGGGCACTCAGATATTTATCAATCTCAATTTCAGGTCTCTTCTCCTCCTCTACTATAACAGGAGGTTTCTTCCTTTCAGGTAAGGGTAGTAAATCCCAATCTTCTGTAGGAACGTGATTATTCTGAACAGAGTCCCCTGCTGGAGAAGGCCACCACCAATCAAAAATGACTACCTTATCCTCACTGTCTTCTCCTTCCTCTAACAGACTCAAAGACTTAGAGGCCCGCTGTGTTTTAGACCGTGTATTTGGGGGTTCTCGGGACATTCTCATTAGATACAGCTGGTACCCTAACAGCATTGGTGATGGGCAACAAGTGATTTCAGTGCCATGTTTGCATGGGCCCAACTTTTCCCTCTGGATAAATCTGATACACAGGTAAACCTTGCAGTTTCTTATGGATGATGAAAGGTTGCGGGCGCCACTGGTCAGCTAGCTTATGCTTACCTGGTACCCCAGATTCCTCAACAAGACTCTATCACCAGGCTGTAAATCCTGCATTCTCACTTTCAGATCAAAATTCCTCTTATTCCTTTGTTCTCTAGTTGCAGAGGCCTCCATAGCCTCTTCATAGGCCTGCTTCAGATTTTTTCCGAGTCTATCAACATAGCCCTTATAGGAATTCTGTGATCAGGGGATGTTCCAAAAGCCAGGTCTACAGGCAAATGGGCTTCCCTTCCGAACATAAACTTGTAAGGGGAGTACCTAGTAGAATCATTCACTGTGCTGTTGTAAGCATACACTATCGTAGCAATATGTTCACTCCAATGTTGTGTCTTCTCTATTGGTAATGTCCCCAGTGTATTCAACAGGGTGCGGTTGAACCTTTTAGGCTGAGGGTCCCCTTGGGGGGGTGATACGGGGTGGTCCTTGACTTTTGTATGCTTAATAACTCACACAATTTCTTGATCAATTTGCTTTCAAAATCCTGGCCTTGATCAGAGTGCAAACGTGGTAGACCATAATGGACAAAGAACTTTTCAACTAAGAGTTTAGCAACTGTGCTAGCCTTCTGGTCTCACATGGGGAAAGCCTGAGCGTACCTAGTGTAATGGTCTGTCACAACTAAGACATTATTACGCCCACCCAGATCAGGTTCAAGACACAGGAAGTCAATACACACCAACTCTATGGGTCCTTAGCTTCGCAAATAGCCCATAGCAGCAGCTCCAGGGCTCGAGTCCTGCAGGAACGCATGGGAACGACGTTCCTCCTCTTTTTCCACAGCAGGAACGCCGTTCCCATTAGCAGCCGCATCCTGCAGGCAGACCCAGTGCCCGGAGAAGCCAGAGAAGTTTGGTTTCCTCGTAGCTTTTGCGGGATGTTTGATGTCCCACACTCTACAATCTCTGCTCTGTACGGCACCCCAGCATCCGCCTCCCCCAGCCGCCTTTTACACTTGTAGAGCAGACTGTCACTGAACCTGCCCCCTCCTCCCTCGGCTCTGATGTATACAGTACAGACAGGAAGAGCTTGGGAGGAAGAGATCGCTGTGCATGTTCCGTGCGGATCTCGGGTCTGTGATTATTACAGAGCAGACACACACACACTATACGTGACACTTGCAGGGGGGGGGGGGGGGTCAGAGGGATTTGGATTGGAAGATAAAACTCAAGGAAGGAGAGTGAGGGAGACAAGCTAAAAATGAATACTTGCAGGGAATGAGGTGTGTGTGTGTGGGGGGGTTCTAAGTTCAAACAGGATACTGTATGTCCTAGGCGGGATTTGGAAGAAGAGATGACTTTTGCTGGGGGAGGGGGGTTGGATATGAAATCAGTCCACCCCCATCCCCCCCACCCCCAGCACAAGTCATCTCTCCTTCCAAAGTCCCCCTAGGACATACAGTATCCTGTTGATAAACCCCCCCCACCCCACCCAAAATCAATGAGATGCTGGCTGCTAAACAGTTGATAGAGATATAGGGCAATCGCCCAGGTGCCCACATTAGTGCCCCCCTGCCAGGTAAGTCCAAGTCAGTGGAGCCAGCTAGGGGGTCCTGATATAAAGGTTCCCCCATATATCAGGACCCACCCCTTCCTTAGTGCATTCACTCTGCTGAAGGTAGTCTCTGGTGACCAGAGTCCTCCCTACATCAGAGTTATCGACATTCCCCTTTACATTAGTCTGCAGGATTCCCCTTATAGTGCAAAAGGGAACTCTGTGGACGCTGATGTGAAGAGGAACTCTGATGTAAAGGGCAACGCTGCAGACCTTAAAGTAAGTGGGAACTCTGATGCAAAGGTGAACACTGTGGACTCTGATACAAGGTGGTCTCTGGTCACCAGAGCCCTTCCCTTGTATCAGAGTTCTCTTTTAGAGCATGATCTGCAGAATTCCCCTTTATGTCAGAGTTCCCTTGCACTGTAAGACGGAATTCTGCAGACTCTGATGTAAGGAGGGACTCCGTGCTGGCTGGGTTATATTAATCTGACCTTTAAGTAAATGGAGAAATATGGCTTTTGACTTTAACAGCCCAATCACACTAATCCTACAAGTCGCGGTCCGTCGCGTCCCATAGTGTAGTACAGGAACGGTTCTAATAGGAGCGACAAAAAGGTTCCTGTACTACTTCGGGGAGACCTGGAGCGACTTGCATAGACATTCATTTTATGAAGTCCGTACAAGTCGCGCCGAAGTCGCGCTGCACGCGACTTCACAGGTTGCCCCGAAGTCGGATCCGACATAGTGTGAACGGGTCTAACACATTGCTTATAGCACTATCTACATGTTTATAGTTTAAATATTGATATTTGCACTGTTTAGCGCAGAATACTGGCATTTTAGGTACTTTTTTGCAATGTCAGTGGGGGGGGGGGGGGCGATCTTGGGTGAGTTCCCACACTTTTTTTCCCAGGACTTTACCCCTGAGCAGCTCTGTTTTGTAAATTCTTCCTCTGAATGCATCGAATGCAGGAATGGCAACAAGTTTCTACTTCCTTCCTCATGAAAGGCCAGTAAAATCAATTTCTAACTAATTGGAAGGTTCTGTCGTGTGCCAGATGTCCATAGGAATCATGGAGAGAGGCTAAGACAGTCAGTCGATGCTTCTCAGGCAACAGCAACTGGCAAACTCAGTCGGACTCTTCCACCGGATTGACACGATAAATGATCCTCTCATTCATTTTCATCTTCTCACAACCTTTGTGGATCACTTTAGCCCCTATAATGGAACGCTCCAATAAGATTTTAGGGTCTCCTTGACTCAAGACTTTCTTCACCAGAGCACTCAAGGGATCCTCCTTTTGTTACCTCCTCAAATCTTCCTTTGTCAGCTGAGGGAGTTCCGAACTCCTTACTTGAGTCAGATCACAGTAACATCGTGGCACTACTGAGGGGGAGACCCCCACCATTTCAGCTCCCGGAGCTCCCTTCAGGCGATACTCCACCCCTTGACAGATAGCCTGCACTCCTTCTGAGGTCAAATGCACCCACTCATGTTCTCCTTTGTCAGTGGGATGAGGGCGCCTAGACCATGCATCAGCATCCAGATTCCCTCTTCCAGGCCGGTACTTCAGACTAAACTGAAATTCAGATAAGGCAGCCAACCACCGGTGTCCAGTAGCATTCAGCTCTGCAGTGGTCAACAGGTAAGTTAGTGGATTGTTATCAGTCTTGACTACGAAGTAGGCCCCATAGAGATAGTCTCATAATTTATCCACTACTGCCCACCTAAGGGCTAGGAACTCCGATTTGTGTATAGGATAGTTCTTCTCTAAAGGAGTTAGACTGCGACTCACATATGCGATAGGGCGCAATCTCCCCTCATTCTCCTGGTACAGCACCCCACCTAGCCCATCCTGACTAGCATCGACATGCAATTCGTACGGTTTTGTGGGATCCACATAGGTCAACACAGGTGTTCCCACTTAGGGTTCCACTGAGCTTGAATGGACTCCCTTGATCCTCGAGGCCCCTTCTGGGGTATTTCCTTGACTTTTGATTGTGATTCCCCTTCTCCTTTCTCCTTCGGCAACAACTCATTCAAAGGTCTGGCTATTTGAGCAAAATTCCTGACAAATCTTTTATAATAGGAGCAGAATCCCAGAAATGACCTTAGTTCAGTGACTGTTCTAGGCCTTGGCCAAGTAGTGACAGTGTCAAGCTTCTTAGGGTCGGTAACCACTCCTGCAGTCGATACAAAATTGCCCAAATAGGTGACTGATGTCTGGTAGAACTGACACTTCTCCATAGACAGCTTCAATCCTTCATAAAGCCTCTGAAAAACCTTCTCCAGACGAGCTTCATGCTATTCCAATGTTTTCCCAAACACGATGATATCATCTAAATACACAAGGACTTTGATTAGATTCAAATCACCCACAGTGTTTTCCATTAGGCATTGAAAAGTGGCTTTGGCTCCCGCCAACCCTTGAGGCATTCGGTCAAACTCATAGAAACCCAATGGTCTAATGAAGGCAGTCTTCTCCCTATCATCAGGGTGGTAGTAACCACTCTTCAGATCCAGTATGCTGAACCACTTGGCTCCAGATAGGCACTGCAGCGCATCTTCTATCCTGGTAGCAGTATACTGATCTGGAATAGTCCTGCGATTCAGAGTGCGATAATCAATGCACATTCGGTTGGTCCCATTCTTCTTGCGGACCGCCACTATAGGGGAAGCATAAGGACTACGAGACTCCCAGATAACACCAGACTTCTTCAATTCAGACAATTCTCTTCTCTATGATCCTCCAGATCACTTAATGGTATCCTCCTGGCTCTCTCCCGAAAGGGTTTGTCTTCACTGAGCCGAATTCGGTGCTAGGCACTCTTAGCGCAACCCACATCATAGTCATTCTTAGAGAACAGCTTCTCCCACCTGGATAGCTGGCTCTTCACCCGCTCCCCCCACTTGAATGAGACAGCCGGGCGCCAGGTTTGGGGGTCTTCTGCTTCCTCCACCCCACTTCCCTTCTGAACCAGTTCCTTTGGAGATATAGGGGTGGCAACACCATTCGGGGCTTCACACTGACTGGCTGTTCAGTAACATTGCGAACACTGACAGGAACTCTTCCGCTATTTCGCCACAAGGCCATGGTAGGGACTATTTCTGGGACCAGCTCTAATCCGCTATCTTCTCCCAGCAGATCACCTTCCAACATCACAAAGGGACCCGGTTGGTCCCAAAACAATTTTACAGTGGCCTTCATGCATGCCCTTTCTCCTGGCTGCAACATCCGCTCCCGAGTGTCCAACCACCACAGTTTCCCTACCCCCTCGGCAGGGGCCTTCTGTTCCTGAAGTACTCTGCGGGTGCACTTCTTCTGCAGGTGAGCCTTTCAGAGCCAAAGGAGTGAGCATCCTTCTCACCAAATCAGTATTAGTTCCAATAATTAGAGAGTTCTGCTTTGCACAGGAGCTTGTGGACACACTACAGCTAAAGTGTCAAACACCTCTATCTTCTCTACCATTGCAGGATGGAAGGAAATTTTCACTGGAATATATCCATCGTAAGGAAACTTCTGAGGTCCAAGGCTCCAGATCTTCAACTCTTCCAATTTACAAAGCAGGATATGCTTTAGATACTTGTGGTAAGATTTCTCAGCATAACAATGTCACTTGAGCTCCGGTATCTAACAGGGCCTTGGTGTAAATACCTTCCACTTGATGTGGTACTATAGGGGACGGCCCCACTAGCTTCTTAGGCATTTGCTTCTCATTAGAGGTAAACAATTTCTGTCGTGCATTGGGCTTGGGCCTTGTCTCACTTTTCGGGATGCTCCTCCCGGGCAACACAGCAATCTGTACCTCCACCTACCTCATTTCTGGGGACCAAATCCTTTTCTTCTTCCTGGGTGGAGAGGATGTACTGACCTCCCGTGTCTCTTCCCCCAACCCACACAACCCCTATAGACTGGCTGAGATACAAGAGGAGGGTTGATCCCCACCCTGCATTTACCGTGACCAATTTCACTATTGCTGGAGCTCTGATTGAACATTTGACACTCAATTGGCTCCTTCACTGAGGTCCCCTGACGTTTTCAGCCTTCTTTGCAAAGAAGAACTTCTGCAGGGGGTTTCAACAACTCTTCTAACACTTCAGGACTCAAGCCTCACTTCGGACATTTAGCTTGGAAAAGTCCCATTTCCCCACATTCAAAACACCCTCTATTTCGAAGAGGGGGGAGATTCAGTCCTTTAAAGTTCCTTTTTGGCTCTGAAATCTTCCCTTGGGCTTCCATGACTTGCATCAAAGTCTGACACATCTGAGTTTGAGCCTGCCACTTTGAGCATTAGGTCAGTGGGATTTGTGTTTTCGTCGGATTTCTTATTTTCCTGCGAATCCTCATGGTGACCCACATTGATCTCCATCTCACTTTCATCATCTGGGAGGCTATGCTCAACTCGGACCAAATGGGCCACAGCCCTTTCCTTCCGACCTTCGTTGTTCAGTAGTTCCCTAACTCCTTGACTCTTCTCTTCAAGGAGGGCTTCCTCTTCTCTCACTTCTCTCATGAGCTCAGGATACGTAGGGGTGTTTCGGACCCCTTTCAGCAGCAACTTCAGAACAATGGGGTGGTTGGGCTGGGCCCCTTGCAACACCCTATCTAACCATACCCGATCGGCCTCCTTAGGGTCAATACCCTTCTTCAACAGGATTTGATGCAGCATCTTGTCTACTCGGGAGATATATTCTGTGAGTCTTTTCCCCCGTTGCTGATGGGTATGATTGAACTTATACAATAAATCTGTGGTTTTCTCCACTCATCAAACAGAGCATCCAAATAGTCTTGAGCAGTACAGTTCTTATTGCCCATTCGAAAATTTCTGATTACTTTATCCGCAGGGCCCCTTAAACTCTCACTGAGCCTCTGTCTCTTCACTGCTTCAGGTACACTCCATTCATCAACTGCCTGGGTGGCTTGGCTCATCCAGCTCTCAAAGTCTTCTTCCCCCAACAGGGTGGGCAGCTAGCCTGAGAAGAACCGTAATCTCCGATAGCTCTGTCCAGCACCATTGGATCCGTTTTGCACCAGGCTGTCAAATAATCGGCTCATATCCGCATAGAATGAAGCAGGGGGAGCTCCCGCCCCATCAACATTCCTTTTCGCAGAGCTAGGACTAACTGGCAGTGATGGTGATCCTCCATCCACTACTTCTTTCTTCTCCAATGGGAAGAACACCCGAGCTGGGATTTTCCCATCCAACATTATATCATTCACCTGGAAGCATTCAGGCACAATTTCTCGCTATTCCATGAGCACTTGGACAACATCCAACTCATAATCAGCACGGGCTTTCAGTAGGTAGGTCCTCTGGTCAGGAGCTAAGGCTTTCACCCATCTTCAAATCTCCGTCTCAGTACACTCACTTCCAGTGACTTCTAATGCAATGCTCCGGTCTAGTTGGGCTCCTTGGAAATGGCCCCAAGCTCTGGCGAGGGTCAGGTTCATAGCCCTCCCAGGGACTGGCTCATAGGGGGGTACGCTCAGGGCTGGAGTGGCACAGAGGATCCTGGATGAGCCCCCAAATGTAGCACGACTCCCATGAGGGCTGCTTGGTAATAGCACCTCCTCTGCACTCCCTAGACCCTGAGACATCTCCGACCCGTTGGGCACTACAGGTTCAGACATATTAGAATAGTAATACTCTTGACACTTATATACCAGTGTAACTGTTTCCTGGATTAATTTGAAGGCAACAGATACAGAATCAACACAACAAATATGCAATCAGGGGGGTGTGACCGGAAGCGGGCCGAGGCGGACGTCTTTGTGAGGAGCTCCGCCGATCTTGCTGCATAATCCGCGGCAATCCTCCATTCTTGCTCTACTTAGCCGCTCATCACTGCCCCAATACGCTTGCTCAGACTCTGGGGGACCCACCAGGCAAAAAATTTAGACAAACAAGCCACCGGGAGTGGACATCCATCCGAGGCCTAGCTGGACCTAAAGCCGCGGACTTTCCTAACAGCGGCGCTCCGAGGCCTGCACGGCCGCCACGGCCCGCCATCCTGAGCTCCGGAGGGGAGGTATGCATCAACAGGATCCCCACACACCATCCTGCCCCACAGTGCTGCCCCCCTCTGCCCTGACCAGCTCCGCTGTGCCTCCAGGACCCTCTCCATCGTCGGCCATGGCCTACATGCTAACACCCGGCCACCATCTTCCCGACCCCTCACATTTGCTGGGCACCCCTGGGACCCGCCGCCTGCCAGGAATCAGGACCCCAGACCTCATCTGCACCCTGGGAGGGAGCTTGAATAGCCGCATGCCCAGCTTATCCCTGCTACAACAAGGTATTCCCCCCTGCAGGAGTTGCGGCCTACAAGGGATCCTCCTACTTTCCACTGTGGACCCCAGGACATTGTGCAGCCCCTACCCGTCTCCTCTGCCAATTACCACCACCTCCACCTGCATGCCTAGTGGGCTGGCACTCTAGCTGCTCAGGTCAGCTAACTGCAACCGGACTGTTCGAGATGCTCTGCACTGCTCTGCAGAGTATTGCACCCAGACATCTGTGACAATTCCTTGTTTTCACTATACAGTTATCTCTCTCCTTGCAGTTTTTTGATCGTTTGAGTAGCTGTATGTGTGGAGGCCTGCCTTGACGGCTGCTACTATTCATGCTATTCACGTTACACCCTAAACACGTCTGTGGATCTATGTACCCCTGATTTGAAGATTGCAACCATGCAGTGCTGAGCCGAGGAACCGTCCGGCTCCGGCAGCTGACTGCTCAGTCTAGCTACACCTGCATTCCGCATGTCGACGGGCAATTCCCACCCCGCTGACTCTCCAGAACTCCATACAATGCTATTTACTTCGCACTGCGCCTACAGAACCCCGATCTCCCAGGCCATACAAGATGGCTCCTGGCCGCACAGGGGGCAAAACTAAGACTCCCCCTTTGGTTTCCTTGCCCTCTTCCCTAGATGGGGACTCAAGCCGCAATGGGCATGCACCTCTCCCGGACACTACGCCTTCAAGTCCCATCCCGTCTTGCCCCTCTACCTCCCGTGGAGAATTGGAACAATCTGCCGATGGGGGTCCCCTCAGGTCTGAGATGGCCTCCCTCCTGTCAGCTTTTCGCTCGGACTTTGACTCCTGGGCCTCCAAGATGGAACTCTCACTGCATGCTAAATTGAACCCAGTTCGCCAGCAAATCTCCGTCACTGACTCCACAGTGTAGTCCGTGACCGCCACCCAAGAGGTCCATGAAACCCTCTTGACTGCA
The DNA here is from genome assembly GCF_965119305.1 of Pelophylax lessonae. Lineage (NCBI taxonomy): Eukaryota > Metazoa > Chordata > Amphibia > Anura > Ranidae > Pelophylax > Pelophylax lessonae. The sequence goes on along the minus strand of NC_138771.1, from coordinate 549,401,181 downwards.
CTGGAAGCTGCCTCCCGAGACCATCTCCGACGCCTGCGCCAACAGCCACTCCGCATTGATGATGGGGAAAACAGGAGCCGCGGAAATAACATCAGGATCCAGAGGCTCCCCAAAGCCACCTCTAATGAAGACCTCAAACCCACGGTACTTGCCATCCTCAACCAAGTCCTGGAATGAGCACCGACCACCCCCATTGACCTGGACAGAGTGCACAGGGTGGGAGGCCCAAGTTGGGGAGGCGATGGTCGCCACCGTGACGTGTTGTGCAGGGTTCATTATTATACCTTGAAAGAAGAAATCATGCGAAAGGCCTGGCAATTGGGACCCGTAGACTTTGATGGCTCCTCCATACGCCTCTACCCTCACCTTTACCGTAATACCTTGTATATGCGGCGGGTGGTCCGACCCATACTACACCTGCTGTGCCAAATTGGAGCTACCTACACATGGGGCATCCCTTCAGCATCAAGGTGACTTTTAACCCACGCAAATTTGTGCTGGCTGATCCTGACCAGTTGCCTGACTTCTTCTCCTTCCTGGGTCATGCTCCAGTGGATATCCCAAACTGGCTAGATCCCCCTGATGACTGACTGAGGCCCCAGCTCCCGGGCCCTCTTCCTCAGAGGAGCCGTCGCCCCCGTTCCAGATCTGTTTCCCATAGACGTGGGCCTCATAGATCCCAGTCCCCGGAAGCCTGAAGAACATGCACTCTACCTCCCTAGCTATCTGTCCTGATGTGCCCAGGTCCAGCCTGCGGACTTCCTCTTGATCCTGTGTGACTTACTATGTTTTTTTTTCCACAGCTCCCGACATCTCTATATTTCACCAGGCTTGCCCCTGCCCTTCGCTGTAGTTCTGCTCAGCTGGGGTTCGGGGAGGCCGTTCATCTACCATCGTCGCCGCTGGCTCCTGGCGCATCGGCCTTTTGCAATTAATGTTTGTGTTCTTGATACTTTCTTCTGTTCGCAGTTGTACTTTTACGCTGTTCCTGGTATATATGTTGAGCTCTAATCTACTTTAATTGCCTTACTCAGGTGTGTACATTTGTTTCTTCTCAGGCCTGCTGAGTAGCCGGACCTACCTATGAGCTTCTGACTTCTTCTTCGTGACTATACCCCCCATGGGTTGAGCACAATTCGTGCTTCTTAAGAGTATCTCACACGGTGCCCTGCTTCGGGCACTTTAGCTTTCCTGGCTCCTCCCCACGGAGCCTCACCTGTCTACCGCTAAATTCCACCCTTGTTCCTTCTCCTTTGGTACTCCGACTTCTCTCTACTCCTTCTGTTCATCTGCTCCTTTCCTCTAGTAGCGGGCTCCGACCCTTTCCTTCTGACGGAGTTCTCCCTTCTTTTTCTCTGTCCGCTCCCCATTTCTCTGCGTGCTTTCCGTTATGGCCCACAAAGTGAGTACCCGCCCCAGGCTTGCCCTGGGCTCCTATAATGTTCAAGGCCTCAACAATGCCTCCAAATGGGGTCAGGTTCTCTACCACATGCACAAACGCCACGTTAATGTGCTGCTTCTACAGGAGATGCATTTTTGCTCCACTTCTGTCCCCTCTTGTTCCAACAGGTATTTTAATAGATGGTTCCATAGCTCTAATCCACTCCAGAAGTCCAAAGGGGTATCCGTTGCATTCCATAAGTCTCTACCCGTCAACCTGATCGATCATGTTGTAGACCCACATGGCAGGTACGTACTGGTTAAGTTTTCTCTCTGGGGTTTGAGGTATACAGTTACCAATTTCTACCTACCCAATACTGATCAGTGATCAAGTCACCCTGGCTCTGCAGTACCTAGAACTTCTTGTCGGATTCGCGGAGCGAAGGGTTATCCTGGGTAGAGATTTTAATCTCCCCCTGGACCCTGGTTTAGATACCTCTTCCTCCCGATCATCTCTCTCGTATGCGAAGCTGAAGGCCCTGAAGCGTGCCCTGCATGACATGCACCTAGTTGACATTTGGAGGGTTCTTCATCCGACTTCCCGGGAATACACCCATTTCTCCTCTGCGCATTGGTCGTACAGTAGAATCGACTATTTTTTTGTGGATCGTAGCTGCTTAGACTGGTCCCCTGATACTGGCGTGGGGACGTTGGTTTGGTCTGATCACTCTCTGATTTTTCTCACACTCTCCCCCCCGGCCGCGCCGCTTCGGGAGTGGACCTGGAGACTTAACGACTCCCTGTTGGCAACGCCAGACTGTGTTGACACGATCTCCGCTGCCATCAAAAAAAATTTTCCGGACCACGCTGACGACCCTACGTCCCCCCCACTACAATGGGAGGCGCTCAAGGCCATACTTAGGGGAACCTTTATCCAACTCGTTACATGCCTCATGAAGGCACGGTCGGCCTCTATAGCAGATGCGACCCTTCGGCTTTGCACGCTTGAGACGGCCCATAGACAGAATTCTTCTGATGCTGCCCTAGCCGTCCTATCTACAGCCAGGTCCCAACTGAGAGACCTCTACGTAGCCTCGGCCCGCACGTATGACCAGAAACTGGCCCTTCACAGGTACAAGTTTCAGGATAAATGCAGCCGCTCGCTTGCTACCGCTCTCCATCCGCGGACCCCCTCCACTTTTATCACCCAGATTCATGACCCCTCTGGGTCCCTTGTTACGACCCCGGCCCAGATTGGCCAGTCTTTTACCGACTTCTACCAAACACTGTACCACATCTCTGCGTCTCTGCCCCACGACTCCCACGCTGCCCCTACCACTGCTAAGGCTGCATATATTACTAAGACAGCCCTGCCGTGCCTGGATACTGAATCTGTGATAGACCTGGAATCGCCAATTTCGGAGGACGAGGTACTGGCGGCTATAGCATCAACCCCCTCTGGCAAGAGTCCTGGCCCCGATGGTTTTACGGCCAAATTCTTCAAGATCTTTAGCCCTCTCCTGGCCCCTTTTCTAGCTCGGGTCTTCAACTCCATCTCTGATGGATATGCCTTCCCGCCTCAGACGTTGGAAGCGCACATATCCCTCATTCCGAAACCAGGGAAGGACCCCTCACTGTGCTCCAACTTCAGGCCCATATCCCTAATTGGAGTGGACCTCAAACTTTATGCAAAGATCCTGGCGACCCGTCTGAAGCCGCTTCTGCCGGGGCTTATCCATAAGGATCAGGTGGGTTTTGTCCAGCAACGAGAGGCTAGGGACAACACCCTGAAGACCCTTCTTCTCACTGACTATGCTCGCACACATGACGTCCCCTTATGTCTACTGACGGTGGATGCCGAAAAGGCCTTTGACTGTGTGGACTGGGACTTCTTACGCCTAACTCTAGAGCAAATCGGTCTTGGCCCACTGATGCTGACCAGGATCATGGCCCTGTATGACTCCCCATCCGCTAGAATTCGGATCAACAGGTCCCTGTCTCCTGCCTTCAGCATCCATAACGGCACGCGTCAGGGGTGCCCCCTATATCCACTCCTTTATGTCCTTGTGATGGAACACTTAGCCATCGCTCTCCGGTCTAATCCTGATGTTTGCGGGAATTCCACTGGCCCCATACACTCCAAACTTGCGCTGTTCGCTGATGATTTGCTGCTCTATGTCACCTCACACCACTGATCCTTTTCTGCAATACTGGCCGAATTCTCTGACTTTAGCCTAGTGAGCAACTTCAAAGTGAACCATTCCAAATCAGAAATTCTGAATATCTCCCTGTCCAAGTCGACCCTTGGCCGCATTTCGAACACGTACCCCTTCAAGACTGGATCGTCTTCCATCCGCTACCTGGGTGTCACCCCATCCTAACTAAAACCCTCTCTGATCTCTCTACCTACTCTTCAAAATGGTTCAATTGGTTTGGACGGATTAATGTGCTGAAGATGGACATTCTCCCTCGCTTTCTGTATTTGTTCCAAGCATTACCTGTTTCTATACCGACCCCTTTCTTTGATAAATTACACATGGCCCTTTCCCGTTTCATATGGCTCCATAATCGACCTCTTCTGAGGTACTCATCGCTCTCTCTCCCGAAGTCCAGAAGTGGTACGGGTATTCCGGACTTCGCCCTCTACCATCGTGCGGCGACCCTGACGTGCCTGGTGGATTGGTTCCACAACGGCCCCAACAAATTGTGGGTACAAATTGAGCAAGTTCTCACCCCCTTGGATCTCAGGGCACTTCCGTGGACTCCCTTACACCTTCGTGGGTTGATATCCGCCCCGGGCAGCCTGACCTCTCTGACCCTGCGGACTTGGGATCGTCTCAACGGGGCGGGCCGACTCTCCAGTCCCCGGGGTCCCATGACGCCCTTCTTTGGTACTCCGGCATTCCCCCCGGCAGTCTCCTGCTCGAAGTTTGGGCCCTGGAATGCGACAGACCATCGCCGTGTGTCCCAACTCTTGCGAGCGGATCCCTCCTTGTTGCTCCCCCACAATCCCGCTGCACAGGTTGGCGACTCGGCTGGCTGGTTGCATTGGGCGTACCTTGCCCTCACTGGCTGATGTTCGAGGGGATCCATTGGCATTTGATGCCCTCCTGCTTCAAGACGATCCCCCCATGCACACGGTGTCCCTACTGTACTCTCTGTTTCTAATACTCGTCCTGATCGTCCGACCTACACTGCTGCTTGGGAGAAAGGCCTAGGTCGAGTCTTTTCGGCTGCTGACTGGCGTAAATGCTTCGCTATGACCCACTCAAGGTCCCCCGATACACGAGTTCAGGAGAAGGGTTATAAGCTCCTGACCCGATGTTACCGATGCCCTTCTTTTACTAAACGCATTGACCCTCTCCACTCAGATGTTTGTTGGCGGTGCTTGTCGTCTAGGGGAACCCTTCTGCATATTTGGTGGGACTGTCCACAGATCCACCGGTTATGGACCGACGTCATTGATCTGTACTGCCGGCTGCGGGCGACCACGATCTCAGCCACACCGCGACTAGCGTTATTGTCCTTGGTGCCTGGTTCTTTCCGCTCAATTAAGAGGGATGTTCTCAGGTTCTTCTTGGCAGCTGTCAGGGCTGTGATCCCCAGACATTGGAAAACAACCCATATACCTTCTAGGCTGGAGTGGACCCTGGAGTTGGATGCAAATAGAGACATGGAGAATATGTTGGCACGGGAGGGGGGCAGGGAGGAACGGTTCTCCGCCACGTGGATGTCCTGGGACATGTTCCGATGTACGCATGCCTTCAAGTCCTGGATCGATGCTCCAGTGTTGCCTGGTGCCGGTGGAACATAGTGGGATGTACGCAGCCCCTTCTGATCTCTCACCCCTGCTTATATTTACTGATCTTTCTCTGCCTCTCTGCTTCTGCAGTCCCTTGCTTTTTTCTCTGTCCCTGCAGATATGTCATTGACTATGACTGTTGCCTTTCCTATGTTTCCACATATTGCTTCTCAACATTACCCGGCATAGTGCCTTGTTATAGACCTCTGGTCTCAACCCTTGACTACCTCCTTTTTTTTTTTTTTGATACCCGCTGTAGTGAGTTTTCTACCACTGTTGTTACTTGTTTCTTTGTCAATAATGAGGTGTACTCTACTAGATGTGATAAGTTCTCGTATAGCACTCCTCTCCGCCTGGGTCCCTACGGGCCTGGAGGTTTCACTGAGCGACATGCTGCTGTTACTGATTACTGATGTATACTGTGATTGACTTATCTGTTTGTTTATTATATTCTTGTTCTCTGCTCTGTAAACCAAAATGTTCTGCTCTTTTTCTTTCTAATAAACAAAGATTGAACTAAATATGCAATCAGGAATTAGGGAGAGTTTGATCTCCCATGTCCCAATAATGGATGTGGGACTTGAGACACAAACTCCAACTCAAATCAGATAATTAACAATATATATTTTATCATATATATGTAGTAAGTGAGAGTGACTATGATGCAATAATGTATTATTCAATATTAAGCAACTTGAACTCAATACACTCAGCAATAGCTGTTCTGTCATCTAGGTCAAAAAGATTCAATCTAAACTACTGGCATAAACACTCTGAAATCTGGGGACCCCCTTTAAGGATTAATGAATGGAGTCACTACCCTAGCAAGGCCTTGCGGTTCTTCACCAGCAGTTGGAGCTCTAATCACTTAGTTAATTGATGTTTGTAATCCACAAAAGGGGTATAGGTGATATCCAGATCCTAATGTAAATGTATACTGTATGCAGATATAGATAAACTTGCGACTTTCCACAGATCACCAGGAACTTTACTGTAGCGACAGTGTCCAGCAGTGATCGTCACAGCCCTTCACAGGATTCTCTCTCTCCCTGATGCTGCCTCACAGGCAACTTCAGTACTCTCAGTGTGCAGGCCTCTCTCTACCTCCACACTGCTCTCTGTCCTTTCAATTTCTCCCACTGGACCGGTCACCTCACCGTGATTTCCGCTGTCCTTGTCTCTCAGGACGTGCTCTCTCTGCAAGCTAGGCCTCATCCTCTGCCCTCTCTCCTGATCAGTCCGCTCAGCTCCTCTCCTTTGCACACCCGCACTCCAGGAGTCCTTCGTGGCAAGAGAGCGCGCATCCGGCCTCACCCCCAATTTATCTCTTCTCCCATGATCCTCCTCCTCCATGATCTCTCAAGGCTCCCTGGGAGTGTGGTCCAGTCAATCCATCAATGCATGGTCTCTGCCTTCTTGCAAACTATATCCCCCATAATCCTGTTCACCACTCCCTGGGAGATCTTCTTTTCCACAGTTCTTAAAGGAGTAATTGATCCAAGCTTAAGTCTCAAGTCAATACTTTAACGCCATATTTCAACCTGGCTACATTTAAAAAAATGAAAAATTAATAAGATATTTCTAACACACATCATAGGCATTAAAATTACACCCCAAAACACATTCTGCTACTCCTCCCCTGTAGGGGGATACCACATGTGTGGGACTTTTTTCGCAGCCTAGACACACAGAGGAGCCCAAAATCCAAGGAGCAGTTTCAGGCTTTTTAAGAGCATAAATTATGCATTTAATTTCCTGACAACTTTTTTGGAGGTCCTGGAACACCAGGACAGTGGAAACGCCAATAAAATGATCACATTGGAAAGCAAACGCTCCAAGGTATTTTCTAAGAGGAATGGTGATAATTGGGGAGTCCTGCCTAAGATTGTGTCCTTTGTTCTGACCTTGTAGGAGGGGATGAAAACATAATTGCACTACTGGATTCTGAGAGGTAAGCAGACAGGTTATCCAGTCAAATATTGATCCAATATCAGAATGGTTTGAGATGGCCTTTCAGTTCTTCTCTGCCCATTTTTTGATTGTATGAGTTACCAATGCTGATCATTTTTTTCTTATCAGATTGTGAGGATTTGCAAAAATCTTTTTTAATTGTGGTAAACAAAATAGTAATGCAACAAGCAACATGGAACACTAAGGGCTTATTTACACCATTTGTGTTGGGATATATGGGGTGTTTTCTGTGTTGCCAGTGACTTTTGATAGACCACTGGGAATGCCGCAGACCAAAATTCTGCCTGGCCCTAACGAGGCTAGAAGGGGAGGGAAGATGGCTTACATATAGCCATGAAGTTCCACCTGGGTTTTACTTAGCTATTATTTTGTGGCAGATCTTACTGCTTTTGGAAGCTAGAAGCTGGTGCCATTAGGGTGTGTGTGCAAACAAAGTGAAACAGGACCAGTATTTGCATAGGTATTTGGAGTAAAGTTATTTTATCAGCTTACGTGTCAAAAAAAAACAAGATCACATGTAATGACACATTTCATCAGGCTATGTGGTTACATTTAAATAAATCTTACTTTTTTCTTTGATTCGGAATGCATGCGGGTGGGCTTAAAGTGGTGTAACCCTCCAAAAACACTTGAAATCCTCCTAATTAAATTATAAAACTATGTGTGCCCTTGATTTTTGTAAAATTACCTTTTGATTAAAATACTTGTTGATCCTGCCAATAAGCTGCTGTTCCTGGTTGGCATACCAAAGAATTATATTGACAGCAGAAACGAATGCCATCTCCATGGGCATACCAAAGCATTTTTATTGAAAGCAGCAACTAAAGCCACCCCCCATGGGTGGAACAGAACATTTGATTGACAAGTAAAACAAAAGCCTCTATGTGTGCTAGGCATGCATTTTCTCTGCAAGTACAATTAACCATGTAGTGCGGGAACATGTGCTCTCTTTAATGAATTCCTGTCTGAACAAAGGATGATTCCCCTGGACCTACCAGGGTACTATGCACATAGAACCCTCCAGGGTACTCCTTGGAACCTGCCAAGCACACCCTGAGAGGCTCGTGGCCTGGCCTAACCAGTGCCCTCCAAGTAGTTTGTCCCATACCGGCATTAGACCTTACAACAATGGACCCCATTAGCACTTAGCAGTCTCACTCAGCACCATTTGTTTCCAGAGGATGTCCCCATCTTGAGGTTAGAAAAAAGAAGTGTCCAGACAATGGAGGCCTTTTAACTGTTTAATGCATGCAGTTAATTACATACTCACATTAGGGTTGCCACCTTTTCTTCAAGCCAAACCCGAACGCTTTAGCAGCGCACGGCAATTTTTTTTTCAGTGTCACCCCCATTCATAATGCAGAGGTCAGTGTTCCCCCTTCATAATACAGAGGCCCCCCATAGTGACCCTCATATCAATACCCCCCACCACCAGAGACCCCCCATTGCATCAGAGTCCCTTTTATATCAGTGTTCTCCTTAGAGACCCCAAAAAAATAAACATTTTGAAAAAATGCAGTGCACCCCCCCCCCTCCATAATTATATTATTTGTTATATGTAAAAAAATAATTGTGAAAAATGGTGGGAATCCCCAAGAGTAAACAAATATTAATAGAATCTTAATCAAAAATATATACTGTAAAATCTTGATAAACACACACACACACTCACATACACACTGTATGAATAGTGGTGAAAACCTCCAATCCATTCCAAAATGTGTTCTGCTAATATCCAACTCAAAAGGACTTTATAAGTTGTATAATATAGGTGATTTAATATGTGGTATTTAATGGGGGGGGGGCTGATATAAGGAGACTCTGATCTAATGAGGGAGTCTCTAAGGAGGGCAGTCTGACTGCTGATCTAGTGGTTGGTCACCAGTCATTAGATCAGCAGTGAGCACCCCCTTATGGACCGCCCAAATTAACTCAGTGTCTCTCCCTTAAAGACCCTCCATTAGATCAGAGAGACCCCCCTTATATCAGACCCTCAGGGATTGCCTTACCGGCGGGAGCTTCTGAGAGCCAGGAAGTGTGGAACCAGTGCGATCTTAATAGCATATAGGGCAAAGTAATTCCCTGGAGACCCTACCAGTCTGCATCAGGTGTCCCTTCCACAGTGTCCCCATCCATCAGGTGTCCCTTCCACAGTGTCCCCATACATCAGTTGTCCCCATCACAGTGCCCCTAGACATCAGGTGTCCCCATCACAGTGTCCCCTGACATCAGGTGTCCCCATCACAGTGTTCTCTTTCATTAGGTGTCCCCATCACTGTGTCCTCTTACATTAGGTGTCCCCATCACAGAGCCCCCACACATCCGGTGCCCCCATAACAGTGCCCCTATACATCAGGTGTTCCCATCACAGTGTCCCCATCAGAGTGTCCCCTGACATCAGGTGTTCCCATCACAGTGTCCCCTGACATTGGGTGTCCCTATCACAGTGTCCCCATAACAGTGTCCCCCTTCATCAGGTGTCCCCAACAAAGTATCCCCTTACATCAGGTGTCCCTATCACAGTGTCCCCATCCATCAGGTGTCCCCATCACAGTGTCCTGAGATATCAGGTGTCCCCATCGCAGTGTCCCCTGCCATCAGGTGTACCATGACTTCAGGTGTCCCTCATCACAGTGTCCCCTGACATCAGGTGTTCCCCATCACAGTGCCCCCATTTATCAGGTGCCCCCACCACAGTGTCCTCTTACATTAGGTGTTCCTATCACAGTGCCCCCATACCTCAGGTGTCCCCATCACAGTGTCCCCCGACATTAGGTGCCCCCATCACAGGGTTCCCATTTATCAGGTGTCCCCAACACAGTGTCCTCTTACATCAGGTGTCCCAATCACAGTGTTCTTATCCATCAGATGTCACCATCACAATGTCCCCTTACATCAGGTGTCCCCATCACAGTGTCCCCTGACATCAAGTTTCCCCATCACAGTTTCCTCTTACATTAGGTGTCCCCATCACAGTGTCCTTTTACATTAGGTGTCCCCATCACAGAGCCCCCATACATCAGGTGTCCCCATCACAGTGCCCCCATACATCAGGTGTCCCCATCACATTGTCCCCAAACATCAGGTGTCCCCATCACAGGGTCCCCTGACACTAGGAGTCCCCATCATAGTGTCCCCTTACATCAGGTGTCCCTATCACAGTGTTCCCATCCATCAGGTGTCCTCATCACAGTGTCCCAATCGCAGTGTCTTCTTACATTAGATGTCCTTATCACAGTGTCCCCATACATCTGGTGTCCCCATCACAGTGTCCTCTTACATTTGGTGTCCCCATCACAGTGTCCCCATTCATCAGGAATCCCCAATACAATGTCCCCTGACATCAGGTGTCCCCATCACAGTGTCCTCTTACATTAGGTGTTCCCATCACAGTGCCCCCATACATCAGGTGTTCCCGTCACAGTGCCCCCATACATCAGGTGTCCCCGTCACAGTGCCCCCATACATCAGGTGTCCCCATCACAGTGTTCCCTGACATTAGGTGCCCCCATCACAGTGTCCCCATTCATCAGGTGTCCCCCAACACAGTGTCCTCATCCATCAGATGTCACCATCACAATGTCCCCTTACATCAGGTGTCCCCATAACTGTGTCCCCTGACATCAGGTGTCCCAATCACAGTGTCTTATTACATTAGATGTCCCCATCACAGTGCTCCTGCCATCAGGTGTCCCCATCACAGTGTACCCTGACACTAGGTGTCCCCATCCAACCGGTGTCCCCATCACAGTGCCCCTTTACATCAGATGTTCATATCACAGTGTCCCCATCCATCAGGTGTCCCCATCACAGTGTCCAGTGATATCAGGTGTCCCCTTAAATCAGGTGTCCCCCATCAAAGTGTCCCCTGACATCAGGTGTCCCCATCACAGTGTCCCCTGACATCAGGTTTCCCCATCACAGTGTCTTCTTACATTAGGTGTCCCCATCACAGTGCCCCTATATATCAGGTGTCCCTACCACAGTGCTCCCATACATTAGGTGTCCACATCGCAATGTCCTCATCCATCAGGTGTCCCCAACACAGTGTCTTCATCCATCAGGTGTCCTCGTCACAGTGTCCCCTAACATCAGGCGTCCCCCATCAGAGTGAGCCTAAGTCATTGCTTGGTACTTTTGACACTCTCTGACAACCCTGGGCAAGCTTCCACCAAGACTAATCATATCTGAGCCCTACTCCCCAAGATGCCCCACGCTGGCATGGGCAGGGCTAGCCTATCCTAGGATCACACCCCACTGCTACTCTGAGATCCTCTAGTGGCTATCTAAAAAACTAAACTGACTAATTACTATAAGGGGTTCCTGAACCTAATCTCATAGTTTATTATAGTGACACTTTGTGATCAATCCAGGAAATGACACTGTGCCCCTACCCTACATGGCTTGTTATGCTTATTTCACAGGGTGGATCAGAGTTGACCAGAGCTTATCCAGGAAATCTCACTATCATCACAGTGTAAAGCTGTCTGGGACACATGCCCACCCCCCACCTAGGCCCTGTAGAGTGTAGAAATAGAAAAGTAGTCGCATGACCACTTGAATTAAAGAATTAAAAAAGTAAATATTCACTAATTTTTGGCTTGTTTCAACATGGATTGCTTGCCCTGCTTCCTTCATAAGTGGACCTTTGCTGAGTTAGACTCATTCATGACTAGCCATTACAACTATATTAGGGGGATTTTTGCAACCATTTTGTATGGTGACACCAGCGTTCTATGTTGATACAGAGCATCCAAGGCAACTAGTGAAATATGAAATCCTATGTTGTTGCAGATCATCCATTGCAAATAGTAAAATTTGAAGTCCAGTATAAAGAGCTGCAAAAAAGAAAAGAGGCAACAAAATATAAATGACAAAATGAAACAGAAAATTCCTTATGGGCAATAAAAGTGAACTAGCATTTTTAAAAGATTCTTTCTGTAATTCCAGGTGGATAATTAATGCCTACTTGTTTTGGATAGATGTAAGTGGGATACATATTTACCCACATATAGTGAAACAGCAGAAATGTTGCTTTATCATTTTTTTGTCATCCCTTGACAACAAACTGAGGTTAAATGTTGAGGCAATGCCTTGGTTTGCAGTCTATAATGAAACACTTACCTTTCAGTTCTTGACTCTGTTGTAGAAAAAATGTATTCTTTGCTTAGGCTGTTATTCCAGTATTTGCTTGGGCTGCAGCCCTGCTGTGCTGGGAGTTTGATTCATTATGGCTTAGCTCTGATATCATTGCTGTCCTGGGGTTCGGAGCAGTGAGCAGAGTGTGAATAAAACAACAATATTGCCTCATGTCTTCCCTACCGTTATCCATCGCACTCTAATACCACAAAGTGTGTTTATGTTTGTCTTTTCTGCATTATTAAATCAAGGTTTTAATAATTAATATGGTCATTGCACCACATGTAGTTATCACGCATTTAGTAGTACTGGCAAGGCAAAAACGGAGACAGAAATTGCCCCAACTTGGAAATCCAAAGCAGCACAGCAGGCAGAATCGGCTTGTCATGAAGCAGACAGCGGTGTGCCATACTGTAATCTCAACCCTATTAATTCTCAAACACATAATATCTCTGTAACATGTCACAGCAAAATCTGTCCTAATTACATTCTATAAGGCAGCCATTCTTCAGAACTGTTACAAGGCTTACACACGGAGCATAGCTCCAGTAATCATATTTCACCTCCACCAGATGCTGCTGAGATATTACTAGAATATGATAAACATTTAATGTGCACTGACGCCTTGCAATTGGGGCTGTTGGGAAATTCTTTTTGACTGCTCGCATTGCTTCTAGCAACCCTGGTTTAGTTGATATAGTGAGAGAACCGTAAAGCAAATCTAAAACTTAACAAGAATTGTATTCATTTTAGCTAACAGGCCTTAAATGTGGTGGCTTTCTTGTTTTGTTTTCCAGTCTTATTCCCTAAATTTTCATCTGCTAATCCTGCCAGTACCACACTTCCTATTTCGGGTGACAATGGTCAGACAAAAACTGTAGCTGCTGACTTTAATTTAAAGACACTTACCTGTCCAGGGATCCAGCAATGTCGGCACCCCAAGCCGATTTGTCAATCGGCTTCAGATGCAGGCGCTGGCATTGTAAGTATTGGAAACCGGCAGTGAAGCCTTCAGGCTTCACAACCGGTTTCCTACTGCGCATGTGTGAGTTGCGTCCCAGAAGGCAACGGGGAGGAGGAGGAGGGGCGGGAAATGCATTTAGATCGCTGAATTGCCGATCTTACCCGCAAGTGGGAGCAAAACCAGGTACCTGCTCCCCCCCCCAAAAAAAAATTTGCCATAGGTGGCAGTGGAGAAGGGGAGGGTGCAAACAAGTGGAGCTTGCCCTTTTGGGTGGAGCTCCACTTTAAGCTTATTTGATTAGATTGTGAACCATTGATATGAAGCATGCATATGCAGATCAGGCATCCTATTACCTGATGCACACAAGCTTTCCCTAGGTTAACGACTCACCAAGTTGTTAGTAAAGAATAAAGATAACGGCTCTGGAGTGCAGGCCAAAACATATGAAATTTCAAACAAAAAGTAAAAGTTAGTCCACATAGTTAACTTGAATTTGGGTTTTTTATAGGTTGTCCATGATCCTTTCTAGTCTTTTGCCAATATTTGCAGCAATTAGGAAAAAATCAAGGCCTTTTTTTTTTAAATAATCTACTAAGCTGGACAGAACCACATTTTCACGGCTCTTAGTGTGAAGAAGCCTTTATGTATTTGGGGGTTAAATCTCTTTTCTTCCAGATGTAAAAAGTGCCCCCTTGTCTACTGAGATAACCTTAAAGTGAATAACTCTGCACCAGGTTGACTATATGGACCAGGTATGTATTATACATACTTAAAGGATAATTCCACTTTCTTTGGGGAAAAAAAAAGCAAATAAAGAAAAAAACAATATAGCGTATACAATTGCAACACAAATCATATTGTAATTGAATGTTATTAAAAATTACCTTTCCTTTTCAATCTGCAGTTGTTGTCATTTTCTAAAAATGCAATGCAATATGGCTACCTGGAGCTGTTCTGTACACAGAATGTGTACAGAACGCCCTCCCCAGAAATATAATTTCCTGCTTGTGTGATTGGCTCAACGATTATCCCAGAAGAATGCGTAAGATACAAGTCAGATTTATGGCATCCCCTGCAACAAAAAAATTATTTTTGGTGAGATACTCCCAATAGAAACACGTCTAAAGGGACGCAGGCCCAGCAGCTTCCCTCATTAGAACCCTGCAGCTGCCACAGCTGATAGATAATTATGAAACCACTCCCAGTAGAGGCACAGAGGAACAAACAGTGATTTCTTCAGAATAACAAAAGGTAGGAATCTGCAACAAAGTTTGTTAAAATCCTTGTATTGTACATAGATCACCCAGAGGGGAATGTTTTTTTCTCAACAAAAGAGGAGTTACGCTTTAATTATTTATATGTTGATCACATCCCCCTTAATCTTCTCTTCACAAGAACAATCAAATTCAGTTCCTCTAATCTTTCCTCATAGCTGAGCTCCTCCTTGCCTCCTATTAGTTTGGTTGCCCTTCTCTTCACTTTCCCTAGTTCCCCAATATCCTTTTTGTGAACTTGTGCCCAAAACTGAACTGCATCTTATAAATTAGGTCTTACTAATGATTTGCACAGGGGGGGGGGGGGGGATTATGTCTCTTTCTGCAGTATTGTAACGCTCCTGCGTTTTATGTATAATGTGGATTTACAGCTGCAGAAATATTCCACTTCAGTAGTCATGTAGAGAAACGCTGAGACACCAATCCCAACTCCCAAGACTCATCATGTGTGGATAGTCTCAATTCAGCAAGTAGATGCACACACTCAATAAGATGTTCCTAGAGTGACTTATATGTATAGTAATATAGTGATGATAGGCTGAAGAGACAGGTTGGGTAGAGATGGTAGATGACAGACACTTGAAAGGAATATTCTTGAAAGTAAGATAGTAGCAGATGGGATGCAGATAGGTTTAGCAATCATGTATGGTAGCAGATGATAGAGTAGCAGGTGAACATACAGGATAGACCAACCCAGTGCAAGAGCAGATGGTATTAGGCTCAAGAGCTAGCAATCTAAGTTAATGCAGATGTAGTAATAGTCCTTAGTATGCAGAGCTAGATAGTGTAAGCTTTAGTATGAAGGTTATAGAGGTTTCCCCTGTGGGGTACTTATCACTAGTAGCAATGTAGTAGAGGAGAGGTTCGGCAAGAGCGGATGATCCGGTAATGGAATACAGGGATCAGCAGCGTGGTTCCGATAGCGAGGTATGCTTGCAAGCATGAGAGCTTCAAGGCAGATTATGCGGCGTTGAACGAACATGCGAGTGAGACCGCCGGAGGTTGAAATAGCCGCTCCAGCGGCGCTCAGTGATGACAGCATCGGTCTTAAAGGTGTATGCGCACCTTACCAAAAGAGAATGGTGGGGCGCATACACTTAGGAAAAGTGGAATTAGGGTACCAAAGGTACCAGAACATTACAGTACCCCCCCCCCCTTAAGGCCGGCTCCTGAAGGCCTCTGGAGCTGGTTTGTCTGGGTACTTCGCATGAAAGTTGCGGATTAATCTAGGGGCATGTATGTCAGAGGTGTTTAGCCAGGTGTCGTCTTGGGGCCCATAGTTCTTCCATCGAACTAAGTATTGAAGTTTTCTTCTGTGGATACGAGAATCCAGAATCTCTTTTATCTCATATTCTTCTCCACCTTCAACTTGTACAGGAGGAGGAAGTGGGATAGTAGGCCTTATTCCTTGGTCAGGAACATGGGGCTTCAGTAGCGACACATGGAAAATGGGATGTATTTTGAGGTCTATTGGCAATGTAAGCTGTACTGCAGCTTTTCCAATAAGTTTCTTGATTGGGAAAGGTCCCAAGAAGAGAGGTCCAAGCTTTTTGCTAGGGATTTTCAGTCTTAAATTTTTTGTTGAGAGCCAAACGAGGTCCCCAATAGCATACTGAGGAGAAGGTCTTCTGCGAAGATCATAGTACTTCTTTTGTTGACTATGAGCGTGTGCAATGGTAGTATTAAGCAAACCCAGAGAGTCCTTTATTTGGGTAAGATAGTCTGAGGCTACTGGGTTATTTGAAGGAAGGATGCGTGGTGGAAGAATAGAGGGATGAAACCCATAGTTCAAGTAGAACAGACTCTGCTTGGTCGTACTGTGGGTTGCGTTGTTGTAGGCAAATTCTGCCAGAGGGAGAAGATCCACCCAATCATCCTGTTGGTAAGAAGTGTAACAACGTAAATATTGCTCGATGCATTGGTTGACTCTTTCAGTCTGTCCGTTGGTCTGCGGATGGTAAGGAGAAGTGAGCTTCCGCTCAATTCGTAGTATGTGACATAGTTCTTGCCAGAACTTGGAAATAAATTGTGATCCACGGTCAGACAGAAGAGTTTTTGGGATACCATGTAACTTAAAGACATGTTTCATCAGGAGTTCTGCCGTTTGTTTGGACGAAGGTAGTCTGCGAATAACAATGAAATGTGCCATCTTTGTCAGATGGTCCACTGACACCAGGATGGTATTAAATCCTTTGGAAGGAGGTAGTTCTACTATAAAGTCCAAGGACACAACTTCCCATGGAGTTTGGGGTATTGGTAGACTGCATAGTAGACCGGATGGTCTCGTAGTGTCAATTTTGGACCTGGCACAGACATTGCATGAAGAGACGAATTTTTGTATAGATGTTTTCATGTCAGGCCACCAGAATTGTCTGGTAATCAGATTAAGAGTCGTTGTCATACCCATATGTCCTGCCATAGGCACATCATGCGATAATTCCAAGATCTTGGTGCGCATGGTAGGTGGTATGTAAAGTTTGTCGTTGTAGTAGAGGAAGCCTTCTGCATCGGTATTTAGTTGTGGTGGGGGTGAATCCAAACTTATACCATGCAAAACCTCTTCCTTCAAAGAACGGACAACTCCAATAATACGCTTGTGAGGTATTATAGGAACGGAAGGGATTTCAAAGTAGTTTTCTTCAGTTAGTCGTGATAGTGCATCCGCCTTTTTGTTCTTATCTGCAGGTGTGTAGGTCACTAGGAAGTTAAACCTTAGAAAGAATAGTGACCATCGTACCTGTCGGTGAGAAAGAGTTTTGTTAGTCTGAAGATATTGAAGATTTTTATGGTCCGTGTATATAAGTATTGGTAATCGGGTGCCTTCGAGTAGATGTCGCCAATTCTCCAGAGCCAATTTTATAGCAAGCAGTTCCTTTTCACCCACGGGGTAATTTACCTCTGGACTGCTTAAGGATTTAGAAAAGAAGGCGACTGGATGGAGTGGTGAAGTGTTAGTTGGTCGTTGGGAGAGTATTGCTCCTACTGCCATGTTTGACGCATCTACTTCCAGAATGTATTGGAGGGATGGGTCTGGATGGCGTAGTATGGGAGCAGAAGTAAACCTTGTCTTTAACAGGTGAAAAGCTTTATTTGCTTCATCTGACCATTTGAATGGTCTCTTAATGCTAGTGAGCTGTGTGAGGGGTCTCACAATGGCAGAGAAGTTCCTGATGAATTTCCTGTAGAAATTAGAAAATCCAAGGAATTGCTGTAGCGCCTTGCGGGTGGTTGGTGTAGGCCAATTCTGAATGCAGGATATCTTACTCATGTCCATCTTGATTCCTGTTTTGGATATGATGTAGCCTAGAAACAGTACCTCTTCTTTATGAAACAAGCATTTTTTCAGTTTCACGTATAGGTTGTGTGCAAGCAATCTCGATAATACTAGTCTTACATGTCTTATGTGTTCAGACAAGGATCGTGAATATATAAGTATATCGTCCAGATATACCACAACACAGACATCTAGTAAGTCTCTGAAAATATCGTTTATAAATCGTTGAAAGGCTGCAGGGGCGTTGCATAGCCCGAATGGCATTACAAGATATTCAAACAATCCGTATCTGGTTCTGAATGCAGTCTTCCACTCGTGTCCATCACGGATTCGAATGAGATTGTATGCCCCTTTCAGGTCCAATTTTGAAAAATAGGTAGCTCCACACACCTGCTCAAGGAGTTCAGGGATAAGCGGTAGAGGATAGCGATCTTTTATTGTAATAGCATTCAATTGCCTATAGTCGATGATAGGCCTGAGACTTGAGCAGTGTTAATTTTGGCAGCAAATTTCAATTTAGTTTTAGTCTTAGTCTTAGGACTAAAATGGCATTTTAGTTTTAGTCCCATTTTAGTCTTCTGCAAGTGTTTTAGTTTTAGTCGTATTTAGTCGACTAAAACTCCAGTATATTTTAGTCGACTAAAACGCCCTACATTTTAGTCGACTAAAACTCATTTTAGTCATCTATAATCAAATGGGTGTAGTTCAATTGTAATTTGTAATGCATTATTTAGGCATTTCTGTACAATTTCCAAACTCATTATATACTACTGCTGGTCCTGGAGTGAAAAATCTAATATGTTATTATTTATGCTTTGAGCATGCACCAGTGTTAATTTTTGGCAGCAAATTTCGATTTAGTTTTAGTTATAGTCTTTTGACTAAAATGCCATTTTAGTTTTAGTCGTATTTTAGTCATCTGAATTGTGTTAGTCGACTAAAACGTTTTAGTCGGTTTTAGTCGACGAAATTAACACTGGACTTGAGTCCTTATTGCGGACAAAAAAGAGTCCTGCTGCTGTGGAAGAAGTGGAAGGTCTAATAAAACCTTTTTTCAAATTCTCATCCAAATATTCTTTGAGATGGGAAAGTTCATCCTGTGAAAGAGGATAAACATGACCGAACGGCAATTTGCTATTTGGGAGTAGATCAATACTACAATCATAGTCTCGATGGGGAGGTAGTGCTTGAGCATTTTTCTCAAGAAAAACCTCAGAGAGATCCTGATAACATAGTGGTGCAATCTCATCTGTCACCACAGACAGGATCTTCCCGGAAGATGGGAGGTTACACGTACCCTCGCAATAGCAAGAGAGGAAGGCCAGGGTCCGTTCCTTCCAATCTATGGTTGGTTGATCTGTGTGTAACCAGGGAAGTCCCAAAACAATGGGAAAGTGGGGTGAAGGTATTAGATCGAAGGTAGTGGTCTCCATATGAGACCCGTTAGTAGTGACTAGGAGTGCCTGTGTCTGATCAGTGATCAGACCAGAGGATAAAGGAACACCGTTAATAAGACTCACTGAGACAGGTTTAGGTTTAGAAATAATAGGGACTTTATTTAAAGCAGCAAAACGTATGTCAATATAATTTCCACAAGATCCTGTGTCAATCATGGCCTTAGTAGTAATCCTGTTCTGGTCCCACTGTAATGTTAAGCAAACAAAAAGGTAAGGGTTAGTAATTAAAGTTGTCAATCCCCCTAGGAGGACATGTGAACACTCACCCTTCTTTTTGTAGACTAGGGGACAGACGTTTATCTTGTGATCCGAGGATGCACAGTACAAGCAGAGATTACCAGATCGTCTTCTGGCTCTTTCCATAGTTGATAGAGGTGGGCGTATGGTTCCTACCTCCATAGGAGTGGGGTCATCGGCCGAAATCCGAGAAGAACTGGATAATGGCATTCCCATTTTTTCAGCCTTTCTTTCTCGTAGTCTTCTATCTATGGTGATACTGAGTTGTATCAATGCATCCAGGGTTTTTGGCAGATCCGCTCGGGCGAGCTCGTCTTTAACGGCCTCTGATAGGCCAAGCCTAAATTGAGTTTTCAGAGATGCATCATTCCATTCTGAATCAAGGGTCCATCTCTTGAATTCTGCGACAAAGTCTTCCACAGGTCTCCTACCTTGTTTCAAGGACCTTAATTGAAGATCGGCAGTACTCTGCCTATTGGGATCATCATATAGGCTAGTAAGTTCTGCTAGAAATAAGGTATAGGATTTGAGAAGCTGATCGTTTTTCTCAAAAAGAGAGTCTGCCCAGGCCCGAGGATCGCCTGTTAGGTAAGAAATAATAGTACAAACCTTAATGTGATCA
This sequence comes from Pelophylax lessonae, assembly GCF_965119305.1. Taxonomy (NCBI): domain Eukaryota; kingdom Metazoa; phylum Chordata; class Amphibia; order Anura; family Ranidae; genus Pelophylax; species Pelophylax lessonae. The sequence goes on along the minus strand of NC_138771.1, from coordinate 549,381,061 downwards.
GTAAGGTAGGTACGGGGTTTTAGCAAGAAAAGTAACTCACATGCGTTTTTAAATTCGGGAAATTTTTTGCGATCGCCTGTAAATACCAAAGGAGGATTTATTTTGGGTTCAGGGGACTGAGCAGTGGTAAGTTGTGTCAGTCTGGTTACCTGCTGCGTCAGAGCCTGATTTTCTTCTCTTAATTCAGCAAGTGCGTGTATTAACGCAGTTACTTGCTGTTTTAATTGTGTCACCTGAGTGGTTATTTCTGCTGAATCCATTTGAGGTTCGTTCAATCTGTAACGCTCCTGCATTTTATGTATAATGTGGATTTACAGCTGCAGAAATATTCCACTTCAGTAGTCATGTAGAGAAACGCTGAGACACCAATCCCAACTCCCAAGACTCATCATGTGTGGATAGTCTCAATTCAGCAAGTAGATACACACACTCAATAAGATGTTCCTAGAGTGACTTATATGTATAGTAATATAGTGATGATAGGCTGAAGAGACAGGTTGGGTAGAGATGGTAGATGACAGACACTTGAAAGGAATATTCTTGAAAGTAAGATAGTAGCAGATGGGATGCAGATAGGTTTAGCAATCATGTATGGTAGCAGATGATAGAGTAGCAGGTGAACATACAGGATAGACCAACCCAGTGCAAGAGCAGATGGTATTAGGCTCAAGAGCTAGCAATCTTAGTTAATGCAGATGTAGTAATAGTCCTTAGTATGCAGAGCTAGATAGTGTAAGCTTTAGTATGAAGGTTATAGAGGTTTCCCCTGTGGGGTACTTATCACTAGTAGCAATGTAGTAGAGGAGAGGTTCGGCAAGAGCGGATGATCCGGTAACAGAATACAGGGATCAGCAGCGTGGTTCCGATAGCGAGGTATGCTTGCAAGCATGAGAGCTTCAAGGCAGATTATGCAGCGTTGAACGAACATGTGAGTGAGACCGCCGGAGGTTGAAATAGCCGCTCCAGCGGCGCTCAGTGATGACAGCATCGGTCTTAAAGGTGTATGCGCACCTTACCAAAAGAGAATGGTGGGGCGCATACACTTAGGAAAAGTGGAATTAGCCAGAACATTACAAGTATATACTTCTTTTATTACAAGAAAAGGTTTTGCTTGCTTTGGAAACCACAGCTTGGCATTGCATGCTATATTTAAGCTTATGATCTACCAGAACACCCAGATCCTTCTCCACCATTGATTCCCCCAGTTGTACACCCCCTAGTAGGCATGATGCATGCATTTTTGTAGCCCCCAAGTGCATACATTTGTCAACATTAAACCTTATTTGCTACATAGTCGCCGGAATAAATAGTGCATTCAGGTCCGCTTGTAGATTGGAGACATCCTGTAAAGACATATTTCCAATGCATAGCTTGGTGTCATCTGCAAAACACTGAAATACAACTTTTAATGCCAGACCCTATATCATTTATAAATATATAAAAAAAAAATAAGGGTCCCAACACTGAACCTTGGGGAACATCTCTAGACCATTTAGAGTATGAATTATTTACTACTCTGAATAAGGTCGTTTAGCCACGTCCACAGGCCTCCTTTGTCTAAATGTTTGCTTAATTCCTCAAAAAAGGAATCAGATTTGATTGACAACTTTGATCTTTTGTGATTCCATGCTGACTGTTGCTTAAAATAATATTTCCTAGCAAAAACTCCTCTATGTGTTCTTTTAATAAACTCTTCAGTATCTTTCTGACTATAGAAGGTAAACGAACTGGTCTATAGTTACTTGGTAAAGACTTTGATTCCTTTTTAAATATAGGCACCACATTGGCCTTAACCCAATCCTGTAGTACTATGCTAGTCATTAAAGAGTGTCTAACAATTAGAAACAATGGCTTAGATATAACAGAACTCATCACTTTAAGGACCCTTGAATGTGAGCCATCTTGTCCAGGTGCTATATTCACCTTTATTTTGTCTAAATGTTTCTAGACCCTCTCAATTTTGAGCCATTGTGGATCATTTGGGGTTATGGCAATACTATCCCCATTAGGACTTGAGTCTCACCATTTTCCTTTGTATACACAGAGCTAAAGAAGGTATTTAATAAATTTGCCTTATGGCTCCAGTAACCAACTCAAAATGATCTAGTAAAGGGACTACATGCTCAACCTGACCTTTTTACTGGTAATATATTTGAAGAATTTGGGGGGTTGTACTCTCTTTTGCAACCTTTCCTTCATTTTCAATTTTTGTAGCCTTGATTTCCTTTTTACATATTATGTTTTATTCCTTGTAACTTTTAAATGATGATAGTGTTCCTTCATTTTTATATTTTTTAAATGCTCTTTTCTTATCATTTATAGCATTTTTACTTTTGACCTGAGCCATATAGGATTTATTTTTAGACTTTTAAACTTATTGTCAATGGGAATATATTTTAAAGTGTGTTTTCATTAAGCCAACTTGAAGCATTCCCATTTTTAAACTATGTTCTTTAATGACAACATTACCTTCCAGTCTAAGTCCTGTAGAGCAACCATCAGTCGTGGAAAATGTGCTATCTTAGAATTAATTTTTTTATCTTTCCAGTATATGTTTGTTGCTTACAGCTCACATGAAAAGAAATCATGTTATGGTCACTGCTATCCAGATTTTCTTTTTTTTATCAACATTAGTAATAATCTCTGAATTGTTTGAGATTACCAGGTCCAGCAAAGCATCATTTCTAGTTGGGGCTTCTATGAGCTGTACCATAAAATTGTCTTGTAATAGGTTTATAAATTTCCACCCTTCCAAAGTTTCAGCAGTGCCATTACTCCAGTCAATATCAGAGTAGTTAAAATCGCCCAGTATTATAACTGTCCCAGCCCTTCCAGTCCTTTCTATCTAAGCAAGCAGCTGATTCTCCACCTCCTTAATGCTTCAGCACCATCACACTCTCCATCAACATGGTCCTCTTTCACACTTGTTTAAAATAATTTCTCACATAGAGACAGAAACCACCGCCTTTTTGTTTTAACCAGTCTTTGCTAAAAGAAGCATAGCCAGGAATATTAAAGTGTTTCTATGCATTAAGGTAAAATACCTTCTGCAAGCAGCTTCCCCCTATTACCTCCTAAATACTTTATCTGAGCCCCATCTCAATCCAGCAATGTGCACAAGGGAAGAGGCTCTCTCCCCTCTCTCCATCATCATTGGCTCAGACACAGCAGCTGTTGCTGTCAATCACAGCCAGTGAGGAGGGAGCAGGGATGGAGCCGAGCCGCTCTCTGTGACATTGGTAGCCTCGGTGAACAAAAATTAATTGTCGCATTTCCACTTGTGTTTTGCATATTTTTTTGTTGTAGTACCAATAGTATTATGATTTCCAAAGGTTGTTTGTAACATGGAAACTTTCTTATCACCTTCCATAGCTCTCCCCCTATCTTTCCCTATTTCACCCACCATTGGGGTCTGACCCCTGTCTGACCTGTCTGCATCATTCTATTCTAATTTACCCTCCCCTCAGTCCTAGTTTCAATACTCTCCAAGCATTCCCATAAAATTCTCACCTAGCACAGCAGATTCCCTTCCATTTAGGTACCAACCATCTTTAGCATGAAAAGTCAGTCCATTGATCTAGAAACCCAAAACCTTTCCTCATACACCATATCTTTAGCCATGTTCTCTAATCTTCCCCTGCCTTTCCTGTGTTGCGCGTAGCGTAGGCAATATTCCAGAGAATATCACCTTCAACTTTCAGCCTGGTTCTTTAAATTGATTCTTGAGGAGCCTTCATCTTCCATGTTTTCTGTCATTAGTCCCCAGAATTGGCCAAGACACCAGGGTCATGCCCAACCCTTTCCAATAAATTATCAACAACATGATGATTAGGTCATTTAGGATATACACTCACAGGCTATTTTATTAGGTACACCTGTTCAATTGCTTGCTAACACAAACTGCTAATTAGCCAATCACATGGCAGTAACTCGCTGCATTTAAGCATCCAGACGTGGGGAGGAAGACTTGCTGATGTTCAAAGCGAGACTCAGAATGGGGAAGAAAGAGGATTTAAGTGACTTTGAACAAGGCATGATTGTTGGTGCCAGATGGCCCGGTCTGAGTAATTAAATAACTGTTGATCTACTTGGATTTTCACGCACAACCATCTCTAGGGTTTGCAGAGAATGGTCCAAAAAAGAGAAAATATCAAATGAGCGGCAATGGCGTGAATGCAAATGCCTTGTTGATGTCAGAGGTCAGAGGAGAATAAGCAGACTGATTTGAGATGATAGAAAGGCAACAGTAGCTCAAATAAACACTCGTTACAACCAAGGTATACAGAATACCATCTCTGAACGCACATCACATCGAACCTTGAGGCAGATGGGCTCTAGTAGCAGAAAACCAAACCGGGTGCCACTCCTGTCCCCTAAGAACAGGAAACTGAGGCTACAATTCGCACAGGCTAACCAAAATTGGACAATAGAAGATTGGAAAAATTTTGCCTGGTCTGATGAGTTTTGATTTCAGCTGGGACATTCGGATGGTAGAGTTAGAATTTGGCATAAAACAACATGAAAGCATGGATCCATCCTGCCTTGTATTAACGATTCAGGCTGGTGGTAGTAGTGTAATAGTGTGAGGGATATTTTCTTGGCATACTTTGGGCCCCCTAGTACCAATTAAGCATCATTTAAATGCCACCGCCTACCTGAGTATTGTTGCTGACCATATCCATCCCTTTATGACTGCAGTGTACCCATCTTCTGATGGCTACTTCCAGCAGGATAATGCTCAAATCATCTCAAACTGGTTTCTTGAACATGACAATGAGTTCACTGCACTCCAATGGCCTCAGCAGTCACCAGACCTCAACCCAAAAGAGATTTGCATCATGGAAGTGCAGCTGACAAATCTGCAGCAACTGCGTGATGCTATCATGTCAATATGGACGAAATGTTTCCAACACCTTGTTGAATTTAAACCACACAAAATTTAAGCAGTTCTGAAGGTAAACCTGGTACTAGCAAGGTGTACCTTATATAATGGCTGGTGAGTGTATATACAGTATATATATATATACAGATATATATTTATCTGTATTTAATGGTATTTATATTTACCATTTAAATTGTAACCCAGGTGGAGAAAAGGGTGTGTCCAGTGGTTAATCTCCTGTCTACCTCATAAAACAGTCTATTCAGCAGGTAATGCCCATCCATGTTCTAGACCACTAGGGCTGTTTGCCACATATCCACATCAGTGGTGGCCCATCCATACAGGGCGCAGGGGCGCCGCTCTCCTTATCCATGCGCCCGGCCCCTAATCTAAATGCAGGGTGCCGGACGCATGGATTCCAATGGGTCTTTTTTTTTTTTTTAGAAGCACATGATTAGAGCCGGAGGCTCTAATTGGCTTCAAAAAGGGTGGGCTTGGGGCGCAGAGCACTGCGTCCAAAGCTCACCCAGTTGGGTGACATTTGCAAATTAATATTCGTTAATGTCTCCCTGTTTCTCCTCATGGCCAATCAGGAAGCGGGAGTCCTAAGACTCGATTGGCTGCAAATCCTAACTCCTGATTGGTCGAGAGGAGAATCGACTGCCAGGACTCCGGAGGAGACGCAGGGGTGAAGACGCCACCTGTATGGGGTAAGTGCAGGGGCTGGTGGGGGGCCTGACAGGCGATCGATCGAGCGATGGGAGGTATATGTGGTTGGCTGGCTGGGGGGGCTGTGGGCCGCCCCGCCCAAGTAAATTAAGCACCAGCCGCCACTGATCCACATCCTTTTTTTGAACTCATGGTTTGAACATCAGCCACCAAGCAGGGCATCTGTTTTTTTTTTTTTATTACAGTAAACTGTCTGATGCTCAACCTTAAAAGAGAAATCTTGGAGACACCAGGACCAGTGGGTGATTCTTTCTCTCTTTTCACTTTTTGGTCTAGGCCACCCATTGTTGAGGAGCATGGTTTGTGATTAGTCTAAAATGATGTCCGGGTAGATAGTATTGTAAAGCCTCCAGTATCAACTTAATAGCTGTGGGGTATTGAATGCTGTCTTTTTTTTGGCCTCCGCTATTGGTGGTACCCGGCAATATTCCCAGTAAAGTCAATAATAGCTATGAATCTTGCCAGAGCCAACCTTCCAATGAGTTCATCAACCCTTGGCATGGGGTAGTCATCAAACTTTATTGCTTTCTTCAAATTTCTGAAGTCATTACAGAACCTCAATGAACCATCGGGCTTGGGAACCAGGATTATTGGACTACACCAATCAATTTTGGCCTCCTTAATTACCCTAAGGACTAACATTCTTTGTTCCCCCTCAGCTATGGTCTGTCTGCAGAATATGGCTTACGTCAAACTCAATCATTGGGGTTCATGACAATGTAAATAAATTGTACCCCAAGTGGGGAAATGGTTAATTCCCTGCCTACCTCATAAAATGCCAGAGTCTATTTGACAGACAAGCCCCCTCCTTACAGAAGCACTTTTTCCTGTGATGTTCAGGGGCGGACTGAGCGGTCGGGCACTTTGAACGTGGTCCGAGGGCCTGGCCGGGAAGGGGACCCGCCGCCCAGTACAGCATTAATTCACCCAATGTTGTCTCAGAGACCACATCGGGCTATCGGGGCCAGGCGGCCAGTGGTATGGAAGTGGGAGGAGTGGAGGGGCCCGGCGGCCATTGCTATGGAAGTGGGAGGAGGGGAGGAGTTCGGAGGCCGGTGCTATGGAAGTAGGAGGAGGGGAGAGGCCTGCGGCCGGTGCTGCTTTCGTGGGAGGAGGGGCCTGGCGCTGGGTTTCCATGGTGTCTTCAGTGAGCAGGGGCGCATCGGTATTGAATACTGAGCGACGTTGCGTCAATGTCACGATGTCCACAGGTAGGTAATGATTTTCTCTAAGTAGATGGTAGCGGTCTAAGAATGATGATACAGTACAGGTTTTGTTCAAGGCAAGCCCATCTAAATACCAGATCCACTGACACTCCCACCAATATGTGATCTCCCCCAAATTCCCCATGGTGGTGAATTTGGGGGATATCACATATTAGGGGGGGTATGACACAGCGGTGGTGAATTTGGGGGAGATCACATATTGGTGGGGGTGTCAGTGGTGGTGTAGGGGGGTTATGACACAGCGGATATGTCCCTACCGCTGTGTCATACACCATCACTGACACCCCCACCAATATGTGATCTCCCCACCATATTCACCACCGCTATGTCCCCCCCCCACACCACACAATTCATTACTGACCCCCCACCAATATGTGATCTCCCCACAAAATTCACCACAACACACATCACCACCGATACCTCCACCAATATGTGATCTCCCACAAATTAACCACCGCTGTGTCATCCTCCCCCCCTTCACCACACAATTCACCACTTAAACCCCCACCAATATGTAATTTCACCAAATTCACCACTGCTGTGTCATCCCACACCACCCTACACATTTCACCACTGCCACCCCTCCCCCCCCCCCACCCAACATGTGATCTCCCCACCAAATTCACCACCACTATATCATACCCCCACACACACACACACACACACACACACAATTCACCACTGATCTCCTCACCAAATTCATCACTGCTGTGTCAAAACCACACAATTCACCACTGACACCCCCTACCCTAATATGTGATCTCCCCACCAAATTCACCATTGCTGTGTCACCCGCCCTTTACACCCCACAATTCACTACTGCTGTGTCACCCCCCCCCCCCTTTACACCACACAATTCACCACCAACACCCCACCAATATGTGATCTCCCCCAAATTCCCCACCGCTCTCATTCCTTACCACACTATTCACCACTGACACCCGGGAGTGATGATTCAGCACTCCCCCCCTCCCCCCACACCAATATATGATCTCCCCCCAAATTCACCATCACACTGTGATTCCCCCCCCCCCAGACCTGATCATTCACTACTACCCCCCCCCCCCAATATGTGAATATGTGATCCCCTTCAGAGTTGATCACTTACTACTACCTATCCCCCCCCTTTTCCGCGCCAATTCACTGCCACCCCATTCCTAACCTCCATTGATACTACCTGACATTATATTGGTGTATCCATAACATCCTATTCCATCAGTCCCTGTTAATGCAACAGCATCTGTCATATTGCAAATATCACTTATAGGTATCTGCAGAAAACTGCATATGTGACCCTCCCCCCTCCTCCCACCCCCAGACCTGGTATTTCTCCACTGCCTACCACCCACACTGCTACACAGTGACCCCCTCCCCCCCCAGACCTGCCAATTTGCCACTGCCTACCCCCCCCCCTGCTACACAGTGACCCCCCCCTCCCCCCCACCCAGACCTGGCAATTCATCACTGCTTACCACCTCCACTGCAGCAGTGATCTCCCCCCCCCCAGACCTGGCAATTCACCACTGCCTGCCCCCCCCCTACTGCTACAATGTGATTCTCCCCCTGACCTAACAATTCACTACTGCACCTCACCCCCATGGCCACTATTTAATCCCCCCCCCTCTTAGGGTTGCCACCTTATCCCTTTAAACCATGACACATATTAATTACACAGGTTCTGTGGGTGATTAAGGTGATAATTAAACTCACTTGGTGCCTTAAATGCATTATATCAGCCTCAGAATCTGTGTAATTCGTATGTGTCCTGGATTAAAGGGATGAGGTGGCAACCCTACCCCACCTAGACCTGCCAATTTACCATTGTAATCCTTTGGTTTTGTCTGTTTGTGATTTGTAATGCTCTGGTTTTGTCTATTTATGATTTTGTAATGCACTGGTCTTGGTTTGTCTGTTTATTATTGGTAATGCACTTGTCTTGGTTTGTCTGTTTATTATTGGCAATGCACTTGTCTTGGTTTGTCTGTTTATTATTGGTAATGCTCTTGTCTTGGTTTGTCTGTTTATTATTGTTAATGCACTTGTCTTGGTTTGTCTGTTTATTATTGGCAATGCACTTGTCTTGGTTTGTCTGTTTATTATTGGTAATGCTCTTGTCTTGGTTTGTCTGTTTATTATTGGTAATGTACTGGTCTTGGTTTGTCTGTTTATTATTGGTAATGTACTGGTCTTGGTATGTCTGTTTATTATTGGTAATGTAGTGGTCGTGGTTTGTCTGTTTATTATTGGTAATGTACTGGTCTTGGTTTGTCTGTTTATTATTGGTAATGTACTTGTCTTGGTTTGTCTGTTTATTATTGGTAATGTACTTGTCTTGGTTTGTCTGTTTATTATTGGTAATGTACTTGTCTTGGTTTGCCTGTTTATTATTGTTAATGCACTTGTCTTGGTTTGTGCATTTGTTATTTATTTTGCACAGTTTGGTTTTTGCATTATTTATATTGCACTTGTTTATAAATTATTGCACCTTTGTTCCTTGTGTCTAAAGATTGTGTAGGGTGTGGCTGAAGGCGGGATGTGGGTGTGGCTGGAGGTGGAATGTGGGTGTGGCTGGAGGCGGGGAAAGGGTGTGGCTGGATATAGAACATGGGTGGGGCCTGGAAGGGGGCCCCTGATTTATTTTGCTCGGGGGCCCTGAGGCTTCTCAGTCCACCCCTGGTGATGTTTACATGTCCCATGTGTGCTTACAAGCTGGGAGAGGCAGCAATTTTTAGAATGTGATTTTCATGAATGGTAAACAGACATGACAAGTGTGAGCAGCACAAGAACAGCACTGCTGTGAGCATGCCAGTATTTTTCAGTGTTAAACTGACATGCAATCAGTGTGATGCTGCTTGTGTCAGGAAAGCATAGGGAGGATGACACAAGTGCTGTCAAGCATACATTTGACTTCTAGAAATGTTGTGGTCGGAAACTTGTGGGCAGTTCTACAGCTCCTTGAAAGATGGGACAACGTGCTATATGTACTTTGTACCCTAGGGAACTGGAGCAATAAAAAATATTTGAAGTGATAGTTCTCCTTTTATGTCCAGGTCATACACAGAGGAACGAGGGGGTGAAAGGGTTAATGTGCAGGATAAGGTAGTTAAAGAAGTTATTATACTCATCACATAGAGAGTCTCACAATCAATTACAACCCCTCACCATGATTCTACAGCTGCTGATTCCTTCATTCATAAATCTTCATGATCAATTCCTCCTATTCCTTCACTCTCAAATGTAAATACAGGGAGTATTTACATTTGAGATCACTGTGATTGGTCATCAAAGCGATCACAAGGTACAAAGCTGCTCTGATTGGCTCTATACATTGTGTGGGTGATTTGAGGCATTTACTGACAGCTTAGATCACAGTCATTCACAGCCGCACTGATTAGTTGATCATTTATACATGGCACTCCAGAAATACACATCCACCACTCCAGGATTTGGTAAAAGTACAGTGGTAATGAAGTGGTTAAATATCACCTTTAGAACTGTGGTTGGTTACTTTAATGGCCCATACACACTATCCGAAAATCGGATGACAGAACGTCCCTTTTTTTTTGCATGCTAGTCGCATATTAACCACTTAAGCCCCAGAAGATTTGGCTGCTCAAAGACCAGGCCCTATTTTGCGATTCGGCACTGCGTGATTTTAACAGACAATTGCGCGGTCGTGCGACGCTGTACCCAAACAAAATAGAGCTTTCTTTTGGTGGTATTTGATCACCTGTGCGATTTTTATTTTTTGCGCTATAAACAAAAAAAGAGTGACAATTTTGAAAAAAATAACAATATTTTTCAAATTTTTTTACATGAAATTCTCAAAAAAAATGTAAAAATCAAAATTTTTTAACGTTTTAGGCCAATTTGTTTTCTGCTACATATGTTTGGTAAAATAAAATCGCAATAAGCGTATTTTGATTGGTTTGCGCAAAAGTTATTGCGTTTACTAACTACGGAAATGATTTATGTCATTGTTATTGTTTTTTTTTTTTTACTAGTAATGGCAGCGATCTGCGATTTTTTTTGCGGGACTGCGACATTGCGGCGGACAGATCAGACCCCTGACACTTTTGGGAGTACCAGTGACATTACTACAGTAATCAGTGCTATAAATATGCACTGTTACTGCCAAAATGACACTGGCAGGGAAGGAGTTAACTTTATTGGTGATCAAGGGGTTAAGTGTGTCCCTAGGGGCGTGATTCTAATGGTGGGGGGCCTGGCTTGTGATGTAATCACAGAGACATACGATCCTACATAGCAGGATCGCATAGCCTCTGTGCTTACATCAGGGAGAATGACAGACGGCTGTGTTTACATTAGCCGTCTGTCTTTCTCCCTCTGCAGCGGGAGATTGTGAGTGGCCGCAGACATCAGAGCCGCCGGTCACTCGCGCTAGCTCTCCAGGGAATGAGCGGGGGCGGGATCGCACCTCCGGCGGCGTGCGCTCGCCATCCACAGGCGGCTGAGCGAGTGACATACCCCTATGTCACTTTGCCCAGCAGCGGCTGCCTGCCGCAGTATTTCTGCGGTGGGCAGTCGTTATGTGGTTAAAAATGAAGAGGATACTACAGTTACGAAAATTCTCGCACTAGTAAAAAATTGGAGGTGATGTCATGTGTTGTAGTGTATTTGTATTGTATTTTTGGACGACAACTGCACTGATTAAATGAAAATCGTATGATCTTGTATCGTACGAGAAAAAATTTCTGTGCTTGTCAGATCGGATAGTATCGGATGAACTGTCGTGATCGGCTCTCGAAAGCTCTGAACTAGCTAACTAAAACAATTTTTTGTCCGATTTTCGGATCGTGTGTAGGATCCATAAGGCTCCGTTCACATGTCAGAGTATGGATCGCGGGCAGAACCGCCGCGGTTCTGCCCGCGATCCGGAGATTATTGCAAATCGCGGGATGCCTGTGCGTTGCCCGTTGATTTGCAATAGCCCCCCAAACGCTGAGCGATGTTGCCGCGATTTCTGCCTGCCGAATCGCGGTAACATCGCGCAAAAAAAAATCGCGGGACGCAATACGCCCCAAAGAAGCTCTTGTACTTTTTTGGGCGTAATGCGTCCCGCGATTTTTTTTTTCAGTCGGTGTCTGTTGAAAAGTGCAAAGACAGCACAAGAATTTTGTCCACCGACTACAGCCGACTGCAGAAGTGATGTCATGTAATGGTTAACTTTCCCTGTGTTTTTTCTTTTCTGAGCATGCCCAGTCTTGCAAATCTGCGGTCTGTCGGCCGAATTCTGTACTGACTGGCGAACAATCGGCCGCTCTGGTGTCGGCATACAAAAATTTTAATGCTTGCATGACAGATTCTTGTCGGCAGAATGTGCGCTGACGGCTGTCGAAGGCATCATACTAACAAGCGTACAATCGGCAGATCGTTCGTCAGCCGACGCTTGTCTGCCGACGATCGGTACGTGTGTACGGGCCTTAAGTCTAGCTTTTATTGCAACTTTGTAAAATGTTACATAATAATAGTAAAGTGAAAAAAGCAACCTGAACAATTTTGTGCCATCATGGGTTGAAGTGCAAATGAAAATCCTGCAATACTTGATCTCCACCTAAGATTATGATCACTGTACACATCATTTTCAATTATATGAAGAAGACTATTCAACAAATTTCTTATCCATACTGAATGTATACTTATGTCCTGTCAACACATTTCCAGTGTGTACCATTTCTTTGAACACCCACAATAAAAACTATTATAACAAAAAACATATGAATGCACCGAGCAAAGAAAATGATCCATGTGATTTGTCTTTCATTTTGCAGAACACAAAGAAGTACAAATATAGTATTATTAAAAGGTAGAAATACATAGAGACTATTCATGGTGGAAATATATTGAAATTAAAAAAAATAATTCAATATATGCCGTTAAAGGGAGTGAATGAATGCACATTCAAATTGATGTACAGGCCTCAGGAAGCCAAGGGTTTTATATACATCTACCTGTATACAGTATATAAGCTCACTGTGGTTTAAACGTTTGTGCAGACTGTCACACAGATTGGAATAACAGATTCTCTCTATGCCTATAAAAGAAAACCATGATCATAAAGGGGCATATCCCAGTTTTATTAATATAATTGATATTTGCTAAATGTGGTTATTTCAGCTTGTGCCAGGTTTTTTACATGGTATTAGAGTTCTTAACTTGCTTTCATTGATTGTTCTATGACTCTGAGCTTTACACGGAATATATATCTTATATTTGTTGGAATATCAAATGGTTTTATGTAAATCATGATGACTGCTTCTGTCAGTGCACCTGGCTTTCATGCAGCTACTTCTGTTGTATGCTGTATAATCCAGACCTTTTTCATGGATCTTCTATTGCATTGGAAAATGTCTTCCTGACATAGCAATTTGCTATACAGAGGATACAGAGAATCAGCTTTTTTTACATATGCTCCAAGCAGCAAATAAATACTAAACCTTGAATATGATTACAGAGACATGCAGGATACAGTGACTGTCTCTGCAAAGGGCCCCACTGACCCCATTGTGTTTACTTTACTAGCTGTTTTGAATGTCTATTTGTCCCTGCTGACAAGTGGCGGCCGATGCGTTGCCGGTGCAGGGGCGCTGCCCCCCCATCCATGTGTCCAGCCCCCTAATCTACATGCGGGGCGCCGGACGCATGGAGTTCAATGGGGCTTTTTTTTTTTTTCAATCACCTGATTAGAGCCAGAGGCTCTGAAAGGCTTCAGCAAAGGGTGGACCCGGGGCGCAGAGCAGTGCGCCCGAGCCCACCCATTGTGTGACAATAGCGAATGAAAATTCGCTATTGTCACACGGATCCTCCTCCTGGCCAATCAGGAAGTGGGTCCTCCCGCTTCCTGATTGGCCAAAAGGCAAACCCCATGCCATTGGCCGAGGAGGAGGCAGGAGGACTGAGGACTCGAGGAGACGCCGGGGGACTGAGGAGAAGCCGCCGCTGCCTGAGGTAAGTGCACTGGCCTTGCGGGGGGGGGGGCACGCTTACGCTGGTCACTCTGCATTGAAAGGGGGCACGGTGATCTCTGCATTGAAAGGGGGCACAATGATCTCTCTGCATTGAAAGGGGGCACGCTGGCATCTCTGTATTGAAAGGGGGCACGCTGGCATCTCTGCATTGAAAGGTGGCACGCTCACATCTCTGCATTGAAAGGGGGCATGCTGGCATCTCTGCATTGAAAAGGGGGCACGATGATCTCTGCATTGAAGGGGGCACGCTGGTCACTGCATTGAAAGGGGGAACACTGATCTCTGTGCATTGAAAGGGGGCACGCTGGTCTCTGTGCATTGAAAGGTTGCATGCTGGTCTCTCTGCATTGAAAGGGGGCACTCTGGTCTCTGTGCATTGAAAGGGGGCAAGCTGGTCTCTGTGCATTGAAAGGGGGCATGCTGGTATCTCTGCATTGAAAGGGGCACGCTGGTATCTCTGCATTGAAAGGGGGCACGCTGGTATCTCTGCATTGAAAGGGGACACACTGGTATCTCTGCATTGAAAGGGGGCACTCTGGCAACTCTGCATTGAAAGGGGGCACACTGATCTCTGTGCATTGAAAGGGGGCACGCTGGTCTCTCTGCATTGAAAGGGGGCATGCTGGTATCTCTGCGTTGAAAGGGGGCATGCTGGTATCTCTGCATTCAAAGGGGTCACGCTGGTATTTCTGCATTGAAAGGGGGCATGCTGGTCTCTCTGCATTGAAAGGGGGCACGCTGGTATCTGTGCATTGAAAGGGGGCACGCTGGTATCTCTGCATTGAAAGGGGGCACGCTGGTATCTCTGCATTGAAAGGGGGCACACTGGCATCTCTGCATTGAAAGGGGGCACGATGATCTCTGCATTGAAGGGGGCACGATGATCTCTGCATTGAAGGGGGCACGCTGGTATCTCTACATTGAAAGGGGGCACACTGATCTCTGTACATTGAAAGGGGGCACGCTGGTCTCAGTGCATTGAAAGGGGGCACGCTGGTCTTTGTGCATTGAAAGGGGGCACTCTGGTCTCTCTGCATTTAAAGGGGGCACGCTAATATCTCTGCATTGAAAGGGGGCACGCTATACCTTAATTACTGAAGGCCCCTTTCACACTTTTGTGACCTCAAAGTCTCGCAATTTTTTACAAAATTACAAATTTTTCTGTTTGCGCCCCCCCCCCCAAAAAAAAATTTTGAGCACCAGCCGCCACTGCTGCTGACACTAAAATCACCAGTATCAGCAACTAGAGGGTATATATATGTAGCACTACTCCCAAGGGAGCTGCTGAGTGTGGGTCCCCCTTGGTTACCGCTAGCAACAACAGTACCTTTAAGCATGTTTTTCAAGTGTGAGCACCTCAGTCAAGAACCAGTCCAGTTTCTTTGGTTTTTAGGGTTTATTTGAGAACTTGGATGGGAGAAGGGAGAAGTGGGATACACCAACAACTGAACTATGCACAATCAGGCAGGGACACTGAAAAGTGCTAATTGACGCTGGTTAACGCTTCACTGGCACTGGTTAATGCTGGCTAATGCTGGCCCCGGCTAGGCCGTTTTCTAGAACTTCCCCTCTGACTGTGGAAAAGTCCCCTTGAGATCCCCAAAGTACTCCTTACTGAGGTAGCTGGCTTTAATGCAAACTGTATTGCTGAACACTTCAGGACCCTTCCTGGCGCCCTCTTTACTCCCCAAACTTCAGGGCTTTACTACTTGGCCCCCCCTTTACTGTACACTCCTGGTTAGCTGGCTCCTGGATCCCCCTTGACCTCTCTGGAGTGGTCCCCTCTCCTAGGCAGACCCCTGGGCAGATCTTGAGTACTTACGACACTGAAGATCCCTGCCCAGCAGCTCCACTCGGTCAGCAACTCTGGATCCCTTGCAGCCCAGCTCAACTTCCTGTCCCTAAGCCGACTGCCTGGACCACCTTCACACTTTTACAGGAAGAGTGACAGCCGTCACCTCCTACTGGGACTGATGCTCCCGCCAAAAGACACTCTGTCACATGCTCCCCCCAGATTAATTTCCAATCCCCAATCCCAGGGTGCACTGCGGCAATCCCCGCCCACTGGGACAGTCATAAACCCTGGGGCGCTATTGGCTAGGTTTTCTCCACTGCCCAACAAGGTCCCTCATTGAATACAGTGGGGAGACTCCCCAGACTCAACAGACCACACCTGGAAGCATGGGACAGATTAACTAACTGATCAGGCCCCCCTGAAAAGCAGACAGGGCCACATATTTGCTTTTTCCTAGCACCTACCTAGGAAGGTGCTACATATAAATATATAAAACAACCGCCATATGGTGGTATAGGCTCATGGATATATCAATACTTTCTCATCGGACCCTTTCTCATTGCGGCCTTAGAGAGCAGCCATACTGTTGGTTACCTGTCGGTTGTCTTGCAGACAGCGTCCGCATACAACAGTGGCTTCGACCGGAGGACCCCTGTGGGTTGATAACTACTGCTACCTTGGTGCTCCTTCTGGGACCACCGAGCAGGCAATCTGCAACCATACCGTGTTCTCTACTAGTGATGGACGAACATCGGCCGGGGCGGTTCGCGAACGCCAGCTGCAAATTTTCTCAAAAGTCTGCGAACCGCGAGTTTGCGGCGGGCCCCATTGACTTTAATGGGAGGCGAACTTTGAAAACCTTTAGGCCATATTTGCAGCCACAAAAGACGTATTAGCTGTGCACAAATAGTCCCAGCACATGGACAATTTCATAACAGAAGTATTGCAATTGAAAAAGTTGCCCTAAATGTTTGTTTTTTTTATTTACAGCAAAAAATATTTTTTTTTTCATAAATCAGCCAGAACTGACAGCAGCCGGTAAATACATTGTCTAATACATATAGGGCCCATTCACACATCTGTGACAACCACAGGATACCTGCCCCTATAGTAAAGAGACTGTAATAGACCCTAAAACGACATTGGAGCATTTTAAATGACTTTTGTGGACATTGACAAAGCGATTTGTGTGTGACTGCAGCCGATCTCTAACTGCCCCTACAGCAACCACAGGATACCTGCCCCTATAGTAAAGAGACTGTAATAGACCCTAAAATGACATTGGAGCATTTTGAATGATTTTTGTGGACATTGACAAAGCGATTTGTGTGTGACTACAGCCGATCTCTAACTGCCCCTACAGCAACCACAGGATACCTGCCCCTATAGTAAAGAGACTGTAATCAACCCTATAACGACATTGGAGCATTTTAAATGACTTTTGTGGACATTGACAAAGCGATTTGTGTGTGACTGCAGCCGATCTCTAACTGCCCCTACAGCAACCACTGGATACCTGGCCCTATAGTAAAGAGACTGTAATAGACCCTAAAACGACATTGGAGCATTTTAAATGACTTTTGTGGACACTGGCAAAGCGATTTCTGTGTGACTGCAGCTGATCTCTAACTGCCCCTAAAGCAACCACAGGATACCTCTCCCTAAGCTCAAAAGATACTAGTAGACCTATACCGAAAAATTCCAGCCCTGAAAAGCATTTTTGTGGATCTTCACAGCGCTACATGTGTCTAGCAAACTCTACCTGATGAGCACAGCAGACCTCTCCCTACACTGGCAGAAAGCGGAATGTGAAATGGCCGCCAGATCGGGTCTATTTATAGGGTAGGGGGACTGTCCATGTGCTGGAATGTTTCAATTGGCTGTCCCGTTCCACCTGACGGCTGTGTCATGGGTCAAACTTCTTCTGAATGAAAAAGAAAATGGCGGCGCGGACATATTCGCGAACATCGGTAAAAGTCCGACTTTTTGCGAATTTGCGAATAAGCAAAATTCGCCGCGAACCGACCGCCGGGTGAACCGCAAGGCCATCTCTATTCTCTACAACCCACCCAGAGATCTTACCACGAGTCCAGTGAGAAAGTATTGATATACCCATGAGTCTATACCACCATATGGTGGTTGTTTTATATATTGTTACACACTTTTGTAACTTTTAAAGACTTGCTTTTATTCTTCAATATTGGACAGTATTGCATTGTTTTTTAACTTCCTCCTGGACAAGATTTTCCTACATCAGTGGCTACTAAATATTGCTTAATTTCAGTGCGCCATTTTCATTTTTGTTCTTGTATGACTTTATTTTCATGTTGTAATCTTTTCCTGTGTTTCTCTGTAACAAAGCACATTCAAAACATTACTGGTTTTATTATTAGTATCTAAAGTTTGCATTCACAGTCATGGCACTTCTCATTTACTGGTTAAGCAGACTGTTCTCTTGGCTTGTCTTTACAACTCCCATTGCTACACCAGCTGCTAAGTGCCATTGGAAATGATTCCACTACACAGCATTGGCATTGGGAGCTGCACAAGTGTAACATGACACAGAGCAGCTTTACCAGACATTTTGCAATGTTTGTTATTTGATCTTCTTCAGTGCCATTGTTTTAGATGCCTGTGGAGGGTGCAGCTTGATTTTAAGTAGGGGCCAACAAAATCAAACCCTCTAGTCTTAACATGCATTTTGCTTCTGAGTTTAAATTGGGGTCATAGCTGTTTAAATCAGTGGGCACACCTAATAGAAGAACATTACTAACATACCATGTTTAGCATTGAATTACTTTCTGTAGAGAAGCATCCTTTTCACATTCAATAGAATTGCTGTGTTGCAAAACATGTAGTTCCATGCTTAAGGAATATTATAAACAGAAGGTAACCTTTTGATATATTTCAATGTCACTTTACCATCAAACTCCTGTACACAGATTTCCTATTATGTATTGGATACACAGTTTGCCTCTGTTCTCTGTCACCTTGGTGTGTCCCACAGCTTTCAATTCCATCTCTTGCTTGGTAGAATATTAAAAAAAAATGTTCTATGGGTCTTATTTGTCTTCTGTACTGATAATGCATCATATACCTTGCCTGGGGAAAACACTGAGATTTAACAATAAACCTCAGACTTTTTATAAAGCAGCTTGGCAGGCTTGTTCAAGGTATAGGCTTAGCAATAGATTATTCTCTCACAGTAGGGAGATCTGGATGGTGTGTGTAAGCTTTCTCCCTGTCCTTACATGCCTAGGACAAAAGACACATCAAGCAAGTTGGCTCTAAAGTTCTGAAGATTGTCTGGGTTTAAAGCCTGAGGCTTTTGTTTCTTTGACCACAAAATAGGTTTGATCTGAAAAGTTAGTTGATCTTTACTACTTTATATTTTGTAATTACTTGCCATGATTAGTGGTGGCAAAGCCGATAATTTGCCAATCCATTTTACATTTTGCACAAATGTACCCTTTAAAAAAATTACACCACAATTTCATTTAAAATGTTTGTAAAACTTTACTTTGAATAATTTACCAAAAGGAGTAAACAAAGGCTGCAGACCTACTGCCTACTGTTAGACCTCAAGGTTTACACGAAATCACAACAGTCAACAGTCACCAGTAGCATGGTCAGCAATATGGAGGGTGATTAGGCATCAAGGGGTTGCTTTGAGATTAGCATTTACTGACTCATGGTTTCCCTCTTGATTCAAGTCCTTAAAGGGGATATGATTGGCATAGCCCCAAATGATCCACAATGGTTCACAAATCGGCATAGTCTTGAAACATTTAGACAAATTATATTTTAAGCAATAGATTCAGGAAAGACCAAAGATGTCAAACAAATTTGATTTCTTTTTAGGAGAATGTAGGCAAAAACTTAGACAAAGGAGTGGCTGTGGACATAGTTAACTTGGATTTTGCCAAAGCGTTTGACAAAGTTTACCACATCCGGCTAATGGGTAAGGTAAAGTCTACAGGCTTAGATAATTCAGTTCATAAATGAATAGAAAACTGGCTAAATTACCATATTCAGAGAGTAGGGATGAATGATTCATACTCTGAATGGTCTACGGCAGCCCTCAAAATTTCTACTCACCTGCTCGCATTTGGCGAGTGGAAAAAACTTTTGATGCCGCACTGATAGTCTGCATTGATTGGCATTAATGAGGCTGCACTGATAGTTGTTGTTAATATTTATTTTTGTAATTTTTTGTCTGCATGAAACATTTAACAGTGTCATTTCATGAGATAATTTAAGAGGGCGTGTTTAGGCATGGGGCAATGTAGGGAAACTGGTGGCAAATAACCCTTAAGGCCTGGTATCACGTACCTGGTGCTGGAGGCCAATGGAAAGAGAGGGCTTCCCTTGTGGCTAAGTTCCAGACCCCCCCTGAGGGCAGCTTCCTGGAGCAAAAAGCTTCTGGGTGAAGCAGGGCCTTTGGGCCCTGATGCTGAAAGAGCAGGGCTTCTGTAGCTACTTTGGATGCGTCCACCTCGAGGACAAAGGGAAGAGCTGGGTCTGTGTGTTGCAATACTGGAGCCTTCAGTTGCTCAAAAGTCGTTTGAAAATCCTGGTTCCAGGAAAAGCGTGAGTGCAGGCGAGTGAGCTGGGTGATCGAGGCAATAATAGTCGAGAAATTTCTAATGAATTTCCTATGAAAATTAGCGAAGCATGTTCGGAAGGCGGTCTTCCACCCATCACCTTCTCTAATACGAACCAGTTTGTAGGCACCCCGTAAGTCCAACTTTGTGAAAACCCAGGCTTTTCGGAAACCTTTGGAATAACTCAGGAACGAGAGGGAGTGGGTATCTGTTCTTGATGGTAATTTTAATAAGGTCCCTATAATCATTGCATGGTCTGAGAGAATGATCCTTCTTCTCGACGAAGAAGATGCCGGCTCCTGCAGGTGAAGAGGAGGGGCGGATGATTTCTTTGGCTAGGTTTTCATCTATAATATTGTCAGAGGGCTTCCAGCTCCAGCTTGGATAAAGGAAAGATTTGCTCCAGGTAGCAACTCAATCGGGCAGTTGTAAGACTGAAGCAGGGGCAGGGCATCGCACCTTTCTTATCAAAAACATCAAGAAAATCAAGATAGGCCAAAAGGACAGCATGACAGGGATCCAGTGTAGGTTGAATGGAGAGACACACTGAAGGGTTGACAGGCATGGAGACGCAACAGTGTTGGCGAGAGTAGGAAGATGAGGAGACAATTTCTCCATTGGGCCAGTCAATCTGTGGGTTGTGGGCCCGTAGCCAGGGTATCCATAGGATGGCTGGGAATATAGGAGACCTGATTATGTCAGAAAGGAGGAATTCCTGATGGCCTGCTTCTGTGGTGACAAGGACAGGGGTAGTCTCCTGATTGACAGGTTCAGAGCTGGGAGCAGTGCCATCTGCTAAATGTACATCAAGTCTTTGTTCTTTAATTTCGTGGGTATGCGCAAGTTCTTGTTGAGGTTGATGTCCAAGAAGCAACTAAAGGGTCCAGAGTCAACAATCTCCTGCAGCTTGATCTCCTTTCCAGCCACCTGCAGAGAGATGGGAAGAATTAAATGAGTGGATACAGTCCTGGATAACTGGAGGTAAGAGGGGCGTGGAAAGCTGGAGTTACTTGGGTGAACAGGACAACTGCGAAGGAAGTGGCTCCACAGTAGAGCTACAAATTACCCTGTCATCTGTGTGCTCTCCTCGGGGGTTAAAGCAGGGCGGAGTAGGCCAATTTGCATGAGTTCCCCGGCAGAAGTATTAATGGATTGGGGAACAGAGACTGGGAGTGTTGTTCCTGGAACCTTTGGCATTACTAGTGGCGGCCCGTCCATTGGGGGCGCAGGGGCGTCGCCCCCCCCCCCTATCCATGCGGATGCATGTATTCCAATATGGGATTTTTTTTTTTTTAAGTATGTGATTAGAGCCAGAGACTCTAATAGGCTTCCAAAAAGGATGGGCTCGGGGCGCAGAGCACTGCGCCCTGAGCCCACCCAGTTGTGTGACAATAGCAAATTAATATTCGCTATTGCCACACTGATTCTCATCCTGGCCAATCAGGAAGTGGGTCCTGAGACCTGTTTCCCAATTGGCCAAAATGAGAAGGCATCCTATTGGCCAAGAAGGAGTGAGGAGACGGCCACCAAGAGGGAACATGGAGACTGAGGGGGAAGCTGCCGCTGCCTGTCAGTTCTGCGGAGGAAGGTAAGTAAACTGGCATGGGGGAGATATGACTAATGATGGAGCACCAGCCGCCACTGGGCATTACCCATGTGGGCCGGAGGGTCTGAGTGCATTCGGACCTTCGCTCTCACAGCCATCGGTCTAGTTGGATAGAGACTTGGAAGATATTCTCTAATGACGCGGGAGCCTCATTCCAAGCCAACTAGTCCTTGAGAGTCTTGGATAAACCTTGCCGGAACTGGTATTTTAGGGCAGCATCATATCAGCTGACCACTTGCAAAACTCCACAATATAATCCTCCACTGGTCGTCTGCCTTGTACTAGAGCATGAAGGGCAGATTCGGCGGTGGCAGTCCGCTGTGGATCATCATATAGGGTAGCCAACATCTTGGCTGGTTGATACTTACTATCACTTACCTGGTGCTGGAGGCCAATGGAGAGAGAGGGCTTCCCTTGCGGCTAAGTTCCACAGACCCTCCTGAGGGTGAAAACAGTAGAGGTCAGGCCCAAAGTAGCACGGGTCACTAGCTGGACTGTGTGCAGGAGGTTCCAGAGTACAGCTGGTGTGCTGGCAAAGAATCAGCAGACAGATGGTGCCCGAGAGGTGTTGCAAGACTCGGATAATTCTGAGACTGGAACGTGGTCAGAAGGAAGCCTAGGTCAGGAGCCAGATGGGTATCAGAGCAGACGTGGTCAGGTGAATAGCCGAGATCAGGAGCCAGGTGGGCATCAGAGCAGATGTGTAAACAAAAAGGAGAGGCGCCTCTAAGTTTAGGATTGAAAACGATTTAATAGAAATCATACAATTGGAAACTCACATGTTGTAAGATAAGAACAGACACATCTTTGGAGTAGATATCCCAAGAATCGTCAGTAAACGTAGAGTCCATCTGCTAGCAGCGCCATGTAGAGGATACTTCACTGGTCACTGTGAATGGGAAGCCGGCCATGCGGTGGATGAATGCTCACACTGAGTCTTGAGGGGCACATACCCAATTAAAAAAAAATTACATTTTTTTTTTTTATCAGTTTGGGCTATATTTTTTGCTAAACCCCCCCCCCCCCCCAAAAAAAAAGTGTATAATAATTGGTTTGCGCAAAAGTTATAGCGTTTACAATCTACGGGATATATTTTTTTACTTTTTATTTATTTATTTTGTTTTTATTAGCAATGGCAGTGATCAGCGATTTTTGGTGGGACTGCGACATTGCGGCGGACATATTGGACCCCTAACTGACATTTTTGACACTTTTTGGGGACCAGTGACATTAATAAAAAAATCAGTGCTAAATAATATGCACTGTTACTGTATAAATGACACTGGCAGGGAAGGGGTTTATACTGGGGGTGATCAAGGGGTTAAATGTAAGCCTAAATGTGCTAGCTATCTGTGGGGGGGCTCTGTGAAAGGCACACAGAGATCAGTGTTTCAGCTAAGCGATCTCACTGTGCCTTTCAGACAGGAGAGCCGTCTGCTTTGTTTACAAAGGCAGGCGGCTCCCCTGTCAGTTTCCCCGAAGATCGCGGGGGGGCGGTGGCGATCGAGCCCCCTCCTCCTGCGGTCTGGCTCCTGCTGTGTCTAATCATCTGCATCTACGTGATTATGCGCAGCCGAGCCGCCCTGCCGCAGTAAATCTGCGTGAGGAGGTCGGCAAGTTGTTAAGAAAGGAACGAAGATCACTAGCCACATGATTACAATACATATAAAAAAAAATTTAAAAAGAAACAAGAAAAAAGATACAAATATGGATTAATCGATATTACATCTTTAACAGCAATTTTAACAGCAAGTTAAAAATGTATAACTATTGATATAAGCCACAAATAAAAATGAATACATACATATATACAGTATCTCACAAAAGTGAGTAGACCCCCCACATTTTTGTAAATATTTTATTATATCTTTTCATGTGACAACACTGAAGAAATGACACTTTGCTATAATATAAAGTAGTGAGTGTACAGCTTGTATAACAGTGTAAATTTGCTGTCCCCTCAAAATAACTCAACACACCGCTGGCAAAAAAAGTGAGTACACCCCTAAGTAAAAATGTCCAAATTGGGCCCAAAGTGTCAATATTTTGTGTGGCCACCATTATTTTCCAGCATTGCCTTAATCCTCTTGGGCATGGAGTTCACCAGAGCTTCACAGATTGCCACTGCAGTCCTCTTCCACTCCTCCATGACAACATCACGGAGCTGGTGGATGTTAGAAACTTTGTGCTCCTCCACCTTCCATTTGAGGATGCCCCACAGATGCTCAATATGTTTTAGGTCTGAAGACATACATGGCCAGTCCATAACCTTTACCCTCAGCTTCTTTAGCTAGGCAATGGTCATCTTGGAGGCGTGTTTGGGGTCATTATCCTGTTGGAATACTGCCCTGCGGCCCAGTCTACAAAGGAAGGGGATCATGCTCTGCTTTTGTATGTCACAGTACATGTAGGCATTCATGGTTCCCTCGATGAACTGGAGCTCCCCAGTGCTGGCAGAACTCATGCAGCCCCAGACCATGACATTCTCACCACCATGCTTGACTGTAGGCAAAAAACACTTGTCTTTGTAATCCTCACCTGGTTGCTTGGCACACATTCTTGACACCATCTGAACCAAATGAGTTTATCTTGGTCCCATCAGAACCAATCCATGTCCTTAGTCTGCTTGTCTTCAACAAACTGTTTGAGGGCTTTTTTTGTGCATCATCTTTAGAAGAGGCTTCCTTCTGGGACGACAACCATGCAGATCAATTTGATGCGGTGTGCGGTGTATGGTCTGAGCACTGACAGGCTGACCCCCACCCCTTCAACTTCTGCAGCAATGCTGGCAGCACTCATACGTCTATTTCCCAAAGACAACCTCTGGATATGACGCTGAGAATGTGCACTTAACCTTTTTGGTCGACCATGACGAGGCCTATTCTGAGTGGAATCTGTCCTGGTAAACTGCTGTATGGTCTTGCCACCGTGCTGCAGCTCAGTTTCAGGGTCTTGGCAATCCTTTTTTAGCCTAGGCCATCTTTATGTAGAGCAACAATTCTTTTTTTCCAGAGAATTCTTTGCCATTAGGTGGCATATTGAACTTCCAGTGACCAGTATGAGAGAGTGAGAGCGATAACACCAAATTTAACACACCTGCTCCCTATTCACACCTGGGACCTTGTAACACTAAAGAGTCACATGGCATTGGGGAAGGAAAATGGCTAATTGGGCCCAATTTGGACATTTTCGGTTAGGGGTATACTCACTTTTGTTGCCAGTGGTTTAGACATCAATGGCTGTGTGTTGAGATATTTTGAGGGAACAGCAAATGTACATTGTTACATTGTACATTGTTATACAAGCTGTATACTCACTACTTTAAATTGTAGCAAAGTGTCACATGAAAAAATATAATAAAATATTTACAAAAATGTGAGGGGTGTACTCACTTTTGTGAGATACTGTGTGTATATATATATATATATATATATATATATATATATATATATATATATATATCTATATATATATATGGCTCTCCTACATATGTGGAGACCCATACATATAGGGAAGTAAAAGGGTGGAACCAGTAAAGGAACCCAGATATTGTAAACAATGTACAATCTTTAAACATACAAAAGGTATGTTTACAGATTTAAAAGAAAAAAAAAAAGGTGGGGGAGAGGCAAAGAAAGAGGGAGGAGGAAAAGGGGAGGGAAAAAAGCGACTGAAACTGAAAACTTAAAATGAGAACTATGACACCCCATTATGGAATGTATGTGCAGATATACAGTACATAAAGAGCAACCCAATGGTATGCGCATACGGCTAATAGACATGGCCAAAAATGACCAAGGCCCAGCCAGTGCGTACACACATACAGCATGCTCCTTTGATCTGCATATATATAGCTAATGATATACAGCTGCAAGAAAAAGTATGTGAACCCTTTGGAATGATATGGATTTCTGCACAAATTGGTCATAAAATGTGGCCTGATCATCATCTAAGTCACAACAATAAACAATCACAGTCTGCTAAGAGCCGGGTCACACTATTGCGATGCGGGAAGGCTGCGAATTCGCAGCCTTTTCCCGCATCGCACACGCACCCCCGGCAGTTCACACTGCCATATGCGATCCGCTGGGGGTGTCAATGTAATCTTAACGACACCCCCAGTTTGATCGCATATCGCAGTGCGATCGTGCAGTTCGCACAGGATGGGATCGCACAAGTGTGAACCGCTGTGCGATCCGATCCTGATGCGGCTGCAAAAATGCCTCCTGTGCGTGTTTGCACCGGGTGCGATGCGAATTTAGCCATACAAACTGTATGGCTAAACTCGCACCGCACAGCTGATCGCATGTAATGTCGGAGCAGTGCGCTCCGACATTACATGCGAACCCGGCACTCGCATCAGTGTGAACCGGGTCTTAAACTAATAACACACAAAGAATGAAATGTTGCCATGTTTTTATTGAACACACCATGTAAACATTCACAGTGCAGGTGGAAAAAGTATGTGAACCCTTGGATTTAATAACTGGTTGAACCTCCTTTGGCAGCAATAACTTCAACCAAACGTTTCCTGTAGTTGCAGATAAGACGTGCACAACGGTCAGGAGTAATTCTTGACCATTCCTCTTTACAGAACTGTTTCAGTTCAGCAATATTCTTGGCATGTCTGGTGTGAATCGCTTTCTTGAGGTCATACCACAGCATCTCAATCGGGTTGAGGTCAGGAATCTGACTGAGCCACTTCAGAAGACGTATTTTCTTCTCTTTAAGCCATTCTGTTGTTGATTTACTTCTATGCTTTGAGTCATTGTCCTGTTGCAACACCCATCTTCTGTTGAGCTTCAGCTGGTAGACAGATGGCCTTAAGTTCTCCTGCAAAATGTCTGGATAAACTTGGGAATTCATTTTTCCTTCAAAGATAGCAATCCGTCCAGGCCATGACGCAGCAAAGCAGCCCCAAACTATGATGTCCCCACCACCATACTTCACAGTTGGGATGAGGTTTTGATGTTGGTGTGCTGTGCCTCTTTTTTCGCCACACATAGTGTTGTGTGTTTCTTCCAAACAACTCAACTTTGGTTTCATCTGTCCACAGAATATTTTGCCAGTACTGCTGTGGAACATCCAGGTGCTCTTGTGCAAACTGTAAACGTACAGCAATGTTTTGTTTGGACAGCAGTGGCTTCCTCTGTGGTATCCTCCCATGAAATCCATTCTTGTTTAGTGTTTTACGTATTGTAGATTCACTAACAGGGATGTTAGCATTTGCCAGTGACTTTTGTAAGTCTTTAGCTGACACTCTAGGATTCTTCTTCACCTCATTGAGCAGTCTGCGCTGTGCTCTCGCAGTCATCTTTACAGGACGGCCACTCCTAGGGAGAGTAGCAGCGGTCCTGAACTTTCTCCATTAATAGACAATTTTTCCTTCCGTGGACTGATGAACAGCAAGGCTTTTGAAGATACTTTTATAACCCTTTCCAGCTTTATGCAAGTCAACAATTCTTAATCATAGGTCTTCTGAGAGCTCTTTTGTGTGAGGCATCATTCACATCAGGCAATGCTTCTTGTGAAAAGCAAACCCAGAACTGGTGTGTGTTTTTTATAGGGCAGGGCAGCTGTAACCAACACCTCCAATCTCATCTCATTGATTGGACTCCAGTTGGCTGACATCTCACTCCAATTAGCTCTTGGAGATGTCATTAGTCTAGGGGTTCACATACTTTTTCCACCTGCACTGTGAATGTTTACATGGTGTGTTCAATAAAAACATGGCAATACTTCATTCTTTGTGTGTTTTAGTTTAAGCAGACTGTGATTGTCTATTGTTGTTACTTAGATGATGATCAGATCACATTTTATGACCAATTTGTGCAGAAATCCATATCATTCCAAAGGGTTCACATACTTTTTCTTGCAGCTGAATATATGTAATATGATCACTGGTAGAGTGTGTTTATATATATTGTAGCAGAGTGTCCCAGAGAGAGCCAGGAAAAGTCCTGTCCGGGGTTTATACATCACCCAGGCATCTCTCCTATACCTTTAGGGATCTCTGATCCATGATCCAGTTCGGATCTTCGTCCTCTTCACCAGGCCAATTTAATCTCACCTGAGACAGACAGCAGTGCTCTCTCACAGCCTGGGAAAACAGACAACGTTTGTCTATGAGAGTGGAAGGTCAGTAAAACTACCTGTGTGTGTCTTTGGAAGCTGACAAGCTGTAGGCTTGTTCAGTCTGTGTTAGTTAGGGACTGCATTGTGTGTAGTAAGCGCCGGGACACGGCTAGGCTTTTGTTTATTATTATTACTGCTTGTTTTCTAAAGAGCACTGTACAGCACCTGTATATAGACTTGTATATAACACCAATAAACACCGCACTGTTTGTCAGTACCTCACTGGATTTGGTATCTGTGCCTAAAAAAATGCTTATCCCAGGGAGCTTTGCACCTGCTACCTGTTCCCCAGCTTACAATATATATATATATATATATATATATATATATATATATAATGGTACTCACTATAAGACCTGAAAATATGTGTGTATTTAATACTAACTGATTGAGGAAAACCCACCACCCCCAAGATGAGCCAAGATGAGTAGAAACCTGGGAAGAAACAAATCAATAGCAAAAAATATATCAAAAATATATATACTGGACAGATGGACAGATGATTATATGAATAATTTAAATAGATAACAGTAAACAGCAGCCCACAATTTAAGGTGCATAGGAGGGAAAGAAAGAGAGCTAGAGGATGGTGGCAATTTCAATTCCCTCATTCAGGCCTCCTGGAGAGAGGGTATCGAGAAAGTAGATCCAAAAAGTTTCTCTAGCACACAGTTTTTTGAACTGTTCAGCCTCAGAAAGAGATTTGTGCATCTGTTCGATGACCCAAACTTGAAGTCCAACAGTGGATTGTTTGTGGAATTCTGTAAAGTGTCGTGGAACACTATGTTTATCCTTGCCTAATTCTATGAGGCGTCTATGCTTACCGAAACGCTGTCTAAGGGCGCGAATGGTGCGGCCCACGTAGATAAATCCACAGGGACAGGATAACCCATAAACAACAAAATCAGAGGAACAATTGTAGAAGTTCTCTAGTTGAAAGGTTTTCCTATTTGTATTAAAGGTTTTTTGTCCGTAATGAACAAATTGGCACATTTTGCATAGGGTATCAGGACAGATTGAACAGGAATAGGGACAGAGGATTTAAATTTGCTAGAAGCAATTTTATTTTTGAGATTTGGAGCTCTACAATAAGTAACTCTAGGGCGATCTTTAATGATGGTTTTTAAATAGAGATCTTCCTGTAGTATATTCAAATGTTGGGCTAAAATATTTTCCATTTTCTTATATTAAAAATGGAAAGTGGTGGTAAACCTAGTGGAGTGATCAAGAGATTTGCACCCTTTTTTAGGGGGTTTACCTCCGAGATAAAATTTGAAGGCCTTATTAACCAATGGTTCAGGATATTCCTTGTCCAGAAATTTTTTTTTTAGGGCTTCACTCTTTTCTACATAGTTTGTGTCACGAGTACAGTTCTGCCGTAATCGGGAATATTTTGAATCCATTTTGTTAAATGACAGCTATTATAATGTAGAAAGAAATGACCTACAGTGGGCTTAGTAAAGTTCTTAGCACATATTGTGCCCTCAAAATGGCCCAATTCTAGGTCTAAGAAGGCTAGTGTTTTGGTGTCTTGTACATATGTAAATGACAATCTGTACGGGTTGCCATTACAAATGTCTGCTAATTGGCTTCTGAGGTCGACAGATCCATCCCAAATGATGATAATATCATCAATGTATCTTCCACAGACAATATTAGCAAAGAAGGGATACTGTCGCCAAATGTGATTGGTCTCCCAGAACCCTGTGGCTAAATTTGCATAAAATGGTGCAAAATTTTCCCCATAGCAGTTCATTTGTTGCTGTAAATAGAAATCTCTATCAAAACTGAAAAATTATGTGTGAGACAAAACTTGGTTGCATCCAAAATTAAAGCAGCCTGTCTAGGGTTAATAAGTGAATCTTGGGCAAGAAAAAATTCCAAAAGCCTGTAAACCAAACTGGTGGGGGATAGATGTATACACAATACACAGAGTTAACATCCAGAGAGAGCCACGCATGAGTGGATTCCCATTGGTATAGGAGGCAACAGTTCCAAAAGATGTGTACCATCTCTTGTATAAGATTGTATCTGGTGAACCAATGGTTGTAGGTGTTGATCAGTATATATTGGCTGAAACCAGTAGTGATACTGTCCATTGCAGCCACTACAGGTCTTCCTGGAGGGGTTTGTTGATTTTTGTGAATCTTTGGAAGATGATAAAAATAAGGGGTTTGGTAAAATTTTCTACGGAAGAAGGAGGCCTCTAATTTGCTAATGACCCCATCTTCTAGGACCAATTTTACTAATCTAATAATTTTGCTTCTAGAGTGAACTTGGCTATGGGATCTTTATTAGGTTTTCTATATGTGATGTTGTCTGATAAAAGTCTGTTGGCCTCGGCCACATAGTCAGATTTATTCTGTATGACAATCCCTCCTCCCTTATTTGCTGGTTTGATGAAGATATCTGATGTTTGCATTAAAGCACATAAAGCTTTATTTTTCGATTGAGACAAGTTGTTAACCTTAGGGGTGGAAGAGGAGCAATGACGACACAGCTAGAGGAAATCAGCGTAAACGCCCCTGTAGAAACTCTCTACTATAAGTAAGGACCTTTGGCATGTGAAGGATAGAAAATGGACTTGGGTTTTAGAGATGAGTGAACTATAGGTAGAGAAGTGTAACGCTCCTGCGTTTCTTATATGGTGTGGATTTTCAGCTGCAGAAATAGTTCCACGTCAGTAGTCATGTAAGAGATATGCTGAGATACCATTCCCAACCTCAATGACTCATCACGTGTGGAAGGTCTTATTTCAGCCAGTAAATACACACAATTAGCAAGCTGGTTCCTAGAGTGACTTTATGTATGTGGTAACACAATGATGAAGGTTGAGGGATAGGTTGAGTGGAGGTGGTAGGTGATAGACACTTGAAGGTGAGACAGTAGCAGATGGATGCAGGAAGGTTTAGCAATGTTGTATGGTAGCAGATGACAGAATAGCAGGTGGACATACAAAAGAGATCAACCCAGTGCAGAAAAGTAGCAGTAGTCTCAAGAGCTAGCAATCTAGTTATGCAGATGTGATAAACAGTCTTTACTATGCAGAGCTAGATAGTGTAAGCTTAGTATAAGTTTATAGAGAATTCCCCTGCGGGGTACTTAGGTACTTAGCACTATTAGCGATACAGCCGAAGGGTGGTTCAGGAGAGGCGGATGACCCAGTAGCGGTATACAGGGATCAGCGCAGCGAGGTTCCGTCAGCGAGGTAAGCTTGCAAGCATGGAAGCTTCAAGCAAGGTTAGCATCCAGGTAAGGGTGTTTGAACGAACACATGTGAGTGAGAACCGGCGATTTAAATAGCCATCTAGTCCGGCGCTGGGTGATGACAGCTCCAGTCTTAAAGGTGTATGCGCACCTTTCCAAAAGTAAATGGTGTCGCGCATACACTTGTGGAAAGTGTAATTTAGGGTACCAAAGGTACCGGAACATTACAATACCCCCCCCCCCCCCTTAAGGCCTGCTCCTGAAGGCCTCTGGAGCTGGTTTGTCTGGGTATCTCGCATGAAAATTGCAGATTAATCTAGGGGCATGTATGTCAGAGGTGTTTAGCCAGGTGTCGTCTTGGGGCCCATAGTTCTTCCATCTAACCAAGTACTGAAGTCTTCTTCTGTAGATACGAGAATCCAGAATCTCTTTTATCTCGTATTCTTCTCCACCTTCAACTTGTACAGGAGGGGGAGGTGGAATATTAGGCCTTATTCCTTGGTCCGGAACATGGGGTTTCAGTAGCGACACATGGAAAATGGGATGGATTTTTAGGTCCATTGGCAATGTAAGCTGCACTGCAGCTTTTCCAATAAGTTTCTTGATTGGGAAAGGTCCCAAGAACAGAGGTCCAAGCTTTTTGCTAGGGATCTTCAGTCTCAAGTTTTTTGTTGAGAGCCAAACGAGGTCCCCGATAGTATACTGTGGAGAAGGTCTTCTACGAAGATCATAGTACTTCTTTTGTTGACTGTGAGCGTGTGCAATGGTAGTATTTAGTAAACCCAGAGAATCCTTTATTTGGGTAAGATAGTCTGAGGCTACTGGGTTATTTGAAGGAAGGATGCGTGGAGGGAGAATAGAGGGATGGAACCCATAGTTCAAGTAGAACGGACTCTGCTTGGTCGTACTGTGGGTTGCGTTGTTGTAGGCAAATTCTGCCAGGGGGAGAAGCTCCAACCAATCATCCTGTTGGTAAGAAGTGTAACAACGTAAATACTGCTCGATGCATTGGTTGACTCTTTCAGTCTGTCCGTTGGTCTGCGGATGGTAAGGAGAAGTGAGCTTCCGCTCAATCCGTAGTATGTGACATAGTTCTTGCCAGAATTTAGAAATAAATTGGGATCCACGGTCAGACAGAAGAGTTTTTGGGATACCATGTAATTTGAAGACATGTTTCATCAGGAGTTCTGCCGTTTGTTTGGACGAAGCTAGTCTGCGAATAGCAATGAAATGTGCCATCTTTGTCAGATGGTCCACTGACACCAAGATGGTATTAAATCCTTTGGAAGGAGGCAATTCTACGATGAAGTCCAATGACAAAACCTCCCATGGAGTTTGGGGTATTGGTAGACTGCATAGTAGACCGGATGGTCTCGTAGTGTCAATTTTGGACCTGGCACAGACATTGCATGAAGAGACGAATTTTTGTATAGATGTTTTCATGTCAGGCCACCAGAATTACAGAGAAATCAAATTGAAAGTCTTTGTCATACCCATATGTCCTGCCATAGGCACATCATGTGATAATTCCAAGATCTTGGTGCGTAGGGTAGGTGGTATGTAAAGTTTGTCGTTGTAGTAGAGGAAGCCTTCTGCATCAGTATTTAGTTGTGGTGGGGGTGAATCCAAACTTATACCATGCAGAACCTCTTCCTTCAAGGAACGGACAACTCCAATAATGCGTTTGTGAGGTATTATAGGAACGGGAAGGAATTTCAAAGTAGTTTTCTTCAGTTAGTCGTGATAGTGCATCCGCCTTTTTGTTCTTATCTGCAGGTGTGTAGGTCTATAGGAAGTTAAACCTTAGAAAGAATAGTGACCATCGTACCTGTCGATGCGAGAGAGTTTTGCTAGTCTGAAGATATTGGAGGTTTTTATGGTCCGTGTATATAATTATTGGTAATTGGGTGCCTTCGAGTAAATGTCGCCAATTCTCCAGAGCCAATTTTATAGCAAGCAGTTCCTTTTCACCCACGGGGTAATTTATCTCGGGACTGCTCAGGGATTTAGAAAAAAAAGCGACTGGATGAAGTGGTGAAGTGTGGGTAGGTCGTTGGGAGAGTATTGCTCCTACTGCCATGTTTGACGCATCTACCTCCAGAATGTATTGGAGGGATGGGTCTGGATGGCGTAATATGGGAGCGGAAGTAAACCTTGTCTTTAACAAGTGGAAAGCCTTATTTGCTTCTTCTGACCATTTAAATTGTATTTTTATGCTAATGAGCTGTGTGAGGGGTCTCACAATAGCAGAAAAGTTTTTTATGAACTTCCTGTAGAAATTTGAAAATCCCAGGAATCGCTGTAGCGCCTTGCGTGTAGTTGGTGTAGGCCAATCCTGAATGCAGGATATTTTACTCATGTCCATCTCGATTCCTGTTTTGGATATGATGTAGCCTAGAAAGAGTACCTCATCTTTATGGAACAAGCATTTCTTCAGCTTCACATAAAGATTATGTGCAAGCAATCTCGATAATACAAGTCTTACATGTCTTATGTGTTCAGACAGGGTCCGTGAATATATAAGTATATCGTCCAGATATACCACAACACAGACATCTAGTAAGTCTTTAAAAATATCGTTTATAAATCGTTGGAAAACTGCAGGGGCATTGCATAGGCCGAATGGCATCACAAGATATTCGAACAATCCGTATCTAGTTCTGAATGCAGTCTTCCACTCGTGTCCATCACGGATTCGAATGAGATTGTATGCTCCTTTCAGGTCTAATTTTGAAAAATAGGTAGCTCCACGCACCTGCTCAATGAGCTCAGGGATAAGCGGTAGAGGATAGCGATCTTTTATTGTGATAGCATTCAATTTCCTGTAGTCGATGATAGGTCTGAGACTTGAATCTTTATTGCGAACAAAAAAGAGTCCTGCTGCTGTGGAAGAAGTGGAAGGTCTAATAAAACCTTTTTCCAAGTTCTCATCCAAATAGGTTTTGAGATGGGCAAGTTCATCCTGTGAAAGAGGATAAACATGACCGAACGGCAATTTGCTATTTGGGAGTAGATCAATGCTACAATCATAGTCTCGATGAGGAGGTAATGCTTGAGCATTTTTCTCAAGAAAAACCTCAGAAAGATCCTGATAACATAGTGGTGCAATCTCATCTGTCACCACAGACAGAATCTTCCCGGAAAACGGGAGGTTACACGTTTCCTCGCAATAACAAGAAGGGAAGGTCAAGGACCGTTTCTTCCAATCTATGGTTGGTTGGTGTGTGTGTAACCAGGGAAGTCCCAACACAATGGGAAAGTGGGGTGAAGGTATTAAATCGAAGGTAGAAGTCTCCCTATGAGACTCGTTAACAGTGACTAGAAGTGCTTGTGTCTGATCGGTGATCGGACCAGAGGATAACGGAACACCGGTAATAAGACTTACTGAGACAGGTTTGAGTTTAGAAATAATAGGAATTTTATTTAAAGCAGCAAAACATATATCCATATAATTTCCACAAGATCCTGTGTCAATCATGGCCTTAGTAGTAATCCTGTTCTGGTCCCACTGTAATGTCAAAAAAACAGAAATGTAGGGGTTAGTGAATGAAGTTGTCAATCCTCCTAGAGAGACATGTGAACACTCACCCTTCTTTTTGTTGACTAGGGGACAGACGTTTATCTTGTGATGCACAGTACAAGCAGAGATTTTCATTTCGTCTTTTGGCTTTTTCCAGAGTTGATAGCGGTGGGCGTATGGTTCCTACCTCCATAGGAACGGGGTCAACGGCCGGAATCCGAGAGGAAACGGATAATGGCATTCCCATCTTTTCAGCCTTTCTTTCTCGTAGTCTTCTATCTATGGTAATACTGAGTTGTATTAATGCATCCAGGGTTTTTGGCAGATCCGCTCGGGCGAGCTCGTCCTTAACGGCTTCTGATAGGCCAAGTCTAAATTGGGTTTTCAGAGATGCATCATTCCATTCTGAATCAAGGGTCCATCTCTTGAACTCTGCGACAAAGTCTTCTACAGGCCTCCTTCCTTGTTTCAAGGATCTTAACTGAAGATCAGCAGTACTCTGCCTATTGGGGTCATCATATAGGCTAGTGAGCTCTGCCAGGAACAAGGCATAGGAGTTGAGAAGCTGGTCGTTTTTCTCAAAAAGAGAATCTGCCCAGGCTCGAGGATCGCTTGATAGGTAAGAAATAATAGTACAAACCTTAATGTGATCAGTAAGGTAGGTACGAGGTTTTAGCAAAAAAAGTAACTCACATGCGTTTTTAAATTCGCGAAATTTTTTGCGATCGCCTGTAAATACCAAAGGGGGATTTATCTTGGGTTCAGGGGACTGAGCAGAGGTAAGTTGTGTCAGTCTAATTACCTGCTGCGACAGAGCCTGATTTTTCAGCTGCAGAAATAGTTCCACGTCAGTAGTCATGTAAGAGATATGCTGAGATACCATTCCCAACCTCAATGACTCATCATGTGTGGAAGGTCTTATTTCAGCCAGTAAATACACACAATTAGCAAGCTGGTTCCTAGAGTGACTTTATGTATGTGGTAACACAATGATGAAGGTTGAGGGATAGGTTGAGTGGAGGTGGTAGGTGATAGACACTTGAAGGTGAGACAGTAGCAGATGGATGCAGGAAGGTTTAGCAATGTTGTATGGTAGCAGATGACAGAATAGCAGGTGGACATACAAAAGAGATCAACCCAGTGCAGAAAAGTAGCAGTAGTCTCAAGAGCTAGCAATCTAGTTATGCAGATGTGATAAACAGTCTTTACTATGCAGAGCTAGATAGTGTAAGCTTAGTATAAGTTTATAGAGAATTCCCCTGCGGGGTACTTAGCACTATTAGCGATACAGCCGAAGGGTGGTTCAGGAGAGGCGGATGATCCAGTAGCGGGATACAGGGATCAGCGCAGCGAGGTTCCGTCAGCGAGGTAAGCTTGCAAGCATGGAAGCTTCAAGCAAGGTTAGCATCCAGGTAAGGGTGTTTGAACGAACACATGTGAGTGAGAACCGGCGATTTAAATAGCCATCTAGTCCGGCGCTGGGTGATGACAGCTCCAGTCTTAAAGGTGTATGCGCACCTTTCCAAAAGTAAATGGTGGGGCGCATACACTTGTGGAAAGTGTAATTTAGGGTACCAAAGGTACCGGAACATTACAAGAAGTAGCTAAATGTTGTGTAAAAAGACTGAGGGAACCATCATCTATAGATAGCATGTTCAATGTGTCTATAATATCAGTCTCAAAATCAAAAATAACTGGGGATGGAATAGTTTGAATGGTATCTGCGTGTGGGATTACTTTTTCCTTTTCTTGTTTTAGATGAAAGTATCTTTTGAGTATTACATTTCTAATATATCTATTAAGATCTTTGAATAAGAGAAAGGGATTTGGCTTATTCACAGGGGCAAAATGTAATCCTCGGCTTAAAAGGGTGGTATCTGCATTACACAGAACATGTGATGATAAATTAAATATTTTTACATTTTGCAGGATTTCAAAAGATTTGTGTTGAGATCTTTTTAGTCCTCCCCTACATCCTCTCCTGTGTATTTTCTTTTTTGGGTAGGGTTCGAGGAGGACTGTGTACTAAAAAATGCAGAATTTTGGAAGAGGTTGGATCTGGTATGGTGTCCAGTGGGTGCTTGTTATCAATAGAAGAATGGTATGAGGGACATATAGGGACAGAGATAGCGTCCACATGTTGTCCATTGTCAGAATTAATATGAATGAACAAGTGTATCAAGGGGTGAGGTTAGTATGTCCTTATCAATATTGGTATCAATAGTGGCTTCTGGGGATTCAGAGGGGTAAAAGGAACTAGTAGTTGTGGATATATAATTTTTGATACTGTTGTTATTGCTGTGAAATAAATTGTCTCTATTACTAGTCGGCTGAGATGAACTGGTAGGTATGTAAGGAGACATTAACTGTTAGAGTTAGAGACAAAAACTGGACGTTTAGGAGGATTCGGGGCTACAGGCCATCTATTGTAAAACTGATTAAGATCAGTTAACCACTTAAGCCCCGGAGGATTTTCCTGCTAAAAGACCAGGGGGTATTTTGCGATTCGGCACTGCGTGAATTTAACGGACAATTGCGCGGTCGTGCGACGCTGTACCTAAACGAATTTGACGTCCTTTTTTTCCCACAAACAGAGCTTTCTTTTGGTGGTATTTGATCACCTGTGCGATTTTTACTTTTTGCGCTATAAACAAAAAAAAAGCGTAAATTTTGCAAAAATAGCAATATTTTTCACATTTTTTTCTATGAAATTCCCCCAAAAAAAATGTAAAAATCAAAATTTTTTAACATTTTCGGCCAATTTGTTTTATCCTACCTATGTTTGGTAAAAAAAAATTGCAAAAAGCGTATTTCCTGACAGACTCCATGGCAGCATACGTATCGGGTTTGGCCCCGCCTCCAAACCTACCCATAGGACCTCACTCCCATAAATCTTTGCTCCTGTTCAGCACACGTGTTCTTTTTTTGTCCTCCAAAGGATTACCTGATATCCTACCTGAAGATGGATTCCGGGTGATGGATGGCTCTACCTGTCGGGTATGGAGCTCTCCAATAAGCCCCAGCTGCTGCGGGGTATGGAGGAGGGGCGAAGATGTAGCAGCCTTGGCCAAAAAGCCCAGCTGCTGCGGGTGGCCGGTACCCTTGAAAGAGATAAGTCCGGTGTGCATCCATCCCTGGTGGTCTGCGGTTCGTGAGTACACTCCATGGCAGCTATGTTATATGCTTATATTTGCCTTTGTTTATATGTTTTTTCTCTTACCTGGTCTTTCCTGCCTTCCCTGGTGGCTAGTGGTCCGGGGCCGGTCAGCGGTTCACTTCCTGACCGGCCGCCGGTGCGGTGCGCTACTGCGCATGTGCGGCGCCTCCAGAACGAGGCTTGGTTCTCGCGCGTGCGCAGTAAGAGCGCGGCGCATGCGCAGTGAGTTGGCGTCGGCGGCGAGCGCTGATGACGTCACCAGGCGCCATATTTAAACCCCAGAACTGTCAGCAGTGTTGTGTTTATACACACTGCTGATACTGGGTGTTCCATACTCCGCATCTGATCGGTTTTTGGACGCCTGCTGTTCGTTGCCGCTCTGCCTGCTAACCTCTGGTTCTTGGTGAGTACTGGCCCCAGTTTGGGAGCCTCCCCCCCCCTCCTCTTTTGCTGGTTTTCTGACATTGCTGTCCGGCTCATTCTTGTAGGTCAGCATCAGAATGGAAGCTACTTTGCCCTCCGGTGGTCAGCCCGCCCCTAACAGGTATTTGGGGCTTCTTAGTGGGGCTGTGGGTTATAGGGGGTGGGGGTAGGAACTCAAGTGTTCCTAGCTTCCTGTCTGTTTTTTTTCTGTTTTTTCTCTTGTTCACAGCCCTCCTCGTTCAGAGACTAGGCACTCTTCTCAAAGAAGTGAAAGACGCTCAAGCTCTCGCCACCGGCACTCTACAGGAAAGTCCCGTTCGGGCTCACATCATCAAAAATCATCTACTTCAGCCAGCCACGCACGGAGACCTGACAAAGCAGGTTGCAGAGGCTGTGGCGCTAGTGTCCCGGAGAGGAAGCTTTTCTGTGATAGATGTTTCTCCCAGGCTGCGGGAGAAAGGGATACTTCCGATCAGCGCATTGAGGCTTTGGTCAAGAGAGTGGTTAAGGACTCTTTGGCAGAGTTGGGTGTCAGTCGTTCTCAAGACACTGCAACGGCTTCCCCAAGCCCCTCCCCTGTAGCACTACAGGTACAGGAAGATTTCGAGTCAGCCCACACAAGCCATCAGTCGATGCTCTTGTCAGGTAGCGACTCTGAAGATGAGGATCCCTGCTTGGGTTTTGAATATACCTTGGTGCCTTCCCTGGTTAAAGCGGTCAGAGAGACCTTAAATTGGGAGGAGTCAGCTGTTCCCCCTCCCAAGCAGAAGAAGTACTTTAAACAGCTCAATAAGGAGCGTGTTAATTTTCCCTTCCTGGGAGAGTTGGGTGAAATCATCTTGGAGGAGTGGAAAAAGGTGGAACGTAAGAATTCCTTAGTATCCAAGATGGCTAAACTTTACCCCTTCAAAGAGGATGATGTGAAACATCTTGAGTCCCCTCCCCTAGTTGACGCAGCAGTCATGAGACTGGTCAAGCACGTGACCCTTCCCTTAGAGGATACGGTCTCATTTAAAGACCCGTTGGACCGAAGGATGGACTCTGATTTGAAGAGAATCTACCTTACAGCAGGTATGGCCTGTAAGCCAGTCCTGGCTTTGGCTGCTCTATCCAAGGCCATGGAGTCTTGGGCTGATGTGGTAGACGAATCGGTCAGATCTGTTTCGGAGGAGGTGGCCAGAAGCGCTCCAATCCAGGAGCTTAGGCTGGGCGCGTCGTTCCTTGGGGAGGCTTCCATAGACTTGATCCGTCTATTGGCAGGAGTTATGCTGTCCTCGGTCACAGCTAAGAGAGCTCTTTGGCTCCGCCCTTGGGTGGCGGATCCGGCATCAAAGCAAGTTTGGTGCCGTATTCCCTTTGAGGGGTCCTCCCTTTTCGGGAATAAACTGGACGAGGCCATAACCCGGGCTACAGGCGGTAAGTCTGGGTTTCTTCCCCAGGATCGGCGCCAGTTCAACGTCAAGAAAGGACAGCCTACCAGAAAATTTGTGCCTGACCGGGCCAGGGAAGCTCGTTCTTATAGACCTGGTCGGGAGTTCAACCGGAACTGGAGATCCAGACAGTCTTCCAGGAAGACGACAAAGAATGTCTCCTCTGGGGACCGCGAGCCCACTAAGTCCTTTTGAAGGTGGGCCCGCTCAGACATGTCGGGTGGGTGCACGTCTACGCTCCTTCCGACATGTCTGGGCGGCTTCGATTCAGGACCCCTGGGCCGTCAGGACGGTGTCTTCAGGCCACAAGTGGGTCTTCAAGGAGAGGCCAGGCTCAAGGTTCCTGCCTACTGCCATACCATGTCTAGAAGAAAGGCGTCAGATTTTGTTTTCTTACGTCGAAGCTCTCATTGCTCAAGGGGCTGTCATCTCCGTTCCAGAGTCAGAGCGAGGCCAAGGAATATATTCTCCGCTCTTTCTGGTCCAAAAGAAGAACGGATCATGGAGACCAGTAATAGATTTGACCTTCTTGAACAAATTCATAAAAAAAGAAAGGTTCAAAATGGAGACCCTGTTGTCCATACAGCAGTCAGTCCAGCCGGCAGATTGGATGGTGTCCATCGACTTGAAAGACGCCTACTTTCATGTCCCTGTGGACGAAGATTTTCAAAGGTTTCTCCGGTTCGAAGTGGGAGGATTACATCTTCAGTTTATCTGTCTCCCATTCGGGCTCTCAACATCTCCACGGACCTTTTCAAAAATCTTATTGGCCGTGGTAGCCCTACTGAGATTGAAAGGTATCCGTCTTCACCACTATTTGGACGATCTACTCCTGTTGTCCCAAGACAGAGACCAACTATTAGTTCATCTGGAGCAGGTCGTGTCCACTCTCCAGAAGTTTGGTTGGTTACTCAACAAGGAGAAGAGTCACCTGATTCCAACTCAGTCCCTGATCTACTTGGGCGCTCTGTTCGACACAGAGAAGGCGACTATCTCTCTTCCAGAGGAAAAGATAGGGACTCTCCGAGACAGGATTCGCTTTGCCCTCTCATCCTCTCATCTTCAGGCACGTCAATGTCTGAAGGTGATCGGGACTATGGTCGCAGTAGTCCCCATGGTGAAGTGGGCCCTGTGGAGGATGAGACCCTTTCAGAAGGGATTCCTTCAGCAATGGGATACGTGGCATCTGGATCAACGCATCTTCCTAACCCCTTCAATGAGAGCGAGTCTTCCTTGGTGGCTATGCAGAGACCACCTGCTGAACTGCCACTCTCTGAAACCAGCTCCGTGGGTAGTGGTTACCTCGGACGCCAGCAACATAGGCTGGGGTGCCCACTGTCTGTCGGAGGTGGCACAGGGCAGGTGGGAGTTTTCCACTCGAGGAATAGTATCCAACATACTAGAACTCCGAGCAGCATTCCAAGCTCTTCGAGCATTTGCTCACCTGACAAAAGACCAACCTGTCATGCTGCGCCTGGACAACACCTCAGCAGTGGCATACATCAGGAAACAAGGGGGTACACGCAGCTGGTCCCTATTGAGGGAAGTGGAGCCGATTATGTCCTGGGCACAGAAAAATCTCTCGAATCTTTCAGCGGTTTATGTTCCAGGAGTCCAGAATGTCAAAGCAGACTTCTTGTCCAGAGTGGATCTGGACAACAACGAGTGGTCCCTTCACAAGGAAACGTTCGACTGGATCCTAACATTGGGGTTTTCTCCAGAGGTAGATCTCTTCGCCTCCCCCTGCAATCACAAACTGCCGAAGTACTACTCAAGATTCAGAGATCCACAAGCATCAGGGATAGATGCACTCT
The DNA here is from genome assembly GCF_965119305.1 of Pelophylax lessonae. Taxonomy (NCBI): domain Eukaryota; kingdom Metazoa; phylum Chordata; class Amphibia; order Anura; family Ranidae; genus Pelophylax; species Pelophylax lessonae. The sequence goes on along the minus strand of NC_138771.1, from coordinate 549,339,544 downwards.
CGGATCAGTGGAGATTCCACAGGGCATACGCCTTCCCACCAATTCCGATTGTGTTGCAGTTCCTTCGGAGACTCAGGTCGGAGCCAGTGGAGGTAGTGGCGGTGATTCCCTTCTGGCCGAACAGGCCATGGTTTCCCCTTCTGACGCTACTCAGTGTCCAAGATCCAATCCCGCTACCCTTCAGACCGGACCTGTTGTCCCAGGGGTCTGTACTCCATCCATGCCCAGACCGTTTACATCTCAAGGTCTGGATGTTGAGAGGAGGAGGTTACAGGCTTTAGGCTGTCCAGAAACGGCAATCTCGACACTACTTAGTGCTAGAAGAAGCTCAACGAACAGGGTGTATCAGAGAATCTGGGAAAAATTTTCTGCACAACTGAATACAAGGCCTGATCCTCAATCTTCAATTAAGATCCAGGATGTATTGAGCTTTCTCCAATCAGGACTGGATTTGCCTCTATCAGTGAGTTCGCTCAGAGTCCAGGTCTCGGCTATTTCTGCTTTTACAGGGATCTCCTGGGCCACTCATGCCCTAATTCGTCAGTTCTTCCAAGGGGCAGTGAGAATCAGACCTCAGAGAAAACCCAGGTTTCCCAAGTGGGATCTGCCACTAGTTCTGGATTTCCTGGCGAGTCAAATTCAAGACATGTTTGATTCTTTGACCATAAGAGAGCTTACACTGATAACAGTGTTTCTGGTGGCTATAACCTCAGCAAAAAGAGTGTCGGAAATTGGGTCCTTTGGGACACAAGAGCCTTTCTTAACCTTTTTTCCTGACAGAGTGGTGCTCATCCCCATGCTGGATGCGAGACCAAAAAGGACCTCTGTCTTCCATGAAAACATAGAAACAGTATTACCAACCTTTAGACAGGAAGAGGAAGAATCTTCGGTTCATCCGCTGGATGTTGGAGAGTGTATTAAGAGATATTTAAATGCCACTTCCTCTTTCAGAAAATCAGAACATCTTTTCGTTACCTTTTATGGAAAAAACAAAGGTTCAAGAGCCTCGACGAGATCCATTTCCTCTTGGATCATCCAGACCATCCAGTGGGCTTATAGGGCTAAGGGCTTGACCCCTCCAGCAGTAGTTACAGCTCATTCGACGCGGAGCATCTCTACCTCCTGGGCAGTATCCAGACATGTGGCTCCTGAAGTCATTTGCAGAGCAGCATCGTGGTCCTCTATTAACACTTTCTTATCCCATTACTGTGTTGAGCCAGCGGCTCTTTCTTCTGTGAATTTTGGTTTGCAAGTCCTGTCTGTTTGACAAAATGCATTAAAACTTTTCTGTTCAGCACCTGCCCACCCTGTGTGTACGGCGAGTTATTTCCCGATACGTATGCTGCCATGGAGTCTGTCAGGAAAACGGAAAATTTGTATCAAATACTTACCGTAATTTTCCTTTCCTGATGGACTCCATGGCAGCAGGAGTTCCCTCCCGGATTTCTGTGGAGGATAGTTACAGAACACGTGTGCTGAACAGGAGCAAAGATTTATGGGAGTGAGGTCCTATGGGTAGGTTTGGAGGCGGGGCCAAACCCGATACGTATGCTGCCATGGAGTCCATCAGGAAAGGAAAATTACGGTAAGTATTTGATACAAATTTTCCGTTTTTTATTGGTTTGCGCAAAAGTTATTGCGTTTACTAACAAAGGGAAAGATTTTTGTCATTTTTGTTGTTTTTTTTTAACGTGTAATGGCGGCGATCTGCGATTTTTTTTGCGGTACTGCAACATTGCGGCGGACAGATCGGACCCTTGACTGACATTTTTGACACTTTTGGGGTTACCAGTGACATTTCTACAGTAATCAGTGCTATATATATGCACTGTTACTGTAAAAATACACTGGTAGTGAAGGGGTTAACTTTATTTGGGAGGGAGGGGCTGTGTGTGTCCCTAGGGGCGTGCTTTCTACTGTGATTGGCTGTGGCTTGAGCTGTAAGGACACTGATCAACGGATCTACATAGTAGATCCGTGTGATCAGTGTCTTTACACCGAGGAGAATGACAGGTGGCTTGTTTACACAAGCCGCCTGACTTTCTCCCTCTCCCCCGCCGATCGCCGAGTGACCGGCGGACATCGGGTCCTCCAGTCACATGCGCGGGGGGGTCCGTGACCGCGCGGGAGCGGGCGCACGCCTCCGCGGGCGCGCGCTCGCTCCCCAGACCCTCCCAGGCTAGTGACGTTAATTAACGTCACTCTGCCTGGCAGGGGCTGACCGCCGCAGTAAATCTACTTGCGGCGGTCGGCAAGCGGTTAAAGGGAAACTCCACTTTCGTGGGGAAAAAAATAGTAAATAATGAAAAAACAATATAGCGTATACAATTGTGACACAATTCATATTGTAATTGAAAGTTATTGAGGCCTCATGCACACTGGACAATTTTACAGCAGCTGGTTTTGGCATCAGACGTTTTTTTCTACAGCCAGTAAACTCCCCAGCATGTTATCTTATGTGTCCATGCACACATAGGCTTTTATCAGCAGTTGTTGGCAGAGGCAGTTTCACGCTGTAACAAAAAAAAAAAAGAAAACTAGTGGGTTTTTTGAGTGGTGTTTTTCAGCTGTAAAAACGCTCTAACGTCAATAAACGCTGATATTTATAATAAATAATTAAATAAATTAAAAATAAATATAATAAATAAACGACAAAAAACTCTGCTAACTGCCATTTTTTTTACGTTTTTTATTTTATTCCATTGCTTTTTTAAGCCTGGGTTCTGTTTCGAGGTGTCGTTCATGGAACATAGCCGGGGTTCACACCGCATGTGATTTGCACCAAAAATGCACCGCATTCCTGTCCAAATCACATGTGATGTCTGTGCAATGCAATTTTAGCAATATATTTTGTATGGCTCAAATTGCATCACATTTGCACCAAAATGTTGTAAGACCCTTTTTTTCTCCACAACCCATACAATGCGATTCTGGCAAGTGCACTGCATTTTGCAATCTGTTTCGGGGTATTGTTCATGAAACATGAAGCCCTGTTGACATTGTGCCGATTTGGCATGCGATTTGTCATGTGGAATCGCATGTCAAATCGGAGCCTTTTGCCAGCAATGGCACCAGTTCACACTGAGGGCGGGTTTGAAATCATTCAGCTGAACGTGCACAGTTTAAAGAGGAAGTAAACCCTCCTCAGGAAGTTGTACCTATAGGTAAGCCTATGATAAGGCTTACCTATAGGTACTGTAAATATCTCCTAAACATGTACCGTTTAGGAGATATTTACCTTTAATGCAGCCAGTGACGTCACTGGCGCATGCGCTCTGAAGGAACGGCTGATCGTGCCGTTCCTTCAGAGCCCCGTGCCGTGACCGTCGGCTCCCGCGCGCGTGCGCGGGAGTGACGTCACCGCGGCTCCGGCCAATCAGATGACCGGATGCCGCGATCCCGGAAGACGAGCGACATGTCATGTCGCCCGTCATACAGGTAAGAGAGCGGCACGGCGGGGGCTCGTTCTAAGGTAAGTATTTCATAATGAGCTAGTATGCGATGCATACTAGCTCATTATGTCTTTCTCTTGCAGGTTGTAAAAAAAAAAAAAAATTTTTAAACAAGTTTACAACCTCTTTAAAACTCGCATGTCAGTGCGACTTCAGTGGCGATTTGACAAACATCTGTACAGATTCATGCACAGATATCTATTGAAATCTCCCTGAAGTCGGCAAAAGTAGTGCAGAAACTACTTTTGGGAATCGGTGTGACACTGCAAAGTCAGGGTTGCACCAATTCGGACAGTGACGTTGCCGGCAATAGGCCCTGATTTAGCATACAATTTGACATGTCAAATCTGCCCGATGTGAATGGGATAAGATTTAGGTGAGGGGGAAAAAGGGTCCTACAACATTTTGGTGCAAAAGTGTGAAATCTCCCTGAAGTCGCCAAAAGTAGTGCAAAAACTACTTTTGGGAATCGGTTCGGCGCTGCAAAGTCAGGTTTGCACCAATTCCGACATTGGCGTTGCCGGCAATAGGCTCTGATTTGGCATACGATTTGACATGTCAAATTGCATGTCAAATCTGCCTGATGTGAACGTAGGTTAATGTTCCATGAACGACACCCCAAAACAAATTACAAAATGCAGTGAGCTTGACAGAATCGCATCGCATGGGTGTTCACACCCATGCGATGCGATTTTGATGCGGGGAAATAAGGGTCCACATTTGCACTAAAATGTTGTAGGACAAATTTTTCCCTGCACCTATCTTATCGCATGGGTGCGAAAACCCATGCAATGTGATTCTGGAAAGCATTCCATTGTGTGAAAGTGGGAGTTGCTAAAATAGCACAGAGGTGATTTTTAGCTAAAAATGCCAAAAATGCTAACACCAAAAAAAATGCTGAAAAACGCCAAAGAACGCCAATGCAAAAAAGCTAACAAAAAAGCTGAAAAACTCTGTACAAAGTTTTTATAATGTCCAGTGTGCATGAGGCCTAAAAATGACCTTTCCTTTTCAATCTGAAGCCGCTGTAATTTTCTGAAAATGCAATGCAATATGGCTACCTGGAGCTGTTCTGTACATAGAATGTATACTGACCACACCCCAGAAACATCATTTCCTGCTTGTGTGATTGGCTCACAAATTTTCCCAGAAGTCTGCACTAAGTCAGATTTCTGGCATCCCCTGCAACAAGAATGTCATTTTTGGTGAGATACTCCCAATAGGAACACGTCTAAAGGGATGCAGGCCCAGCAGCTTTCCTCATTAGAACCCTGCAGGTGCCACAGCTGATAGATAATTATGAAACCACTCCCATTTGACCCACTCAGCACAGAGGCACAGACAAACACACAGGGATTTCTTCAGAATAACAAAAGATAGGAATCTGCAACAAAGTTTGTTAAAATCCTTGTATTGTACATAGATCACCCATAGGGAATTGTTTTCTTCTCAACAAAAGTGGAGTTACGCTTTAACAATCCACAGTTGTTACTAGAATTATAAGAGCGGAAGTGGTCAGGTGGATAGCTGAGGTCGAACACAAAAAGCAAGCAGGAGACAGGTCAAGGACAACCTGGGTCAGTAACAGGAGACACAGGAACAGGAATATCACAGAGATAACGCACTGGAGGAACCTAAGATCAACCAGCAACTAAAATCACTGGCAGGCTTCCTTATATAGGCCCAGGTGGAGTGCTGGTAGAGATGCTGGGTCCTAGAGTCCTTCTCCTGCCAAAGTGCTGGTAGAGATGCTGGGTCCTAGAGCCCTTCTCCTGCTTTTTGTGCCCTGACACCTGGCTCGTAGCTCAGGATTTGAAATTTTGAGTCCTGGTCTAAGGTTATTAGTGGTGTACCCCAAGATTCAGTGTTGGTACCTTTACATTTTAACATATTTAAAAACTATATAGGATCGGGGATTAAAAGTACCATCTCAATGTTTGCAGATGACACCAAGCTATGCAGGGGAATTATGTCCTTACAGGATATCTCCAACTTACAAGCCTACCTAAATGCACTATTTATTTGGGCAACTATGTGGCAAATGACGTTTAATCTTAATAAATCTAAAGATATGCACTTAGGGACCAAAAACATGCATGCATCGTGGAGGAGAACAGCTGAGGGAGTTAATGCTGTAGAAAGATTTGGGTGTTCTGCTGGATCATAGACTTAACATAGACTTAACATGCAATGCTAAGCTGGGGTTTCTAAAGCAAGCAAAATCCTTTCTTGTATTAGGGGTATGGACTGCAGAGAGAGAAACATAATTGTGCCCCTATACAAATCATTAGTAAGACCTCATCTGGAATATGCAGTTCAGTTTTGGTCACCAGTTCACAAAAAGGATATCGGGGAACTGGAGAAAGTGTAGAGAAGGGCAACCAAACTGATAAGCGGCATGGAGTTGCTCAGCTATGAGGTAAGATTACATAAAGTGTATTTATTCTCTCTTGATTAAGGGGGATATGATCAACATGTATAAAAAACGTATATGATCTATACAGTGTAGTAAACCTGGTGCAGAGGTATTCACTTTCAGGCCATTACAGAGAGCTCTGAAAATGTGGAAGAGACTCCCTCAAGAACTAGTTTAGGCCAGCTCAGTAGATTGTTTTAAATCACTCCTAATTGCACAAAATATAACTGGATACAATTTTTTAGAGGTACAGTATTACCATCAGGGGTAATTGATCCAGGGAATATCTGATTGCCTCCTGGGGGATCAGGAATTATTATTTTATGACTCAACTGGAGTGCATCCGACCATGCTTTATTGTTTTTTTTTCCAATCTCTGGATCAACTTTGAGAATGGGATAGTATATATGGAAGTTTTATATTTGTTTGTGTGCTTTTTTTTTTTTAATCCGTTGAACTAGATAGACCAGTGTTTTGTTCTGACTGACTAATCTGACTAACTATGTAACCGTATAACTAACTACCGTATTTATCTGTTGTGGCTTCCACTGATGTTTTCCAAGTTGCTCTCCCTAGGTCTTGCAGCTCATCAGGATCTGTAGCTTCCTTGAGTTTTGCATGATAGAGTTCCTTCCTGTGTCCAGGTGTGTGCACCACTGTACACCATACACCTGGAGTGGTGTGACCAGGCATGCCCCCACATAAGCACCCTTTTTTTTGCCTCCTTTTAAAGAATTACTGATCATAGCATTTCTTAGCTCATAGATACACCTCTGTTGCCTCAGATTGACAATGTAATAGACCCTGTTTGTCTTGACCTTGCTTTCACTATGTTTGTCCAGATCTTTGCCCTTGCTTATTGCCCTGGTTAAATTCCATTTACCCCTGTCAATAACTTCTGGTGCTAATGTCAACTACACTAAATTGTAAAAAGTATTGAGACACCTTCCTTTACACGCACATGACCTTTATTGACATCCCAGTCTTAGCCTGTAGGGTTCAGTATTGAGTTGGCCCACCCTTTGCAGCTATAACAGCTTTAACTCTTCTGGAAAGGCTGCCCACAAGGTTTAGGAGTGTCCTGACCTCAATCCAATAGAACACCTTTGAGATGAATTAGAGCAGACACTGCGAGCCAGGCCTTCTCGTCCACATCAGTGCCTGAACTCACAAATGCACTTCTGGAAGAATGGTCAAACATTACCATTCCTACTCCTAAACCTTGTGGGCAGCCTTTCCCATAAGAGTTGAAGCTGTTATAGCTGCAAAGGGTGGGCCAACTCAATATTGAACCCTACGGACTAAGACTGGGATGCCGTTAAAGTTCATGTGCGTGTAATGGCAGGCATCCCAATACTTTCACAATATAGTGTATGCTTCTGTCTCATCGGTTGACACTGCCTACCCCAGCTGACTTTGACTCCTGCCAGTTTATCAGTTATTCTTTGTGTATCTTGTAGCATTGTGCGTGTTCTTTCAACCATTAGCATTATCTAATGGTTGGACTATGCCCACCTTGCTATATATAATCAGCCATAAGGACAACCAAACTAGTGCACATAGTTTATACCTGCTGTTCAGTGCATGTCACTTGACATCATGGAAGAAATTATTATTGGCATTCCTGAAAACAGTTATTAGTATTATTTTTACTTATGCTGGATACTTTTTCTGAACCTAAAATGTGATATAAAATGTGATATAGCCTGATAGTTTTCACTCAGTGCCACACTGCTACACAGTTGTGCAAGAACAGTCCCTGCTGTTGGACACACTGACTGTGAATATAGATGTGTATTTTTTTTGATTTGTTAGTACATGCTTGTATCTCATAAAAATGCATAGTTGCCCACTGTTAATTTGGAAAAATATTAGTACACATTTCAAAACATCCAACATATCTGAAAACACGTTTTAATGGTCGTGGGTGTTTACTAAGGACTCAAGGCACTCACAGAATTCCCAGCATCATCAAGATCAAAGTTCATCCAGTGCTTGTAGACAGGGCTGGTGCAAGGATTTTTGCCGCCCTAGGCAAAATAAAAATTGTCACCCCCCCCCCCCCCGCATATGCTCTCCCACCCCCATCCCAAGTTGCTGAAGGGGTTAAAACCCCTTCAGTGGCTTACCTTGGCGCTGAGTCAGGCTCCGTCTACTCTCCTTGCGTCGGCGTGGCTTGAAATGGCTGCACACGTGCATTAAACCTCCCTATAGGAAAGCATTATTCAATGCTTTCCTATGGGGATTTCGGCGACGCTGGAGGTCCTCACATAGCGTGGCTTGCTGTAGCGCTCAGGCGGCACAGCATGAGGAGTGCTGCACCGGCCAGGCCATTACGGATTCCAGGTGCAGGATGCCAGCGCCCCCTGCTAAGTTGCGGCCTAGGCGGCTGCCTAGGTGGCCTTACAGGTAGCGCCGGCCCTGCTTGTGGATAACACTTTGGGATTCCTCTAATCTTCCTTCAGCAATCCTAAGAACAAAACATTTTAAGACGTTACATCTAATTTTCTGTGAACAGGAAAATATGGATTTCATCTTTGTAGGTCTTGCATTCAATGCTGACTTCTAATGCCCATATACCCAATCCTCTGTGGTTTTACTAAACCCTATGAGAAGAAGTAACTGATTTTCATTCCCCTTGCTGTGAAGGGAATCTGATACCAAAAGACCTGGGACAAACAGAAATCGCCCAAGATAGAATTCCTCAAATGCAAGATAACAGATAACTCATACCATTAAAAATAAATATCTCTTAAAGCCTTATTAAACCCAAAATCATAATGTAACATATTGCAGCTTAGCAGTCCTTAGATGTGGTGGCTGCATCAGTTTTTTTTTTTTTTTCCCCCCTCTGTTTGCACCTGATGATCTGGCCAGTAATACACCTCCTGTATTAGAGTTCCTCCACTCTGGATGAAGGAGCACAGAAGGCACCTTTGGACAGCGGCATTGTCAGTCTGTGGTAGGAGAGTGTTAAATGTACTAGCAGATTTAAATATAATAAACAAATTGAAGCTAAACTCCACCTATTACTTTATAAACAGTTACAGCAACAGTTTTCTTTCCTTTTTCGATAATAATTTTACATATATAAATAAAAGCTGACCATTGTAAGCACCTCTGTAGGGGGTAAATGTAAGGGGTAAATCTCAACCCTCTAACTGCTACATCTACAAGACAGCTTGTATTTTTGAAAAACAATAGACTTAGGCTGGCCATAGATGGATCAAAATTTGGCTGGACACATTTTGATCCATCTATATGCAGGTGGGTTGTACTGAAGTCAATTCATAGATCATCTTTAGCACAATCAGCCTGTCGGTTTTTTTTTGTTTTTTTGTCGTGCGATCACTGCCAGAGGTTTATAGCTTCCAGCTGTGATCATTGTATACTGATGGCTGGGAAATCTCCCACTGTCAGAATACAATAGTGTAGCAGGAGGGTATCCCACATTAACACTAATTGCGTTAATGGGGAATCAAGCAATTTTCTTTCTTTTAACCTTGAAGGAAAAAAAATTGTATAATGTATGGCTTGCTTTACTGGCTGGATCACCAGGAGAAAATAAAAGAAAGAAAGCATAAAAAAGAAAACGAATGCAGCCATCACATCTAAGAATTGGTAAGCTGAATAACAATAACTGTTTGCTTTTGGGTCTAAAGTGGTTGTAAACCCTCTCTTAGAACTTGTACCTATAGGCAGTGCCCTTGCTTCCACTAGGCAAACTAGGCAGCCGCCTAGGGTGCATTGCCACCTAGGGGCGCAGCCACGAGTCAGCACTCACTCTCCGTCATGAATGATCCTTGTGAGCTGAGGGGGGGGGGGGGGCGGCAGTGGGGGAGGAAGAAGGGACAGAGGAAGATGCCAGGTGTCTGGGGCAGTGGCAGAACTACCAGGCCCTGGCTTTCCACCGTTGTTGGGGAAGCCGCAAGGGACAGGAAAGGAGCCCACCGGAGTGCTACCTGCATAATAATCCTCTTCGTCTGGAGCTGGGCGGCCTAAACCCTGGGCAGGAATTGACTCTCTACACTGAGCTGGTAGGCAGCTGTTCATTTCCCTGGGTCGGTATTAAGCAGGGAGTGGAGGAGAGCTTAACCTGAGCCTGAGCTGGGCACTGTAGGGCGGCACCTTTACTGGAGCTGAAGCGATGAGGCACCGGAATGGTCTAAGGATGTTGGTGATGAAGGCGGTGCGGAGCTCTCTGACTGCTTCTTCTCCCTCCACCAGGAGCCGCTTGGAGCTATGGTGAGCACTGTGGTCCAGGAGAGGAGCGTCCTGGGAGAAGGAATAAGCAGGATCACGTTGAAGGAGGGCAGAGTGCAGGCCACTCTCTTCATACTGCAGGGGATCAGGGTCCCTGGGTGTGACATGGAGGATCCCTGGTGTGAAAGAGAATTGGGGTCACCAGGTGTGCCATGGGGAATCGGAGTCACCAGGTGTGACATGGGGAAGAGGGGTCACAAGTGTAACAGGGGTTCGGGGTCACCAGGTGGGCCATGAGGAATTGGGATCCCTGGGTGTGCCATGGGGGATTGAGGTCCCCAGGTGTGACATGGAGGAACATCAGGGTCCTCAGGTGTGACATGGAGGAACATCAGGGTCCCCAGGTGTGACATGGAGGAACATCAGGGTCCCCAGGTGTGACATGGAGAAATATCAGGGTCTCCGGGTATGACATGCAAGAACATCAGGGACCCCTGATGTGACATAGAGGAACATTGGGGTAACTGGGTATGACAGTATGACATGGAGGAACACAGGGGTCCCTGGGTATGACATGGAGGAACATCAGGGTCAGTGGGTATGACAGCAGTATATGGAGGAATATTGGGGTCCCAGGATGGGACATGGAAAAACATCAGGGTCCCTGGGTGTGACATAGGGGGACATCAGGGTCCCCAGGTGTGACATGGAAGAATATGGGGGTCACTGGGTATGACAGCATTACATGGAGGAACCATCAGATCAGGGTCACTGGATATGACATAGAGCAGTTTTTAACCCCTTCCCTTTTTATTTTAATTTTTTGGGGGGGCGCAAGTAGCTGATCTTGCCTAGGGCGCAAAACAATCTAGCACCAGCCCTGCCTATAGGTACTGTAAATATCTCCTAAACGTGCACCGTTTAGGAGATATTTACTTTTAATGCAGCCGATGACGTCATCGGCGCAGCGCTCTGAAGGAACTGCCACCCGTGCCGTTTCTTCAGAGCTCTGTGTCGTGAATAGTGATGTTACTGCGCCTCCGGTCAATCGGATGGCCGGAGGACGCGAACCAGGAAGCAGGACGGCTGAACATGTTGGCCGTGTCAACGATGAGCGGGCGGCACTGCGGGGGCTTCGTTCTAAGGTAAGTAATTCATAATGAGCTAGTATGCGATGCATACTAGTTCATTATGCCTTTGTATTACAGGTTTTTTTTTTTTTTGTGTTTACAACCTCTTTAATATCACTTTGAGCTCATTTTATTACTTGACTGAATATCATATATAAAAAAAACTTTCCTGCTCTATCTTGATTGGATAAAAAGTCACTTTCTTTTTTTTTTCATGGAATGAAGAAAAAATCATCTGATATATATGGGTTGAGATACTCCTCTTATTCAGAGATGAGTCTGTTGAAAACAGAATTCTTTGAAGAGGTGTCTGTATATTTCTATGTTCTCATTTGAAAAATGATGAATAATGACTTAGGATCTTATGGAAGAAAAGAGTGCCTAAGAAAATTTCTTATTGCCTTTAGCAAACAGTGTCAGCGTCCAACTTTTAATTGCGCAGTGCAAGATAGAACTGAAAGAAGAATATTAATTGGTTACTATGGACAAGAATTTTTTGTTAGCGCATGTTTTATATATGAGAGCTAACACAGAAATCTGGCCCTACTAAAAATCCAAGGGTACTAAAGCAGAATTTAATCAGGGTCCCTTCATGACCCTGTAATCTGCTAGTTTTAAATATAGTTTAATTCTTTTAACTAGCTAAACTTTCATATAATATGGATGAGGTCATTGTAGCCGTATTAGTGCACTTGCGACAGAGAAAATTGAGTACTGTCCGTGATACTTTTTTTATTTGCACTAACATACAATTTTTCAGGACAAGCTTTCGGGGTATGTCCCCTTCTTCAAGGTCCAAGCAGTACTGATTCACAAAATGTAAAAAAAAAACACAAAATCTCTAAGCCAAAGGAAAAAAAAGAGAAAAAAAGCTCATATAATATGGAAGAATCTATCTAAAAAATCTCTGCAGACCCCTCGATCCCCTAATGCCCTCACTGTATTGTGTCACTGTAGGACATACAATGTGTGCAAAATCTTGTGCAGTTCTGCCTGGTAGCCAATCAGCTTCTAACTTAAGCCTTTTCAGTTAAGTTTTGACTAAAAAACCTAGAAGCTGATTGGTTTCTATGCAGAGCTTCACCAGATTTTGCAAATTAACCCTTATGTGTCCCAGAATAAAATTTTTCGGCATCTTTAACAGTTGGGCTGCTGAGGAACCTTAGGTGGGTTTTTCAGAGAAGGACATTATAGATCAGGGGTCTTCAAACTATGGCCCTCAAGTTGTTCAGGAACTACAATTCTGTAATGTTCTGGTACCTTTGGGTACCCTAATTACTCTTTCATAAGTGTATGCGCCCCACCATTCTCTTTTGGTAAGGTGCGCATACACCTTTAAGACTGATGCTGTCATCACTGAGCGCCGGACTGGATGGCTATTTAGATCGCCGGCTCTCACTCACATGTGTTCGTTCAAACTGCTTTGTGCCTTGATGCTAACCTGTCTTGAAGCTCTCATGCTTGCAAGCATACCTCGCTGTCAGAACCACGCTGCGCTGATCCCTGTATCCCGCTACCGGATCATCCGCTCTTGCCGAACCTCTCCTCTACTACATTGCTATTAGTGATAAGTACCCCACAGGGGAAACCTCTATAACTTTCATACTAAAGCTTACACTATCTAGCTCTGCATACTAAGGACTATTACTACATCTGCATTATCTAAGATTGCTAGCTCTTGAGCCTACTACCACCTGTTCTTGCACTGGGTTGATCTCTCTTGTATGTCCACCTGCTACTCTGTCATCTGCTACCATACATGATTGCTAAACCTATCTGCATCCCATCTGCTACTATCTTACTTTCAAGAACATTTCCTTTCAAGTGTCTGTCATCTACCATCTCTACCCAACCTGTCTCTTCAGCCTATCATCACTGTGTTACTATATACATAAGTCACTCTAGGAAACATCTTATTGAGTGTGTGTATTTACTTGCTGAATTGAGATCATCCACACATGATGAGTCGTTGAGAGTTGGGATTGGTGTCTCAGCGTTTCTCTACATGACTACTGAAGTGGAATATTTCTGCAGCTGAAAATCCACATCATACATAAAACGCAGGAGCGTTACAAATTCCCATCATGCCTAGTCATGTCTGTGAATGTCAGAGTTTTACAATGCCTCATGGGATGTGTGGTTCCGCAACAGCTGGAGGGCCATAGTTTGAGGATCCCTGTTATAGATATTATATTACAGTGGTCAATAATACACATAATAATGATACTTTTTGGCCCTCCCCGCCTTAAAGTGCATCCCTTCTCTTCACCTCCACCCCCAGATCACAGCAGATTTTTCCCTCCCACCTTGCTTACTAAGATTTTGATTCTGCCCCTCAACTTGCCCATTTCATACTTGCCGCTCCATCAGCGGACTCCGTTGTTCTTAGCGGGGAATCGGTCCGCCGATCTCCCTGCTGAGCAGGCAGATGGCAGCTCTGTTTCTTCGCTGTGTGCAGAGATGGAGCTGTCAGGTCCCCGCTCTTCTCTATGGGGGAATCGGATGAGAACGGACCGCCTGTCCGTTCTCATTCGATCCCATCCGATCCGCCAGACGGATAGAAAATAGGGTTTTCCATCTGGCCGGATTTGACGGACAGGATCGCATCGGATATCAGCGGACATGTCTCTGCTGACATCCAATGCCCCATAGAGATGCATGGGGCATCCGTTCAGATCTGCCTGAAAAACTGACAGGTGAATCTGAACGGTCCACAAGTGTGAAAGGGGCCTTAAGGATGCAAATCTAAGGGTAGATTTAGATATGCAAAAATAGAAAAAATCCTACGCTAGAGTCAGAAAAATAAAATAAAGATGAGCAGCCAGGACTAGAAGTCACAATACATAAACTCCAAACATAATCTCATGTAAAATAGTAAAGCACTGAATAATGATAATTAAACACATTAAAATAAATAAACTGGTCAAACGCAAGATTATAATAAATAGTCCAAAAAGGAGAGGTAAAAATAATCCTTGTCCGAAAGTCCCATGCAATGAGAAGTGCTGAAAAAAATTGATAACAATTGAAGAGGGATACACCAAACTCCACACCCGCAGTGTAAATCACAAGCTGCTTACCAGATATACTTGAACACTGGATTACAGGTGGTCAAATAGGACACAAGGAAAAGTTATGGTCTCCCTCAAACCATATAGCAGATGTCTCCACTCGTAATCGTCCAGCGAAAATCATATGAAAAAACAAACAGGCACTTCAATGGTGTAATATGGAAAATCTATTTTAAACAGGAATAAGAAAGGTTGCACTTACAAAACATCCAGATAATCTGTGCTCATAGTAAGTATTTGCGGCGTCCCTCCAGAACTCCCTCCAGATTCTCTAGTGAGAACGACCAATCAGGGATGCGTTCACCTAATGACGTCATTGTCATAGGCGCCACCCTACGCATTTCGTCACAAATAAAGTCGTCTGGGGATAGGCTGAGATAGCACATCATCACATATGCTAGCTATATATGGAGCTACAGCACCATTTTTATTACTAGCAGCCCAACGCTCTAGATAGATAATACACCAGCAAATGAATGCTAATTGATAGAAAGACTTTCAGAAAGAAAAAATGGGACCCGCATAGAGAAAAACTAAAAAACGCCATCTAGTGGAGAAATAAAAAAAGGACACCCATAATATTTAAAAAGAGACAGGAGAGAGCCAACCCACAGGTATAGGAGATTTAGACATGCGTCTAAATCTCCCCTGGGTCTGCAGCCCGATTTGGGTTCGGATCATGCTCCAGAGGCTACTGACAGGTGGTAAGGAAGTGATGTGATGCCTTCCCACCGCCTGTTTTAACCCCATTTTTGCTGATCAACGCACTGCAACTGTGTGCATTGCACGTGGTTGTGGGCTGTTTACTTCAATGTGTAGCATGTTGAGTCAACTTAGCCGCAGAAGGGAAGCATCGCACCCTCGGCATGTAAACATCCCCTTCCACTGCCTATTGCAGCTTAAGGCGGGGAGGGAGGGTGGAAAAAACGCTCAACCTTGGCACTTCTGCTGCTCCCAACTGCAAGGCTAGTTGAAGCCTTAGTTGGCCACAAATTGTCTAGAATGAAACTGTACAGAAATAGAATGTAGCAGAATTTACACATAGAATATTGACAAGCATGGAAACAGCTCCTTGATATTTTCTACAGACATGAAATACTACAGTACATGATCTACCAGGCAGTCATACCTGCCTAGAACATAGTGTATATTATACCTATATAATATATACATGCTCTACATCTAGCAAATATAACTCAACAGTTGGATGTGTGCAAAATATAGGGGGGAATTTACTGAAACTGCTGCACACAGAATCTAGTAACCAATGAGGTTCCAGGTTTTAGCCTCCGTTCCCATCAGGCCGATTTGACATGCGATTTGATATGTCAAATTGCATGCCAAATCAGAGCCCATTGCGGGCAACGGCACTGTCCGAATCATTGCAATGCCGACTTTGGGGCGCCGCACCGATTCCCAAAAGTTGCTCCTGCACTACTTTTGGCAACTTCAGGGGCAATTTCAATAGATATCTGTGCATGAACCCGCACAGATGTCTCCCAAATCGCCCCCAAATTTGGACTGAAATGCCAGTTTGAAATCGTGAAATGATTTCAAACCCACTCTTAGTGTGAATGAGGGCTTATTGTAAAAGCCTAATGGAACGTGCTAAAGTTAGAAGCTGATTGGTTACTATGCACAGCTGCACCAGATTCTGAGTGCGCCAGTTTTAGTAAATCTCCCCCATGGTTTTGTTTTGCAGGTTTAGAAAGCCTACAACTGCCAAAAAAAAAACAATACCACCACAGTGCATGGTCATAATACAAATATACAAATACGCTTCTCCTCCTATAAAGTATATTTAACAGCATATAGGCATTGGACACTACAGGCATACACTCATATTTTTTTTAAATGACAAATCCTTGAACCAACCTCTTTAACCTAAGTGTTGTTTATTATTCAGTTGCTTAAAGTGACCGTGTCATCACAGAGTCACTTTTACAAGAAGGTCCACTTGTAAAAGCAGCACTTATTTACTTACATTAAAGGCATCCTGTGTGATAAAAAGTCCCTGCTTCTCTACTTGCAAGCAACAGCAAGCATTGGAGCATCAGATAAGGCAATTGCTTGCTTCACAAGCTTTTATGTCAGTACAGGACATAACATATGTGTTAGTTAAGGTCTGTAGACTTAAAAAAAAAAAAAAAACATCTCTAAACGTATAGAAAACTGGGCATAAAGACTTTAAGTGATTATAAACAATCACCTTGTAAAACAACCCATTCCGTTTAAAATATAAATGAAAGGCAAAAATGTTTGTATAGATATAAAGATCATTATAAATACAATTTTTCCCTTTTTTTTTTTAATGAGTGATCACATGCCCTCTGTTCTCAGCTGCATAAGAGCTGGGGGAGGAAAAGCAGCAGGACACTGAGCTTCCCAATGAAAGGCTGTGCAGTGGGGGGTGTCAGGACAAGTCTAATCCCAACACAGCTAAAGAACTGACCATGATGTGCTCTCCTGCTTAGTGTGGTCAGTTTTAACATGAGAGCAGAGAGACTGGCGGGAACACCAGGGATTCCACACAAAGGAAGCAATACAAAGAGAACAGGATACTTTTTCATACAAGTACATGATACAACCGGTACATATCAGGAATATGAAATGCTGGGGTAGCAAACACTTTAATGTAAAGACTTGAGAATAATGATTCAAACTGTGAATGGTCTAAGATTGTTAGTGGTGTACCCTAAGGTTTAGTGTTGGAACTCTTGCTTTTTAACTTATTTAAAAAACTTAAATGAATAGAATTTGGAATTAAAAGTATAATTTATTTTCTTCACAGAGGACAGAGTTATGTAGTGGAATAAAGTCCCTACAAGATCCCTGACATACAAGCTGAACCATATGCACTGTTTTGATTGGACTGCTGGAAAATTAGATTTAATATTGATAAATGTAAAGTTAAAGCGTAATTTCACTTTTCTTGAGAGAAAAAAATATTCCCCTCTGGGTGATTAATGTACATTGCACGGAGTTTAACTAACTTTGTTGTAGATTCCTACAATTTAATATTCTGAAGAAATCAAGGTTTGTTCCTCTGTGCCCCTGTGCTCAGTGAGTCTAATAGGAGTGGTTTCATAATTATTAATCAGCTGCTGCAGAATCAGGGCCCTAATGAGAAAGGTTGCAGGGTATGCATCCCTTTTGAGGTTATTTCCTATTGGGAGTAGCCTACCAAAATGACATTTTTGTTGCAGGGGATGCCAAAAATCTGGCTTGTATCTTAGTACAGACTTCTGGGAAAATCAGTGAGCCAATCACACAAGCAGGAAATGTTGTTTCTGGGGGGAGTTCTGTACACATTTTGTGTACAGAACACCTCCAGGTATCCATATTGCATTGCACTTTATAGAAAATGACAGAGCTGCAGATTGAAAAGGAAAAGAAATGTTTAATAACATTCAATTACAATTTGACTTGAGTCATAATTGTATATGCTATATATATATATAGATATTTTATTTGCTATTTTTTTCCTATGAAAGTGGAGTTACCCTTGAAGCACTTGGGGGCTAAAAACATGAACACATCGTAAAATCTATGGGGAATCCAACTTGGTAATTGTACACTGAACAAAATTATAAACGCAACACTTTTGTTTTATCCCCATTTTTCATGAGTTGAACTGAAATATCTAAGACTTTTTCTATGTACACAAAAGGCCTATTTCTCTCAAATATTGTTCACAAATCTGTCTAAATCTGTGTAGTGAGCGCTTCTCCTTTGCCGAGATATTTTTTATTTATTTATTTCAGGTACTTATATAGCGCTGTCAATTTATGCAGCGCTTTACATATACATTACACATTCACATCAGTCCCTGCCCTCAAGGAGCTTACAATCTAAGGTCCCTAACTCACATACATACACAGTAGGGCCAATTTTTTTTTTTTTTTTTTATACAGGATCCAATAATCCATCCACCTCACAGGTGTGGCATATCGAGATGCTGATTAGACAGCATGATTATTGCACAGGTGTGCCTTAGGCTGGCCACAATGAAGGCCACTCTAAAGTGTGCAGTTTTATCACACAGCACAATTCCACAGATGTCGCAAGTTTTGAGGGAGCGTGTAATTGAATGTTCATTTCTATACCATAAGCCGTCTCCAAAGGCTTTTTAGAGAATTTGGCAGTACATCCAACAGGCCTCACATCCACAGACCACGTGTGACCACACCAGCCCAGGACCTCCACATCCAGCATCTTTACCTTCAAGATCGTTTGAGAACAGCCACCCGGACAGCTGCTGCAACAATCGGTTTGCATAACCAAAGATTTTCTGCAAAAACTGTCAGAAACTGTCCCAGGGAAGCTCATCTGCATGCTTGTCATCCTCATCGGGGTCTCAATCTGACCGCAGTCCGTCGTCATAACCGACTTGAGTGGGCAAATACTCACATTCAATGGCTTTTGGCACTTTGGAGAGGAGTTCTCTTCACAGATGAGTCAGTTCGTGGTGCCTCAAGTCAGGTATGGGATTTTAAGGGCAGGAGTAAAGCGAGTAAACAGTAGTTGTACAGTTTATAGATAAAATTTATTCACATGTATAATTATATACAGAAATTTGAGTGAATTAATGGGTAAAGTCCCATTGTGATGGTGAAGAGAAAGTAGTAGGTGTGTTTACACGTGAAAAAGGTGACTTGAACAAGAAAGGTAGATGGTCCTGCTCTGCTGTTCCTCGTATCAAAGAATGGGAAATGGTTGCAGAGAGGGGCCTGATCGGTATTCCGACATGTTCCGGCCTGTAGCGGCCTTTATCAAGGATGTTACCGATTCTAGGAATAAGTAAAATGGATTTGTCAGTGATAATAATATATAGTTGTTCAGATTAAATTATATATAAGATTAAAGACTTAAAGCGAAGTTCCGCTCTAACTTAATCCGCTTTATATGCAATCTTTAGATAGTAAAATTAACACATAAATAGTGCAGCGCAATAAAAAAACTTCATAATCCAGGGAAAGTCCATATAAGTCCCAAGAAGTTCCACAGAGTGCAGGAAAATGGAAACTACAAATGTCCCTCCACCAGTGAGGTATACACCGCGCTCACCTGAAATCAATAATAACTCAGCGTTCTCCCTTAAGGGCTAAACCCAGCAGTCCGACTCAAAGAATCCTGAGATAAATCCAAAGCACTCTTCCTTTTCCACAATGCAATCCCATTCACCAATGATGTCATCAGGTGATATGAATATAAAAAACACATCTAAGTGTAAAAGTTTATTGGGATAACACAATATATAAAACTCACATTTGCAGAGTATATAAACAGCCAAACAACATCCTCCCCGATTAGAGACAGCGTCTCACAGGTTCAAAACGAATGCCGCCGCGAGGCACGCAGCTTCTAGGCAGGGCAGCAGCGGGTGACGGGCAGCTCCACCTCCGTATCGTCAGACGGACTTCGTCAGCGAAGGAGATTCTGCACTCTGTGGAACTTCTTGGACTTTCGCTGAATTATGACTTTTTTTTCATTGCACTGCACTATTTATGTGTTAATTTTACTTGTGAGATATAAGTGAGGTATCTTTAAGTGTTCAGCTGGCAATAATTAAGATTTATGTGCTGATATCTGTTATTAATGTAGTAATTTTTATTTATGTTTAAATTATAAAAAAAGTACCTGGATATCAGAAGCTGACAGGGTCCATCTCCACTGTGGGCATCTGAAGTCCTCCTGTATCTCTTTCTGGGATTAGGTGCAGCTGGCTACTCAGCATGTACCTCCCGATCTCGCGCCTGTGGGGTAATGCCACCACGCGGCGCTCCTTCCTCCTGACATGTTGCCATAGCAACTCCTCCCGTTCGCGTCATTTCTGGTCAGGAAATAGCGTGAGTTTTCGGTATTAGGCGACTCCCATGGACTCCTGGGATACATGAAGCAGATATCCCAGGTGTCCATGGGAAGCACCTAATGACATAATTGCCTAGGCGGCGGGAGCAGGAAGTGCTCAAAAAAAATCAGGAATTACAAGTATTTAGAAAAAAAAATTATAAAAAATTGTTACTATTTAAAGGCAAATGGAGGATGGGGATTTTATTAAGAGCAAGGGAAAAAAATGAGTGGAGCTCTGCTTTAATTTCAGCAAGCAATGACAATCTGCAGCCAGTGCCATCTTAAGGGCATTAAAGGGCCCCGGGCAATGCAGTGCACTGGGGCCCTGCCTACACAATCACCCATGAGAATAAAAATGCAAATTATCGATAAGGTGATATTCATTGGTATAGCAGTGCCAGGCTGATGACAGCTTCCAAGTTCGGCGGCTGGGTCTGGTGAACACACGCACTGACGGGAGTCAGACTCGACTGTCCTGTGTGTGCCTGTTCCCGTGGAGGCAGACAGGCATTCCTGCAGTTGTGGGCTCCCTCTCCATGGCCCAAGTGGCCTGACAGCAGCGCAGGGCCGACAGGCGCTAGCCACCTGCTAAGTTCGATGGCCGGATGCACACAGGAATCAGGACTAATACTTGGCTGGGGCTGGGCAGGTGGGGCCCCCGGGCAAGTGGGGCCCCAGGGCAACTGCCCAGCGTGCCCATTCGGTAAGATGGCCCTGTCTGCAGCTCTTATAGTGAATAAGATACTTTCTTGATTTAAAAGGTATAGAATCGAGAAGAAATCATAACTTTGGCACTGCAAAAAACATTAGTAGGTCTTCATCTTATACAGTCAGGTCCATAAATATTGGGACATCGACACAATTCTAATCTTTTTGGCTCTATACACCACCACAATGGATTTGAAATTAAACAAGCAAGATGTGCTTTAACTGCAGACTTTCAGCTTTAATTTGAGGGTATTTATATCCAAATCAGGTGAACGGTGTAGGAATTACAACAGTTTGTATATGTGCCTCCCACTTTTTAAGGGACCAAAAGTAATGGGACAGATTAACAATCATAAATCAAACTTTCACTTTTTAATACTTGGTTGCTATTCCTTTACAGTCAATTACAGCCTGAAGCCTGGAACACATAGACATCACCAGATGCTGGGTTTCATCCCTGGTGATGCTCTGCCAGGCCTCTACTGCAACTGTCTTCAGTTCCTGCTTGTTCTTGGGGCATTTCCCTTCAGTTTTGTCTTCAGCAAGAGAAATGCATGCTCAATCAGATTCTGGTCAGGTGATTGACTTGGCCATTGCATAACATTCAACTTCTTTCCCTTAAAAAAATCTTTGGTTGCTTTCGCAGTATGCTTCGGGTCATTGTCCATCTGCACTGTGAAGCGCTGTCCAATGAGTTCTGAAGCATTTGGCTGAATATGAGCAGATAATATTGCCCGAAACACTTCAGAATTCATCCTGCTGCTTTTGTCAGCAGTCACATCATCAATAAATACAAGAGAACCAGTTCCATTGGCAGCCATCCATGCCCATGTCATGACACTACCACCATGCTTCATTGATGAGGTGGTATGCTTTGTATCATGAACAGTTCCTTTCCTTCTCCATACTCTTCTCTGCCCATCACTCTGGTACAAGTTGATCTTGGTCTCATCTGTCCATAGGATGTTGTTCCAGAACTGTGAAGGCTTTTTTAGATGTTGTTTGGCAAACTCTAATCTGGCCTTCCTGTTTTTGAGGCTCACCAATGGTTTACATCTTGTGGTGAACCCTCTGTATTCACTCTGGTGAAGTCTTCTCTTGATTTTTGACTTTGACACACATACACCTACCTCCTGGAGAGTGTTCTTGATCTGGCCAACTGTTGTGAAGGGTGTTTTCTTCACCAGGGAAAGAATTCTTCAGTCATCCACCACAGTTGTTTTCTGTGGTCTTCTGGGTCTATTGGTGTTGCTGAGCTCACTGGTGCGTTCTTTCTTTTTAAGGATGTTCCAAACAGTTGATTTGGCCACACCTAATGTTTTTGCTATCTCTCTGATGGGTTTGTTTTGTTTTTCAGCCTAATGATGGCTTGCTACACTGACAGGTCTTTGGATCTCATATTGAGAGTTGACAGCAACAGATTCCAAATGAAAATAGCACACTTGAAATGAACTCTGGACCTTTTATCTGCTCCTTTTAAATGGGATAATGAGGGAATAACACACACCTGGCCATGGAACAGCTGAGCAGCCAATTGTCCCATTACTTTTGGTCCCTTAAAAAGTGGGAGGCACATATACAAACTGTTGTAATTCCTACACCTTTCACCTGATTTGGATGTAAATACCCTCAAATTAAAGCTGAAAGTCTGCAGTTAAAGCACATCTTGCCTGTTTCATTTCAAATCCATTGTGGTGGTGTATAGAGCCAAAAAGATTAGAATTGTGTTGATGTCCCATTATTTATGGACCTGACTGTATATGCAGTTCTGTTTAATACAGTTCACAAAAAGGGTGTTGCAGATCTGGAGAGAGAATATTGAAGGCCAACTATTTTAATAGGGTGTATGGAGGATTTCAGTTAAGAAGATCTGTGGTTGATTTAGGGTAATACCACCTCTGAAGAAGCTGCTGGATTGAATTAGGTCCCTCTGCTCTGCACCTGTAAAAACCCAAAGGGGACACTTCCCTACACATTTCCAACCACCCGACTTTCCATGTGAGTCCGGGAGCTCGGTCCTGTTCAGGTGATGTTTGGGCTTAGCACAGCCGGCAGCCAATCGCAAGTCACCTGGCTCTGTGGCCAATCAGTTTCTTTTTTGCCCCATTGTCAGGATCGGGCCCAATCCTGGCTGCACATAAGCAGCCAGTCACAGTCCTCCAGTACCACCTAACTAGGCTGTAACTCACCAAGGGAGAAGAAGGGGGGAAAAAACACAGTCTGCGCAGCCGAGTTTGAGATGCGCTGCTGGGCAGAATTTAAATAATCCTGCTGGTGCTACATTGGTAAACTTGGTGCACAATTGTTCACTTCAAGGTCATTGCAAATGACAATAGGGCACTTACAGTGCCTTGAAAAGTATTCATACCCCTTGAAATTTTCCACATTTTGTCATGTTACAACCAAAAACGTAAATGTATTTTATTGGGATTTTATGTGATAGACCAACACAAAGTGGCACATAATTGTAAAGTGGAAGGAAATTGATAAATGGTTTTTAATTTTTTTACAAATAAAAATCTGAAAAGTGTGGCATGCATTTGTATTCAGCCCCCCCCCGCATTAAAACTTTGTAGAAACACCTTTCGCTGCAATTACAGCTGAAAGTCTTTTTGGGGATGTCTCTACCAGCTTTGCACATCTAGAGAGTTACATATTTGCCCATTCTTCTTTATAAACTAGCTCAAGCTTTGTCAGATTGGATGGAGAGCGTCTATGAACAGTTTTTCAAGTCCTGCTGTGGTGCCCTCCCACTGGGACTGCCACAAAAGCCCGTTTGCCACTGGCCAGGTTTTCTCCACTGTCCAACAGGCTCCCCTATTGAAAAGAGTGTGGACACTTCCACAGACCAAGTGACTCACACCTGGACACATGTAACAGGCATAACTAACAGATCAGGCTCCCCTGATAAGCAGATGGAGCATAACAATGCTTTTAACCTAGCACCTATCTAGGAGGGTGCTACATATGTAACTGTGACTGACAGAGCTGCAAAAACATGCAGATCAGGAAAGAATCAAATCATAA
Source organism: Pelophylax lessonae (assembly GCF_965119305.1). NCBI lineage: Eukaryota > Metazoa > Chordata > Amphibia > Anura > Ranidae > Pelophylax > Pelophylax lessonae. The sequence continues at coordinate 549,315,684 of NC_138771.1, read as the reverse complement.
ATGTGAAGCTGCATACTTTCTTCAGTTAGTGGCTAAGAATATACTAAAGCCATTGGAGCAATATCAGCCAAAAAAAAAAAATTATTTTTAGATAGAAAAGTCAACAATTGTAACCTCTTTTTTAGGTTCTCTGAATAAAAAAATATAACAACACAGAGTCCTTGTCAGAGACAGTATTATTCAGGGAGGGAAAAAAGTGCAAAACTTGGACCTGTTTCTGATCATCATGGCTGGTTGGAAAATATCATGGAGCGTTTCCAGTGACATGTGTTTTTGTGTGAGTCGTGCGAAATCTGGGATTTCATTTACTGCCTATGAACCTTTTATTTCAGCCTCTTTACATGTGTCTTTAGAACCAATAGGTATAGCTGCAAGGGAGGAAACCCAGTTCATAATTGAGGGCTGCCTTTGATCCCAGATAATCCCTGTTTGCCTCATTCTGTCAGTGAGGCTTGCGCTTGGCGAGCAGAATTTTTACTGGAGTCATTCTCTTATTTAATACTGTTCCTTCTGCAACAGGCAGCATTTTTTTCTTCCTCCTGAAGCATTTCAAAGCTCATATCTCTGCACCCTTTTGATGCGTTTAACAGAGACTGAATTCAGGCAGGTGCTACAAATCTTCTAAGGCAAAAGCCGCTGAATGTAAATGCAGGGTTGCTCTGACAAGCCGTTCATGCGAGGATAAAAGACTTCAGGCAGACGAGATGTTTTTCAGAGCTGCAAAGAAGGCGAGCGGAGGGATAAAAGAATTAAAATATAGGAGAAAATGCAAAGATGATATGAAACTAGATCTGCTCATGAAAACACTGATGGTCTGCCGGGGAATTGGCCTACTGTTTAATAGAGACTTTTCTTTCAATTTTTTCTCATCTTGGATAAATGCTCAATGATGTCATAACTGTGTAATACTAAAAATGACATCACACATTCCGAACCTATTGTTAAAATGGCTCCATAGATAATTGAAACAAGCTCTTCGGATTTGTCTTGGTTGTGGTCATCAAAATGAAACTCCAACTAAACAGCTGAACACAGTTAAAGAAGATTTTAACCCAGTCACTAAAATATCAACAATATTTAACACATTAATGTTGTTTTTAAATAGGTTGTTATCTTTTTAAATCTGCAGCTTTCTTTAAAAGGATTCTTAAAGGGTAACTCCACTTTCGTGGGGGAAAAAAATCAGCAAATAAAGTAAAAACAATATAGCGTATACAATTGCAACACAAATCATATTGTAATTGAGTGTTATTAAAAATTATCTTTCTTTTTCAATCTGCAGCTGTTGTAATTTTTTGAAAATGCAATGCAATATGGTGAAAATGCAATACAATATGGCTACCTGGAGCTGTTCTGTACACAGAATGTATACTGACCACACCCCAGAAACATCATTTCCTGCTTGTGTGATTGGCTCACTACATTTCTTTTCCTTTTCAATCTGCAGCTCTGTCATTTTCTATAAAGTGCAATGCAATATGGATACCTGGAGGTGTTCTGTGCACAAAATGTGTACAGAACTCCCCCCCAGAAACAACATTTTCTGCTTGTGTGATTGCCTCACTGATTTCCCCAGAAGTCTGGCTAAGATACAAGTCAGATTTCTGACATCCCCTGCAACAAAAATTTCCTTTTTGGTGAGATACTCCCAATAGGAACACATCTAAAGGGATGCAGGCCCAGCAGATTTCCTCATTAGAGACCTGAAGCTACCATAGCTAATATGTGGAAAAAAGTGCAGCGCTAATAAATACTAGCAATATAAACGTGTATATATATAAACCAAGAAAGGTAAATACAAATAAATAGCAAAATGAATAAAAGTGAACATCAAATCAACAGTCCCATATGTGAAGTGAAAAAAACAGTCCACAACGGTGATAATTGAAGTGCTCACTGGATCCCAACACCAACAAGATATAGAGATATAATGTGCTCACCAGAACGATAGGACTCAAAATGCCATATAGCATATGAGTCAAATCAGCTTGTTGTACAATGGATGGATAATCCGAAAGGGATGACCGAGGTCCCTGATGTTGAGGTGAAGAGGTAATAGCAGATATGAACCGTCACACCAGAGAGGCTCTCACTCCGTCAGATGGCCAGAAAGGAACCAAAAAACAAGGGAGCACAAAATAGTGTAACACTGCTAAAATTTTAATTAAATAAAAATACACCAAATTGCACTTACAAACATCTCGTGGTAAAGAGCGTATACAGATGCAAAGGTAGGCTGTCAGCAGCGTGGCCTTGACGCGTTTCAGCATAAATGCTTTTTTCAAAAGATAGTGCCAGCCAAACACCCACAAAAGCCACTTATTTATAATCTAAGTAGTAATAAGTCACCCAATGAGAAGATGCCTACTGTGCAGACACACCAAGCCCAAAATGGCGTCGGCTTGCACTCCAAGCCTCGTTTTCAATGTATCGCATCCATAGCCACATTGAAAACGAGGCTTGGAGTGCAAGCCGACGCCATTTTGGGCTTGGTGTGTCTGCACAGTAGGCATCTTCTCATTGGGTGACTTATTACTACTTAGATTATAAATAAGTGGCTTTTGTGGGTGTTTGGCTGGCACTATCTTTTGAAAAAAGCATTTATGCTGAAACGCGTCAAGGCCACGCTGCTGACAGCCTACCTTTGCATCTGTATACGCTCTTTACCACGAGATGTTTGTAAGTGCAATTTGGTGTATTTTTATTTAATTAAAATTTTAGCAGTGTTACACTATTTTGTGCTCCCTTGTTTTTTGGTTCCTTTCTGGCCATCTGACGGAGTGAGAGCCTCTCTGGTGTGACGGTTCATATCTGCTATTACCTCTTCACCTCAACATCAGTGACCTCAGTCATCCCTTTCGGATTATCCATCCATTGTACAACAAGCTGATTTGACTCATATGCTATATGGCATTTTGAGTCCTATCGTTCTGGTGAGCACATTATATCTCTATATCTTGTTGGTGTTGGGATCCAGTGAGCACTTCAATTATCACCGTTGTGGACTGTTTTTTTCACTTCACATATGGGACTGTTGATTTGATGTTCACTTTTATTCATTTTGCTATTTATTTGTATTTACCTTTCTTGGTTTATATATATACATGTTTATATTGCTAGTATTTATTAGCGCTGCACTTTTTTCCACATTTTGCTATTCACAATTTTCTTGTCAGTTGTTTGGTGTAGCAGCTTTTTTATGGTTAGCGCAATATTTTTTGCTTTTCACCATAGCTAATAGACAATTATGAATCCACTCCCATTTGACCCACTCAGCACAGGGGGACAGAGGAACAAACAATGATTTCTTCAGAATAACAAAAGGTAGGAATCTGCAACAAAGGTTGTTATAATCCTTGTAATGTACATAGATCACCCAGAGGGGAATGTTTTTTTCTCCACAAAAGTGGAGTTACACTTTAATGAAGTTCCTTGTTCAGACTTCCTGTTATGGGCTCACAACTGCATGGGCCCAATTGGGCTGATGCATTGTCAACCTGTCACACACGCAACCAGTTGAGACTAAAGCCGGACATACATGGATCAAAATTCGGCCAGTTCAGCAGGGACCAAATGAGATTCGATCCATCTGGGCAGGCTGATTTCACCCAAGTCGATCCATTGATTGATTTGGTTATAACCAGCCTGTTGGGTTTTTTACATTTGATCACTGCTGGAGGCTATAACCGCTAGCAGTAATCATTGTGCTCTGCTGGCTTGGAAGGCCCCCCCCCCACTTCCCTCCTGCTGAAGGGTCACAGTAGCACTGCGGGAGTAATTTCCCCATCAACACTAACTGTGTTGATATGGGAATTGAGCAATTTTCTTTCCTTCTACCTGTGGAACCTATGGGCTGCTTAAGTGATCCATTGTTCTCTTTATCAGGAGGCCTGTCCAGAGTAGTGATGTGCAGTTGATGCTGAAAGGAGTGCTTATGGACAAGAATAGGCTGAATGAGGCTTTTGCAGATCAGCAGTCTTGAGATGCAAGGAAGAATGGAAAGATTTAAATTTTTCTTAAGTACATATACAGTACATAAACTGCTTTATTAGACAATGTTTGTACCTCTATTGTATTTGATTCCTTCTGTGATTCATACTCATCCTTTTCCATACTAGAGGGGGAACACCTTTATTTCCTATTGCAGCTTTGCAGGTGCTACCAAATAGGCATCATAATACTGGCTTCCTACACTCCCATCATTCAGTAAGATGCCCTAACACCTACTCTTCCAGCTCCCAGTGCCTAAAAACATGTTGGATGGCAGTACAGTAGAGTCTGATTGGGTCAGTGTAGAATTTATCATCTCTTGTTGATAACAACTTGTAGTCAGGTTGCCTGTTGCAGTTTAGTTAAGTGCTGCCCCAGCTGGGAGGGTTAAAGTTAACTGTGTTCCTGGGTTTTTCTTGGCGGGCTTCCTGTGTCAGACCTACTGGTTCTGTGTTATTATAAATGACACAGGGGTCCAGATCCTGGGGTCATCATCATCGTCTTCACTACTGATGCAGTTGCCAGAGTCCGTCCTGCCAGTCTGCTGTGCCATGCCGAGTCCGGAGTTACTGCTGATGAAAGCCTGGCTTCAGGAGCCTTCCACAACATAGGGGTATTGCTGGGACTTGCAATCAGCCCGAAGACACCAGCTACTGGAAACTTACAAAATGGACTTTGCCAAGTATGGACCCTTACCTCTGCAGGTACACTGGGGCAGCCACAATCCTGAGTTAGGGACTATGTTAGGAAAGAACTGTGTTACTGTTGTATGTAATGCTGAAGTTATTCAAGTAAAGTGCTGAAACTTTGTCTTTGCCTGGTCTGAAGTTACTAAAGAGGTTTAACGCAAGTAACTTACACCTCTAGTCTACAGCCTGGGTCAGTTAAAGCCCATTGGGGCATGAAGACAGCTTTGAAGGAGTGTGGAGTACAAGCAAGAGGTTACCAGTGGGAAAGGAAGGTTTCACAAGCAGGCTTTTCATGAAGTGTATGCCTGTGACAAGTGGGACAGCCTCTTGAAGTAAGAGAGTTGTTGTCGGCACTCTCTTCATGAGCGGTTCATCTCCCATAGCATCAGGAGCAGATCAGAACCACAGAGGTTCTTAAAAGAGTTATAAAGTGTCATGGTTTTTCACCTTAATGCATTTTATGCATTAGGGTGAAAAACCTTTTCTACTTCAGCTGCCCCCAGAGCCCCCCCTTTTTTCTAACTTGACACCAATCGTTCCAGCGACGAGCATGAGGTACAGAAGAGGAAGAGTTATGTGAGTGCACGTCCCTCCTGTCCTCCTCCCTCCTAAATGCAACAAGTGACAGTAGTGGTGTACATTAGGAAAGTTAACTACAGTTTAGTCATCTGTTCAAGTGTACTGCCATCTTTGAGCTAGAGGTCTGCCTTAAGGTTCAGTTATCGCTGAAATTGATCTCCACCACATCCCAGGGCATTGGTGAGCACAGCACAAGTAAAGGTACTCCATGTGTAAGACAGTGGCCCTATCCAAGGTGCCTAGCATAGCTCAGAAGGACCCACCTCCGGGTAGGCCTCCCATGTGACCCACACTTAGCACCCAACAAGGAGGGGAACATGAATGAAGTGTCACCCGCCTACTTTACAAACTGTGTAGGAGATTGTGGAAAGATAGGACAATGGTATTTTACAGGTATTTTACATTTTTTTTACAGGTACTTATGTAACACCATCAATTTACGCAGCACTTTACATATATATTGAACATTCATATCAGTCCCTAGGGTCCCTAACTCACGTTTTTAACACAAACTGTTGGACAGGTTAATTTGGTTGGTAGCAGGCTGGCTGGCGCATTGGAGTATTTTCTTTGCTTTTGTTTTACATGGATTGCCCTTTAATGTGCTCTTTGCTGCAAAGGCCAGTTATAGGTGGGGGCAGTGGACATTTGTTTGTACTGTTGGAATACTAGTGAGGGGATGCGCTGGACACCCTTGCCCTGCCATTGAGCTGGGAATTTCTTTGGTTTTTGTTTCCCTAACTCACATTCATACATAGTAGGGTCAATTAACCTACCAACATGTCTTAGCGTGTGGGAGGAAACCCACGCAGGCACAGGAAGAACATGCAAACTCTAAGCAGGTAGTGCCATGGTTGGGATTCAAACCCACAACCCTAGTGCTGCCCATAGTTTTACAAATATTTAAAAAAGAATCTACAGGATATTTGTGGAGTTCCACTTTAAGATAAATCTGTAAAAGTAAATTTTGAAACATTGAAAAACAGGATGCCTCCAAATTGCTGCATGTCAGTCTCATTTCTTGCAGAACACCTCCAAAACTTGAAAATCGTGGAGCTTAGCTATGCAATTAGCTCACTCAGTCACTGCAGTTTGGCCGGTGACATCCTCCTGCATTCAAGGCTGTCAGTTTATGTTGCTGCAGCCATGAATCTGTCATTAAGTGACAGGAGTGCAACATGTAAACATCGCCAGGCGTTGTAATTATAGATGACATCACTGGACATCATGATTGACATGGATTGATTTGGATTACATCAACGTATGCTGCGATTGACTTCTAGGGATATTAATAATAATTGTTTTTGTTTTATTCTAATTAAATTATTTTTCATGGTGTGCATGTTTTTATTTACTTTAAACTTTTTGTGGGAATGGCAAATGGGTACTGATATTCATATAGGAAAGAGAAGGAGGTGCAGCACCTAGTGCATTACCCGGGGTCACCACATAAAATATTTTATTAAAATGCCAAATGCATAATCACAGACGGGAAGAATGTTAAATCGCATTAAAATATTCCACCACACATGGAATGGAACACGTCCTGTAATGAGACACTTGTGATTGGTTTGAGGCAAATGAGGACAGGGGGTCTAACTTTGCACTGGACGGCTCCGCCCACCGCCCGTAGGAGGCGGGAGGAACCGGTTCAACTGATATCAGTATATATTTGGGTTTGCTGTTGATATGACCAGCTCTGATGAAGGGAGCTTGACTCCCGAAACGCGATAGCGTTTGTGTGGTGGAATCTTTTAATGCGACTTTATATTCTTCCTGTCTGTGAGTATGCATTTGGCATTTTAATAAAATATTTTATACGGTGACCATGGGTAATGCACTAGGTGTTACGCCTCCTTCTCTTTCCTATATGTATCCCAGAGGAGAGCAGCACACCTGTCTTCCCCTTCTGAGTGAGCGCTTGGCTGAATTGATTGTTTGGGTACTGATATTCCCCTGGGAAGGAGCAGATATCTGGGCACCCCTTATTATAAAGAGCTTTCAGATTCCACAATAAGTGCCCTCAAAATCACCTCCACCTTTTTCTTGGGGCACAAGAGCCCCTTGCCCCCCCCCCCCCCCCCAAAAAGTAAAAAAAATATTAGAAAATAACCTTAGAAAAAAAATTTCACTGGGTATACTAAAGTGAGTTTTTGCTACTAACACTTTTAGTGGCAGGTGGCTGAAGCCCTGTAGGAGGTAGTGAATGTGTGAAAACCTAGTATGTAAGGCATTATGACACAGGAAGATGGGTCCCGAATGCACTTCTTCTGCTAGTGGAGGTGTTTCCATGTATTCTGTTAAACAGATTAGCTAAGTTTAGTTTTTTGCAACTTTATTTGTGTACACGTTACACCCACATGTTGGCAGTCTGGACATTATATTAAAAATGATGTCATTTGTAATATAGCAAATAATGTTGACTCTTCAGACAGGCAGTGAGCCACGTGGAATTCTTAGATCTTAGGCTGCCCAGAGTCATTAAAAGAAAATTGGTTTCTGACCTAAAAAGTTCCACAGTGCCGATGTCCAGCTCATTGGCTCTGCCCTGCTAGATAAATAGGTCCAGCACAGTGTTAATCTAAGTCTTGAACTTCAAGTATCTTAAGTCTCAAAATCTCAAGTTTCAGAATTATAAAACTCTCCGTGCCAGTATTTTCATTCCTGCAGAAACCTGAGTTCGGGTTCATGAAAAGACATTAGGGCCTAGGAATTTTGGCCATTTTCTTTTTATTTCATGACTCTTTATTGAAAGCTGAGAGTACATTCTATAACACAAAGAAAGGTAGAGGAGTAAGCAGATGATTCATGCCGCCTCCTGCTGCACTGCACAGATTGTGTTTCCAAGCTCGGCAAGTGGATATAATCAGGCGAGCAGGAAGTGGCCTGTTTACTGCCAGGCGGCACATTTACACTGCTCAGGAGTGACGGAGAAGGTAATGATGAACAGAGGTTCCAAATCTTAAAGCAGAACTAAACTCTCCAAGTCAACATTATCTATTTTTAATCCTTATGCCACTAGCATTCGTAAATAGATAGGAATGTATAATATATTTACTTGTTTTACATTTTTTTATTTCTTCAGTTGCTTACTGGTTTCTGGCCTAGGCCAAAATCATGTCATACACCCCATGAGTCTTCATGGGAATTTTTTCTTTCTTTAATCTGGAGGAGGGGAGGAAGGATTATCTAAGCTAAGCATACCCACCTGCATGCAAGCCTGAGGTAAGGGTAGATGGATTCCAGGAAGTAAATGATACATTAACCACTTGCCGACCGTCGCAAGTACATATACTGCGGCGGTCAGCCCCTCACAGGCAAAGTGACGTATGGGTACGTCACTAGCCTGTGAGGCTCTGGGGAGCGAGCGCACACCGCCGGGTGCGCGCTCCCGCTCGCTCACGGACCCCCCCCCCACGCGAGTGACCGGCGGTCCCGATGTCACTCGCGATCGTCCGTTAGAGCGGGAGAAAGGCAGGCGGCTAATGTAAACAAGCCGCCTGTCATTCTCCCCTGTGTAAGAATAGTGATCATACGGTTCTACTATGTAGGACCGTTGATCACTGTTCCTACACCTCAAGCCACAGCCAATCACAGTTAGAAACACGCCCCTAGGGACACACTTAACCCTTCTCTCTCCAAAAAAGTTAACCCCTTCACTGCCAGTGTCATTTTACAGTAACAGTGCATATTTATAGCACCGATTACTGTAGTAATGTCACTGGTAACCCCAAAAGTGTCAAAAATGTCAGTCAAGGGTCCGATCTGTCCGCCACAATGTCGCAGTACCGCAAAAAAAATCGCAGATCGCCGCCATTATGCGTTTAAAAAAAAACCCACCAAAATGAGAAAAATCTTTCCCTTAGTTAGTAAACGCAATAACTTTTGCGCAAACCAGTCAAAATATGCTTTTTGCGATTTTTTTTACCAAAAATATTTGGCATAAAACAAATTGGCCTGAAATGTTAAAAAATTTTGATTTTTACATTTTTTGGGGGAATTTCATATAAAAAATGTGAAAAATATTGTTATTTTTGCAAAACTGACGCTCTTTTTTTGTTTATAGCGCATGATCAAAAAATCGCACAGGTGATCAAATACCACCAAAAGAAAGCTCTGTTTGTGGGAAAAAAAGGACATCAAATTAGTTTAGGTACAGCGTCGCACGACCGCGCAATTGTCCTTTAAAATCACGCAGTGCCGAATCGCAAAATAGGCCCTGGTCAGGAAGGGGGTAAAATCTTCCGGGGCTTAAGTGGTTAATCATCTGCTCTTATCTAAGACGATGAAATGCTAGGGGGGTGTTTTTCAAAGTGATATCTCAAAAAAATAAATCATGGAGACATGGATGGTGGATGAATGTGTTTGCTTTGAATATTAACCACTTTACCACCGGAGGATTTTGCTGTCTTCCGTCCAGGCCACTTTTTGCGATTCGGCGCTGTGCGACTTCAACTGACAATTGCGCGGTCGTGCGACGCCGTACCCAAACGAAATTTACGTCCTTTTTTTCCCACAAACAGAGCTTTCTTTTGGTGGTATTTGATCACCTGTGCGATTTTTACTTTTTGCGCTATAAACAAAAAAAGAGAGTTTATTTTGAAAAAATAACAATATTTTTAACATTTTTTTATATGAAATTCCCCCCAAAAAAGATTTAAAAACCAATTTTTTTTAAATTTTTTGGCCAATTTGTTTTATGCTACATATGTTTGGTAAAAAAAATCGCAATAAGCGTATTTTGATTGGTTTGCGCAAAAGTTATTGCGTTTACTAACAAAGGGAAAGATTTCTGTCATTTTTTTTTTTTTTTTTTAACGCGTAATGGCGGCGATCTGCGATTTTTTTTGCGGGACTGCGACATTGCGGCGGACAGATCGGACCCTTGACTGACATTTTTGACACTTTTGGGGGTACCAGTGACATTACTGCAGTAATCAGTGCTATAAATATGCACTGTTACTGTAAAAATGACACTGGCAGGGAAGGGGTTAATTTTATTGGAGAGGGAGGGGTTAATGTATGCCTGGTGCTTACTGACGTGTAGGGGGGGAGGTGACTGTGTGAGTCATGGACAGATCGGATGTCCAGCTATGCTGAACAGTCCGATCTGTCACTCCCTGTCACTATGGAGATCCGCCCGCTGTGTTTACACACAGCGGGCGGATCTCCAGACTCGATCCCCGACGATCGGGTAAGAGCAGCGGCGATCGCTGCTGCTCCTCCCCTGGCCCGACTCCCGCTGTGAATGAAAACAGCGGGAGCGAGCCTCCGGCGGCGCGCAAGCGCCGCCCAGAAGGGGGAGTGTCCAACGACGTTAATACTACGTCGCTGGACGATAACGAACCACTCTGCCACAGTAGTATTACTGTGAGCGGTTGTAGAGTGGTTAAAAAAGAAATAAATAGTTTTAAAGTGGAGTTCCACCCTAAAATGATGCTTACCTCCATCTTCTCGCTCCGGGTCACCTGAAAAACAAATGGATAATCGCATTTTTTTTTTTTTTTACTTACCTCGTAGAGAAGAAAATATACTTACCTTACTTCCTCTTCCTCCCCTCGGCGGCCACGGTCCGTCGTCACTTCCTGGCTTTGCAATGATTCCTGGGAGCTGAACGTCATCGCTCCCAGGAATCATTGCGCCTGCACCGGCCCCGACGTCAGTTCCGGGGCGCGCGCGTCATTCCCTTCTAAACAGCTACTGGGCATGCCCAGAAGCTGTGGAGGGATGACGTGCGCGTACCGGAAGTGACGGCGGGGCCGGTGCAGTGCATCGTGTGACCGAAGAAGACGGAAGAGGACGCAGAAGAGGATCGCGCTGGCTTCAAACTGCCCACACCTGAGATGGCAGCGCTGGACAATACTTTTTCAGGGTATTTCTCCTAAAAGGTAAGTGCAACCCGGGACAGATCAGAGGCTAGCCATTGTGGAATGCACTAGCCCTGACTGTCCCGGGGGTATTTTTATTAAAAAAAGTATTCCCAGGGTGGAACTCCGCTTTAAGTTTGTGTTACTCAGATAACATTTAGTTCTTCTTTAAAATGCTTCAGTTTTATTTCCTTTGTTAACTCATTGTTCATTGGTGTATACAGTATATTCAGTTTTTAGTCCTTTCTCTTTTCTTTTAGTATATTTTACTATAAATACTAATATGGACAACCTTATGTTCCTCTTAGGTGTCATGTCTCTGCATGTTTTTTTGTTTTGCACCCAAATATTTTCTAATATATAGCACTGTGTAATGTGTTGGTGCTATAAGCATAATGTGGTTGCAACTTCCACCTGGCAGCACTAGGATCATTGGTTCAAATCTCAACCACAACACTACTTGCCTTGAGTTTGCATGTTCTCTCTGTGCCTGCGTGGGTTTCCTCTGGGTACTCCAGTTTCCTCCCACAATCCAAAGACATGCTGGTAGGTTAACTGGCTCCTGTCTAATTTGACCCTAGTATATGTATGTATGAACGTGATTTAGGGACCTTGGATTGTAATCTCCTTAACCGCCTTAGCGGTAAACCCGAGCGTGACTCGGGGTAGGAATTTTCTGCTATTAGCGGTATCCCCGAGTCACGCTCGGGGTCAATGGGCAGAGCTTTGCAGACAGCGCAGCGGAGCGTCTCTTACCTTATCCTGGCGATCCAGCGATGAGCTCTCATTGCTGTGACCGCCAGCGAGATCTCCGCCGCTCGTCTGTCGGTAGGAGGACTTCCTAGTTCCGTTCCCTGCAGCAGCAATGCTGCATGGGAGCGGAACTAGGGAGGGAAATTCAAAAAAAAAAAAAAAAAAAAAAACGTTGCACAAAACACATAACACATTTTATATTATATATATGCATATATATATATATGCATATATATATATATATGCATATATATATATATATATATATATATATATATATATATATATATACATATATATATATGTATATATATTTATATATATATATATATACATATATATATATGTATATATATATATATATATATATATATAAAATTATATTATTGATTCGATTATAATTCATGCGTTATATATATATATATACACACACACGTATATATATATATATATATATATATATATATATATATATATATATATATATATATATATATATATCTATATACACACATATATATATAATATATAGCGCATGAATTATAATCTAATCAATAATACAATTTTATTATATATATTATATATTAAATAATAAAATAATATTATTGATTCAATTATAATTCACTTGTTTGTGTTTCAAATTTATCACATCTGGGATGTCTACTAGAGTCTTGTTTTGGTCAGGTTTAAGTCAGTAATTACTAAGAATTGTAGGCCTATAATACATAACGCCAAATTTCCATGAAAAGAATTGTACCGCTTTTGGAACAGAATTCCTGACAGAATCATACCGCCAGGGAGGTTAAGGGAAGGGCATATACAAAAAGCATGGGCAACAGAACAGGAGAAAATTGCCCAGGGAAAGCACCATATATTGGAGCCACAGGGGTGTATATATATGTGGGTCAAAAAAAGATTCCAAATAGGTCTTTTAAATGATAAATAAAGTAAACAAATTGTATTATATCAAAAAATTCAAACAGATTATTAACATTGGAATGAAAAAACCTTCCACCTCACCAAAACATTATATTAAAAATTAAACACGTGGTAATTAAAAACAAAACACATACGCACAGGTGGGCTGCAGCTGTCATATGAGCAATGAAATAGAGCAAGTAACAAATTGAAACATGCAAAGATTAAATAAATAAACGATCGGTCCACTAAATCAAAGAAATGGACCAATCGAAGCAGCTCAGCACCCAGTTGGAGGTGATCACGGGGCATCCAATGTGATTGGGCAACCGATTGACCACATCCAAACTGAGAATCGGGCGGGGTTGGCAAACCATAGACTATGGTATACGGTGTCAATGGAGCAAATTGCATATGGATCGAGATCAAGGAGAATCAAAATTGGAGCAATGTATTGCCTCAGATCTCAAGCATTAAGCTACAAAGACGCCGCCCAGCATATATGAGGAATGCAATACATATGCCACTGAGGGGAAAGAACCGACAGTTGATGATGACCAATGTAGAAAAAGATCAAAACAATATAGTAAATGTGTCATGAAATTACAACATGCTAACATGGCAAAAATACAAAAATAGGAACAAGCCAGTCTCAGACTGGTGACCAACCAGGGAACAGTCCCGACTCGTGTCCGGCGGCTATCCCCGCAGGCACAATGGGAAGCTGAGAAGCCGCACCGGGCCGGACCAGGGACAAATCCCCCTCCTCCCCGTCAGCCAGCAGGAGATAACACCAGGGACATGAATGGATTAATGACAAGAGCCAAAGGAGGGATGACCTCTATGAACCGATGTAGATCGTCAGGTGTATGGCTGTGGGTTGAGTTATTTTGAGGGGACAGCAAATTTACACTGTTACACAAGCTGTACACTTACTACTTTATATTGTAGCAAAGTGTCATTTCTTCAGTGTTGTCACATGAAAAGATATAATAAAATATTTACAAAAATGTGAGGGGGTATACTTTTGTGAGATGCTGTATATGTAGAGCACTGCGTAAATTGACAATGCTATATAAGTACCTGTAATAAATAAATAAAGAAAATTGATAACATAAAGTGTTTAAGTATACAGTAACTAAAGGAAACAGTTGGATAGAGTGGAGAGAAATTAGAACACCTGTCAGGTTTTTATTGTTGCCTCTCCCACCATTACCACTTTAAGACCGGAAGGATTTGCCCCCTAATGACCAGGCCCTATTTTGTGACTCGGCGCTGCATTACTTTAACGGACAATTGCGCGGTCGTGCAACGCTGTACCCAAAAAAAAAATTGATGTCCTTTTTTTCCCACAAATAGAGCTTTATTTTGGTATATTTGATCACCTGTGCGATTTTTATTTTTTGCGCTATAAACAAAAAAAGAGCGACAATTTTGAAAAAAAAAAAACAATATTTTTCACATTCTGCTATATCTAATTCTCAAAAAAAATTTAAAAATCAAAATTTTTTTTACATTTTAAGCCAATTTGTTCTCTGCTACATATTTTTTGTAAAAAAAATTGCAATAAACGTATTTTGATTGGTTTGCGCAAAAGTTATTGCGTCTACTAATTACGGGATTTTTATTGTTTTTTTTTTCTACTATTAATGGCAGCGATCTGCGATTTTTTGCGGGACTGTGACATTGCGTCAGACAGATCGGACCCCTAACTGACATTTTTGACACTTTTGTGGTGACTAGGGACATTACTGCAGTAATCAGTGCTAAAAATATGCACTGTTACTGTAATAATGCCATTAGCAGGGTAGGGGTTAACCCTGTGGGTGATCAAGGGGTTAAATGTGAGCCTAGGGGAGTGATTCTAACTGTGGGGGCGATTAGCTTCTGAAATGACCATAGAGACATGTGATCCTATATAGAAGGATCACATGGGCTCTATGATCATTTCAGGGAGAAGAACGGTCAGCTGTGTATACAAGAGCTGACCGTTCTTCTCTCTCAGCAGGGAGAGATCGCGGGTGTCAGGCAGCAATCGGAGCCATCTGACCCGTGTATCGGTTTCCCCGCTGCCGAGTGGGGGCGTAGCGCGCCACCAGCGGTGCGCGCTTGCCCCCTAGCTTCCCGCATGCGACCGTTGTAGGTCTACGTCGGTTTGTGCAGGAGAGCCACCCTGCCACAGTAAAAAGGCGGCAGGTGGTCAGGTCGGGTGGTAAAGCTGGCCATACATGGGGCAGATTTTTTTAATTCAACCAGGGAGGACTAGGGACACTATGACCCCGTTGAAATCAGGGATTCCTTCACTTTCCTGTCTTTGTTTTTTGCTTCGGGACAGGAAGTAAAGAGAAATCTCTCTTATAGGACACAGATAGCAAAAAAAAAAAAAAAAATGAGGTTATAACTCTCCCTTACTTTATCCAAACAAAAAAAAAAACATTTTGACTTTAGTTCTACTTTAAGCTGCTTGTAGGGTTAGATTAAAGCCCAACTTAATTTTTTGGAGAAATCTCCTGTACACATCTAAGTGAAAGAACTACCCGATCCAAGCTCCTCAGTGCTGAGTCCTAGGGCAGGGACTGTCATTACTATGGCTGTAGACAGTTTTCTATAATAAATGTGGATGCTTGTGTGGCAGCCTCTCTTTCTATTTCCTTAATCTAGGAAATTTCCAGCTGGTCATGTCATAAGTGGAGTCCTCTTGGGCGGTGGGCGGTTCTCAATGCTCAAGGGAATGGTGCTCAAATTTTATAAAGCATTGAAGTGTGAGTCCAGACTTTCCCAATAACACATACAGATGGGAGGGTCATCCATAACAGCTTGAACCCACAGTAAGTTGGTTGGAAGAAGCTGGAAGTCATTCAACCCAAATGGTCTACTGGGGAACAGCACCACAGAGAGGTCAAGTATTACAGCAAATGCTACATTTTTCCTTCCTACAGATGTTAAAACAATTAAAGTGTTAAAAATTTGATGAAAAGAGTTACAAGTTCATTTTATGGTGGTCCTGAGTGGCAGGGGGTTTGGGTTAGTATGAGACTTAGGTTACAAATTGAAGGGGCATGGGAGCAAACACAAGAAATCTTGGCCCTGAAGGCTAATGTACTAATGGTGAAATACACTGGCACCTTTTCAAAAGTTCAGATTCAGGGCTATTCAGATGATTAGGATACCAGTAATAATAGAAATTAATCTACCAGAACAGCCAGATACAGAAGATGAATACCAAAACGAATATTAGAGCCACCCAGCAGGTAGGCTGTAATTCCCAAGCAAAGCAAAACTTTCACGTTTGAATGAAGTGCATCTTTAAGCCTCATTTATCAAATTTGCTCTAAAGAACTCTTCTTAACGCCTATAGTAGATTATTTTATTATAATTCCTGTGCAGTGTAGGAGAACTAAAGGGAAATTCTGTGGGGGAGACAAAATACTTGCAAACATATTGTGCTTTAGTGATTGATGTGTAGAACTGTAATAAGGGAATTAATAAGTAAGTGTTCAATTATTTTCTTACTCTGAAAGAATAGCCCAGATCACTTGTATTATTTGTTCTTTCTGCTTAGCTCTGGTTCACCTTACGGTTCTATCAACAGCATAATATAGTTATTGGAAATCTTAGAAAGGCTTTTTATTTCTATGTTTTAAAATATAATAGCCTTTGCGTAGTCCAGGTCATGCTTTGACACAAAAAACGTATCACTACAAAAAAACACAGGTCATTTTAAAGAGCAAAACTAATCATTGTGGTTCCAAGATAACAATTAGGAGTGCTGATATGATTTCTTGAGAGGACACAAGAAGAGTGCACAGAATACAGGACAGCTCTAAATTTCTGACATGATCAACAATATTTGATTAGTGTGAAATTCATGGCCATCATCTGTAATATGAACACAGAAGAGAAATTTGGGGAAAGGTTATCGGACTGCACAGGCCAAAGAGAGGAGCATAAACTCAATTAATAAAAAATAACATGTTTTACTTAGATGCCAAATATTAAAAAACATTGATGCCAACGCATCTATCTTCATTTAAAAGTACAGAATCTAGACTCTCCCTAGAGGGAGTTGACTCACATTTGGTGTTCTATCCGTTAGATTCACCAATTTGCAGATATAGAGGTAACACAATGACGACTGTGTATATATATACTGTATTTTCTGGCGTATAAGACTACTTTTAAACCTCAAAAAAATCCCCCAAAAATGGGGGGTCGTCTTATATGCCGAGTATAATATCTCCAAGGTAACCTAAGTATAAGTATTACCGGTAGATGTCATTTCTCAAGATGCTGGCTGTGTGGGAATCCTGCACCGGTATACCATATGTATACAGTGTACCGCGCTGAGCCAATCAGGGAGAGCGATGTATTCTATTATTGAATGCAAAGCCTGCTCGGATTGGCGGAGTAACATCAGCCCGCCTCTCTGACTCTGCCAGTCCGAGCAGGCTTTGCATTCAATAATAGAATACACTGTGATTGGCTCAGCGCGGTATACTGTATGTAGCCGAAGCAACGGTACATATGGTATACCGGTACAGAATTCCCACACAGCCAGCGTCTTGAGATTACATCTACTGGTAATACTTATACTTGGGGTACCTTGGAGATATTATGAGAGATTACATGTATTACAGTACTTGGGGTACCTTGGAGAGCTATGAGAAATCTGATGTTTTTCAATGGTGTTGCCTTGCTTCGGAAGGGGGGGAAATCTTATACAGCAAGTATAGCCCAAAACCTATGTTTTAACTTGAAAATTAGGGGGGTCGTCTTATACGCCCAGTCGTCTTATACGCCGGAAAATACGGTAGTTTCTATTGTTCTATAAATGTTTTTGTGCGATACCTCTCTGGTTGAAATTTCTTTATTGCCCAGGCGCCCACCCATGGGGTTTGTGTGCGGGTGTGGTTCGCTGTTGTGGGTCCCACATGTCTGACATACGACTGTAATAAAAACCATCGCTGTATGTAAATACTGTAAAAAATTATGTATGTACTTAAATATGATCGTAAATGGTATTGTTTTCTCTCATAGACGAATACTGTGTGGTCTTCATAGACCCTGAGGAAGCATTGGCAAAATGCATCACACTCAGTGTTGGCTTCATTTGCATACATCCAAGTAATGGTCCCTATTATTTACAGCTGATATTTAGTATTAAAGCAGTTCTCTTTAATGAGACGCAACGAAACAGCACATTGGCCAAGAAACCTTACGGCTGTAGGCCTGAAACGTTCTAGAACAATATTGTTTTTGTCAAATAATGCAAGGCAAGAAGTCTTTCATTCTACCAAAACACCCGTGAAATATATGTACATGAAAGCTCTTTCAGAAAGGTGTTTGATATTTATGCATGAAAGTTTGTGCAGCTCTGATTAAGTACAATAAATGAAAAGGCTAAATGTGATTTGCTTTCTGTGTTTTTATTACCCCTGTTCTTCAGGCAATTATCAGAAGGCAGCCAGACTGACACAGGCTAATCTCCAGAAACGTACTTTGTGAATTCCTAGGGCAAATATCCAATAACTTTAAATTAGAACTGAACTGATTTAGAAAATCCATTCATTAAATTTACAAATGTACTTGTGAAAGTGCTAGCAGTCTATAAGAGATTAATAGATGTTTTGTCCCACATACAAGGAGCTTCATATCTGGCCTCAAAGAAGGCAATTGTCTTCAGTTTCTCATCAATGTGAATTTGTTTTTGTAAGCTTACTGTCCCTCTAAAGATGCTTCACACAATCTGATTGTGAAACCCCCTTTAGATTTACCAAAATAATAACGTAGCAATTCTGGCTGCATACTGGCAAATTACCACCAAATTAAATACCCCACTAGTTTTCTTTGGGGTTGGCAGCTGATAGACTTCTTGATGGTAGCTGACATAGACAGAACCAGTGGTAGACAGAACTTACTGCTGGAGGCCAAAAGAAACAAATGAGAGGTGATTCAACCCAATAGCTTTAAAGCAGAATTAAACTCATCAACCTAACTGTTTCCGAAAACAGTAACTACATTCAAGGCATGCCATGAATGTTGACTGTCACAGCTGCTTGTGCCCGTAACTAAACTGCACATATACTGACAATTATACCAATAGGTAATAATACACAAATGAAAATGTATTATTGAATTAAATGCAACACACAGTACATCCTGTGTACATATGCATAAACAATTCTATAAGTATAAAGTATAAATATGGATATATATATATATATACACACACATCTTTATATATAATTTCTTTATAAAAATCTCAAAATGACCTTATGGCGACAAAGTGTTTTAAGACTTTTATGTATAAAATGTTGTAAAAGATATAAAAAGGGGTAAATATAGAATTATGTAAAAAAAAAAAAAAAAAAAGATATAAACCTGATACATTGAATAAATATGTGTAAAAATATAAAATGCATAAATAAAATACTAGTGTAATTAATAAAAGAATTGATACACATTGGTAGGATTAGAGTCCAGTGATGGTATGTAATAAGGATATTTGATTAGAGGAGGTGATCATTCCTAAAAGGAGGAAGAGTTCTACGCTGAAACTAAGTCCCATCCCAACATGAAACTATTGCACCCATCATCCATTTGCTGTATATTATTCACTAAACCAAGCAACATACAGAGTGTAGCTATGGGGAGAATGATCGACAACAGATCTGAAGATCCACAAACATGCAAAAGTACATAATTAAGATGTATTTTATACCTACACATCTAATTGTTAGTGCTAATTTCCAGCTCTTCATTAAGGCCCCCCTGCGGACATACTGATCAATATATAAAACCAGAACGTCTGCCTCTGGCAGAGCCCAGAGAATCTTTTAGATTTTGGCATGTTTGATGAAATGGCCTCAATACCAAATAGTGTCAGGCTCTTGGTGTCTTTGTTATGATGGATTGAAAAATGACGAGGCACACTATGCTTATACTACCCTGCCCTTTAAATTTTTGATGTTCACCGAATCTAGTCCCCATCGTGTGGATAGTGCGGACTACGCAAAAAAGGCTATTTTACGTTTTGTTCGTCATATTTAGGTTTCACACAACTATAAGTTCATTGAATAATTTTTGAAATGGGTGTTTTTAATTACAGGGCTACACAAACCTGTATTACTGATGGAGTTTTTGTTTCCACAGGAAATGGTGATAATGACTTAGGGCGGGTGTTTATGGGACTTAAAAATGTAATGATATTGGCGATTCATCCTGAGTGGGATATTGCTGTTCTAGAAAAACACAATGATGATAATATGGCACCCTGCAGCTTAAGGTGGGATATTACCCCCCCCCCCCAAAAGGGGGGGGGGTCTGGCTTGGGGGGGCAGAGCCTGCTGTGATTTCATCATGCCAACAGGAAGTCAGACATTTTATGAGTTCCATGTGGGATCCTAATGTTTTTATGAAGCGCTGGTGAATGTTATATTTATGTAAGTACACTACTAGTCTTTTTTAAATAAACGTTTACAGTTTAACTGTGGAGCATATGATCTTCTCTTTCTAGGTACTTACCTGCACACACGGATCCCCTTGTTTGGTGGGTGTTGCTGAGGAATCCCTTGATGGAGAGTTATCTTGCCTTTAAAAAGTGACACTAAGGAGCACTGGTGGCCTATATGGATTATGTTCAGATGCGCATTTTGACTCTTATAATTTGAGAATCATTGGAGTCTGCTAAACGTATATTTTAGGTCTCAGATTTGGTGGTGGAGCACTGCGAAGAGGTGTCAAATTTTGGATAAGTTTGCAAGAGAATTTGTATGGAGATATTGCACTTTCTGATATGGATAACACTTATTATTATTATTTTTATTTCTTTTTTTTTTTTATGTACATTTTTTTATTTTAGCGCAGCACATTGTGAATTTACTACCTAAAAAAGGCTGCAAGGACAACTGAGGCTGTACACCACAAACTGGGTATTATAGGTAATACACTGTTTGATTTGGCATGTACGACCATTGATGCTGTAAAATTTGTTTTTGCCATGATGGATAAATTCACATGCCTAGCAATTCCACTTTCTGCACTGGTAGGTGCCCTGGATGCTAACAAAGTTGAGCTTCTACCTGGTGTCTATGTTACTATTTTTGAGTTCTCTAGGGGTGATCTTACTTTATTATGTTTTAGGCTCTTCTGAAAACTGTTATGGGTTTAAAACTTTTTTCCAGAGCAGGGTCCTTTAGAAATTTGGGCCAATGTCTACTCCTGATATTTTTTATGGCTCAGTGCTGACTATTAAATTGGGTAGTAAATGTGGCTCTCAAATGATTGGACTGCGACTGGTTCTTTACAGAGGAAGAGAGCCCCTCAAGGTAACGGTTTTGTGCTTCTTGGATGTGTTCTGCCTTGCATCCCTTCTCTAAAAACTTTTTGAGCTCTTTGAGATAACATCTTTGTTTTTGCCTTTCTCTGCAACTCAAATTATTTGGTTACTGTTCTCCTTTAAGATTTTAAGTGCTGTACTCTAAAGCCTCGTACACACTACTAGTTTTTTTTAATTCAACTTAGCAAGTTGAATGAAAAAAACTGACAACTAAGGTTGGAGCTGCTGTACTAACAATCTGATGGTTTCCCCTGCTGGGCTATTGTGTTCTGACAGGAGGATGGCCCCTCGCCAGAACTCTCTGGTCAGCGCTCTCAGCCATTGGCAGACCTGGTCATAAGACCTTTTTCAGTCAAGACCCTTCAACAGAAGCTGGCTGAATGGCTGCTTCTGTTGGACCAGCTGCCGTACACATGGGCCGAAGGATCAATAGAAAACGGCCGATGCCGGCTGACATTCAGATGATAAAAATGATAAACTGCGCTAGGGTATGCGCTTCCTTCTTTTCTGAACTGTGAATCAAATAGAGGCTAGGATGACAGCTTCCTTAGCTGTTAAGGATGAGAAGGTTTAGTTCCACTTTAACTTTTTCCCAAATCAGTTGCATTCAAGACATGCCTTGAATGATAACTGTTATAGATACTAGTGTGCTTATGTTAGCTTTGAACTGAACTGTCAAGCCATCAAGTAGCTGGTGTCATACCTGATCACATGTTCAGCACCATGGCAACTACAGATCTAACAGAGGCTAAGATGGCAGCTTCCTTGGATTGAAAGGATAGGCAGATTTAATTCCATTTTAAGGCAACTTTTGGATGGACTTTTGCATTGCTAGTGCTGCATTTAGAATATCTGTACAGTATTTGGTTCTTATGCATATGTAAACTAGAGCTGGTGGGTTTATGTTCCTTTTAAGCAGAAACCTCTGATCTTTTAAAACATAGCTCTTTAGTTCTTTCGTTGTTTTTCTCTTAGTAGTTAATTTGAAGCCATGAATCTACCTTGACTCAGTTAAGTACAGAGAAAGTGCATTAACCCACTTGTTGATGGAAGGCACAGCAGTAATGGGGTTACATAAACAGTGGCCGCGCCAGCATGGGTTGCACAGAGATCTCATAACCTTGTGGCTGTTTTTTCAGCCTCCCTTTCCTGCTTTCTTGGAGAAATTCAAGAAAGGCGTATAGCTCGATGCCTTCAAAAAGCAGTATCTTCACCACAGGACCACAAACTTACCTTTTTCTTGGTTGAGAGAGATGTATTTTGCAAAGTGAATTCAATTTCAACCATTCTCCAAACAAACTTAGAAATTCCTTCCCATTTCAGAAAGGCGGTAATCATGGGGCTCTGTACTTTGCAAATTAATAGTTTGAGCATGTAGAAACGCAACATGATACTGAGCGTCTCTGCTCGCTGGCAATGAAGAGTTAGAGTGGAGGAGGGGTGGCAGCAATTCTTCAATCCATCGTTTGAAGCTAAAGAGTCAACACACTAGTACAGGGCCCTAAAGGGTTAAACTGGGGTAGCAGGCTTCCTGCTGAACACAGAAACCCTTAAATATATACAGTAAATATATATTTATAAAACAAATACTATATTTAGTTATTGTAAAGTCCTTAGACAACTAATATGTACCATACAATATACAATATAACTGCTGATAAAGTAGTTTTTCCAACATGGTATTATCCTTTTAAGAAAGCTAAATCAACAGTAACAATAATCCATCACTTTCGCACTCATTGCCCATGCTGTGTATTCATTACAGGCCATAATCCCTTCCAAGCAGACAGTTACTGCGTGAAAAGAAAAAAGACTAGTCAGCTTTGTTTCGTTGTATCATAAAAGATGTATGCATTCCTCTCCTTGATGTATGGGTCTCTTTATCCACCTATAACAGTACTACTACTGTGAACCTTGCTATCCATAGGTATTTAAAGTGTCTCTAAACCCAAGAATAAAAATGTAATTTATTGCAGTGTACCAGTCCTTGCATGTGTTAGTTGCATTAGTTTTCTTTTTTTCAGGCTGTTAGCTTTATTTATGCCTTGTGATCGTGCTAGTAACACACTTCCTGCAGTTGGGTCAGAACATTCACTGTACTGTATCCATGGAGCCGGACAAAAAAAAAAAATGGATTCTTCCATCAACACAAGCAAGGTGGATAGAGGAATCCTGTCTGCTGGGACAGCATGTATTTTGACAGCAGGACTCTCTGCTGTCAGAAAACACTGATCAGTGGCTGCAGAAAATATTTCCAACAAGCCCATACTAAAAAAATTGATCTAATGAACAACTTCTGTTAAACCGGTATGGCTACACATGCTTCATATTTGTCTTTCCCTGTTGTACGGGATGAATTTTGTTCCATCTTCAGTATGGCCAGCTTTAGGCTATAATAAAGAAACCCTCCAGCATTGGTAATCTATAGCAGGCTGTAACAGTGATTAACTTACCCAATCACCCGCGATTGCTCTGATGCTTCTCCACCTGTCAGTTGCAACTTTACTGTCAGCTGAAGATCAGTCTGACAGTTACAGCTTCTTTCAATGCCAGGTGCTGGAGCGAAGAGACCATTGCAGAACACTGAACAAAGCTGGCCATCTGCATGTCACTGGGGGCTGTACCAGGGCACTCTCCAAGTAGCTGTACCCGATGCAGGCCACCCAACCACCTTCCCACAGGAATGCCACTGTGTGGACCAATGCCAACATCAGCACTGTTTGATTGATTAGGTTCTGAAGGGATATGGAAATTGTAAATAATACTAATCTACACTTTTTTTATAGGACTTTTCTTAAAGGTTTATTTATAGCACGGATGTTGAATATTTGGAGGTAAGATATAACAGACACAAATGAATGCAGCTTTGTTTTTGTTATACCTAGAGATGTATTTTTGCATATGTAAGCAGGGTAAGTACTGGAATGTGACTTAGTACATCTTCATGTATTCCCCATACATCGCAGTGGAAGAGGAAGAAGCAACACAAGGAGCCAATCAGCTGAGAGGGAGCATACTGATAGGAGGAGAAATGGAGAGAAGAAATTCTACTGTGCTTCTTTTCACCAGTACTAATGTTCATAAAATGACTCTGCATGGGAGGGACCTTGCTGCTAGACTACATCAGAGTGTACTGACATGGTCATCATCAATAGAAAAGCTTGGATGGGTGGTATCAGTCTTTTGGCTGGTCCAGTAGCTCTCGGAAGGTGCAGGCATGAGACTGACTGGCGGAATGAAAATAACTAGATAACTGGGGGCTTACTGCATCAAAATGTAAGTGTAACCTGTATAAGTAATACATGCTTATAATTACCTGATGACATATTAGTACATTACTAATATTACTACAGTTTTAAACTAGCATTTTTTAAATTAACATAATTTTCTTCTGCATTTATTCACTTTCCTAATAAATTGTCATCTGGAAACAAAATAGTTGTACCGGTATATGGTTTTTCTGTTCCGCCTTCATTCCTTGTTACATTGTCTGGAAAAATCAGTGATGAGAAATTGGCAGAAGCAGGCCGTTTTGTCTATGCAGTACTCTGTGATGATCTGGAGAATAGCCAAGTATCGAAGCTTTCAACATATGGGATGCAAGATTTACCGGTGAATGCTTAACATTACAATCTGTTCCTCAAAGCTCCAAGTTAAGTTTTTACTTACCTGATTTCCTTGTCAGCCTGCCTGCTGCTTTGCTTCTGCACTAAATGCCATTTATGAAGGAACTCCGGTCAAGATAAAAATTACCAGTGGTTTTTACATATTGGGTTATAACCATTTTTTTTATTGTGAGCAGCACTGGTTGAATACTGAAGCTTCCAGCTAAAAAAATGCATGTCTGAGGGTAAGCCTATAATTGAAGAAGGGTAATTGCTTAGTGGAACTGCATCGTGTGTCAAAAAATTATTTTTCTCTCAAAAACAAAGCAGAACAACATACAGGACAGGTTTACTTCAGCCCCAAAAGACATTGGGTTTGATTTACTAAAGGCAAATAAACTATGCACTTTGGAAGTGCAGTTGCATTCATTTTCCCTAGAACTTAGTTAATGTGGTAAAGCTCTGCTGATTTCCGTCATCCAACATCCAATCATGTGCAAGTAACAATGCTGTTTTTCTATTTATTTTCCTTGCACCTGATTGGGTATTCTTTACAAAGTGGAAATTCACCACATTCACCAAGCTCTGGAAAAAATCCAACCGCACAGTTTATTTGCCTTTAGTAAATCAACACCATGGGGTGTTATTGTTGCCTCCAAAAGCCAACAAAAACAGATTCAAGTGAATAGTTTTCATTAACTATGAATTTTGGGGTTTACTTGGAAATCTACCTAAAAAGAAAAATGTCCACCAGTTCGGTCCTGCATAATTAGTTGAACTGTGAATGTTTCTTTAATGTTTCTTTGCATGCGTTCTTTAAAGCGGTAGTATCCCGCTTTTTTTCACTTTTAACTACAGGTAAGCCTATAATAAGGCTTACCTGTAGGTACAATTAATATCTCCTAAACCGACACAGTTTAGGAGATATTTGCAGTGCATGCAAGTGCATACGCGTGGGCATGGCTAAACGTAGCAGTTCGACTGTACCTCCCCACTCCACTGCTGGCCTGCGCTCATACTGGGTTATAAGCAAGTGTTCCCAGACAAACTAATAACTTTACCTCTGCCAACCAGACCAGTGGTCCCTGCTCTCGTGCACAGTGATCTAATAAGAGTTCTGTGCTCAGGCACAGTTTGCACTCACACTGAAGCAAACCATACTGGACCACAAGTGAACTGTGCCCCAGACCACCTATTCCAAGTTGCCTCACAGCACGCTTAACCATTCTTGGGCCCATTTTGGAGCATTCACGCTACACAAATGAACCCGACCAAGGGGATAAACTGTGCCCAGGCATGGTTGAAACTGCCAGTGTGAATGCACCCTAAAGAAGCCTGTCCTGTGAGTAGGCATTGCTGTGTTATACATTTCCCAGAGCCTGCCTCTCTAACTTCAGAGGTGCTGAGGCATCAAGGTACCATGGGATATATCCTCCTTAGAAATTAAAACTAGACAGCAGAGGAGAAGCAGAAAGAGGAGGCAGCAGAGGAGAAGCTGCAAAGCATGCAGGGAATCCAGAATGTTGTGGAAAGAGATGGCCAGCAGACAGACAGAACTCACAACATGAAAGGAGATTTTTCAAGTAAGCCTAAATTTGATTGTCAAAAATAACTATTGTATATATTGCTATTACAATACTAACGTTAAAAACATAAAGTGTATTCTGTGACCATAGATTTCCTTTAAAAAAATGATGTGCAAATAATCTGGTAAATTCACAGACAATGTACATTTTCTGGAGTCCTCATTTGGAGTACTTGAAGTAGCGTTTTCAATGTATCCATGTAATACATTCAAATGTAAAGAGTCGTTTTTACTGAGGTTCTTGAAACAATATTACATTTGTAAAAAAACAAAAAAAAAAAGTTTGTGTTTTTATACAGTAGCATATAGTGTTCATAGTATTTCAGAATGATACCTTTACCTTTTCTGTGTCTGTTCACAGTTTAAGAAATGTTACTTGTTTATAAGCTCCAGATTATAAACTTAGCTCTACCTCTGCAGGAGCCGCTTTGTTGATTGAGTTCTCTGATCTTGCCTCGACACAGTGGATAACCTTAACTCCTCTGGCACTCCTGGTTGAATGAAAACTGCTGCAAACGCCTATAAAAACACAAGTATGGATACCTATAACCTATGAATTAGTACCAGAAAATAGGCCCAAGACCATTTAGTGGTAAATTAACTCAATGTATTGGTATAGGTTAGAGTAAATGATGGTATAAGCATAAATGGAGGGTAGATTCAGACACAGTGGGCTAGACAGTATAATAACTAAGCCAAAGTAATTTAGAATAGAGTTCTGTTCCACTAGCCTGAAATTAACTCGTCAGCAAAATCAGCAGAGAGAATGACTAGGATTTGATGCAATGTCTTCTGAAAGGTACCTCTTAAACTAAGCAAAAGGCAAAGGTCTTTGTGGAGCTGCTATGAAGGGGCAGTCCTAACTCTTCAGTCGGCTAGTGTTGAGGCCCAGTTTTCCCTGTGGTGCAAATGAGTACTGTCAGGAGACTAGTCGAAGGAGAATTGCCCATAGGCCTGGCACAATGGCCAACTTCCAAAACAACCAGACCCTTTTGCACAGAAATGCGTGCACATATATTGGAGAGCAGGCACATGCACGTGCGCCATGGTGCACACATATGCGCTCGGGCGCATGCAATGTGTGACAGATTCTGGCACCCTCTGGCCTTTAAAAGAGTGACTATAGTACTCAGACATTGATGACTGGTCTTCAACTTCTTGCTTTCTGTTACTGTTATGGGTTGTCTTGCCCTTGAATACCTCTGTGTCCTGGATATGACTCCAGCTTGTCTGACCACATCTCTGAACTCTGCCAACAGTTTTAGCAGTGCTCAAACGCCATCATAAAGAGCACATGTCTTTATGGAATTTTACCTTGAGACATGTGCTGGTAAGAGGCCATAGGGTATCTGGGAGGACCCTTTGGATTGGCACACAAGTTCATGCATGTTTGATCCTGGTTTCAGTAACACTGTGTTACAATCACCCCTTTATGGTCACACATCTTATATGAACAACCTTTATAAAGCATAGGTGTACTCTTTCCTTTTTGCTCTTGTGGGTCTTATATCTTCCTCATGTTTGATGGTCTTCCCACAGGCCAGTAATGTATATTCAATAAAGGTGGCACGTGACTTTTTATGAGTGAGCAGTTATATTTGCATGAGGGGTTCAAGGTCCTTATCAAGCAGCTTGTCAGAAACGCATCGACCCATACTTTGCTATCTGGGAGGATCTCTCTATTTCCCAATGGGAGACAAGTGGTAGACTGTACTTCTCTGTAAAACTATATGTTTTTAACCGTTGAATGTTTTTAAAGTGACAAAATAAAGACATGTTGTTTGTATTTTAATGCTGTTTCAAGTATATATGTGCTCATTGAAGGGGCAGCTCACCACACGTTAAAATCTGATTGTATAATCTCCAAGGGTCAGCCTGATTAGATACAAATTGATTTGATGCTTTAGGAAGGCCCCCTATATTACAAACCCGGTTCCAAAAAAGTTGGGACACTGTACAAATTGTGAATAAAAACAGAATGCAAAGATGTGGAAGTTTCAAATTTCAATATTTTATTCAGAATACAACATAGATGACATATCAAAAGTTTAAACTGATAAAATTTATAATTTTAAGGGAAAAATAAGTTGATTTTAAATTTCATGGCATCAACACATCTCAAAAAAGTTGGGACAAAGCTATGTTTACCACTGAGTGGCATCCCCTCTTCTTTTTATAATAGTCTGCAAATGTCTGGGGACTGAGGAGAAAAGTTGCTCAAGTTTATGAATAGGAATGTTGTCCCATTCTTGTCTAATACAGACTTCTAATTGCTCAACTGTCTTAGGTCTTCTTTGTCGCATTTTCCTCTTTATGATGCGCCAAATGTTTTCTATGGGTGAAAGATCTGGACTGCAGGCTGGCCATTTCAGTACCCGGATCCTTCTTCTACGCAGCCATGATGTTGTAATTGATGCAGTATGTGATCTGGCATTGTCATGTTGGAAAATGCAAGGTCTTCCCTGAAAGAGACGACGTCTGGATGGGAGCATATGTTGTTCTAGAACTTGGATATACCTTTCAGCATTGATGGTGCCTTTCCAGATGTGTAAGCGGCCCATGCCACACGCACTCATGCAACCCCATACCATCAGAGATGCAGGCTTCTGAACTGAGCGCTGATAACAACTTGGGTTGTCCTTGTCCTCTTTAGTCCGGGTGACATGGTATCCCAGTTTTCCAAAAAGAACTTAAAATTTTGATTCGTCTGACCACAGAACAGTTTTCCACTTTGCCACAGTCCATTTTAAATGAGCCTTGGCCCAGAGAAAATGCCTGTGCTTCTGGATCATGTTTAGATATGGCTTCTTTTTTGGCCGAAAGAGTTTTAGCTGGCAACGGCGAATGGCACGGTGGATTGTGTTCACCGACAACGTTTTCTGGAAGTATTTCTGAGCCCATGTTGTGAATTCCATTACAGTAGCATTCCTGTATCTGATGTGGTGCCGTCTAAGGGCCCAAAGATCACGGGCATCCAGTATGGTTTTCCAGCCTTGACCCTTACGCACAGAGATTGTTCCAGATTCTCTGAATCTTTGAATGACATTATGCACTGTAGATGATGATAACTTCAAACTCTTTGCAATTTTTCTCTGAGGAAACTCCTTTCTGATATTGCTCCACTATTTCTCACCGCAGCATTGGGGGAATTGGTGATCCTCTGCCCATCTTGACTTCTGAGAGACACTGCCACTCTGAGAGGTTCTTTTTAAACCCAATCATGTTGTCAATTGACCTAATAAGTTGCAAATTGGTCCTCCAGCTATTCTTTATATGTACATTGAACTTTTCCGGCCTCTTATTGATACCTGTCCCAACTTTTTTGGAATGTGTAGCTCTCATGAAATCCAAAATGAGCCAATATTTGGCATGACATTTCAAAACGTCTCACTTTCAACATTTGATATGTTATCTATATTATATTGTGAACAAAATATAAGTTTATGAGATTTGTAAATTAGTCCATTCCTTTTTTACTCACAATTTGTACAGTGTCCCAACTTTTTTGGAATCAGGTTTGTACATAGTTTTGTTGAAGATAATGTTAATTGTATAGAGATTGCATGGTCATATTTTAATATGTATGGTGACCCTTAGGCTACTCCTAAATTGAGAACTCAGTGAAAGAAAGGCATTCCAAAGTCTGCATTTTTGCATGCCTTCCTCGAACAGGGCTCTATGGAACCCTAGGTTTGCTTCAGTGGTTCCTTGAGTAAGGAGCAATTTTTGCCACGCAGATAAGAGGAGGGGGGGGGGGGGTTTGTTTCCAATGACCACAAATGTAAGGAGCATTCTTCTCCTTGACCATCATTCTAATGTACAGTTAGCTGTAGGTGTAGTAATCATTATCAAGGGTTCCCTGAGACCGGAACATTATTTCAAGGGTTCCTCCATATAAAAAGGTTGGGAAAGGTTTATCTAGAGTGCTAGAAACATGCTGCAGCACTCACCAAGAAATGACTGTGACTCAGGGGGTACTTTGATGTCTATCCTCTGCTTTATAGCTGGAAAATCTGTGTGCAAACAGAGCTTCCAACAGCTGGGGGTTCTTGTTAGTGCCTCCAGGGAGGTCAAAAATGGTTTCTATCACATTGGTGGCATCATTTGAGGTGATCTTGCCATTTATGGAGAGTGCAGCAGTAAATGTGGCAGGTTACTGTGAGGAATACTAATGACATAATAAAGTAAATATGATTTTAAAAGACTATTGATAAATAGTATCTAAAGCAAGCGATAGCTGTTTGCTTCATATGCTTTGTATATAACAGTAAATGTCTAACTTGCCATCCCTTATTCCTGATGTCAGCAAGCGGACTGTTTCATGCTATAATTGTTTATTCTCTGATGGGGAAATTTGAGGAAATGTTTGCTTGACCTCTCACTCTCAGTCGTTAATCGTCTTTATGTTTACATCACACCTGCCTTCCATTGTAACGCTCTCTTGTCATGCACAATTAATCACTGACCCAGCACATGCAGATTACAGGTTGTATTCCTCTGCTTGAGGCCATGTGGTGTACAGGAGTGTGACTTATGTCTCATCCTAGGACTTCCAAAAAGTGAGCCAATTCTGTGTTGGGTTGCATAGTCCATAGCTATTGGTGTATTTTAGAGGTCATTCACATATACTGCAGTGACCATACCTTCCAATTTCCAGAAATGTTAAAGAGGAACATTTTTTAGCATACAGTATGTAGGCAAAGGACACGTCCCAGCCACGGTCCCAGTTCCATGGACCTCAAAGATCTACTATGCAGTAAATAATTGGCTAAACCACACAAATGCTTTTTTTCCTTTATATTGACTTTTCAAATTAACAAATGTAGTAATATAGAGGTTGGATAAAGAGTTTTTAATCCAAGAAAAAGTTTATTGATAAACAAAAGAGAGTACAAGCAGAGAAAAAACAAACAGTTACGCTTAGAGCCGGTCCACACTAGCGCGACTTGTGAGGCAACTTGTCAGCCTGACAAGTCGCGCTCCCTCGCGGTCCATTGACCGCTACAGGACCCGTTCTAATAGGAGCGACACAAGTCCTGTACTACTTCGGCGCGACCTCGGAGTGACTTGCATAGACTTCCATTATGTGAAGTCCATGCAAGTCGCTCCGAAGTCGTGGTGCATGGTAATGCACAAGTCGCCCCCGAAGTAGTAAGAAGTCGTGTCGCCTTAGTGTGAACCGACTCTTAGTCACAGGACAATACAGAAAGAAAGAAATCACCAAGTATATAATAATTCTTATAGCAGTGCTACGGTTATGAACAAGCTCACTTTGTGCATCACACCTGATAGCCAGTATCAACCAGGCCAACATCCAATCCTGCGCAGGGCACATAATACACTTAGACTCTCTCAGAGGGTACAGTTGGATCATTTCATTTCTCAAGTGTTCAGTCTACTGGGCATTGCAGTACCCTTGTCATGACCATCTCCTTCGGGGACAGCCCAGGCACATCTAAATATGGAGACCATAGCCTGTCAGCCTGTCAAACTTGGTGAGTTGGCCCCTATGCTGATAGATATAGCGCTCCAATAGGAGCATCCGTCCCATGTGAGTCACCCACATCTTCACTGAGGGGGCAGCCGCCGATTTCCAACCCAGAAGAATTACCTTTCTGGCCTCAAATAGCGCCCTGGAGAGGGCTAACTTAGTCCTCTCCTCGGGTACAACCTCCTCAAGTATGCCTAGCAGACAGTGGATAGGGTTTAAGGGGACATTCACTGAGAAAATACCGTTCAGCACAGAGACAACCTCAGCCCAGTAGCGGTGCAGCTTGGGGCAGAGGAGGTGAATCAGATCACCCGGGGCTCATCTACATCTATTGCACAAAGGATCAGGGAGTCTACCCATCTTATGTAACTTCACAGGGGTATAATGTACTCTAAGTAAGATAGACACTTGGGACACTTTTTGTGAGACGTTGAGGGAGCAAGTGTTTACCGATTAAAGAGCCTCTTCCCACTGGTCCCCTGTCAGCGCCCCCACATCCCCCTCCCATTGTGACAATGCCTTGTTAGGATGACCCTTCAAGTGTTCCAGCAACAACATAGAGTAGCATTGGGAAAAAAAACCTTCGTCTCCTTTACTGATTGGATGAGATGAAAGATGGGGGTAGGCGACAAGGACCAACTCATAGCAGGGCCTTGCGCCTTGACCGCGTGGGCCAACTGAAAGTAATAGTATAGCATACTATCTGGCAAAGCATATCTACCCTGAAGATCCGAGAAAGACATCAGTCTCTCATTATGAAAAACCTGGGAGACATAATCAATGTGGCATAAAACTTTTGGTAGTAAAATAGTACATTTTGTTCTGAGATGTACACCTTAAACTAAAAAGAGACAACTGAGGCTTCATGAGGGACAGAGAGATTTGGTCTCCAAAGAACCTATTGATCAGTGCCAGTCACTTCAATGGCACATAGAAAAAAATTGCTTTGTATGGTGCAACGCTGGTGTAATGTGTGGTGTGGGGCAGTGCATTTTTCTGCAGCACACTGAATAGCACCCAAGGTACCCACTGCCCAGGGCACCAATCTGCTGTGTGGAGACCTGAATGCTCCATTGTACATTTCCAATAAAGTAAAAAAAAGTAAACAGTGTTTTGTGTTGTAAAGCTCAACGTGCCACCCATCACCGCTGCGACACAGCAGCCACCAGCTTTAGATAGAATACCAATATAATTTATTAAAGTATAACAAAGGAAAGTAATCATGCCCTTATTTCAAATAATGCCCTTTAAAACCCAGCTAAACTCACCTGGCAATGTCCTTCAGCAGTAAAGTAATATACTCTTGATGCTGTGGAGGTCCTTCATAATTTTGGTGTTTTTTAACTTTTGAAATTAATGAACACACAAAATGCAAAAAAAAAAAAAAGAAAAAAGGAGTGGCTAGTTGAGAAAAACAGGGGTTAGTTAGGTGTTAAATAGGAGGCATTTTTATCTTTTAACCCCTTCCCGTCCGACCTATTGTAAAATGATGGGCGGGTGGGAGCACTGTTGTTCTGGGAAGATGTCATACCTCCACCGAACACAGCCAAAGGCAGATCACTGTACCAGCCAGCTGACGGTACCATGTGATCGCTGTGGCCAATTCAAACCAGATCACATGACAGTTGTACATAATTAAAGGCTTTGTTACATGCCTTTCATTATGTACTATTGTGATGAGCTCTATTATTATTAACAGTCATAACATGGTGCAGACAGGGCCAATCACAGCCCATCTGTACCATGTGATTAGATGTGGCCAATCACAATGAATCACAATAGTAAACACTGAATGAGTCGTTTTCATTCAGAAAAAATGGTTGCTTATACACGTAAAATGCACAGTTACAGTTATATATATATATCATAGTTTGTGGACTCTATAACTTTCCTACAGACTAAATAATAAACACTGGTTTGAGTTATTTCACCAAAGAAATGTAGAAATATGCATTTTGGCCTAAATTTATGAAGAACGATTATTTAACAGAAACAAAGAAAAACACTTTTATTTTGAAAATCTTTTGTCTTTTTTAATTTATTTTGCAAAAAAATTAAGAAACTAGCGATGATTAAATTCCACAGTAAGAAATCTCTATTTGTGTAAAAAAAAGCTTCATATGAGTATAGTGTTGCATTACCGTGCAATTGTTACTCAAAGTGTGACAGTGCCGAAAGCTGAAAATTGGCCCCGGGCAGGAAGGAAGTAAAAGTGTCTGGTATTGAAGCAGTTAAGCAGACTTTTTTTTAAATTAGTAGGAAAAATAAAAAATAAAATAGAAAACTTACTTTACAATTAGTTGCTTTTTATACCTGATACTTGATACAGTGTATTCCTTTTTTTGCATTTTAACAAGAGGCTGAAATTCATATTTCTCTTATGCAGTGCTAAATGAGCTGCTGACAGCAGCTCCTCTACGATTGGAACCTAAGTTGTCATACTAACAGTATATCCCAACACCTACATGTACATTTGCCTGTTGGGAATTGACAGTAGTATTTATAGGAGGTACATCTTGGGTCCTTACCTTGTTACATTTTTCTATGGGTTTAAACATTCAACACAAACTGATTTCAAACAAGTAACTGTAAGAGCTTGTTTAGGCACATGGTTGAGCCGTGTATTAGTGTCCCCAAACCATCCTCCTTAAAGCTGCAAAGGCAGCAGACGGAGGGGTTTCCTTGCCACGATTGTGATGCTTTGCATCCATGACAAAAACTATCACTAAACCCCCACACTGCAACCATGTGCATTGCATGCAGTTGGTGGGCAGTTGCGGTGCAGCCCCATACTCTTAAATGCCACGTGCGGTTACATTTTTGCTGTAGTTGTGAAGTAAAGCATTGCGGCCACTGCATGTGTACAGCCCTGAGTGACTGCATGTCCTTCTTTAGGTGAGCAGTAGAAATATGGGAGTTCTGTTCATCGTCTCTTCCTGTGGCATCTCCCTAACAGGAATCTCCCCAATGGGACATATAAAGCAAAGAGGTTTTAAAGTGGAACTAAACACAGCAATCAAAATGTTTTCCACATCAAAGCTGATAATACACATGCTAGCTAACTGTAAATGTTCAATATAACAAACTATGCTCATTTTCTTTATTTTCCTTTGGGTAGTGCAGGTGCGTTGTCAGCTCCATTCTCCGAACACTTGTGGTGTGCCAGGGTTTTCTGTGCAGTTTGGGACATTATGTCAATCCCCTCTCTATCCATCACAAGGGCAAGCAATCACAAACCTAAAGTGGGACTCACTGTGAGAGAAGGGTGGTGACATGCTTCAGAAATTGACCCATAGTGGCGCCAGTTTAGCGTGTTGGGCAGGGCCAACTTCTCCCTCTATATGTGGGGGTACCTGTGAACGTGCTCACCAATGCCCAGAACCAAACGGAGACTGTGGTCATGTGAAAGTCCAACATTAAGGCAGTTCCCTAACTTAGATCTCAGCCTTAACAATGTGTACAATACAAAAAAGTACAGAGTTCCCCTGAAAGATGCTGTCCCATGTCACTACACACTGTAACTTGAAGTAGACTGCATTAGGAGGGATGTTGCTGAGCTCATGCCCTCTCCACCAGTCCTGTGTACTTCTGTTACCTCACTCCCAGTAACAAAATGGGGTCCAACTGTGCACCTGGCACAGAACTCATGCTTGCACTTGTTAACTGCTTAACTCTTGTACCTATGTGACCAGATCATGGGTCTCCATAATGCAAATTCACTTTCGGGTGTTACTGGAAACTGCCCGCTAGGGTGGGAGCCAGAACATCGACCCCCTCGCTTGTGGAGGACCCATCACCTTTACCAGGTACTACGCCTAACAACTGGTTGG
Organism: Pelophylax lessonae; assembly: GCF_965119305.1. Classification (NCBI taxonomy): domain Eukaryota; kingdom Metazoa; phylum Chordata; class Amphibia; order Anura; family Ranidae; genus Pelophylax; species Pelophylax lessonae. Next base: position 549,280,039 of record NC_138771.1, on the reverse strand, counting down.
GTTGTAACTTTAACTAATGCTTCATAACCCATAGCAACTGTACTGTTCCTCTTTGTAACTTGTCAAGTAAACCTTTTGCAGCAGTACAGCTTTGTACCCCACATGTGATTTACTGACCCAGAATCTTTTGATATGCCAAAACCAATATGCACCCCTTTAAATAACTTCAGACGGGGGGGCGTGGCGACCGCCGAGGAACATGGTCGCATATACCCTGAGCTCCGCTCCACTCAGGATTACATCGACTGCCATCGAGCTCCCTGATCCCGCTGACGGCATCGCTACAAGCCGCCAGACATCCTCCAAAACCTGCTGGCCCTGGCTATGCGGAGACGCCGCGCCGATCCACCACAGATCAAGAAGCTATCTACCTTCTTCCCCCCGATGCAGCGTGGAAGCCGCCAAGATGGCGCCGCGGCCGGACCTCCGCACCCACCTCTGACCGCTCTGCAGCATCCATCCGTGGAAGGACCGGGTCGGGAGCAGGTGCACCAACCACCACAGGCAAGTTTTGTGCCATCATCTTCCTCCCCCTCTTCAGAGCCGTCATCCCCCACCTCTAGGAGCCCGGTCAAATCTAGGCCGCGGTTCGATCCCCCCCTCCATGAGGCCTACTCACTCCCCATGGACACCATAGCGGCCCCCTCGCCTGATCCCTTTCTGAATTTCACCCCCTCAGATCAGCCTCTGTCGGTAACCCTCATGCTGGACATGCTGCGGACCCTGCGCTCATCCATCCAACAGGACATGCACTCCTGCATTAGGGAATGTAAAGCAGATATTTCACATCTGGGGGACAGAGTCAATCAAGTGGAAGATCAAATGGGGGAATTCACCTCTTCCTTTAACTCCCTAGTGGACTCGCATTCCTCTCACCACGATGTCATCTCTACAATGCAAGCCAAGATTGCGGACCTGGAAGACAGGTCTCGCAGAAACAACCTTAAGATCCGCGGAGTCCCTGAATCCATATTGCCTAATCAACTCCCGCACTACGCCAAGGACTTGTTTCTCGCTGTCCTCCCATCACTCTCATCTGCGGATCTCACGATCGATCGAATCCATAGGGTCCCCAAGCCCTCCTTTCTGCCCGCTGAAACCCCCCGTGATGTACTGTTGCGCGTACATTTTTTTCCCTGCTACAGGCAGTGTCAACTGCTCTGGCCTCCCTGAGGCCGCTTTTATTACCTTTTTTGTTTTTTGTTTTTTGCTATAGCTCCCTCATTCATGGTCAACATGGCTTCTACTTTCCCCTTTCACCATATCCCCTTCTCCAACCTCTCAGTATCACCCGAGTCTCCACTGACTGTCTGCTGTTTCTCTGCTCGGTAATGTGGCCTGCACTGAGGCCCTCCCCTCATCGCCATTGGACTTCCACCTTTTCCATTCCCGGTTGGACCTTCACCCGATGCCCCTTTACTCCCCTGGACTCTAAGCTACCTGATCATGCCCCCCTCCCTCCAGAGTCGGGGTCTACACCTCCACTTGCTGCCTTGTTATGGGGGTAAAGATTGTTTCCATTAACGCCAGGGGCCTCAACCACCCGGCGAAGAGAAGGTCCCTCTGGCAAGAAGCCCTCCAACTGAATGCAGATGTCCTCACAGCCCAGGAAACCCACTTTGACGTCCATGCCTCCCCGAAATGCTCCCATCCGGCCTTTCCTCATGTCTTCCGCGCCTCTGCGGAGGAGAAGAAGCGAGGTGTCCTTGTAGCAATCCGGGATTCTGTTTCATTTACCCTCAAAGACTCAGTACTGGATCCTAATGGTCGGTATCTTATTTTAAAATGTGATGTCAATAATATGCCTCTCACTCTAGTATCTGTTTACGCACCCAACGTGCGTCAAAAGAAATTCCTCCGCACATTGCTGAGGAAAGTTTCCCTCACCAAGTATGGTAATTTGATTGTGTGTGGTGACCTTAATGCCCCTGTTAACCCAGATCTCGACACATCCTCGTCTCACAGTCGGAGACCCCCTGCCCTGGCGGACCTGCTTGAGTCCGAGGATCTGTTCGACGTCTGGCGCTGCCTCAACTCTACTGATAGGTCTTATACATACTATTCCTCTAGTCATAATTCCTATTCCCGCTTAGACTACTTCCTGGTGGACAAGTTTCTACTCCAAAGAGTTTCCCAATCTTCCATCCATAGTATTGAGTGGTCAGATCATGCCCCCATTTCCCTCCTACTGGAGGACGGCATTTCTTCTTCCCCAGCTAAGGTGTGGAGATGTAATGCCTCCCTCTTTCAAAACTCCACCACCCACACCACGATCTCCCAACACCTTCAACAGTTTTTTGCACTTAATTCCCCCTCAGATACCAACCCCTTCACTAACTGGTGCGCCCACAAGGCCTTTATCCGAGGTATACTCCTTAAACTAAACTCCCAACTTAGGAAATCTTTCCGCTCCAAGCTTGACTCCCTCCTCAGGGATCTTCATACCTTAGACCTTGCAAATCAATCCTCCCCCTCCCTCACCTTGGCCGACAACATTGCCACCCTACGCCACTCCCTAAGAGAGCATTTAACTTCACAACATGACCAGCACATGAGTTCGTTAAAACTTAACTATTATGCCAACAACAATAGAGCGGGCAAACTCCTTGCAAACCGCCTTAAAGCCCGCAAACGCAAAACCAAGATAACATCCCTTACCCACCCGCACACTAATACTCTTCTTACTAATCCTCAGGCCATAGCTGATGCGTTTGCGGACTACTATTCCTCCCTGTACAACTTAGAATCCTGCCCCTCTACCCCGCAACCTACAGATCCTAAAATAGCGGACTTCCTCTCCAATTTGAACCTTCCCTCCCTGTCCTCTGCCCAACTGGAATCACTTAACCAACCTATCACAGAGGAGGAGATATCGAAAGTGGTCCGCTCCTTGCCCCTCGGCAAGTCTCCGGGCCCTGACGGTCTCTCCTCGGAGTACTTTAAATCTTTCCTCCCCACTCTGTCCCCCCACCTCCTCCTATCCTTCCAAACTGCAATCAATGGCAGCTCCTTCCCCAAGGAAATGCTGTTGGCTCATGTGGTTACCATCCCTAAACCCGGTAAATCCCCTGACACCCCTTCTAATTTCCGCCCTATATCCCTTTTAAACGTGGATGTTAAGATCTATGCCAAGCTCCTAGCCTTTAGACTTCAGACCGTCCTCCCTTCACTGATCACCTCGGATCAATCAGGCTGACAGCAATCAGACGTCACCCATCGGATGCTAAACCTCATCCACCGTGCAAGAGCCAGTCGGACGCCTTCTCTTCTTCTGTCTATAGATGCGGAGAAGGCGTTCGACAGGGTCCATTGGGGCTACCTCAGGGCCACTCTGATCAAATTTGGGTTTCAGGGACCGATCCTCTCTTCGATCCTTGCGCTCTACTCCTGTCCTTCGACCAGGGTGCTCACGAATGGCATGCTCTCGAAAGTCTTCCCTATCACGAATGGTACCCGCCAGGGGTGCCCCTTATCGCCATCCATATTTAATTTGGCCATAGAACCGCTAGCCGAAGCAATCCGCTCCCACCCTCATATCACAGGGTTTAAAATCAATCGACGATCCCACACCATCAACCTCTTTGCTGACGACATTATCCTTTCCCTCATGAATCCCACAATATGCCTCCCTTTCGCCCACGAACTCCTCCAGAGATTTAGTACCGTCTCCTTCTATAAGGTGAACTTTACTAAATCCATGATCCTTGACCTTGGAGTCAGTGCCCCTGCCAAATCACACCTCGTAACCTCACTCCCCTACCTTTGGACTAGTCAGAGCATACCGTACTTGGGAATTTCCCTTGCCCCATCGATAGCCTAAATGTCCTCCTTGAATCTAACCGCCCTGCTGTCCCAGCTCAATACAGACGTGGCTGCTTTGACCAAACATGAGATTTCTTGGGTAGGCAGAGTGGCCTCCTTTAAAATGCTCCTGTTACTCAAAATTCTTTACCTCTTCCGCACCCTCCCTATCCCCCTTTCAGCCCTTCAAATCAGTAAATTGTCCACCTGTATGAGACGCTTCCTGTGGCAGGGAAAGAGGGCCAGATGTGCTACAAAATATCTCACTTTGCACAGGAGAGCAGGGGGTCTAGGCCTACCGGATATCGGTGATTATTACACGGCCTCTGTTCTTGCCCAAGTGCCACATTGGTTTACGGGACAAGGAGACTCTTGTTGGACCTCTCTAGAGGCCGCCTGCTCTTCCACCCCCAATCTTTCCCTGCTCCTCTTGGCGGACTCCTGGATTCCACTTAACCTTTCCAACCTTCCCCCCGACAAAAACTACCATTCTGGCATGGAGATCTCTCCTCTCCCACTCCCACCACAACCCCAACACCACGAAGATTAGACTCCCTCTTCAGACACTAGAGGTTCAGATCCCCCACCTCTCCCTCAGGCTTTTTACCGAAGCTGACATTCTCTGGGTGGACCAACTATACCAAGGCACACAACTGCTCACATTTGATGTGCTATCCTCTACATTCAACCTCCCAGTTAAGGCCCGCTTCTCTTACACTCGCATCATGTCCTTCCTACTCAAACACCCACCACCAACCTTACGCGTAGACTATCAAGCATGGAACCATTTTACTAAACCCAACGCACGCACCAGGGGCATATCCCTTTTCTACTCATTGCTCCACCAGAAGTCCCAGCTACGCAAAACTCCCCAGATGCTCACATGGGAAACTGACTTAGCTACAGAATTCTCCCTCACCCAATGGGCGCGCTCGTTAGCATGCGCGTATTCCTCCTCCCACTGTATTAACCACTGGGAGACGTTTCAGAAGTTGCTGACTAGATGGTATAGGACCCCGCAATTACTCGCTAAATTCTATCCCTCATTATCTCCGCTTTGCTGGAGAGAGTGTGGACAAAAGGGGACTATCCTTCATATCTTCTGGTCGTGCAAATCGCTCACCAGCTACTGGAAGCAGATATTCACTATACTCTCCCAAATCACTGGCATGATTATTTCTCCTGGGCCCGCCCTAGCTCTACTGCTCCTGGGAATTGACGCCTTCCCACCAGCTCTACGCACCTTGATCTCACACGTCCTACTGGCTTCTACCTTGGCTATAGCAAGACACTGGCGCACCCCTTCCCCCCGTAATCCATCTAAGGTGGTCTCTCAGGTCCAGCTGGACTATCACTATGAGAGACTATTGGCCCTGAGATCCACCTCCTACATGAAATTTGAATCCAACTGGGACCCGTGGCGTAAATGGTATGAAGGTTCTACCTTCAGGCCGTTTCCCCTTAGGGTATCTTCACGAGCTTCTGGCCTCAGTCCCCTCAAGACTTCCCCGCCCTCTACATCCCAAGCAGAGAACTCCTCCTCCTCCCCTTTGTCCCTCTCATCCCCCCCTCCCATCGTTCAGACAGTTGAGATGGGCTAACCCACCCGTTTCCGTCCTTAGTGATACTAATGTTGTCTTACCCCTGTTGATAACTCACTAAGTTCCTCATTTGATGATGTCCTGTATGCCATGACCATTTTGCACATGTTTGCAGTTCTAAAGTTTGCAATTTTTTTCCTACATATCTTTGTTATCAGAATTGCTCCACGGCTGCGTCCGTGAGTTTTTGCTTATTCTCCACTGTTTTTCTCTTGTTTTTGTTTATGTGAAACTCCAAAAAGAATATTTGAACTAAATAACTTCAGACCAGGTTTAGAACAGTTGATGCAACTTTACTGAAATGCTTTGTAGTACAGTCCAACATGAACAGTAATGTCATAACTAGGGATGATCGAACGGTTCGGGTCCACCATCAGTTCGGCCCGAACATTGGCTGTTCGAGGTTCGGCCGAATTTAGAACTTTTTGCCCAAAAAGTTCGGAATTCGGCAACCAGAACCGCCCAAAATGCAATGCTTCAGGAAATGGGCTTTAAAAGCCCGTGATTGGACCAGAACCATTAGCAAAAGCCAATTGAGGGGGCAGGAGAATGCTAGGAATGTGATTGGAGTGACTAGGGGGTCCCTAGACCAATCATTAGTGAATACGCCCCCCAGTATATAAGATCGCCCCCGCCATATTCCTAGCATTGTTATACTGGACATGGAAGAGAGTGGAAGCAGTTCTGTTAATTTTACTTTAAAAGTGTCATTTAGCTATTTATTACTGTGAGGAAAGGGATATCTAGTGTAGTTAGAGTGCTCCTTTACACTTAAGTTAGCTTCAAAATTTGAGTTTCTGTAGGGAAAGTGTTAAGTGTAAGGGGACCGTAGTGTAGTGTAGGGTTAACTGGCAGTGACTGCTATGGCAGGGTGACAAAACCCTTCCATAGCAGGGTGACCGCTATAGAGAAATGATCATTTCTTTGAATAGCTTCGGAACTGGAATATGGCTTCTCACCAGCCAAGCATTTTTATATGCTGCAGGGGCTGCCACTGCCAGTGCTTTTTTGAGGACATGTTTGATGTCAGACATGACATCTGAACATGTGTATAGGGGGTATATATAGACATATATGTCTGAATATATACCCCTAGACATATATAGGTGTGATAGTAGCAGAAATAAATGCTTGCGCTAATGAAATCATTTACAGTAATATATTTCTGCTACTATCACACCTATATATGTCTAGGGGTATATATTCAGACATATATGTGTATATATACCCCCTATACACATGTTCAGATGTTTTGCCTGCCTCAAAAGAACCCAAAGAAATGCCAAAAAAACACTAGCGTCAAAAAAAAAATGCCCAGGTGTGTTTTTGCTGGCATTTTTTGGGGGGTTTTGGAGGCAGGCAAAACATCTGAACTTGTGCACAGTACCACTATACACAAGTTCAGATGTTTTTCCTGACTGCAAAGATCCCAAAAAAATGCCTTCTATTAAACCGGCAAGGTGTTACAGGAGCGGAGCCAACCCCCTGTCAGAAAGTTTTCTAATACAAACAATTCTTTTTTTTTTCATGGTTCTGGACATGCTACATAGCTGAAACTTCACATGCACACCTTTTAGACCCCCCAGATACTAAATCCAAAGTAAAAATCAAAAAATCTCTCTTTTTTTTTTTTTTTAATTTTTTTCAATAATTGGCTTTTTTATCAAAAATGACAATTTTTAAGAACTTTGTTTTGTGTGATTAATAGTTAATGGGGCATGACCCAGAACCCTAGGCACTTTTTAGGGGCATTTATTGGGTTTTAGGGCTTCAAAATGGTGTTTTTTGATTACCGAAGTTCGGGTCCCATTGATTTCAATGGGGTTTTGAAATCCGGGCCGAACTTTTGGAAAATTCGGGTGTTCTGGTCGAACCGAACTTTTCAAAAGTTCGATCATCCTTAGTCATAACGTCCCTACCTACCTCTAACTGGTTGCCCAGGTGTACCTCAGAAAGGTAGTAGTCCATATTGGCATTCTCTAGGTCTTGGTTGTTTCCCAGAACCCCAGTGCCTCCAATGGACTGACTTCCCAATGTGGCTTGTCCTATGACTCCAAACCCAGCCTTCTCCTATATTTATACTATTGGCTGGATCCGAAAAGCTCGGGAGCCATAGCACAGACATATTAGCAGGCAGGTTGCCAAAGAAGTGTGCCCAGTCTAAATAAAACAAAAAGCCAGAGAATAATTCCTGGATCTTTGTACATGTCTATGTGTATAGCAAAAGAAGTATGGGTCTCATGTGTATTTCTGATGTCAATGGGAGGGTTTAGTTCCGCTTTATCCCTTCCCCACTCTATCCAAAATTGAAAAAACATGTTTTGGCCATACATAGGCGTAGCACCCTCTAGTGTGTGCTACTAGTTATGGTAGAGTATGTAAACTTTATTCTGGCCAGGAATAACCCGAGTCACTAAATTATGTCAGGGTTAGTAGGGGCCAGGGCTGGATGACTCATCTTGGCAGCTCTCTGGTTCCTCTCCCTGGTGTCTGGAAGGTTGGAAAACCTTTTGAAACTAGGGGGTGGGGGCTAGGAGGGGCTGCAATGAATATTTGTGGGGCATCAGCAATCTTTAGGAGTGGGCTGGCAGGAGGCTGGGACTACCCAATAAATAGACATGGGCCACACCAGCAGGGCAGTCACGTGGAAGATGGAGATGCAGTGTTGAGGAGGTTGTTGGTGGCCCTGAGGGGTACCCCCTAGTCTCGGGGGGGGGGGGGAAGTCCTGCCTTGGGCTATGGTTCGGATGCTGGAAGGATCCTGCCAAAAACACAAAGGGAGTAGACTTTCCTGGAGGCTTTGGAGCAAAGAGAGGACAGAGTGATAAGTGTAACACTGGTGGAAACTAACATGGGGGGGGGGCTGCCACATGTAGCCAGTCTCCCTTGAGGACAGCGGTGGGCTTAAGTCTTCTACCTTTTCCCTGAGAGATCTCCAAAGAGTCACCCAGTTGGGCTGGTGTAGACACAGCCAGAAGGACTGGCAAAAGAGGCAGCTGCAGCAAGGTCGGCAAGCATTGGCTGAAGAAGTGGTGCTGGGATCAGTGGCTACAGAGGAAGCAGAAGAAAAGTTAATACTCTGTTTCACTCCATATGTGCTGATTTTAGGGGCCTGTGAGTTCCTGCCTGTAATGGGCCGCTACTGAAATGGCAAGGAGTCTGTAAAGTTCCCTAAGGAGTTAACCACAAAAGCTGTGTAAAGTAGAGCAAGTGTGTGTAGGAGGAAGAAGTTGTACATAGGAAGTTTGTCCCTGAAGTTTTTGTTCCAGTCAAGTGGGCATCCCATACCCTCCCTATAACCATCCAAGTTGTAAACGACCTAATAAAACAACAAAAACAAAGCTACGGACTGTTTTCTGACTACTGTGTGCCTGTAAAGCTTTGGTGTTCCTGGCTGTGCAGGAGTGGGGGATCCCTATTCATCTGCAGCTCCTACATGGGGTGTGCTACATACACTTTAATTGTATTGTTTTCTTATGCCTGTAAAAATCCAGTGGAATATGTTCAAAAGTTTGCTTGCTGGCATAGATTGCCTGAGCAGGTATTCTCATGCTAATGGACACAGAAGGGAAGAGAGTTGGAAGACACCTACTGTGTTGGCTTATCTTGGTGGGGAACTTTAGCAATCAAATGAAATTATTCAACCTTGGTGCTATTTCTCTATAGAAGTCTGCAACAAGTACTCAATAGACCAACATGGGGGTGAATAGAAAACAAGCTTATTACGTCCAGATTCCAAGAAGTAGTTGTACTAAGGCAGGCAGGTTTTGTTGGAGACTCATTTCAGAAAAGGGCCTGCTGACTGGCATGGCTGGAAGAACAGTTCATAAACAGCTGAAGGTAACTGAAAGCAGACCACATACTAACAAGCCACAAGAAAATAAGAAATAAATACTGTACTTCTGTAACCCATACAAGCATAATAGAAATAAGACAATGAATACAGTTTTCAAATGCATTTTATTATATCATTGCTCTGTATGGCAAAGTCAAAAAGGTAGTGGCGCATTTTAGTTTAGCAAAGATCAGCTTAAGGAAAACCAGCCAAGGTTGAAAATAAGAATCTATATACAATGTTAAAGTGATAATTTAAGCCCCCAGTTTTTAAGCACTTTTAGCAGCTGATATAACCACTTACTGAGTATTCAGCTTCTTTATCTTTTAATTTTTGCCTATGTTCCAGTTTAACCACTTTACCACCGGAGGATTTTGCTGTCTTACGTCCAGGCCACTTTTTGCAACTTGGCACTGCACGACTTTAACTGACAATTGCGCAGTCATGCAATCCTGTACCCAAACGAAATTTACGTCCTTATTTTCCCACAAACAGAGCTTCCTTTTGGTGATATTTGATCACCTCTGTGCTTTTCATTTTTTGCGATATTAATAAAAAAAAGAGTGAAAATTTTGCAAAAAAATTGACATTTTCTACTTTGACAGTTAAAAAATATCCAATATATTCAATGTTTGTCATATATTTAGGCCAAAATGTATTTAGCTACATGTCTTTGACAAAAAAATCCTCAATGAGCGCATTTTTAACCGCTTTAAGACCGGAAGATTTTACTCCATTCCTGACCAGGCTATATTTTGCGATTCGGCACTGCGTTACTTTAACGGACAATTGCGCGGTCATGCGATGCTGTACCCAAATTAAATTTATGTCCTTTTTTCCCCCACAAATAGAGCTTTCTTTTGGTGGTATTTGATTACCTGTGCAATTTTTAATTTTTGAAAAAAAGAGCGACACTTTTGAAAAAGAAAAACAATATTTTTTACATTCTGATATATAACATTCCCCAAAAAAATGTAAAAATCAAAATGTTTTAACATTTTAGGCCAATTTGCTTTCTGCTACATATTTTTGGTAAAAAAAATCACAATAAGCGTATTTTGATTGGTTTGCGCAAAAGTTATCGCGTTTACTAACTATGGGAAAGATTTGTCATTTTTATTGTTTATTTTTTTACTAGTAATGGCGGCGATCTGCAATTTTTTTTGCGGGACTGCGACATTGCGGCAGACAGATCGGACCCCTAACTGACATTTTTGACACTTTTGGGGGTACCAGTGAAATTACTACAGTAATCAGTGATATAAATATGCACTGTTACTGTAATAATGACACTGGCAGGGAAGGGGTTAACTTTATTGGTGATCAAGGGGTTAAATATATACCTCATGCTTACTGACGTGTGTGGGGGGGAGGGGATTGTGTGACACAGACACAAATTGCAGGTTCAGCTATGCTGAATCCTGTAATCTGTGACTGTCTGTCACATAGGAGATCCGCCCACTTTGTTTACACAAATGGCCGGATTTCCACACTCGATCCCAGATGATCGGGGAAGAGCGGCGGTGATCACCGCCTCTCCTCCCCTGGCCCGACTCCCGCCGAGAGGGGGCGTTGTCCAGCGACGTAGGTCTACGTCGCTGGACGATAATGAGCCGCTTTGCCACAGTATCCTCAACGTGAGCGGTCGGCAAGTGGTTAAGCAGTGCCATGACTGCTACACCAGGGTTCGTGTTTCAGGGTGGCAGTTTTCTCTTGGAGCATGCAATTGAGCCACCCTTGCATGCAGGAACTAGAGTTGTGTCTCCTACACTGTGTACATTGATAGAAACACACAGCCCCAGGAGCCTAGGGTGGCAAGGGGCTCCCCTGCGCCTCCCTTCTCCAAACAGACTGGTCCCAGACAACACTGTCCACTGTTACATAGTTTTCCAGGTTGAAAAAGAAAGAAAAATTCCATCTAGTTCAACCAATAGAAAATAAAACTCTGTAAACTTTTTCCTGTGAACACCAGAAGTTCAAGGAAACAGCACTCAGAGAGCAGGGAAATGGGGTAAGAATTTTAACAAATAGTTTACTAGGGAATATTTATTTTATTGTGTTCAGTGTGTTAAACTAAAAATCGATGAGGGTTTAATACTACTTTAACCACTTCTGGAACTGAAGATTTTCCCCCTTAATGACCAGGCCATTTTGGCACTGCGTTATTTTAACAGAGAATTGCGCGGTCATGCGACGTTGTACCCAAATAAAATTGATGTCCTTTTTTTTCCCACAAATAGAGCTTTCTTTTGTTGGTATTTGATCACCTGTGCGATTTTTATTTTTTGCGCTATAAACAAAAAATTGTGACAATTCTGAAAAAAATATATATTTTTCACTTTCTGCTATATAACATTCCCAAAACTAAAATTAAAAAATTCGAATTCAAATCAAATGTTTTCATCATTTTAGGCCAATTTGTATTCTGCTACATACTTTTGGTAAAAGTTATCGTGTCTACAAACTAGGGGAAAGATTTATGTCATTTTTATTTATTTATTTATTTACTAGTAATGGCGGCGATCAGCGATTTCTAGCGGGACTGCGACATTGTTGCGGACATATCGGACCCCTAACTGACATTTTTGACACTTTTGGGGGGACCAGTGACATTACTACAGTACTCAGTGCTAAAAATATGGACTGTTACTGTAATAATGACACTGGCAGGGAAGGGGTTAACCCAGGGGCGATCATAGGGGGTAAATGTGAGCCCAGGGGGTGTTTTCTAACTGTGGGGGGAATGGGCTTGTGAAATCAATACAGAGACCTGTGTTCCTAAATAGGAGGAACACAGGAGCTCTGTATTGATCCTTGAGAGAACAATGGTCTTCTGTATTTACAACAGCAGACCGCCGTTCTCTCTTCACGGGGAGCAATTGCGGCCGCCGGCCCTGTGGATCAGCTTCCCCGCTGGCAATCGCTCCCGCAGGTACGGCGATTCATGGTAATCTGCCGCCGTATATAGGCGGTGGCTGGTCGGTAAGCGGTTAAAGAAGTCCCATAGATTTTTTTGTATAATCTGATTTTTTTTAATTTTGCACATTCAAAATGTTTGCACATTTTATTAAACACTTTGCACAGTCATTGCATTACAGAGGTCATGGTCACAGCAGTTGAGTTTTAAAGGCTTTATTATTGTGTATAAAAGTATGTTAATGTTTTAAAAAAATTCAGTTTTATGTGGGCAGCACAGTGGCTCAGTGGTTAGCATTTTTGCCTTTCAACATTGGGGTTTGCAGTTTGTACTCTGATGAGGACCCTATTTGCATGGAGTTTGCTTGTTCTCCTTGGGCTTGTGTCAGTTTCCTATGGGTACTTCACTATCCTCCAAAATTCCAAAGATATGCTGGTAGGTTATTGTTTTCTTCTCAAATTAGCCCTAGTGTGTATGAATGCATATGAGACAGGGAACTTAGATTGGAAGCTTCTTGGGGCAGACACTGATGTGAATATACAGTATGTAAATCTCTGCGTAAATTGATGGCGCTATATACATACCTGTAATAAATCATGTAAAGTTTGTAATTATATATACAGTGGGTACGGAAAGTATTCAGACCCCCTTAAATTTTTTACTCTTTGTTATATTGCAGCCATTTGCTAAAATCATTTAAGTTCATTCTTCTTCCTCATGAATGTACACATAGCACCCCATACTGACAGAAAAACACAGAATTGTTGACATTGTTGCAGATTTATTAAAAAAGAAAAACTGAAATATCACATGGTCCTAAGTATTCAGACCCTTTGCTGTGACACTCATATATTTAACTCAGGTGCTTTCCATTTCTTCTGATCATCCTTGAGATGGTTCTACACCTTCATTTGAGTCCAGCTGTGTTTGATTATACTGATTGGACTTGATTAGGAAAGCCACACACCTGTCTATATAAGATTTTCCAGATCACAATGCATGTCAGAGCAAATGAGAATCATGAGGTCAAAGGAACTGCCTGAAGAGCTCAGAGACAGAATTGTGGCAAGGCACAGATCTGGCCAAGGTTACAAAAAGATTTCTGCTGCACTTAAGGATCCTAAGAGCACAGTGGCCTCCATAATCCTCAAATGGAAGACATTTGGGACGACCAGAACCCTTCCTAGAGCTGGCCGTCCGGCCAAACTGAGCTATCGGGGGAGAAGAGCCTTGGTGAGAGAGGTAAAGAAGAACCCAAAGATAACTGTGGCTGAGCTCCAGAGATGCAGTCAGGAGATGGGAGAAAGTTGTAGAAAGTCAACCATCACTGCAGCCCTCCACCAGTCGGGGCTTTATGGCAGAGTGGCCCGACGGAAGCCTCTCCTCAGTGTAAGACACATGAAAGCCCGCATGGAGTTTGCTAAAAAACACCTGAAGGACTCCAAGATGGTGAGAAATAAGATTCTCTGGTCTGATGAGACCAAAATAGAACTTTTTGGCCTTAATTCTAAGCGGAATGTGTGGAGAAAACCAGGCACTGCTCATCACCTGTCCAATACAGTACCAACAGTGAAGCATGGTGGTGGCAGCATCATGCTGTGGGGGTGTTTTTCAGCTGCAGGGACAGGACGACTGGTTGCAATCGAGGGAAAGATGAATGCGGCCAAGTACAGGGATATCCTGGACAAAAACCTTCTCCAGAGTGCTCTGGACCTCAGACTGGGCCAAAAGTTTACCTTCCAACAAGACAATGACCCTAAGCACACAGCTAAAATAACGAAGGAGTGGCTTCACAACAACTCCGTGACTGTTCTTGAATGGCCCAGCCAGAGCCCTGACTTAAACCCAATTGAGCATCTCTGGAGAGACCTAAAAATGGCTGTCCACCAACGTTTACCATCCAACCTGACAGAACTGGAGAGGATCTGCAAGGAGGAATGGCAGAGGATCCCCAAATCCAGGTGTGAAAGACTTGTTGCATCTTTCCCAAAAAGACTCCTGGCTGTATTAGATCAAAAGGGGGCTTCTACTAAATACTGAGCAAAGGGTCTGAATACTTAGGACCATGTGATATTTCAGTTTTTCTTTTTTAATAAATCTGCAACAATGTCAACAATTCTGTGTTTTTCTGTAAGTATGGGGTGCTATGTGTACATTCATGAGGAAGAAGAATGAACCTAAATGATTTTAGCAAATGGCTGCAATATAACAAAGAGTGAAAAATTTAAGGGGGTCTGAATACTTTCCGTACCCACTGTATGTACGGGGATATATGTATGGGTAGTTTATGAACTGATTAATCCTGAGTGTAGGGCTGATCAAAAATTTAGCTAGAAAATCTTCTATACAAATATTCAATATGTGTGTTTTATCACCAACTGTAGATTCATGGAGGAAACAACTAAGCACACAAAAAAACTTACTTTGTGAATCCTACCTGAATGCTTTTTCTTTTGATAGCAGAGGGTTAATGCGTCTGACTTGGTCTATAGTAAGTGACAGCTGCTGAGCTCCCAGCTGGAGAGTGAAATATGCCATTTGGATGTCACATATGCCCCGCCCTCTTCTTTCTCTGCAAAATTGGCATAAAATGCATCATGGTGCCCAGTGAAGACATAATGAATTTTCTTTGTTCTTATTATTCCTTTATCTCTCTGCTGGAAGATGCACCTAGCGGCTTCACCTTATAGCGTTCTCCCAGGCACGTCTCTGCTATGCAGCCACATGCACATTGCCATCTGGCTCGGCCCTCTGGCACTCCCTTCACACTGACACAGCTGAGCAGCAGATGTGCCATATAGACTGCACTCCAAAGAGCTATATTCAGCCTCTACCAGCAGGGCTCGGCTGGGAGTATGTTTTACCCTCAGCTCACTGTTGAAACAGTTACACTTGCTGCTTTTTAAACAATGGTTGTCATGATTTGTTTACTGATGCTGGCTTTTTGGGCCAATGCAGAGGCGATTTTAGGATCTTTATAAAGATCTTTGCATTTCTAATACTTAAGGGTAAATGAAACAGATTTTGTACTGCAAAACAGATTTATTAAGCACATTAGCGTCAACATTGGACGCACATTTATTGCAAATCACCTCCTAATTAGCAATGAATTTTTGGCTGTTGAATGTCTATTTGCCAATCCTAGGGGAACCACATGAGGCAGGTTTTAAAAAGTCTACGAGATGTATCACCTTAAAATGTAAATTCACCTTTTCACAAAAAAAAAAAAAAGAAAAGATATGCTAACACCTTATACTCCCCCACCCTGGTTTCCATTGCACTTATCTCTGTGGGTGATGGGCTGTCCTTGCCCACCCAATAAAATCTCAAAATCTTCCACTTCTTTCCCTAGGGCTTCCAGGATGGATCAGAGTACTTGTAATTGGAAAATCAGTCACGTGTAAGTGCCAACCAATCAGAATCACTCTGATCAGTCCCATAAACTTTACAGAAAGAAAAGTGGAAATTTCTAATCCCTGGACCGCCAGACCGGTGGCATTGACACTGAAAGACGAGAAAAGGAGGGAGAGGGGCACAGAGAGATCAGCAAACATCCATTCTATGTGGTGGCTCCTGACATACAGTAGGCATTGCCACCCATGTGAAAGACCCCTTTATCCTCAGATTCACCTGGTCACCGATAAAGTGCTGTTCTTTCTCTTGGTTGAATTACCCCCTACGCCAGAGATCCTCAAACTATGGCCCTCCAGCTGTTGTGGAACTATACGTCCCATGAGGCATTGTAAAACTCTGACATTCACAGACATGACTAGGCATGATGGGAATTGTAGTTCCTGAACAACTGGAGGGCCATAGTTTGAAAACCCCTGCCCTACGCCATTCATCCCACTTCCTGTGAGCTTATTTAGCAGCTTGCAATTGCAATAGTTAGTGATCCCATGTCCTGCCTTGTTGCCAAAACTATTTTCACTCCTGTAAGGCTGGGAGTGAGCATCCAAAGATTTTCACAGCCTAACATCAAGGCAAGGATGTGAGGATTGCTAACTGGGAGTTTTTTCAGCCAGGCTTCTGGGGGAGGTCCAAATGCCATACAGGTATAAAAGTATAATTAAGAAACATTGTACAAAGCTGTGCAGTTTTTCGATATCTACTGGGCCCACTGACTGCAGAGGCTATTTTTTATTTTATTTTATTTTCTTGGAAAATGTGAAGAACTTTAAGTATTACAGTCCTTTGATGTTGGTTTACACCCATTTATCAACTGTCATTTTACAGACGTTGGTTGATTTAAGAGTAAACTGAAGAAATAAGAACTGGTTGGGTTTGTCTTATTGGTTATTAACTGGCAACACATGAGCATGTTCAAATCTAGTATCTATAGCAACTAATTAGGATCCATCGGATGTTGAGTACAGTAAAATGAAGTTTGGTAGGTTGCTATGGATTGTCACACTTTTCATGAAGAACTTTGCTTCTTGCGCTTTTTATTTAACAAGCTCATTAGTCTTAATATGTGAAAATTCTTTATAACTAAAACAAAATAGTTCCATCCTTTAGTTCACCTTTTATCTCCGTATGTCTGAAGGAACCTACAGACACTAATTGCAGGAAATAAACAGTCATTGTGCAAACATGCACATTCACAATGAGCAGGGCAGTCATTCAATGCCTACGTCAAATTGGGTGAACATTCTCCTTTGTCAGCGGCATTTTTTCTCTTTTTAGACACCCAGATTTATTTTGGAATTGGAGTGTGGGATGGATGTAGTGTTTTGGTCAGCTAGTAAATGATACTAAGGGATGGGACTAGATAGAGCATCTGTAGCTGACAGCTGTACATTCAGTTGCATACTCCTCACATGTAAGGAATATTTAAAATAGATGGACTAAAATTTTAATTTAAACAAATATCTTGTGGAAAAAATGAAATATTGCTAGATAAGAGTTGCGCTCAACCAAATAACACTTGTGAGCAACACAGACCTTATATTATAGTGCATAGGTGGGTGAATAGTATAGTGCAAAAAATAGAGTTAAATACTGAGATATCTGTGCAATCATAAATGCATAAAAATCAAGTGAAAAATATATATAAAATGTGAATTAAGCATAAAAATGTATATATATTGCAATAAATAAATAGTCCGCAATGGATCCCAATAAATGTCCAATGTGAATAAATAATTAATGGTAATGACTTCAGCACTTGATACGCTTAAACACCTCCACCAAAATAACAGGAACACCCGGTGTGCACTCAAGGCTTACCAAATGAAGTAGACCCCTTAAGTTACAGGGGGTCAATACAAGCAGAGACAGGACACCAATGGTATTAACAGCCAATACCAGGATAAGGCAGCACCTCCAATATACTCCAAACAAATCCTCCTGTATAACTCACTGTTGCTGGGGATGGACTCCCATATATCGTACCCAGGAAGAAACAAGAGGACTCAAATGGTGAAGTACGTTAATGAAGTATAATTTAATAAAATTACTCAGATGCACTTACATGGTAAAAGGCTTGTGCAAAGCATATACATGAAAACAGCCGCGGTCTCCACCTGCGTTCCACCGGGAGCCGGAAGTGACAAGGTAGCACGATCACGATCCTACATTCACACAAAGGTACGGTTATTAATTTATAATATTTCCTTTGCGCGGGTTTTTTGTTGGTACCTGCACCATCAATTTCTCTCATAAACAAATATCTTGTATCTTTATAAACTAGTGGGTCAACTGTTTTTTTTTTTTTAAGGATTTTAAACATAATTTGGATTAACTGATACCAGGCTTCAGCTGCCCTTTTGGAAGACTAGTGCTGCTCTTTTATACAGAGCTAGTGATCACCAGTTGTAATGGTGCACAAAAAAAATCCTGTGGTTTTGTGTAACCAAGAGGCAGGCTTCACCCAAGCACTGGCTTGTATACAACTTTGGGGCAATTTGTAAGCATTTTGCCAAGGCACTTCTGAAGAAACCTGAAGGCGCCATGACTGAAAAAGGCTGCTCTAAATGAATTGCCTATGTGATTGAGATTAAAGAGATTGGGGATCCATTAATGATTTTTTCTGTAGGGTTCCATCACATGCAGTTACAGCCCTGAATGAGCTATATTCACACTCTGGCTAAGGCTGGCCATACATTCTTAAGCCGGCCATAGACGGTTCAAATCTCGGCTGGTTCAGGAGGAACCAGACAAGATTCGAACCATGTATGGGCAGGCTGAATGTACCCAACTTGATCCATTGATCAACTTGGGTACAACTAGCCTGCCTGATTTTACAAGTGATTGTTACAAGTGGCTGTTATAGCCACTAGCAATAATCATTGTCTTCTTCCAGCTCATAACTTCCACATGCCCCTCGATTGGAGAATACAATGGCTTGACTGGAAGGTTTTTCTACTCAACATTGTGTGTGTTGATGGGGGAACCAAGTGAAATTCGCTCCGTCTTTGACCGGCCTTAGATTTCTTTTTTTTCAGACACCTGGGCTCAACAAGACAACTCTAACTATTCCCCCTCCTTGTTAAACAGTGTGGATGGATAAGTCTCCTGTTGCCAGTTACTGTATCCGACCTGAAGTTAGAACAGTGGATGCACCTGATTGGCTGCATTCACTGTTTGGCGGACACATTTTCTGCCTAGCTCTGATTGAAGGATGTTGGGTGGAGTGGTACCCATAGAGCCACCCATGGATAAAATGTTGCTGGTTCATCATGTGTATGCTAGCTTAGGTTAGTAAAACAACTGCAATGTAACAATGCAATTTAATGGCACTTTTCCACTGCAAGTACCGGCTCGGCTCTACTCGGCTCTGCTTGGCCCGGTTTGCTTTTCCACTGCTGGTACCGCATGGTACGGTGTTGGAACGGTTCGGTACGGTACGGTATGGTTTGCTTTTCCACTAAAGTAGTACTAAAGTTAAGTGGGTGGGATAACAACGGGGTGGGTGGGATTCTCTGACCAATCAGTGGCTAGTAGTGACTGCATGCAAAGGATTGTGGGATATGGTACCGGGTATGGTACTTCTTGGAACCACAATCGAGTAGGTACTGTTTTTGAGAGCCGTACCGTTCGGTTCCATGCAGTGGAAAAGCGCCGCCACACCGTACCGTACCGAACCGTTCCTACACCATACCATGCGGTACCAGCAGTGGAAAAGTACAAAAGCGAGCCGAACCGTTCGGTTCCATGCAGTGGAAAAGCACCATTAGATATATGTCTTGCTATTCTTTCTGTCTGGTGGGGCACCTTTCCTACTATGGATAATTGTAGGCTAAATTCACTTTCAAGTGTTAGATAAAGATCATAGGGATAGAGTCTTGGGCACCACCAGGTTCTGTACACACCTGTGCCATGAAGATCATTTTCCACCATGTTAAAGTATACACAAACTTCACAGTCCTCCAACGTCTGATGCTGCAATTCCATTCATCTCCCTAGGGCACCACACCCTACCCAGGATAGAATTTAACATGGAATCTGGGATTTAAGACATGAGCTATATAAGCTTTTGCAACATAAGCTTCATTTGCTTTTTATTCACTCATGCAGGCTCTGTGTTTACAAGCCCTAATAATTTCTAGTGCTGACCAGTGAGCCAGCATGCAAGGTGACAAGTCCCTTCTCGGCAGCTCGTTTGTCAAAGCAACAAACGTAAAATCCATTCATGCTGTAAAATCTTTCCCAATAAAAATGTATTGAAGCACAAGCCACTATGAGCCAGGTATAAACACTCAGGCATATTGTTCTCTGGCCAAGCGCTGTGCTATAAACATTAAAGAGTAAAGTGTGAATTTACTGGGTTACCTAAATCAGAATTCCTCTAAGCGCGATTTCTGTCTGAGACGGGACCATATAACATAACCCAATTAGAATTTCAGAAAAGCTACAACTATTTATGTGAAAAAATATTGTTTTTATTGTTTCTCGTGGGGTCTCATGCATGGAACTTACAATGTATAATCATACTTCTAGCTCTGCCCAACTCTAGTAATTCACACCATTTCATGGTCCTCCTTGGTCCTCTATGCTTTCCTCTGTTACCATGTCCTACTTTACAAGTTGTTTGGATTGGCAGAAAATCACATTCAGGTGCCAACCACTCATTGAGAGGGGCAAATGGAAAAAAGAAGTGCCTTCAACTACTTTATTAAAGCTGATCTCCAGGATAAGCATATATTGTCTAAATACAAGAGCCATGTGTATTCATACTTGAATCTTGGGGTGCTTTGTGTTTGTATTCCAGATCTGTTCAATAATTCATTGTGAAATGTCACCTCTACATGGGAGCTTTCTGTAAAAAAGACCAGTCCCTACTGCTTTTTCTCCTTGTGTAGGGTGACTGGTCTTGTATCCACCCCCTCTTGTAGTTTCCTGTGGTGGGTGGAGCCTGCTGGATCCCTCCCACAGCTCTGCTCTCTGTACAGGCTATGTTCAGCACACTGATGATGTCACTTCTACTTTTACAAGGTAAAAACTAGGTTATAGAAACACAGGGTGCGGCGTAGAGCTGAAAACTGCAGACATGCTGTTCTAGTGTAAACAGGGCACATAGAAACCAATTATTTTCTTTGTGACCTTGCAAAGGTTGGTGGATTTTCAATGCACAAAAATGCCATTCTCCGCACAATTGTGAAGGAGCCCAAACTGTTGTCAGCAGAATAGGAAGTGAAGGAAACTCTCTCTAATACAGCCCCATAAAGCATTAACATGTAATACTAAAAAAAAGTTTTGGGCTGGACAGGCACTTCACATTTTATGTCCTTTGTTCTCCAATTCAGCATGCCACAGCTGAGTAGGCCTGAACCAGCAGTAAAAAAAATTGCTCAGCTCCCATGATGCATAGGGAGCTTTACATTGTCTACAGCCACAGCTTAGCCACTGATGATAGAAACGCTGCTCTAGCTTTTGATTTTGCAGCTCTAAGTTCTGGTTGATGTGCTGCTGCTGTCTGCCAGCATGATAAAGCTGAGCGGCTTACATGCTTAAAAGATGAATTATGTAAACAAAATGGAGAAAAGTTGAGCTGTTGTGAAGGCAATCAATCACATTTCATGTTTTAAATGAAACAATAAATCTCGTTTAGCTTAATGTAATAACTCCAGCTTTGCTGCAGTTTTCTTTTTACTCATTTCCTTTTTCGAGTTTGTAGGATGGACTGCAAATGAGTTGCTCTCTTATTTGAACTTCAGGTATATGGCTAAAAACACAAATAAAATGTACATATGAGAACTGCTTTAGCTGACAAAGGATTTGTATTTTTGCCCATCCAGACCTGAGATTACTCAACTCTGCCACACAGCAACCTGACTTGGCAGGGCAGGAGACCTGAGTTTTGTCTACTGCAGTTCAATAACACTTTCAGAGCTGGTGACTGGGCATCGAAAAGAGGAGTAGCATACTGATGTTCTCACCCCTCTCTGACTCTGCTTATATCAGCATGTTCCTTGTACTGCCTTTCTTTCCCCCAGTCTGAGCTCTGCTGTACAGAGGACTGCAAAGTGCTGATACAAGCCAGGTACTTACACTGCTTGCATTTAATAAATGCATTAAGAGGGGAATTGCAGGATTCAAGAATCAACTGTTTCTATTATAACTCTATGGAGTTTTGCATTAGGAAAAATAGTCAAACCTGTTACTGGCTGTATTATGTAATTTCTAGAGACGCTTTTTTTTAACAAACTGTTTTATACCACCATAGAAGGTGTCAACAGATATCCAGCTCTGCCATTTCTGAGTATGTTCAATACTGATGGATGATTGACCCCATGAGAGGAGATGCTGATGGTTACTTGCAGAGATGTATAGTAACTAAGTAGAACTACTTCACTACTGTACTTAAGTACCGAAAGGCGGTATTTGTACTTTACTAGAGTAGAATTTTTTTCTCCTACTTCTACTTTTACTTCACTACATTTTTTCAATGATTTTAATACTTCTACTCCAGTATTTTTTTTTTGTGCTGCATAGTTACTAGTTACAATTATAAAAATTACCACTGCCAGAACAGTAGATGGCAGGTTTCATGAAGCCCAAAACATGTGTATTATCAGTGCATACGAAAATAAATGCTACTGTATGTATAAATAAAAGCTGCATTTGAAATAATAAAAAACAATATGATGTTCAAACTTTTGACTTCTTTCTTTAATAACTACATAACACAGTACTTGTACTTTTACTTTCAGTACTTGAGTAGCAAAATTTAAAAAAAAAACTACTTGCAATACTTAAGTACAAAAAATGTTGAATACTTTAGTACTTCTACTCAAGTCACTTTTTGATCGAGCACTTCCACTTCTACTCAAGTCACTTTTTGATCGAGCACTTGTACTTTTACTCAGGTATGGGTTTTGAGTACTTTATACAACTCTGGTTACTTGAGCTATGCAGAAGGAAATTAGACTTTTACCTGCTGGCTGTGTCAGGAAAATGACTGCAATGTGGTGGTGCAATTCATAGCAGATGAGTTTCGTATAGAGGTTGCTTTAAAACCTAGTTAAAAAATGTTTTTAAAAAATCAGGGAAGTTACTTGTATTTAAATGAAAGTGTCCCTTGTGCTGGTGCCAGCTGTCATAGTGGAAATCTAAGTCCTCTGCCCCCCTCCCATGCCTTGCAGCCGTAATCTTCCAGTGCTACAGAGGTTAATGCCAGTGCTGGACCCGTAACATCACCCATGAAGAGTGCCGACTATGCCCATCCTTTCCACCCCCCCCCCCCTCCTTTCTCCATCTATTGGCTGTACTACAGCTTCCATGAATGAAAAGCGATCAAGAAATGGAGGAGGTAGACCTTTCATTCCTCCACCCGCCCTTTATTCATCAATGGCAAGCTATGTTTACTATATTCTTTCTTTATGTTACACATATGTCCATGGGTATGTGTAGAAAGCATCCTAGTGGTTCAACATGTACTGGATCCACATGGACACTCCAGCACATAGGCCACAAATTTAGTGAAACATGAAATGAATGTTTCAATTGTAGTGCTAATTTTCTCATGCTATTTCCCAACTAGTACAGTCCATTCTTACCAGCTTCAATAATACGGTCTTAAGGATGTCTTTTGTAGTTTATTGCTTGAAGAACTTCATCAGCAGAGGGAGCTTGGGGCATGGTATATTCCAAAACGCTCAACACTCAAAGATTGGAGGACAATCTCCTCCTAGAGTAATTGTGAGAGTTTAATTGTCTAAGGCCTCACAACTGTAGACCATGGGGCAAGTCTTTTTGACATCTGGTTACCTTGCACTGATGCAAAACTGCCAATACTCAGTGCAGCTTTCAGAACACTACATGGTCACAGATCCCCTGTAGTGGGGCTCTTTAATCGGCTCCAGGTAAATTCCATCCAGGCCCTCAGCCCTGGCACCTCCGAGGCTTCAAGCGGAACTGTACAGTCCATGGGCACCTTGAGGGCAGCAGCCCCTTTGGCTCTGGAGCCCTCCTGGGGAGAGGGAACCCTGCTCTCCAGTGTCTCAGACTATTTATGACCATTCCAGCCCCCTTCTGGACATTCCTCCATAAGGATTGGCTGGATTGGCTGGAACCTGGTTGTTTTGAATCTCCCACCCTAAGTTGATATAATTCGTTTTTACAACTTTTGATATGCTCCTGGTTATTTTAAAGATAACATTTGCATATTGTGGTATGGGGAGATTATGCCCATTTGGTAGGTACTTTTTCAATGAGTTGCGTCAGTTCAAAACTGTATTTTAGGGCATGGCGGCCCACTTTTATTAAATAAAATGGAAAGTTCACATGCACATCGGTTGCCCACGCAGGGGTTCTTCCACTTCAATATAAACAAAAAACTAAAATACAGAGCCACCTGGCTTCCTTGGCAGCACCACGACTCTTCTTACCTGCCCCCTTGACTGTGTTGTCTAGCTCTTCTGGCATCCGGCTGCATAGTCCAATCTTGGCTTCTGGATAGGGGTTCCCCTGACAATCCGATAGGAGCAGATCTGACTTCTGGAATGAGACTTCCTGCCTCCTGACTGCTTGTTGATGCTCCTCTGACCTATTGTCTCCCACACTAGGAACTGTCTCCAAACTGGGAGCTCTGGAAATGCGATTTGGTAGTTTAGAGCTCTAGAAAACCTTTTTGAAAGATTGTTAATGTAGGTAGATGATTCCTAAGAGTAGTTGCGCCAACATCCCTGGTATGTATACAAAGAAGTATTTGGTTCCTCAGGCCAGTAAGTGGGACTTTAAGGCAATAAAGAAAACGTATCAGCATAAATGCGTTTTTAGATTTTATCGTAAAAGATACATGAATTACAACATGTTTGCTTCATAAATTATATAGTGCAGGGTGGGTGAGAGACCCATCCGTGATAGTGCAAGAAGGTAAAGAAGTGACACTTGTGAGTATTGGTGACTTTAGAAACACAAAAATCCTGCCATCCGTCGGTATTGGATATTGCAGGTAGCGTCTCAATTTCCCACGCGTTTCGGCTTGCCTAAAGCGGCTATGCCTTTTTCAAGGTATCACCATATCTAAAATGATATTTAGACATTGTAAGTGTCATGATGCACTGAATACTTAGTTTGTGTAATCTAGGTTGAATAAATAGCTTACATTTTGTTTTTTGTATATACAGTTTCTCGGTCGTTGTTAGTGGAACATGCCCCTCTTTTTCCCAAGATAGTCACAAGATCCCCATAAAGGAGAGGAGTAGTAGTGATGCAGGCACTAGAAAGACCAAATTGCTGTTTCATAAATATCCATGACATATATAAATTCTTAAACCACTTAGAATTCTCAGGGGTACTCACATGGTCCAGAGTAACTGGTTCCCTCATTCGGAGTCCCTGATGAAAGTGGTAACTGTCCCTGGAATTATATATTTATATAGTATATCCAAGGATTGTGTGTTGGACAGAACATAATTGGGCTTTAACAGAAAAATGAAATTACCTCCTCTGTTTCAGGTCTCAGGGAAAACAGGGTGGTATCTCCTCTGCTTCAGTCTTGGGGGTATAAGGCCGTATCTGTATGAAAATTATGCATGGAAATTTGGGAATTTGTTCCATGTGGTTGGTACATGATTGCGCTAAAAAAGTTTTGGCGTAAAAATACCTTTGTCCAGTGGGGGTAGACCAAGTATGATATACGGGACCGGTGCTTGTTGTTTCCTTCCAATCTCCAAGCTACAGGACTGTATCTGTATTGCAAAATGTGATTTGCAAGTTAAGGAAAAAATTCCCTGTAATAGTATAGCAGAGTTGCCCTGAAAAAGCTTGGAGTGAATTTTTACCTTTGTCCTGCAGGGGGAGACCGTGTGCGGTACAGGGAGGCTGGTTGCGTCACCGTCGTCCAAGAGTGTTTCCTCTCCGGCATCCGGAGATGAATGGCACTCTTCCGGGGATCCCCGGCGCCTTATATATAGGCCGCGCATGCGCATTGCTGCGCAGCGCGGTACTATATGTCAGGGCGGAAGGGTTTCAACAGTGCATACTGCGCATGTGCCGAAGCTCCTGCGCGAGTTGCGGCGAGGATTCCCCTCGCTGCCTGGCAACTAAGGACGCCGCCGACACGGAGAGGAGGGGCCATCCGCGATGCCGTCAGGCATTGGTAAACAAGCCATCGGGCTCAGATGGAGATGCTGGTGACCCCAAAACAGTGCCCCGCCTCGGGGGGCGGGGCTTACCGTGCCGGGGACTAATATTGGGTATTCGGGGGGGAGGAGATTCCATAACGATCCGAGTCTGTTTGACATCGAGTGTACATATTCATCTAAGCAATATATCTATATTATATATATAAGTCTTTTCCATTTTGCAGCAATAACGTACAATCATTAAAAATAGGAGACAAGAAAGAAACATAGATGAAAAATTATGTTAAAAGAAAGACAGTCCCCAGAGCGGGGATATATAGGTGGCTGGGGATTGTGTGGATACCTGATGTCAGCCAATTGATATGAATGGTGTGTCATAGACTGTTGTTCTTGGGATAATTACGCCTGTCAGGTGGGGCCTTTGTCTTGGGGCACAATGATGTAGGAGATGGTGTGGGTGGTTGGATGAGAGTTACATCAATCTATATGAGAATTGGATTGATAATAAATAAGTAATTAGATGAAAGGGGTTCAAAATTTGTTTGTTTAAATTTTTAAGCCTAGATATAGGCTTGTAATGTTTGACTGGTACTGTTTATTTTATCAGTACTATTAGTCGGTTTTGCCCGATACAAATCCTTCAAGAAAAGGTTTAAAGCTCTCTGCTTCATTGAGGCCAGGAGGTATGGTAGCTCCAAGGTGTCTAATCCACCTCATCTCTCTTTGTAGGAGGGTCTTATTCCAATCGCCCCCCCTCCCCGGGATATGTATCCTATCCAGGCCCATGAAGCTTACTTTGGGCATTTTTGATTGGTGTTTGTCTCTTACGTGCCTACCAAGTGGGAGATAGAAGTTACACATCTCCATGGTTGACATGTGTGTGCCAACTCTTTTGCGAAATTCTTGTTTCGTTTTCCCAACGTAATAGGCCCCGCAGTTGCATTCCATCAGGTAAACAATTGCTCGAGTTTTGCAGTTAACGAAATGGGCTGGCATGAACAGTTCCCCATTTGGTAAAATTTTGCTTGTACATTTAACAATGACATGGCATTGGGAACATCCTCCACATGGGTACGTCCCTTTGTCCTTGCAGGGATCCTTTCTAGATCCATTTTTGAATTCACTATGTACTAGTGATTGCTGGAGAGATCCAGCTTTCTTAAATGTGATTAGGGGGTTTTCTGGGAGTAGATGTCTTAGACTTGGATCACCGGTGAGAATGTGCCAGTTGTTCTTGATAATTTTCCTGATGGAGTCATGCTGGTTGGTATATCGCATGATGATCCTGTTGGCATTTTCAGGCGGTTTGTCAATTGGTTTCTTGAATAAGATTTCATGTCTCTCCTGCCCATTGGCTCGATTGAAGGCCTTTCTCAGGCAAGTTTTGGAGTACCCTCTCAGTCGAAGTCGTGCGGATAGTTTGTCAGATTCAAGTTTAAAGTCATGTTGGAGGGTACAGTTCCTCTTTAGCCTTAGAAATTGACTGTATGGGATCGATTTGACTAGGGCTGTGGGGTGGAAACTGTCCGCGTGCAGAACAATATTGCCTGCAGTCTCTTTCCTGTATAATGTTGTGTTGAGGTTAGCATCGGAATCTTTGTAGATCCAGGTGTCAAGGAAGCTGATCTTGGTTTGACTATGTTGCATAGTGAAATGCATATTGAAGGAGTTCCTATTCATACGTTCCAGGCATTTTTTCAAAAGGTCTTCGGGTCCGTTCCACAGGAGGAAGATATCATCTATATATCTCTGCCATAGTATTATATGGCAAGAGTATATAGAGTTCTCCTCGCTGTGGAGGAAGTCCTGCTCCCACATGCCCAGGTATATGTTGGCATAGGATGGGGCACAGCTAGTGCCCATGGCAACACCGCAGATTTGTAAGAAATGAAGGCCATCGAAGCAAAAATAATTGTGATGTAGGATAAAGTGTAACATAGAGATAATGAAATCATTAAATTTGTGGTCATAGCCACTTTGTTGACTGAGTGCTTGTTGTACTGCAAGAATCCCTTTATCATGCGGTATATTGCTGTAGAGCGATTCTACATCGATTGTAACAAGGTGCGTGTCTGGTGGGATGGTCATGCCTTCCAAAATTTGCAAAAGGTGGATGGTGTCCTTCGTGTATGATGATAATTTGGTTACATGTGGTCGAAGGTGAGCATCTATGACTCTGCTCATGTTTTCTGAGATGTTCCCGTTCCCAGATATGATGGGTCTCCCTGGCGGGTTATTAGCGTCCTTATGTATTTTTGGCAGAGAATAGAACGTAGGTGTTCTGGGGTGTGTGGTTCTGATGTATTCCCATAAGGTTTTTGAGATGGCCCCTTCGTTCAAGGCCTTATCGACTTTTTTATAGAATATTTCATTATAGGATTTTATCATCAGTGGTGATATTTGTTTATAGCATTGTCGATTATCCAAGATGTTCATGCACATCTCCTTGTATTTCTTGTTGTCCATGATAACTATGTTCCCGCCTTTATCAGCTGGTTTTATGGTGATGTTGTCATAGCTTTTTAAGTCTTTAAGTGCTTTCCTTTGTGATTTGGTTAGATTGTCCTTTGTCTTGTTCATACTGAGTCCTTCAATTTCCTTAGTCGTCTGTTTGACAAACAGGGCGACTGCTGGATTGAGGCTTAATGGGGGGAATTTCTGTGATTTTTTCTGGAAGCGGGGTGTTTCCGGATCTTCCTCTTCTTCCTCACTCTTGTCTTCTTCCGGTGGTAATGAGGGGTCTTCCCAATCATCGTCGAGACCACCTTCCTCCAACAGGATATTTAAATCTCTGATCGCGCGAAATTCTGCAGCAGTGAGGCGGGGGTCTTTTGCTTCTGGAGGGGGTTTGTTATACATGGCTTGGAATAGTGTTTTACGTGCAAATAAGTTAATGTCTTTAATAACTTCAAATTTGTCTGCATTTTTTCTTGGACAGAAGGAGAGGCCTAGCCGTAGTACCTCTTCTTCATGGATGGTTAGGTTTTGTGATGAGAGATTGATTATGGATCGTCTCTCCTCTCCACCTGTTTCGATCCTTGGGGGTCGGTGACCACGGGGAGTTTGGTTTGTTTCAAGGTCTTTCCTAAAAAAGCCTTTTGTTTTTTGGAGGGCTCCTCTCTATTTACTCGAAACCTTGTAGCCATTCCCTGGGTTTTTGTACCACCTTGTGTTTGACTCTCCAGTTCTTCACTTTCATTTTCAGTTCTGGCCTCTCCGTCTTCTCTCTCGTTGGGTGTTGGTGTTTGCCGTGGTAGCGGTCCTCTGGGTGGTTGCCCTCTCTTGCGGCTATCTGACCCGGAGGCATGTGATGAGGAGTCTGATGAATAGTAGGTGTTGTCATAGTTGGTGTATTTAGTGCCAGGTTGTGATTTATTTTTGTAGGTCCTTCTAGGGTTGTTCCATCTGTAGGCTCTTCCTTGGGCGAAGGCATTCTTGTCTCGCCAATACTTTTTCTCCTTTTTGCGGAGAATTTGTTTGCTGTAGTTTTCCAAGTGGTCCTTCAATTTTCTTTCTTCTTCGCTGTACATCTGGACAGTTTTTAATGGTGCTAATTTCAGGTATATAAGTTTCGTTTCTTCATCGATTTTTTTGATTTGACGTTCATATTCCTCCTGTAGTAGGATCATCAGGTTTTTGGAGCATGTGTTTAGTTGTTCTTCCCATTGTTGTTTCATAAGTGCTGTTACGTTGTCCATAGTTGGAAAGATCTGAATTCGAAGTCCCGCTGGGTTGATTTCCTCGGCAATATATCTTTCAAAAGACTTAATATGCCAATGAAGAGATGATTTCTTTTCCAATTGTCGTCTGAGGGTATAAAAGAGAGCAAGTGTATCTGATTCCTGCTGTTCTTTGTTTTGGAAGTTTGTTTCAATCTTGGACATCAGGTTCTTCCATTCATCCCCCTGTAGGTCACCCATGGTCGTTTCTTGTTTTTTTGACCTCCTTTGGTGAGAGTGATCACTGAAAGGATCACTGATGCAATTTTCCTAATTTCCTTTCACTGGGCAATGCAGAGATTGGAATAAGGAAAAAGCGTTTAATTATATTCGTAGCTATCTATCATGTAGCTACAATTTGATTGGTACGTGTATTGCTGTAAGTCTCGATTTCTCAAACGAGAAATACAGAGTAAAGTAAAGAAAAGAGAAAAGAAAAATGGGAATAGAGATTCCCTATGAGTGGTAAAGGTTTCTAGAGATCATGTGAGGAATTGGATGATTTCCATCCGTAGTCTAGAAATGCGATTTGGTAGTTTAGAGCTCTAGAAAACCTTTTTGAAAGATTGTTAATGTAGGTAGATGATTCCTAAGAGTAGTTGCGCCAACATCCCTGGTATGTATACAAAGAAGTATTTGGTTCCTCAGGCCAGTAAGTGGGACTTTAAGGCAATAAAGAAAACGTATCAGCATAAATGCGTTTTTAGATTTTATCGTAAAAGATACATGAATTACAACATGTTTGCTTCATAAATTATATAGTGCAGGGTGGGTGAGAGACCCATCCGTGATAGTGCAAGAAGGTAAAGAAGTGACACTTGTGAGTATTGGTGACTTTAGAAACACAAAAATCCTGCCATCCGTCGGTATTGGATATTGCAGGTAGCGTCTCAATTTCCCACGCGTTTCGGCTTGCCTAAAGCGGCTATGCCTTTTTCAAGGTATCACCATATCTAAAATGATATTTAGACATTGTAAGTGTCATGATGCACTGAATACTTAGTTTGTGTAATCTAGGTTGAATAAATAGCTTACATTTTGTTTTTTGTATATACAGTTTCTCGGTCGTTGTTAGTGGAACATGCCCCTCTTTTTCCCAAGATAGTCACAAGATCCCCATAAAGGAGAGGAGTAGTAGTGATGCAGGCACTAGAAAGACCAAATTGCTGTTTCATAAATATCCATGACATATATAAATTCTTAAACCACTTAGAATTCTCAGGGGTACTCACATGGTCCAGAGTAACTGGTTCCCTCATTCGGTTCCCTCAAACAAAATGTAAGCTATTTATTCAACCTAGATTACACAAACTAAGTATTCAGTGCATCATGACACTTACAATGTCTAAATATCATTTTAGATATGGTGATACCTTGAAAAAGGCATAGCCGCTTTAGGCAAGCCGAAACGCGTGGGAAATTGAGACGCTACCTGCAATATCCAATACCGACGGATGGCAGGATTTTTGTGTTTCTAAAGTCACCAATACTCAAAAGTGTCACTTCTTTACCTTCTTGCACTATCACGGATGGGTCTCTCACCCACCCTGCACTATATAATTTATGAAGCAAACATGTTGTAATTCATGTATCTTTTACGATAAAATCTAAAAACGCATTTATGCTGATACGTTTTCTTTATTGCCTTAAAGTCCCACTTACTGGCCTGAGGAACCAAATACTTCTTTGTATACATACCAGGGATGTTGGCACAACTACTCTTAGGAATCATCTACCTACATTAACAATCTTTCAAAAAGGTTTTCTAGAGCTCTAAACTACCAAATCGCATTTCTAGACTACGGATGGAAATCATCCAATTCCTCACATGATCTCTAGAAACCTTTACCACTCATAGGGAATCTCTATTCCCATTTTTCTTTTCTCTTTTCTTTACTTTACTCTGTATTTCTCGTTTGAGAAATCGAGACTTACAGCAATACACGTACCAATCAAATTGTAGCTACATGATAGATAGCTACGAATATAATTAAACGCTTTTTCCTTATTCCAATCTCTGCATTGCCCAGTGAAAGGAAATTAGGAAAATTGCATCAGTGATCCTTTCAGTGATCACTCTCACCAAAGGAGGTCAAAAAAACAAGAAACGACCATGGGTGACCTACAGGGGGATGAATGGAAGAACCTGATGTCCAAGATTGAAACAAACTTCCAAAACAAAGAACAGCAGGAATCAGATACACTTGCTCTCTTTTATACCCTCAGACGACAATTGGAAAAGAAATCATCTCTTCATTGGCATATTAAGTCTTTTGAAAGATATATTGCCGAGGAAATCAACCCAGCGGGACTTCGAATTCAGATCTTTCCAACTATGGACAACGTAACAGCACTTATGAAACAACAATGGGAAGAACAACTAAACACATGCTCCAAAAACCTGATGATCCTACTACAGGAGGAATATGAACGTCAAATCAAAAAAATCGATGAAGAAACGAAACTTATATACCTGAAATTAGCACCATTAAAAACTGTCCAGATGTACAGCGAAGAAGAAAGAAAATTGAAGGACCACTTGGAAAACTACAGCAAACAAATTCTCCGCAAAAAGGAGAAAAAGTATTGGCGAGACAAGAATGCCTTCGCCCAAGGAAGAGCCTACAGATGGAACAACCCTAGAAGGACCTACAAAAATAAATCACAACCTGGCACTAAATACACCAACTATGACAACACCTACTATTCATCAGACTCCTCATCACATGCCTCCGGGTCAGTTAGCCGCAAGATAGGGCAACCACCCAGAGGACCGCTACCACGGCAAACACCAACACCCAACGAGAGAGAAGACGGAGAGGCCAGAACTGAAAATGAAAGTGAAGAACTGGAGAGTCAAACACAAGGTGGTACAAAAACCCAGGGAATGGCTACAAGGTTTCGAGTAAATAGAGAGGAGCCCTCCAAAAAACAAAAGGCTTTTTTAGGAAAGACCTTGAAACAAACCAAACTCCCCGTGGTCACCGACCCCCAAGGATCGAAACAGGTGGAGAGGAGAGACGATCCATAATCAATCTCTCATCACAAAACCTAACCATCCATGAAGAAGAGGTACTACGGCTAGGCCTCTCCTTCTGTCCAAGAAAAAATGCAGACAAATTTGAAGTTATTAAAGACATTAACTTATTTGCACGTAAAACACTATTCCAAGCCATGTATAACAAACCCCCTCCAGAAGCAAAAGACCCCCGCCTCACTGCTGCAGAATTTCGCGCGATCAGAGATTTAAATATCCTGTTGGAGGAAGGTGGTCTCGACGATGATTGGGAAGACCCCTCATTACCACCGGAAGAAGACAAGAGTGAGGAAGAAGAGGAAGATCCGGAAACACCCCGCTTCCAGAAAAAATCACAGAAATTCCCCCCATTAAGCCTCAATCCAGCAGTCGCCCTGTTTGTCAAACAGACGACTAAGGAAATTGAAGGACTCAGTATGAACAAGACAAAGGACAATCTAACCAAATCACAAAGGAAAGCACTTAAAGACTTAAAAAGCTATGACAACATCACCATAAAACCAGCTGATAAAGGCGGGAACATAGTTATCATGGACAACAAGAAATACAAGGAGATGTGCATGAACATCTTGGATAATCGACAATGCTATAAACAAATATCACCACTGATGATAAAATCCTATAATGAAATATTCTATAAAAAAGTCGATAAGGCCTTGAACGAAGGGGCCATCTCAAAAACCTTATGGGAATACATCAGAACCACACACCCCAGAACACCTACGTTCTATTCTCTGCCAAAAATACATAAGGACGCTAATAACCCGCCAGGGAGACCCATCATATCTGGGAACGGGAACATCTCAGAAAACATGAGCAGAGTCATAGATGCTCACCTTCGACCACATGTAACCAAATTATCATCATACACGAAGGACACCATCCACCTTTTGCAAATTTTGGAAGGCATGACCATCCCACCAGACACGCACCTTGTTACAATCGACGTAGAATCGCTCTACAGCAATATACCGCATGATAAAGGGATTCTTGCAGTACAACAAGCACTCAGTCAACAAAGTGGCTATGACCACAAATTTAATGATTTCATTATCTCTATGTTACACTTTATCCTACATCACAATTATTTTTGCTTCGATGGCCTTCATTTCTTACAAATCTGCGGTGTTGCCATGGGCACTAGCTGTGCCCTATCCTATGCCAACATATACCTGGGCATGTGGGAGCAGGACTTCCTCCACAGCGAGGAGAACTCTATATACTCTTGCCATATAATACTATGGCAGAGATATATAGATGATATCTTCCTCCTGTGGAACGGACCCGAAGACCTTTTGAAAAAATGCCTGGAACGTATGAATAGGAACTCCTTCAATATGCATTTCACTATGCAACATAGTCAAACCAAGATCAGCTTCCTTGACACCTGGATCTACAAAGATTCCGATGCTAACCTCAACACAACATTATACAGGAAAGAGACTGCAGGCAATATTGTTCTGCACGCGGACAGTTTCCACCCCACAGCCCTAGTCAAATCGATCCCATACAGTCAATTTCTAAGGCTAAAGAGGAACTGTACCCTCCAACATGACTTTAAACTTGAATCTGACAAACTATCCGCACGACTTCGACTGAGAGGGTACTCCAAAACTTGCCTGAGAAAGGCCTTCAATCGAGCCAATGGGCAGGAGAGACATGAAATCTTATTCAAGAAACCAATTGACAAACCGCCTGAAAATGCCAACAGGATCATCATGCGATATACCAACCAGCATGACTCCATCAGGAAAATTATCAAGAACAACTGGCACATTCTCACCGGTGATCCAAGTCTAAGACATCTACTCCCAGAAAACCCCCTAATCACATTTAAGAAAGCTGGATCTCTCCAGCAATCACTAGTACATAGTGAATTCAAAAATGGATCTAGAAAGGATCCCTGCAAGGACAAAGGGACGTACCCATGTGGAGGATGTTCCCAATGCCATGTCATTGTTAAATGTACAAGCAAAATTTTACCAAATGGGGAACTGTTCATGCCAGCCCATTTCGTTAACTGCAAAACTCGAGCAATTGTTTACCTGATGGAATGCAACTGCGGGGCCTATTACGTTGGGAAAACGAAACAAGAATTTCGCAAAAGAGTTGGCACACACATGTCAACCATGGAGATGTGTAACTTCTATCTCCCACTTGGTAGGCACGTAAGAGACAAACACCAATCAAAAATGCCCAAAGTAAGCTTCATGGCCCTGGATAGGATACATATCCCGGGGAGGGGGGGCGATTGGAATAAGACCCTCCTACAAAGAGAGATGAGGTGGATTAGACACCTTGGAGCTACCATACCTCCTGGCCTCAATGAAGCAGAGAGCTTTAAACCTTTTCTTGAAGGATTTGTATCGGGCAAAACCGACTAATAGTACTGATAAAATAAACAGTACCAGTCAAACATTACAAGCCTATATCTAGGCTTAAAAATTTAAACAAACAAATTTTGAACCCCTTTCATCTAATTACTTATTTATTATCAATCCAATTCTCATATAGATTGATGTAACTCTCATCCAACCACCCACACCATCTCCTACATCATTGTGCCCCAAGACAAAGGCCCCACCTGACAGGCGTAATTATCCCAAGAACAACAGTCTATGACACACCATTCATATCAATTGGCTGACATCAGGTATCCACACAATCCCCAGCCACCTATATATCCCCGCTCTGGGGACTGTCTTTCTTTTAACATAATTTTTCATCTATGTTTCTTTCTTGTCTCCTATTTTTAATGATTGTACGTTATTGCTGCAAAATGGAAAAGACTTATATATATATAATATAGATATATTGCTTAGATGAATATGTACACTCGATGTCAAACAGACTCGGATCGTTATGGAATCTCCTCCCCCCCGAATACCCAATATTAGTCCCCGGCACGGTAAGCCCCGCCCCCCGAGGCGGGGCACTGTTTTGGGGTCACCAGCATCTCCATCTGAGCCCGATGGCTTGTTTACCAATGCCTGACGGCATCGCGGATGGCCCCTCCTCTCCGTGTCGGCGGCGTCCTTAGTTGCCAGGCAGCGAGGGGAATCCTCGCCGCAACTCGCGCAGGAGCTTCGGCACATGCGCAGTATGCACTGTTGAAACCCTTCCGCCCTGACATATAGTACCGCGCTGCGCAGCAATGCGCATGCGCGGCCTATATATAAGGCGCCGGGGATCCCCGGAAGAGTGCCATTCATCTCCGGATGCCGGAGAGGAAACACTCTTGGACGACGGTGACGCAACCAGCCTCCCTGTACCGCACACGGTCTCCCCCTGCAGGACAAAGGTAAAAATTCACTCCAAGCTTTTTCAGGGCAACTCTGCTATACTATTACAGGGAATTTTTTCCTTAACTTGCAAATCACATTTTGCAATACAGATACAGTCCTGTAGCTTGGAGATTGGAAGGAAACAACAAGCACCGGTCCCGTATATCATACTTGGTCTACCCCCACTGGACAAAGGTATTTTTACGCCAAAACTTTTTTAGCACAATCATGTACCAACCACATGGAACAAATTCCCAAATTTCCATGCATAATTTTCATACAGATACGGCCTTATACCCCCAAGACTGAAGCAGAGGAGATACCACCCTGTTTTCCCTGAGACCTGAAACAGAGGAGGTAATTTCATTTTTCTGTTAAAGCCCAATTATGTTCTGTCCAACACACAATCCTTGGATATACTATATAAATATATAATTCCAGGGACAGTTACCACTTTCATCAGGGACTCCGAATGAGGGAACCAGTTACTCTGGACCATGTGAGTACCCCTGAGAATTCTAAGTGGTTTAAGAATTTATATATGTCATGGATATTTATGAAACAGCAATTTGGTCTTTCTAGTGCCTGCATCACTACTACTCCTCTCCTTTATGGGGATCTTGTGACTATCTTGGGAAAAAGAGGGGCATGTTCCACTAACAACGACCGAGAAACTGTATATACAAAAAACAAAATGTAAGCTATTTATTCAACCTAGATTACACAAACTAAGTATTCAGTGCATCATGACACTTACAATGTCTAAATATCATTTTAGATATGGTGATACCTTGAAAAAGGCATAGCCGCTTTAGGCAAGCCGAAACGCGTGGGAAATTGAGACGCTACCTGCAATATCCAATACCGACGGATGGCAGGATTTTTGTGTTTCTAAAGTCACCAATACTCACAAGTGTCACTTCTTTACCTTCTTGCACTATCACGGATGGGTCTCTCACCCACCCTGCACTATATAATTTATGAAGCAAACATGTTGTAATTCATGTATCTTTTACGATAAAATCTAAAAACGCATTTATGCTGATACGTTTTCTTTATTGCCTTAAAGTCCCACTTACTGGCCTGAGGAACCAAATACTTCTTTGTAAACTGGGAGCTCTGAGCTATCCCCAGATCCAAGTATATAACGACCCTGCACACCTTTGTACTCAGACAGACTGCAGGCACCTAGTAAAATCTGGACACAAGATTGAAAGTTCCGACCCAGAACTACAGAATCAACAGAAAACCAAAAGCACAGCTTTCTTCGCTCAGATACGATAGTACGGAACCTCACATTAACCCTGCGAATCTTGTGTCATATTCTCCTTCATTTTCACAGTGACAGGGTCTCGTTCTGTCACAATATATAGTATGTACTGTATATGCAAAAATGATACATACTTATTGGTGGATATATGCAATCTATTAGGTAAGGTGTCTATAAATAGATTAACTGTACAAGAAAACCTTTTGAATGTGGATCGATTTGCACCCTGTCAGCTCTTGAGAAAGCCTATGATGGCAAGATGCACTGAGCAGGAGTAACGTCACTACATTGTTGGTCTCCATCGATAGTAACCCAGAAGGTAGAACAGAATTTAATTAAGAAGAAAAGCTTTCTCCTACTTGATATTTCTGTGCGAGATACTGGTGTTACTTTGCATGTTTATTGTATAAATAAATGTGGATTTATACTATGAGAGTATTTGTTTCATGAGGTCACTTTGTACAATAATGAAAGATTTTGACAACTGGAGAAGGAGAGGAGATGAGGTGATCAAACCAAGATACAAGCAAGCTCTTTCAGACCTTACGTATTAGAGGTTACATTGTGTCTGGTAAATATGTTTGATTACTTCCATGGCGGTGAAGAAGGCACGCGTGTAGCTTGCGGGGGAAATTTGTTGTGTCTAAACTTACTATCTTTTTGTAGTAGATGGAAGAAATATTTCACTAGTTTGCTTGGACTTTTTTCTTGCTTTTTTTTGGGGGGGGGGGGGGGAGGGGGGTATTTATGTTTTCTGAATTTTTTTTTTTTTTTGTCCCGTTGCTGTGTATATGTGCATGAGGCCTTTTTTTTATCACTGCATCACATAGTAATGTTGTTTTAGATACATTATTTTGACACATTTGTTTTTTTTTCACAAATAATTTCATATTTTCGTAGACATAATAAGTCATGACATATATGAATTTGATATATTCAAAAAACACTTTTTTTTATTTAAATATAAGAAGATAAAAAAAAAAGAAAACAATAGAAAAACACTAAACAGAAAAATAATACAAGGGGAAAGTGAGGAGGAGAGCTTTCAGTACGTGATAATCATTCATTTCACAGATCATTGAACGAGACACACACTAAATCCGTCCCATTTAGATATTAAGTAACACCAATGACTGCCAACGGTGAGTCAGCGCGCTGATTCAATACCCTGCAGTGATTCTCAGAAATTTGATCTAAGCTATATTATTAGTCTAGAGAAAACTTCAGGTGTATAAAGGTTATTGATGCAGGGAGCCCTTATATGAAAGGATACGGCTTCTCAGGAAACTGGAACTGGGCAGCTATTCATTATGGTGATTTATTCCTATTTGGTTTTCCTTTCATCAGAGTTTTCACAGTTTTGAAAAAGGCAAAGGTAATTGTATTCCACCATGTCCTAGCTTGCATTTCCTGGTTTTGAAATCGAGTTTCAATAAGATTCTTATTTTGAACTAAAAATATATATTTTGTTGCCAACATGTCATAAAATGTTGCTGGACATCATTCAGAGGTAGGTTCTAGTAATGGCCATGATATGGACACTGGGGTTGATTTACTAAAGCAAATAGACTGTGCACTTTGCAAAGTGCAGTTGCACTAGACTAGAGCAAGGGTGTCAAACTCAATTTCATCGCGGGCCACATCGGCAGTATGGTTGCCCTCATAGGGCAGGTTTTATCTGGGGTGAGCTACATACAGGGTGCAGGGTTCAGTAGTGCATTTTGTGCAGAGTTCAGGACTATTCTATGTAGAAAGTGCAGTGTTCAGGAGTGCACTGCATACAGAAAGCTGGGTCCAGGGGTGTGTTATGTACAGAGTGCAGCGTTCAGGGGTGTGTTGTGTACAGCGTGCACGGTTTAGGGGTGCACTATGCACAGTTTGCTACCCCAACCTGCCCCACAAAGCTTCCTCCCATCTCTTTCACCTACCTGGCCTGGCTCTAGTACCTCCCTGTGTAGGCGGCTCTACTACTTATGTGTTTGGCTTTAGCACCTCCCTGTGTTGCCGCCTTTGCCTTGCAGGTGGGTCATTCTCTCTCTTAAGCCCCGTACACACGATCAGATTATCGAACGATCTGTCGTCCGTTTTTTGTGGCATGCTAGTCTGATGTGGAAAGTGAAGAGGTTATTTTCATACGAATTTTCCCGTACGACAGAATTCTACTTCAGAAGGGATGTCATGTGTTGGATTGTTTTGTATGTGTTCTTTCGTCTCTGAGTATGCCTAGTCTTGCTCTTAAGATTTTTTCCGTCGAAATCTGTACTAATGAGACGAAAATCGGACGTTCTGTTGACGGACGACAAAAATTATATAGCCTGCACATCAGGATTTTGTCAGCCGAAAAGTCGGAGTCGGCTGTCGAAAGCACCATACTAACAACCCGAAAATCAGCAGATCGGTCGTCGGACGAAATTTCCCTTCAGATTTTCTTATCGTGTGTACGGGCCTTTAGATTCTGGAAATCTGTTCCTGTCGTGCCCCACTGTGAGTGCATGCAGGAATCTGTTAGATCTGGGAGACGCTGAGGGCAAAGCTGTCCATTATAAACACAGAGGGCTTCTGGGTTTACAAGTGTCAGTGGGGAGCGGAAGCAAAGGGGAGAGAGCCAGAGATGGAGAAATGGAATTCCTTTCAGTTCCAGGTGCAAAACTAGATGTGAGGGCACCATGACAAGGCCTGGAGGGCCGCTTTCGGCCCGTGGGCCTTGTGTTTGACACGTGCTCTAGAGCTTAGTAAATGAGCAAAAGCTCTGCCGACTTCCATCATCCAGTCATGTGCAAGGAAAAAATGCAATTTTTTTTTTTATTTTCCTTGCACGTGATTAGATATTCTTTGCAAAGTGAAGTTTTACCCTATTTACTAAGCTCTGGAGCAACTGCATTTGGCAAAGTGCGCAGTCTATTAGCCTTTAGTAAATCAACCCCATAGTCTTACAGAGTTTCACACACTTATATAATTGACATACTTGCAAAAAAGTTTGTATACCAGGTTGATATATGTATATACCAAGCACATATCACATGGGTTCAGAAGGTACTTTTACTCATTAAATTGATTATAATGATTTAGAGTTTTTAAACCAAGTAAATGGGATTGTTAGAATTAGCCCTAACATTTCAGAGTTTTAACATGTAGTAAATCTTATAATCTTATTTACTAAAAACATAAGTACATAAGGGATTCAAAAAAAATATCCCATGCCCTCACTGTAGATTGCAAACTGCTAGAGTTTAGCTAACCCCTGCCAAGTCCCCCATTTCATGTGATTCTAGACAGAGGGGTCTGATGCCATCCTTGTTCTTAGACCAGCCATAGACGGTTCAAATCTTGGCCGGTTCAGCAGAATCCATGTGTGGGCAGGCTGAATGTACCAAGTTGATCGATTGATCGGGTACAACCAGCCTGCCAGATTTACTTGCCATTATCATTAGCGGTTAGCTATAGCTTCTAGCGATGATCACTATTATCTTCTGGCAGGGACAGCTTCTATGTAACCCTTGATTGCAGGAAAAAAAGTCTATGGCCTGCCTTTGTCTTGGCCTGGAGACATACACTGTCTATGTTGTAGATAATCTTATGCTTACATACATTTGTGATTTCCAGTGAATGAATTGCATCATATACTGTATATACCGTATATCATTTATGGCTCCTAACAGTGACAACACTGACCCTGATTTACTAAAGTAGTGGAGTATTTTACTTTGAAAGTAGATCTTCACTTTTCAAAATTAATTTTCACCTATATTAGTGAATGAGATGAAACTAAGGGAACCCTCACTTTGCAAAGAATATCCAATCACAAGCAAGTAAAAACCCCATTAGATTGTAAGCTCTTCTGAGTAGGACCCTCTTAATCCTCTTTATTTTATTGTATTGTAACTGTATTGTCTCCCTTTTATATTGTAAATCACTGCATAAACTGTTGGTGTTATATAAATCCTGAATAATAATAATCATATGAAATAATAAAAAGGTAAAAAAAGTACTTTGCAAAAAGAAAATGTTTTGAAAGAATGTGATTTACTTTTCCTTGCATATGATGGATATTCTTTGTAAAGTACTGTTTTTACTTTATTTTACCTTATTTACTAATTTAAAGAGTAAAAAAAAAAAAAAAACATTCCCCTCTGGGTGATTGGACATTGCAGGGATTGTAGCAAACTTTTTGCAAATTCCTACCTTTTAATATTCTGCAGAAATAGCTGTTTATTTCTCTGTGTCCATGTGCAAAGTGAATCTAATGGGAGTGATTTTTTTAATTATCAATCAGCTGCTGCACTTGCAGGGTTCTAATGAGGAATGAAGCAGAGTCTGCATCCCTTTAGACGTGATTTCACTTTGAGAGCATCTCACCAAAAATGGCATCTTTGGTATAGGGGATGCCCAAAATCTGACTTGTATCTTTCATTTCTGGGGGCGTTCTGTACACCATCTGTGTACAGAACGCCTCCAGGTTGCCATATTGAATTGCATTTTACAGAAAATTAGTGCTGC
Source organism: Pelophylax lessonae (assembly GCF_965119305.1). Lineage (NCBI taxonomy): Eukaryota > Metazoa > Chordata > Amphibia > Anura > Ranidae > Pelophylax > Pelophylax lessonae. The sequence goes on along the minus strand of NC_138771.1, from coordinate 549,238,546 downwards.
AGATTGAAAACGAAGGGTGATTTTTAATGAAATCCAACTACAATATGACTTGTGTGTCCATTGTATATGCTATATGAATTGCTATTATTTTCTATTTTTCCAGGTATTGGAGTTACCCTTTAACCACTTGCCGACCGCCGCACGACTATCTACGTCGGCGGTCAGCCCCTCACAGGCAAAGTGACGTAGGGCTACGTCACTAGCTTGTGAGGGTCTAGGGAGCGAGCGCGCGCCCCCGGAGGCGCGCTCCCGCTCCCGAGTGGTCACGGACCCCCCCCCGCGCGTGTGACCGGCGGACCCGATGTCCGCCGGCCACTCTGCGATCGGCGGGGGAGAGGGAGAAAGTCAGGCAGCTTGTGTAAACAAGCTGCCTGTCATTCTCCTCGCTGTATGAGAGCTGATCATCTGGATCTACTATGTAGATCCGTTGATCACTCTGCATACAGCTGAAGCCCCAGCCAATCACAGTTAGAATCACGCCCCTAGGGACACACACAGCCCCTCCCTCTCAAATAAAGTTAACCCCTTCACTACCAGTGTATTTTTACAGTAACAGTGCATATATATAGCACTGATTACTGTAGAAATGTCACTGGTAACCCCAAAAATGTCAGTCAAGGGTCCGATCTGTCCGCCGCAATGTCGCAGTACCGCAAAAAAAATCGCAGATCGCCGCCATTACGCGTTAAAAAAAAAAAACAACAAAAATGACAAAAATCTTTCCCTTAGTTAGTAAACGCAATAACTTTTGCGCAAACCAATCAAAATACGCTTTTTGCGATTTTTTTTACCAAACATAGGTAGCATAAAACAAATTGGCCGAAAATTTTAAAAAATTTTGATTTTTACATTTTTTTTGGGGGGAATTTCATATAAAAAAAAGGGAAAAATATTGCTATTTTTGCAAAATGGACGCTCCTTTTTTGTTTATAGCGCCTGATCAAAAAATCGCACAGGTGATCAAATACCGCCAAAAGAAAGCTCTGTTTGTGGGAAAAAAAGGACGCCAAATTCGTTTAGGTACAACGTCGCACGACCGCGCAATTCTCCGTTAAAGTCACGCAGTGCCGAATCGCAAAATACCCCCTGGTCGGAATGGGGGTAAAATCTTCCGGGGCTTAAGTGGTTAAGTAAATATTAATTTGATTTAAATCAACCCTGCTTAGCCATACAGGTGTGTGACTAGAGTTTCCAACTGGGCAGGGAGTGTGTGTCGGTATAAAATATTTACCAGTCTAGTAAGGGCAGGCTTTACATTGTCCAGCAGCCATTCCTCCCCACTGCCCATCTATCTTTGGTATGCAACCAAGTCACCGTGAGCATTCTGTCTCATGTAGAGATTCTTCCTACCTTCCAACAAAATATTGGGATTCCTTAACCCATTGCCATCTGGCCTATGGCAGAATGATGCCGGGGCTGGACTCTCGTCTCTCTGGTTGGACGTCAAATAACCTCCTCCCAGATTGCACCTCGCTGGGCCACGCTGCAGCGCGATCTGTCACAGGCTGTGTTCATGGGACACAGCCGATGACTGATTACTGTACCGTTTGCTGCCGGTGTAATGTGAGAATTACCTACCCCATGAGAAAAACCTACCCTCGTCACTTCCGGCCAGAAACAGCTGAGCAGCGCAGCAGTGCGCATGCTCATAGCCCCGGATACCTAATGGAAGAACTGAGGAGCTTACTAGTGCGCATGCGCACTAGTATGAAACGATCACGGTGTACCGTGAAAAAAACCTACCGACGCGGCGGTTACATAAAACAGCTGTGCAGAAATACGAGTCATCTCCGCTCCTGTGCCTGTCACTTACCTGCTCTCGGCAAGTAAATATAAAAGCGGCTCTCAGCTCCGTGATTTATGTTTTCATACAGCCGCCGCCGCTTTTATATTTACTATCTGAGATCAGGGAAGTGACAGGGGTAGGAGTGGAGATCGCTCGTATTTCAGCACAGCTGTTTTAATGTAACCGCTGCATTACATACAGTGCCGAGAACCGGAAGTGACGAGGGGTAGGTTTTTCTCACGGGTAGGTAATTCTCATGGAACACCGGTACCATGTGATCACTGTAACCACTCACAGCAGGTCACATGACAGTTGTAAACAATGGTTGGCTTCCTTTCCAGCCATCCATTGCGTACAATTGTGTTGCTAGCTGTGGTTGGTCACAGTAATCGCATGGTACAGACTGGGCCAATCATAGCCCATCTGTGCCATGTGATCAGCTGTTGCCAATCACAGCTAATCACAACAAAACAAACTGGGGCAGGGCCTGGTGAGGTCAGTGCACCCTCAGAGGAAGATTGCACCCTGTTTGGTGATCCTGATTGTGCTATGCATGCTATCTGAGTGCACCAGAGCTAGTGCACTGAAAAATGTGAGTTATCATTTCTTACAGTTTTTATTAAAGTGGTTTTAAACGGTTCAGCACTATGTCAGTTTTCTGATTTCTATAAGTGTACTACCGATAACGATTGTCGCAGGAGATAGAGGATTTACTTATCACTAAGGATCCACCCACCAGAGGTTTCTTTACCCCCTTAACCACTTCTGGATTGGAAGGATTTTCTCCCTTAATGACCTGGCTATTTTTTGCGATTCGGCACTGTGTTACTTTAACGGACAATTGCGCGGTCGTACCCAAATAAAATTGATATCCTTTTTTTCCCACAAATTTTTGCAAATTTTTATTTTTTGCGCTATAAACAAAAGTCATCTACCAACCGTACTGTCTTGACATTTTGGGCCCCAAGAAATGAGATAGGACGTCAGTATATTAGCATTAATTAATTTTCAGATATATACTGTATACCATAGTTCGTGGACTGTATACCTTTTCTGCAGACTAAATAATATACACAGATTTGGTTTTTTTTTCACCAAAGAAATGTAGCAGGTAGAAATTAATAAAAGAAAGATTATTTATTTGCAAAATGTTATAACAGAAATGAACAAAAACATGTTTGTTTTTCAAATTTTTTGTATTTTTTCATTTATTTAACAAAAAAATCAAAACCCAGTGTTGAATAAATACCACCAAAAGAAAGATCTATTTGTGTGAAAAAAATGATAAAAATGTTTGTTTGGGTACAGTGTTGTATGGCCGAGAAATTGTCATTCAAAGTTGGCCTGGCCAGAAAGGGGGTAAAAGTGGCCAGTATTGAAGTGGTTAAATGTTACATTGAACTCTTTAGCAGGTTATATTTTTTCTGTACAAGTTACAAACAAGACCAGTACATAATAAAAGAAACTGAACATCTGCCATGTGTATTTCACCATTTCTGTGAAATATATATTTCCTAATAAAGTGTGCTAAATTCAGTGCCCCAGTAATAGCATTTGTATGCAGAAGTATTGCATCATCCATGGAGCTCTTGAAATACAGATGACATAATTGATAAATCTTTATTCAATTGCAGCTCCATGCATGCACCATGTATCATACAGGACCAGAATTAGCAAGCTTCCAGATCCCTTGGGTGATGAAGTCACCCTTAGTAGCTGTCTGCCCTCTTACCAACCCATTAAGGGCAGACTTTATATTTATACAATATCCAGCAGCCATCCTCCTCACTGTCCATCTATGGTGTGGACACAGCTCAACATGAGCATTCTGTCACATATTAAGTTTTTTCCCACCCTCCACCAAAATTACCATGCTGGATCTGGGCTCACCTTTCTTCAGTGTTAAGCCTCCATTCAGTGAACAGTCAGTGGTTTTACACATGTTGGTATAAGTTTTTGCCGACATTGGAGTTTTGTGGTGTAACAAGACCAGACCCCCAAGCCCTAACCACTTATGCCCCATTTCCTCTGAGCTTTCTGGTATGGTTTGGTTCGGTACGGTACGCTATTTATGCCGTTTCCATTGTGAATGTTACCCTAATTCCGAACCGTACCGTACCACTTTTTTGGTACCCTTTCGTTGGGGTACCAAGCACATTAGTACCGTACCAACAGGGTGGAGCTACACTCGGCAGAACTTTGATTGGTTGACAGGGAATCGTCTATCACAGCTTTCCTGCTACACCACGCCTATCATGAAAGGATACTATTGGCAGTGGAAACACAAGGTGTACCGTTCCGAACCGTACCGTACTAAACTGAACCATACCGTACCACTCAGTGGAAACGAGGCATTAGTTGTCTTTTTCACCTGGGTGCTACTGTCTTTTTTCATCCAGACTCCTTGTCAACTTTTGCCTCCCCACCCTCCGAGATGGCAGTTTGCTGTAGCATTGGTGACTCCCCACCAAGCATAGACAGGTAGTACTGCTGTATAACTGTAATTGTACATTTTCTGTCCTCACATTCACTTCTGAAGTGTATAAACGCTAACAAGGAACTTGTCTTTCCAGTTGTCATTGCTCTGCTGAAAGTATTTCTGTAAGACTTGCATTGTGTGTGGGAAGTGGCCTTGGGTTCCCCAGGTTATAAGAATTTATCCCACATCCACATGCAACATAAGGAAAAAAAAAGTATGAATATGATGTGTTGAGCAGCTTATCTTCTTTGCTGCAATAGGCTTCTCTTATTTGACCCCTCATGTACATATACAGTACACTATGATGCACCAAAATGTACTGATCTACATGCTCTAAGCATAAGGTAGGTTGTGGTGCACTGTATTGGCAAAAATTGCATACGTGCATTTTTTCAGGCATTGATATGCATTAAGGGCCTATTGAAAAGGATGGACCTGGTTCAGTGGCCTGAACATTTAGAGAAGCCATTCGCAACCAGAGTGAATCCTGTGTTTCCTCCAGAAGTTGATAGGGTTTCCTTGAACTGCGACTGCCCTACCGTTTGATGGTGGTTTCAGTTTCCAGGGCCAACACCATTTGGCAGAGCCACCGGCATGACACCAATGATCTTTACAGCTTTCTATAAGGGTGGCATTCTGACCACCACTCTAAGTGGGACATTCTTCCTACTGACCACCAATGTAAGGAGAATTTTCTCCTTAGCAGTGACTCCTGGAGACCTGAATATTATTTCAAGGGGTTCCTAAAAAGTGAGAGAAAGAACTGAGAAAGGCTGATGTAGAGGCTCGGGAAAAGGGACCTTTCAGAGACTAGATTATTGTCAGGGAAATTCAAAATGGGACATGCTGGTGAAAAAAATAAACATAGGCAGTAGGCCTAAAATGCAGTCATATTGTGTTTACTATGTTTATTTAGATGTCATGTTTTAACGTTTGGATTCTTTTGTATCCTGTTTTATTGCTTTAGACCGCATTCACACTGGTACGACTTGGACCGCGACTTGTCAGCCTGACAAGTCGCGGTCCTCATGCTCCCATTGTGGAGTACAGGAGCCATTCGAATAGGAGCGACACAAGTCCCTCCGACTTAGAAAAAGGATCCTGTACTACTTCGGGGCGACCTGGAGGCAACTTGCATTGACTTCCATTATGTTTGAAGTCCGTGCAAGTCGCGCCGAAGTCGCGCTGCACGCGACTTCACAGGTCGTCCCCTAAGTCGGAGCGATGTAATGTGAACGGAGGCTTATATTCCATATTTGTACAATTTGTATACACATACAGAGTACACTCCTTTAGCTAGCCAAGGGCAGAGCTGGGGTTACTGGGAGTCCTTAAATGTTGCACTTAACTGTTTAGCAGATTACTCTTTGCTCTCTACAAAGTACAAGCAACACCACTACATAATAAAAGCAACGGAACATCTGCCATGTATATTTCACCATTCCCATGAATTATGTCTTTTCTTAATAAAGAGCACTAAATTTAGTGCCCCATTACCAGAAATTGCATGCAGAAGTATTGCGTCATCCATGGAGCTCTCAAGGTACAGATGACATAATTGAAAAATCTTTATTCGATGGCAACCTCATTCATGCACCATGTATCCTACAGGACCAGAATGAGCAAGCTCCCAGATCCCTTGGGTGGTGATGTCACTTTTTACAAGCTGCCTGCCCTCTCCCTGTCTGTGATTGGCTTTCCTTTCTTTTTTTCCATTGATGCATGGATATTATATCCTCCTAAAGCTGACACAGGCAATGAGAAAAGAAAACAGGGAAGCACTGAAAGTGCCAGAGAAGGCATAACCTAGCAGCTGTTCTGCTTTCAGTTTTGATTCATTCTATCTACATAATGTTCTCAATATGTGCTACGAGATAAAGGTTTTCATATACTTTAAGAATAAGAGCCAAACCAAAAGCCGGATGCTAAAGTCTATACCAAATGTACTAGGAAGATAAGCCTTAGGAACACTTGAAAAGCAGCAAAGTATATGAAAGTGTATGCCAGTGGCATAGTGATAGCTTGTTTTTTTCTTTTATGTGTCCTTGTTTTGTGCAAGAAAAACTTTGTGAACCATTTAGATTTACATGGATTTCTACATGAATGCATGCTATAATGTGGTCTGATCTTCAAATAAGTGTGCAAGGAGGAAAGCACCAAAAGCAGAACGTATAAAGCCCAGATTTTATTCAGAATCATGTATCATAAAATTCCAACACATTTTGAGGGTTCATTTTGTGAGTATATTTCACAGAAAGAGACTTTTTCTGAAATTACATTGGGCTTATGTTAGCAGTTAAAGTGGAATTAAAATCTGCATTGTGGTGGGTGGGCACCGCACAGCATATTCCAGTGGTGACAGGTCAGGACTGAGATTGTCAATTGATGCAACGCCACTTCTGTGATGGCAGCAGTCTCTACTCCTACCACTGCCATCAGAACCAGACTAATATCCGTCTTACCCTATGAATAGATTTTCAACTCACAGGACAACAATCCAAGTGCCAATAGACACATGAAAGTAATTATCATTTGGGTGGTAATGCCACAGTTAAAGCGTAACTCCACTTTTGTTGTGGAAAAAAACATTCACCACTGGGTGGCCTTTGTACATTGCAAGGAATTTAACAAACGTTGTTGCAGATTCCTACCTTTTGTTATTCTGAAGGAATCACTATTTGTTCCTCTGTCCCCCTGTGCTAAGTGAGTCTAATGGGAGTGGTTTTATAATTATCAATCAGCTGTGCACATGCAGGGCACTAATGAGGAAAGCTGCTGGGCCTGCATCCCTTTAGACGTGTTCCTATTGGGAGTGTCTCACCAAAAATGATATTTGTGTTGTGAGGGATGCCGGAAATCTGACTTGTTTCTTAGTGCAGACTTCTGAGAAAATCAGTGAGCCAATCAATTAGGCATGAAATGATTTTTCTGTGTACATTCTGTGTACAGAACACCTCTAGATAGCCATATTGCATTGCATTTTCAGAAAATGACAGCGCTGCAGATTGAAAAGGAAAGGTATTTTTAAAAACCATTCAATTAAAATATGACATGACAATTGTATACTCTATATTGTTTTTTCTTTATTTGCTATTTCATGAAAGTGGAGTTACTCTCTAAAACATGGGTGTCCAACCTTTTGGCTTCTCTGGGCCACATTGAGTGTAGAGAAATTTTCTTGGGCCGCATATAAAATATATACTATACTTAAGGTATATAAGTAATAAAATGCCGCCGCGCCCTCCTCTGCTGCTGTGCATCCCCCCAGCGCCCCAGCACTAATTTAACACAACTAGTGGATGATCCCCTCCGAGGCAGCCTTTGTGGCCATGCCCCCTAATTGACTTCATTCCTCCCCAGCAAAAAAAAAGTCAGGGGGCAGTGGGCCGCATTGCCTGTGGCTCCAGGCCGCATGCGGCCCCCGGTCCACAGGTTGGACATGCCTGCTCTAAAACCTTACATATACAAACAGTAGCTGCCATCGTGTATTTGAACATAAACATGCACTGATCACAGCATCATAACAATTCTGACCTTAAAGCTGAGCTCCACCCAAAAGGGGAAGCTCTGCTTCTTTGCCCCCCCCCCCTCTTCCGCTGCCACACCTTGGCACTTTTCGAGGGGGAGTGGATACCTGTCAAAACCAGGTACCCGCTACCGCTTCCAGGTAAGATTGGCACAATCATTGTGTGAGGATCTATGAAACTTCCAGCCCCTCCTGCCTTCTGGGAGACACACAGATCCCAGAAGACAGCAGGACCTTTCAAAAAGCACAGCGCGACTCACACATGCCCAGTAGGAAACAGGCTGTGAGGCCGCAAGGCTTCCCTTTCTGTTTCACTTAGTGAAGATGTTGTGCCTGCCCCCAGAGCCGATGGATGGATTGGTTTGGGGTGCCGACATCGCAGGATCCTCGGACAGGTAAGTGTCCTTATATTAAAAGTCAGCACCAACAGTATTTGTAGCTGCTGACTTTAAATTTCTTTTTTTTTTTTTTACAGGCTGGAACTCCACTTTAAGAAATGTCTGTGACACTCGCTGCCACGCCAGACAGGAAGGTAACAGGTTGAAATATGGTAGCTTTCTTCGAAGAGACAAGAACTCTTTACAGAATTCAGAGAACTAACTTAATGATTTTAACTATTGTTTTAAAGAAGGAAAAGAAAAAAGCAGTATAAGAAGCTGTTTATACAAATGTTACTACCTAAATAGATCATAAGCAACAAATTAACAACATTAAGGCCCCTTTCACACAGGCGGACCGTTCAGATCCGCCTGTTTGTTTTTTTGGCGGATCTGAACGGTCCCCCCATGCATTCCTATGGGGCATCGGATGTCAGCGGAGACATGTCCGCTGACATACGACCTGATCCATCAAATCTAGACGGATGGAAACCCTATTTTCTATCCGTCCAGCGGATCGGATGGGATCGGATGAGAACGGACCGACAGTCTGTTCCCATCCGATTTCCCCTATAGAGATGTATGGGGAACTGACAGCTGTGTCTCCGCACACAGTGTGGAGACACAGCCGTCATCCTCCTGCTCAGCGGGGGATAGGCGGATCGATCCCCCGCTGAGAAAAGCGGAGTTCGTTTGACGGACTGCAAGTGTGAAAGAGCCCTTAAAGTGAAAAGTACTTAGCAAACTCCCTGAATTTTGGTTCCTTTGCAGAGTCGAATTCACTTTAGAGTAGTCAAATCAGGTGTGTCAGAGTAAATGGGCTTTCATTAATGACTTTGACCATTTGTGCTGCATGATTTTAATGGAATATTGGGAACTGTCAGCTGCCAATTGCAACAGCTTTTTTGGACCCCCTGTGGGTGTCACTGAGCCAACCCCACCCTAATAAAAGAGCTGAGGGGCATGATGTTGGAGTGTTGAATCATTTATGATATTTCAGCAGACAGGAGAGGGATGGATGATTTTGGGCCAGGATGGGGAAACATTGTAGAGAGGAGGGGTGGATGATTCTGGGCGGGGATGGGGATACATTGTAGAGAGGAGGGGTGGATGATTCTGGGCGGGGATGGGGATACATTGTAGAGAGGAGGGATGGATGATTCTGGGCGTGGATGGGGATACATTGTAGAGAGGAGGGATAGATGATTCTGGGTGGTAATGGGGATACATTGTAGAGAGGAGGGATGGATGATTCTGGGTGGTAATGGGGATACATTGTAGAGAGGAGGGATGGATGATTCTGGGCGGGGATGGGGATACATTGTAGAGAGGAGGGATGGATGATTCTGGGCGGGGATCGGGATACATTGTAGAGAGGAGGGATGGATGATTCTGGGTGGTAATGGGGATACATTGTAGAGAGGAGGGATGGATGATTCTGGGCGGGGATGGGGATACATTGTAGAGAGGAGGGATGGATGATTCTGGGCGGGGATGGGGATACATTGTAGAGAGGAGGGATGGATGATTCTGGGTGGGGATGGGGATACATTGTAGAGAGGAGGGATGGATAATTCTGGGCGGGGATGGGGATACATAGTAGAGAGGAGGGATGGATGATTCTGGGTGGGAATGGGGATACATTGTAGAGAGGAGGGATGGATAATTCTGGGAGGGTGGTTGGGATTACATTATAGAGAGGAGGGATGGATAATTCTGGGCGGGGATGGGTATACATTGTAGAGAGGAGGGATGGATAATCGTGGGTGGGGATGGGGATACATTGTAGAGAGGAGGGATGGATAATTCTGGGCGGGGATGGGGATACATTGTAGAGAGGAGGGGTGGATAATTCTGGGCGGGATGGGGATACATTGTAGAGAGGAGGGATGGATGATTCTGGGCGGGGATGGGGATACATTGTACAGAGGAGGGATGGATGATTCTGGGAGGGTGGTTGGGATTACATTATAGAGAGGAGGGATGGATAATTCTGGGCGGGGATGGGGATACATTGAAGAGCGGAGGGATGGATAATTCTGGGCGGGGATGGGGATACATTGTAAAGAGGAGGAATGGATGATTCTGGGTGGGGATGGGGATACATTGTAGAGCGAAGGGATGGATGATTCTGGGTGGGGATGGGGATACATTGTAGAGCGGAGGGATGGATGATTCTGGGTGGGAATGGGGATACATTGTAGAGCGGAGGGATGGATAATTCTGGGTGGGGATGGGGATACATTGTAGAGAGGAGGGATGGATAATTCTGGGAGGGTGGTTGGGATTACATTATAGAGAGGAGGGATGGAAAATTCTGGGCGGGGATGGGGATACATTGTAGAGCGGAGGGATGGATGATTCTGGGTGGGAATGGGGATACATTGTAGAGAGGAGGGATGAATAATTGGTGGGGATGGAGATACATTGTAGAGAGGAGGGATGGATGATTCCAGGAGGGGATGGGGATACATTGTAGAGAGGAGGGATGGATGATTCTGGTTGGGGATGGGGATACATTGTAGAGAGGAGGGATGGATAATTGGTGGGGATGGAGATACATTGTAGAGAGGAGGGATGGATAATTCTGGGCGGGGATGGGGATACATTGTAGAGAGGAGGGATGGATAATTCTGGGCGGGGATGGGGATACATTGTAGAGAGGAGGGATGGATGATTCTGGGTGGGGATGGGGATACATTGTAGAGAGGAGGGATGGATGATTCCGGGAGGGGATGGCGATACATTGTAGAGAGGAGGGATGGATAATTGGTGGGGATGGAGATACATTGTAGAGAGGAGGGATGGATAATTGGTGGGGATGGAGATACATTGTAGAGAGGAGGGGTGGATGATTCTGGGCGGTGATGGGGATACATTGTAGAGCGGAGGGATGGATAATTCTGGGTGGGGATGGGGATACATTGTAGAGCGGAGGGATGGATGATTCTGGGAGGGTGGTTTGGATTACATTATAGAGAGGAGGGATGGATAATTCTGGGTGGGGATGGGGATACATTATAGAGAGGAGGGATGGATAATTCTGGGTGGGAATGGGGATACATTGTAGAGAGGAGGGGTGGATGATTCTGGACGGGGATGGGGATACATTGTAGAGAGGAGGGGTGGATAATTCTGGGCGGGGATGGGGATACATTGTAGAGAGAAGGGATAGATGATTCTGGACGGGGATGGGGATACATTGTAGAGAGGAGGGGTGGATGATTCTGGGCGGGGATGGGGATAAATTGTAGAGAGGAGGGGTGGATAATTCTGGGCGGGGATGGGGATACATTGTAGAGAGAAGGGATAGATGATTCTGGACGGGGATGGGGATACATTGTAGAGAGGAGGGGTGGATGATTCTGGGCGGGGATGGGGATACATTGTGGAGAGGAGGGATGGATAATTCTGGGCGGGGATGGGGATACATTGTAGAGAGGAGGGATGGATGATTCTGGGTGGGGATGGGGATACATTGTAGAGAGGAGGGATGGATGATTCTGGGCGGGGATGGGGATACATAGTAGAGAGGAGGGATGGATGATTCTTGGCGGGGATGGGGATACATTGTAGAGAGGAGGGATGGATGATTCTGGGCGGGGATGGGGATACATTGTAGAGAGGAGGGGTGGATGATTCTGGGCGGGGATGGGGATACATTGTAGAGAGGAGGGATGGATGATTCTGGGCGGGGATGGGGATACATTGTAGAGAGGAGGGATGGATGATTCTGGGCGGGGATGGGGATACATTGTAGAGAGGAGGGATGGATGATTCTGGGCGGGGATGGGGATACATTGTAGAGAGGAGGGATGGATAATTCTGGGTGGGGATGGGGATACATTGTAGAGAGGAGGGATGGATGATTCTGGGCGGGGATGGGGATGCATTGTAGAGAGGAGGGATGGATAATTCTGGGCGGGGATGGGGATACATTGTAGAGAGGAGGGATGGATGATTCTGGGTGGGGATGGGGATACATTGTAGAGAGGAGGGATGGATGATTCTGGGCGGGGATGGGGATACATTGTAGAGAGGAGGGATGGATGATTCTGGGCGTGGATGGGGATACATTGTAGAGAGGAGGGATAGATGATTCTGGGTGGTAATGGGGATACATTGTAGAGAGGAGGGATGGATGATTCTGGGTGGTAATGGGGATACATTGTAGAGAGGAGGGATGGATGATTCTGGGCGGGGATGGGGATACATTGTAGAGAGGAGGGATGGATGATTCTGGGCGGGGATCGGGATACATTGTAGAGAGGAGGGATGGATGATTCTGGGTGGTAATGGGGATACATTGTAGAGAGGAGGGATGGATGATTCTGGGCGGGGATGGGGATACATTGTAGAGAGGAGGGATGGATGATTCTGGGCGGGGATGGGGATACATTGTAGAGAGGAGGGATGGATGATTCTGGGTGGGGATGGGGATACATTGTAGAGAGGAGGGATGGATAATTCTGGGCGGGGATGGGGACACATTGTAGAGCGGAGAGATGGATAATTCTGGGTGGGAATGGGGATACATTGTAGAGAGGAGGGATGGATAATTCTGGGAGGGGATGGGTATACATTGTAGAGCGGAGGCATGGATAATTCTGGGTGGGGATGGGGATACATTGTAGAGAGGAGGGATGGATAATTCTGGGAGGGTGGTTGGGATTACATTATAGAGAGGAGGGATGGATAATTCTGGGCGGGGATGGGGATACATTGTAGAGAGGAGAGATGGATAATTCTGGGAGGGGATGGGTATATATTGTAGAGAGGAGGGATGGATAATTGTGGGTGGGGATGGGGATACATTGTAGAGAGGAGGGATGGATAATTCTGGGCGGGGATGGGGATACATTGTAGAGAGGAGGGGTGGATAATTCTGGGCGGGATGGGGATACATTGTAGAGAGGAGGGATGGATGATTCTGGGCGGGGATGGGGATACATTGTACAGAGGAGGGATGGATGATTCTGGGAGGGTGGTTGGGATTACATTATAGAGAGGAGGGATGGATAATTCTGGGCGGGGATGGGGATACATTGAAGAGCGGAGGGATGGATAATTCTGGGCGGGGATGGGGATACATTGTAAAGAGGAGGAATGGATGATTCTGGGTGGGGATGGGGATACATTGTAGAGCGAAGGGATGGATGATTCTGGGTGGGGATGGGGATACATTGTAGAGCGGAGGGATGGATGATTCTGGGTGGGAATGGGGATACATTGTAGAGCGGAGGGATGGATAATTCTGGGTGGGGATGGGGATACATTGTAGAGAGGAGGGATGGATAATTCTGGGAGGGTGGTTGGGATTACATTATAGAGAGGAGGGATGGAAAATTCTGGGCGGGGATGGGGATACATTGTAGAGCGGAGGGATGGATGATTCTGGGTGGGAATGGGGATACATTGTAGAGAGGAGGGATGAATAATTGGTGGGGATGGAGATACATTGTAGAGAGGAGGGATGGATGATTCCAGGAGGGGATGGGGATACATTGTAGAGAGGAGGGATGGATGATTCTGGTTGGGGATGGGGATACATTGTAGAGAGGAGGGATGGATAATTGGTGGGGATGGAGATACATTGTAGAGAGGAGGGATGGATAATTCTGGGCGGGGATGGGGATACATTGTAGAGAGGAGGGATGGATAATTCTGGGCGGGGATGGGGATACATTGTAGAGAGGAGGGATGGATGATTCTGGGTGGGGATGGGGATACATTGTAGAGAGGAGGGATGGATGATTCCGGGAGGGGATGGCGATACATTGTAGAGAGGAGGGATGGATAATTGGTGGGGATGGAGATACATTGTAGAGAGGAGGGATGGATAATTGGTGGGGATGGAGATACATTGTAGAGAGGAGGGGTGGATGATTCTGGGCGGTGATGGGGATACATTGTAGAGCGGAGGGATGGATAATTCTGGGTGGGGATGGGGATACATTGTAGAGCGGAGGGATGGATGATTCTGGGAGGGTGGTTGGGATTACATTATAGAGCGGAGAGATGGATGATTCTGGGTGGGAATGGGGATTCATTGTAGAGAGGAGGGGTGGATGATTCTGGACGGGGATGGGGATACATTGTAGAGAGGAGGGGTGGATAATTCTGGGCGGGGATGGGGATACATTGTAGAGAGAAGGGATAGATGATTCTGGACGGGGATGGGGATACATTGTAGAGAGGAGGGGTGGATGATTCTGGGCGGGGATGGGGATACATTGTAGAGAGGAGGGGTGGATAATTCTGGGCGGGGATGGGGATACATTGTAGAGAGAAGGGATAGATGATTCTGGACGGGGATGAGGATACATTGTAGAGAGGAGGGGTGGATGATTCTGGGCGGGGATGGGGATACATTGTGGAGAGGAGGGATGGATAATTCTGGGCGGGGATGGGGATACATTGTAGAGAGGAGGGATGGATGATTCTGGGTGGGGATGGGGATACATTGTAGAGAGGAGGGATGGATGATTCTGGGCGGGGATGGGGATACATAGTAGAGAGGAGGGATGGATGATTCTTGGCGGGGATGGGGATACATTGTAGAGAGGAGGGGTGGATGATTCTGGGCGGGGATGGGGATACATTGTAGAGAGGAGGGGTGGATGATTCTGGGCGGGGATGGGGATACATTGTAGAGAGGAGGGATGGATGATTCTGGGCGGGGATGGGGATACATTGTAGAGAGGAGGGATGGATGATTCTGGGCGGGGATGGGGATACATTGTAGAGAGGAGGGATGGATAATTCTGGGCGGGGATGGGGATACATTGTAGAGAGGAGGGATGGATGATTCTGGGCGGGGATGGGGATGCATTGTAGAGAGGAGGGATGGATAATTCTGGGCGGGGATGGGGATACATTGTAGAGAGGAGGGATGGATGATTCTGGGTGGGGATGGGGATACATTGTAGAGAGGAGGGATGGATGATTCTGGGCGGGGATGGGGATACATAGTAGAGAGGAGGGATGGATGATTCTTGGCGGGGATGGGGATACATTGTAGAGAGGAGGGATGGATGATTCTGGGCGGGGATGGGGATACATTGTAGAGAGGAGGGATGGATGATTCTGGGCGGGGATGGGGATACATTGTAGAGAGGAGGGATGGATGATTCTGGGCGGGGATGGGGATACATTGTAGAGAGGAGGGGTGGATGATTCTGGGCGGGGATGGGGATACATTGTAGAGAGGAGGGATGGATGATTCTGGGCGGGGATGGGGATACATTGTAGAGAGGAGGGATGGATGATTCTGGGCGGGGATGGGGATACATTGTAGAGAGGAGGGATGGATGATTCTGGGCGGGGATGGGGATACATTGTAGAGAGGAGGGATGGATAATTCTGGGTGGGGATGGGGATACATTGTAGAGAGGAGGGATGGATGATTCTGGGCGGGGATGGGGATGCATTGTAGAGAGGAGGGATGGATGATTCTGGGCAGGGATGGGGATACATTGTGGAGAGGGATGAGGATGATGGGATTACAGTGCGTACTCAGTGGGATGGCCAGTGGGACAGTCAGTGGGTTGGCCCTGGAGAATGTTGGTGAGCAGGCCCACCGGGGGGCCCAGGCCTAAAGCTGTGTAAGGGATCCCAAAATTTCTGATGGCTGCTCTGACTGAATGGTGCATGCACAGTCTATTTACCTTGGGCGGGGATGGGGATACATTGTAGCGAGGAGGGGTGGATGATTCTGGGCGGGGATGGGGATACATTGTAGAGAGGAGGGATGGATGATTCTGGGCGGGGATGGGGATACATTGTAGAGAGGAGGGATGGATGATTCTGGGCGGGGATGGGGATACATTGTAGAGAGGAGGGATGGATAATTCTGGGCGGGGATGGGGATACATTGTAGAGAGGAGGGATGGATGATTCTGGGCGGGGATGGGGATGCATTGTAGAGAGGAGGGATGGATAATTCTGGGCGGGGATGGGGATACATTGTAGAGAGGAGGGATGGATGATTCTGGGTGGGGATGGGGATACATTGTAGAGAGGAGGGATGGATGATTCTGGGCGGGGATGGGGATACATAGTAGAGAGGAGGGATGGATGATTCTTGGCGGGGATGGGGATACATTGTAGAGAGGAGGGATGGATGATTCTGGGCGGGGATGGGGATACATTGTAGAGAGGAGGGATGGATGATTCTGGGCGGGGATGGGGATACATTGTAGAGAGGAGGGATGGATGATTCTGGGCGGGGATGGGGATACATTGTAGAGAGGAGGGGTGGATGATTCTGGGCGGGGATGGGGATACATTGTAGAGAGGAGGGATGGATGATTCTGGGCGGGGATGGGGATACATTGTAGAGAGGAGGGATGGATGATTCTGGGCGGGGATGGGGATACATTGTAGAGAGGAGGGATGGATGATTCTGGGCGGGGATGGGGATACATTGTAGAGAGGAGGGATGGATGATTCTGGGCGGGGATGGGGATACATTGTAGAGAGGAGGGATGGATGATTCTGGGCGGGGATGGGGATACATTGTAGAGAGGAGGGGTGGATAATTCTGGGCGGGGATGGGGATACATTGTAGAGAGGAGGGATGGATAATTCTGGGCGGGGATGGGGATACATTGTAGAGAGGAGGGATGGATGATTCTGGGCGGGGATGGGGATACATTGTAGAGAGGAGGGATGGATGATTCTGGGCGGGGATGGGGATACATAGTAGAGAGGAGGGATGGATGATTCTGGGCGGGGATGGGGATACATTGTAGAGAGGAGGGATGGATGATTCTGGGCGGGGATGGGGATACATTGTAGAGAGGAGGGGTGGATAATTCTGGGCGGGGATGGGGATACATTGTAGAGAGGAGGGATGGATAATTCTGGGCGGGGATGGGGATACATTGTAGAGAGGAGGGATGGATGATTCTGGGCGGGGATGGGGATACATTGTAGAGAGGAGGGATGGATGATTCTGGGCGGGGATGTGGATACATTGTAGAGAGGAGGGATGGATGATTCTGGGCGGGGATGGGGATGCATTGTAGAGAGGAGGGATGGATGATTCTGGGCAGGGATGGGGATACATTGTGGAGAGGGATGAGGATGATGGGATTACAGTGCGTACTCAGTGGGATGGCCAGTGGGACAGTCAGTGGGTTGGCCCTGGAGAATGTTGGTGAGCAGGCCCACCGGGGGGCCCAGGCCTAAAGCTGTGTAAGGGATCCCAAAATTTCTGATGGCTGCTCTGACTGAATGGTGCATGCACAGTCTATTTACCTTTAGTAAATCAACCCCATAGTTAACATCCCTTGGAGTTTACCATTTTATAGAAACGATACAAAGAGTGCACATTAGAAGTGGCTGCAGTATATATTCATAAGCAAGTGTCATATTTTAAAAAGATATAACTAGAATAAAAGATAGTTTATGTGAGCTGTGTGTACTGAAACATGCTGGTCCCCTTTTACTTCACTTGAGCCCCTGAATGACCTAGAGCACCTGCAATACATTAGTACACTCTATATACCGGAAGAGTCATAACTTCACATGCATGAAGTACTACATGGAGAAGAAGACACTGTGCTGTCTGTTTTATGGTCACAGCTGCATGTGTCAGTACATTAGATGCAAGCTTCTCTAATCACTTTATTAGTTTGTTCCAGTTACCCTAATCTTCTACTTTATATTCTAGGAGCACCAGTCACTCCATCATGCCGGCAGCTGCAAAAGCGCAGATATTTGCTGCCAACTCATAACATTTGCATTTTTGTTGCAGCGAGAACATATAATCCTGTTTTGGTGGCTGGTATCATTGGTTTCTCTGGAAGCCTCTGGGAAAACACTTGATCCATTCTTATTTATATGAGAGAGAAGGCAGCATGCAGTAAACACGAAGGCTCATTAATTAATAACTGGGGCAAAGGAAACATGGAGAGGTTGCCCATGGCAACCAGTCAAATGTTATCTATACTTCTCTACCCTGGAGTAGAATAATGACAGCTGGAGTCTCACTGGTTGCTGTGGGCATCACCTCTACTGTTTCTTTTTTCCATTCTTGTAAATTGGTCCCACTGTTCATGCAAGGCGAGTTCTTTTTCCTTCATGCTGAGAATGCAAGTAACCCATATTTTAGAATTAACCATCCATTAACAAAGGGTATACCAGTTTTCAGTCCATACTAAGTAACTAAACAATGTACACAGAGTATTTACATGGTTACTTCACTCACTGTTTTTTTTTTTTTTTTCTTGTTTTGGAGAAAAACAGTTACAGCAGCCAGTCTGTTGTGATGTACCAACACACATAGGTGTGCGCAGGGGGTGTGTCAGGTGTGCCTCACACCCTAATCAATACGTGTGGTGTCAATTTCCCTTATTGCTAGGGCTTTCCTCTGTGTTGTGCCTCCCCCTCCTGCAGTTCTGATGGCTTTACTCCCCCCCCCCCCCCGGTTGCTGCAGGGGATGTTTCAGGATGAAGAGCAGGGGAAGGGGCTAGTCAATATGTAATTTACCAGCCCCCTCCTATTCTAAGTAAACACAATCAGCCACTGCGTTCATCCATAACTGAAGCATAGTAAATTGTGTTTACTATGCTTCAGTTTGTGAATGAACAGAAAGCTTCTCAGCATATAGCACTTCCCATTCATTCACTGTCCAGTGCACCTGAGGCTGCAGAGAAAGGCATGTCTGTTTGAGCTTTGGGGTGCACACCCTAATGCATCAGGCTGTGCACACCTATGCCAATGCATGTACATTAAGCTGGACAAGCACCAAACTCAGAGCACCACAGTGCACTATTCATTATAATGCAATGCATGTAAATCGGAGGGGTGCTGATTAAGCCCTCATTCACACTGAGGGAAGGTTTGAAACCATGCCAGTTCAGCTAAATTTGCACGATTTTGAACCGGCAATTCAGTGCGAGTTTTGGGGCAACACGCACAGATGTCTATTGAAATCGCCCCCGAAAAAACACTAAAATTAGTGCATGAACTACTTTTGGGAATCGGTGGGGCATGCAAAGTCAGCATCGCAGCGATTCAGACGGTGCCGTTGCCATCAAAAGTTCAGATTTGGCATGCAATTTGACATGTCAAATTGGCCCAATGTGAACGGGGCTTAATGTGTTAGGGTGTCATTGAAACTGCATGTCACCACAATCTACCAATGTTTGTATTAGGGATAGACAGATATGGTTTTTTCAGGGCCGATACCGATATTTTGGTCATGTATCGGTATCGGCCAATATGGGCCGATATTTTGTACATTTAAAGTTTTGAAAAATAAAGACAATTTTTGACACAAATCTGGTACTGAACATGTTAATTTTTGTTTAATGGTTAATAGCTGGCTGGCACCCTGTGGTGGGTGGCTGGCTGGCTGGCACCCTGTGGTGGCTGGCTGGCTGGCACCCTGTGGTAGGTGGGTCCTTTGAGGATGTTATTTTTAAGGAAACGTGTTAGGAGTATCATGAGTGCCTATCTTTTCTGAATGCTTCTTACCACCTGTGAAATTGTAAGTGTATTCCTTTATCTTCCAATAAATTGCCCATACGGTATTAGGCTATGGTGTCCTTTTGGTTTATCCCTCTCCACAATCCCATGAGTGGGGACTCCTAGGCATTCCCGTGCGGACCGTTTTGGAAAATATTGATCACCGCCTGTGATCCAGAGATGCTGCTGAGGTTCCTGCCTATTCGGTACCGAGGACATCTACATATACAGCGTGTATGACCCATTTGCTGTACAGTACTTTGGGTCCATACCATCCGGTGAGCACATCTTGATTCCTTTGGTGTGGGATTTATCGTTTGTTGCAGTTATTTCACCTTCTGGAGTCAACACATTTTTCAAGTCACAGTTTACACTTCATGGACATTCTGGACTTTGATTTTTTGCATTTTTTTGCATTTTGGTTTGATTGTTCACGTTTTACTTCGTGCACATTTACTCACACATTTTTAGTGCTGCACTATTTTTCTTAATATATGTAAACTATATACAGAAACATATTACAAATTAGACTGTAAGAAACAGCAAAATAAACCAGATTAGGAGTGAAGCAAAGTTGGCCTTGTTTTTGTTTAGGGTACAAAAAGATTGTAGAGTAGTCGGACCTAACATATCAGAGTCAACGACTCTCATGAATGACTCCTAGCGTTCCTTTTGGTAGTGAGTTGCTGAGCTGCCAATGCAGCCATCTTTTCTGGTCCCTGAAGAGGGCATTTACAGAAAAAATATAACCATTCAAGGAGTCTGTGGGGATGTGTGCTGATGGAGAACTGAAGTGTTTTAGGATGTTCATCGGATATACCCTTCATGTCATTTTTAATAAATCCATCTACAGTATCTCAAAAAAAGTGAGCACATCCCTCACATTTTTGAAAATATTGAAACATTGAAGAAATGACACTTTGCTACAATGTAAAGTAGTGAGTGTACAGCTTGTATAACAGTGTACATTTGCTGCCCCCTCAAAAAAACTCAACACACAGCTATTAATGTTTAAACTGCTGGCAACAAAGTGAAAATGTCCAAATTGGGCCCAAAGTGTCAATATTTTGTGTGGCCACCATTATTTTCCAGCACTGTCTTAACCCTCTTGGGCATGGAGTTCACCAGAGCTTCACAGGTTGCCACTGGAGTCCTCTTCTACTCTTCCATGACCACATCACATAGCTGATGGATGTAAGAGACCTTGAGCTCCTCCACCTTCCATTTGAGGATGCCCCACAGATGCTCAATAGGGTTTTGGTCTGGAGACATGCCTGGCCAGTCCATTACCTTTGCACTCAGCTACTTTAGCAAGGCAGTGGTCATCTTGGAGGTGTGTTTGAGGAAGGGAGGGGATCATGCTCTGCTTCAGTATGCCACAATACATGTTGGCATTCATGGTTTCCTCAATGAACTGTAGCTCCTCAGTGCCGGCATCACTCATACAGCCCCAGACCATGACACCCCCAACACCATGTTTGACTGTAGCCAAGACATTTAGTATTGTCACTCAAAAAATACAGTTTAGGAGCTCTCAACCTGTTTCTTTGGAAAAGTCCCACGGTCATGTCATGTCAATAGAGGTTTCACAATAAGATCTTGGTAACATACTAGATAGGTAGTTACCAACATGTGAGGTCAATGGGGATGAGCAGTAGCAATCTTGATATGTGGGTGAGAGGTTAGAGAGGAAGACCACATTTTTACAGACTGCATGTTACTTTCTGCAATTGGAGATTTGCGGTAGAGGCCTATGCAACAATCCAACTTGATAAATCACAAACTCCACTAGGAAAGCTTGCCACTATAGACCTTCAGCACTGTGCTTGGCATTCTGTATCACTTGTAACCCTTCCATGACACACTGAATCAGTGATTACCAGGAAGGGTGCGGGTTGCTTTTTTACCCATACACACTGGCGCACTGCTTGGGGGTCATCAGCAGTATCTGCACCCTCAAAGGGTACTTCTTAAAGTTTGAAAGAATAAAATGTAAAAGTTAAAGTCATTTTTTTAGATTGAAAGTTTATCAGGTACCAAACAATGTACAAAATCAAATGGCTTCATTGTATTTACTTTAAAAGCACAAGGGATTATTTCAAAAGCAAAGAAAACATTCAAAGGTAAAAAATGTACACACTTTGTGGGGTACTTGGGAAATATTTGTTGTACTAATGAAGGTACATAATGTAATAAAAGTAATAAACCTTCCTAAACCTCTTATTTAATGGCTTTGGTTAAAGTTCAGGAAAGAACACATCATGCTACAATAAGGGGCATTAATTTCTTTCTATGCCTTTTAGGGGACTCCTTTTTTTTGGCAGTTAGCAGTTTCATAGCAATTAAAATATGCAAGGGAGCATGATAATAATTAATTTAAAACAGGGATGCACAAAACTCTGACTCTGAACAGTTTAATGAACCCTGGAAAAAATATGTGAACTCTACATCCTCCATTGAGATGTAGGTTGGCCATGCACGGAGAAAATTGCATCTAAATCCTGATGAACCACCACGAAATTCGCTTGGTGGGTGGACCTGCCAGCCACCTCTTGTATGACATTCCTCAACTGAAAAATTAAAGAGGCCATGCAGGCCCTGATCAGGTATTTTAACAGCTGGCTGTCAAAATGCTATAGCTGCAACAGATTCGTCACTGTGTAGCATTGATGGAGGAATCTGTTTGATTTTTCTTTTCTGTTCACATTGTTTGTGTGCATGAGGCCTTACTATAAAAAAGCAATGCTTGAGCTCCAGTCCAAAGATTTTGATTAGGCTGAGATGACGTCAACCTTTATCAGATTTCTGTTATACAGTTTTAGATAAAAATATAATAGTTCCACAACTGTTGTGTTCCAAGTTTCATTTCTACACAATGGCAATATATTTAAGAAGTATAAACGGTTTCTATATTGTTTCTATCTGCTCTGTGATGATAAATTAGAGATAGTTTACACTGTGTGTATTTTATTTTTATTTTTTGCATTTTGCTGTGTTTTTCAACTCATTCAAAATGTATGAATTAAAGAAAATAAATTGCTGGAAAATCATGTACTATACTTTCTGAAAATGTTCTTACCTTCAAAAAAGAAAACTAACATAGCTACCACATGTAAGGACTGTTAAATTCCAGTGCATTACATTTTTGTTTCCTAGGCCTAGTTATCTATAACTTGCTAAAAAGAATACATCTAGTGCATGCACAATAGGTATATCTGATCGATCTTCTGGGATTTGTTCAGTCAGGTTGAAGTTCCAGCTGATCTATATTATTTCCCCAGAGAAAAGGCATGAAGGCATAAGCTCTCCACAATTACATAAACATGTGCTTTAACCACTTAAGCTCCGGAAGATTTTACCCCCTTCCTGACCAGGGCCTATTTTGCGATTCGGCACTGGGTGAATTTAACGGACAATTGCGCGGACGTGCGACGCTGTACCTAAACGAATTTGATGTCCTTTTTATCCCACAAATAGAGCTTTCTTTTGGTGGTATTTGATCACCTGTGCGATTTTTTGATCATGCGCTATAAACAAAAAAATAGCATCAATTTTGCAAAAATAACAATATTTTTCACATTTTGTTATATGAAATTCCCCAAAAAAATGTAAAAATCAAAATTTTTTAACATTTTTGGCCAATTTGTTTTATGCTACATATGTTTGGTAAAAAAAATCGCAAAAAGCGTATTTTGATTGTTTTGCGCAAAAGTTATCGCGTTTACTAACAAAGGGAAAGATTTTTGTAATTTTTGTTGTTTTTTTTAACGAGTAATGGCAGCGATCTGCGATTTTTTTTGCGGCACTGCGACATTGCCGGGGACAGATCGGACTCTTGACTGACATTTTTGACACTTTTGGGGTTACCAGTGACATTACTGCAGTAATCAGTGCTATACATATGCACTGTTACTGTAAAAATTACACTGGCAGTGAAGGAGTTAACTGTATTGGAGAGGGAGGGGTTAATTGTGTCCTAGGGGCGTGTTTCTAACTGTGATTGGCTGTGGCTACTAGTGTAAGAACAGAGATCAATGGTCCTACATAGTAGAACCGTCTGATCTCCATTCTTACACAGGGGAGACTGACAGGCGGCTGTGTTTACATTAGCCGCCTGCCTTTCTCCCGCTCTAACGGACGATCGTGAGTGCCCGGCGGACATCGGGTCCGCCGGGCACACGTACGGGGGGGGGTCCGTGACCGCGCGGGAGTGTGCCGCGCGCTCGCTCCCTAGAGCCTCACAGGCTAGCGACGTAGCCCTACGTCACTTTGCCTGTGAGGGGCTGACTGCTGACGTAAATAGTCGTGCGGTGGTCGGCAAGCGGTTAAGTAAATCTGATGGTTCAGGCTGTGGGGCGGTCACACAGATCCTGATTTCACTATTTAGCTAGTCAGTAACTTTAAACAAATGCAGTGCCCACCAGGGCAGCAGCCCATTTAAGCCACCCAGCAGAACATTTCTACTCCAGACACACTGATTATTTCTCCCTCCCTGCTTGATAGACGAAGTGAGGAGGAGCAAGGGAGGACCTCCATCTACAGCCTGGGTTTGCCTAGCAGACTTTGGTGGGTGTGTGTGCCGGATGGAAGCAGAGCAAGCTGGAACAATGCCACTGTAAGCTGAGGCACCAGACTAAGAGCCTTCTTTGGGGCAGCTGGCGCTGATTGGGGGTTTTGCAAAAGGTTGGACCACGTGCTGCTTGATAGCAACATACTGTTGTGAGTAATGCTTCTGCTGTTCCTGAGTCTGCATTATTTTCTAAGTATCCTGGTGTTCCAGTACAGCCCGGAGCAAAAGAGCAAAGAAATAAGCGCAGGGCAGCATGACTTGGCCATCAGTGGAATTGTCCTAGCAAGGGTTAACAAGTTAGGCAGACGTGGGGGTTTCCCTTCTATTGGTCAAGCTGCAGTTAAGGGAGGGGCTGTAGAGGGGGGAAGTGAGCTCACTCCATTCTTTCCCGGGTAGCAGTTCAGCGTGGGTGAAGAAGCATTAACGCCCTCCCGCCCCTGCATTGGAATGTCTGTCTCATGTGCTTGTTTGCTGATTTTTGGTTGGGGGTCTTTGGAGGTGTTTCTGGTAAAACCTGCTGTACTTAGCAGCTGAGGGACCCATCTAAGGTATGGAGTCACCTGGGGAATGCCAGTTAATAGATGGGTTAACTGGTATTTTAAATTGGGAGGTATCTGCTGTGTGTTGAGGTCGTCCCCGAGCCGGTGCTGCGGCTGGGGACAGTTAAGAGTTACACAGATACACAAATGGTACTTGGTATTTGGGGCCTCCAAAGATCGGCAACCTTATGTTATCTTTTATTATAATATTTTGGTTCCTGTTCTAAGGAACGTGTTATATATATTTTGTTATTGGTTAATAAATGGCCACGTTGGCCAATTTTACTCCAATAAAGGTGTCCGTGTATTTATTGCAGGAAGTTTATTGAAAGGGTTTGGGATTTGGGATAAGGGTTATGGTAAGTGTCCAAATTACATCTGGGGTGCCTTAGTCAAGTGAAATACTGCCACGTGAGACCGAGAGTGTTGCACAGATCTCTTCAGGGATGATGGCTGGAAAGATAGGCCCAAGGTCTGATAGGCCCTGGCTACACTAAGGAGCTGCAAACCTGTTCCTGCCCATAACCACCCTGTGTGGGGAAGCGATCGTCCAAGACCAGATTGTGTTTAAAAGGCCTTCATCTGATCACAGGAGGTTTAATAGGCCTATTAACTTTTTTTGAGTGTGGCTATTATTTTCATTGTTTCTGCCAGGAGGGGACTGAGCTCTTAGTCAGTGGATTACAAATCTCCCATTTGGAGAGAGAGCACTCCACCACAAGTAAACAAGGGCACCAGCACCAGCAGACACTGAGTTCAGTCCCACTGGCCGGTGGCATAGTCAGGACTTCTTACCTGAAGATAGGTCATCTTGCGAGCATTGCTGCTCTTTTTGTGATGCCTATTCCTGAGGTTGTTACTTAGTTAATTGCTGTATATCAGGTTATGATTGTATTGCATTTTGTTCAACCAACCTTTTATTTCTGTGATTTTACTGTTAATAAAGCCTATTTAAAATTTTCAGGTGTACAGATGCAGGTCATCACTGGAACAGGACAAGAGGACTCGAACAATTCAGTGACTCCTCTGGGACTAGTGATACATAAATATATTCTGCAGGTGAAGTCTGAACATCTGAACTCCTGTCCTATGTATTTATTCCAGACTCACTAGGTAGAGAAGCAAGGATGAGGAGAATAGCTCTGCAGACTGCAAATCTAAACAATAGGTCAGCAGTGGCAGCTCACATATTTTGTCTTTGCAGGTTTGCTTTAGGCTAAATTTCAGGCAAACAGCTAACCGTACTGTTAAAATACATATTTAACATCTGTCTTACCTACCAACGGATTTGTATTTCTGTCCATTTAGCCCCGATCAACAGAAAAGTCAGCCTGGAGATCTAATTTTTGCTGTTGCTAAATGTAAGCAACACAGCTAGGTCATCTTCCATCTAATTGGCCTCAAGAGCTTCCAACCTGAGTCCTGCTGTACATGAGCTTTCAAAAGATTGATATTACATTTATTGTAGGCATTTACACTAGTTGCATTTAAAATATATCTAATGATTTATTTAATAAATGCATATAGCATTCACTGTTATTTTTTTTTAAATCTCTCTGGAGTTCAACTTTAACCACGACCTGAGGAAGGAGCGCATGCTCCGATAACGCGTCGCCGTAGCATCCCGCATCACCGCCAGGAGTGACTTCAGGATCCCAGGACCCACGAGTGCCAGCGTTCCACCAGTTGACGAGGAGCCCACGGACACCACCGAGGCCATCCCTGTACACACGGAGGAACCCCCTGCTGCTCTCACCGGGATCCACTGCCTCCACCACCAGGACCCGCTCCAGTGATGCTCCTGATGATCAACATTACTTGACTAACTGCATCTTATTCACCGACTAAATGTGAGTGTAATACTGCTGCACATACTTCAATAAATGTCTTGCTGCACTTAGAAGGCGCTGCGCTGTCTTCCCTCTTGTCTCCCCCCAGAGATCTCTTCTGTCTCTTCCGCCGGCAGCCGCTACAGTGGACAGCTACCCCTGAACTGTTTGGGGGTCCCCCCACCCCTGGTGTTTCCCTTCTCCCTTCCCCCCCCCTCCCCCGGGTCCCCAGGACCAGACTTTTTTTTTTTTTCTTTTTTTGAGACCTCTTCTTGCGCGAATTCACCACCAAACCATTGCAACTTTAACCACTTTACTGCTGCTCACTGAGCTGTTACTGCGGCAAAGTGGCTTGATAACATCTGACGACGTAGACCTACGTCGCCAGACATTCCCCTCTCTCGACGGCCCGCCGGAGGCTCACTCCCGCTGTATTCAGTCACAGCGGGAGTCGGGCCAGGGGGGGAGCGGCGGTGATCACCGCCGCTCTTCCCCGATCGTCGGGGAATCGAGTGTGGAGATCCGCCTGCTTGTGTAAACTCCTAAGTGACGGGCAGGGTCAGATTGCAGGGTTCAGCATAGCTGAACCTGCGATCTGTCCCTGTGTCACTCAGTCACCTCCCCCCACACACGTTAGTAAGCACCAGGCATACATTAACCCCTTAATCACCAATAAAAATTAACCCCTTCCCTGCCAGTGTCATTTTTACAGTAACAGTGCATATGTATAGCACTGATTACTGTAGTAATTTTTAAAGCAGAAAGGATCCCCTAGGGGTGGGACTTTAAGTGGCAAAGACCAGTATTATTCTCTACATCTCTAATCTGAGATTCCTTCCTGTTGGACCACTGAGAAAGGTTACCAACCGAAACGCGTCTGGTCCCCCTTTTCAGGAAATCCCAGCCACTCTTACCTGTGATGTATCATTTGGCCACTTGTTTTTAATTTGTTGTAAATTTGTGTACAATGACCTATATATGTCTATATCAAATGTAACTATACTCTATGTACTAATATAATAAAATTTGATTAATCTACTCAAGCTCTGGTCTTTGCCACTTAAAGTCCCACCCCTAGGAGATCCTTTCTGCTTTAACTCGTACACAGGGATGTTGGCTAATTCCAGGGTAACCACCCTATCCGAATTCTGATTCTCGATTACTGTAGTAATGTCACTGGTACTCCCAAAAGTGTCAAAAATGTCAGTCAAGGGTCCGATCTGTCCACTGCAATGTCGCAGTCCCGCAAAAAAATTGGCCTAAAATGATAAAAAATTTAGATTTTTACATTTTTTGGGGGGGGGAATTTCATATAAAAAAATGTGAAAAATATTATTTTTTCAAAATTGTCGCTGTTTTTTTTGTTTATAGCGCAAAAAATAAAAATCGCACAGGTGATCAAATACCACCAAAAGAAAGCTCTGTTTGTGGGAAAAAAAGGACGTAAATTTCATTAGGGTATGGCGTTGCATGACCGCGCAATTGTCAGTTAAATTCGCACAGTGCCGAAGCGCAAAAAGTGGCCTGAACATAAGACGGCAAAATCCTCCGGTGGTAAAGTGGTTAAATTATACACACTCCAGGTGTCTGTGACATTTCATAATGGTTATACCATGCTATCAAGTGTGGCCAATGTCTACTTTTACCTCCGGTGTGACAGATTTACTTTCATACTGTATTGTTGTATGTGTGATTATATAGTACAGAGTGTTCCACTCTTTGTTTAATATATCATTTCATAGACAACGATTGACAGTGCATTAATGTGTACAGAAAGTCTAGCTGGCATATGGGCTGTTCTTCATGCTGGTAGGACGTGACATGGTAACGATGACATAAACCGATCAGCCATAACATTATGACCACCCACCTAATATTGAGTATGGTCCCCTTTTGCTAAAACAGCCCTGACCCATTGAGGCATGGACACCAAAGTAACATCCACATGAATGGCAGGACCCAAGTTTTTCCAGCCCAAAGTATCACACTGCCTCTGCCAACTTGCCTTCCTATACCGCATCCTGGTGCCATCTCTTCCCCAGGTAAGTGACACACATGTGAAGAAAAAACAAACAAAAGGTGCCTCTGAGTGTAGACTGTAAGTTTGAAACCTATTACAATAAATGTAGGACTCACATGAAAGTTCATGAGAAGAAGCATATGGGGTGATGTGATGCCCAATGTAGACGTCTTGAGGAGTAGGGGCACACATGTACCCGGCCATCCACATGATGTAAAAGAAAATGTGATTCATCAGAACAGGCCACCTTCTTCCATTGCTCCTTAGTCCAGTTCTAAAGTTCATGTGACCATTGTAGAAGCTTTTGGCTGTGGACATGTGTCACCATGGACTTCACAGCCCCATACACAACAAACTTCAATGCCCATTTCTTTTTTTTTTAATTCACCACATCAACTTCATGGACAACATGTTCACTTGCTGCTTAATATATCCCACCAATTTTCAGATGCTATTTTAACAAGATATTCCATTTACATGTCAGTGTTATGGCTGATCCGTGTATATATGGATGATATCTGCATGTCACATGTTTGTAAGCAATATTAAAGTGGACGTATCCCATCAGCTTCATTTTGTTATGTGGTGCATCATGCAGCAATCTGTTCCCTAAGGAAAACACTGGATTACTGGCAGCAGACGTGTTTTTCTTTGCAGTATAAACGCTTGGTCAGTTACCGGTTTAGTGATTAGGCGTTAGGTTGGACCAAATCAGGCATGACAGGCCTTTGTATTTGCTTACAGATCTTGTTCAAGCAAAGATAGGAGAGAAGCGTTTGGCCATTTTTTTTTTTAAACTTTTACATTTACTCTCTAAGTACATTGTGACAGGTCAGGAAACGTGGGTTGGCCAGGATTAATAGCTCCAGGCACTGCTGTGTGTTAGATTG
The DNA here is from genome assembly GCF_965119305.1 of Pelophylax lessonae. Lineage (NCBI taxonomy): Eukaryota > Metazoa > Chordata > Amphibia > Anura > Ranidae > Pelophylax > Pelophylax lessonae. The sequence goes on along the minus strand of NC_138771.1, from coordinate 549,209,054 downwards.
TATCTGTTTTACAAGGACAACAAATAAAGCATTCATTAAATCAATCATTGTTAATTAATACAAATCAACATCTTATATCTAATTTTTTTTAAAATATTATGTTAAATTATTTTTTTATGTAAAAGTAAAATATGTAATATATGTTCTTTTTTTTTTACTCCATCAAGTTCTGAGATTTATACAGCACAGCCTTATCTTTTGGGACAGGGGACCTGATCTTTTTTTGCTGCATTTTCACTTTCACTTACAGGTCTCCTTCCCACCCTATTCTGTATCTGGTAAGTGAAAGGAGAAGCAGCACACAAAGGAGCTAATTTCTGTGTCACTCTGCTGTTTCCTCCAGTCAGCATGATGAAGAAGGGACAGCACCTGGCTGGTACCAGGTCAAATTCAGGTACTACACTGCTTGCATTTATAACTTACATTGGTTCAGCTTGTCAGTTTTCAGATCTGATATCTGGAGGGCCCTAGGGTTGCTGAAAATCACTGTAGTAGTCCAAGCTACATGCTGCACCAGCGGCTTTCCCTCTGCACACTGAACATAGGGAGTTGCTTGTTAGGCACTGCTACTCAGTGCTGTATTCTGGCCTAGGCCAACAAGGCCCAGGCCTAGGGCGGCACTTTGCAGGGGGGCAGCAAAAAATATTTAATTATTTGTATAATGACTATGGGCTTCCTATTTAATATACAAATAAGTGAAATAATCCTATAATTACAATCAGTGGCAGCAAACACAAGTCCAAATATCTTAAAAGAGTAATCTTACTAATGCCGTGACATAAGGTTGTACTAATGGGCACTGATAAGGCTGCACTGGTGGCCACTGATGGGGCTGCACTGGTGACCACTGATAAGGCCACACGGATATGCTGCACTGATGGGCAGTAAACAGGTGGCACTGATAAGGCTGCACTGATGAGGCTGAACTTATGGGAACTGATGAAGCTACACTGATGGGCACTGATAGACTGTGGTTATGGTCTATGGTTTACAGATGACAGGGTGGGTCATAATCAGGAATGGGTGTGGCCTTTACAGGAAGGGGTGGGTCATATTTAAATTAGGGGGTGCACAGGTTTAGTCAGGCCTAGGGCAGCAAAAAACCTAAATACACCACTGCTGCTACTATTCAGTGAATGACTTGTATTTTCTTTCTCTGAATACAAGGCTTTTCTATGGAGAGGAGGAGTGGATGATGTCACAATCTCCATCTTGTCCAATCAGATAATGTCTTGTATTCATATTTAAAAACACGAGAGGTGGGATTTACTAAAACTGGAGCACACCGAATTTGGTGCAGCTGTGCATAGTAGCCAATCAGCCTCTAACTTCATTTTGTTCAAGTAAGCTTTGACAATAAAACCTAGAAGCTGATTGGTTACTATGCAGATCTGCACCAAATTCTATGTGTGCCAGCTTTAGTAAGTCTACTCCAGTGCGTTCTCTAAATGGTACCAGTGTCATGCAAGCTACTTCCTGTGTTCATTGTGTAGAGGAGAAGCCACAAAACTGGGTATCACGGCTATCACTACTACAGTGATTTTCTCTATTGCCAACAGACCTCCAGATACCTGATATAAATACTTACATCAAGCCAAACTGGACCAAGTTAGGTATGGAAAAAAGAGTTCCACTTTAGGGAGATATTAATGATTACGGAGCTATATTCGTTTGCGTCTTTTTTCACTTTCTAGAATTTAAGGTCTTGTCTAAACATACAAGGCACATTGTCTAGTTTTTTTAGCTGGGCAGGCCACTCTGTAGTAATATATAATATACATATGTACAGTGCCTTGAAAACGTATTCATACCCCTTGAAATTTCCACATTTTGTCAGGTTACAACCAAAAATGTAAATGTATTTTATTGGGATTTTATGTGATTGACCAAAACAAAGTGGCAGATAATTGTGAAATGGGAGGAAAATGATCAATGGTTTTCAAATTGTTTTACAAATAAATATCTGAAAAGTGTGGCGTGTACCACCCGTGTGTAATTTAATCTCAGTATAAATACAGCTGTTATTTGAAGCCCTCAGAGGTTTGTTAGAGAACCTTATTGAACAAACAACATCATGAAGGCCAAGGAACAAACCAGACAGGTCAAGGTTTAAGTTGTGGGGAAGTTTAAAGCCATGTTAGGTTCTAAAAAAATGTCCCAAGCTTTGAACATCTCACGGAGCACTGTTCAATCCATCATCCGAAAATGGAAAGAGTATGGCACAGCTGCAACCTACCAAGACATGGCCCTCCACATAAACTGATAGACCGGGCAAGGAGAGCATTAATCAGAGGAGCAGCCAAGAGGCCCATGGTAACTTTGGATGAGCTGCAGAGATCCACAGCTTAGGTGGGAGAATCTGTCCACAGGACAACTATTAGTTGTGCACTCCACAAATCTGGCCTTTATGGAAGAGTGGCAAGAAGAAAGTCATTGTTGAAAGAAAGCCATACGAGGTCCCATTTGCAGTATGCAGGAAGCCATGTGTTTCAAACAGCATGTGGAAACAAACATGTGGAAGAAGGTGTTCTGGTCAGATGAGACCAAAATTGAACTTTCTGGCATAAAAGCAAAACGCTATGTTTGGTGGAAAACTAACACTGCACATTACTCTGGACACACCATCCCCACTGTGAAACATGGTGGTGGCAGTATCATGCTGTGGAGATGATTTTCTTTAGCGGGGACAGGGAAGTGGGTCAGAGTAAATGGGAAGATGGAAGGAGCCAAATACAGGGCAACCTTGGGAAAAAACTATTAGAGTCTGCAATAGACTTGAGAGTGGTGTGAAGGTCCACCTTCCAGCAGGACAACGACCCTAAACATACAGTACAGCCAGAGCTATAATGGAATGGTTTCGATCAAAGCATGTTCATGTGTTTGAATGGTCCATTCAAAGTCCAGACCTAAATCCAATTGAAAATCTGTGGCAAGACTTGAAAATTTCTGTTCACAGACACTCTCCATCCAATCTGACAGAGCTTGAGCTATTTTGCAAAGAAGAATGGGCAACAACGTCACTCTCTAGATGTGCAAAGCTGGTAGAGACTTACCCAAAAAAGACTTGCAGCTGTAATTGCAGCAAAAGGGGGTTCTACAAAGTATTGACTCTGGGGGGGGGGGTTGAATACAAATGCATACCATACTTTTCACATATTTAATTGTAAAAGATTTTCCAAACCATTTATCACTTTCCTTCCACTTCACAATTATGTGCCACTTTGTGTTGGTCTTTCACATTAAATCCCAATAAAATACATTTACGTTTTTGGTTGTAGCATGGCAAAATGTGGACAATTTCAAAGGGTATGAATACTTTTTCAAGGCGCTGTATTACAGGAATAGGGAGTACATTTGAGACCGGGGTAAACTAACAGAGGCAGCGACATTCATATGTTTTGACTGTACGTTTGCCTTATTCCGATATTTCCAACAGAGTAAACTCAAATAATACCCTTGGCTCCATTCTGAAAAAGAAGTGGATGCAGCGGAAAATCTCATTCAAAAGATCAGATAACTGGGGTTTGCTCACATTCTTATTTAGTTTCATATGTGTATTTCAACTTTTGAAAGAAAAGTTAAAACACATGTTTTTACCTCTGATCACTAAAAAAAGACTTTATTTAAAACCCCTGCATGAGAGAATGCTTTTGTCATTAATGTTTTAGATACAGTACTTATGGAGTTTGCATTTTGATGGAAATCCCACCAAAGGTGCACCAGGCAGAGAGGTGTAAATGTTTTCAAAGAATCTGTATGACTGAAGAAACAATCTAATCTGAGACCCCTAACTGACATTTTTGACACTTTTGGGGGGACCAGTGACTTTACTACAGTAATCAATGCTGAAAAATATGCATTTTTACTGTAATAATGACATTGGCAGGGAAGAGGTTAACCTAGAGGTGATCAAAGGGTTATGTGTGTGCCTAGGGGAGTGTTTTCTAACTGTGGGGGGGATGGGCTTGTGAAATGACCATAGAGACCTGGGATCCTATATAGAAGGATCACAGGCCCTTCTCTCTCAGCGAGGAGCGATCGCTGTGGCCGGTGGCAATCGCAGCCGCTGGCTCCTTGCATCGGCATCCCCGCTGCCTAGTGGGGGCGGGAGTCCCCCCCGGCACCACGCGCGCGACCGATGTAGTACTACGTCATTTTGCGCAGCCTAGCCAGCCTGCCGCACTAAAAGTGGTTGATCTGACTTTTTTGACAGCATACAATGACTCAGAAAGTTTAGACTAGCAGTTTGAGGAGGACGGCGATGGCAGACTCATCTCTCTTTCATGAAATTACTTAGCTGCATTGCAATTTATTGTTTTAGGTTATACTGTACCTCAATAAAACCACAGGTTTTTCTAAACTATTATTTTCTAAAAGAGTGTTTCTGATGGTCTTTGTACTTCTGCAGTATGCAGAGTATTTTGACATGCAGTGTGGCCAGGTAAGCGCTAAATGGCCCGCAGAAAAGATTTCCACATAGGGGGTAGGGCATACAAAAAAGTACTGGGGGTGAGAGTGTAAAGAAGTGACAAGAGTGGAGGACAGAAAGAGAAATGACAGAAGCAGAAAAAAAAGTTGAAGAGGCATTTTAGTCTACCAACAGTGCTCAGCATAAATGAGTACACGCCAACAGATTTGTCAGAAAACCTTTACTTTCCTTTCAGAATTAACATTTTCTTTGGGACACGATACTACAAAATACTCCCACAAATGCGGGCCATTGATTGCAACCAAGATTTGTTAATTTTCACACACAAAAAAGTATTTTTCCTAACAAATTCATTCAAGACCATGTTGCAAAATGAATACACCCCAATGAAAGTCTTAGGTTGGCCATACAAGGGTCGAATTTCGAAAGAATTTTCTTTCGAAAATCTTATCTAAGAATTTTCGTTCGAATTTCACACCATTAGCGGGTCACAGCAATGGCAGGTTTTCGTGCGGTCATCGAATTTGAGTGATCGGGCATGTTGGAAATTTTTCGAAAAGCGAACGATTTTGTAATCAATGATGGGAGAATCATGCGAGAAATATAATCAAAAAAGAAATGCGCATAATTACAAGAAAAGAAAATTTCTGAAAAGAAAAGAAGATTACCAGGCCACGAAAATTCTTTTCTGTAGCAATATGAGGGGAAATTGAAGGCTTGGTCGGTCGAATTTCGAAATCAATGGTGGCGCCATCGAATCACAAAACGCACAATATTTCTGATTTGCAAAAAAATGTTCTTTCGAAATTCAACACATGTATGGCCAGCCTTAGGCCCCTTTCACACAGGCGGACCGTTCAGATCCGCCTGTTCGGTTTTTTTTGGCGGATCTGAACGGTCCCCCCATGCATCCCTATGGGGCATTGGATGTCAGCGGAGACATGTCTACTGACATCCGATCCATCAAATCTGGACGGATGGAAACCCTATTTTCCATGCGTCCAGCGGATCGGATTGGATCGGATGAGAACGGACCGAACTGACAGCTGTGTCTCCGCACACAGCACTGAGAACAGCTGTCATCCTCCTGCTCAGCGGGGGATTGGCGGATCAATCCCCCGCTGAGATAATCTGAGTCTCTGAGTCTGTCCGAGGGACGGATAGTGTGAAAGAGCCCTGAGGAGCAAAGCTAAATTTTATTTTAGACAACAAAATCCTAATTAACAATAATTCAGCTACAGGTGAGTGTAATCATTCATCAAACACGTGTCCATCAGACAATTGATTATAAAAGGACATTGCTTAACAAAAAATAACCCTTCCCATTTCATGCTGTCAGCAATGGCACCACATAAAAGAGAAATGTCACAAGGCCTGAGAAAGAAAATAATTTCTTTACACAAGAAACTTGAAGGCTACAAGAAGATCAGCAAAGCTTTACTTATCAGTCAGAATACTGGAGCAAAAGTGATACAAAAATTTAACAAAGATGGAACTGCAACCATCTCACAGAGACGTCCAGGCTGTCCACGGAAAAATGAACACCTGGACAGGAGCGTCTACTGATGAGAAGGTTTAAAGTAAATCACCATGCAAGTTCACTGCAGTTAGCTAAAGAAGTAGAAAGCCAAAATGGGGTGATTGTTTCCCTTGACACAATACAGCATACACTGCAGAGGAATGGCATGCATGGGTGTCGTCCACAAAGGAAGCTTCTCCCAAAGCCCATGCACAAAAAAGACCGCCTAGAATTTGCCAGGGCTCAGGCTGAAAAAGAAGAAGGCTACTGGGACTCTGTACTCTGGAGGGATGAGACCAAGATAAATGTTTTTGGAACTGATAACTTCAAAGCTGTATGGCGTTGCAAAGGTGAGGAGTACAAAGAAAAATGCATGGTGCCTACAATGAAACATGGTGGTGGCAGTGTCCTTCTGTGGGGCTGCATGAGTGCTGCTGGTGTCAGGGAGCTGAATTTCATTGATGGTATCATGAATTCACAGATGTACTGCTCTATATTGAAAGAGAAGATGCTACCATCACTCAACTAAATACCACCAAAAGAAAGCTCTATTTGTGTGAAAAAAATGATAAAAATGTCATATGGGTGCAGTTTAGCATGACCGCGCAATTGTCATTCAAAGTGTGAGAGCGCTGAAAGCTGAAAATTGGCCTGGGCAGGAAGGGGGTGAAAGTGCCCTGTAGGCAAGTGGTTAATGAACAAATGTTCTAGAAAACTGAGTTTTGTCAACATTTTGGAAATTGTTCCTTGAAATATTGATCAAAATCTTACTTTTCAAAGGGGGTGTACTAATTTATGCTGAGCACTGTATTTCTTATTGACACTAATGCTCATCTCTGGACGATTGCTGATACTTAAACTTTATGTAAAGCCAAAAAATGTTTTTTGTAGTTTTGTATAGGGTAGGGGATGAAAAGGCCTCCATAAGTTTTTTATTTTTTCTGTGTTCTGTTGGGGGAGATTTCTCTTTACTTTTTCTCCATTAGACACAACAAAAGTAAGAGGAGATCTCTCCAAAATGAGAGAACATTTTCTCTTATGCTGGCCATACGCTGTTGGGGGGGTGGCCTGCCAGGTAGGCTGTATAGGACCAGGGAATGGGGGCTGTGTTAGGTAGGATGTACAAGGCCCTATGACTTCCCCTCCCCGGTCACATCCTCACACTGCATTCTTCTTTGACCACCTATGCAACCACAGATTGCATCCCCATTCCCCCCCCCCCCCTAGCTAATTTCACCAAAACATCCCCACTCACATTGAATCCTTCCCCAGCCATCTCACCAACAATATCCCCCTACTCATACCACATCCCTCCCAAGCAATCTCACCAATAACATCCCTACTCACACTGCATCCCTCCCCGATCATCTCACCAACAACATCTCAATCCCTACTCACACTGCATCCCTCCCCGATCATCTCACCAACAACATCTCAATCCCTACTCACAATGTATCCCTCCCCGATCATCTCACCAACAGCATCTCAATCCCTACTCACACTGCATCCCTCCCCGATCATCTCACCAACAACATCTCAATCCCTACTCACACTGCATCCCTCCCCGATCATCTCACCAACAACATCTCAATCCCTACTCACAATGTATCCCTCCCGGTCATCTCACCAACAGCATCTCAATCCCTACTCACACTGCATCCCTCCCCGATCATCTCACCAACAACATCTCAATCCCTACTCACACTGCATCCCTCCCCGATCATCTCACCAACAACATCTCAATCCCTACTCACACTGCATCCCTCCCCAGTTAACTCACCAACAACACCCCCATCCCTATTTACATTGTATCCCTCCCCGGCCATCTCACTAACAACATCCTCTGCTCACCCTGCTTCCCCTTCTCTTCCCCAACAATTTTATCTCTCAGGTCAAATTGTATAACGTCCAGCTTCCTCATCAACAACATCCCCCCACTCACACTGTACCCCTCCCTGGTCAAGTCACTAACAACATCCCCCCTCCCCTCACACTGTACCCCTCCCTGGTCAAGTCACTAACAACATCCCCCCTCCCCTCACACTGGCCACCTTAGCAACAAAATTTCGTCCTGATCATCTAACCAACAACATCCCCCCTACTCACATTGAATATCCCACTGCCACCTCACTAACAAACCAACAACATCCCGGCCTCTCATACTGCATAACCCCCATATATTTCCCCAATAGCATCCAACCCATTCACACTACATGTCTTCCTGCCACCTCAACAATGATATCCACCCCACTCACACTGCATACCTCTCCGACACCTCATCAATGATATCCACCAGGGGCGTAACTACAGGGGTTGCAGGGGTTGCAATTACAACTGGGCCCCATGCTCTAGGGGGCCCATGCGGCTCCCCTGTACACCTGGATAGGAGGATGCGGCGGGGGGAAGCATGTGGAGAAATCACTGTCCTCCTTTTTCCTCCTGTAGCTGCAGAAGGAAAATGGAGGAGATTGGTTCCTCTGTATGCTGCCCCCACCACTCCTCCTATCCAGTCCACTTGTGTTCTGTTGTCTCTGGGCCCCTGTATGCTCTCCTGCCCCCCCCCCCTCACTGTGCTCCCTTCCCTCTCCTGATGGCATCTGCAGGGGATGTGTCACAATAGAGAACCAGGAAGGGGTCGGTAAATATGTAATTTACCAGCTCCTTCCTTTTCTGAATGGACAGAGTCATAGTCAGTTACATTGTAAAAAAATTAAATAAAATGATAGAAAATAATACAATTAAAGTACCAAAAAATAAAAACTGCTGACACCAGTGGGTGAACATCCAGGATCGCAAAGGTCACACTTGCGACCGGGCCCTGGCATTCCATCACCATGGGGAGGCCTCAAGATGGCAGGAAGGGGGCCCACTGCAGAACTTGTGAAAGGGTTTCCGCTGCGGGACCATAATAAAGGGTCCCGCAATGAGAGTAAAGGGCCCCAGGATCAGTGGGAAGAGCCCCAGACTTCATGGAAGGGCCCCGGCCAGGGGTCCAGTGGGGCCCTTCATGGTTTCTTGGACCGGGGCCCTGAAGGTTCTAGTTACGCCTCTGATATCCACTCTATTCACACTGCATGCCTCCCGGGCCACCTCACCAACAACAAACCCCACTTACACTGAATATGCCCCAGCCTGCTTACTAACAAATCAACAACATCCTGGCTGCTCACATTGCATAACCCCGGCCTACACACCTCACCGACAACCTCTTCCTTGCTCACACTGCATGCCTCCCCGATCACGCCCCTTTCCTCCTGCCCCGTACTTACACTGCACCCCTCCCCCAACCACCCTAACCTACAAACACTGCTGCAATGTACTGTATTTATCTGCACTATTTCTGTCACTATCAAACAATTACATCTCTTTTGCTACCATTGGCCCCTCACCCCACCCCAAACTCGGGCTTGTTGAATTTGGAAAGTTTCCAGTTGGTCTGGATAATTATCCTCTTTCATAAATATAATGCTGGCTGATATTTCAGGAGCTTATAAATAAAATCTAAAGACAATAATATAAAAATATTTGCAATAAAACCATTGAAACAGGCAACATAAAACTTCTAATTGTATTGCTTGCTGTAGGCTATACAAGAAGTATTGTTTCCCAGTGACAAGTAAGCGGTGATATACAGCTTCGCATTATGGAGATGATTATTTATTACATTACATACACTAGCTAAAGAGCTCATTAAATTATGCAAATGACAAATACTTTTGCACACAAACAGTTGGTGATGCTGGAACACCTGCTATCTTTTTGTTTATTTCAATACAAGAATTCCATAAGTTATTGCTGATTGTCACAGCCTATACAGGTGATTGCTTACTGGTGTCTGAACAAGAGAAGCTCCCCAGTGTTCTGATTTCGGTGAGGATATGGTGCTAACCTACACATATAGGTTTCTCAGGTACTGGGCATTTCGTTTAGGAGATTACCATGGCACTATGCGGTCTTCCTTGTGCTTTATAATTCATAATAAAGATGGTCTATAAATCAAGGTTAACCACTTCAATACAGGGCACTTTCACCCCCTTCCTGTCCAGGCCAATTTTCAGCTTTTAGCGCTGTTGCATTTTGAATGACAATTGCGCGGTCATGCAACACTGTACCTACACCAAATTTATGTCATTTTCCCACCACAAATAGAGCTTTCTTTTGGTGGTATTTGATCACCTCTGGGTTTTTTCCTTTTTGCTAAACAAATAAAAAAAGATCGAAAAGTTTGAAAAAAAAAAAGTTTTTTTGTTTATGTTATACAATTTTGTAAATAAATACGTTTTTTCCTGCACTGATGAGCACTGATGATACTGCACTGACAGGCACTGATGGGGTGGCACTGATAGGTGGCACTGATAAGTAGCACTGATATGCAGCATTGGTGGGCACTGATAGGCAGCACTGCTGGGCACTGATAGGCGGCATTGATGGGCACTGATAGGTGGCACTGATGGGCACTGATAGGTGGCACTGAACGACACTAATGGGCACTGATAGGTGGCACTGGTGGGCACTGATGGGCACTGATAGGCGGCACTGATCGGCACTGATGGGCACTAATGGGCACTGATAGGTGGCACTGGTGGGCAATAATGGGCACTGGTGGGCAACACTGATAGATGGCAATGATGGGCACTGGTGGGCAGCACTGATAGGGAGGGCACTGGTGGGCAGCACTGATGGGGAGGGCAATGGGGGGCTCCCTGAGCCCTGATTGCTATCACTGGTGGCCATAGTGGGCATCCCTGGGGTCATAGGTGGGCATCCCTGGGGTCATGGGTGGGCATCCCTGGTGGTTCTAGTGGCACCCCCCCCCCGAGGGTCTGCATTGGTAATCAATGATCTGATTACCAGTGCCGACCCCCCCCTGTCAGGGGAGCCGCTGATCGGCGCTCCTTTACTCGTGCCTGTCAGGCACGAACTAAGGAAAGCCGATCAACGGCTGTTCCTGTTTACTATGTGACCAGCCGTGATTGGACCGAGATCGGAGATGCAGGGAGTCAGACTGACTCCTCGCATCACCGATCGCCGCTCTGCTCTCATATGACGTCCGGTCAGGATAATACAACCACATTCCCGCCGTCATTTGCCTATAGGGCGGGCGGGAAGTGGTTAATAACTGGCCTGACACAAGTATATAGATGCAGGACTTCAGACTTTTGTGATCTGCTTACATTGGGGTTGATTTACGAAAGGCAAATGGTCTGTGCACTGCAAGTGCAATTGCTCAAGATCCGGGGGGGAACATGCAAGGGAAATAAAAAAACAACATTTTTGCTTGCACATGATTGGATGATAGAAATCGGCAAAGCTTTCTCCATTTCAGAGCTTCCCCTCAGATCTAGCAACTATATTACGCTTTCAATGCACAGTATATTTGCCTTTAGTAATTCACCCTCTTTGTCTAGTTCAGCAGCAAAGTCAAGCCTGAGGGTCAGCATAATAGTCAGGCAACTAAAATTTTCAGAACCCTAATATTTATTACACCCATGACATGTTTACTTTAAAGTGGTTGTAAACCTCCGAAATGAAAAATTAACACAGTAAATCTTCCCATAGTGTGTACTTTCCCTAATCTATAGCACTTGCAAAATCTGGTGCAGCTCTGCATAGAAAGCAACCAGGTTTTTGTTTGTCAAAGGTAACTGAACAAGCTGAAGTTAGAAGTTGATTGGCTACCATGCACAGCTGCACCAGATTTTGCACTCTCTAGTTTTAGTAAATCAACCTCAGTGTGTGGTCCATGTCTGCTCTCTCCTCTACTAACTGCATGAGACACTTCTGACAGTTTGTCCTGATACAAGACAATCCCGAGATACAGTCCTGCTCCCCCCCATCCCCTTCAGTATACAATAGGCAGGTTTTTCATAGTTTAGCTGATGTTTCCCTAAGAAATTCTGTATGTGTGGGTGTGTCCATCCACCCTCCACTCAGGTGTCAAATTACACTCAGCTCTGTGTTGTGCAGTGTGTGTGAGGTCTGATTCTGCCCACTGCCTCCTGAAAGCTGATAAACACCCCTTGATCTGTCTACTACGAGAGGCTGAAGGGAAAGGGCTGCAGATAAACAGGTACAGCTTATGTAGGAGGATTTGTTACATCACAGTGCCATCTTACCTTTCACAACGGCTGCACATGAAGGGAGGAGGTGGGTAGAGGTGGAGCTAGTCTTCTAGGCGCGGAGAGGAGAGGGACGAGCCAACAAGGAGGATCCTCCTCCACTGTGCATCATGGGTCTGCTCTCACAACGTCACTGGTTGCTAGATGCCAATCGGTTGGCCTTAGCAACCAGTGCGTGCAGTGAAGACTCGAGCCACCGCGGACAACAAGGGGGGGCCCGGTGGACAACGGGGGGGCCCTAGACCACCAGGTAAACAAAGTAATCTGGATTCTGGCCTGTTGGGGGACAGTAATTGCCAGCCACCATGTGTTTTGGGCCCCTTGGCAAGTGGGGCCCCGGGGCAACTGCCGGGCATGCCCATTGGAAAAGATGGCCCTGCTACATCACTGTGTATCACCTGAGGCTATTCACTTCAGTTTGTATATGCAAGGGTTTATCATTATCACTGTAATGGCTGTTTAAAAAAGTTCATAGACTTGCACAAAAAGAACAGTGCAGTCAAATCTAAGCAGAAAACTTAAAGCCAACTCCACTTTTTGCACCCCCCCCCCCCCCATAAAGCTTCCTCTACTGTTTTATTTTCTTACTTTACACATAACTTTTTTTTTTGCCAGCCTGCAGGCCGGCACAGTGGGTTTTTCCACTTGTGTGGCGACAGAGGCTTTAAATAGTCCTTCCCCCTAGACCAGCCTTTCTCAACCTTTTCAACACAGAGGAACCCTTGAAATACATTTCTGGTCTCGGGGAACCCCTGCGAAAAATTAAAAATCTACAACTCATGACACATTAGTGTGACAGTCAGTGGGAACAATGTTCCTTACTCTTGGCATCATTGGGAAGAATTACCCCTATACAGATAGCTAAAAGGAACAATGGTGTCATTGGAAACTTATCTGAGAGGCACAAATTGCCTATTGCTCAAGGAACCTCTAGCAACCTCAGGGGGAACCCTGCCAGCTCTAGACAGTTCCCTCTAGACTGTGCAGCACTGGCATGTGAAGAAAGTGTTGTCCAAGAGTACTGCAAGCCCCAGCTAGCAAGATGAGGAAGCCCCAGGGAGCATGTCCATGGTGGCACGATAGCCAGGGCTCACATGAATCTGGGTATCATTCATCCTAGAGGAAGAGCAGCAGCTGGGAGGGGTGGTGGTAAACTTGGTCCTAATTTTTTATAAATATATATATTTATATATAATATATATACATATAGATATATATATATATGTATATATATATATATATATATATATATATATATATATATATATATATATATATATATATATTTATATATATATAGATATATATATAGATATATATATAGATATATATATATAGATATAGATATATATAAAGAATATACAACTTACAGTAAGCTAACTACATGTAGAAGTAGATCTAAAAAAAAAGACTGTAACTGGCCTATGAGTCATAGTGAGCACAATGAGTCTGTTACTGGTATTTTAAATTGCAAATGAAGTATGTTAAATGTTATAAGTCCCTGTGGAGGACCCTGACATTTATTGTTAAATGCCCTTTACTCCCCATCTACATTAGAATAAATATACACTTTATGCCAAGACATATACATCATTTTGTCTTCAGATTTCCAGAACGATTCTAGTAATAAATCAATGCACTTTTTAATTTACTTATGAATTGCAGTAGTAGTGGCACATGTACTGGTTAGAGTTATTAGCTAGTGTGCGACTGGTGCTGGATAAAACTGCATGGTATCAAATGGCTAGAAGAGCATTGCTTGAATTTCAAAACAGAAACCTGGATAGCTTGAACTGGAAACTGTTCCACCTATTCTTTCCTTCTCCACCTCTTTGCTTACCTCTTTTCTAAGCTCCACTTTGTAAATTGATCTCTTTGTGTTTTTGGCCTATAGGCTGATTCATTAATGATTATACAGTATAAAATCAAAATGATTTTGATAAGATACATTTAATAATTTTCTTCTACTTTTGCAAAACATTTCTCGCTTTGTCCATTTGCACAGTTGGCTTAGAAAGGTCATTAGAATATAAACTGACAAGTGCATGTCTCAAATGTTAATGCATTTTCAAAGTAAGTAATCTTTGCCTAGATGTGTAAAGTGATCCTTGGGCGTTGTGTGCCTAGAAGGGTAGGTTAAAAAATCTTCTTTGTTCTGTATTGTTAATGGAAATCTAAATGTACAGCAATATGCACATATAGAACCACATCAATGTAAGCAATGAGCAGTGTAGTGAAACCTTAAAAGCGTATTAAGGAAAAGTTCTGTTGAAGACTGTCAAATCCTCTTCTGCAGCCTACTATATAGAGTAGATGAATCTAAGGAAACTTTATTTCTAAAATGTTTTAACATCCATTGCACAAGATTCTAATTATTACTTTTTAACCACTGGGTTTTTAGGAGACCCATTCTCCCCCCAACACACTCACAATGTTTAGTGCATGTCCGGGAGTTCTCCGACAGGCAATAAGGAAAAGAGGTGGTCAATCTCTGCAACATCAACAGAAAGTATTGGAAATGACCTCACCATTTTCCAACCACTTGATCTATGCGGTATGAGGCTATAGTTCATACTCTATTTTTAAAAAAACTGGACAGAGAAATATGTTGGCTGCTGCTGTCATGCTGATCCAATTGCTTTAGCACTTTCTAAGTCATTGACCTGGACAATTTAAAGGCTAACTCCTTCTTTTATATCATGTCGCATATTACACCGATATTTACGGTGTAACATGTAAAGCCGGCCATAGATGGTTTGAATCTTGATCGATTTAGCAGGGACAAGTCGAGATTCGAACCATGTATGGGCAGGCTGAATGACTACCAGCCTGTCAGATTTTACATGCGATTATTGCTAGCGGCTATTACAGCTGCTAGCAGTAATCACTGTGTTCAGGCGGGGGGGGGGGGGGGGGGCGTCGGATGAGCACATTGGCTCTGTGGGATAGAAGATTGCTCCAACTATGGCCACTTTACTGGAACCCCCAAAATGCCCCCTGTCCCCGACAGTGTGCAGGGGATCTTCTCCCTTGCAGAAGCTGATCATTTTGAAATTATCAGAGCTGTGTAGGGATCGACCCATTTAGCCATGTCATTCATTCACAGGGATGCATGCAACCATGGCAAACTGACTTGTAGTTCTCCGTGCAACATGAGTTCAGTAATTACCACACTCATAGTCCTTTGACACTTCCTCCAGATCTCGAACTGAAAGTCCGTTCCTTCGTACTAACATAAAGATGAAAGCAGAGTCTGCTATTTTTTTTTTTTATAAAGGTGCATTTAGCCTTGAAGTGTATCTAAAGTTAAAGCTTTTTGTTTTAGTTTTGGACAAAATATGGAAGTGTCAGGTTTTTCCTGCTGTCCCCACTCGGAAGATTCATCTTCTCTATCAGTTTTGGTGACCTTCTTCACTGGGATAGCAAATAATTGAAAATACTCATTTTAAAATTGTCACTGGAACAAGAGGTGAAGGGAAATCTTTCAAATGGAGACATCTGCAATCAGTAAAGCTCATACTGCCTGCTGATTAAAAAGCTCTGACGTACCAGCAGTTACGTTGGACCTCTGTAGATAGACCACTGTTCCCACAAAAAATCTTCATTTGCAGGCTGTGACTGTTTTATAAAACAAAGTTGCATAATTTAAACAATTTTTAGTATAATTTATATATAGTATTTATAGTATATAGCTTTTTTAAACTGTAAAATTTGGCTTTTAAAAAAGGATTACTTCAAGCAGTTCCATTCTGTGTGTCTAATCACATTAAAAAGGATGCAGTTCCTCTTTAAGGTTCTCAGAACTGATGCAAACAGTTATGGTATTGTGAGGTTTAAGAATCCAAAATAGCTGCTGACAATTGTGGCATTGTGAGTTTGCATCTTTCATGATTGCATGTGTCCCTTGTACCAAGGCAAAATAATCTCCTGTCAGTTACAAGACTAAAATCAGCTGAGGGAAGGCAGATGAGATAGTCAGTTTTGCAGTGGCACAAACACAATATCACTGAACAACAAAACCTTGAACGGTTTAAAAGCATTTTAGAGCTTATGGCATTCATTTGTTCTTGTCCTTAGCCAGACTGGTCTTGACTACTCTTGGCGTACATTCCAAATCAACGCCCATCGATATGAGCCCTTAAAGTGGTTGTAAATGCTCTCATATACCCAGTGAAGTAAGTAGCTTCAGGTGATACACACAGAAGAAACAAATCCTCCTTTATAAGTTTTACTTGTTTATCTACAGTCTTCTCTTCTCTAAGGATCCTTTCACATGGTCAGCTACATTTTTTTTCCGCTCAGTGACTTTTTTTTTTTTTAAACGGACACGGATGACACTTCAATAGGGTCCGTTCCATATGTCTGTTTTTCATCCATCCGTTTGCAGATGAAAAACGGACATAATGTATGTCTATGGGATTGCGGACGTTAGCGGAAAACCATCCACTGACATCCGTTTTTAAAAATAGGGTTCTCTTCCGTCTCAAAAAATGGAACTGAACAGAATGGACCCAAAACAGATGTCAGTGGATAGTCATCCGCTAACGTCCGCAATCCCGTAGACATACATTATGTCAGTTTTTCATCCGCAAACGGATGGATGAAAAACGGACATACGGAACGCCCGTGTGAAAGGACCCTAAAGCCATTCAAAAGTGCAGATTTGTGATAAAATCCTTCTGCATCTGTGAGGAGCAGAGAGGAAGGGGTGGAGAGCTGCAGTTATAGTGTGTGAGAGCTGATTGGAGCTCATTGGAGAAAAGGGACAAGCCCCCTTTACACACTGCACAGCAATAAAGGTACATGCAGAGCTGTGCTCTGAATAGACAAGCTGTGTGCTGAGCTCCCTTCCCGACAAAAGTTTATCTCATGTGTCGGGAAAACGTCTTAGAAATGACTTATACTGATAACAGAGGAACAAAGCACCAGAGAGAAACGAGGCTTTGGAGATAGATAAGTAAACACTACAGATATACAGTATGTTCAGATTTAATGACTGAGGTTCCAACCACTTTAAAGGGGTGGTTCACCCAATAGGGGAAGTTCCATTTAAATACTCCTCCTTCCCTCATCTGGCCAATTGGGTAGGTCATTTATTGGGGGTAGCGGATACCTAGTTTTGACAGGTTCTCACTCCCACTTCAGCTCAGATCACCTCACCCTATCCCTTCCCACAGTCCTCTGAGACACTTCACTGGTTTCAGAAGACTGAAGGACCATTCACCATGCGCAACATGGCTCACGCCTGTGCAGTGGCCAGCTGGCTGTAAAGCCACAAGCAGCATAGCTAGCTGCCCACAGTTAAGATGCTAGCGCTGGGAACCCAAAGGCTAGTGAAGAACAACTCTGGATTCCCGGACAGGTAAGTGCTCTTTTTTTAAAAGTCAGCAGCTACAGAATTTGTAGCTGCTGACTTTTAACTTTTTTTTTTTTTTTAACAAAGTGAAGAATCTCTTTAAGCATTTCCCTGCAATAAACTAATTGTATATGTGTTTACTTCTCTGATCTAAAATAAGCTCTTTTGAGCATCAGAAGTGCTCATTATTTTATCTCTGATATTTTCCAGTATGTTAGAATATCTCTGGGATCAATCAGGGAGTGTTTCCTTTTCTCTACAACAAAAACAAAATCCCTTTTCCACATATGCATACATGTCATCCAAACGTTTGGCTGAGTGGAGAACCAATATTACGTGGCGCAGCATCCTCTATCCTAATCCAGCCTCTTGCCATTATGGGCAGACTGTGTTTTTTATCTGAATGTGCCCAATGTCCTGGATTATTGCAAGGTATTATCTTAAATAGGCCCCATTTACTTCTGCCTAGTTACATCCCCTTTAACATCAAAGAGAGCAAGCAAGACACTGCACTTTGGTTGTTTGGGTTTATACAGAGGTGGCCTTAGATAATTGCAGCTTAGTCATTCCTGACGTCTATAGTTGCTCATCATCTGGGGAGCAATTAAACAATGGTCCCACCAGTGTGCAACTTGGTGGACGGCTTAGTCACAGGACTAGCAAGATATGTGTCATATATTTATTTTAATGCAGACTAGACTGTATAAAGTAACTGAAATAACAGTATATATATAGAGACATATTACTGCATTATTATTATTGCTATACAGGATTTATCTATTGCCACCAGTTAACATAGCACTTTACAGAATAAGGGGAGACGGTGCATTTACAATATAATTCTACAAGTGGGTTAGGAGGGTCCCCCTCATCAGAGGAAGGGGCAAGTCATAAAAAAGGTATAAAAGTATAAGAGAACTATAACACAGTTGTATATTTCAGGCAGAGTCCTCTTTGATGAGTAAACTTTAGGTGGCTGCATTAGGACTGTATGTAACAAAGGAACAATATTTGGCTGTTCTCCAAAAGATCAAAAGGCAACACACAATAATAGTACAAAAGATCTACTTAGGTATCAGTAGCACCTTATCCACTGATTTGTTGAATATTAAGTCAGCACAGTAATGTTTGCAGATATTGTAAAGTGTTGTAAAAAATATTTTTTTATATTTTTTTGTAGGTGGAAGAGAGAGTTTTGTGTTAATAGGTAATACATTTAAAAGGAAAGTGCTGTTTGCCTTATTTATAATATATATATATATATTTATTTATATTTAAAAAAAATGTTCAAATCATAAAAAATCATCAAAAACATTAGCAGTGATCATCCAGTGTGACAAACACTGTGTGCCTTCACAAATATAAAGTCCTATCCAGATGTGATGTTGGTAGAGACATTTAGTCCTTCTAGTCCTTGTGCAAACAATATGAGTGTACCGTCACCCGTGTGATCCGCTCCCCAATAGAGATTGCACTCACCAGATCTCTGAAAATCGTACGCCTTGTATTAACATCTCCTTATTTGTCTGAAGTCACAATGGATACAATATTTCAGTCCTGTCCCTCTTATCCGGGCCTGACCCCAACTATTGTCCTGTGGCCGGAGCTGCTGTAGATTTACCCCCTTTATGACCAGGCCCTTTTTTGCGATGCAGCACTGCGTTATTTTAACTGACAATTGAGTGGTCGTGCGACACTGTACCCAAATAAAATGTATGTCCTTTTTTCCCCACAAATAGAGCTTTCTTTTGATGGTATTTGATCCCCTCTACATTTTTATTTTTTGCGCTATAAACAAAAAAAGACCGACAATTTAAAAACAAACAATATTTTTTTACTTTCTGCTAAGAAACATATCCAATAAAAAAAAATTGAAAATCAAATGTTTTCATCAATTTAGGCCAATATGTATTCTGCTACACATTTTTGGTAAAAAAGAATCCCAATAAGCATATATTGATGAAAGTTATAGGGTCTACAACCTATAGCAGGGGTGTCCAAACTTTTTTCAAAGAGGGCCAGATTTGATGAAGTGAACATGCGTGAGGGCCGACCATTTTACCTGACATTCTTTGGACCATTCAAATTAAATACAAACTAACTATTTTATGCAAAGTTTTTTGCAAACGGCATACTTTTCCTTTCATCACATGGATGACAAATCTAAACGGATGTTAAATCGCTCCACCTTTCATATCTGAAGGCCAGATGAAAAGAAAATCCAGGAAGCTGAAATATATGTCAGGAACATTGTAAAGTACATTACATATTATTGGTAATAAAGGTTGTCTGTCAACTTTTAAGTTAAAAAAAAATATGAACAGGAACATAACACCAAGTATACATGTTGTATTCAAATATATTGATAACTGATTTAGAACAACTGACGTTAACTGAGATTTTACCATGTATTCATCTCAATCCGGAGCATGCATGCTTCCTAATCAGTCACACAAGGGTTAACCACATATAAGCGCTATATGAACCCACCGATGATGATTAATGATGGCAGCAAAAAAAGTTATGAATGATGCCAATGTATTTTTCCATATTACCTGTGGGGCCGTACTAAAGCAGCCCGGGGGCTGCATTTGGCCCGTACTTTGGACATACCTGACCTATAGGATATATTTATGGAATTTGTATTTATTTATTTATTTTTAATAATAATGGTGGCGATCAGCAACTTATAGCAGGACTCTGATATTGCGGCGGACAAATTGAACACTAACTGACACTTTTTACGAACCAGTGACCCTAATACAGTGATCAGTGCTAAAAATATGCACTATCACTGTACTAATGACACTGGCTGGGAAGAGGTTAACATCAGGGGCGATCAAAGGGTTCACTGTGTGCCTAGCCAGTTCTTGTGTACTGTGTGGAAGGTGCTTTTACTAGGGGAAGGTATGGATCCATGTTCCTGCTTTGCAGGAACACAGGATCAATGCCTTCCCTACTGACAGAACAGCATTCTGTCTTGTTTACATAGGCAGATCGCTGTTCTGCATTTGTACTGAAGGATCAGCGGGTCCTGGCGGACATCGAGTCCATGGTACCCACTGATCCGCTCCTGCTGTGCACAATCACAGCGGAAGCAAGCGCGCCCACGACCGGGAAGTACAGGATCACGTGTATGTAGGTGATCCTGCGCACAGCAGCCACCCTGTAGCAGTAAAGCTACAATAAAATGCAAAGTGGTTAAAAAGGTCTAAATGCATCCCATTGCAATTATTTTTTGTACTCATTTAATTTATTTAAATCTGGCTCTTATCTACTGTGCTTGCCCACCATGCTTTGGTGAATCCTATTCTTTCCAGTTATATCTAAATATTGGAAATAAGGATTTACTAAGTAGAGCTTTTACTGCTTTCATATTTAATTGTTAACAAAATTCTGGGAATAATGCTGGCCAATGTGCAGTGGATCTGGGCAAATTTGAGCAGGTGGATGGTCCTGGATTTGCCCAGATGTTTATAAGTAGGCCCTATTGTGAATATTAAATGACTTTTGAAGGATTAATAGTTATTTTTGATGCTGTCAGGCTAGCGTAGCAGTGGATATGGATTGTATTAGCACAAGAATAACATGCTGGGTATCTGGTTCCTGCACTACGGAGCTGTTAATAAAGGAGGGAGGTATCTGAAGAACAGAGGTATAGGATGAATAAATGATAATTTGGACAGCACAATTCTGAGGATAGGAACATGAGCTCAGTGCAGCCACAGTGTCAATCTTTATAATGATCAGACTGGATGGTGAGCCACCCTTTCCAACTTTGTGGGTTGTAAGCAGTTTACTGGATGACTCCTACATTTACTGCATCTTTGTATCCTTCATTAAATAGGAGTTTTATGGGCTCCCAAGAGCTGCCTAAAATCTCTCTTTCATCGTACCACTTCCTCTGAGAAAGGGCAGTTTTCAAGACCCCACTGTTGTTATCTCCTCTGTGGGCCTGTTAACCTGCGATGTCTTTACATAGGAGTTATTTTTAACTGACAAGTACATTATGTCTGTCCAGAGAAGTAGATACTAAGCAAAGTCCCACAGGAAGGGCAAAGCTTCCTGGTCATCCACAGTTCTGTACAGATGTCGAATCCTGTCGCACAACAGTAAAAATTACATTTTTACACTCTGGGCAAAGTTTTAATAATAATAGACCAAACTTCATTTTGACCTTAGTGCACCTTTTTTTTTATGCTGTCGCACAACAGTAAAAATTACATTTTTACACTCTGGGCAAAGTTTTAATAATAATAATAGACCAAACTACATTTTTATGCAATTCAGGACAGTGGAAGGTCTGGAAGAAAAAAGTAATTATAACAATTGTATTATGCATGTTTGTATCAGAATATGATAAAGCCAGCTTCTCTCCAATTTGTCTTCCATGCAACATGGTAATTTGTTCACCCCACATAAACCTCTGCAAACTAAAATAAAATAAAATGACCTATATGATGCAGTCTGCCACTTGCATTAACATAATAGTCTTCTCTAAGTCCCCCTGTAATATAGTTTAGTACTTGTAGACCCTGCCATCCATTATTTCTTTACTTTAGCAGGGTGGCAAGGATGTTTTTCTGTAGTGAAGTTGCGGCAGTTCTATCAGCTTGTAGACAGGGTAATATTGAATGGACTTTGAGTGACAAACATATTAAAGCTTAGTTTCAGCTAAGACTTTTCAGACAGTGACAGCAACAGGTTTTATTTTGCTCTGGTAATAAGGTTTAAACCATATGAAATTAAAGCGGAACTAAACCCTCCTATCCTTTAAAGTTAAGGAAGCTGCCATCTTAGCCTCTGTTTAATCAGCAGTTGCCTTGATGCTGCACCAACTGTTTGATGGCTTGACATTTCAGTTGAGAGATAAGAACACTAGTAGCTGTGTCCGTTGTCATTTAAGGCATGGCTTAAAGTGGAACTATACTTACCTTCACCCCAGAGCTGACTGCTGGCTGCCGTCATCTTTGGCTGGATGGCTTCCAGGTACCGACCTCAGGCCATTTTAATTGGCCAGGCTGAAGTGACGTCACTCAGTGTGCAGTGGCGGACAGACAGGTAAGAGACTTTAATGCAGAAGAGACATAGGGGTTGATTTACTAAAGGCAAATAGACTATACACTTTGCAAAGTGCAGTTGCACTCTGCAAGTACAATTGCTGCACAGCTTAGTAAATGAGCTAAGGCTTCACTTTGTAAAGAATACCCAATCACGTGCAAGGAAAATAAAAGCAACTACATTTTTGCTTGCACACGACTGGATAATGGAAATCAGCAAAGCTTCTGCTCATTTGATAAGCTCTGGAGAAACTGCACTTGCAGAATACCAATGCACTTTGCAAAGTGCACAGTCTAGTTGCATTTAGTAAATCAACCCCATAGTATGTCTCTTCTGCATTAAAAATCTTGTCTGTTCCCCAACTTTTTACTTAAAATGTAACTATTTTAGGAAACACTTGAATTGATGGGTTTAGTTCTGCTCTAAAATGACCATTGTAAGCACCACGGGGGTTGGTATTTGTTTGATGCAATCCTTGTAACTTTCATTTTTCCTGGACAGCTTGGTCTGTCTATAAGTATGGAGAAAATAAAAATAATGGCACGTGAATTAAAAAAATAATAATAATTTATATACTGTATTATAAGCTATCAATACCAGATATTAACCACATACATTTTCCAGATCCCAATGTTTTTAGCTACAATGGGCCTTCAAATCTATGACTTCCTTCCAACTTTCTGATCAAGAGGACACCTTTCAGCACAGAGTATGGAGGCAAAAGACACACTGCTGTCACACCCCATTTACACTGCCCATGAAAAATGAACATGCAAAAAATTGATTGGTAAACTCACAGGTTCCTTTTCAGCTCAGTCCTCTAGTTTGGTAATGACCTGTTTAGTGTTGTATAGGTATAGTGTTTTTTTAATTGATAACTAGTGCACTTTGTAGAAGTCTGTACATCAGACCAAGATAAGGGACAAATGAGGAAAAAAGATCGAGAGAGGGATTTGAGTTCAAAAGATGGACTGTCCCCCCAAATAAGGGAAATTTTGGAGCCATGTATTCTCAGATGTCTCACTGGATTATGATTTTTCTTCCTGCTGTGGTACAAAATTGAAAGAGTTAGTAGATTTTGACAAACATTTGCCAGTGATTACAGTTGAGCGGACACCTGGATGTCCGTGTTCGGCGGGTTCGGCCGAACTTTAAAAAAAAGTCCGGGTCCGTGTCCCGGACTTTTGCCGAACTTTTCCCGGACACCGAACCCCATTGAAGTCAATGGGGACCCGAACTTTCAGGCACTTAAATGGCTCTAAAACACCAATGGAAAGGGCTAGAGTGCTGCAAATGGCAGCAAAACGTAGTTAAGAGCATGGCAAGTGCTCTGCAAACAAATGTGGATAGGGAAATAACTTAAAATAACAAAAAAAAACAGAAAAATAAAACAATGTTCTTCATCTCTGAAGGACGAGGCCCATATGGAGTAGGAGGGAGGTTGAGGTGGTGGTGGATGTTGTGGTCTCATAGGCGTGCACACAGGGTGTGCCGGATGTGCCTGGGCACACCCTAATCACCTAGGGCACATAGCATTATCGCTCTGTTTGCCAGTGAGGAGATGGGAAAGATCTCCCTCGGACCTGCTCTGCTCTATTTCTCTTTGCCAGCAGGGAGAGTAATGTATCGGGGCCATGTACATGTAGGCAAACACATGCATGTGTATTTAAACTTTGGGGTGCACACCCTAATGCAATAGGCTGCTCACACCTATGGGCGGTGTAGGTGGAAGCGGCGGTGGAGGAGGACCAGGGCCGGATTAAGAGCATCATGGGCTTGGTGCTGAGGATTTTGAAGGGCCTTAAGGGCCGTGCCTTGGCATGCACCCAGAGGAGGAAGGGTGCAGCCATGCATGCCTAATTCAACATGGGATGCTGTCTCTGAAGCCCATAAACACATCCATGCATCGGCAACTGTCCCTCCTTGTCCGGCCTTCGTGCTGTGTGGGGAGGTTCTGAGGGAGCTGCCTGGGGAAGCGAGCATAGAAGCCAGACTTCTGTGTTTACAAGTGACAGAAGAGCGGTAACAGTGAATATGGCCAACCCAGGGCCTATATAAAGGTAGGGGCCTGGAGCTGCAGCTCCAATAGCCCCTACTTTAATCTGGCCCTGAGGAGGACGAGGTAGCCAACACTGCTTCTTTTCAGAAATTTTAAATGAGGGTACACCCCAAAAGAGTGAGAAAGAGCAAAAATAGAACAATGGCTGGGTAAGGTCGGTATCCATCGCTATTCTGCACAAGGTATGGAAAAGTCCAGTGGGATCCATGCCTGGTTCATTTTAATGAACGTGAGCTTCTCCACATTGTCTCTGGACAGGCGGCTGCGCTTGTCTGTGATAACGCCCCCAGCCGTGCTAAATACCCGTTCAGATAATACACTGGCTGCAGGGCACGCCAGCACCTCCAAGGCGTAAAGGGCAAGCTCAGGCCATGTCCCCAACTTGGAGACCCAGAAGTTGAAGGGGGCAGACCCCTCATTCAGTACGTCTAGGCGTGTGCACACATACTGCTCCACCATGTTGGTGAAATGCTGCCTCCTGCTAAGACGTTCCATATGAGCTGCTGGTGCTGCTGTTTGTTGTGGCGTGCTGACAAAGCTTTTCCACATTTCGGCCATGCTAACCCTGCCTTCTGAGGTGCTGGCGGTGCCCTGGTTGCGTTGGCGACCTCTTCCTCCTCCTCCTCCTCCTCCTCTGCCTTGTGCTTCCACTGTGGCCCCGCTGTCAGGTGGGAATGCCAGCAGCATCGCGTCTACCAGCGTGCGCTTGTACTCGCGCATCTTGCGATCGCGCTCCAGTGAGTGAATTAAGGACGGTATGTTGTCCTTGTAACAGGGATCCAGCAGCGTGGCCACCCAGTAATCAGCACAAGTTAGAATGTGGGCAACTCGGCGGTCGTTGTGGAGACACTGCAGCATGTAATCGCTCATGTGTGCCAGGCTGCCCAGAGGCAACGAAAGGCTGTCCTCTGTGGGAGGTGTATCGTCCGTGTCCTCTGTATCCCCCCAGCCATGCACCAGTAATGGCCATGAGCTGGCCTGGGTGCCACCCTGCTGTGAACATGGTTCCATCTCCTCCTCCAGCTCCTCCTCCTCATCCTCCTCATCCTCCAGAACTGTGCCCCTGCTGGACAATTGTGTCCCTGGCGTTTGTGTGTGCAGGAACCCACCCTCGGAGCCCCTTGTGAATGACTGCCCTGAAAGCCTTGGAAATGTTACCTCTTCATCCTCCTCCTCCTCCTCATCCTGTGCCACATCCTCTTCCATCATCGCCCGAATTGTTTTTTGAAGGAGGCATAGAAGTAGGATAGTTAAGCTGAGAACGGCGTCATCGGCACTGGCCATGTTGGTGGAGTACTCAAAACAGCGCAACAAGGCACACAGGTCTCGCATGGAGGCCCAGTTATTGGTGGTGAAGTGGTGCTGTTCCGCAGAGCGACTCAGGCGTGCGTGCTGCAGCTGAAACTCCACTATGGCCTGCTGCTGCTCGCACAGTCTTTGCAGCATGTGCAAGGTGGAGTTCCACGTTGTGGGCACGTCACATATGAGGCGGTGAGCGGGAAGGCCGAAGTTACGCTGCAGCGCTGACAGGCGAGCAGCAGCAGGGTTAGAATGCCGAAAGTGCGCACAGACGGCCCGCACTTTCTGCAGCAGCTCTGACATATCAGGGTAGTTTTTAAGGAACCTCTGCACCACCAAATTCAGCACATGCGCCAGGCAAGGGATATGCGTCAAACCGGCTAGGCCCAGAGCTACTATGAGATTTCGCCCGTTATCGCACACCACCAGGCCGGGCTTGAGGCTCACTGGCAGCAACCACTCATTTGTCTGCTGTTCCATGCTCCTCCACAACTTCTGCGCGGTGTGTGGTTTTTCCCCCAAACAGGCAAGTCTTAAAACTGCCTGCTGTCGTTTACCCCTAGCCGTGCTGAAGTTGGTGGTGAAGGTGTTACGCTGTCCGGATGAGGAGGTGGTAGAGGATGAGGAAGCGGAGTAGGAGGAGTTAGGAACAGGAGGCAAACTGAAGCGCCCTGCAATCCTCGGTGGTGGAAGGACATGCGCCAAATTGCTATCCGCCTCAGGCCCATCCGCCACTGCATTTACCCAATGTGCCGTTAGGGAGATATAACGCCCCTGACCGTGCTTACTGGTCCACGTATCGGTAGTTAGGTGGACCTTGCCACAGATGGCGTTGCGCAGTGCACACCTGATTTTTTCCCCCACTTGGTTGTGCAGGGAAGGGATGGCTTGCCTGGAAAAGTAGTGGCGGCTGGGCACGACGTACTGTGGGACAGCCACCGACATAAGGTTTTTAAAACTGTGCGTCTCCACCAGACGGAATGACAGCATTTCAAAGGCCAAGAATTTTGAAATGCTGGCATTCAGGGCCAGGGATCGCGGGTGGGTAGGGGGGTGCTTCCTCTTCCTCTCAAGTGTTTGGGAGATGGAAAGCTGAACGCTTCCACGGGACATTGTGGAGATGGTTGGTGACCCAGGTGGTGGTGTTGCTGACAGATCCTCTGTTTGCGGCGTGGCAGGTGCCGGTATCACTACAGATGTGGCTGGAGCGGCCGAGACTGCAGCAGAAGAGGAAGCAGGAAGAGCCAGAGACGTTTCTTGGTTTTGAAGGTGTCTACTCCACTGCAGCTCGTGCTTTGCACTTAGATGCCTGATCATGCAGGTTGTGCTCAGGTTGAGAAGGTTTATGCCTCGCTTCAGGCTCTGATTGCACAGGGTGCAAACCACTCGTGTCCTGTCATCAGCACATTTTCTAAAGAACTTCCACGCTAGAGAACTCCTTTGAGCTGACTTTGGTGCGCTCGTTCCCTTGCTGCGTTGGGCAGTAGCAGGCGTAGTGTCTAGGGCACGGCCGCTCCGCTTCTGCACCCTGCTCCCTCTTCTGCTGTGCTGGTGGCTCTGTGCGACCACCGCCTCTTCCTCCAAACCACTCAGGTCACCTGCATGACGTTCATTCCATGTGGGGTCGAGGACCTCATCGTCCTCCACATCATCTTCCACCCAGTCTTCACCCCTGCCCTCCTTGTCGGTCTCCACAATTCTGAACGCCGCAGCAGTTGGCACCTGCATTTCGTCATCATCGGAGACGTGTCCTGCGATGGTCCTTGCATGTACTCATCTTGAGAAATAAGTGGTTGGGCATTGCTGCACTCAATCTCTTCCACTTCTGGGGCAGGGCTAGGTGGATGGCCCTGGGAAACCCTGCTAACAGAGTCCTCAAAAAGAAGAAGAGACTGCTGTATGGCTTGGGGCTCAGACTGCTTGCCTGATTTCCAAGGGGGTGAGGTGAAAGACGGTTGGACATTGGCTGCAGGTGCCAACTCAGACCTTTCTGCAGTAGACTGGGTGGGAGACAATGTGAAGGAACTGGAGGCACTGTCAGCAACCCAATCTACTATCGCCTGTACTTCTTCAGGCCTCATCACGTCTAGAGGCGCATTATGCCCTACCAAATACTGCTGCAGGTTCTGTCGCCTACTCACACTTGAGGAAGGTGTTTCACTTGTGCGTGTAGCTGGCACAGATCGACCACGTCCTCTCCTTGCAACAGGAGCTCTACCAGCAGCACCACGACCCAGGCCACGGCCCCTATTTGACGGTCTCCTCATATTTCTGTAATTTATGATCTTGCCCTAGAAAGGTGTTTATTGAATAGCGGAACAAAACAACAACAGTATCGCACGGGTGTATCTGACAGTCAAATATGCAAACTATGCCGCAATTTAATGTTTTTTACCCCAAAAGGGTGTATATTGAATAGCGGAATAGAAAAAAGGATAAAAAAACGGTGTATCTCACACGTACAAACACAGACTAGGCCCCGATTAAAATTTTTTGTACCCTAAAGGGAGGATGAGGAAGAGGAGTAGGAGGAGTTGGGAACAGGAGGCAAACTGAAGCGCCCTGCAATCCTTGGCGGTGGAAGGAGATGCGCCAAACAAATTTAAAAGGTGTATCTCACACGTACCGATACAGACTATGCCGTAATTTAATTTTCTTACACTCCAAAAGGGTGTATATTGAATAGCGGAATAGGAAAAATGTTATAATACGGTGTATCTCACACGTACAAACACAGACTAGGCCCGATTACAATTTTTTGTACCCTAAAGGCAGGATGAGGAAGAGGAGTAGGAGGAGTTGGGACCAGAGGCAAACTGAAGTGCCCTGCAATCCTCGGCGGTAGAAGGAGATGCGCCAAACAAATTTAAAAAGGTGTATCTCACATGTAGCGATACAGACTATCCCGCAATTTAATTTTTTACACTCAAACAGGGTGTATATTGAATAGCGGAATAGGACAAATTTTACAAAACGGTGTATCTCACACGTACAAACACAAACTAGGCCCCGATTACAATTTTTTGTACCCTAAAGGCAGCATGAGGAAGAGGAGTAGGAGGAGTTGGGAACAGGAGGCAAACTGAAGCGCCCTGCGATCCTCGGCGGTAGAAGGAGATGCGCCAAACAAATTTAAAAAGGTGTATCTCACATGTAGCAATACAGACTATCCCGCAATTTAATTTTTTACACTCAAACAGGGTGTATATAGAATAGCGGAATAGGACAAATTTTACAAAACGGTGTATCTCACACGTACAAACACAAACTAGGCCCCGATTACAATTTTTTGTACCCTAAAGGCAGGATGAGGAAGAGGAGTAGGAGGAGTTGGGAACAGGAGGCAAACTGAAGCGCCCTGCAATCCTTGGCGGTAGAAGGAGATGCGCCAAACAAATTTAAAAAGGTATATCTCACATGTAGCGATACAGACGATCCCGCAATTAAATTTTTTACACTCAAACAGGGTGTATATTGAATAGCGGAATAGGACACATTTTACAAAACGGTGTATCTCACACGTACAAACACAATCTAGGCCCCGATTACAATTTTTTGTGCCCTAAAGGCAGGATGAGGAGTAGGAGGAGTTCGGAACAGGCAGGAGGCAGACTGAAGCACCCTCAAATCCTCGGCAGTATGAGATGCGCCCCAAAAATTGGAAAGGTGTATCTCACACGTACCTACACAGACTATCCCGCAATTTAATTGTTTATACCCAAAGCTTTTGATTAAATAGCGGAATAGAAAATATGATCAAAAAAAGTGTATGTATCTCACACGTACAGAACCACACTAGGCCCCAATTACTATTGTTTGTACCCCTAAAGGCAGGATGAGGAGTAGGAGGAGTTTGGAACAGGCAGCACCCTCAAATCTTCAGAAGTATGAGATGAACCCCAAAAACTTGGAAAGGTGGATTTCACACGTACCAACACAGACTATCCCACAATTTAACTGTTCCCCAAAGGTTTTTATTGAATAGCGTATTAGAAAATATGATCAAAAAAGTGTATGTATCTCACACGTACAAAACCACACTAGGACCCAATTACTATTGTTTGTACCCCTAAAAGGCTGGATGAGGAGTAGGAGGAGTTTGAAACAGGCAGCACCCTCAAATCTTCAGAAGTATGAGATGAACCCCAAAAACTTGGAAAGGTGGATCTCACACGTACCAACACAGACTATCCCGCAATTTAATTGTTTATACCCAAAGGTTTTTATTGAATAGCGGAATAGAAAATATGATCAAAAAAAGTGTATGTATCTCACACGTACAGAACCACACTAGGCCCCAATTACTATTGTTTGTACCCCTAAAGGCAGGATGAGGAGTAGGAGGAGTTTGGAACAGGCAGCACCCTCAAATCTTCAGAAGTATGAGATGAACCCCAAAAACTTGGAAAGGTGGATTTCACACGTACCAACACAGACTATCCCGCAATTTAACTGTTCCCCAAAGGTTTTTATTGAATAGCGGAATAGAAAATATGATCAAAAAAAGTGTATGTATCTCACACGTACAAAACCACACTAGGCCCCAATTACTATTGTTTGTACCCCTAAAACGCTGGATGAGGAGTAGGAGGAGTTTGGAACAGGCAGCACCCTCAAATCTTCAGAAGTATGAGATGAACCCCAAAAACTTGGAAAGGTGGATCTCACACGTACCAACACAGACTATCCCGCAATTTAATTGATCCCCAAAGGTTTGTATTGAATATCGGAATAGAAAATATGATCCAAAAAAGTGTATGTATCTCACACGTACAAAACCACACTAGGCCCCAATTACTATTGTTTGTACCCCTAAAAGGCTGGATGAGGAGTAGGAGGAGTTTGGAACAGGCAGCACCCTCAAATCTTCAGAAGTATGAGATGAACCCCAAAAACTTGGAAAGGTGGATCTCACACGTACCAACACCGACTATCCCGCAATTTAATTGATCCCCAAAGGTTTTTATTGAATAGCGGAATAGAAAATATGATCAAAAAAGTGTATGTATCTCACACGTACAAAACCACACTAGGACCCAATTACTATTGTTTGTACCCCTAAAAGGCTGGATGAGGAGTAGGAGGAGTTTGAAACAGGCAGCACCCTCAAATCTTCAGAAGTATGAGATGAACCCCAAAAACTTGGAAAGGTGGATCTCACACGTACCAACACAGACTATCCCGCAATTTAATTGTTTATACCCAAAGGTTTTTATTGAATAGCGGAATAGAAAATATGATCAAAAAAGTGTATGTATCTCACACGTACAGAACCACACTAGGCCCCAATTACTATTGTTTGTACCCCTAAAGGCAGGATGAGGAGTAGGAGGAGTTTGGAACAGGCAGCACCCTCAAATCTTCAGAAGTATGAGATGAACCCCAAAAACTTGGAAAGGTGGATTTCACACGTACCAACACAGACTATCCCGCAATTTAACTGTTCCCCAAAGGTTTTTATTGAATAGCGGAATAGAAAATATGATCAAAAAAAGTGTATGTATCTCACACGTACAAAACCACACTAGGCCCCAATTACTATTGTTTGTACCCCTAAAACGCTGGATGAGGAGTAGGAGGAGTTTGGAACAGGCAGCACCCTCAAATCTTCAGAAGTATGAGATGAACCCCAAAAACTTGGAAAGGTGGATCTCACACGTACCAACACAGACTATCCCGCAATTTAATTGATCCCCAAAGGTTTTTATTGAATAGCGGAATAGAAAATATGATCAAAAAAAAGTGTATGTATCTCACACGTACAAAATCACACAAGGCCCCAATTACTATTGTTTGTACCCCTAAAAGGCTGGATGAGGAGTAGGAGGAGTTTGGAACAGGCAGCACCCTCAAATCTTCAGAAGTATGAGTTGAACCCCAAAAACTTGGAAAGGTGGATCTCACACGTACTAACACAGACTATCCCGCAATTTAATTGATCGCCAAAGGTTTTTATTGAATAGCGGAATAGAAAATATGATCAAAAAAAGTGTATGTATCTCACACCTACAAAACCACACTAGGCCCCAATTACTATTGTTTGTACCCCTAAAAGGCTGGATGAGGAGTAGGAGGAGTTTGGAACAGGCAGCACCCTCAAATCTTCAAAAGTATGAGATGAACCCCAAAAACCCCAAATATCATTCAGCTCTGCTGCAGGCCACAATTACATTTTTTTTAACCCAAGGCTGTATATTGAATAGTGGAATAGAAAAAAGTGTATGATTTTTGAAACCACTCAATAATAGCACATGTGAACTGAACACAGCAGTGTACGATCAGTCAGCACAGCACAGCTGAAGGAAAAACGCTGCACACAGTGACTGATAGAAAAATACTTTTCTCCCTCCTCCTCCTCAGTGGGCAAAAAAAATTGTGTTCACTGCACCCCACACACAGCAAAATCGATGTGGACCACTGACACCTGCCTATCTCCAGCCTCTCCCTAAATGGATTGATATGATCGTAGATCGGTCATTGAAAACCCCTCCCACACAGCAAAATCGATCGTAGAAAACTGACCCTAAAAATCAGCA
Organism: Pelophylax lessonae; assembly: GCF_965119305.1. Lineage (NCBI taxonomy): Eukaryota > Metazoa > Chordata > Amphibia > Anura > Ranidae > Pelophylax > Pelophylax lessonae. Next base: position 549,176,676 of record NC_138771.1, on the reverse strand, counting down.
GCAGCCTCGCCCTAAAAGGCCTACAACTCGCCCTGCCTAACACACTCCGACCTGTCCCTCAATTCTATGCGGACACAAATGAGTTTTGCCTGCCTGTCTGTCCCTAATCAGCAGCCAGCTGATGTGTACTAGTCCCTGAACTAGTACACAGCAGAATGACGCCGCACGGCGCTGGCTGGAACTTATAAAGACTTGGTCACATGCTTCAGATGGCCAATCACAGCTACTAATACATTTGTAGGCATGGCTGGGATGGCTTAAGGCACACCAGTTAAACGCTTGTTGATTGGCTGTTGAAAGCCCGCCATGAAAAGCGCGCCAATGCATGCAAAACCCGGAAATAAAACGACCGAACACGGATTTTTACCCGAATATACAGTAAAGTTTTCGGGTCCGTGTTCGGGTAACAAAAAAACAATTATTCGGTACGAACACGAATAATACAGTCCGTGTTCGCTCAACCCTACCAGTGATTATATATAATTAAAATAAACTACTGTTTGAAATTATTTGAGCCTATTTTATTTAGTAAAAATGAAAATAAACCTTCAGAGTTACATGCATTTATTCTGAAGGGCGCTGCATTAAAAGGATGTTAGGTATAAATACTTCAGCTTTGCAGTGGAAAACTACTGAACCCATAAAGCTGTCTATGTTCATAGGGGTAGTAAATCAGGTGCTGCCTCTGTATAAACTGACATATGAAGTCCCTACTAAATTTGAAAAAATATTGGCAAACTGTGTTAGTGCCACAAATACATATGGACCTCAGTGAGTTCCACCAATGAGATTCATGCATACATCCAACATCAGCCAACATATATCCCATAGCACCTTGCATTTTTGCTGTCACCACATAAACTCAAGGACCCGTATATTAGATAGAACAATAGAACATATGTATGATAATCATTGATTTTTTTTCAAATAAGAAATCATATATGCAAAAAATGCTTTATGAAACCATAACTGTTTAATAATAGGGAACTTTTTTTCCCATTGCCTATTGACTATTTCTGTTAATAGGAAAAAAAATTGCGATGCATTGTTTCAATTGAGACCAATTATAAGTTCAGTAATTGTTTAATATACCGACTATGTACTGTTTGATCTGTTACATCAGTTTATGTAAACTTGTTATTGCTGCAATAAAAACTAATTTAAAGTGGAAGTAAAGACTACATAAAAGTCTGCTTAAAAATAAACTGCTTCCCTCCCTCTCCCACTCCTTTAGTGCTGGCAGAAAAAGTTTGTGTATATACCTTATTTCACCCATTGGCTTTCATTGCCCTTCCGTTGACCACGCTCCCTTCTCTCCCCTGCAGCAGCTCTTCAATGACACAGGGAAGCCGTTACTTATGCATTATATGACCAAAGCAGGTTAAAAAAACGTTTTTTTTACCAGCACTTTACAACTTAGGTAGGAGGGGAAGGGAAACAGTGTCTTAATACAAACTTATACTGTATGTAATTCTTAATTCCATTTTAATGAAGAAAAAAAAAAGGTCCTTCATATGGAATGCTTTTCCAGGGCTGCATCAAGTGAGAATGAAATTCTTTATTGACACGGTCTGTCAGTCATAACCTAAATGTGTCAAGAGGGGGCTCTTTTCTTCTTTTTCTGCAGACAAGTTATCTTCAGTTGCATTTACCTAACCACAACACTTGGCCCCTCAGCTGTCAATATCCCTAATGGCTGCAATAGCTCAACAGGGTGACATAAACTATATTGGGATGCAAGATAAAAGTCCTGCTTCAAACTAAAGTTAGCCATACACTAACAGAATTTTTGAAGGAGCAATCTTGTTGACAAAATTTGAAGGACCAGGATGAAAAAAAGTTTCTCTAACAAATGTATTTCTAACTATGAATGTGGTTTTCATTTGGGGAAAATCATACATACTGTAAAGAAACCTGTTTAATACGTCTGGGATTCCAAACACATAGGAGGTCTGGATGAAACTTTAAAGTGATATTAAAGCTTCAATTTTTTAATTAAAGTAATAAACATTGTATACTTACATGTTCTGTGCAATGGATTTGCAAATAGCAGCCCCGATCCTCCTCTTTCATGGTCCCCCAATGGCATTCCTAGTTCCTCCTCTTTGAAGAGTATCCCCATAGAAAGCCACTTTCTATGGGGGCACTCGTGTGTGCTCCCTTCGCAACCGCCCTGTCTGCGTCTAAAAACACGGCTTTGCCCCCGCCTCCACTCCCTCGTCACGTGATTTGGTTAACAGGAATGGCAAACAATGGCTTCCGCTGCTATTGATCTACCTAGTGAGGAGGAAGAGAGCAGAGAGAGCCACTGCTCTCGTGCATGGCTCTGAATTAAAATCAGGCTCAGGTAAGTATAAGAGGGGGCTGGGGGGATCTTCCAGCACTGAAGGTTTTTACCCTAATGCATAGATTGCATTAAGGTAAAAAACCTTAAGGCTTTAGAACCACATTAAGGGCTTTGGAAAGAAATGATTAGCCCCAACGATGGCAAGAAAGAATGTCCAGATGAATGCTTTGTCAACAAACATTTGAAAGAAAATCTAACTGTGTATGGTCAGCTTCACTGCTTTCTGTTCTTTTAGCCAGCAATCTGACTTGGGTGGAAATTATCAGCGTCTTCTAGTATTGCTTCTGTCAGAATAAATGATGCTATATGAAGATGATACTTTGCTACAGCTTGGGGATACTAAGTCCTCCTTACAAGTCGTAATGGACACAATATGAGAGTTTGATATATACTCTAATAATTAGTTGGACAAAAACTTCCTTGATGCTACTGGATGGAGACATTTAAATATTCGGGGATACAGATTACTCAGATTCTTGCAGATTTTTGTTGACTTCATAACCCCTCTTCTTACTTTTTCAGAATAAAATAAAAATTTGGAATGAGCTGAAACTATCAGTTGCTGGCAAAACTATTGTTATACAAAATGAATCTTATGCCCCAATTACTCTATAATCTCCACATTACCTCAATGGTGATAGTGCTTGAAAATATTTAGGGTGGTAATCTCTAGTTTTCGCACACACTGCTGTGTAAAGAGCATCCTATCCACCTAGGATTACATTATAGCAATTACAGCCTAGTGGTGGTCTTGACCTTCCTAACCCTTGGATCTAGTACATGGTTGTACAGCTGCCACATCTGGTAGGCTCCATGGCCCAGCCCTCGGACCCAGATGACCCTCCTCCTAGCTCCACAACTTCAATACTTTTTTTTTTTTTTACACCCTGGTAATCTGTCACCTTGGGATTTGAGTGGCATTTGGGAAACCAAACAATTTCCAACATATAACCTCATTCAGAAAATCTGGAATAGAGCAAACATCTTCAATGGGTTTCGGGGTTCACTTGTTTTAGTCCTATCTGGGGAAAAGACACATTTTGAAGAGTGGAAAAGTTCAAATATGGTGGTCGCTGGAGGGAATTTGGGGTAACACATCTTCTCCATATCTTCTGGGATGGTACCTTGTTGCCTTTTCAGACCTTCAGAACTTTAACTTGCCCCTAGAATGTACTTCTACTATTTGCAATTATGCCATGCAGTTAGAGCGCAAAGAGATTTCAGTGAGTGGAGTAAGTCACCTACCCCATTATTTAATTCAATCCAATCCAATGAAATCTCAAGGGGGTTCATATCTCAATGCTATGCTATGATATGCTACAGACAGAGATGTATAGTAACTAAGTAGAACTACTTCACTACTGTACTTAAGTACCGAAAGGCGGTATCTGTACTTTCCTAGAGTATAATTTTTTTCTCCTACTTCCACTTTTACTTCACTACATTTTTTCAATGATTTCAATACTTCTACTCTGATATTTTTTTTTTGTGCTGCATAGTTACTCGTTACAATTATAAAAATTACCACTGCCAGAACAGTAGATGGCAGGTTTAATGAAGCTCAAAATGTGTGTATTATCAGCGCATACGAAAAATAAATGCTACTGTATGTATAAATAAAAGCTGCATTTGAAATAATAAAAAACAATATGATGTTCAAACTTTTGACTTTTTTCTTTAATAACTACATAACACAGTACTTGTACTTTTACTTTCAGTACTTGAGTAGCAAAATTTTTTAAAAAACTACTTGCAATACTTAAGTACAAAAAAATGTTGAATACTTTAGTACTTCTACTCAAGCCACTTTTTGATCGAGCACTTCCACTTCTACTCAAGTCACTTTTTGATCGAGCAGTTGTACTTTTACTCAAGTATGGGTTTCGAGTACTTTATACAACTCTGGCTACAGAAGGAATTTCTTAATGATTACCCTTTGAAGGTTACAGTGCGGTGGGAAAGGATGTAGGCTCTGTAACAGGGGTTTAAGGGAGGAGGCTCTTCAATCTTATAGTCAGCTCCCTAATTGTCCCTCAAAAACTCCTACAAAAGTATATTTTATTGTTTACTCATTATACTCCATGTAGGCTACATAGGATGGGGATTCAGGTAGATCCACTTTGTAGTAGATGTAAAAGAGACCATGGTGATTCGATACACTTACTGTGGCATTGCCCCAACTTGCATCCGTTTTGGAAGAGGGTGGTAGATATGCTTAACATTGTGTTTCAGACTACTATTCCACTTGACCCTAAATGCTGGATATTGGGTATCCTGAAGGAAATGGAGCCTCAGGAATTTATAAGGAAGGCAATAACAAAGGCACTGTTCCAAACCTGAAAGCTTACATTTCAAAGAATGGATTAGGAATGTTAAAGACACTCTTAGATTTGAACAATATGTTGACCAGGGTAAGGACTGCCCAGGTAAATTTGAAAACTTTTGGACGATCTGGTTAGACACACCGAGCCTAAGGCCACTGGAATTAATGCTGGTGAGACGCATGCCATGTTCTGTGTGTTAAATACAGTGTAAAGACATTATCCGATTTTATCTGCATGTATAACTTTTTGACCCATGAGTGTTTCGCTTCAAGTTTCAAAGTCCAATAATCTGATGGTACACATTAATGTATATTGTGACTTCTCTGGAAATCTGTTTACTATTCAAAAAAGCATATCTTTGATTTTTTTAAAATAAATAATGCTTCAGCCTTCACATTAGGACATCCTCCTGGTTGAATCTGTTCATGATCTTCTGCCATCATTTGGCCATTCATCTCCTATCAAATTAAGAGTCAATAAATTGAATTCCACACTTCAAATGATTTTGCATTATTTTACTATACTAGCCTTAGATATACCAACAGGATTTCCCTTACCTTTTTGAAGAGATTTTTCAAATGGGTCACAGATACCAGAAAAAGACCAGGTTGTTAACTATTTAATACCGTATCCAAGGCAAAAATGTTTTGGCTTTAGATTTTCCTTAAAGGTCAACTCCAAGTACAATAAAAATCTGTTTCCCAATTCTGTCTAGGGAACAAGACAAGCTGTCCCCCAGCACATGGCACTCTCCCATACACCCTGTTCCTCGGTATCCTCACAGCTATTGTAGGGCACTGCATTGGTCTTGATGACTTCAGAGGACCTGTGACTTCTGGAATGCAGAGGAGAAGAGGCTTCTGGTACCGGTCTAGCAGCACAGAGAAGCCTGCTGGCGGAGAGGATCGGGTAAGTAAAACTGCCTTTTGTGGTCCTTCAAACATAAATGAGCATTTAACCCATGTAGTGTTGGAGCATTTTACCTATCCTGGAGTTCAGCTTTAAATCAGTGTAAGGAAGGGCACGCCAGGACACAAGATGGCAGATTGCTGTCCACAGCTCCATGAAGGAGGTAAAGAGTCAAAAGTCCATGAAGGAGGTAATCAAAATCAAAAAGTGGTAGTCCACACACCAGTGAGTCAGATGGAAAAGCAAATCACCAACCACTAAGTGAAAATAAGATGAGCTGCTTACTAGATGGTGTTGACCCTCAAAATATAGAGATGTCATCACCAGCGAAGATCATATGGATATAGATGGTTCAAACTCAACTAAAGGATATCCACCTCGATCAATGAAAAAAGCAGCAACGGTATCACCAAACTGTCTCACTCCCACACAGGAACTATGATGATTCAAAGCACCTCAGAATGAAAGAAGACTACAATGGTGCAGTACGTCCAACAATCAGCAAATATTTATTGTAAAAGTAACACTTACAATGAGAAGGAATAAAACGGCGTGTACACAATGCAATTCAAAAACTGCAGCAAGTCAACGTGCTTCCGTCCTGTTCCCATCCCTGTCTTACACGTTTTGTCATCCGATGACATAGTTAGAGGCGTGGCAGGCGAATGTAAGCACGCTATAAATAGATGAAAGACCGGTCATGTCGTACCAGGAAGTGCGGCATCTCCAAGTGCGTTCCACAAGTGTGAACCACCATCGGGAACTGGATTGGATATAGTACACCAGGAAATGCCATATATGATTATGCATTCCAATAATGCAGATCAACACCTGGGAACTGCTGAAAAAAACTTGGAATAGGTAGTGATAAATGAGAACCCCAATTGGTTCATATCCCTTTGAATCCTAGGCCTATCCTCCAACAGCGAAGATCTTTCCAAACCTCCCACTTCTGAAATAAGGGAGTCCAACTCATCTGTATTATATCCGTATATATGCGTAAGCCCAAATTGGTGTGCGTATGCACACCCCATGACAGATGTTGGTGCCAAATGGACTAATTAAACTGACCCAATACTCAGGATCAGTGCTGTCTTGCTACAGCATTCCACTGCTAACCTGCAATCTGTTGCTCTGCATCTATCTCTAGTTATTGACCTGACTTGCCCTGACTACTCCTGAACTCTTTACATGGAAGGATTGGAAAGCAAGGATTTCGGGCACAAGAATTTGTATAAAATTACTTTTATTGAAAAAACATTTAAAATCATAAGAACATACAGGCAGATAGTTATGTATTGAGGACCAAACAAAACCAATAAATGGTCTGTGCTGTAGTGTTTCCTAATACATAAAGAATACAACAACAATTTACATACAATTCAAGATACAAGACAGTTGGTAATCATATATATCTCAGAGCTATATACTTAATCTCAGAAGAAACCTGCCAGCAGACACACGAACACTATGGTGCCGGTCGACAGGGTCAACTGGGAGCATAAATTAGCTTTCACCATACAATATTTGACCTTTGCTCAACATGTTTCGCTTTCTTATGAGAAAAGCTTTGTCTGGAGCATATCATTTGGCTTGTCTGCATAAAAGATATAACAGTATTTAGACAGATGCATATATATTACACTGTTTATGGTACAATTATACATCAATTTTTTCTCACTCATTTCATACAGATATAAAACATGTATAACTAGGTCCTTATATTTTTTGTATCAGCACAATATATGTCATTGAGCCTTATATTGCATCTAAAGTCCGAGGGGGTTTTGTTGGGAGGAGCCGAGAGCTGCCAATAGTGAGCATATGTGGGGACCCACAGCGTATCTTTGTTTTTACCACTATATATCTAGTTTGCAGATTTCATAAACAGAGGAAAAAAATATACATACCTGTACACTATGTAGTAGGGCAGATATCTCAATTCGTAGAGAGTTTTTTAACGAAAAGGACTGTTATGCATTTTAGAGAGCTCATGTGTTGGCACCTGAGGGGTTACATAGCAGTGAGGATAGTCACTCTATGTTTAATATCTGAATAAATAGAAGAAAAACGGAAGGGTATCTTTCAGACCACTTTGTATGTAAGTTTTAAGGTAGGACTTATAGGTGTGCTGACCCCGCATGCTAAAACGTTCCAACATGACACCTGTGCTGCATGCATATAGAGTGAATTGGCTTGAAGAGCACCCAGAGAACCAATAGTGTACTTAATTTGAATAAAGCTTCCTCATACACCCAAAGGGTCGCTCACAGTGTACCATGCATGCTAGTTTTTGTTTGAAACCATCAAAACTGATAAATAGAATCCCATATTAGTACCCCAAATTTATACATGCATGCTTCTGGGGGAGTGGCCCGAGGTGTGTATGAATAAAATAAGTGCCTCATATAGCCCGATATAAATACACATACCAAATGAGTCCCAAAGAAAAGAAAAAAAAGAAAAAGAGATAAGGTGCCCCACAAAGTAGTAATATAGTCCACCTAGAGTAGAGAAATCAGAGATAGACAGTTTAAATAGCTCACCAAACACTGTATAGGAGGGAGCCTATTGTCTAAAGCGTATCTCCTATGGTCATGTAGAGACTGTGGAACGAGGGAGAGTTAGAATGTATGGGTCCTGAATAATGTGATAGATAGTGCCAGACAACCATGCTGGCGATTAAGAAACTTACCCCGTGCCGAGCTTCTCTGCACTCGCATACAGTCCTCACCGGATGGGGAACCGCCGCCATACAAGGGTGCATACCCGGCGCCCTTAAATGGCGTGGATCCCGGGCGGTTCGTCAGATGACGTCACCGCCCCGGCCACTCCCCCGGACATCGCAGTCAGGCCAGCGTGGGGACACCCCGCCGGAGCTCACCGCTGTGTCACGGGGGTGATTGGACTACAGACAGGCAGGAACTGCCTCCGTAGTCCGCTCAGGTGCCACAGGAAGTTCCGCCCTGGTGGGCGGAGCCGCACTGCGGCCTATCTGGCCGCACATATCCCACTGGTGTAGGCAGCTCTTGCTCGCTATCCCACAGTGCCCCCTCAGGCTCGATCAGCAATTACACGGAAGTCACATGCCTGTAATGAGAAACAAACACAATACAGAGTATTACAATACACATTTTAAAAACACATTTTTGTTCCAATTACACACTTTGTCCTGGGAATCCAGGAGATATATATCAGTAACATGTTTTTTTTTTTTCAAAAAATAGATCATTCTTATTTTACTTTTGTGTTATAGATAAATTGATAAGGGTCTACCACTTATTATAATAGTGATTGCCCTAATGAAAAGATAAGGGCTTACCGCCCACTCTTAGAGATATTCCTCTGCATTCAATACGGAATATAGGGTAAAGCAGGACAAACATCCTGCATTTCCTTTATGAAAATTCATTTTAATAGAACCATTTAGTTTCCAAGAACTCATACAAATTTGGATATTGAAGGGGGGGGGGGGAAGAGGAGAGGGGAGGGGGGGGAGAAAAATTTGTTTCAGACTCATATTTGATCCTAAGGTAAGAGGAAGATGGAAACTAAAATGAGTGTAGATATAATTAAATATCCACAATTAAAGGGTTCCCGGGGAGAGGGAAGACCACGCCAACCGATCAGGCACCCAGACCAATGCACCACATATACAGATCGATCCAATATCCAAAACCAGAGGCTCTGGATCCATAGATCCAATTCCAAAAAGCAAGTAAATATTAAGTGTTACCAATTTTCATAAGAAGGGTTTATATGACTGAGTTTCATTCAAACCCGGTTTACATGTGGCGCTGAGACGTTCTATCCAGAGGGTTTCCCTTTGGAGAATTTTTTTGTCCCAATTGCCTCCTCGGGGATCTTGGGGGATAACCTCAAGTACATAAAATCTTGCCTTTCTGGGATTGAATCTGTGGTACAGGTCTAGGTGCCTGCTCACGGGCGTGATCATCCTCCCCCCCGCTGATACGTATACGTGACCATTCATCCTCTGGCGTAGTTCCCTTATAGTTTTACCTATATAGAACATACCACAGGTACAATGCATGATGTATACTACTCCACGAGTACTACAGTCTGCCCGAAATTTAGAAAAGAATGTTTCACCATTCGGTAGAACATATTGGGTTTTCTCCTCTATCCAGGGGCAAAGAGCGCACTCCCTACATTTATATGTGCCCCTACGGGTTGTTGTGTTGTTCCTAGTGGGTTGATAGTGGCTTGCTGTTAATTGATCTCTCAAGGACCTTGTTCTCCTAAATACGATTTGAGGATTTTCAACTACGTATTTACTAATGACTGGATCATCCCGTAAAAGATGCCAGTTGCGCTCAAGAATCCCTCTCAGGGTATTTTCATGGGCAGAGTACTTGGTTATGAGTTTGACCGTCGGTTGTGTGCTTAGAGGTTTGGCTCTGAAAATAAGGCTGTTTCTATTTTGAGAAAAAGCTTTATGAAAAGCTGCTCGTAGCAATCGTTTACTATATCCCCGAGCTGTTAGACGTTCTCGCAGATGGTTAGCCTGTATTCTAAAATCACTGTCGGATGTACAGTTACGCCGTAGGCGTATGTACTGGGCGTATGGAATACTACGTATAAGTGCTCCTGGATGGGCACTCGACGCATGTAATATTACATTACCTGACGTCTCTTTGCGATATAGATTTGTGGTTAGATGTCCATCCGCATGTTTGACTACCGTTAGGTCAAGAAAATTTACACTCGAGTCGTTGATCGTAGATGTTAATTTTAAATTGAAACCGTTTACATTTAAAACGAACAATGAATTCGTCCAGCAAAGATCTAGGGCCTGTCCAGACAACAAAAATGTCGTCTATAAATCGAAACCATATTGCTACATGTAGAAAAAAATGTGATAGATTTTCGTCAGATGTAATTTGTCGCTCCCACCCCCCCAGGTACAAGTTGGCCTAGGCCGGGGCACAACAAGTGCCCATGGCCACGCCTTGCACCTGGAGGTAGTGGGACTCGTTAAACGTGAACCAATTGTGTTTCAAAATGAAAAGTAGCAGTTCTAGTACAAAATCGCAGAATGGCCAGGTATGATGATCTTGTTTCGTATAGAAAGGTGCGTATTGTCCCGACGCCCTGCTCGTGAGGGATACTGGAGTACAGAGCCTCCACATCCAAAGTCACGAGCAGGGCGTCGGGAGGAACCACCATATCTTCGATCATTTTCAAAAACTCGAGTGTATCCTTGACATACATGCGATAGTAGATAGAAATCGACCAGACGACTGGCATTTTCGGTTAGATTTCCGATGCCCGATACAATAGGCCTCCCAGGTGGGGTGGTCAGATTTTTATGGGTTTTTGGAAGTGAGTAAAACGTCGCTTGTCTTGGGAATTTGTTATTGAGATAATTGTAACAGTCCTTATCTATAAGAGCCATTTGATATGCGCGTCCGATTATATCCAAGTACTCTGCTTGAAATTTTGTTGTTGCCGATAGGGAGATCTTTTTATACCATGTTCGATTTGAGAGAATGTTAGAACACATTCCCTCGTATCCTTCCCGGGTCATTAGTACTAGGTTACCACCCTTGTCTGAAGGTTTTATAACCAAATCTGTATGATTTCTTAGCTTATTTATCGTTTGCAGTTGTTGTTTTGATAAATTATTTTGTGTCTGTCTTAGTTCGCAATTTTTGATCTCACCCACCACTGTGGTTAAGAATGCCCATAGGTTAGAATTCGTAGTCAAGTCTGGGAAATTATTTGATTTTGGTTTGAAAGAAGCCTCTCTTGGGCTTGGGATGCTTGTTTGTGTGTATTGACTAGAGGATTGGGAATCTGAAGGATCTCCCTCCTCTAGAAGGAGAATTAGATCCCGTAAGGCTCGGAACTCTTGCATTGTGAAATGTTTTATTTTCTCCGAAATTTCTGAGATATATATGATTACCAACTGTCTTGTACCTTGAATTGTATGTAAATTGTTGTTGTATACTTTATGTATTAGGAAACACTACAGCACAGACCATTTATTGGTTTTGTTTGGTCCTCAATACATAACTATCTGCCTGTATGTTCTTATGATTTTAAATGTTTTTTCAATAAAAGTAATTTTATACAAATTCTTGTGCCCGAAATCCTTGCTTCCCAATCCTTCCATGTAATTAATTATTTAAGGATAGGGGCACACCCTAAGTGTATACTTCATGGCCCAGATAGCTGCTGTCTGAAGGCACATGGCCCATAAAAGGTACTCCTGAACTCTGCCCACCTGCACCGACCCTGGCTTGTCCCTGAGCTTGTCCCTCTGCATGAAGGGAGGTCGCATAGTGAAAGGAAAAGGAGGAGGGAAAGAGGAAAGAGGAGGAGAGAAAGGAAGAGGAAAGAAGAGTAGGAGGAAATCCAAAGCATCATCTACCCAACTCTTCCCTCACTATAGACCTGAGCGTCTGGTCCCAGATTGCGCACCCCCCCCTCCCCTTAGACACCCCCCGATCACTAGGACCGTTCGCGTTCTGATTGTTCAAAGGGAAAACGGCGCTCGGGAGAGGTCACAGCCGGGCATTGCTGTCAGTCCATTCTGGGACCAACCTGCCCACCCCCCCCCCCTGGGTCACCTTATCGCCCAAAGTATGGGGAAGTGATTTACAAAAGGTGGAGCTGGATCGTCAGCGTGGCTTTTGTGAAAGACTCATGTGGATCTTAGGAGAAGGGGAAGATAGTGCTCCTTCAGTTTCAAGCGTGTATTGATTGCCATTTGGTAAGAGGCTAACCCAGGTGTTTTTTCACGAGGTGGTTGCTGGATCACTACGGGGATTGTTTTTTGTTCAGCACTCATGTTCATTAGTGGCACCTTACCTTTTTCCGTTCGGTAAGGAGAAATTTCACTTGGTGGTGGATTTATTTTTGGATGTGGAATCAAGTTTATTTTTCTTCATCTTCTATGCAATATCATCACCCTATTTATAGACACTTATGAACTTTTATGTTTATGCACCAGTTGATTATTCACGGATCATCATTGTGTCACCATAATTTATTTATGTTCATTTATCCTACATGCTCATAATTTTTTAATTATTCCAACTGTTTGGATCATATTGTTGTTTAGCGCACCCCATACTTTATCATTGTCCCTGAGCTTTGCTTCTGCCTGTGCCCATTACTGCTACTTTGCTGATTTGTTACTGACCTGGCCTGTACTGTGATTTCGCTCCTGCTTCTGCATCTGTACCTGATCTGCCTGCCTGTGTATGACCCGGCTCGTCTGACCCCTCTATGTTCCAGCCCCTACTGAATTTCCAAGCTGCAAGCATCTCCCTGTTATCCACGAGTGCCTTCTCTCCATCTGTCTGTGGTTCAGCTGTCTGCTGTCACCAGTGCCAGTCTGCTTCTGCTTATGAAGGGGCACGCATATCTACCAGCGCAATGAGTGATAGAACATGTAGTCCTGAATACTGTGCTCAGATGACTTGAGAATAGTTTAAGAAAGCACCCCCTGCTTGGAAGTTTATGTAAGCGGTGTTTATTTAATTTAAAGGAAATAATGTGAGTCGTTCTACACTTTATTGCAGGGAATTGTTGGCTGACCAGTGTTATAATAAACCATAGCAAGGCAAAATTTGATAGTGAACAAAATAGAATGAGTAATGTGAGAAAATTTGAACTGAATCTTAAAAAAAAAACATATTTATAATCACTGATCAGACTATAAGAGGAGTACCCAGCTTCTTTACGCATGGTCGTCACACGCAGCTGATCCCCACCTACATACAGGGTCTTTAGGGCATCAAGTTTGCTCTATGCCCAGACCCACACTCTAGCCACGTGCATGGATGCAGGTCCTAGACCTTCCCACCACATCCCCTGGTCACATTTCACATTACCCCCTAACACCCAGGGTACTCTCACATAGGCCTATGCTTTCCGTGGTCCAGAACCCAGAAGTCCGACCGATCACCTGGGGCCCACTGGGACCTGGGCCATCTGACACATGATACATGAATTCCCTCTCCTTCAGGCTGGGGTCTCTTTTTCCTCCATAACCACCTACTTCTGAGCCAACTTGGCTTGCATCAGTAACATCACATAACTCTTTTCCTCAGGCTGTGGCTGTACCTAACTCATCATTCTCAGTATAACATCACACAGAGGCTTCTGGGTTGCAGAGATAACTTCTTTACATGTATTATTATTAAGGATGTAAAAACTTTATGTGACCTCAGTAATCCAGGAGGCTGCGGGCGAGTGGATAATCATTATACCTTAAAGGTATAATGGAAAAAGTAAAATGTCCAATAAGATGCTTTAGCTTCTCTGGTCCTTGAGAACTGCAGTGTCAGACGATGTTGCCATTTATCTATGCCATGCCCTTGGGCTTCAACACCTGCAGGCTTTTACTGTTTTCAGATCAGAAAGCATAGAGCAACTCCCACAAATAGCAACTAAATTGTGACGATAATTAGATTTTCCTTGAAAACAAGAAGTACAATTAAGAAGACATTGTTTCACGACATAACCTTATAAAATAAACTTTTCACTTAATGTACTGTTCCTCATCATCCTGCCTTCTTTTCATGCTTCCTGTTGAAAGTTATCTCGGCTTCTGGGAACAGGGTTAATCTAGTGTGGTTCTGACTCCCTGCCAACGCAGGCTCACAGCACTTAGAGTATGCAGTTGCGAGTTTGATGTACTTTCACATGAACCCGTAAGGCCATTGTGTTGCTCCATTGACATGTAACCCTAGTGACGCCAGCTCTTAAATGCTGCAATCATCTGTACATCAAAATACAGAACATGGAAGAAGTATGATTTATGCACAGCTGATGCTTTGGAAACATTGTCATTAAATTAATCCTGTGTAAGCTAGGGCTTTCCTTCGTTATACTGTAAAACTGTATATTTGCTGAGCTGAGGTCATTCATGGTATATGGGATCTCTACCTATTATGACAGTGATGTGCCCTTGTACAAGTGCATTCTTCATGCCTCCAGTTCAGTTTTGAAATAGAATCTCCATTTGTCTTAAAAGTTGGGCACTGCTTCTGCATTGTTGATTATTATCAGAGAAAGTCTAAAATTAATTCTCATCGCTAAAAACCAGTCCATGTATGAGTACCTGCAGGCAAGCTGCACGTCTAAAACCTCCAGCATTGCATCTGGTGTTACATGATTTCAAGTGAGGAGGCCCTTCTAGGGGAGCAATTCATCCAAACCAGCACTATAATCTCAATGTAGGTTGATGCTGCCAGTGGTAATTATAGTTTATAAATGTATTTAGGTTGGTTTGTGTTGTATTTAGGTTAAAGGGAATGTATAATCTTTTCAGGGTTTCTTATGGAGATATACAAAAGCGTAAAAGAGATCAGGTTGATATAAGTAAACTTATCATTGTGTACCATTGACTAAAAAACCTTGTTTCCATTAATAAATTCTTAATAATGTAGTGCTACCTCCATAAGGACCGCTGTTTACCGCAGGTTCTTTTCCCCGATTAGTATAGAGGCAGCCAAGCACACAGAAACTGGCACTCACTCTGGCAAAATAATCATTCTAGGGCAGGGGTCCCCAAACTTTCTAAACAATGGACCAGTTTATGGTCCTTCAGACTTCAGGGGGGGCCGAACTGTGGTCAGCGGAGTAGAAATTTTCCTGACATCAGTGGGAGTAAACATCACCGCATTTGGTATTAGGGGGAGGAATAGTGCCCCATCGTTGGTATCATTGGGAGGAATAGTGCCCAATTGTTGATGTCAGTTTGCAGAATAGTGTCTCGTATTAGTGGGAGGAATAGTGCCCTAAGGGCCAGATGAAGGCAAGCAAAGGGCCGCAGTTTGGAGACCATGGATCTAGGGGATTGTCTTTTTATGCTTTATTGCTAATTAAAGGCTAAGTTCACCTTTGTTCACTTTTTTCTCTAAATTCCACGCTCCCCTATGTACCAATATAGCATTAATGTACTTATTTTGCAAAAATAAAACAGCTTGCCCTTATTTCTACACAGGCTTACCTCACTCTTTTCATAGCTGTTTAAACACACTGCTCGATTACTTCTGCCTTACTTTCTGGTCGGGTTTTAGGTCCTGACACAGCAAGGAGTTGACCAGCTGAGGGTAGATGATGCAGGGTGTGTGCTAATGAGATCGGCTGGTCAACTTCTTCCTGTATCATGACCTAAAGTCTGACCAGGAAGTAAGGTAGAAATAATCACCTATTGGTACATAGGGGAGCTGGAATTTAGAAACAAAAAAGAAAGTGAACTTAGCCTTTAAACTTGGGTCAGGGGGTCTCAACTCTGCCATATTGTGCCACCTTAACCTGGCCTGAAGCCACCACATACATATTCCTGATTTGAGGACTGTTATCCAGAATAAATAAATGTCCACTACAGTTGCATTTTAACTACTTTACTGCATAAACATTACTCCAGCACAATTCTTGGGTTACAGGCACATTGCAGTACATTGACATTTCAGAGTTCACATCCACTGCACTCTGTTCTTTCTCATCACTTGCTATACAGAGGTCACTCCAGTGCAGAACAGTTAAAGGTCTTCTAAAAAGTAAAGCCATCTTGGCCAAATGTTACAGTCTTTTTAGCAATAGGTGTTACTCACATAGGGTGTAATCCCTTCTTTACACACAAAATAGATCATCCATAGGTCCAGTGGCCACTCTAAACCAAGTAACCAAACCTGCTAGGTGAGGGTGAAGGGGGAGTCATAGTTTCTCTGTCTGCTCCTAATAAGGGTCATCTTTCACCACACTGACAGTTCATCCTTGCAAAGGGCTCTTTAGATCAGCTCCAGCTCAGCACTATGTTTCTTCAGATCAGTGGTGTCCTGCCCCTATACCCCAAGTGCGATGGGCCCTACCCACAGCTGGCATATAAGCGGCACTCATTACATCACTACAGGAGGGGGTAACAATTAAAGGATATTAACACCTGACAACAAGCCTGTTGTGATGTGTCCCTCCCACATTTCTGCTGTCTAAACAAGCTTTGTGTGGCCATTTGGGAATATATTTAAAAATGTATATGAATGTTTTCTTTGCTCCCTTTAACCATTTTCCAACTACCTACCGCAGATATACTGTGGCAGAGCGGCCCTGCTGTGCCGGTAAAGTACATGTACATGCTATGGCTCTTCCGGGTAGGGGGCGCTCTCCCGCTGCCCTGGCTGTGCAGTCATTTGCTACAGCACATGCTGATCAGTGGGTCCCAGCCAATGATTTATGACCAGCAACTGCTGATCAGCTGAGCGAATGACACAAGGGAGCCCTGTGTTGGTAAACAACACAGGGCTTTCTAACAGCAGCAATGTGCCACTTTAATGTTTTTTCTCCCTGCAAAGCAGGGATTCAAAAATTGGCACATTGCTTAGAAAAACAGCTCACAGTTAACATTGGTAAACATACAGTTAACCCTTTTATTGCTCCTAAATGTTAATCCCTTCCCAGGCACAGGCAGTGCCATTAGAACACTGACAGTGTATATTATTAGCACTGATCACTGTATAAAGTGTACACACTATAAGAAAACAGAGCGAAAATTTTTAAAGGGACAAGCTCCAAAATGTTTTTCATACAGGAACAGAACAAACGATTTTCGCCTAATGTATACCATTTTTGTACAATTTTGTACTAGAAAATCAGAAATGAAAGACTGAGCATTATCAGAAGCAATAAACAACAAAAAAATCCTTTGTCGTACGAGAATTTTTGTACTAATTTTCTTTTATGGGTTCTGATTTGCTGTAAAACAACGAGGAAAACTGGACGATCGTTCGCCCGATTTTCTTATAGTGTATACCCTGCTCCAGTGTCACTGGAACTGCCAGTGTCGCTTAGTCAATTCTTACCCAGCGTCAGTTAGTGTCAGATTTCCTGTCGCATTATAACAGTCCCAAGTCGCTGATTGACACCATTTCTACAAAAAAAAAATTGCAATATTTATCCCATAGTAACTTTCACGCAAACCAATGAATATATACTTACTGCGATTTTTTAACAAAAACATGTAGCAGAATCCATTTTGGCCTAAATAGAAACATAGAAACATAGAATGTGTCTGCATATAAGAACCATTTGGCCCATCTAGTCTGCCCAATATATCTGAATCCTATGAATAGTCCCTGGCCCTATCTTATATGAAGGATAGCCTTATGCCTATCCCATGCATGCTTAAACTCCTTCACTGTATTTGCAGCTACCACTTCTGCAGGAAGGTTATTCCATGCATCCACTACTCTCTCAGTAAAGTAATACTTCCTCATATTACTTTTAAACCTTTGCCCCTCTAATTTAAAACTGTGTCCTCTTGTGGTAGTTTTTCTTCTTTTAAATATGCTCTCCTCCTTTACCGAGTTGATTCCCTTTATGTATTTAAAAGTTTCTATCATATCCCCTCTGTCTCTTCTTTCTTCCAAGCTATACATGTTAAGGTCCTTTAACCTTTCCTGGTAAGTTTTTTTCCTGCAATCCATGTACTAGTTTAGTAGCTCTTCTCTGAACTCTCTCTAGAGTATCTATATCCTTCTGGAGATATGGCCTCCAGTACTGCGCACAATACTCCAAGTGAGGTCTCACCAGTGTTCTGTACAGCGGCATAAGCACTTCTCTCTTTCTACTGCTTATACCTCTCCCTATACATCCAAGCATTCTGCTGGCATTTCGTGCTGCTCTATTACATTGTCTTCCCACCTTTAAGCCTTCTGAAATAATTACTCCTAAATCCCTTTCCTCAGATACTGAGGTCAGGACTGTGTCAAATATTCTATATTCTGCCCTTGGGTTTTTATGCCCCAGGTGCATTATCTTGCACTTATCCACATTAAATTTCAGTTGCCAGAGTTCTGACAATTCTTCTAGTTTTCCTAAATCCTTTTCCATTTGGCGTTTCCCTCCAGGAACATCAACCCTGTTACATATCTTTGTGTCATCAGCAAAAAGACAAACCTTACCATCGAGGCCTTTTGCAATATCACTTATGAAGATATTAAACAAAATTGGTCCCAGTACAGATCCCTGAGGTACCCCACTGGTAACATGACCTTGTTCTGAATGTTCTCCATTGACTACAACCCTCTGTTGTCTGTCACTCAGCCACTGCCTAATCCACTCAACAATATGGGAGTCCATGCTCAATGACTGCAGTTTATTGATAAGTCTTCTATGTGGGACAGTGTCAAAAGCCTTACTAAAATCTAGATATGCAATGTCTACTGCACCTCCACCGTCTATTATTTTAGTCACCCATTCAAAAAAATCTATAAGATTTGTTTGACATGATCTCCCTGAAGTAAACCCATGTTGTTTTTCATCTTGCAATCCATGGGATTTAAGATGTTCCACAATCATATCCTTTAATAGGGTTTCCATTAATTTGCCTACTATTGATGTCAGACTCACTGGTCTATAGTTGCTCGATTCCTCCCTACTACCTTTCTTGTGAATGGGCACGACATTTGCCAATTTCCAATCTTCCGGGACGACTCCTGTTACTAAAGATTGGTTAAATAAATCTGTTAATGGTTTTGCCAGCTCACCACTAAGCTCTTTTAATAATTTTGGGTGTATCTCATCAGGACCCTGTGACTTATTTGTCTTAAGTGGTTAGAGTAGAACTGAAGACATTTTGAATAGAGTAGGGGATTGTTATAACCCTTGTCCGTTTTTTTTTTTTTTTGTTTGTTTGTTTTTTTTGTTTTGCCATCTGTGTCCCATTAGGGAGATTTCCCTTTACTTCCTGTCCCATAGTCAAAATAGGAATTTAGAGGAATATTGTACCTCCAAAGTGAGTGAATCTAGTGATGTCACCAGAGCTAGGGACCCCATTGGAAGATCTCCTCTGTATTACTGTTCTGGTGGTAACCAAAAATTTGGGATTTTCTGTACTTTCACTTTCTTTCAATGATAACTGTAAACAAGATAAATAGAGAGGGTTCATCTCCCCAACAGGGACACAGACAGCACTGACAGGTGTTCTAGTCCTTCTCCACTCTATCCAAAACTAAAAAAAAAAAATTTTGCTTATAATTATACTTTACGGACTTGTTTACACCAGATGAACTGGGTCTATGCTGGCAGCTATTTCCAGCACAACCCCAATGCACTGAAAAATGCTTTATTTCCTATAGTGTCAGTCCATGGCATTCAGTATTTTTTTTTTTTAGTGCAGCGCATTGCAATGCCAACCACTTCATTGCAATTCTTCTTTCGTGAGAAGAACTATATACAATGTCACCCATGACATTTCAATAAAGCTTTGTGCAAAAGAAAATAAACAGTGTTATGTGATGGGATCAGTGCTGTGTGAATGAGCCCTAAAAAAGAAAAATGTAATATTTATACCAAGACTGAAGCTACAAGCTTGTATGTGTGTCATCCAGTGTCTCCTCAATGCACCCCCCCCCCCCCCCACAATAGCAGATCAGCAGTTAGCCTTGAGCTGGTCATACACTGATTGAAATTCACCCGGTTCAGCAGGTACCAGCCAATTTTTGATGAGTGTTTGGCCATCCCTGCTCAGCAGGAGTTGATTATTTGACGGAACATGTTGCAAAATTTTTCCGGATCTGTGGCTGCAGCCAATTAGCTACAGGCGCTCATCAATGTATTCTGACAGCTGCTGGTACTCCTTCATCCACCTTATTTGTGTAGATGGAGAAATTTGGGTGGTGGTGGGGGGGGAGGGGGGGGGGTTTGGCTAGAAAAAAAAAATAACAGTGTATGGCCATTTTTAGTTTGCACTGTGTCATAAACTATTATCATATTCTGCAACATGTCAGATTTTGCAACATGTCCGGTCGACAAATGATCAACTTCTGTTGAGCAGAGATGGCCAAACACTCCTCAAAAATTGGCCAGTACCTGCTGAACCGGGTGTCATTTCAATGCAATTTCAACTTCAATTCTGCCACTTTAGTACCATTATCAGTATTTGAATAGGATGAAAATGACACATTACTTTGCAACTGGCACCTAATGCACATTCATAGTGGGAAGTTAATGTATAAACATACCTGTCAGTGCTTAGTGGGTTGCCTTGGAAAACATCTCCTCGCTCACATAGCAGAAGGTCTTTCTGTACATGAAAGCTGAAGAGTCAAAAACAGTCTGTGAGCCACCACACTAATGATTACTGCAGACAAGCAAGAGACCGCTCGCTGTTTAATTAATAACGCTAATTAGCCTATTTCCATTAATTTGTTTTGCTCTCATTTAGCAGCTCCTTTGTATCATGTCTCTGTGGTGTTGAAGTTGTCAGTGTGCATGGCAGGTGGTCCCCTACATGTAAGCCGATCTCTGGCAGGGGTGCCTCGCAGCAGACTGCTCTGATCAACATTTCCCTCAGACAGTTTGACACCTACCTCTGAATATGTTACCCTCACCGGGAGTTATACTGTCTCTGTATGGAAAACCATGATGGGGCAATGGGGAGTTAGCCAGTGATGGAATTACCAGACATTAGTGCCAGTTTGTTTAGTCTTTCAAACAAAAGCTTATTAACTTCAACACATTATGTCAATTAATGGGTATATTTTTCAGAAAATGTACTTGCTACTTTTGGCACTTTAAAACAGAATTCCAGCTAAAAATAACATGCTAAAAATGAATATTGACCAAAAAAATAACAAAACTGGCTTTTCCTTCCATATCTACCTTTAATGCAGAGTTTTCTGGCACAGTACTTTTTTCTGCCACTAGATGTCCTCAGTCTGATATCTGGTATTATTCAACTTACTTCCTGTGTGAGCCCAGGTTGTTGGCTTGTGCAGTTAGCTTGCCTGTCACTAGATGACTCTTTTGCCTTTATGGAATGGTAAGGGGAAGGTTGTAAGCAGGGGTTAGCTCTCCTGTTAGAGAAATCTCTCCTCTAGTGATGTAATAGGTGAAGTGCCTATATATATGCCAGCTGTAGGTAGGATCCAGAGAGTCCGGGGTATTGGAAAAGGACACCACAGAGCTGTCAAGATGTAATCTGGTACTGAGATAATCTAAAGATACCTGTGAAGGGCTGAATTCCCAGGCAAAGTGGTACAGATTGTGTGAGGGAACCCTGTGCAGGGTCGGGACAAGGGGTGGGCAAGAGGGTAAACTGCCCTGGGAGCAGCAGGACAAGAGGTGGCAGAGAATTGACACAGGACAGTAAACCCATTCTTTGGCATGCATTAACAGTGGAGGAGGTTGCAGTTCCATATCCTTGCCCTGGGCGCTAGATAAACTTGTCCCAGCATTGATTCTGTGTACCCCTGACCTTCTTTTGCAAGTCCGGTAGCAGGGTTTGCATGGCCTAGGAGGCTTGAGACAGAGTTCCCTTTTAAAAGTAGATGTCATCAGGGAGCAGAGCTATAGACAGGACATTTGGAAGAGAGCGGTATACTAATGAAAGAACCTTGTCCCCCTAGCCCTCAACTGCGGGTCCTGTGACTCGGTGATGGATAGCCTAAGGAAGTGGACTTAGCATATATGGGGAATTGGTCCCAATTCTATGGTACCTCCAAGGAGGATTGTCAGACGGCAAGGTGGTTAAAAGATGTTTACTTGTGCTCTGCACAGAAATGACTGTTGGAAGATGTATATTCATTCTATTCATGCTAGTTGCTCTCCATGCAGAAACATCTGCAAAGTGGTCAAATGTCATATGTCACAGGAAGTAAAATGAAGATGTGAAGTTGCAGTAAAGTGCAGAAAAAATATTGATGTGTGGACAATTCAGTGGCGGCCGGCCCATAGGGGGCGCAGGGGCGCCGCCCCCCCCCCCCCCCAAAAAAAAAGAAAAAGAAAAAAAAAGATTAAAAAAAAAATAAATACATTTTTGCCCACAAGGGGCGCCCGCCTCATTGGTGCCTATGGGGGGTGGGGTTTTCCACCCGCAGAGGCGCCGAGAGGCGGCCTTCTGGGGCGTAACTGTAGCGCAGAGCACTGCGCTACACCCACCCCCCTTTTGGAGCCCGCTCCATTGGTGCCTATAAGGGGGGTAGGGTTTTCCACCCGCAGAGGCGCCAAATGGCAGCCTTCTGGGGCGTAACTGTAGCGCAGAGCATGGCGCTACACCACCCCCCTTTTGTGATGTCTTGGATCATGATTGGTCCAGACTCCAGCCTGGACCAATCATGATTAAGGACATACATGCTGACCTCGTTGGGGGCGGTGCCGGTGCGTGCATCAGTCACTCACCGTCACCGCCCGGTCAGCTTCCCGCCGCCACAGAAGAGGAGTCGCGAGGAGGGGAGAAGCCGCCGCCGGGAGCCGAGCAGAAGAGGACGGACGTCGGAGTCGCGAGGAGGGGGAGAAGCCGCCGCCGGGAGCCGAGCCGTCGCCAGGGAAGTGTCTCAGCCAGGGAAGTGCTGACTCGTCACCTGTGCCATGCCTATTCCATCACCTGTGCCATGCCTGTACCATCTGTGCCATGCCTATTCCATCACCTGTGCCATGCCTATTCTATCACCTGTGCCATGCCTGTACCATCTGTGCCATGCCTATTCCATCACCTGTGCCATGCCTATTCTATCACCTGTGCCATGCCTGTACCATCTGTGCCATGCCTATTCCATCACCTGTGCCATGCATATACCATCACCTGTGCCATATCTGTGCCATGCCTATTCCATCACCTGTGCCATGCATATACCATCACCTGTGCCATGCCTATTCTATCACCTGTGCCATGCCTGTACCATCTGTGCCATGCCTATTCCATCACCTGTGCCATGACCTTACCATCACCTGTGCCATGCCTATTCCATCACCTGTGCCATGCCTGTACCATCTGTGCCATGCATATTCCATCACCTGTGCCATGCCTATACCATCTGTGCCATGCCTATTCCATCACCTGTGCCATGCCTGTACCATCTGTGCCCTGCCTATACCATCACCTGTGCCATGCCTGTACCATCTGTGCCATGCCTATTCCATCACCTGTGCCATGCCTATACCATCATCTGTGCCATGCCTATTCTATCACCTGTGCCATGCCTATACCACCTGTGCCATGCCTATTCCATCACCTGTGCCATGCCTGTGCCATCTGTGCCATGCCTATTCCATCACCTGTGCCATGCCTATACCATCTGTGCCATGCCTATTCCATCACCTGTGCCATGCCTGTACCATCTGTGCCATGCCTATTCTATCACCTGTGCCATGCCTGTACCATCTGTGCACTGCCTATACCATCACCTGTGCCATGCCTGTATCATCTGTGCCATGCCTATTCCATCACCTGTGCCATGCCTATACCATCATCTGTGCCATGCCTATTCTATCACCTGTGCCATGCCTATACCATCTGTGCCATGCCTATTCCATCACCTGTGCCATGACCTTACCATCACCTGTGCCATGCCTATTCCATCACCTGTGCCATGCCTGTACCATCTGTGCCGTGCCTATTCCATCACCTGTGCCATGCCTATACCATCTGGGCCATGCCTATTCCATCACCTGTGCCATGCCTGTACCATCTGTGCCCTGCCTATACCATCACCTGTGCCATGCCTGTACCATCTGTGCCATGCCTATTCCATCACCTGTGCCATGCCTATACCATCTGTGCCATGCCTATTCCATCACCTGTGCCATGCCTATTCCATCACCTGTGCCATGCCTATACCATCATCTGTGCCATGCCTATTCCATCACCTGTGCCATGCCTATACCATCTGTGCCATGGCTATACCATCACCTGTGCCATGCCTATACCATCACCTGTGCCATGCCTGTACCATCACCTGTGCCATGCCTGTACCATCACCTGTGCAATGCCTATTCCATCACTTGTGCCATGCCTATTCCATCACCTGTGCCATGCCTATACCATCACCTGTGCCATGCCTATTCCATCCCCTGTGCCATGCCTATTCCATCACCTGTGCCATGCCTATACCATCACCTGTGCCATGCCTATACCATCATCTGTGCCATGCCTGTACCATCACCTGTGCCATGCCTATACCATCTGTGCCATGCCTGTACCATGACCTCAAAGTCACGCAATTTTTTACCGCGTTTTTTGCCGCGAAGCAATACCTATTACATTTTTCTTTTTGCGCCCCCCCAAAAAATTTTGAGTACCAGCCGCCACTGGTGGACATTCCTTTAATATAAGTGTAGGCTTCAAGCCAGGAATGTGTGAGCGGGCCTCTGGCCAGGAGATGTGTGTCTAAAGTTGCTAATAGGTGGCTTCAAAGGCAGGGGAACGGGTGCTGTATCAAAGAAGAGACTGGGAGGTTCTGGTACATCCTGGGGCCAATATCTGCCCAATCACAAGACCCCTTACAAGGTGGTCCTAGACCAGGGGTAGGCAACCTTGGCTCTCCAGCTGTTGTAGAACTGCAAGTCCCATAAGGCACTGCAAGACTCTGACAGCCTCAGGCATGCCTCCCCAAGGCAGAGGCATGATGGGCTTTGTAGTTTCAGCACAGCTGGAGAGCCAAGGTTGCCTACCCCTGTCCTAGACCCATCCCAGTGGCTGGATAGTGAAAGGAGGATCAGTACCATGTTGGACTCATCTATCTGTTACTCTGCTTTCTCATCCTATCTGCATGCTTCTTGTCAGCACGTGAACTGATTGGCTGCTTGTGATTTTTCCTCTTCCCTACTGTACAGTAACTGCAGAAAGCAGGAGGCTGATACCAGGACAAAATCAAGCACTTACTTGCTGAAAAATAAATTTAATGATTTTACAGAGCTGCATTATTTTGTGTCTTTTACTTCTGAATATAGTTCAATTTTAAGTTGAAACTGTAATTACTATTTGTCTGAACATGTTTTGGGAGACCATTGCTAAATTTTACTGAACAAGGCTACTTATCGACATTAGATGATTATTTCCTGACTATTGTTGAATGATTTTGTGTATAAGGAGTATATGGCCACTGGAGACAATCCATGCAGGACTGAAAACTTTTCCATCACATCACTGTTGTCCTCCAGAGATAAGGCTAGCACCAGGGGTATATGCTAAATACATAAACATGCTTACTCACATAAGACAAGTGTGCATGCTTAGCGTAGAGTAGGTGCATCTTCTGATCACCATCTCATGTCTATGAAAACTTTAATGCATCTTTTTAGGAAAATGATGTTCAACTGTGTGTCACCAGGGTGAATACATTAGTGATTGGGGAATTAGAAGGCAAAGTGTTCTCAGCACAAAAGTAAGTAAAGGCCTGTACTAACGGGCTTTTGTTTTTTTTTTTGGGAAATGCAAAAAACTTGAAGCAGGTAGATACAGCTTAGAAGCAGGTCAAATGCAAGTCAAAAAGAGGTCAAATGCCAATGAACTTTGAATATTCTAGGAAGTATCTCAAACTGATCTCAAATTCAACAAATATTGACCACCTGCATTTGCCAATCAACACAAGCCCACAGCCCATTAATACAATTTCTTGGCTAACCATAAGCCTACGTGGACCACCAAGACCTATAAATATCTTCTTCAATATCGAATAGCTGAAAAATGAACAAGGCAGCATTAATATAACTACTGTATATTGTTTTGGCAAATGGCAAGACTGCTGAAAGCAATAGACATTTGAAACCAATACTAGATGGCCAGTAGGTCAGATTTAGGCCATCACAATCAATAAACATCAGCAAAGAATATAAAGTGTTAGGCAGCATAGTCTACCCATATATAGCCACTTTCATTCCTCAACAATGATGCATGTATGTCATCCACAAAGGGAACTGCCGAGAACATAGTCTTTCTGCTTGAAGTTCTGAATACCAGTAATCTTAGAGCAGATATCACCTCCAATGGTTCGTAATGATTGCAATATAACTGCAAAAGTAATATTTTTGGATGTGGACAAAAATTTCAGTAGACAGCTGTGTGCCTCCATTGCTAGAGGAAAAAGTTTGGTAAGTAAGAACCAGTTGTCAGTACTTCAGCATTTTTAACCGATTGCCGACCGCCGCACGACTATTTACGTTGGCAGTCAGCCCCTTACAGGCAAAGCGACGTAGGGCTACGTCGCTAGCCTGTGAGGCTCTAGGGAGCGAGCGTGCGCCGCCGGAGGCGCGCTCCCGCGCAGTCACGGACCCCCCCACGCGTGTGCCCAGCGCCCGATGTCCGCAGGTCACTCGCGATCGTCCGTTAGAGCGGGAGAAAGGCAGGCGGCTGTCATTCTCCCCTGTGTAAGAATGGTGATCATACGGTTCTACTATGTAGGACCGTTGATCACTGTTCCTACACCTCAAGCCACAGCCAATCACAGTTAGAAGCACGCCCCTAGGGACACACTTAACCCCTCCCTCTCCAAAAAAGTTAACTCCTTCACTGCCAGTGTCATTTTACAGTAACAGTGCATATGTATAGCACTGATTACTGTAGTAATGTCACTGGTAACCCCAAAAGTGTCAATAATGTCAGTCAAGGGTCCGATCTGTCCACCGCAATGTCGCAGTACCGCAAAAAAAATCGCAGATCGCCACCATTACGCGTTAAAAATAAAAACAACAAAAATTACAAAAATCTTTCCCTTAGTTAGTAAACGCGATAACTTTTGAGCAAACCAATCAAAATACGCTTTTTGCAATTTTTTTTACCAAACATATGTAGCATAAAACAAATTGGCCTAAAATGTTAAAAAAATTTGATTTTTACATTTTTTTGGGGGAATTCTTATATAAAAAAAATGTGGAAAATATTGTTATTTTTGCAAAATTGACGCTCTTTTTT
Source organism: Pelophylax lessonae (assembly GCF_965119305.1). NCBI lineage: Eukaryota > Metazoa > Chordata > Amphibia > Anura > Ranidae > Pelophylax > Pelophylax lessonae. Next base: position 549,149,429 of record NC_138771.1, on the reverse strand, counting down.
TGTTTATAGCGCATGATCAAAAAATCGCACAGGTGATCAAATACCACCAAAAGAAAGCTCTGTTTGTGGGAAAAAAAGGACGTCAAACTAGTTTAGGTACAACGTCGCACGACCGCGCAATTGTCCGTTAAAGTCACGCAGTGCCGAATCGCAAAATAGGCCCTGGTCAGGAAGGGGGTAAAATCTTCCGGGGCTTAAGTGATTAAAGGTACTGCACATTGGATATCGTTGTAAGGTAAGTGACACAACAAAGAGTATACAAGACTTGTGACAGCGAGAGCAGAAAAAGTAAGCTAGAGTGACAGGGACAACAGAGAAAGTAAATGATGGTGGCCAAAATATGGAGGCTGTTGTTGTTGCTTCACCTGCTTGACACTTGTGTGTCTGTTGTGCTGGTCGAATCAAGAATGCCAGTGAAAGCAAATGTGTCTTGTACACCCTGAGAACTGGTTTACATTATTGTTAGTAAGTACAGCCGCACCGATTTACAAAGGCCAATTCTGACTGACAACTGTAAGTTCTGAATGGCAAAGCACAGAGAGGGGAACAGAGACACAACACCGAAATTGATGCCTGGCATAGACACTGACACGGTAGGGAACCACTGTACTTCCCAGGGGCACCAAAAAACAGAGTATACATTTATATTTGCAGCAAACTGTTAGTGCATCGATGTGTTTTAAGGAGTCCAAAATTATGAAAATCAAGATGTCCGGATTTGGGCTTTATTCTGTTGCAGTCATATTCATCAACTTATCCCTTTTTTAACTTTTTCCCTTTGAGTTTTCCTGAAGTGGCCACAGCCTCCTCTTACATGATACTGTGACAGCCACCCCTCCTCTGAGAAATTCATAGGGGTGCCTGCATTTTCACATGCTCAGAAGTATGAAGTAAGGACACTGGCAGCCCGAAGGATTTAGGTAATGGAATAGATGTGCAAAGGATGAAAGCCAAGGTAAAAATCTGAGATATTTAGTATGTAGGCTTTATTACCTTATTCAGTTTTATGTTCAAATCACATGAGCATAGAAATACCCACCTTGGCAAATTTGACATTTTCTCTGTGGGTAGAAGAGGAAAAAACATACAAGGAAACACCCTGTGCACAATAAAATATTGGATATACCTCAGATTTAAAAAAAAATAGATCTCCAATAGGTTTAATTGGTCCTACAAAAATAATCAGAAGCCTTGTGTATTTATGGCCATAGTAGATCATGCTAGGTAATATAGAGCCCCTTTATAATTCAGAGATGTTCTCAAATGATATGCTCTCAATATTACATAATATTGTATTATCTGCAGCTTAGCATAATAAAAAAATGTGCCTACAGCTACTGTACTTTTTGTTCAAGATACAGTTTAGATTGAAAGCTCCCACATCATAACCACTCAGGCATAGCTGAATAAAAGTACTACAACTACTACTATGAATAGAAACTTGATCAATATAACTAAACTTTACAGGTAAGTAAGGAAATAAGTACACATATTATAGTGCCTATGAAAAAGTTCCACAATTACATGGCCAAAAGACTTCCTGCACATATTTAAACCAAGAATCGCATTCCAATACCTTCTAAATTGTCTTAATTGACCTAAATTAGTCAAGTGGATTTAGGGGGGAGAAGAAAGGAACAAGAAATAGACAAGATAGGGGGTTAAGTCCCTGAAAACCTAAAGAAAGATGACGAGGAAGAAGAAAAAAGAAGAAAGGGCCAAAAGGATGATTGGATCCTGTATAAAAAGTATAAAAAAAAATTGGCCCTACTGTGTATGTATGTGAGTTAGGGACCTTAGATTGTAAGCTCCTTGAGGGCAGGGACTGGTGTGAATGTACAATGTATGTGTAAAAGCGCTACGTAAATTGACAGCGCTATATAAGTACCTGAAATAAATAATAAAAATAAAATAAAAGGAGGTGGGGGAAGCACCAGGTTGAAAGGAGGCCAGTAAATGCCAATCAAGAATGTTTTGTAAAATGCCATTGCTGTCCTGCCAAAGACTAGGCAAAGTATGGCCAATCAGGAGGTCACCTTCTGCTTCATAATGCCAGGCCAACTGTCGTTTTATGCGTATTTCTCTTCCCTTTGGTACAGAAAGTCTGTTAGATTCTCCATGTCCTCTATGTCTTCAATTTTACCCAGCCAGAGGGAAATTGGAGGAATAACAGATTACTTCCACAGGGCTAGGATACATGCCCGAGCTGCATGTAGAAGATGTACCACCAGTGTAGATTTGTAGCTGGTAAGTACTCCATTAATAGTAGCTCATAGGTTGATGACCCAGATCCAACAAAGTAAGCTGGAGCACCAATTGTCTAACTTTCTCCCAGAATGGGCATATTTTCAGGCAGCTCTACAAAATGTGTAAGAAAGAGTCCTCTGCAGCGAAGCATCGTTAAACATAAATTTGAAGTGTGGGAAAAAATCTGATGGGTAATTGCCAGGATCCTATACCATTGAGATAAGATCTTGTATCCCTGCTCCTGAAATGTATCAGCAATGGAGGACATACAGTAGGTGCAGACAGAATGGCCATGTTGATTTGATCTGGGGACAAGGTCTTATATATAGGATGGTACATGTTCCAATGGGGGGGGGGATACCAGAAGTTTGTATAATTGCCTCTTTACCCTTTTGTCTCAAATTGTATTGTAACCATACTGTCTCCTTTTATTTTGTAAAGTGCTGCGTAAACTGTAGCTATAAATCCCATAAAATCCCGTAAAATAATATTATTAATAATAAAATGAATCAGTGCATTGCAGCATTGCTTACTCCTCTACAAAGGTGAAGTTCAGGTTTTCTTTATGTAGAGTTTGTAGGGAGGGGAAGCTGTTCAATGTGTTTTGTACATATCCAAAGCTTTTAGAATTGCAATGGGTTAAGAGAGTATGTTATACATTTTTTATCAAGCAATACTTGCTGCAGTACTTTTCTAGGCTGCAGTGCGGTTTTTGGTGAAATTGATATATTACATATAATTATATGTATGTGACTCAAAATGAAAGAAGTGTTTGGATTTCCTTCTAACCCAGTTTAGCTCATGCTAAAGAAAAGTTTAAGTTTACAGACAACTTTTATTTATTTTAAAGAAGACTTACTGCAGCTGCTGGGCCCCCTGCACAGACGTATGTGCCTCAAGCAGGGAGGATGCTGGTGACAGGGGCACTGCTACGTAGTCGTGACTGGGTCCACGGCAGACAGAAAGATTGACAGCAGATGAGGTTCTATGGGAAAATCACTCCCATTAAACATATCTGTACACAGTAAATTCAAGCCTTTTCCAACAGAAAGAAAAAAAAAACATTTCCCAAGTGCCATTGACGTCTTTTGTGATTTCTGCAGTAGATTCCCATAAACACTTGGGAATTTATTCATGCAAACATTTAATTTCCAGTTATAAGGGTGAAAAGATTGAGCCACGCAGTCTAGGCTTATTAAGGATGCTTTTCTTCAGATGAACATTTACCAAACTTACTATTAGAGAAATATGTGTCTGTCATTGACCTCTGTCTTAAAATGCTTATTAGCTGGCTGTCTCTAGCTTGAATAATATTTGGGATCCAGACATCAAAGCGGTGTAAGAACTTGTTAGCTTAATATTTCTTACAGGTTAGTGACCCAGAAAGTAATTAAAGTACATGTATGCCTCATATTCATGCAAAGGCGTGTGCACAGGGTGTGCCAGGGCACACCCTAATCACCCCGCGTGCCACAGATTACCCCTGATATTTCACCAAAATATTAAAAATGAAAAAATACTGAAATTGTCCACTGCCCTACTGACACCAATCTCTGCCCTACTGACACTATCCACTGCTCTACTGACATCACCATATATACACATGCATATGTGTTTGAGCTTTGGGGTGCACACCCTAATGCAAAAGGCTGTTCAAACCTATGTATACATGTAAAACCTTATATGTGACAGTTTAAATATGTTCCAAATCCAGTTAGTATGCAAAGCACAATCCTCAAAAAGTAAAAAAAAAACTTCCTTTAACTCCGCCGAGTGAGCCAAACCTTTCCCTGGGCCTCACCCTAATGCTAAAGGCTGTGCACACCTATGTGTACATGTATAACCTCATGTGTGACCGTCTAAAAAATGTTTCAAATCCAGTTAGCTTGCGATGCACAAGCCTCATAAAGTAAAAAAGAAAAATTTTAATAAAAATGTCCTTTTCCTCCCTTGAGTGAGCCAAATCCTTCCCTGGGCATCACACACTCACCTCCCAGACACTGCAGCTCACAGTGGGAGGGTTTTATCAGCAGAGACCGTGCTGTCACTCCAGAAAGCAGAGGGGACGAGTAGGAGTGGTCAGGTGCTGATTGACTGACAATGCTGATAGTCACACCCCCTGCAACATCTTCTCAATCCACTCTAGGTCAAGCAGGCACAGCCTATATGGGGGTGACAATGCTGTTTGGGGAGCAATGTTGTCACATCATCACAGGAAGCTGCATGAGGAATGCATGGGTATTTTTAAATGAGTGTATTTTAACCTCTTGCCTACTGGGTACTTTTACCCTCTTACTGCACAGGCCAATTTTCAGCTTTCAGCCCTGTTTGGCTCTGAATGACAATTGCGCAGTCATGCAACACTGTACCCAAACAAAATTTTTATAATTTTTTTTTTAGACAGATAGAACTTTCTATCAATGGTATTTATTCACCACTGTGTTTTTTTATTTTTTTTCTACAAAAACTGTTATTTATTTATTTATTTATTTATTTATTTATTTCAGGTACTTATATAGCACTGTCAATTTACACAGTGCTTTACATATACATTGTACAATCACATCAGTCCCTACCCTCAAGGAGCTTACAATCTAAGGTCCCTAACTCACATACATATACATACACACTATAAAATTTAGCAAATTAGTAATTTTTCTCCTTCACTGCTGTGCGCTGATGAAGCTGCACTGATAGGCTGCGGTGATGGGCACTGATGAGGCGGTACTGATGGGCACTGATGAGTACCTATTTTCAGGTTTAGGCAAAGCAATCCTGTATGCTGCGGCTCAGACAATTAAATTAGAATTCTGGCCTGATGCATCAGATTGATATAGAATAAGAGCCCATAACTTTAATTACATTTTCGGGAGCCAAGGCACAGAGGATCATTCCTCTTGCATTCAAAAATTTGTAAATAGCCTCCTCCCTGTTACCAGCCCCTGCTGCTTAACTAATGGAGTCTAGGAAACTTGTTTTTATTCGCTGGGAGCCACGGCTGGTGTGATTACTGTACATGCATCTAAAGGTATTTAGAGTCCCTTCTCTGGCCTCCAGCCCCCTGCTAAACTGATGAAGCTCAGGCCCAGTACAGGAGGGTGCCTCTACACCCTATCAGTGGCCCTAAATGTAACTTTGCAATCAAAACCATACCTAGACTTCAACTTTAAAGTGATTGTAAACCCTTACACATACCCAGTGAAATGACTAGCAAAGTCCAGAATGTATACTAAGTCTAGAACTTACACAACTTTTCTGAGCTTCCAGAGGCAGGGGCATGAAAATAAAGTCACATACTGCACAGCCCAGAAATGAGAGCTGAGTGTAATCTGAGACCTGAGTGGAGGGAAGGGACAGACCCTCTTCTGCACAATCTCATAGGGAAACATAAACAACTGAAGCTGTCAATCACAGGCTGTGTGTTGGAGCTCCAAACCCCCTCTATCCCTTGGAGTTAGCACAACTTGTCAGAAATGACTCATGCACATAGCAGAGCAACAATATTGCAGACAGAAATTACAATCAGTGCTAAGGACTGAGGCAAGTACACAGTATAGAAGAATATGCTTTGTTCCTTTTTCATGTTAGGGCCAGCCAGAGAACTAGCTCTTTCAGAAGGATGTAAACAATGGCAATGTACATATGTAAACTATTACAACTTTTATCTCATGTTTGCAATAAAAAGGCAGTTTAAAATCACCTCTGGCATGTAACAGACGCAGTATCAGACCAGTTACCTTCATTAACTTGTGACAAATGGCTGGTCAAACTCACCACATGCTGTCACTAATACATGACAATGACACTCTCAGCCTCACCATACACAAAGATTTTCCAGCTTGTGGACCACAATCCAAGTGCCAACAGACTGAGAGTGATTGTCACTGGGTATGGCTAACTATGCAGTTTACCATTTAAACACCAAACTGCCACCAGATGGCTTCAGAATAACAGAAATGACAACTTCAAGTATGACTTTAAATAAACATCTGTAACGCACACTGTCACCAAAGACAGATTTACACTAAAGGAGTACTCTTAATAAGACAGGGATTCTTTAAGTTCTGCATTAGTGCATTAGAGACAATATTAAAAATTTTGAAATATCGTTTATTAAAAAAAGACAGTTAAACAAAATTTTTAAAAAATGGTGCGAACAAAATATTTACAGAAAAAGGCATTACAAAGGAAAAAGAGACAACAATGCAACAGAAAACCAAAAAGGGTTGATGAATGAAAAATACTTACCAAGTCCTGATTCATCAGAGTCCAATCTACAAGCAAGATGGCACAGGCTTTAATGATAATGGAGAGCTGTCAAGTGTGGTTGCAGTCCTTCCTTTCTGAGCCTTGAGGGTGTGTTGACAGAAATGATTTGGCCAATCACCAGGTCTGAGGTGTGGCCAATGGGATGTCACTGTTTATGATCATGCCACAGATCCAGTTTTCTATAGGTGCTAATATCTTTGGATACCTACAGGTTACAGTCTGGTAACATGTATATTATTGCCCCACATGAAATTACCTTTTGAATGAATATAAATATAGTTCACCTAGGAGGGCCTATGTGTTCTGTTTGCCTCCTTTTTCTTCTTATATAATGGCATTTGAACTTAAAATGCTGCTGATCATTGGAAATGGGTAAATATGTCCTTATTCTGGCCGTACTGTTATTATCTCAGGAGTTATGAAATACATTGAGGTTTGGATGGTTGAGAACGAGATGGATAGAAATGTGTATTCATTAATGACTCCAGTAACAGTATTTACGAATAAGAATTAGTGGAAAGGATATCTGTTTGCTTTCCTAATTACTCAAGCTTGCAAGTTTGGCCGCACTGAGACGTGTATTGGGGTTAGATTCTGCTAATCCTATCAAAGTACTGATAAGAGTGTTTGGCATTCAGCAAAAAGTTTGTTGATTGTATAAACTGAATTGGGGGATGGTCACTGCTGCTCTGTCTCTTATTCTGACAAAATGGCATGGGTGACCTGGGACCTGAACAACATGGCCGCCACACACTGCTTTTTGTGTGCCCAGTGTGCAGTACCATTGCATGGCTTACTTATTTTTTAATAAGGTGCCCTCTCTGATAGAATGATTGATTTCATTCCAATAGTAGCTGCTATTCTGTTTCCATTTTTTATTAATTAACCTTAGACAAGTTTCTAACAAAGAATTTAAAGCACATTACATGTCTCACATTCTCTTTTTCTTCTCTACCATGAAACTGTTTTATTCTATTAGAATATATACAGACTTGAAGGGTATTGAAGCCTACTTATGGGAAGGCCAGATATCAACATTTCTAGATAGGCAGAGACAGCACAGGCCTTTGATACTACACATGGGATAGATAAAAGTTTTTTTCACATTATAATAAAATGATTTGGAACTCTTTAGGGATTACATAAAATATGGTTAAAGGTACAGATTTCCTTTACTGGTTTGGGATGGCTAAATACCTATTTCTCTGCGATTAGGTGCCGCCTCTCTCTTTATCAGAGCCAGGAAAAATTGAATCGGTTATTACTTATTAATCAACATCAATTAACTGAAATAATCTGTTTCTAGCAGGAGAAACAAATTGTTTTACCAGCTTTGTCATATGTAAAAAATATTGTATGTTTCCCCCTACCAGCTGCTACATTAGTCTTATATAACTTCCAGCAACATGTCTGAACAGGAACCGTCATATACTGTAAATGCCATTGGTTACCTTTTCTTCTAGAGAGCCTTAGGAGCCCCAAGACCCAGGTTTCCCAATTATATACATAGAATTTAATCTAGAAAGTTCTCTATCTATGGTAAATAACTTTTAACCACTTAAGCCCCGGAGGATTTGGCTGCTAAAAGACCAGGGGGTTTTTTGCGATTTTTTACTGCGTGACTTTAATGGACAATTGCGTGGTCGTGCGACGCTGTACCTAAACTAATTTGATGACCTTTTTTTTCCCACAAACAGAGCTTTCTTTTGGTGGTATTTGATCACCTGTGCGATTTTTTGATCGTGCGCTATAAACAAAAAAATAGCGTAAATTTTGCAAAAATAACAATATTTTTCACATTTTTTTATATGAAATTCCCCCCAAAAAAATGTAAAAATCTAAATTTTTTAAAATTTTCGGCCAATTTGTTTTATGCTACCTATGTTTGGTAAAAAAAATCGCAAAAAGCGTATTTTGATTGGTTTGCGCAAAAGTTATTGCGTTTACTAACAAAGGGAAAGATTTTTGTCATTTTTGGTGTTTTTTTTTTAACGCGTAATGGCGGCGATCTGCGATTTTTTTTCGGTACTGCGACATTGCGGCGGACAGATCGGACCCTTGACTGACATTTTTGACACTTTTGGGGGCACCAGTGACATTACTACAGTAATCAGTGCTATACATATGCACTGTTACTGTAAAAATGACACTGGCAGGGAAGGGGTTAACTTTATTGGACAGGGAGGGGTTAAGTGTGTCCTAGGGGCGTGATTCTAACTGTGCAGGGACATTGCTATTGGTGTAAAAACAAAGATCAACGGTCCTACATAGTAGAACCGTCTGATCTTCATTTTTACACCAGAGAGAATGACGGGCGGCTTGTTTACATAAGCCGCTCTGCCTTTCTCCCTTCACAGGAGCGATCGTAGTGTGACCGGCGGACATCGAGTCCGCCGGTCACACGCACTGACTTGTCTGTGAACGAGCCGCGGCGGGCGCGTGCCTTCGGGGGGCGCGCGCCCGCCCGCAATTGGCTCGCAAGTCAGTGACAGGTGAGTGACGTATCCATACGTCACTCTGCCTGGCCGGGGCTGACCGCCGCAGTATATAGTCGTGCGGCGGTCGGCAACCGGTTAAAGGGTGCAGTGACTGGAAAAAAGGCTAAGAAATGCAGTCCTTAGACATAATGAACCAGAGGACCCAGCTGTCGGGAGTGGGGATATTTTAAGGCTGTCATAGCTGGATCAATTTCCCCTTCCATCCTAACACCTTGAATGAAGGAATCTTCCCCCTGCCCATTTACTGTATTCTGACAGCCAGCACCTGCATCTGGCAGATTAACCAAACAGTGACTGCATCTGATTGGATGCAGTCACTGCTTGGCCAGCTACTTTCTACACAGCTACTTTGACAGAAGTCTTTTGAAAAGCTGACTTTTGTCAAGCTAGGTGATGCTGGCAGTGCCACCTAAGGCTCAAATTTCGGCCAATTCAGCAGGGATCAGACAAAATTCAAACTGCGTATGGCAAGCTTAAAGTGATATTAAAGTTTCTTTTTTTTTTCTTAAATAACAAACATGTTATACTTACCTGCTCCGTGCAGCAGATTTGCACAGAGCAGCCCCAATCCTCCTCTTCTCAGGTCCCCTGCCAATGCTCCTGGCCCCTCCCTCCTGCTGAGTGCCCCAGAGCAAGCAGCTTGCAATGGGGTCACCTGAGCTGTGGCTCTGTGTGACCATTCACACAAAGAGCTGTGGCTCTGCCCCATCCCCTCTCTCTCTCCTAATTGGCTTAGTGGCTGTGATTGACAGTCAATGGCTCCTGCTGCTGTCTCAGCCAATGAGGAGGCAGAGTCCCAGGAGAGCTGAGGCACTCGTGCACATTGCTGGATTGAGAGGGGGCTCAGGAAAGTATTAAGGGGGGCTGGGGGGGGGGGCTTATGCATACAAAAACATTTTTTTTACCTTCATGCATATAATACCTATAAAACCTTAAACCTTTTGAACCACTTTAAAGTATATGTGAACCCTATATTTCTCTTACTTGCTCCTTTTTCATCTATTAAATATACCATTGGGTTTTATTAAAACTATTCAAGCGCAAAAAAAAAAAAAATGTTCATCCAGCCAAAAAATTGCGTGAGCTGATAATTTCCGGTATGCTCTGCCTTTGAACTGTTATCAGTTAGCATTTTGTCATGCTAGCTCCATGGACTACAAAACACCTCCACTGTTACAGAGATGGGGGGGGGGGGGCTAATGTGTTCCTAACACAGTGGGGTTGATTTACTATAACTGGAGAGTGTCTGGCGCAGCTGTGGATGGTAACCAATCAGTTTCTAATTTTAGCTTGTTCAATTGAGCTTTGACAATAAAAACTGGAAGCTGATTGGTTTCTATGCAGAGCAGCACCAGATTTTGCACACTCTAGTTTTAGTAAATCAATCCTAGTATTCCTAGGGTGATAACGTTGCTCAGTACAGTTGTCACCCTAGAACAGGAAGTCAGTTAATGTCATAATTGCCAGGTTAAAGTAAAATAGGTGTAAAAAAAGAAAGCCACCACATCTAAGGATCTGTAAGCTGCAATAATATACATTTTGTTTTTGGATTTAGATACACTTTAGGACTGAAAGTGATGAGAAATCCAAAATTTTTAGTTATTGCCAGAACAGAAATTAAAAGGAGACCTTCCAGTGAGGACACCTGTTTGGTGACAACTGTTTAACAGAGGATTTCCCTCACTGCTGTGTCTACAGTACAAGAAGGCTCCTCTCATATATAGGCGTGTCGAATCGCGGGCAGAATTACTGCGATTCTGCTCGCGATCCCCAACCATTGCAAGGCGCTGGACGCCCGTGCGATTCCCGTGACTGGCAATGGCACCCCAAATGGCACGATTTTTCCACGATTGTCGCTTGATGAATCAAGGTAAAAACGTGCAAACAGAATCGCGGAATGCCTGTCGCCCAAAAGAAGTACAGTAACTTCTTTTGGGCGACAGGTGTCCCGAGAATCTGTTTGCGTAATTTTTCGTCGGGCGGCAATCACGGCAAAATTGTGCCGCGTTTGGGGTGCCATTGCAAGTCATGGGAATTGCACAGGCGTTCCGCAACTTGCAATGGTTCGGGATCGCACGCAGAATCGCGGCAATTCTGCTCGCGATTCGAAATGCCTATATGTGAATGGAGCCAAAGTGAAGGAAAATCTCCCCATGTCAAAAATCATGACTTCGGTTTTACTGGGGTTTTAACTGTTCCCTACTCAATCCAGAATGAAAAAAGTCATCACCTGAAATGTTATATTCTTCTACCTCTGAGGCAGCATATAACATTTTAAATACATTTTTATTTGTAATAAAAAATTCTCAGTTTTCCACTACTTGCCGACCGCCTAATTGGGAATGTACATGTCATGTAAATGTCATGAATTTGACATTAAATACCGGGATTATGGCTGCAGCTAGATGGCATTGATTTCTCCCTTAGGAGGCCAGCTTTCCAATAAAATTGATCCCAGCAGAGGATTTGCTGTGAGATCACTTTTAGAAGCCGCGAGAGAGGTGCTCCTCCCACCCGATTCCTAGTCGTTTCCGAGCTTACCGAAGCCATCCGTCAAGCCTGGAAGTGGTCCAATGCTGCTGTTTGCTGGGCAGGAAGTCGAGTGAGAGCAAGATGGCCACCACTTGGCTTTATGCCCTTGGAGGACCGGAGCGACCTCTGATATCATTTCCAGTACTAGGGCATAAACACTTTTTTTTTTTGTATGTCAAAATGTAAAAACTTTTTTTTTTGCTTTTCTTATGCTTTTATAGGGAAATGAGAGATCTTCTCGACCCCAGATCTCTCAATAAGGCTACATTCACACCTGAGCGCAGCGGTTTCGCGCATTTTTTTACAGCGATTTTACCGAGATTTTTACCGTGATTTACAGGCGTTTTTACAGGCGTTTTTTGTGCAGGCGTTTTTAGATAGAATAGAGACCAATAGAAAACGCCTGTAATCTGCCCAAAAAGAAGCTCATGTACTTTTTTGAGCGTTAGGCGTTTTGCTCACAGCATCAAAACGCTCAGATGTGAACAGGGGCCATTGAAATGAATGGGATTTGTCTTGTTGGGCGTTTTGAGAGCTGATCCTAGAGCAGAAAAACTCCCCAAAAACGCCCCAAAACACCTACATGTGAACGGAGCCTAAAGAGGAACTATCATGCCTGATGTGAATGTACAATGTATACGTAAAGCGCTGCATAAACTGACAGCGCTATGGAAGTACCTGAAATAAAATAAATAAATAAGTAATTACAAGGGATGTTTACATTCCTTGTAATAAAAATAGAAGTGATAAAAAAATAAATAAAAATAGAGGCACAGTGTGAAAAAAAAAAAGTAAAAGAAAAAATTTAAAGCGCCATATCCCTCCCTGCTCGCGCGCAAAAGTGAACGCAATACGTAAGTCATGCCCCAATGACTAAACAGTGTTCAAACGACACATGTAAGGTATCGCCGCAATTATTACAGCGAGAGCACTAATTCTAGCACAAGAACTCCTCTGCAACACTAAAAAGGTAACCTGTAAAAATGTTTAAAACATCACCTATTGAGATTTTTAGGTACCGTAGTTTGTCGCCATTCCACGAGCGTGGGCAATTTAAAAGCATGACATGTTGAGTATCTAATCACTCAGCGTAACACCTTTCAGACTATACAAAAAAATACATTGGGGTAACTTTTTTTATAATACATTAAAGTGTGTTTTTTCAAAAAAATTGTGTTTAAAAGGCCACTGGGCAAATAAATACACTGTGACATAAAATATTGTAACGACCATTTTATTCTCTAGGGTCTCTGCTAAAATATATATATATAATGTTTGGTGGTTCTAAGTAATTTTCTAGCAAAAAATACAGATTTTTACTTGTAAACAACAAATGTCAGAAAAGGGCTGGGTCCCTAAGTTAAAATGTACACACAGCATGGTGTGCCAAGGTTGGGTTTTATGGGACTTTTTGTTTCTCTGGTGTGCAAGATCTATATTGCATTTACTGCTTGGGGAAAGGCACTGTGGGGAACATATCTGGCTGTTCATACTGGAAGGGGTTGCGGGCAGCTTCAGGAAGAAGGTATGACAATGTCTGTCCATCTTCCTGTACATTACATCAGGGCTGGGACAAGGGGTGGGCAGGAGGAGGGGCTGCCCTGGGCACAATGGCTTTTTGCAAGGATTGGGGGCGCCCTGACCCTAACACTAAAGGGAATGGGAGGGCGCAGTTTGGCATCTTTGCCCTGGGCGCTGTATGACCTTGTCCCGGCACTGCATTACATGTTCCTGTATGTTACAGTCACCAGGTAGTGAATACATTTCAGAGCTGATTAACTATAATAACTGCAATATTAACATATTCTAAAGATATCGGGTTACTGTTGGCAGACAACAAAGGCAGCATCTGCATCTAAGTGCTGATAAACGCCCTCTGACAATATAGATTAGGGTTGTCTGACTTTTTTTAGGGGGTGACCTCGTGTGGGACCTCTGGGGGACCAGTGATAAGGTTTTGTAAAGCTTCTGTGAGATATCCCAGGAGGATTTTATTTTTCACTGCTTAAATAATGATGGGTAAAAGTCCTACAAGCTCACTAAATACATTAGGAATATTAAAATAAAAGATGAAAATCAAGTTTTCTGTTGAATTATTGAATGATAACACTAATAGATTGTGCTGCTGATAGCACACCAAACAGCTCACTAAATATATGTATAAAAAAAGAGAAAAAAGAGTCGGCTGCTGAATTATTAAACAATAACATCTACAGTAGAACATACATTCAGCACATTTTCCTTTTTAACTTTTAAGCAGCACTTGAAAGCATACGTTTAGTTAAACTTTTTCTTTCTTAAAAATCAGCAAATCCTTTGTGCTTGTCGCTGCTGTCCCCCCCCCCCCCCCCCCCACAATAGACCCACAGCTATACTTTAGCTTCCCTCAATGAAAAGTGATCTTTGAATAAAGCACAGGCAAGTGAATGAAAGGTCTGCCTCCTTCATTCATAGATTGATGGAAGCTATGGTATAGTTTTTATGAATGGAGGCAGCATAGTCAGCACTGTTGGCGAGTAATTATTGCAGATTCAGTGGTTGTATTGATTCCTGCAACATTGGAAGATTTCCTCTGCAAGGGATTACCTCTGCAACTAATGCCCCATACACACGTGCAGATTATCTGCAGACTTTTGTCTGCAGACTTACCAAAACCATATAATATGAGGTCAAACCTAAACATTTTCAATTTGTATGCAATCCGGCAGGCCCTTGCACTACATAGAAAAGGTAAGTCTGCAGACAAAAGTCTGCAGATAATCTGCACGTGTGTATGGGGCATAAGACAGCAGCTACCAGCACAAAGGACATTTATCATTAAATATAAGTACCACCCCTTGTGCTGAAATAAAAAAATAAATAAATAACTAAATTGAAAGTGATATTAACCACTTAAGCCCCGGAAGATTTTACCCCCATTCCGACCAGGGGGTATTTTGCGATTCGGCACTGCGTGACTTTAACGGACAATTGCGCGGTCGTGCGACGCTGTACCTAAAAGAATTTGGCGTCCTTTTTTTCCCACAAACAGAGCTTTCTTTTGGTGGTATTTGATCACCTGTGCGATTTTTTGATCACGCGCTATAAACAAAAAAAGAGCGTCAATTTTGCAAAAATAGCAATATTTTTCACATTTTTTTATATGAAATTCCCCAAAAAAAAATTTAAAAATCAAAATTTTTTTACTTTTTCGGCCAATTTGTTTTATGCTACCTATGTTTGGTAAAAAAAATCGCAAAAAGCGTATTTTGATTGGTTTGCGCAAAAGTTATCGCGTTTACTAACAAAGGGAAAGATTTCTGTCATTTTTGTTGTTTTTTTTTTTAACGTGTAATGGCGGCGATCTGCGATTTTTTTTGCGGTACTGCGACATTGGGGCGGACAGATCGGACCCTTGACTGACATTTTTGACACTTTTGGGGTTACCAGTGACATTTCTACAGTAATCAGTGCTATATATATGCACTGTTACTGTAAAAATACACTGGTAGTGAAGGGGTTAACTTTATTTGGGAGGGAGGGTCTGTGTGTATCCCTAGGGGCGTGCTTTCTACTGTGATTGGCTGGGGCTTGAGCTGTATGGACACTGATCAACGGATCTACATACTAGATCCGAGTGATCAGTATCCTAACAGCAAGGAGAATGACAGGCAGCTTGTTTACACAAGCTGCCTGACATTCTCCCTCTCCCCCGCCGATCGCCGAGTGACCGGCGGACATCGGGTCCGCCGGTCACACGCGCGGGGGGGTCCGTGACCACGCGGGAGCGCGCCTCCGGGGGCGCGCGCTCGCTCCCTAGACCCTCACAAGCTAGTGACGTAGCCCTACGTCACTTTGCCTGTGAGGGGCTGACTGCCGACGTAGATCGGCGTTAGGCAGTCGGCAAGTGGTTAAAGGCATGCTTTAAAAAAATTAAAATAAAACCACAAACATGTACCACCCTCTAGCTAGTGTACATAGTTTAGTTGTTAGTGTAGGTAAATTGGCTTGGCTGAGAGCCAGGCCTGGGCTGAATCTGGGTCAGAATTGAGTGACTTAGGGAGGCTGGATGACTCATCTGACAGCTCTTTTGGTGCCTCCCCCTGTTTTCTGGAACCTCGGAAAAGTTTCTAGATGTAGTGGGTGGAGGCTAGGAGGGGCTGTCATGCGTGTGTATGAGGACCCTGGCCAATCCCCAGCAAAAAGGGGCTAGAAAGGGTAGCTCATCTCATAAATAGGCATGAGCTATGCCAGCAGGGGCAGTCAGGTGGAAGATGAAGTGCCAAGGAGGCTATCAGAGGGCCTCGCAGGGCGCCCGCTAGTCTGAGGGTAGGGAGGTGACCTCGGATCTGGGGCTCAGGTGCTGGAAGGATCCACCACAGGACATGGAGTAAACCCTTCCTGGAGGCACAGGAGCAAGTAGAGAGGACAGGGAGCAGGTCAGCACGTCCAGGAGATCTCCTGAAGGAGTCAGCTGGGTCGGCTGGTGAGTGTTTAGTCTGGGAGGACTAAGGAGGGAGTGTCAATCTGGAGGACTGTGGAGAAGGTAGCCCAGTGGGCTAGTGAAAGGGGCAGCTGCAGCCAGGCAGGTTGGCAGTGCCTGAAGAGGTGGTGCTTGGATCAGTAGCCACAGAAGAAGTGATTAATGCTGGACACTGACTATTTGCTACACATCTAAGGGACCTTGGGTTCCTGCATATAACAGGCTTTTGCTCTAATCTGACTCAGTGCCTTGTCTGATTAACTATCAGTGTGCCAGTGGAGTTCTGCAAGCAAGTGAGTGGAGTGTATATAAACTATATATAGGAAGAGTTGTCCCTGAATTTTTTTTTTGCATCCCATAAGCCCCAATCCCCATAAGCTCCAATCCCTATCTAAGTTATTACCCTCAATAAAAAACAAAGCAAAGTCACAGACTGTTTTCTGGCTCTGAGTGCCTGTGGAAATTCGGTGTGCCTGGCTGTACAGGGTGGGGAATCTCCTTCTTGTGGCTCCTTAGGGGTTTCCTGTGCTACAAACATGGTATAGTGTTTTTGCACAGAGCAGACGTGATCCTCCTCTTCTCAGGTCCCTTGCCGGCACTCCTGGCCCCTCCCTCCTGCCAATGCTCCCAGAGCCAGCAGCTTGATATGGAGCACCGAAGTCAGATCATTCTTGAGCCACGACTCTGTGTGTCCATTCACACACAGAGCCACGTCTCGGCCCCGCCTCCTCTCGCTCTCTCATTGGCTCACTGGCAGTCTCAGCCAATGAGGAAGAGTCCCTGGAGAGCCAAGGCTCTCGTGCATATTGCTGAATTGAGATGGGGCTCAGGTACGTATTAGGGGGGACTGGGGGGACTGGTGCACAGAGAAGGGTAAAAAACCTTAAGCCTTTAGAACCACTTTAAGCCAGCCATAGATGGATTAAAATGTGTCTGGTTAAGCAGGAACCATCCGAATTTTGATACATCTATAGGCAGGCTGCTTGTCTTGAAGTTGATCTATAGATCTTCTTCATTACAACCAGCCTGTAAGAATTTTTTTTTTCATTTAATCACTGCCGATGGCTATAACCACCAGCAGTTATCATTGTATTCTGACGGCTGGGAAACCCAGTGTCAGAATACAATAGTGCACCAGGAGCCATTCAAGCAATTTTCTTTCCTTCAACCTGTGTTTGAAGGAAAGAAAATTGTATAATATATGGCCTGCCGTAGGCTTTAAGCATTTCATTGTGCTGCATTACAATTGGGGGGGGGGGGGTTCAAACCTGCCATCGAGGACCAAGCTGTCAGGAATGGGGATAATTTAAGGCTGCCATACACAGTATTGATCCACGTTAACATCTTCGATGGAAGAAACCCCACTGCCAGCTATTGTATTCAGGCATCCGTGGCAGCCTGAATACAATGACAGTGACTGAGTCTGATAGGATGCAGTCAATGTTCAGCCAGTAGTTTTCTCCTGCATATAACGAGGCAGGAGAAGCAGTATTGGGTAGGAGAAGTACTGGGGCACCACTGTACACCAGAAATGTCAGTGGATTTTGCTTTGTCCCTTCCTTCATGTACCTGTTGCTAGGCAACAGTAGGAAGTGAAAAATGCAATATATAAAGTGTGCATATTGAGTAAGTATATAATGTGTAGGCCAACATATATACCATTGCATTTAAAATAAAGAAAACAAAATATATATATATATATATATATATATATATATATATATATATATATATATATATATATATATATATGTAGATAGATAGATAGATAGATAGATAGATAGATAGATAGATAGATAGATAGATAGATAGATAGATAGATAGATAGATAGATAGATAGATAGATAGATAGATAGATAGATAGATAGATAGATAGATAGATAGATAGATAGATAGATAGATAGATAAAGCTAATGTAACTTTATTCTCTAATATGTAAAAACCTATTGTATTATCTAAATGTTTGAAAACCAAAAAAAACAGACCCCGTGTATCTACATACAATTACCTTAAAACCTGAAATATAGATTTAAATCTTCACATTTTCTCGGACAAATAATATTCTCTCATATAGTAATCTTGCTAATTATTAATGTTATTGAATATTATATAATTTAAATATTATTACATTTAATTAATTATTTTAATAAATATTAATTTGTATTAGTTATTGTTATATATGATGTTAACTAATATTATGGGACATTATTATTATTGTTATTATATCATTAATAATATTATTTGCTCAAGTCACATTTTAGAAATAATATTATTGATAGTATTATTTTTCATAATTATTATAGACGTATAATATATATGCGAGTTATATATAGGGGACCTCACCATTGTATGTTTTCAAAGTGCATATTATATGACTTGACTCTTAAAAAGACACTGTTACCATGATTACGTAGGGCAAAGTGACAGTGGCTCTGCAAAGGGGGATGGGTATTATATCAGGTTATTATATGAGAGATGCTTTTTTGTTAGACAGAAAAATTAGATTTCTGCTTATAAGATAATTTTATGTAGATGCATGGAACCCTGTGTGGGTTTGAAGAATTTTAATAATGTATTGGATTTTGAAATATGAGAAAATAATGCAAACACAAGCATGGTTTAAACCTAATTGCTTGAAGTAGAATTCCAGCTTCAACCTAACCAGATTTAAAAATGTCGCTCTCCCCTCCTAACACCTATGCTGGCTAACCTATGTAAGAAAGATCTGTATCTATTTTCAGTCCACTCTGGTCTGATCACGTGATCCCCTGTGTCAGGCAGCGGCAGCTGCAGCGGAAAGGAGAGCGCGCTTAACAAAGACTAGGATTACCCATAGGCTCCCATGTCCCAGCCATTGTCGATGCTCCCTCCTCTCCCCTGCAGCTGCTGCTGGCTGACACAGGGGAGCCAAATCATGTGACCAGACCAGAGCGGACTGATAATAGGTAAGTATATACATCTTTTTTTTACGGTTAGTAAGCATAGGTGTTAGGAGGGGGGAGGGGACATTTGTAAGGCTATTTAGGTTTAGGCTGAAATTTTTGGGCCACTGTAATTTGTTTACTAATGTGATTTTGGTATCTTCCTCTGTCTTCCAGTGTTAAGAAGAGAAGCTTCGCTTGTCTGCCTCCTCCCCTCCCCCACTGTCACATTTGGCACCTTTTGGGGGGAAGGGGGGAGCAGGTACCTGGTTTTCACAGTGGAGAACTGAGCTGGAAGTTTGTCCCTCTACTTCCCCCACAGCCTTCTAGGACACTTCACGGGTCCCAGAAGACTGCAGCCCATTCACAAAGCTCAGCGCACTTCGCACATGCGCAGTAGGAAACTGGCTGTGAAGCTACAAGGCTTCACTGCTGGTTTCCCTTAGTCAAGATGGTGGCGCCAGCACCTGATAGCCGATTGAATAATCGGCTTGGGTGAGGACATTGCTGGATGCATAGACAGGTAAGTGCCCTAATGTTAAAAGTCAGCAGCTACAGTATTTGTAGCTGCTGATGTTTCATTTTTTCTGAAGAAGCCTGGAGCTACTCTTTAACTTTAACGTCAAATTTTGATTTAGTTTTAGTCATAGTCTTTTGACTAAAATGCCATTTCAGTTTTAGTTGTATTTTAGTCATCTGAATTGTTTTAGTTTTAGTTGTATTGTAGTTGACTAAACTCTCCAGTACATTTTAGTTGACTAAAATCGAATGGGTTAAGATAAATTGTAATGCATTATTTAAGTGTTTCTCTAGAGTTGCCAAACACATTTTATACTTCTGTAGTAAAAATTTAATAACATGTTATTATTTATGGTATGAAGGCTTGAACATGCACTACAGACACAGGTTTAGCTGTTGTGATATATAACGTCTTTAACAACAAAGATATTGCTTTTTGAAAAATAGAAGTGCAACTTTCAGGCTCGGTTCACATATATGCGATGCGGGAAGGCTGTGAATTCGCAGCCTGTTCCCGCATCGCACACGCACCCCCGGCAGTTCACACTGCCATATGCGATACGCTGGGGGTGTCAATGTAATCTTAACGACACCCCCAGTTTGATCGCATATCGCAGTGCGATCGTGCAGCTCGCACAGGATCGGATCGCACAAGTGTGAACCGCTGTGCAATCCGATCCTGATGCGGCTAGAAAAAAGGGTCCTGTGCGTGTTTGGTGCGGCTGCGGTGCGAATTTAGCCATACAAACTGTATGGCTAAACTCGCACCGCACAGCCGATCGCATGTAATGTCGGAGCAGTGCGCTCCGATATTACATGCGAACCCCGCACACGCACAAGTGTGAACCGGGGCTCAAATATAAAAACAAAAAACAAAAAAAAAACTGGCTGTTATGTCATTGCACATATTACATGAATATATTACCAACATTACATATTAATCACTTGTGGACCGGAAGGATTTGCCCCCTTAATGACCAGGCCATTTTTTTGCGATTCACCACTGCGTTACTTTAACGGAAAATTGCGCGGTTGTGCGATGCTGTGCCTGAATAAAAATTGATGTCCTTTTTTTCCCACAAACAGAGCTTTCTTTTGGTGGTATTTGATCACCTGTGCGATTTTTATTTTTTGCGCTATAAAAAAAAAAAGGGCGGCAATTCTGAAAAATAATAAACAATATTTTTCCCTTTCTGCTATATAATATTCCCAAAAAAAAAATTTAGCGCCAATTTGTATTCTGCTACATATTTTTGGTAAAAAAAAATTGCAATAAGCGTATTTTGATTGGTTTGCGCAAAAGTTATTGCCTTATCTACAAACAAGGGGAAAGATTTATGTCATTTATGTTTATTATGGCAGACAGATCAGAATCCTAACTGACATTTTTTACACTTTTCGGAGGACCAGTGACATTACTACGGTAATCAGTGCTAAAAATATGCACCGTTACTGTAATAATGACACTGGCAGGGAAGGGGTTAACACAGTGGTGATCAAAGGGTTAAATGTGAGCCTAGGGGGGGTGTTTTCTAACTGTATGTGGGAGGGACTTGTGAAATGACCATAGAGACCTGTGATCTTATATAGAAGGATCACAGGCGCTCTGTGATCATTTCAGAGAGAAGAACGGTCAGCTGTGTTTACAACAGCTGACCAACCTTCTCTCAGCGGGGAAAGATCGCGGGTACCCGGCAGCAATCGCGGCCGCTGGTCCCGTGGATCGGCATCCCCGCTGTGCTGCCTAGTGGGGGGCAGGAGCATGCCGCCAGCGCCACGCGCTCACCCCCCAGCACCCCGCGCGAATGACTTAGGGCTACGTAGGTTTGCGCAGCCAAGCCAGCCTGCCGCATTAAATCGGTGGCGGGCGGTCGGCAAATGGTTAAGAAAAAAATAAGAAAAGCTTTTTTTCTTTTTTTTTTTTCTTTTTTTTTTTTCTTTCAGCAGCTTAGTAGATGCCCCTTTCTTTTTCTTATGTGGTAGTGCAGTGTTATTTATGACATAACATATTGATTTAGTTTTAGTCTATTGACTGAAATGCCATTTTAGTTTTAGTAGTATATTAGTCATCTGAATTGTTTTAGTTTTAGTCATATTTTAGTCAACTAAAATATTTTCCTCAACAAATTAACACTGCTGTCTTCCCCCATTTAGTGCAGTGTTAATTTTGGCAGCAAATTTCAATTTAGTTTTAGTCTTAGTCTTAGGACTAAAATGGCATTTTAGTTTTAGTCCTATTTTAGTCTTCTGCAAGTGTTTTAGTTTTAGTCGTATTTAGTCGACTAAAACTCCAGTATATTTTAGTCGACTAAAACGTCCTACATTTTAGTCGACTAAAACTCATTTTAGTCATCTATAATCAAATGGGTGTAGTTCAATTGTAATTTGTAATGCATTATTTAAGCATTTCTCTACAATTTCCAAACTCATTATATACTACTGCTGGTCCTGGAGTGAAAAATCTAATATGTTATTATTTATGCTTTGAGCATGCACCAGTGTTAATTTTTGGCAGCAAATTTCAATTTAGTTTTAGTTATAGTCTTTTGACTAAAATGCCATTTTATTTTTAGTCGTATTTTAGTCTTAAGACTAAAATGCCATTTTAGTTTTAGTCGTATTTTAGTCATCTGAATTGTGTTAGTCGACGAAAATGTTTTAGTCGGTTTTAGTCGACGAAATTAACACTGATTTAGTGTTATTTAGTTTAGTCCTAGGTAGACTCTTCCTACTTCTTCCATGTTACCCCAGTCAGTCTTAGTTATTCACAGAGACAGAACTCAGGAACGTCCTTGTCTTCTTACTCTTCAAAAGACCTGGAAAACATCCTCTGTACTGCAATTAGCTGAAGAAAAATTGCATTGGTTTCAACTTCTGTGTCTTATTGAAGAGTTAAACTGTCTGTGGATGGTGCCAAATCAGCAGACAAGCATACTGTCCGGACAGACTGAGTCTAAGAAGGTATGTCAATGCAGAAAGCGGCATTTAAAACAGAAAAATACATACATTATGTTTCTTGTTGCATGTCCGGGTTACCGCCATTCATCTCTGCTTTACAGGAATAACAAAAAATGTCAATCCAACAAGTTCCTTGTGACAGCAGTAGCGGTCTTTCTGTGGTTCTTTCTCCATACAGACAGCTTGGCCTGGATATGGCCATCTTGCAGACTGACATGATCTGACGAAAGTAAATTTGGTTTTTGGATTCTCATTATACTTCTGAACGGATCATGGCCCTGTTTGGAAAGGTTGATGTGAGAATTTACAGATATCATAGATTCACATCACATCTTTCTCTCTAGAATGGATATAATATGATAAACAGTAATGAAGTGCTAATGCCACTTCAAAGCTATATTACATTAAGGGGATTTTCCTGAGTATGACTGGGTGGCAATGTCACAGTGTGTACGGTTATGATAAGACAAGCTTGGTAATTTAAGTAGTTTGAGGATATCATGAAATTTAAGGATGCAGATAAAGACATGGAAGTCAGCAGAAATAGTACAGCTTATATCCGAGTTCCTGCACTGTACAGCCTCTTTATTCATCCACAGTGCCACATAATTCTTACAGGCTGAAATGAATATGGATTTTATTTTAAAATGAAATCTGGGCTAAGCAGATATTGTCTAAATACAAGAGGCATGTGCATTGTTATTTGAATCTTGGTGTGCGTTGTGTATTTCTTCCAGATGAGTACAGTAATCAGTGGCGGCTGGTGCTCCATGGGTCGGCAGACGGACCTGACCACGGGCCACACCCGCACCGCACACCATGCCCGGACCACACATGGCAGCCAATCAACTTCTAACGTCAGCTTGTTCAATAAAGCTTTGACAAAAAAACCTGGAAGCTAATTGGTTTCCATGCAGAGCTGCACCAGATTTTGCACTCTCCAGTTTTAGTAAATCAAAACCTAAGGCCCCTTTCACACTAGCGGACCATTCAGATCCGCCTGTCAGTTTTTCAGGCGGATCTGAACGGATGCCCAATGCATCTTTATGGGGCATCGGATGTCAGTGGAGACATGTCCGTCAAATCAGGACAAATGGAAACCCTCCAGTGGATGGGATCGGATGGGATCGGATGAGAACAGACAGGCGTCCTGTCCAGACCGATTTCCTCATAGAGAACAGCAGGGACCTGACAGCTGTATCTCCGCACACAGCGGATCGATCCCCCGCTGAGAAAAACGGAGTCCGCCGACAAACTTCCATGTGTGAAAGGGGCCTAAGCCTTTTTCTGACACTTGTTGCTTACAAGGTAAAATCTGTATTTTTTGCTAGAAAATTACTTAGAACCCCCAAACATTATATATATTTTTAGCAGAGACCCTAGAGAATAAAATGACAACCGTTGCAATCATTTATGTCACACTGTATTTGCACAGAAGTCTTTCAAATGCAGTTTTTTGGGAAAAAATACACTTTAATTAATTTAAAAAAACGAAACAGTAAAGTTAGCCCAATTTTTTTTGTATAATGTAAAAGATGATGTTACGCCATGAATCGTGATCTTTATTCTAAGCAAAAAAATTGCAATTCTCGTTTTAACCAGAATCGTACAGCTCTAGAGATGCATCATTGTCCATTTTTTATTCTTCAAGGGTTGGATGAAAAACGGTTCCTATGTGTGAAAGGGGCCTAAAACTACTAGGTTATATCTGCTTGACGTTGCATAAAAGGGTAAATGTATTTCAGAGGAAAAGAAATTCCAACTTGCTCAATGCCTGGGAAACTACAAACCCAATTCCAAAAAAGTTGGGACACTGTACAAATTGTAAGAGTAAAAAGGGAATGGACTAATTTACACATCTCATAAACTTATATTTTATTCACAATATAATATAGATAACATATCAAATGTTGAAAGTGAGACATTTTGAAATGTCATGCCAAATATTGGCTCATTTTGGATTTCATGAGAACTACACATTCCAAAAAAGTTGGGACGGGTAGCAATAAGAGTTAAATGTACATATAAGGAACAGCTGGAGGACCAATTTGCAACTTATTAGGTCAATTGGCAACATGATTGGGTATAAAAAGAGCCTCTCAGAGTGGCAGTGTCTCTCAGAAGTCAAGATGGGCAGAGGATCACCAATTCCCCCAATGCTGTGGTGACAAATAGTGGAGCAATATCAGAAAGGAGAAAAATTGCAAAGAGTTTGAAGTTATCATCATCTACAGTGCATAATATCATTCAAACATTCAGAGAATCTGGAACAATCTCTGTGTAAGGGTCAAGGCCGGAAAACCATACTGGATGCCCGCAGGGCCGCTGATAGAAATCATGGGGCCCCGTACAGCCTAGCTGACGGGGCCCCCTTAAGCCCCACCCATGGCCCCACCCCAACCCCGCCCCTGGTCACATCCCAGCCCCACCCCCGGCCCCACCCTAGGCCCCGCCTTTAAACAAAGTGCAGTTTTGTCTTCAAGTGATATTTACCTTCCTCCAGACAGTTTTGGGTTACTTCAAATGAAATGGAATCAGTATACAGAGGTTTACTTTTTCTGAGAGATATTAAAGGAACACTCTAACCACCACGACCACTTCAGTGATCTGAAGTGGTGATGGTGGTAGGAGTCAGATACACTGCACATGCTGGGATATTTACAGTTATGTGCTGGGGGATAGTTGCACCCCTAGTACCTGTGACTTAGGTAGCTAGAACATGTCATGTCGTCCTTATTCATACGTGTATGAACAAGGACATGACATATTATGACAAAACACAACTAGTTATTAAAAAACATATTGTAACAATTGACACACGCTAATGCACATACCTTTTCTAAGACTGCTGTCGGTTACTGCAGGCGGGTAATGCTGGTGGTTACTGCTTGCGGGTAATGCTGGTCATGCGGGTACTCTGGAAGAAGCAGCGGCTGCAGTAGAGAGCAGAGCTGCTGCTTCCTGTATCTAAAACCAAAAAAAAGAGACTAAGCGCTGTGATAATCATGTGCCTATAGCTGCCAGAGAGGATCAACCTAGGGACCGTGAGGATGCTAGGAAAATGCACACAAAAGAGTCGCTTGGGAGTCTCACCAGGAGACGCTTGGGGCTGTGATGAAAAATACTAATGCCATTGCAAATAAAGTAAAACAACTTACTGTTTATTAAGATGAACAAGGGAAACAGTTAAAATAATAATACTGTCATGTGCTTTCTGCTTCACTGACCCTTTAAGACAAGCCGAGTGTTCTGGTCAGTGGATAGAGCCGAATAGGAGCCAATCCTGCAGCTGTCTAAAAAAGGCTGGGAGTGCTGGGAGAAAAAGGACAACCTGTTCCTTGTAATGCTAACCCCAGTGGACTGTGTAACATACCATGGGGGACTTCCAGCGGTCCGCTTGTAGACACACAAAGGGCTCTGTCCAGGCAAAGAGGTGGAGGGGAGATCAATGGCGATGGAGCCGAACACTGCAGCTGGAGGATGACGTCACCGCTGTGAGCCGACCGACAATCCGATGGTATGGGACAGGCCGCACTCGGCTACTGAAGGCCGTGTGATGCTTGGACAAAGCCATCCCATACCACCAGAGTGTCGGTCGGCTCACAGCGGTGACGTCATCCTCCGGCTGCAGTGTTCGGCTCCATCGCCGTCGGTCTCTCCTTCGGCAGACATCCTAAGTCTCCTGCGGCAGCTGGGAGATCGCACGGCAGTTGCGGGTGTCCGTGAGCCACCAGCCAAAGGTGGGAGACTCCCGCAAGTCGCGAGAGACTTGGGATGTCTGTGATCGGCTCCAATACCCGGAAATGTAGAATCTCATATATATATATATATGATCCTGTGCAGCGCGAAGGCCCTGTAGCAGTAAATCTGCTACGGGGCAGTCAGCAACTGGTTAAGATCATCAGCATTATGATAACTCTGTCGTGTGTATGGTAACATCCATGCCATATTGTGCTTCAGAGACAGTGCCATCCATGCCATTGATGCAATGCCATAATGCATGTGCTGCAGAGATGGTGCCATCCATGTCGATGCAATGTATGTGCTGCAGAGACAGTGGCATTCATGCCGATGCCATGTATGTGCTGCAGAGACCGTGCCATCCATGCCAATCCAATGTATGTGCTGCAGAGACCATGCCATCCGCTGTAGAGCACCTACATGGCATTGGCATGAATGACACTGTCTCTGCAGCACATACATGGCATCGGCATGGATGGCATGGTCTCTGCAGCACATACATTGGATTGGCATGGATGGCACGGTCTCTGCAGCACATACATTGCATCGGCATGAATGCCACTGTCTCTGCAGCACTTACATTGCATCGTCATGGATGGCACGGTCTCTGCAGCACTTACATTGCATCGGCATGAATGCCAGCAGACAGTGCCATCCATGCCGATGCAATGTATGTGCTGCAGAGACTGTGCCCTTCCAATGCCATGTATATGCTGCAGAGACAGTCCCCCCATGCTAATGCCATGTATGCGCCGCAGAAACAGTGCCCCCCCTTCCAATGCCATGTATCATACATGGAATTGGCATGGGGGGGGCACTGTCTCTGCGGCACATACATGATATATGTGCTGCAGAGACAGTGCCCCCCCATGCAAATGTCATGTATGTGCATCAGAGACAGTGCCCCCACCCCATGCCATGTATGAGCTGCAGTCAGAGACAGTGCCCCCCATGCCATGCATCATACATGGCATGGGGGGAGGGCACTGTCTCTGACTGCAGCACATACATGGCATGGGGGGGGGCACTGTCTCTGTCAGAGACAATGCCCCCCCCCCCCCATGCCATGTATGTGCTGGCGCTGCAGCTAGAGACAGTGCCCTCCCGCTCCCCCCTCATGCCAAAGCCATCCCCCAAGCACACACCTGTTGTAAAACACTTGCGTCCTCCTCCTGTCTGGACTGCTGAACTCACACTTTAAAAAGCAGCTGCCTCCTCCTCTGATTGCTACACAGCCTACTACAGTCTACACCGCTGTAGCTTCTAAGCTGAGTTGGGCTGTCACTCACTGAGTCACTCACAATCACGAGTCTCACACAGCACAGGCAGCCTCTGTCTCTCGTCGCAGGATGAGTGGAGAGCAGAGCAGAG
Organism: Pelophylax lessonae; assembly: GCF_965119305.1. NCBI lineage: Eukaryota > Metazoa > Chordata > Amphibia > Anura > Ranidae > Pelophylax > Pelophylax lessonae. The sequence goes on along the minus strand of NC_138771.1, from coordinate 549,121,911 downwards.
CTTAGTGCCGGCCGTGGGCGGAGCCGCGGAGGATAATAGATCCCTCCGCCAGAGAAGGTATAGGCATTCAAGGCAAAGTGAAAGTGCAGACAGGCGGCCGGGACTTGAGCCGGACGGCGCCCTCCGTCAGCGTAGAACGCGGCGCGGGGCTGATGACATGATGCGCCGGCGCCCGAAATAGAAAAAATAGTCCCAGACTCCCCCCAGCACACAACATCGCAGAGGGGCCATAGAAAGAAAAAAAAACACACACACACAGGCGCAGCCTAAGATGCATGCAGTAAGGCTTTTTTTTTTTTTTTTTGCGCTGTTTAGAGATTTCACCGGGCCCCCCTACTGAGCTGAGGACTCCGGGCCCGGTACAACAGGGCCGGTTGTACTGGCCTATCAGCGGCCCTGGATGCCCGTGATCATCGGGCCCTTAGACGGCACTGCATCACATACAGGAATGCTACTGTAATGGAATTCACAACATGGGCTCAGGATTACTTCCAGAAAACATTGTCGGTGAACACAATCCACCGTGCTATTCGCTGTTGCCGGCTAAAACTCTATAGGCCAAAAAAGAAGCCAGAGCTAAACATGATCCAGAAGTGCAGGTGCTTTCTCTGGGCCAAGGCTCATTTAAAATGGACTGTGGCAAAGTGGGAAACTGTTCTGTGGTCAGATGAATCAAAATTTTAAGTTCTTTTTGGAAAACTGGGACGCCATGTCATCCGGACTAAAGAGTACAAGGACAACCCAAGTTGTCCTCAGTGCTCAGTTCAGAAGCCTGCATCTCTGATGGTATGGGGTTGCATGAGTGCGTGTGGCATGGGCAGCTTACACATCTGGAAAGGCACCATCAATGCTGAAAGGTATATCCAAGTTCTAGAACAACATATGCTCTCATCCAGATGTTGTCTCTTTCAGGGAAGACCTTGCATTTTCCCACATGACAATGCCAGACCACATACTGCATCAATTACAACATCATGGCTGCGTAGAAGAAGGATCCGGGTACTGAAATGGCCAGCCTGCAGTCCAGATCTTTCACCCATAGAAAACATTTGGCGCATCATAAAGAGGAAGATGCGACAAAGAAGACCTAAGACAGTTGAGCAACTAGAAGCCTGTATTAGACAAGAATGGGACAACATTCCTATTCCTAAACCTGAGCAACTTGTCTCCTCAGTCCCCAGACATTTGCAGACTGTTATAAAAAGAAGAGGGGATGCCACACAGTGGTAAACATGGCCTTGTCCCAACTTTTTTGAGATGTGTTGATGCCATGAAATTTAAAATCAACTTATTTTTCCCTTAAAATGATACATTTTCTCAGTTTAAACATTTGATATGTCATCTATGTTGTATTCTGAATAAAATATTGAAATTTGAAACTTCCACATCATTGCATTCTGTTTTTATTCACAATTTGTACAGTGTCCCAACTTTTTTGGAATCGGGTTTGTACAAACTGCAGCAGCAACTGCCTTGTTTTCTTACTATTATATGACATACCCAGAGTTTTGGAGGTGTTCTGGCGGTGATCTGATGTGTCACACTAACGCCAAGGCTGGCTATAAAGAATAATGATCATCTCCGTCTTTAGCTTGGCACATGTCCCAGATGGGGATGCCCATTATTCTCTATGACCACACCCAGAGCATGCGAGATATTTCACAGCATTGCCTGAATGCCACGGATTGTAAATACTGCCTGGCTCTTGCTTGGCCTTGGTACCCTCAGCTTCCTGAACCTCCCTGTTTCTTTTATAACCGGTATGATTCAAGAGGGAAAAAGAACTCTGCCATAATCAAGGACATTTACATATGTAAAAGACCATTAAACCCAAAATAACAAAGACGATGTGAAAGAGCAACAAGCAGTACACAAATCTCTAACTGCTGGGCCTATTGTTCATTCTTAGACGTCCTTGGAAGGAAAAAATCAATAAGGCAGTGGCCTTCGATGGAATCATTGAAGAGAAAGCAAACTGTATAATTGGAAATATCAATTTTAAAGCTGGCTTTATACTAATCTTTTTTCTATTTTCTGCTCAACCATCAGGGTAAAAGAAAAAAAAGACCTGATGCCCCCATCCATACATTAGAAGTGGACGGGGGAATCACTCCCGGTGAGCTATTGTATTGTGACAGTGGGGGGCCTTCCCTGCCATCAGAGCACATTGATCAGAGTTGCCGGCTATAGCTGGCGGCACTGATCGTTTGGGAAAAACTTGACAGACTGGTTGTACAACAGTTGATCGGTAGAATGCTGTACTATCAGCCTGCCCATTAATAGTATTGGTAAAAAAGCACTTGTGGGTTTACCAAATTATTATTTTTTTTGTACAATTCTCCTTTAGGGGGCATGACAGGGTGTGTGTGTCCTATGCCTATATACTTTTGATAATAGGTGTCCCTCATTCTCATCCCAGAAAGTTGGGAGGTATGCACTATATTACCTAAAGTATTGGGACGCCTGCCTTTACACACACATGACCTTTAATGGCATCCCAGTGTTAATCCATTGGGTTCATTAATGAGTTGGCCCACTCTTTTCAGCTATGACAGCTTCAACTCTTCTGGGAAGGCTGTCCACAATGTTTAGGAGTGTGTCTATGGGAATGTTTGACCATTCTTCCAGAAGCACATTTGTGAGGTCAGGCACTGATGAGGATGAGAAGGACTGGCTCGCAGTCTCCACTCTAATTCATCCCAAAGGTGTTCTGTTGGGTTGAGGTCAGAACTCTGTGCAGGCCAGTCAAGTTCCTCCATCCCAAACTCGCTCATCCATGTCTTTATAGACCTTGTTTGTGCACTGATCCAAATCATTTGGTGGAGGGGGGATTATTGTGTGGGGTTGTTTTTCAGGGGTTGGGCTTGGCCCCTTAGTTCCAGTGAAGGGAACTCTTAAGGCATCAGCATAGACAAGACATTTTGGACCATTCTATTCTCAAAACTTTGTGGGAACTGTTTGGGGATGGCCCCTACCTGTTCCAACATGACGGTGCACCAGTGCACAAAGCAAGGTCCATAAAGACATGGAAAAGCGAGTTTGGAGTGGGGGAACTTGACTGGCCTGCACAGAGTCCTGACCTCAACCTGATAGAATGCCTTTGGGATGAGGTAAAGCGGAGACTGGGAGCCAGTCCTTCTCGTCCAACATCAGTGCCTGACCTCACAAATGTGCTTCTGGAAGAATGGTCAAACATTCCCATAGACACACTCCTAAACCTTGTGGACAGCCTTCCCAGAAGAGCTGAAGCTGTTATAGCTGCAAAGGGTGGGCCAACTCAATATTGAACCCTACGGACTATGACTGGGATACCATTAAAGTTCATGTGCGTGTAAAGGCAGGTGTCCCAATACTTTTGGTAATATAGTGTATGTCTCTCTTTCACACAGATGATGAATTCTTAAGGAGCCTTTACATGCATTAACAGACCTATAACATTAATGAGCATTTGGGATGTGCTCCACAGGTGTTCGAGTCGCGACAGGCGACACTTCTCAAACACTGATGTGCGATTCATTTTTTAATTTTTTACATTTTTTTTAAAATGGGAAATTATTATTTATGAAGCTTTGCAACCACGCCTTAATCATGCTGTAAATGGCATAGGAGCGCTTACAGTGTGTTTATGGCACACTTGTGATGCATTCCAATAGTGAATGGAGGTAGTTGTAAAGCATCAACTCAGCAGGCATTATTTTTGCTGTGACCCAAGGCATCTCTGCCTATTTAAACAATTTTTAATGGCGTTGATAGGTGGCTGGGAAGTCGTATACACGACCTAGCTGCCTATTTAGCACTGTTCATCCTAAATCTGACTTTGAAAATCGCGGAACTTTATTTAAATTTGCATGATTTCAAAGCCTCATGTCAGTGCAACTTCAGGCACAGATGTCTATGCAAGTCGCACCTGAAATCGCCAACAATAGTGCAGTAACTTCTTTTTCCATTGACACAGACAGCGTGACTCAGCCCCGCCCACTGTCAAAACCAGGTACCTGTTCCCCCCAGAAAGGTGCTAAATGTGGCAGCCGAGGGGGGAGGAGCAAACAAGTGGGGCTTCCCTTTTTGGGTGGAGCTCTGCTTTAAGGGGAAAAACCCTAAAGCTTTAGAACCACTTTAAGAGTCTTCTGCCTACCTTTTCCATTGAAAGAAGTTCTACCATAGCTTCCCTCAGTGAAAAGTGCTCTCTAAATGAAGGGCAGGAGATGAATGAAAGGTTTGCCACCTCCATTCATAGAACACTTTTCATTGATGTAAGGAGTGCCTATGACAGGTCCAGAGGCTGTATTATAATGGGGGGGGGGGGTGGAGGACTAAAGATTTAAAGATTTCAGCTAAGAAATGTATTTCAGCAGTGAGATTGCTGGAGTTCTGCCTTAAGCATTCTTTAAGCATTCTTCCCAGACATTTGTAGCTCCCTCCTAGGTAGATGCTAGGTAAAGTACAGTTATGGCCCTGTTCTGCTTATCAGGAGGGTCTGATCTGTTAGTTAGCCTGTCACATGTTTCCAGGTGTGATTCACTGGGTCTGAGGGAGTGTCCCCACTGTAGACAATGAGGGAGCTCATTGGACAGTGGAGGAAACCTAGCCAGTGACACACTCTGTTTTATGTCAGTTCCAGTGGGAGGGTATTCCTGCAATGCATCCTGGGATTGGGCATAAATAGGAGGGGAGGATGTGACAGGGTGTCTTTGGGTGGGAAGCCAGGTCCCAGGAGGAGGGTGATAGTTGTCTCTCCTCCTGTTGCTGAGGAAGGTGGTCCAGGCAGTCCGCCTAGGGACCAGGGGATGAGCTGTGCTGTAGAGGATCCAGTGTGTGCTGACCGAGTGGAGCTGTGGGGCAGGATTCTTCTGGAAAACCAGTGGTTGTGAGTACTCAAGATCTGCCCAGGGGTCTGCCTGAGAGAGGGGGCCACTCCAGAGAGGTCAAGGGGATCGGAGAGCCAGCTAACCGGGATGTTGCAGTAAAGGGGGTGCCAAGTTGTGAAGCCCTGAAGAATAGGGTGTAAAGCGGGCACCAGGAAGGGCCCTGAAGTGTCTCAGCAGTACAGTCTACACTACAAGTCAGCTACCTCAGGAAAGAGTACCTTAGGAAGCTTAAAGGACTTATCACAGTCAAAGGTGAAGCTAAAGTAAGCGGCATAGCCGTGACCAGCATCAGTCAACGTTAATCAGCGTCAGTCAGCGCTAATCAGCGGCAATTAGCAATTCTGTATAGTCTCAGCCTATTTGTGCATATGATATTAAAAAATAACTGCGCTAAAACACTTGGAAAGAGAGTATACAGCTGCAGCTAGAAGTGGGAAACACCTAGATACATGTATTATAATATAGCTGCGCTAAATATGATAAATAAATATGTCAATGAAGCATTATGAAAGTGTTCAAATAATGCAACCAAATGTATACAAGTGTATAATAAGTAAACACAAACAAATTCAAATTCAAGTGAGATAAATTAAATAAATAAAGGGGTGCAACAATAAATAATCCAGTGCACACAACGATTGAATGTGTTCACAGCTATAATGAATATAGCTCAGCCAAAAATAATGATCAATGCAGGTGCACAATACAAAAAGAATAGAAAAATATATGGAAAAATATATATTGAAGTCCCAACCAATAAGAAATGAGGAATAAAGGATCAGTGTAGAGAAAAGACGTGAGATCCTCCACCACAGCTGTATTAAATCTTCATCCGCGGTGCATCCGTTAGAAAGACAAGTCCATATGCTTACCAGATAATGGTAGAGAATGTGCCTAAATTGATCTCCAAAATGGTGGATCTGGGCTGAAATCTATATAGCAATTATTAAAGTGTATGTATAGCCTTTTTTTTTTTGTTTTTAGTGTAGGATTAAAACCCTTTACAGGCATTTCACCAAAACAAGGAGTGAACAGACAGCAAAAAAAGGACAGGCGATTTAACCCTTCTTTAGTCTATCAAAAACTAAAAAAAAAAAGGAAAAAAAAGTTTACACTGACTTTAAATTCACACCTAACAATAAACCTGGCACATAGCACAGTAAAAAAAAAAAAAAAAAAAAAATTCCATTGCACGTCTGGCTTAACAAAAACAATGAAAAGATTACAGTTGTTGCTGGTGTAGTTTGGTGATGCAGCAGGGTCAATGAAGGTCATTAAGATAAATCCTCTGCAGAAATTGTGAACAGAGATAATCTATAACTCTCTCCACTGCATGTGTTTACTGCCAGGACAGCAAATGGAAGTTGTGCTGGGACGCAGCATGAATTATGGATGAGGCACCTGTAAACATTGGAGGCCTCTTGACGACTTGCTATTTGTGTGAGCCTATTAACCAAGGTGGGTCATTTTTCTGATGTGGTCATTTGTCACATAATGAGATGGTTTAAGAGATTTCCCAAGGATTACTCAGCACTGGACCAGTGGAATCCCGCAGTCTTTGCCGCACCCTGGAGCGGTGTGCATTATCTGCTTGGGGAAGTGTGGACTTCACCAGTAAATTTACTGCAAACCTGTCTATTAGAAATCTAAATTTAGAAAGCTACAATGTGATTGCAGATAAGAGCCACTTGACTCACCCAGAGTCTCATCCTTCTACATAACAAATGATTTTCACTTACTTGCTAATTCTCCATCTTATACTCATGAGAGCCCATTCCAGAACAAAGCAAGTCTATTTATTCCTTTTTACTATTTTAAGAGAAATCAGGGAACTGTATGTGCTTCCGGGATGACTTTCAAGTAATGCCCAAAATACTTTGAACTGTGTGACTTTGGTCTATGTCATTAGATTTGCCACACTTAACAACTACCAGCATGCACTGCCATCTAATCAGGGCCATCTTACCGAATGGGCACGCTGGGCAGTTGCCCGGGGGCCCCACTTTTCCAGCAACCCAGCCCCAGCCAAGCATTAGTCGCGATTGAATCCAGTGTGCATCCCGCCTCCGAACTTAGCAGGTGGTAAGCGCCTGTCGGCCCTGCACTGCTGTCAGGCCAATTCTGGTTTGCATTTTTAATTGGAGCTTACTGGCAGAAAAAAACGCAAAACTCTTCTAAACTCGTCTAAACTCTATATGAGCGTTTTTTTCTGCCCAGGGAACTGGCATTTTTTTAAGCCCAGTGTGCATGGAGCCTTAAAGCAATCAGTAGCTTGCTGTGATTTTGCACGAATAAATTCAAAAGGTTCACGAAACAGACTGTGTAATGCTGTAGCTGGGTTCCAGAGAGATCCTCACTTGATAGCTCACCAATCAAATTGAATCTTTCAAGGCAGATTTAAACTTGGTAAGTAATTGTGATTCTGTAACTAAAGCTTAGTACACACAGGCTGATTGTTGGGTGGCATCAGCCGGTTTAATAGAAACCTGTGTTTGGCTTGTGTTTTCGGCAGCCGGTCCAAACGACTGGCTTCTGTTGAAGGGTTCCTGACCAAAAAAGGTCTGCTGACTGTCTCCCGGTCAGCGTTCTCAGTCAATGGTTGAGAGCGCTGATCAGAGTGTTCTGGTAGGGGGGCCACCCCCCTGTCAGAACACATAAGCACAGCAAGGGAGATTGCTGTACTAACATCAGATTGTTAGTACAGCAGTTTCAGCCTGAGCAGTTTTTTTTTTTTCGTTTAACCCGCTAGTAGTGGGTACGAGGCTTAAGCTTTAAGATTTAGTTCCAGTACTTTGATATATCAGGCTGTATGTATGTGAGAGACAACAAAGTGAGATAGAGAGTAGCTAATTTCCTGTTTTTTGAAAAGGCAAACAAATGGGCTTCTAAGATGACATGATTACAGACAAACGTTAAGCTGGCCATGCATGGATCGAAAGTCTGCCAGTTTAAATGTAAAGTGATGCACTTGGGTGCCAGAAACCAGAAAGCAAGCTACTCACTAGGGGGGGGGAACCTCTGGGTGAGTCTAGGATGGAAAAAGACTTGGGGGTACTGGTAGACAACAGGCTTGGCAGTGGAATGCATTTGGAGTATGCTGTCCAGTTCTGGGCACCGGTCCTCAGGAAGGATGTGCTGGAACTGGAGAGAGTCCAGAGAAGGGCAACAAAAATAATTAGGGGAATGGAGGACATCAGCTATGAGGAAAGACTACAAGCACTGAACTTATTCTCTCTGGAGAAGAGACGATTGAGGGGGGATATGATATCAATGTACAAATACTGTACTGGCGACCCTAGCATAAGGAACAAACTATTCAGAGAAAGGGAATACAATAAGACACATGGCCACTTACTAAAACTAGAGGAAAGGCGGTTTAACCTTAAAATACGTAAGGGGTTCTTCACTGTAAGAGCAGTAAGGATGTGGAATTCTCTTCCACAAGCAGTCGTATCAGCAGGGAGCATCGATAGTTTCAAAAAACTATTAGATGGGCACCTTAACCACTTACCGCCCGCCCGCCGTCATATGACGGCGGGACGGTGCGGCTATTATCCTGGGCGGACGTCATATGACGTCCGCCCATTCAAGCACGGCAGGCGCGCGATCGCGGGCGCGCCGCCGTGCACTGCCAGTGTCGGTGTGTCCCCGGGACACAGCCGGTCACCGGCAGGGGGGAAACAGCCAATAGGCATGGCTGTTTCCCACGTGATCGGCTGTGTTCCAATGACACAGCCGATCACAATGGAGGCGGCCGGGAGATGACCGCGCATGCGCGATCGGGAGCGCGCAGCGCGGTCATGTCGGTGGCACTGTGTTCCGTAGGAACACAGCTGTCACCGGCGGTAGTAAACAGTCACTGACAGTGACTGTTTACTAAGTGATCGGCTGTGAATCCATTCACAGCCGATCACAAAATGTAAACACAGAGCAGTAACTGACTGTTACTAGCTCTTCTCTCCTCATACAGTTTCCAGTATGAGGGGAGAAGAGCCAGAAATAGTGAGTTACTGCTCTGTACACATGTAAAAGTAAAATCACACTAAAATCACAGTAATAAAGGTCCCCACACAGTCCCCAGCCCCCCCCAATGTCACCTGTCACCCAACAGTCACCTCATCAGTGCCCAGAAATTGACACCCATAACGTTCACATGTGAGCGCAGCGATCGCGGGCAAAATCACTGCGATTCTGCCCGCGATCCGGAAATCATTGCAAATTGCGGGACGCCTGTGCGTTGCCCGTGATTTGCAATAGCACCCCAAACGCTGTGCGATGTTGCCGCCATTTCCGCCTGCCGAATCGCAGTAACATCGCGCAAACATCGCATGACGCCCAAAAAAGTACAAGAGTTTCTTTGGGGCGTCATGCGTTGTTTGCGTGATGTTACCGCGATTCGGCAGGCGGAAATCGCAGCAACATCGCACAGCGGGCAACGCACAGGCGTCCCGCCATTTGCAATGATTTCTGGATCGCGGGCAGAATTGCAGTGATTCTGCCCGCGATCGCTACGCTCACATGTGAATGTAGCCTAAAGTTCACCGGTCACCAGAGACTGCCATCAGTACCGCCGTGAACCATCGCCCGTCACCTGTCACCCATCAGTGACCATCGCCCCGTCACCTGTCACCCCATCAATCACCGTCACCTGTCACCCCATCAGTCATCGTCATCTGTCACCCCATCAGTCATCGTAACCTGTCACCCCATCAGTCACCGTCACCTGTCACCCCATCAGTCATCGTCACCTGTCACCCCATCAGTCACCGTCATCTGTCACCCTATCAATCATCGTCACTTGACACCCCATCAGTGATCGTCACTTGTCACCCCATCAATCATCGTCACATGTCACCCGGTCAGTGATTGTCATCTGTCACCTCATCAATCATCGTCACCTGTCACCTCATCAATCATCATCACCTGTCACCCCATCAGTCATCATCACCTGTCACCCCATCCGTCATCGTCACCTGTCACCCCATCAGTCATCGTCACCTGTCACCCCATCAGTCATCGTCACCTGTTTGCCATATACATGCAATCACTTACTGACCGCCTAACGACTATATGCGTCGGCCATTAAAAGCTAAATACTGGGGTTATGGCAGCAGATAGCCCCCATAACCCCGGTATTTTTTGAAACGGCGGGCGGTCGGCTTTCAGATAAGGGTGGTCCCAGTGGCGGATTCGCCGCGGAATTACCCTTACGGTGCAGGGGAAGAGGTGCCCCCCCCCCCCTCCTGCTGCGTCCCAGACGTTTTCCCAGCTTACCGGACCCGCCGGCAGCGGGGAAAACTATCCGGTCCCGGATCCTCAGAGACAGGAAGTCGAGTGAGGGCAAGATGGCCCTCACTCAACTCTATGGTCTTGGAGGACCGGAGCTACGTCAAAAGACGTTGCCTAGCAACCGGTTTAAAGGGCCGCTTTTTTTTTTTGCTTTTTTTTTTTTCCTCTTTCAACAATTTATTTATTTTTTTTTCTTTTTTAGTGTAGTTGTGAGGTGTGAGGTCTTTTTGACCCCAGATCTCACAATAAAGAGGACTTGTCATGCCTATTTCTATTACAAGGGATGTTTACATTCCTTGTAATAGGAATAAAAATTATCAAAACATTTTTTTTTTTTAAACTGTGTAAAAATAAAAAAATAATAAATAAAATAAATAGGAAAAAAAAAAAAAAAAAAAAATTAAAGCGCCCTGTCCCCGTTAGCTCGCGTGCAGAAGCAAACGCATACGCAAGTCCCGCCCACATATGTAAACGGTGTTCAAACCATACATGTGAGGTATCGCCGCGATCGTTAGAGCGAGAGCAATAATTTAAGCCCTACACCTCTTCTGTAACTCTAAGCTAGTAACCTGCAGAAATTTTTAAAATGTTGCCTATGGGGATTTTTAAGTACCAATGTTTGGCGCCATTCTGTGAGCATGCGCAATTTTGAAGCATGACATGTTGGGTATCTAATTACTCGGCGTAACATTATCGTTCACATTATGGAAAAAAAATTTGCTAAATTTACTGTTTTCTTATTTTTTAGATCAAAAAAGTGATTTTTTTTCAAAAAAATCGCATTTGGAAGACTGCTGCGCAAATATGGTGTGATAAAAAATATTGCAACGATCTCCATTTTATTCTCTAGGGTCTCTGCTAAAAAAAAATATATATTGTTTGGGGGTTCCAAGTAGTTTTCTAGCAAAAAAATGATTTTAGCTTGTAAACACCAAGTGTCAAAAATAGGCCCAGTCTTAAAGTGGATAAATGGACAACTTTGTGTAAAGCGCTACTTGGATGTTAGGCCTATGTATGTGGCCAGGCTGTGAAAAAGTGTTACACATGTGGTATCGCCATACTCAGGAGGAATAGCAGAATGTATTTTGGGGTGCAATTTTTGCTATGTACATGCTATGTGTTAGAAATATTGCATAAATGGACAGCTTTGTGTAAAAAAAAATGTGTTTTCATTTTCTTTCCACATTTTCCAAAAACTTGTGGAAAAAAATGACATATTCAAAAGACTCATTATGCCTCAAAAATTATACGTTGGGGTGTTTGCTTTCCAAAATGGGGTCATTTTATGGGGGTTTCCATTGTCCTGGTGCTCCAGGGCCTTCAAAAGTACGATAGGTTGTCAGGAAATTATATGTGAAATTTGTGCTCCTAGAATGCCGGACGGTGCTGGTTGGATGTTAGGCCTCTGTATGTGGCCAGGCTGTGAAAAAGTCTCACACATGTGGTATCGCCATACTCAGAAGGAGTAGTAGAATGTGTTTTGGGGTGTAGTTGCAAGTATACATGTGCTGTGTGAGAGAAATAACCTGTTAATACGGCAATTTGTAAAAAAAAATAAAATTAAAAAAAAAATCTTCATTTTGCAAAGCATTGTGGGAAAAAATTACAACTTCAAAAAACTCACCATGCCCCTTATTAAATACCTTGGAATGTCTACTTTCCAAAAAGGGGTCATTTGGGGGGTATTTGTACTTTCCTGACTTTTTAGTGTCTCAAGAAATGAGATAGGCCTTCAGTACATCAGGTGTGATCAAGTGTGATCAATTTTCAATGATTCGCACCATAGCTTGTGGACTCTATAACTTTCACAAAGACCAAATAATATACACTTACTTGGGTTATTTTTACCAAAGATAAGTAGCAGTATAAATTTTGGCCAAAATTTGTGAAGAAAAATTACTAATTTGCAAAATTTTATGACAGAAACAAAGAAAAATGCGTTTTTTCACAATATTTTCAGTCTTTTTTTATTTATAGCACAAAAAATAAAAAACCCAGTAGTGATTAAATACCATCAAAAGAAAGCTCTATTTGTGTGAAAAAAAGGACACAATTTTTGAATGGGTACAGTGTTGCATGACTGAGTAATTCTCAGTCAAAGTGTGAGAGCGCTGAAAGCTGAAAATCGGTCTGGGCAGGAAGGGGGTGAAAGTGCACTGTAGGTAAGTGGTTAAAGACCACAACATACAGGGGTATACAATGTACGGTTAACAGCAAACACACACATCATAGGTTGAACTGGATGGACGGATGTCTTTTTTCAACCTCACTAACTATGTAACTATGTATGGGCAGGCTGATTGTACCCAAGTCCATCCATCGATCAACTTGGGTACAGCCAGCCTGTCAGATTTTTGGCATGCAATGACTGCCAGCAGCTATAGACGCTTGCAGTAATCATTGTGTTCTGCCAGCCGGAAAGGCTCCCTGCACCTCCCCGTGGGCAGAACACAATAGCTCTGGAGGAGCCATTCAAGTGATTTTCTTTCCTTCCACCACCTGTGGTGGAAGGAAAGAAAATTTAAACATCCATGGGCTGCCTTAGCTAAAGCTGGCCATATGCAAATAGATTTTGAACATTTATAGGAAAATGTCAAAAATCTTTCCTCATAACATTCATTCTTGCCATCATTGATCCAACTAATTTTGTTAAAATTTCCTCTAGAGCTGCTATTTGAATCAAATCCCAGGCCTTTTCTACAGGTTTCATTATAATATGTACAATTTTTCCCAAACAAATACCTTGCAATTAGAATTTTGTTAGTTTAGTAAAAAAAATGTCATCCTGTTTTTCCGAATTTTCTCTTAACTGCAGTTGAAAATTAATATCCATTTGACCCCACTGACCATCAATTTAATAAAAAAAAATTCTAATGAAATTCTACTGGTGTATGACCAGTTTAAGGTTCAAGATCTGAGTAGGTAAGCAGTGATCCCTGCATGTATTTCAAGTCTTCTTTTCAAATTTGCCTGGAGCATAACTTCAATGTTCTACTTTTCATAGCCTTGGTAAGGAAGATTACTGAATTACATGCAGTGCAGCTCTTGGTTTCATTTGAGTTTGACATATCTTGTATATTAAATTCAAATCATATCTTATATTTGGAAAAATGTTTATACTTCTTGTTTTCTGGGTAGAAAATTATATTACAGATATTCAGTCATAAGGGGCATCACACATTAAAGTTTCAGTACTAAGAATTCTCTTTATTTCCCATAAGGCCACCAGTCATATTCAAATGAGTTTACAGAGCAGGTTTGAAGCGGCCTGGCAGCTATGAGGATACAAATACACTCCTTACTGCTGTATGATTGATAGAAATGGTGACTGGGCACTGACATTCTCAGCCAACGGTTGTTGGTTAAGTTGGCTAAGTTTAAAGTGAACGGTGCCCACATCATGCACACTAAACTATTTACATATTTTTAACAAACAGTAACACAAGCTAAGAAATAACTAGCAAAAACCTGAACAAATAGTGTTGCAAGCTAGTAAATAGCTAGTGATAGCTGCCTGTGCCCTAGCAACAGAAGATGTTGGGTGGCAGTATCTACCTGCATCCTGGCAACTGAGGATGTTAGGTGGCAAAAGCCGCCAGCTTCTGCCAGATGCATCCTGAATACCATTTTCACACTGAAACCAGACGTTTGTATTTGTTGTGATCTTTTTGTTTTACACACACTCCCGGCTGCTACAGCCAACATTTTATAGTAACAATAACTATGAAAATATCTTTTGGAATAAAAATAAAAAAATTTGGGGAAAAAAAAATGAAAATATCCATGTCAGCCACCAAACACACAGCCCTGGAGAGAGTCTAGCTTTTTCCCTCATTGAAAAAGATTTTTTTAGTATGACTCCCCCCATGCCAAAATTAAATACTATGGGTTTGAATCCTCACTTTTTCCTATCAGGAGGGGCACCCGTCAGGGCTGTCCATTATCTTCACTTCTATTTATTTTGGAACCCTTGGCGGAGGCGGTTCGCTCTCATCCTGATATCAGAGGCATTGAAGTTGCAGGATCGATCCATAAGATTTCTTTATTTGCTGATGATATCTTGCTGACCCTAACAACTCCCAGAGTCTCTCTGCCCAATCTATTTGCTCTTCTTGATTCATGTGCATCCCTTTCAGGTCTATATGTGAATCCTACCAAGTCTAAAGCAATGTCTGTTAATTTATCCTCTCCTGATTTAGAATCCTTAAAATCAGCCTTTCCGTTTCAATGGCATTCTTCCCTACCCTATCTAGGGATCTGACTCTCCCCTACATACGATGCGTTATACCAAGCTAATTTTATACCTCTCTTTAAAAAGCTGACTGAAATGCTCTCTTCTTGGTCTCATCTTCCAATATCATTCATGGTTTGGCAGGATTACAGCAGTTCGTATGACTTATCTTCTGAAATTATTATATTTTTTTCGAGTATTGCCGGTTCCGATTCCCTTCACATATTCTGCGTATTCACCAGCGTAAACTATTGACGTTTATTTGTTGATCCTCACGCCCTCAAATTAATAAACAGGTTTTATATGCTCGTAGAATCAATGGGGCTTCTGGGTCCCCAATTTACGAGCTTACTACACAGCAGCAAACATTGCCCCATTGTCACACTTACATGACACTTTTCAAAAGCCATTGTGAGCCACAATCGATCTGGTGGACTCCCACCCCACCCCTATCTATTCTGTACCTTGGCTTCCCCCTAAATATCGTCTAGCAAAATTAAGGCCTTGCTTGACTCATTCTCTTCGATTATGGTATTGCGTTAAATTTTCGGCTAGCCTAATCTCCCTTCATTTACCATTACTATGCCTTACCCATTGTCCAATGTTTCCTCCCGGCTGTGAAAATCCCCACCAATTTTCCTGGTGGACTGATAACGGATTCGTTGACATTCACTCTCTATTTACCCCTACAAAAATGCTTACTTTTGAAACTCTTAGATCCTCCCATGATATGCCCTTGCATGAACATTATAGATACCTACAACTCAGACACTTTATCACGTACCTGGAGATGAGCCTGACACTGTGAGGAAGGCCTCCCTTGCGCCTCCGCCTCAGGACCCCTGATAGTACAGACAGGGGACACCGGAGTGTAGAGTAGCACGAGCGCCTGGAGGTTTGCTTGAAGCGGACGATGGCTACTGGTGAAGGTCGCCAGAGAAGTCTGATGAGCAGGGTGTTGAGCAGGCAGCAGGTGCTGGAAGCAGGGGTTCCTGGGTAACAGGAGGAGCCTCCTGGGCAGGATGGACAGATCTGGGAATGACAGAAGCATGGTAAGACAAGCCGGGTCAGGAGCCAATCGCTAACGTAGAAGCCAGTAGGAGCAGACAGGAAGAGAGGTCACGGAACAAGCTAAGGTCGGTGCAGGTGGAGAGCAGAGAATCGTCACGACAAGCCGGGTCTGGAACTAGGAACAAGATGCAGGTAAACAGGTAACAGGTATCCAAGGCTGAAGACAAAGCAGCACTAGAGCAGTGCAATGGCTGGGTTTAAATAGTCCCTTTGGCGCCAATGTCTAACGCACGTTCGCGTACTCGCGAACGTGCGTGCGCAGTTGCGCGAATTCGCACGTGCGCCTTGACCATTGTCAGGTTTCTGCCAGGAACACGTCTTTGCACAGTAAACGTTCTCTTACACACTTGCTTCAACAACTTATAAAGTCTAAACCTACACCATATACGTTAACTCCTTTTGAAAGCCCTTGCAGGGCTCAACCCCACTCCCCAGGATTAATATAGCTCCTCTTTACGGCCATCATCTTCCATAGAAAACCCCCAATTCGGTCCTATCACTTACAATAGGAAAAAGACCTGGGAAAACAGCTGGATCAGGAAGATTGGCAGCTTAAGACAACAGCCCTTTCGAAATGCTCTAGGAATGTTCTTATTATGGAGAATGCATAAAGGGTGCTATATAGATGGTAATATACTCCGGCTAGGTTGGCCAGGTTTATTCCATTATATTCTCCTGTGTGCTTTTGGAGTTGTCTACAGGAGGGGACCATGGCTCATATATGGTGGGTATGTCCCAGGGTGTGCAGATTATGGGTCATGGTTTATACCCTTCTTCGTAACATATTTCACATTAATCTTAAAAAAGACCCCTATGAGGCCCTTCTCTGCAAACCAATACCTGAATTATCCCACTCTGAACGCCGACTGGCTCAGCATTTGTTTATTGCCACTAAGTTAACTATTGCTAAGGCTTGGAAAACCCCGCTGCTCAACTTTGAAGCCGTGAAGAACTGTATGAACGATATCATGACAAATGAGAAACTGACAGCTATAGCTACTGATTCCCATGATAAATTTCTTAAAGTATAGCAAACGTGGACATCATATATGCAACCCTCCAGATCTAATATTATGCTTCTTTCAATTTAAGCGATCCCCTGGTGCGCACCCCACCTCCTTTCTTTCTTTTTCCTGGCTTTCTCCTTCTGATCTTTCTACTTACCAGTCTTCTTTCCAATTGTTTATTCTTGGATAATAGTGCTGATGACCTTAATGGCGCTTTTCCACTGCATGGAACCGAACGGTTTGGCTCTCTTTTGTGCTTTTCCACTGCTGGTACCGCATAGTACGGTGTAGGAATGGTTCGGTACGGTACGGCGGCGCTTTTCCACTACATGGAACCGAACGGTACAGCTCGCTTAAACAGTACCACCTCGGTTGTGGTTCCAAGAGGGCCGTACCGGTACCATATCTCACAATCCTTTGCATGCAGCCTTGACTGTTTGTCACTACTAGCCACTGATTGGTCAGAGAATCGTTGTTATCCCACCCACTCACTACTTTAGTGGAAAAGCAAACCGTACCAAACCATACCGAACCATTCCAACACCGTACCATGCGGTACCATGCAGTGGAAAACCAAACCGAGCCAAGCAGGGCTGAGTGGAGCCGAGCCGGTACTTGCAGTGGAAAAGTGCCATAAGATTCACTGAATGTGATACCAGAGCAGACGGTGGTTACAATGACCACACACCTTTGTTAGAGCATCCTATGTTTTATTACATGAATGAGCATCCCTAACCAATACAATAGCCTCATGGACTTCATCGTCTAAATACCTTGGTGTATAGATTATATTTCGTAAACAGCCTTAACTTAGAGTATAGGAACTTTTTACCTATAATCTTAGGATACACTGTCATAAGAATTTATGTTATGTTCCTTTCCTGTTTTACGTTGGGGAATCTTTTTAAATGTCAAATTTGATGTATTTATCTCTTTGGTGAATTATTGTGTCAACTACTTTGTTTACAATAAAATTTTTGTAAAAGAAAAAGATTTGTTTAGTCCTCCTTTTTACACTTGTGCTTATATTGTGAGAAGCATTTGTGTGTATGGTAAGTGACAAAAATAATTTACACTAAATCTATTCTCTGAATTAGCCCAATGGTAAAAAAAAAAAATATGTGTAGGTATTTGAAAAATCTCAAATAAAAACAATTAGTGTTTTAGACTATCCTGTAAAAGGCTTTTTTTTTGGAGTACCTTATATGACACAGGATCTTAAGTCTTAAGTTGGCCATACATTACTCTTTTTTCGTTCAGCCAGCTGTTTTTTCCCCACCCATCTCACACAATTGAGGTGGAGGGGGAAATCCTCCCTGCTGTGTCTTTGTATTGTACTCCACTGCCATCAGAATACACTGATCAGTGCTGTAGTCCATTGGCTACATGTGTTGATTGAGTGGAGATGTTCCAACAAGCCTGTTTATGAAAGGTCGATCGATAGACTGCTGAACCAGGCAAATTTCAATCCATGTACGGCCAGCTTTAGATGACTGGGTTATGCAGCTACCTTCAGGTGATTGGACAATGGCAAAGAAAAGCTATTAGGACAACCCCAGCATAATTCCTACCACTCCCAGCAAGCCTTCATTTAGAAGCAAGCAATAAGGAGTGAATCATAAGAACAGAGGGGAGGAACATGTACTTTGTAATGTATTCCAAGAAAAGTATTTTACAAGTCAAAAATCCTACATTACGGGTCAGGTTACATTACAGGATCTTAATCTTGGATGATTGCAATGTCCAAAAGCAATGCAACTGAGGAGTGAGCAATACAGAAACAAACACTTACAGGACCATGCAATAAATAGACACAAGAAGGTAGCATGGAGCACCTCAGGCCAAAAATTAGCATCTTAAGAGCCCGAACCTCCATCTGATAGAACTTAACAAACCTCTAAACAGAAGACCAAGTGACAGCCTTGCAAATGCCCAATGCTGAAAAGCCCCCAAAGCACTAACTGAACTGGTGAAGTGCACCTTAAAGGGATAGCGAGGAACCTTATCCTTCAGACTGTAGGTGATGTCCTACATAAATCATCTAGCAATCTGGAGTAGGAGGCAAGATGTCCCTTCTGGGGACACTCAGGATTGATTGACAAAGCGTGAATCCAATTGCCTAAAGGAAGCCATAGCAGAGGTAAACTTGTGCAGTGCTTACCATTTTAAGACAGCAGAGAGACATTTCCTTGGAGTGCTCTGGAGTCGGACACATAGAGGGAAGTAAAATGTCCTGGCTAAGTTGATAGGAGAAAACCGGGAAGATAGGAGACCATAGGCTGCAAGACAACTTTATCCCTGTGTAATGGCAGGAAGGACTATTTTCAGTACAAGGCCACTAACTCCAAGACACATCTCACAGAGGTGATCACCACAAAATAGACAACCTAAAAGGGGGGGGGGCTTCACAGCTGGTTTCCTACTGCGCATGCAGGAGTCGCATTGTGCTTTCTGAATGGTCCCGCCATCTTCTGGGACCGGTGTTTGCCCCAGAAGGTGGGGGAGGGAAGAAGGAGGGGCCAGACATACTCCTAGTTCGCGGCGTCAAACTTACTTGGAAGTGGGAGCAGGTACCTATCAAAACCAGGCACCTGCTCCCCCCATAGAGTGCCAAATTTGGCAGTGGAGGGGGGGAGGGTGCAAAGAAGTGGAGTTTCCCCTTTTGGGTGGAGCTTTGCTTTAAAACCAACTCTGATCAGGACCAGACTTGAGAAAACATAAGATTTGATTTACAAAGTACATCTTAGGGAGGAATTTCCCAGCCTCACACCAAGTAAAGTAGGCCTTCCAACTGTGATGGTAGACTTTGTCAAAAGTCGATTTTCTAGTTTTCAAAAACATAGGAATGACTGAGCATAACTGATATGCCATGGCTTGAAAGTCCTTTGAAACAAGTGTTTTAACAGCCTAACCTTTAAAGCCAGCAACCAAGACGCAGAATGGCAGACTGGTCCTTAAGACAGAATATCTGGCTGATTCAGTAGGGAGAGTCCACCAGAAGTCTAATAAAGCTGAAGGAGAGGTTCAGTGACAGAGAATCAACAGTGACAGAAGGAGTGAAAGACAAGCTCTGCGTGTAGGAGGCTACGCTAAGCACCATAGACTGGGTCACTCGCCCTGCATGTGGTGTACCTTTACTCATGTACACTTGAACAAATAAACTGAACTTCATGCATTCACTTGGTTAAACTCTTCCTCTTCTGTACCAGTGCACAGGCTGGGAACCTCTGTGGTGCTGAGCTGCTTCTGATGCTATGGGAGACCAGAGATGTATAGTAACTAAGTAGAACTACTTCACTCCTGTACTTAATTCCCAAAAGGCGGTATCTGTACTTTCCTGGAGTAGAATTTTTTTCTCCTACTTCCACTTTTACTTCACTACATTTTTTCGATGATTTCAATACTTCTACTCCGATTTTTTTTTTTTTTTGTGCTGCATAGATACTCGTTACAATTATAAAAATTACCACTGCCGGAACAGTAGATGGCAGGTTTCATGAAGTTCAAAAAAATGTGTATAATGTCATGTGTAAATTTTATTGACTTTGATTTCATACACTCTTCCTTTATTTTATTATTGGAATATATTGTTGTATATCACATTGGTTTATATATGATTTTATATATATCATATATCTTATTCCTGGAGGGGTCTGGGTGTGGTCTCTCAATGCACAGCCAAAGAGTATAACTCAGGGGTCTTTAACCACTTAAGCCCCGGAGGATTTGGCTGCTAAAGGACCAGACCCCTTTTTTCAACTTGGCACTTCGTGACTTTAACTGATAATTGCTCGGTCATGCAATGCTGTACCTAAACGAAATTTACGTCCTTTTTTTCCCACAAACAGAGCTTTCTTTTGGTGGCATTTGATCACCTCTGCGCTTTTTATTTTTTGCGATATTAATAAAAAAAGAGCGAAAATTTTGCAAAAAAATTTTCAACTTTGTCTTTTAAAAAATATCCAATATACTCAATTTATGTCATTTTTTTTGGCCAAAATATATTTAGCTACATGTCTTTGACAAAAAAAAAATCAATGAGCGTATTTTTATTGGTTTGCGCAAAAGTTATAGCGTCTACAAACTATGGTGTAAATACTGAAATTTACGAAGCTTTAATTTCTGACTGCCTATCTCATTTCATGAAGTGCTAAAATGGCGGGGCAGTACAAAACCTCCCCAAACTACCACTTTTTGGAAAGTAGACATCCTAAGGAATGTTCTGAGAGGCATGTTGAGCTCATTGAATATTTTATTTTTTTGTCACAGGTGTTTGAAAAATGACTAAAAAAATTTTTTTTTTTTTTTTTTACACAAAGTTGTCATTGAAATGATATATTGCTCACACATGCCATGGGTATATGTGTAATTACACCCCAAAATATATTCTGCTGCTTCTCCTGAGTACAGGGATACCACATATGTGAGACTTTTTGGGAGCGTAGCTGTGTACGGGAGCCGGAAAACAAATCACCACCATCAGAATTTCAAAGGGCGTACATTTTTCATTGCATTTTCTCACTACCTATAACGGTTTAGGAGGCCCTGAAATGTCAAGATACCACAAAACCCCCCCAAATAACCCCATTTTGGAAAGTAGACACCCCAAGCTGTTTGCTGAGAGGCATGGTGAGTCCATGGAATATTTTATATTTTGCCACAAGTTTCGGGAAAATTACAATTTTTTTTTTTAATTTTTTTTTTTTACACAACGTTGTCACTAAAAGATAAATTTCTCACACATGACATGGGTATATGTGGAATGACACCCCAAAATACATTCTGCCGCTTCTCCTGAGTATGGGGATGCCCCATGTGTGAGACTTTTTGGGAGCCTAGCTGTGTACAGGACCGCGAAAACCAATCAACACTCTCAGGTTTTCTAATGGCGTAAATTGTTCATGTCACCTCTGCACTACCTGTCGCAGTTTCGGAGGCCCTAAAATTCCAAGATAGCACAAAACCCCCCCAAATGACCCCATTTTGGAAAGTAGACACCCCAAGCTATTTGCTGAGAGGCATGGTGAGTCCATGGAATATTTTATATTTTGCCACAAGTTCCGGGAAATATATATATATATATTTTTTTTTTTTTTTTTTACACAAAGCTGTCAGTAAATGATATATTGCTCACACATGCCATGGGTATATGTGAAATGACACCCCAAAATACATTCTGCTGCTTCTCCTGAGTACAGGGATACCCCATGTGTGAGACTTTTTTGCAGTCTAGCCGAGTACAGGACCCCGAAAACCAACCTCCACTTTCAGGCTTTCCAAAGGCGTAAATTGTTGATTTCACTCCTGACTACCTATCACAGTTTCGGAGGCCCTAAAATTCCAAGATAGCACAAAACCCCCCCAAATGACCCCATTTTGGAAAGTAGACACCCCAAGCTGTTTGCTGAGAGGCATGGTGAGTCCATGGAATATTTTATATTTTGCCACAAGTTCCGGGAAATATATATATATATATATATATTTTTTTTTTTTTTACACAAAGCTGTCAGTAAATGATATATTGCTCACACATGCCATGGGTATATGTGAAATGACACCCCAAAATACATTCTGCTGCTTCTCCTGAGTACAGGGATACCCCATGTGTGAGACTTTTTTGCAGTCTAGCCGAGTACAGGACCCCGAAAACCAACCTCCACTTTCAGGCTTTCCAAAGGCGTAAATTGTTGATTTCACTCCTGACTACCTATCACAGTTTCGGAGGCCCTAAAATTCCAAGATAGCACAAAACCCCCCCAAATGACCCCATTTTGGAAAGTAGACACCCCAAGCTGTTTGCTGAGAGGCATGGTGAGTCCATGGAATATTTTATATTTTGCCACAAGTTCCGGGAAATATATATATATATATATATATTTATTTTTTTTTTACACAAAGCTGTCAGTAAATGATATATTGCTCACACATGCCATGGGTATATGTGAAATGACACCCCAAAATACATTCTGCTGCTTCTCCTGAGTACAGGGATACCCCATGTGTGAGACTTTTTTGCAGTCTAGCCGAGTACAGGACCCCGAAAACCAACCTCCACTTTCAGGCTTTCCAAGGGCGTAAATTGTTGATTTCACTCCTGACTACCTATCACAGTTTCGGAGGCCCTAAAATTCCAAGATAGCACAAAACCCCCCCAAATGACCCCATTTTGGAAAGTAGACACCCTGAGCTATTTGCAGAGAGGCATGTTGAGTGTTTTGCAGATCTCACTTTTTGTCACAAAGTTTTGGAAATTGAAAAAAGAGGAAAAAAATGCATTTTCCTGTTTTTTCTTCATTTTCCAAAAAAAATGAGAGCTGCAAAATACTCACCATGCCTCTCAGCAAATAGATTGGAGTGTCTACTTTGCAAAATTGGGTCATTTGGGGGGGTTTTGTGCTATCTTGGAATTTTAGGGCCTCCGAAACTGTGATAGGTAGTCAGGAGTGAAATCAACAATTTACGCCCTTGGAAAGCCTGAAAGTGGAGGTTGGTTTTCGGGGTCCTGTACTCGGCTAGACTGCAAAAAAGTCTCACACATGGGGTATCCCTGTACTCAGGAGAAGCAGCAGAATGTATTTTGGGGTGTCATTTCACATATACCCATGGCATGCGTGAGCATTATATCATTTACTGACAACTTTGTGTTAAAAAAAAAAATTATTTTCCCGAAACTTGTGGCAAAATATAAACTATTCCATGGACTCACCATGCTTCTCAGCCAATAGCTTGGAGTGTCTACTTTGCAAAATGGGGTCATTTGGGGGGGTTTTGTGCTATCTTGAAATTTCAGGGCCTCTGAAACTGTGACAGGTAGTCAGGGGTAAAATCAGCAATTTACGCCATTAGAAAACCTGAAGATGTGGATTGGTTTTCGGGGGCGCGTACACAGCTACGCTGCCGAAAAGTCTCACACATGGGGTATCCCTGTACTCAGGAGAAGCAGCAGAATGTATTTTGGGGTGTCATTTCACATATACACATGGCATGTGTGAGCAATATATCATTTAGTGACAACTTTCTGTAAAAAAACAACAAAAAAAAAAGAAATAATAATTTTCCCGACACTTGTAGCAAAATATAAAATATTCCATGGACTCACCATGCCTCTCAGCAAATAGCTTTGGGTGTCTACTTTTCAAAAAGGGGTCATTTGGGGGGTGTTTGAACTGTCCCGGCATTTTATGCTCAATCTTATCCACACATCACCCACTCTTCTAACCACTTGAAAACCAAGCCTTTTCTGTGCCTTTTTGTTTACATGAAAAAATATTTTTTTTTTACTAGAAAATTACTTTGAACCCCCAAACATTATATATTTCTTTAAAGCAGAGGCCCTATAGAATAAAATGGGGGATGTTGCAAATTTTTTTGTCACACGGTATTTGCGCACAGATTTTCCAAACGCAATTTTTGCGAAAAAAATACATTTTTTTTTAATTTATTTCACAAATACACTATATAATTCCAATTTTTTTGGTAAAATTTAAAAGATGATCTTATGCCGAGTTCATAGACACCTGACATGACATGCTTTAAAAATTGCGCACGCCTGCGCAGCGGCAACAACGTACGTACATTTTTAAAAACTTTAAAAGTCTCTACAGGTTACCACTTTAGACTTACAGAGGAGGTCCACTGCAAAAATTACTGCACTCGATCTGGCGATCGCGGCGATACCTCACATGCATGCTGAAATTGCGGTTTACATATGACACTAGACCAACGCTTGCGTGTGCCATTGCGTGCAAGCACGGGGGGAAAGGGGGGGGGCTCAAATTTTTTTTTTTTTTTTTTTTTTTTTTTTTTTGCTTTTTTATGTTATTTTGACACCTTTCCTTTAATTTTTTTTTTTTAAATCATTTTTATTGTTATCACAGTGAATTTAGATATCCCCTATGATAGCAATCGGTAGTGACAGGTACTCTTTTTTAAAAAAATTGGGGTCTTTTATACTCTAGATCTCTCCTCTGACCTTAATGTATCTGACCACGCCAAAATTGGTGTGATAAAATACTTTCCCAATTTCCCAATGGCCCTGTTTATTTCTGGCGAAAAAGAAGTCATGAAATGCTCGTAGCCTCTGGCATCTTAGGCCATAGAGATGATTGGAGCCATTCTAATCTTCAATTAGCTCTATGGTTAGATAACTGAACCACCGGCTGCACTCTCGGGTTAACCGGTGGGACAGGAGAGCCCGAGAAAAACCACGGAAGGCTGCGGAAGGCGGCGGTGGGGGGGGGGGAGACCCCTCCCACTGCATGTAAAAGCAGTCTAGCGGCCAATTACCTGCTAGGATTGCTTTTACATGTTAGCCGACCGCTGGCTGTAAAAAACGATACCAAGATGATGCCTAAATCTGCAGGCATCATCCTGGTACAACCACTCAAAGTCCAGCAACGTACCAGTACATTGCTGGTCCTTGTTTGGCATATAGGTTTTTTTTTTTTCATGCAGCCTGTGGGCTGAACGGAAAAAAAGAGAACCTATCAGAAATCAGCACAGGAATAATGCGTAGTATTACTCATCATTAACCGCCCAAACAACCACCCACTGAATTTAATGATGGGTATACACGACACTATCCACGTATACCAAAATAGGATTTTAACTGCAGTGCTGAAATCAGAAAATCACCACAGCTGCTATCAGCAAAGGTATCCATATATGCTGAGCGCAAACACTGTTTGTGTCAGAATATATAAAATCAATGCGTGGTAGCCGACGAGGGACCTGCAAGAGAAACAGGTCACAAAAGAATGAAAAAACAAACAAAGTACATTAAAAAAAAGTACATTAGGAAGAGTAGGACATATAAAATGACTGACACAACAAAAGTTTTTGGATTCTCATCATTAACCGCCCAAACAACCACCCACTGAATTTAATGATGGGTATACACGGCGCTATCCACGTATACCAAAATAAGATTTAAACTGCAGTGCTGAAATCAGAAAATCACCACAGCTGCTATCAGCAAAGGTATCCATATATGCTGAGCGCAAACGCTGTTTGTGTCAGAATATATAAAATCAATGCGTGGTAGCCGACAATTACCTGCAAGAGAAACAGGTCACAAAAGAATGAAAAAACAAACAAAGGACATTGAAAAAAGTATAGTAGGAAGGAGTAGAAGGACATATAAAATTACTGACACCACAACAGTTTTTGGATCCTTTTATTTTACTTTCTAACTGTTCCTTTATTTCTTGATTTGGGAGGGAGTGCGATCTTCTGCGATCTTCTCTTCCAGCTTGGGTCTCTCAAAATGTCGATGGACATCCAACATCCTTCGAGACCCTGTGTTTATGTGCCCTACACTGTGTCGTGCTGTACCCTACACTAATACTCCACTAGTGTATGGTAGCGCTCAAAACATTCCCCGATGCAGAGACCAGGATGGTCAGGACATTTGGGACAATAATAACGGGTGTCACGCCTAAATCCGCGCCTGCTACAGACACGACATCGTCTTTGGGGTCGTATTTGGGTAGGGGTACTCGGGAGGGCATAAGGAAAATGCCTCTCATGCAGCCGGCTCACTGCATCTGGAAGGGGAAGTTGGGCAGGCATGCCTCCTGGGTACAGGTAGGCAAGGATGACCGCTTCCTGGAATTCCCGGAAGGGTCCAGTTCGTCCTGACGCCCTGTATAGGACAAAGGCGTTCAGCATAGCCAATTGGAAAAGGTAAACAGACACTTTTTTGTACCAGCGTCTGGCTTTACGGGCAACTAAATACGGCGCCAAAAGCTGGTCGTTAAGGTCCACCCCTCCCATGTTAAGGTTATATTCGTGGACACAGAGGGGTTTCTCCATAACGCCAGTTGCCGTAGGGATTTGGACTGTCGTGTCTGCGTGAAGGGAGGACAGAACATAAACATCCCGTGTATCCTTCCACTTCACCGCAAGTAATTTGTCCGTTTTCAAGCAGGCTCTCGCCCCCCGACTAAGACGGGAATTTACAAGCCGTTGGGGGAAGCCCCGGCGATTAGGTCGCACGGTGCCACATGCGCCAATTTGTAAATCAAGCAGGTGACTAAATAGTGGCACGCTTGTGTAAAAATTGTCCACGTACAAATGGTACCCCTTTCCGGATAAGGGTGACACCAAGTCCCAAACAATCTTACCGCTGCTCCCTATGTAGTCTGGGCAGTTCGGGGGCTCCACAGTGCTATCTTTTCCCTCATAGACACGGAAATTAACTGTATAGCCTGTGGCCCTGTCACAGAGCTTATACAACTTGACCCCGTATCTGGCACGCTTGCTGGGGAGGTACTGTTTGATAGCAAGACGGCCAGTAAATTTAATCAGGGACTCGTCAATGCAGACAACTTGTTCGGGGGTAAACAAGGCTGCAAACCGCTGATTGAAGTGGTCTATGAGGGGCCGAATTTTGTGGAGCCGATCGTATGCAGGGTCTCCCCGAGGACGACAGATTTCATTGTCGCTGAAATGCATAAATCGCAGAATTTGCTCGTATCTCCCCCTGGACATGGAGGCAGAGTACATGCGCATATGGTGAGCTGGGCTAGTGGACCAATATAGCCGCAATTCACTTTGTTTAGTTATGCCCATGTGGAGGGAAAGGCCCAGAAAGATCTTAAATTCGGAAACCGTTATAGGATTCCAGCCGAATCGTCTGGCAAGGTGCGAATTTGGGTTGGCGGCGATAAATTGTTGAGCATATAAATTTGATTGATCCACAATAGATCTGAAAAGATCTTCCGTGAAGAACAGCTCAAAAAAGTTCAGGGGCGTAAAACCAGCTGTCTCCACGTGGATTCCAGGTTGGGCGGTGAATGGGGGAAGTACTGGCGCTGTAGAATCAGTGGGTTGCCAATTGGGATATGCCAGCGCATCAGGGAGGGCACTATGGGCTCTACGGGCCTGTCTTCGAATACGCGGTGGCTGCGGGCCACTACTTGTGCTAGCCACCGCACCAGCTTCAACTGCACTTAGGGGACTCGCCACGTCACCAGGTCTTACTGCAGTGCTGGTTGTACTAGGTCCAGGTTGTACTAGGCCGCTGGCGCTTGCCAGGTCGCCAGAAGGATGAGCGGCACTAGTACCCACACTCTGCTCCATACGAGCACCCTGCGATTCCTGCATTTCAACAACACCAGAATGGGGTCGGGTACGCCTGGGTCTAACAGGGACCCATCTGTCGTCGGAGCTGTCTGTCAGGGAGCCGCTGCTGTCATCTGGTTCGTATACTGACCCTGATTCTGCCGGTGAGGCTTCCCCATCGCTCTCACCTGACATGGACATTATACTGTAAATAGCTTCATCACTGTACGAACGTTTAGACATTTTGGTAACTAAATTTACCCGTACAGTGATGCGACTCACAGGTAATAAAAGCACCTGGTTGTCGAAGACTATTTCAAGCGCTACCAAAAAAACTGCTAATGCTAGCAGGGATCAGGCCTGACTCTGCTAACACAGCGGTTTTGTGTCTTGTGTTTTTTGTAAGTGACAGTAATCTATTGATTACTACACTTACCTGGGTGAAAGGGTTAAACGCAGGTGCTGGCCGGAATCAGTGTTGATCGTGCAAACACCGCGTTTTGGGAACCCTAAACTATGGGGGCGCTAGTATAGCTCTGATCAGATCAGATATTGATCTGTTCAAACACTATACTAGAAATGGAAGTGTAGGTGCGTGCGTGCGTGCGTGTGTGGTGATCAAGGGGTTACTTCTAAACTATGCGCCGGGGATCTGGGGGGGGGTGGCGGGGACCCTAAACCTCCTTTGGGAAAGAAACTAGCTAGCTAGAGCAACCTCAAGTCACAATGACACCAATACAAAAATACAGTAAAAACAGTATATTATGTGTGTATTAGTGCTAATGTGACAGAGGGTGTAGGGGTTAACGGGATGTGATCAGGGGGGGATCAGGGGTTTAAATCTTTATTGGAAGGGACTGGCGGGTATCCTAAGGATAAAAGGAACGGTGGCAAGCGCTAAACCTGGTCACAAGTCACACTTATACGGGTATATAGAAAATGCTATATACTGTATACAGTGTGCGTTGTGGCAGGGGGTGTAGGGGTGATCAGGGGGGGATCAGGGGATTAAATCTTTATTGGGCGGGTGGCGGGGACCCTAAACCTCCTTGGGACACAAACTTAGTCGCCTGCGCTAATTCTGATCACAATCACACTAATACAAAAATACAAAAACACAGTATATTACGTTTGTATTAGTGCTGATGTGACAGAGGGTGTAGGGGTTAACTAGCGGTGATCAGGGGGGGGTCAGGGGAGATCAGGGGCTCAAATCTTTATTAGGGGGGGGTGGCGGGTAATTCAAGTGGAAAAAAGGGGGTCGCAAGCGCTAGACCTGACCACAAATCGCACTTATACGGGTATATAGCAAAATGCTATATACTGTATACGGTGTGTGTTATGGCAGGGGGTGTAGGGGTGATCAGGGGGGGGTCAGGGGCTTAAATCTTTATTGGGCGGGTGGCGGGGACCCTAAACCTTCTTGGGACAGAAACTTAGTCGCCTGCGCTAATTCTGATCACAATCACACTAATACAAAAATACAATAACACCGTATATTGCGTTTGTATTAGTGCTGATGTGACAGAGGGTGTAGGGGTTAACGGCGGTGATCAGGGGGGGGTCAGGGGAGATCAGTGGGTTAAATCTTTATTAGGGGGGGGTGGGGGGTAATTTGAGTGGAAAAGGGGGGGTCGCAAGGGCTACACCTGTTCACAAATCACACTTATACAGGTATATAGGTATATGCTATATGCTGTATATAGTGTGTGTTGTGTCAGGTGCTGTAGGGGTTAATTGGGGGGGCGATCGGGGGTGAAATGTGCCTATCTAACTGTGTATGTACGTGCTTGGTGCTGTACTTACAATTAGATGTGCTCTCCTCTCACGCTGGATCCAAAAAGACCGTTGGGAGGGGAGGGCACATCTCCTCTAAGCCTGTGTTTACATTTCACAGGCTTAGAGGGAGATCTGATTGGGCAGGACCGATCAACAGGTCCAGACCAAAAATGATTGGCCTGGACCTGATGACTGATCGGTTCTGAACCCAATCGAGTCATCGGCGGGACCGCGGGTGCGCGCGCGCGCGCGCCAGAGCGGCGAAGGCTAGTGACGTACCGCTACGTCACTCTGCCTGGCCGGGGCTGACCGCCGCAGTATATAGTCGTGCGGCGGTCGGCAACCGGTTAAACTATGGCCTCCAGTTGTTCAGGAACTACAATTCCCATCATGCATAGTCATGTCTGTGAATGTGAGAGTTTTACAATGCCTCATGGGATGTGTAGTTCTGCAACAGCTGGAGGGCCATAGTTTGAGGGTCCCTTGTCTAACTGATCCCAAAAGTTGCTTAATAGGAGCTACAGTGGCTATAAGCACCTACATACATGTTAGAAGAATCATCATGTAAAGGTTAGCAAGAAAAAACAAAAAAAAATGCTTGCTTCTCTCTCTCTTTAGCAAACAAATTAGGCTTACTGGGAGTGGGAGGAGGTTATGCAGGACTGCCCAAACATCGTTTGTTTGCCAGTGTCCAGTCGCTGCATAGCCCAATCATCTAGGACTAAGATCCTGTGTCCTGTAATGTACGATTAAAGATCATATTTTTAGAAGAGAACTTAATCAGCAGTTGGCTGGGAACTAGCCAATTTGGAGGTTGTGATCAGGATCCAAAGAAACTCAGCTCTATCTTTTCATAGGAGCATACCTTTTGATCCTTTGAGTCCACCTGCACTTTAGTCATTGCAGGAAAAAAATTGATGGCATCATCTGCCAGATGTCTTGGTTTACTAGGTGTGCCAGGAACCAACAAATGAGTTCTTGCGGGTGGGCTTCTAATGACAAGTTTAGAGATCATATTGATGCTTTGACTGTGAACAGCTCCTTTCATTATGATGACGCATAAAATGAAGTGCTCCCAAAATACTGACACAGCTATCCTGGCCATAGATTAAGCAATTATTTGGATAAGATGTTTACAATTCATAGGAAAACCATTTAATGAGTGAATATGGAATATTTGCCGACACACAGTTTTACATGAAGGAGATCTCTAGCAACTTAAAAAAAAAAAAAGTCTTGCTAGTAAAAGGAGCGAAGTATAAAGTGCCTTAAACCATAGCAACCCATCAGAGTTCACTTTACTGTAGTCAGACCAGCAAAAGATGGATTCTGATTTGTTGCTGTGAACATCATCTTTTTAAAAAAAAAAATTTAATAAGTTCATCTGTGTTTTTTTTTTAAAAAGTGTTCAATATTTCAGCATATCAAGTGAAGGTTATGCCTTCCCTAAATAGTTGATCAAAGACAGAATAATTTAATTTACATTTTTATATATTTTGCCTAAACATAGGAAGCTTAATTTTCAGCCCTTAAACATGGCTGTTAGAAATTAACAATTTCCATGACGAGCCCCTACAGCATTACAATACTGGATTGAATAGTGCCTGGAATACCATTATGATCTGTTTCTATTGGCTAAAACAAAAAGATTTGTCCGTATTCTGCAAGTCCAACGTATAGGAAAAAAATCATGTTTGGGTGATTGTTAGCGTTAGCCACTAGTATGTATTATGTAAAATTATAGCAGAATAATTCTAATTTATACCAATAAATGTAAAATCTTCCTGTTTTTGGCTTGTTCTAATCATTGCACTTATTGTTTATTTTTGTATCATTTTTAGGTCTAGTTACAATTACTCCTGATTGCTGACAGAAAAAGATAGCAGCATAAAATCAGATAATAACCCATTATTTGTGTTTCCATATTTTCCTATGTCTATTTCCAGCTCTACAATGTTTTCTGTGTGAAGGATGGAACTGCCTTATTTCCTTTGGAAAGAGATTTTCCGCTACTGATTTTTATTGCTGCAAAAGCCATGTTATTGACACATCTGTATCCACACATATAAGCATAACTATTGGCCCATCTAGGTAAAATCCTTTATATAGTTAGTTTACTAACCTGACTTTAACATGATGATATTATTTGTACATACTTTATCACAGTGACATGATGTCTGAAGATGCAATTAGCATGGTTTTATTGAAGTGGTATATGGCAAATACCTTGGACTCAAAGGGAGACTAAAGGCTCGTACACACTTGACGAAAATCAGACGAAATATCCTCCGATTTCTCTCTCTCATGCTCAGCGGTCATAACCGTTTTTAGTTGACAGCGCATAATGTTCACGAAATTTCTCGTCCGTTTTTTTTTTTTTTTCTGGGACATTTGTTCCTAGACTTCCGGGTCATCAGCAACTTCAGATCATGCGTGGTCTTTCGTATCCGATTTTTCGTGGACATACTGCATACCTATTAAACGGAAATTGGTCGTCTGGAGACGTGCGATAAAAGTTTTGGTGTTTTTCCCCGTTTTTTTTTTCGTTGAAAATGTCAGCATCGGCTGCTGAAAGTGGTGTACACACTAGCTGAAAATCGTACGATTATACCTCGGATGGGAATTTTCGGCAGATTTTCTACTAGTGTGTACCCCACTTAAAGCTTCATACATAATACTAGTTTTTTTTTCCTTGTTAGTACAGCAATATCCCCTGCTGTGCTATTGTGTTCTGATAGGGGGACACCCTCCAACAGAACACTTCGATCAGCACTGATCAAGAGCTGATCGGCAGAACTTTTTGGTCATGCCCCTTGGACAGAACAGCAGGCTTCTGTTGGACCGACTCCAGTACAGTTCAATAGAAACCGGCCGATTCCACCCGACATTCGGCCCATGTGAACTAGGCTTTACAAGTCTTGAAACCTGTAATGGTAAGGCAGTATACTAGTTGATCTCACCCCCTTGTGTCCTAGGAAGCCAAGTGATCACTTGTGTTAGGAAAGTGTGTCCTGTAAAAATCCTAACCCACATGGTTGTATAAAAAATGCCCAACTACAGGTTTGGTCTTCCATTTTACAAGATTCCAAGGATGGAAATACCAGCTAAACCTGGAGTTGCACTTTAAGTAAAATTTGGCTCAACTGCTGTATTTTTTCTTCTATGAATTGGAAATTTTGGAAGCTTTTGTGCTGTTAGATTTCTACCAAACAAAACATATTTTTACATTATGCTCAACTTTTACTTAAAATTCTTGTGGCCCCTTCAGTGCACCACAACAATGATGTGTCACATCTTTGAACTTCACTCAGTGGCCATCTAACAACTGATTACTGGGTGTGGTTATGGCAGGCTTTGCAACTCCAGCAGTTCTATCACTGATGGTCTGATTTGATAAAGAGCCCACTTACATAAGTGAAAGTATCACAAATGCTATTTTAAACTGAGCACATGAAAAAAGAAATGTAAAAAGTTCTACTCCCATTCACCTCTCTTTCGGTCAGATAGAACACATTTTACAT
This sequence comes from Pelophylax lessonae, assembly GCF_965119305.1. Classification (NCBI taxonomy): domain Eukaryota; kingdom Metazoa; phylum Chordata; class Amphibia; order Anura; family Ranidae; genus Pelophylax; species Pelophylax lessonae. The sequence continues at coordinate 549,089,081 of NC_138771.1, read as the reverse complement.
TAAAACACAGAACTCTTCTGGATACCCACATACCCGTCTTTAGGAGATACTCCGGCATATTGTCTCTCCAGACACTATTGATAGGGCAACGTTGAGGACAGTAGATGCAGTGGTCGGTCAAAGTAACTTAATGCAGCAAATGAAACACACATTATGCTTACTTCCTTTCGACATCGTAAGATGTCCAGCAGTGCCATCAGCACAGAACTGGTGAAAACCAGTGGAACCCAGGTACACCCATCTGGAGAACTCTGGTCAGATGTGGGGTTCATAAATGAATTGCGGCCAAAGGGCCATACCTCCGATGTGGAAACAAGGCTAAGCAACTCAACTGTGTCAAAAATATAGGAACTGGGGTTCAGAAAAATGGCAGCAGGTGCTCTGGACTAATGAATCAATATGTGAAATATTTGGCTGTAGCAGGGGGCAGTTTGTTCACTTAAGGGATGGGGAGCAGTACAATAATGTGTGTCCTCAGGCAACAGAGAAGCATGGTGGAGGTCCCTTGCAAGTTTGGGGCTGCATTTCTGCAAATGGAGTTGATATTTGGTCAGGATCATTGATGTCCTCAATGCTGAGAAATACCATCAGGGAAGTGTGTGATTGGCCTCAAGTTTATTCTGCAGCAGGACAATGGCCCTAAACATACAGCCCATGTCATTAAGAACTATCTTCAGCATAAAGAAGAACAGGGAATCATGGAAGTGATGGTTTGGCCCCCATAGAGCCCTGATCTCAATGTTATCATACCTCTCTGGGATTCGATAAAGTGACAGAGGAATTTAAGGCAGCCTACTTCCACAGAAGACCTGTGGTTGATTATCCAAGATGTTTGAGACAACCTACCTTCCAAGTTCCTTCAAAGACCATGTGCAAGTGTGACTAGAAGAACTGATGCTGTTTTAAAAAGGGTGGTCACACCAAATATTGATTTGATTAGGATTTCTCTTCTCTTCATTTACTTTCCATTGTGTTAATTGTTAAAAATAAACTATTAAAACTTGAATTTCTGAAAACATTCGTAATATACAGCATTTTTTCAAACCTGCCTAAAACGTTTGCACAGTACTGTACATTATAAGCATAAATAAATACTCTATGTACATAGTAAACATTAGAGACTTGCGGTTTCCCCCATAACAGTAGATTCTGCATATATTAGTTAGGGCCAAGGTACTTCTGGATGCTGTCTCTGTACACAATACTACATGTCCTCACTCCTGGGCCACGACACAACCACTTTATCCATATGGATATGCCATCCATAATTCCACTCCTGATACACTTGGTGAAATTCTTGGAAGGTCAAGGAGCTGTCCTTCAAGGACCATTGTCTATTAGGTATGCACCTCTTCTAGTTCTCTGGGTGCCTGTGCCGTGGATGTGCACCCCTTCTAGTTATTTCTGGCTGCCTATACATGACGACGCAGGCAGTATCTCAGTGCATGCCCAGAGTCTCTGGGGAGCACACATGAAAGGGTGGCCCCAGAAGATTCTGCATGGAAATGAAGCCCCCTGAGCAGAGAAAACCTGGGTCAGCAAACCTTGGACCGACTCAGCCAAGAAGAAAGCAAAGCTTTTCAAAAAAGATGCAGCAGACTACATCATCTGTTATAACAGTTTAAAAGAATTTAGAGTTTAAAATCATACTAAAGTCTATTTTTTTTTTTTTTTTTGCTAAAAATAATGTTATACTTGTTATACTTAGCTGCTCTGTGCAGTGGTTTTGCACAGAGCAGCCCCAATCCTCCTCTTTGGTTTTGTAAAGAGCAGGCTGAGCAGCCCCGATCCACCTCTTCTCTGGTCCCTTTTGAGTGCCCCTCCCTCCTTTTGAGTGCCCCCACAGCAATCAGCTTGCTATGGTGGCACCCGAGTTGAACCACGGCTCCCAGTATCCATTCAGACACAGAGCCCTGGCCTGTCCCCATCCCCTTACTCTCCTCATTGGCTGACTGACTTTGATTAACAGCAGTGGGAGCCAATGGTGCCGCGCTATTGTCTCAGCCAATGAGGAGGGGAGTCCTGAGCAGCCGAGACACTCCTGCAACATCGTTGGATCTAGATCAGGGATGGTGAACCTTGGCACCCCAGATGTTTTGGAACTGCATTTCCCATGATGTTAATGCACTCTGCAGTGTAGTTGAGCATCATATGAAATGAAGTTCGAAAACATCTGGGGACCAAAGGTTTGCCATCACTGATCTAGATGGACCTCAGGTAAGTATTAGGGGGGCTACTGGACACAGAAGGCTTTTTATCTTAATGCATAGAACGCATTAAGATAAAAAAAAAAAAACCTTCTGCTTTCACAACACTTTATTAATACTTAACCACTTGCCTACGTCGGCGGTCAGCCCCTCACAGGCAAAGTGACGTAGGGCTACGTCACTAGCTTGTGAAGGTCTAGGGAGCGAGCGCGCACCGCCGGAGGCACGCTCCCGCGTGGTCACGGACCCCCCCGCGCTTGTGACCGGCGGACCTGATGTCCGCCGGTCACTCTGCGATCGGCGGGGGAGAGGGAGAAAGTCAGGCAGCTTGTGTAAACAAGCTGCCTGTCATTCTCCCCTGTGTAGAACCGTTGATCACTCTTCATACATCTGAAGCCACAGCCAATCACAGTAGAAAGCACGCCCCTAGGGACACACATAGCCCCTCCCTTTCAAAAAAAAGTTAACCCCTTCACTGCCAGTGTATTTTTACAGTAACAGTGCATATGTATAGCACTGATTACTGTAGAAATGCCACTGGTACCCCCAAAAGTGGCAAAAATGTCAGTCAAGGGTCCAATCTGTCCGCCGCAATGTTGCAGTACCGAAAAAAAATCGCAGATCGCCGCCATTACGCGTTAAAAAAAAACAACAAAAATGACAAAAATCTTTCCCTTTGTTAGTAAACGCGATAACTTTTGCGCAAACCAATCAAAATACGCTTTTTGCGATTTTTTTACCAAACATAGGTAGCATAAAACAAATTGGCCGAAAATGTTAAAAAATTTTGATTTTTACATTTTTTCTGGGGGGAATTTAATATAAAAAAATGTGAAAAATATTGCTATTTTTGCAAAATTTACGCTCTTTTTTTGTTTATAGCGCGTAATCAAAAAATCGCACAGGTGATCAAATACCACCAAAAGAAAGCTCTGTTTGTGGGAAAAAAAGGACGCCAAATTCGTTTAGATACAGTGTCGCACGACAGCGCAATTGTCCGTTAAAGTATCGCAGTGCCGAATCGCAAAATACCCCCTGGTCAGGAAGGGGGTAAAATCTTCCGGGGCTTAAGTGGTTAAAAGTAATCAAAAATAAATTTTTCTTTATATTATAACACATCAAAAGTGCTGATTGCCATCGTCCCTTTTATAAAGGCACTAAAATTATGTTTCTGATAAAAAGCTTTATTTAATATAGAGGTACAAAAATGAACAAACTCAAATAAAAGAGATTATGTATGAACAGTAAAAAACAAATAAATTAGCGGGGAAAAAAAAAAAGCTAAGAGAACGACGGGATGAAAAGTATTAAAACTAAGTAGGGTCAACTAAGGGCTAATAAGGGCCTAAAATTCTATTTTAACAATTTTTTTACAGAGCAGGTCAGAAGCAGATTTAGCTCCCCCTGTGCATTCGTGGGACTGTTTTTTTGGCCTACACATTGCAAAAGAGGCAGCCAGTGTGTAGTGGTGGCCCCCACCAGGCACAACTTCTGAGGCAGGAGCCTTTCCTGACTCTGCCTCGGTTAGGCCGTGGGCGAAGATACACCATTTGGCCAAACCAAAAAAAGTTATTGCCTTTTGATACTAAACAAACTGGCATGATCCAAGTTGAATCCCTTATTGCAAACCTCTAGCCCTGACACTTTGGTACAATGGGCCATATAAAGAGTTAAATCTATGATTGCACAGTTTGAAGGCGTTGTTTAAATAATTCCAAGGATCCCACTGAAATAAACTCATGTAATGTATTCAGCATTTATATAGTCTGCTTCTGTGGTATATACATCTGGGGCAGATGTTTATGCTATTAATGCATTACTCACATTTTGAGTTGGGACATGACATGAATGCACCCACCTGGGATAGCTGTCTGCTTTTATTGACATTACTCCACTCACTATCAGGCTCCAACTATCCACATCTGCAGGTTTAATTCCAGGCACTAGAATGTTTTTCCCAATGAGGTTGCTGGAAAATTGTGTGTCTGATAATATATAAAACAAAAACTGGCTACTGCTTTTTTATATATGACTGTCAACTGAAGGGCAGATTCTGGTATGCATCAAATTAAATACGTTTGGGCAGGGTTCATTACTGGATCATTTACAATATCCATCTCTCTGTACGGTTTCTAATGATACATCTTTTAAAGCAAGACTCCTTTAATAATTCAACAAGCTTTATTTTTAACATATAACACTATAGCACAGATGTATTCTCCAGAGTAGAGCTGCACGATTCTGGATAAAATGAGAATCATGATTTTTTTGCTTAGAATAAGGATCACGATTTTTTCATGATTGTTGGCGTAACAGCATCTTTCGTATTATACAAAAAAAAAAATTAGGCTAACTTTAAGGTTTCAATTTTTGTTAAAGCGGAGTTCCGGCCACGAAAATGTTTTTTTCAATAAAAATACCCCCAGGACAGTCAGGGCTAGTACATTCCACAATGGATAGCCTCTGTACTGTCCCGGGTCGCACTTACCTTTTAGAAGAAAAGCCTTACCTTGAAAATTTCTTCTCCAGCGCTGCCATCTCGGATGTGGGCAGCTGAAGCCAACGCGTCCTCTTCTGCATGCCCAGAAGCTGTTTAGCAGGGAATGAGGCGCCGCACCGGAAGTGACGAGCGGGGCTGGCGCATTGATTCCTGGGAGCAATGACGTTCAGCTCCCAGGAATCAATGCAAAGAGGAAGTGACGGCGCGGGCCGCGGCCGCCGAGGGAGGAAGTGGAAGAAAGGTGAGTATATTTTTCTTCAATAACAAGGTAAGTAAACCAAAAAAAAAATCGTAACCATCCATTTCTTTTTCAGGTGACCAAAAGCAAGCAGATGGCCCAAAATCGATTATGTCGATTTTGTGTCCGGAACTCCGCTTTAATTCATTAAAATGTATTTTTTCCCAAAAATTGCGTTTGAAAGACTGTTGTGCAAATACAGTGTGACATAAAATATTGCAACGACCGCCATTTTATTCTCTAGGGTCTTTGCTAAAAATATATCTATATCTATATATTTATATATAACGTATTGGGGTTCCGAGTAATTTTATAGCACTACTCCCATGGGAACTGCTTTGTGTGGGTTCCCCTGGGTTACCATTAGCAACAACAGAACAGTCTGGCATTTTTCCAAGTGTTTTACCTCAGACAAGAAGCAGTCCAGTTTCTTTGGTTGTTAGGTTTTATTTGGAACTTGTATAGTAGAAGGGAATGAGTGGGATACTCCAACTTAAAGAACTATGCACAATAGGCTGAGACAACTTGAATAGAGCTGAATAGTGCTGATTAACGCTTTATGACGCTGAGCAATGCTGAATATAGCTAGTCACAGCTAGGCCGCTGCTTCAGTCTGTCACAGGCTGTGACGCAGGACTGAATGGGCTGAATGAATTTTCTGAGGTAAACTGTACTGTACTGCAGAACAATTTCAGGGCCCTTCCTGGCACCCCCTTTGTTACTAATCTCCAGGGTAAACTACTTGGCACCCCCTTTCCTGTAACAATCTGTGTGAGCTGGCTCCTTTATCCCCTGACTTCCCTGGAGTGGTCCCCTTTCCTAGGCAGACCCTTGAGCAGTTCCCTTAGTACTCGCGATACTGTTTTTCCCAAGGTCTTCTGCCCAACAGCTCCACTGGTCAGCACACTAGATCCTCTGCAGCCCAGCTCCACACCTGGTTCCATAGGTTGACTGCCTGAACCACATTTCTCACTTCAGCAGGAGGAGTGGCAGCCATCCACCTCGTCCTGTGACTTTGCTCCCGCCAAAAGACACCCTGTCACATGCTCCCTCCAGATTTATAACCAATCCCAGGATGCATTGCAGCAATGCCCACCCACTGGGACAGCCATAAACCCTGGTGCACTATTGGATAGGTTTCCTCCACTGTCCAACAAGCTCCCTTATTGGATACAGTGGGGAGATTCCCTTAGACCCAATAAATCTTACCTGGAAACATGTGACAGGCTAAACTAACTGTTCTGGTTCTCCTGATAAGCAGAACAGAGCCACCAAATGTGTTTTCCTAGCACCTACCTAGGAGGGTGCTACAACAGCAACAGGTTTCAGAAAAAGGCTTAGTCTTTAAGTGGTTAAACTGACCTTAGTTACAGACCTAAGTTCATTCCTTGGATCTCTGAAAGAACCAAATGATACAATATTTATTTTTACCCTCTCAGCGCTGAGCAATGTTGTGATACATTTTTCGGGCTGCTTTTTTTTTTAACAGCTGTGAGTAGAGAACTGCTCTGCACTTGTTACATGAATTGTGGAAATTCTGAATTAAGATTTTTTAACAATTAATCGTGCAGCTTCGCTCCTGAGATGAGCTTCCAAATAGTAGATAAAAAATCTTTTTCCTAGAACTGCCGATATTAATTTATCCTTGGGGCTGTTCGTTTGGATGTTTATATTCACAACTCTTGATTTGCTTTTTGGAGGGTTAGATCGGAGCCTAATCCATTGGTGGCCACTGTCTGTAGCTGGCTAGCTAGAACCTGTCCTAGGTTGCTAATATGACCTACATGCATATACAGCTAGACCTGTTAATAACCTCAATACAGTGCATATGTTTATATGTGAGAGACAAAAGCAGAGTTATTTACTGTGATTTCATGTTTGGATGTCACATAACAGTTGTATGTTGTGTTCACAGAAGCAAAAGGAAATTTGCCTGTAAGTTTCATTTGTATGCATGTAAGGTAAGCTCAGACACAGCAGAATTTAAACCAGAAAGCACAGAGTTAAACTTTATTACCCATAAGGAGTTTGTGGCCAATCACAGCCAATCTCACACTCAGCAACAGTCTTGGCCAATCACAGCCAGCCTTACACCCATTTTTTCTCTGAAGCCTCATGCTTCAGCCAACCTTCTCATTCCACTACAGAGCAAGAGAACTGAATAGAAACACAGATCCACAGAGCAGTTTTATGGAAGCAAGTGGCCAAAAATGGGTAATTAACAGTTATACATGTTCCTATTGTTAGTAATGTGATTAGAGCTGTATACTGAACTAGTTATGTGTTCACTTGTAGTTACACCAAACAAACAAACAAACTATCAAACTTCAAAAGTTATATTGAATTCAAACTATCGAACAAACCCAAACAACTCTAACAACTCAAACCAAACCCAAGCAAACAAACTCAAACAGCAATAGAGAGAGAAATATAGCCACCATTTGTTATACTGTATTCAGCACATGTTGTACATGGACTGTCTGCTGCAAAAGTGTCACTGTTATCTATGAAGAAAAGTTGAAGTTAATAAAGAAGATATCTGAAGCGTTTGGTGTGCTCTTTAAACCTACTGCTTTCCATAGAACGGTATTAGAGGAATTTATAGAGTAACAGTCAGTCTGGTTAGACTGAAGTCAGAGAGATCCAATTCTTCTAATGCCACAGCGCATAAGGCACTTTGTAGTGCTGCGCCTGCCACACTGTCAAGAGCGAGGCTTGGTTTCCACCTTGTTCAGATGGGCGGCAACGAGTGACGCTCCTCACACTCATATTGAGGCTTGGAGCGCATTCGGTGCGGCCATCTTTGGACAACACAGGAAGTAAAATAGAATGATGTGCCTCATACTCAAATCGAGGCTTGGAGTGCATGCGGTGCAGCCATTTTGGGACAGCACAGGAAGTGGAACAGAGTGACATGATCTGCAGCTTTTCCAGGTGATTTCTGTAATGGGGGTTGCCTTTTATTTATTAAAAACGCAGTCTTGGCAATGGGCAGACACCCCAGATGATGTCTATTCAGACAAAATGCGTCGGGTCTGCTGCCATGTTACCACTGCGTCTGATTTGTTCCTAGGATGTTTTAACTTCAAACGCTTTTTACTCATCAATACTGTAAGTGTTCTGGATTTTAGAAAACTAGCTATCTTTATACAGTTTTACACTATGTGGAATTTTCTTTTCTATTGAGCATTTGCGGAGAAGAAACTGTGGCTCCTTCAATATCTGGATTTTTCCATTGTTGAAAATACCTATCTGAGAGATTAATCTGTTGAGGCTGTTGTCATGGTTGAAGCCCATCCAGATATCCTCTGACTTTATATCTGTCTATACATGCTGGTTTTGATCCACTAGGTGTAAGCCTATGTGAGTCCACTCCATCTGGTAAGCCCCCTCTGATGTTGGTGGTGGTTTTTATGCACAAGGTTGACAAATCACATGGAATAACATTTGAAGATTCCTGCTTTTCACTTTGCACCTTGGACTCACTTTGGATTTTTTTTTATTAATTACAATGTTTAGCAATTATCAACGTTGTTGTATTTGGCAACATTACATGTATGTTTAATAGCATTTGTCACACAGCTTATTACTTCGTATCAGGGGCGTAACTACAGGGGTTGCAGGGCTTGCAATTGCAACTGGGCCCCATGCTCCAGGGGGGGTTTTGCGGCTCCCCTGTACACCTGGATAGGAGGGGCGGCGGGGGCAGCATGTAGAAAAATCACTGTCCTCCTTTTTCCTCCTGTAGCTGCGGGAGGAAAATGGAGGAGATTGATTCTTCTGTATGCTGCCCCGTCACTCCTCTTTCCTCCTATCCAGTTCACTTGTGTTCATCTGTCTCTGGGCCCCTGTGTGCTCTCCGGGTCCCCCCCCCCTACTGCGCTGCCTCCCCTCTCCTGTCGGAAAGTGATGGGCGAACATCGGCCGGGGTGGTTTGCGAACATTATCTGCAAACTTTCCCAAACGTTCGCGAACCGCAAGTTTGCGGCGGGCCCCATTGACTTTAATGGCAGGCGAACATTAAAAACCTTTCGGTCATATTTGCAGCCACAAAATACTTACTATCTGTGCACAAATAGTCCCACAACATGGACTCTGTCATAACAATAGTATTGCTATTGGAAAAGTTGCCCTAAAAAAATTTTTTTTTCCAGCAAAAACTTTTTTTATTTTTTTTCCAAATCAGCCAGAACTGACAGCAGCCAGTAAATACATGTCAAATACATATAGGGTCCATTCACACATCTGTAAAATGGGTCTGCATCCGTTCCACAATTCGGCAGAACGTTTACAGACCCATTGATTTTCAATTCCACTCTGAAAACTTAGGCATTCACAGTATAAAGAAGTAAGTGTCGCCCATTCCAGGCCCCAAAAATGAACCCACATGCGTTTACCTGACAGCTAAGAACATTGTATTCTGTGGCTGAAGGTACATTAGGCATTCACAGGATACAGAAGTAAGTGTACCCCATTACAGGGCCCAAAAATTAGCCCACATGCGTTTACCTGACAGCTAAGAACATTGTATTCTATGGCTGAAGGTACATTAGGCATTCACAGGATACAGAAGTAAGTGTTGCCCATTACAGGCCCCAAAGATTAGCCCACATGCGTTTACCTGACAGCTAAGTATTCTGTGGCTGAAGGTACATTAGGCATTGACAGGAAAAATAATTGTCGACCATGAAAGGCCCCAAAAATTAGGCATTCAATGGACATGAAATGCCTTTTATGCCGCTGTATTTACCGAAGACAAGGACCATGAATTGTTGTGGGTGGATGGCGGTCTGGCGGATATTTGTGGCCTGTCATGAGAAATTCTAATCAAACATGGTCTAATGGTCACATGTGTTGAATTCCTCTGAGATCCATGCCTCATTCATTTTTATAAATGTGAGGTAGTCAACACTGTCATGAGCTAGGTGAGTGCGCTTATCGGTCACGATCCCCCTGCTGCGCTGAACGTCCTTTCGGACAGGACACTGGATGGGGGCAAGCCAACAGTTCCATTGCAAATTGTGCAAGCTCTGGCCAGAGGTCAAGCCTGCCACCCAGTAGTCCAGGGGTTCATCACTCCTCAGAGCGTCCACATCGGCCGTTTACCCGATGTAGTTGGACACCTGTCGGTCTAGGCATTCCCTGATGCTGGATCCGGAGTACAGCTGTCGATGGGTCAGCTGAAAGAATGATCTCATATCTGAAGTGACCAACACATCTTCAAACCGCCCTCTTCTTGTAGACGCTGTTGGATTGCTACCCGCAACTGTTTCTCTGTGAGTGGAAATTCCTCTGCCAGCGCACGCAAAAGCAAAATGCAGCATTTCTCGAAGCAAGGCCTGGAAGTGCTGCATTCTGACCGCCCTCTGTGATGGTGGTAACATTTCCGCCATTTTTTGTTGGTACCGGGGGTCTAAGTACATTGCCATCCAGTACTGGTCCTTGCCCTTTATGCTTTTTATACGTGGGGTCCCCATATTAAAGCACCGGAGCATGAAGGTCCCCATTCGCACTAAACTGGAAGCGGTGTAGTGGCCTGGCTCCAGCTCATCATCCAGGATAATGTCGTCCTCATTCTCCTCCCCCCATCCACGGACTACACAAGGGATCCCAGAAAGGTTTAAAGCATTCTCTTCTTGCTCCTCCTTATCCGCCCGGCACCATCCTCCTCTGACTCCTCTTCAGACTCCTGTTGTTGACTTGTCTCAGATGTAGCACCCCTGGGAATTCATCCAACATTGCGACTTCCTCATCTTCCTGCTCCTGCTCCTCGACGGCTTGATCAATGACACGACGCAATGCACACTCCAGAAAGAAGGCGTAAGGTACGATGTCACTGATGGCACCCTGGCTGTGACTGACCAGTTTGGTGATCTCATCGAATGGCCGCAGTAGTCTGCATGCGTCATGCATCAGCAGCCACTGGCGCGGTGAAAAAAACCCAAGCTCCCCAGAACCTGTCCTGCCGCAGAGTTCGTACAGATAGTCGTTAACTGCACGTTTCTGCTGGAGCAGCCTTACAAGCATATACAAGGTTGAGTTCCATCGCGTCGAGCAGTCACAAATAAGACGCCTGCCGGGCAGGTTGTGTCGCTGCTCAATCTCAGCAAGGCGAGCCATGGCTGTGTAAGATCTTCTGAAATGGCCTGAGATTTTCCTGGCCTGCCGCAAGACGTCCTGGGCCCCAGGGTATTTGGCAACAAAATCACATGTGTAATTTTGCCCTGTTTCAGCGGGCTCAGCAGATTGGCACCGTTGTCGCACACCACTTTACCAACTGTCAAATTGAGCCGTGTCAGCCACTGATCTGCCTGTGAACGCAAAGCTGAAATGAGTGCAGGACCGGTGTGGCTCTTGGCTTCCAGGCACAACAGACGCAGCACAACATGGCAACGTCTCACCTGGCATGTGGAATAGGTTCTGGGGATCTTGGGCGGCGCAGCGGAAGAGACGGTAGCAGCGGAAAAGGAGGAGTCAGCCGAGGAGGAGAGGGAAGATGGAGTAGGAGGAGAAGACGAGGCAGGCCTGCATGCAATCCGTGGAGGTAAAACCAAATCTACACGGGTGCCACGGGTTACATGCTTGACGGCCGTCAGAAGGATCACCCAGTGGGCAGTAAAAGTTATATACCTTCCCTGCCCGTGTTTGCTAGACCATGTGTCTGTGGTCAGATGTATCTTGGCACCGACACTGTGTGCCAGAGATAGATTCAATTGCCGCTGAACATGGCCATACAGCTCTGGAATGCCCTTCTGCAAGAAATATTTCCTTCTTGGGACCTTCCATTGTGGTGTTCCAATGGCCACAAATTTCCGAAAGGCCTCCGAGTCCACCAGTTGATATCGCAGTAGTTGGCGAACTATCAGTTCCGACAAGCCAGCAGTCAACCATTGGGCAACAGGGTTATCCGGGGTCATCATTTTTTTACGCTCCAACATTTGGGCCACGGAAGCCTACCATTTTCCAGAACAACGTGAGGACGGCATGATGGAAGGTGGAGTGGAGGACAATTGTGAGGAGAGAGGAGAAGGAGAAGAGGAAGGGCGGTGAGAGCCTGGAGTGTGGCTTTGTGGGTTCTGATGGCGTTGCTCCCACTGGGCTCGGGGATGGGAGTCCAGGTGCCTTCTTAAGGCACTCGTTCCTAGGTGAGTTTTGGGCTTACCGTGACTTATGCGTTGACTGCAAAGGCTGTAGATGGCAACACTATTGTCAGCAGCGGACACATTAAAAAAAGCCCACACTGTGGAGCCATGTGCCGGTGTCCTGGGAGCGCAAGATGTGATTGTACATGGTTGAGGGCTCTACTTTGTCCCTCCTGTGCAATGTAAGTTCCGCCTGCTTCTCCTCCCTATCTGCTGGTCCATCTCTCCCTCTGAACTCCCCTCCTCTTCCTCTCTTGTGGGCACCCACGTGACGTCCATAGACACGTCATCATCGACGTCACCTTCTCTACCACTAACATTTGAGATCTCGGAGTAGGCAGCAACAGCGGGGACCAACCTCCTTGGGCTGATCTGGGTACTGTTGTCAGACTGCTGAGTAACGGGTGTTGCTACCTCCTCTTCCTGATCCGATGCCAAGAATGGCTGCGCATTGCAAATGTCTTGTGATGGATCGGAAAATAATTCCAGTGACTCAAGCGGTGGGTATATGGTGATGTTGGTGGTGGTGTCTTCGGGGTGCACACAGCAGAGAGTGAAGAGCGCGCGGATAGAGAGGATGAGGAGGGTGCAGAAGAGGAAGGCTGAGTGAGCCACTAAACCAAGTCTGGTGCATCCTTTGGCGTAATCGAACGCACCTTCTGAAACTTCACTCCCCTACCACCACTGCGTAAGGGCCTGCTTCTTCCTCTGCCTGTCATTTTTTAAATTACCCTGTGACAAAAGTCTCTAGAGAAGCGCAGTATATGTGGAAGAAGGTATATAACACCCCACTTCAATCTGTGGTATTGGGGGGCCACTAGTCTATCACACCAGTTCTACAAAAAATTGGCCAGTACGTTTGGCACTGTGTGTAGCAGAGTTAACGCAGCAAAAGAGGCAAAATTTTTGCAGGACACAAATAAACTTATAAGAGTATACTCTTAGATAACACCCCACTTCAATCTGTGGTATTGGGGGGCCACTGGTCTATCACACCAGTTCTACAAAAAATTGGCCAGTAACTGTTGTCACTGTGTGTAGCACAGTTAGCGCAGCAAAACAGGCAAAATTTTTGCAGGACACAAATACGCTGTTATAAAAGTATACTGTTAGATAACAGCCCACTTCAATCTGTGGTATTGGGGGGCCACTGGTCTATCACACCAGTTATAATGCTTTTTTAAAAGTGCTTTTGTCACTCTTTGTAGTTGTAGTATCGCCGCAGAAACGCTCACCACACCAGTCGCAATGCTGCACAATACAAATCCACTATAATATGCTTTCTATATTAGAAAGTATATTATAAGTGTATTACACCCCTATATAGTGCACTGCACACCAAAGAATAGTACACCTATACCAAAAACCAGTCCTTGAAAGGACTTTTGTGGTCCTATAACAGAGCGATGTGTGTCACTGACGATCTGTCCCTGCTCCCCACAGCAAACCTCTCCCTACACTGACAAAAGAGACAGTACACCTATACCAAATACCAGTCCTTAAAAGGACTTTTGTGGACCTTTAACAGAGCAATTTGTGTCACTGACAATCTGTCCCTGCTCCCCCCAGCAAACCTCTCCCTACACTGACAAAAGAGACAATATAGATAGAGTACACTTATAACAAATACCAGTCCTTAAAAGTACTTTTGTGGACCTATAACAGAGCGATCTGTGTCACTGGCAGTCTGTCCCTGCTGCACATAGCAAACCTCTCCCTACACTGACAAAAAGCAGAATGTAAAATGGCCGCCAGGTCAGGTCTATTTTTAAGGTAGGGGGTATGTCCATGTGCTGAAATGTCTCAATTGGCTGTCCTGTTCCACCTGATGGATGTGTCATGGGTCAAAGTTCTCCCCAATGTAAACTAATATGGCTGCCGCGAACATCGCCATATGTTTGTCATATTGGCGGACTGCAAACGAGCAAAGTTCGCCGCGAACAAACCGCCGGGCGAACCACAAGGCCATCCCTACTGCCGGCTGCTGCAGGGGATGTGTCACAATAGGGAACCAGGAAGGGTTCGGTAAATATGTAATTTACCAGCTCCTTCCTTTTCTGAATGGACAGAGTCATAGTCAGTGACATTGTAAAGAAATAAAATAAAATTATAAAAATAATACAATTAAAATATAAAAAAATAAAACTACTGACACCAGTGGGTGAACTTCCAGGATCGTAAAGGTCACACTTGCGACTGGGCCCTGGAATTCCACCACTGTGGGGAGGCCCCAAGATGGCAGGAAGGGGGGCCCACTGCAGAATTTGTGAAAGGGTCCCGCTGCAGGACCCTAATAAAGGGCCTCGCAACGAGAGTACCAGGATCAGTGGGAAGAGCCCCAGACACAGCGGGAGTCGGGCTGGAGGAGGAGAGGCATCGATCGCCGCCTTTCTTCCCCGATTGTCGGGGAAAGTGTGAAAAGATCCGCCTTCTTATGTAAACAAAGCAGGCAGATCTTCTCTGTGACAGACAGGGAGAGATCACAGGATTCAGCATAGCTGAACCTGAGATCTCTGTGTCTGTCACAGAACCCCCCACTTCAGTAAGCATCAGGCATACATTTAACCCCTTGATCACCAACAGTGTCAACCCCTTCCCTGTCAGTGTCATTATTACAGTAACAGTGCATATTTATAGCACTGATTACTGTAGTAATGTCACTGGTCCCCCCAAAAGTGTCAAGTGTCAAGTGTTTGGGTATGTTATATATCAGAATGTGAAAAAAATTGTTTTTTTTTTCAAAATTGTCGCTCTTTTTTTCAAAAATTAAAAATCGCACAGGGAATCAATTACCACCAAAAGAAAGCTCTATTTGTGGGGAAAAAAAGGACGTAAATTTAATTTGGGTACAGCGTCGCATGACCGCGCAATTGTCCATTAAACTAATGCAGTGCCGAATCACAAAATATGGCCTGGTCAGGAAGGGGGTAAAATCTTCCAATCTTAAAGTAATTAAAAATACGCTCATTGAGAATTTTTTTGTCAAAGACATGTAGCTAAATACATGTTGGCCTAAATATATGACAAAAATTTAATACATTGGATATTTTTTAACAATCAAAGTAGAAAATTTAAATTTTTCGCCAAATTTTGGCTCTTTTTTTATTAATATCGCAAAAAATAAAAAGCACAGAGGTGATCAAATGCCACCAAAAGAAAGCTCTGTTTGTGGGGGGAAAAAAAAACATAAATTTCGTTAGGATACAGCATTGCATGACCGCGCAATTGTCAGTTAAAGTCGCACAGTGCCAAGTTGAAAAAAGTGGCCTGGTCATTGAGCAGCAAAATCTTCCGGGGCTAAAGTGGTTAAAGAGGAAGTAAACTTCCATCTTTAAGTTTTACCTATAGGTAAGCCTATAATAAGGCTAGTGTAAAAATCTCAGTTTAGGAGATATATACGGTACATGCAGCCAATGAAATCACTGGCGCATGCGCTCTACAGGAACAGCTGCCTGTATAGTTTCTTCAGAGCCCTGTGCCATAACCGATGGCCCTCGTGGGAGTGACGTCATTGCGGCTCCAGCCAGTCACAGATCCAGAGTCCGTGAACCCAGAAGGAAGACCCAGTGAAGATGGACGCCATCTTCAGTGATGAGATCGCATCGCTGGAATGCTTCGTTTTGAGGTAAGTTTTTGCCTTGCAGGTATGAACAAAAAAAAAAGTAACACAAGTAAATGGCAAACATACAGTATCTTAGTTTACCCTCCTCCAGTGATGGAAGGGCTATGCTCCCTGTCCCCAGCCCATTGTCTCTTCTTTCTTCGCCCATTGGGCAGCTGCTGGAATTACGTTGTCATATCATTGATAGTATCTCGGATGGATGAGGGTGTAAAAATTGCCACCATCCCATATATCTCAAGAAAATTTGTAAATGTAGAGAACACCTCCTTTAGGTTTGTGATTTTGAAGGCAATAATCCATAAAGTTGTATTAAAATTCTTTAATTTATTAATTCATTAGATGAAAAAAGACATACATAATATATACATCATAAAAAATAGAACAATAAATTCACAGTTAATTGTCAATTTCTGAGGTAGTAGAGTTGATTTTCACCCAATTGGGAGAACCCCAAAGGGCAGGATTACTGGATAGTTGGACCAGAGGGTCCACGGAAGGAGGGAAAATCCAAAGCGTTTCAAACTCTTTAAATATATAAAATTCTTCTTCAGGGACATAATCCCAACTTCTGCAACATATTGAAGTAATTTTCCAAATCAATAATAATAATCATAATAATTTTTTTCATTTGCATATATTTGGTAATGACACAGGAAGTTAATGCTGGAAGTTACTGATGAACAATTCCACATCCTGTTTAGACTCTGCAGAGGTGTCTGGCGTTTCCCACATATATATTGTGATTATCCCCTCATCTCTGTTTCCTGTAGGGCCGCAGGGAGATATATAAATATCCCAGGAAAAGTATGCCGGTGCCTTTTAAACAAAAAAGGAAAAGAAAAAAGATATTGTATGGTGGGGAGTCCACATAGATAGTTACCTCATCTGTTCCCATCCCAATGATACTCACAGTGAAAGATGTATGAAGACCATAGAAAGTCTGGTCACTCTTGGTAGAGTAACTTGAAATCCACCACTGGGTCTTCACAAAGACCCAGTGGAGGATAGACAAGCATTGTACAAAAAATGTCCTCCTCTGCTGACTGCAAGGGAGGAATGGCGCAGATTGTGGTCCTCGGCGTCCTCAGTAAAATGCGCATGAGCGACATCTGACGTATCACGTCCTGGCCCATACAGAGGACGAAACCTCGTCATCTCATTCCTTCTGTCACTGACATATAGGAAGCATGCGTGACTGAAGCGCCATACCTATCGGAGACGACGCCATGCGTCATCTCCATATAGATATGTCAGTGACGTAGGGCGAAAGGAGGACTAATGGCCGCTGACACTCAGACACATTCATCTGTTCACATTTAATAATAAACAAAATACAGGAAGTTAGGCAGGCTACACTAATGGGACCTTGAGGGGGGGTCAATCTTTAAGGCCCCTTTCACACATACGGACCGTTCGCCTGTTTTTCATCCCTCTGTTGATGGATGAAAAATGGATGACAACGGATGAAAAACAGATGACAAAGGATGAAAAACGGATGACAAAGGATGAAAAACGGATTAAATAACGGATGACAAAGGGTGAAAAACGGATGAAAAACTGATGACAAAAGATTTCTGCCCCTTTCACACAGGCGGACCGTTCAGATCCGCCTGTCAGTTTTTTTGGCGGATCTGAACGGTCACCCCATGCATCTCTATGGGGCATCGGATGTCAGCGGAGACATGTCCTCTGACATCCGATCCATCAAATCTGGAAGGATGGAAACCCTATTTTCCATCCGTCCAGCGGATCGGATCGAATGGGATCGGATGAGAACGGACCGATGGTCCATTCCCATCTGATTCCCCCATAGAGATGCATGAGGACCTGACCTGACAGCTGTGTCTCTGCACATAGCGCCGAGACATAGCTGTCATCTCCTGTGTGAAAGAGCCCTAAAACCGGATAAAAAACGGATGACAAAGGATGAAAAACAGATGAAAAAACGGATGACAAAGGATGATCCCCGCTGACGGAGTCCACCAGGTGGAAAGCCCGTGTGAAAGGACCCTAAGGATGAAAAACAGATGCTGAAACTGATGTTGACTGTAAAAAAACTGATGAAAAAAAAAAATTAACTGAACTGAAGAAATGATCGGTCTGTATGTGTGAAAGGAGCCTAACAGAGGCCCTCTCAGTGGCCATTAGAGAGTCTCTGTTAGAGAGAGAGTCCAGGTACCATTAGAGACTACAAAGGAGCATAATGGGAGTGGGAGGGGGTCTTTCTAACATAGGTGCCCCTTTCAGTGTCCATTAGAGAGTCTCTGGTAGAAAGAGCCCCCTCCAGGCCCCATTAGAGACTACAAAGGATAAGCAACCAGCTTCTCACTATTATTTTTCAAACTTAAAGAAGTTGTATAGTCACAGCATATACTTTTATTATAACATTAGCATTGTGATAACAATACAAACAATAGTTATGATTAACAATCCAGTATAAGCTTACTTGGAAAATCTCCTTTCATTTTGTGAGTTCTGCCTGTCTGTTGACCATCTCTTCCCATGGCTTTCTCGATTCCCTACATGCTTTGCAACTTCTTCTTTGCCACAGGCATGCACGCAGAGTGTACTGGGTGTGCCTGGGCACACCCTAATCACCTAGTGCGCATTAGCATTATCTCTCTGTGTTGCAATGGGGAGATCAATGTACCAGGGCCATATATATGTAGACACACGCATGTGTGTTTGAGCTTTGGGGTGCACACCCAAATGCAATAGGCTGCGCACACCTATGTTCTCTGCTAATTTCTAAGGACTACATGTCCCATGGTACCTTGCTGCCTGAAAGCAGTGATTTTTGTGCTGACTTCACATTTGGAAACTCTTTGTCTCAGCACTGTATTCAGATGTCAGGCTCTGTAAAATGTGTGACATAGTGGTGCCTACACACAGGGAATAGTGTAGTTTTTCTCAACCCGGGCTCCTCTGGGGTGTCCTGAGCATGGGACCTAATTTGCCTTGGACCAGCTTTATGAGTTGCCTTGGTTTGGGTGGCCTGGTAGCCAGCACCATAACAACTAATGAGGCTTTAGGACCTGGACATATTGGGGTTGATTTACAAAAACTGGGAAGTGCAAAATCTGATGCAGCCGTGCATAGAAACCAATCAGCTTCCATATTTTTTGTCAAAGTTTAATTGAACAAGCTGAAGTTAGAAGCTGATTGGCTACCATGCACAACTGCACCTGATTTTGCACTCTCCAGTTTTGGTAAATCAACCCTATTATGTCATTAATTGCTTTGGTGATGGTGATGGTGGCTGGCTCACCCCCACACCATGGTAACATATGACTCTGATCCAGGGAAGAAGAAAGTCCACCTCCTCTAGATCTCCTCCACCTCCCGCCCTCTGCCATGTGGTCAAAGCCAAAAGGTAGAATTCTGATTTCAAGAGGAGACTGTGTAAGTGGGGGGCTTTGTGAAGGAGAAACTGTGTGGTTGGGGGGACTCTCTGATGGGGGCTGTGTGACTGAGGGGCTCTGTGATGAGGGACTGTGTGATTGGAAATTCTGTGATGGGGACTATGTGACTGGGGGGGGGCTCTTTGATGGGGAGGACTGTGTTACTGAAGGGACTGTGTGATTGGGGGGTTCTGTGATGGGGGACTGTGTTATTGGATGGGCTCTGTAATGGAGATGTAATGGATGGGTGTGATTGTGGATCCTGTAATGCGGAAAATGTGTGGCTTAGTGATGGAGAAACTGTGCAATGGGGGGCTCTGTGATGGGGAAAATGTGTGATCAGGGACCCTGGGAAAATGTGTGATTGGGGGACTCAGCGATGGTGAAATTGTGCAATGGGGGGGGGGGGGGCTCTGTGATGGGGAAAATGTGATTGGGACCCTCTGATGGGGAAAATGTATGATTGGGGGATCAGTGATGGGGAAACTGTGTAATGGGGGGACTCTATGGTGGGGAGATTGTGTGACTGGGTGGCTCGGTGATGGGAAAAATGTGTGATTGGGGGGCTTACTGATAGGAAAACTGCAATTGGGGGGTCCTGTGATTGGGAAAATGTGTGATTGGGGACCCTGTGATGGGGAAAAATATGTGATTGAGGGGCTCAGCGATGGGGAAATTGTGCAATGGGGGCTCTGTGATGGGGAAAATTTGTGATTTGGACCCTGTGATGGGGAACATGTGTGATTAGGGGGCTCAGTGATGGGGAAACTGTGTAATGGGGAGGCTCTGTGGTGGGGGGGATTGTGTGATTGGAGACCCTGTGATGGGGAAAATGCTTCATTGGGGGGATTAGTGATAGGGAAACTGTACAATGGGGGGCTCTGTGATGGTGAAAATGTGTGATTAGGGGGCCTAGTGATGGGCCAACTGTGCAATGGGGGGGGGGGTCTGTGAAGAGGAAAATGTGTGATTGGGGACCCTGTGATAGGGAAAATGTGTGATTGGGGGGCTTATTGATAGGGAAACTATGTAATGGGGGGCTCTGTGATGGGGAAATGTGATTGGGACCCTGTTACATAGTTACATAGTTTGTGAGGTTGAAAAAAGACATCAGTCCATCCAGTTCAACCCATGATGTGTGTGTGTGTGTTTGCTGTTAACCGTACATTCTATACCCTTGTATGTTTTGGTCTTTAAGGTGCCCATCTAATCGTTTTTTTGAAACTATCGATGCTCCCCGCTGATACCACTGCTTGTGGAAGAGAATTCCACATCCTTACTGCTCCGACAGTAAAGAACAAAAAAAAAAGTAGGAAACAGTTGGGGAAAATAAGTGATTAGGGGGCTCAGTGATGGGTAAAATGTGTGATTGGGGGCTTAGTGATAGTAAAACTGTGCAATGGGGGGGGTCCTTGTATAGGGGAAAATGTGTGATTGGGGACCCCGTGATGGGAAAAATGTTTGATATGGGGACTTAGTGATAGGGAAACTGTGCAATGGGGGGCTCTGTGATGGGGACAATGTGTGATTGGGGACCCCGTGATGGTGAGAATGTGTGATTAGGGGGCTCAGTGATGGGGAAACTGTGTAATGGGAGGGCTCTGTGGTGGAGAGATTGTGTGATTGGGGACCTTGTAATGAGAAAAAAATGTGTTTGGGGGGCCTAGTGATAGGGAAATTGTGCAGTAGGGGGGTTCTGTGAAGAGGAATATGTGTGATTGGGGACCCTGTGATGAGGAAAATGTGTGATTGGGGGGGGGGCTTAGTGATTGGCAAGCTGTGCAATGGGGGGCTATGTGATGGGGAAAATGTGTGATTGGGGACCTTGTGATGGTGAGAATGTATTATTAGGGGGCTCAGTGATGGGGAAACTGTATAATGGGGGATCTGTGATGGGAAAAATATGTGATTGTGGGCCCTGTGATGGGGAAAATGTGTGATTAAGGGCCCTGTGATGTGGAGAAAGTGTGATTGGGGGCTCATGGATGGGGGAAATGTGCAATGGGGGCTCTGTGATGGGGAAAATTTGTGATTTGGACCCTGTGATTGGGAAAATGTGTGATCAAGGGGCTTAATGATGGGGAAACTGTGCAAAGGGGGCTCTGTGGTGAGGAGATTGTGTGATTGGGGACCCTGTGATGGGGAAAATGTGTGATTGGGGACCCAGTGATGGTGAGAATGTGTGAATAGGGGGCTCAGTGATGGGGAAACTGTGTAATTGGAGGGCTCTGTGGTGGGGAAATTGTGTGATTGAGGAAAATGTGTTTGGGGGGCTTAGTGATATGGAAACTGTGCAATGGGGGGCTCTGTGAAGAGGAAATGTGTTATTGGGGACCCTGTGATGGTGAGAATGTGTGATTAGGGGCTTAGTGATAGGGAAACTGCAATGTAGAGCTCTGTGGTGGGGATATTGTGTGATTGGGGACCCTGTGGTGGGAAAATGTGTGATTGGGGGGCTTAGTGATAGGGAAACTGTGCAATGGGGGGCTCTGTGATTGGGAAAATGTGTGATTGGGGACCCTGTAAAGGTGAAATTGTGTTATTGGGGGGGGGGGGCTCAGTGATAGTGAAACTGTAATGGGAGGGCTCTGTGGTGGGGAGATTGTTTAATTGGGCACATTGTGATGGGGAAAACATGTTTGGGGGGCTTAGTGATTGGGAAACTGTGCAATGGGGGGCTCTGTGAAGAGGAAAATGTGTGATTGGGGGGCTTAGTGATAGGAAAACTGTGTGATTGGGAGGGCTTAGTGATAGGGAAACAGTGCAATGGGAGGCTCTGTGGTGGGGAAAATGTGTAATTTGGGACCCTGTGATGGTGAAAGTGTGTGAAGGGGGACCCTGTGATGGGGAAACTGTGTAATAGGAGGGCTCAGTGATTAGGGAACTACTGTTTGTAATAGGAGATCTCTGTGGTGGGGAGATTGTGTGATTGGGGACCTTGTGATGGGGAAAATGTATGAAGGGGGACCCTGTGATGGGGAAACTGTGTAATAGGAGGGCTCTGTGGTGGGGAGATTGTGTGATTGTGGACCCTGTGATTAGGAAAAGGTGTGATTGGGGGGCTTAGTGATAGGGAAACTGTGCAAGGGGGTTCTGTGATGGGGAAAATGTGTTATTGGGGCACTCAGTGATGGGAAATCTGTGTAAATGGGGGGCTCTGTGATGGCAGGGCTGTGTAATTGGGGACTCTGTGATGGGGGCTGTGTAACTGGGGGGCTCTGCAAAAGGGTAACTGTGTGATAGGGGGACTCTGATGTTATGAGGACTTGTGTATAGGGGGACTTTGATATAATGGGGGGCCTCTTATGTATAGGGGGGTCCTCTGATGGATAGGGGGGATTCTGATGTGTCGGGACCTCTGACTTGGAGGGGAGACTCTGATGTGGTAGAGACGTTTAATGTGATGGGGGAACTCTTTTGTAAGGGTGGAGGGGCTTCTCATGTATTATAGGAACCTTTGATGTCAAAGTGAGGGCTCCAGGGCCAGACTGGCCTATCGGGATAGTGGGAGATTTCCCAGTAGGCTGCCTGCCCTGGGGCCCCTTTAGTGTTACCAACGTATGTGTCGGTTACGGGAAGCGGCGCCCGTAAACATTATGGCCGCGGGCTGACAGTGGACTTGCGCATGCACCATTCCCGAAGGCTGTTGGGCCCGGGAAAGCTCGTACACGCTTGACTGAGCCATTTTTTAAATGTGAGGCACGCGGTCTCGGCGCAGCGACGACGCCTCGTTGTCACATCAGCAGGTAAGACCAGACTCCGGACCACTCCATAGCCTCTGACCACCTCCTGCACCATGTCCGCAGCCTCTGACCACCCCCTGCACCATGTCCGCAGCCTCTGACCAGTCCACCACCTGCACCATGTCCACAGCCGCTGATCACCACCTGCACCATGTCCGCAGCCACTGACCACCCCCTGCAACATGTCCGCTGACCAAACCACCACCTGCACCATGTCCGCTGACCAGATCACCACCTGCACCATGTCCGCAGCTGCTGACCACCCCCTACACCATATCCCTTGATCAGACCACCACCTGCACCACGTCCACAGTCACTGACCAGACTACCACCTGCACCATGTACGCAGTCGCTGACCACCACCTACACCATGTCCGCAGTCGCTGACCACCACCTGCAACATGTCCGCAGCCACTGACCAGACCACACCTTGCACCATGTCCGCAGCTACTGACCAGACCATACCTTGCACCATGTCCACAGCTTCTGACCACCCCCTGTACCATGTCTGCAGCCTCTGACCACCCCCTGCACCATGTCCGCAGCCTCTGACCCCCCCTGCACCATGTCCGCAGCCTCTGACCACCCCCTGCACCATGTCCGAAGCCGCTGACCACCTCCTGCACCATGTCCGCAGCCTCTGACCACCCCCTGCACCATGTCCGCAGCCTCTGACCCCCCCCTGCACCATGTCCGCAGCCTCTGACCACCTCCTGCACCATGTCCGCAGCCTCTGACCACCTCCTGCACCATGTCCGCAGCCTCTGACCACCCCCTGCACCATGTCCGCAGCCTCTGACCACCTCCTGCACCATGTTTGCAGCCGCTGACCAGAGCACCCCCCTAACCCCCCCCCCCATGTCTGCAGCCACTGACCACCTACTGCACCATGTACCATGATGGGGGGACCTCTGACGTGATAGGGGAACCTCTGATGTGATGGGGGGACCTCTGATGTGATAGGGGGACCTCTGACGTGATAGGGGGACCTCTGACATGATGGGGGGACCTCTGATGTGATGGGGTAGACCTCTGACGTGATAGGGGGACCTCTGATGTGAAAGGGGGGGGACCTCTGACGTGATAGGGGGACCTCTGATGTGATAGGGGGACCTCTGACGTGATAGGGGGACCTCTGACGTGATGGGGGGACCTCTGATGTGATGGGGGGACCTCTGACGTGATAGGGGGACCTCTGATGTGAAGGGAGAATCTCTGATGTGATGGGGGACCTCTGATGTGATGGGGGGAACCTCTGATGTGATGGGGGGAACCTCTGATGTGATGGGAGGACCTCTGACGTGATGGGAGGACCTCTGACGTGATGGGGGGACCTCTGACGTGATGGGGGGAACCTCTGATGTGATGGGGGGACCTCTGATGTGATGGGGGGAACCTCTGACGTGATGGGGGGGACCTCTGATGTGATGGGGGGACCTCTGATATGATGGGGGACCTCTAACGTGATGGGGGGACCTCTAACGTTATGGGGGGACCAGGGCAGCCATCAGACATTTTGGGGCCCCTTACACAGCTTTAGGCCTTGGCCCCTCCGGGCCTGACCACCAACATTCTGCAGGGCCCACCATCTCGCTGTCCCACCGAATCTGCCTACTGGCCATCCCGCAGTGTCCTTCAGTGCACCCACTTCTATTTTAACACTCTTACAACTTAATAAATGAAAATGAATCCAATCCATCAAAGAGACGTCCCCATATATTCAGCAAAGGGACATCCCAATCCAACAAAGAGACTGCCTCATAAATTCAGCAAAGAGATATCCCAATCCATCAAAAAGACATCTCCATATATTCAGCAAAGAGACATCCCAATCCAACAAAGAGATGGCCTCATATATTCAGCAAAGATATATCCCAATCCAATAAAGAGACGGCCTCATATATTCAGCAAAGAGATATCCCAATCCAGCAAAGAGACGGCCTTGTATATTCAGCAAAGAGATATCCCAATCCAACAAAGAGACAGTCTCATATATTCAGCAAAGAGACAGCCTCATATATTCAGCAAAGAGACATCCCAATCAAGTAAAGAGACGGCCTCATATATTCAGCAAAGAGACATCCCAATAAAGTAAAGAGATGGCCTCATATATTCAGCAAAGAGATATCCCAATCCAGCAAAGAGACAGCCTCATATTTTCAGCAAAGAGACCGTGCAATCCAGCAAAGAGACATCCCTCAGCTGCATCCGCTTACTCTGCAGTCACCATGCTTTAGCATATGTTAGGTACTACAGCTGCAACTACTCGGTTTTCTTGGTTGGGGCCTGGGCGGCCGGGCCCCTCAGAGCGCCTGGGCCCCTTACACGTGTATGGGCTGTCCCCCTCTAAAGGTTGCCCTGGGGGGGACCTCTGACGTGATGGGGGGACCTCTGATGTGATGGGGGGGACCTCTGACGTGATGGGGAGGACCTCTGACGTGATGGGGGGGACCTCTGATGTGATGGGGGGACCTCTGACGTGATGGGGGGGAACTCTGATGTGATGGGGGGGACCTCTGATGTGATGGGGGGACCTCTGATGTGATGGGGGGACCTCTGACGTGATGGGGGGGACCTCTGATGTGATGGGGGGGACCTCTGATGTGATGGGGGGACCTCTGACGTGATGGGGGGGACCTCTGATGTGATGGGGGGACCTCTGACGTGATGGGGGGACCTCTGATGTGATGGGGGGACCTCTGATGTGATGGGGGGACCTCTGACGTGATGGGGGGACCTCTGATGTGATGGGGGGGACCTCTGACGTGATGGGGGGGATCTCTGATGTGATGGGGGGACCTCTGATGTGATGGGGGGACCTCTGACGTGATGGGGGGGACCTCTGATGTGATGGGGGGACCTCTGATGTGATGGGGGGACCTCTGACGTGATGGGGGGACCTCTGATGTGATGGGGGGGACCTCTGACGTGATGGGGGGACCTCTGATGTGATGGGAGGGACCTCTGATGTGATGGGGGGACCTCTGATGTGATGGGGGGGGACCTCTGACGTGATGGGGGGACCTCTGATGTGATGGGGGGGACCTCTGATGTGATGGGGGGACCTCTGATGTGATGGGGGACCTCTGATGTGATGGGGGGACCTCTGACGTGATGGGGGGACCTCTGATGTGATGGGGGGGACCTCTGACGTGATGGGGGGACCTCTGACGTGATGGGGGGACCTCTGATGTGATGGGGGGGACCTCTGATGTGATGGGGGGGACCTCTGACGTGATGGGGGGACCTCTGATGTGATGGGGGGGACCTCTGATGTGATGGGTGGACCTCTGATGTGAGGTTGTGTACATCACCCCAGGCTCATTGATAAGTATTATTTCTGTGTTTCATATTTCAGAGCCTGGAGATTCTGCATACTTTTAAAGGGTGCCACAACTGAAAAGAAGGTTGAGAGTCGCCATCATAGTGAATACATCCCCCGATTTCGGGTAAGTCAATGTGTGGGGGATCTGCACTAAGTTTACAAACTTCCAGATCATTCAGAATAATAGGAGCAGATTGGAAATGATTGGACTCTAATGTGTAAATGAATCTGGGATTTCATGTTCTGTCCAGAGAGATCCAATGTAACAGAACAAGCTGAAGCTGGAAGCTGATTGGCTATCTCCGTACATTAGATGTGTAGGATCCCGGGGACCTGTGGCCCTCCACCAGGACAATAGACACATTATAATGCCTTGTAGGAGAGGAGGGAGAACCTTCCTCCATCCCAGCTCCCTCCCCCCGTCCGTGACGTCACAAGGAACAGGGCGGGGACAGGGGAGGAAAACTGGCAATTGAAAGATGAGAAGAGTATAGAGGAAGGGATGAGTGCGGAGAGATCGGAGAGAGCTGAGTGCAGAGGGATGCAGATAGAGAGGAGCTGAGCTGGGGACATTGTTCATCTGGTGCTGATTGCATACCTACACTGGACCTGATCGCCTGGACTGCCCTGCACCTGGAGCTGATTGCATGTAACCTGCCTGTATAGAGCAGCCACTGGACCTGATCGCATGCCCCTGGCACTGGCAGAGTAAGATCGCTGGGACTGATCGCATGCCCCTGGCAGGATAAGATCGCTACACCCGATCGCATGTTCCTGGCTGTATAGGATCGCTAAACCCGATCGCATGCAAAGGATCTCCGATCTATAGCTGCATATAGCCGGATCGCTAAGTGTGTGTTGTCGGTGGTCATCTGTACGATCAGAAGGAGGCAGGACAGGAGAAGTAAATCGGAGGTTTTGGTGATCCCTGGGAGCAGGTGAGCGATCAGATCGTGCGATGTGCTCGGTGTGTTGTGTGCAGTGTGGGGGAAGGGATTTCTTGCTGACTTGCAGAAGTCTGGACAGTGTAAAGAGGAGGGGGAGGTTTGTATATAGTGTAGAGGGGGAGGGGAGGTAGTGTGTGGAGGGGGGGGGTCTGCACGTGTGTGTGTAAGAGAGGGGATGTGTGCAGGGACAGCTCAGGGTGCTGCTTTTCATTGCTCCCTATGAGCCCTGCCACTGGGCACCCTCCCCTACAGATCATATTTGTAACCTGAGCAGCTGATCTGTAATCTCCTCTGTCATTGCCTTGTATACAGCTGGAATATAAAATCTCCTCCTTCATGCATCAATGGCAGCTCCATGAATGAGATCCTCCTATGTGTAGACAGAAGGCAATCCTCCCATCCCCTGACCTCTGCATATCCCATGGAGGATTTACTTAGGGAGATGCATTAGACAATTGCAGGCATCAGGCCTTTACAGGCCAGCAGCTGGAGGGCAGTGCCAGTACAGCTAATCTCATTCCTATCACCCATCATGTAACTTTAATTTTCCACATGCATTGGGGAATTGCCCTCAAATTACGCCGGCCAGCCCCCCAGATCTGGCATCTGTTACCAGTCACCAAAAATTGGTCCATCCAGCCAGCGCTTCTCCCATCTGATGATCATTACTTCATCCTTTTTAAGTAGTGGTAGAGTATGGGGCAGGCCTGAGGCCACCTGGAAAAAATGATCCCACATGATCATAAAATAGGATGTGTTCATTCATCTTCTGCCCATCTACAGGCGCACATTAGCTGCAGTCTGCCTTTTATTCTTCTATATTTTTCCATAGCTCCTGCAAAGCCCTCTGCGTTCGCTCACACTGGGATTCTGCTTCGCAGGCGCAAAAGGTTTTCCCCAGATCTTCGTTACATCCAGGGCTGTTGGGATTTCTAGTTGCCATTTTGTACAAACATTACAGTTTACAGTTATATGCTGACACCCCCCCCCCCCCCCTGTAAAAAAAAAAAAAAATATATATATTTTTTTTTTTTTTTAAATTTAGTAGAAGCTGCATTAACACCTGGGATTTTTCAGGCATCTTTGAGTATTTTTGCTAGCATATTAGAAGTGTTTTACATGTGTATTCAAGATTCAGACATTTATTGTTTTAGCCAATGGAAAACACAAGGTGAAAGTGAGCAATTATTACAGGTTAAATTGTTAAATCTAAAAAGAGAAGCGCCATCAAAAATGCTAAAAAAAATAAAAAATGGCAGATTTGAGCATTTTCAGGTGTTCCCTATAGGACCCAAAACACACAAATATGCTTTAAAGTGATAAGGTCGGCCGTAAATGAGTTGAATTTCAAAAATCATTTTCTTTAGGAAATCTGATCTTATCTAAGAATTTTCGTTCATATTTCGCACCATTAGTGGGCCACAGCAACAGCCAATTTTCACGCAGTCATTGAATTTGAGTGATGGAGCATGTTGGACATTTTTTTTTTGAATAGCGAACAATTTTCTAATGAATGATGGGAGAATCGTGCGAGAAATATAATCAAAAAAGAAATGCACATTAGTGCAATAAAAGAAAATTCCCAAAAAGAAAGGAGGAT
Organism: Pelophylax lessonae; assembly: GCF_965119305.1. Taxonomy (NCBI): domain Eukaryota; kingdom Metazoa; phylum Chordata; class Amphibia; order Anura; family Ranidae; genus Pelophylax; species Pelophylax lessonae. The sequence continues at coordinate 549,060,356 of NC_138771.1, read as the reverse complement.
TCACAGCCATCAAATTCTTTTCTTTAGCAATATGGGGTGAAATTGGTTGGTCGAATTTTGAAATCAATGATGGCTCCATAGAATCCCAAAACACACAAAATTTCTGATTTTCAGAAGAAAGTTCTTTAGAAATTTGACCAGTGTATGGCCATTTGTTGGTTTTTGTTTTTAAATAACAAACATATACTTCCCTGCTCTGCGATGATTTTGCACAGAGCAGCCCTAATTCTCCTCTTCTTGGGTCCCCCACCGGTGCTTTGGGTCCCTGCCAAGTGCCCCCATAGCAAGCAGCTTTCTTAAGCTGGATACACACTATACAACTTTTGTTGTTGGATTTCCTTTAGATTTCCCTTCAACTATGTAATACAAGGGCCTGCTTGATTGCATACACATTGAAAGTCTTTAGATTTGACCTCGTATTATATAGTTTTGGTAAATCTAAAGGAAAAAATCTAAAGACAATTGTATAGTGTGTATGGCCCATTAGGGGGCACCTAAGCAGGCCAGCTCCAGAGCCGCTGCTCCATGTGTCCACACAGAGCTCGGAGCCCCCACTCCTTCTTTTTGGCTGTGATTGACAGTAGTGGGAGTCAATGGATACTGCTGCTGTCTCATCCAATGAGGAGGGAGAGACTCTGGAGAGCTTTTACAACCACTTTTAAGGAGCTCATGTAGCTTCTGGCCTTAAGCTACAGGCATTTGAATGCACTTATGTGAACAGCCACCATTGACATGCATGGGATTTAGGATGTTAAGAAGAGTTTTAGCTTCAAGCTCGAGAACACTCAGGTGGGAATGGGGCCTAAGACCCTGCTCATACCTGTGCCTTTTAGGTGCAGTGCGTTTAAAAAAAAAAACAAAAAAATGCGTTTTGCATCTCTGATGCGCTCTTATGAAAGTACGTGTTTAGAGTGAGATGGTAGCGCACCTAAAATGCAACGCATCGAAAACTCTGTGCTCAGATGTAAACCGGCCCTATATGGTTTACCAATGTAGATGAACTTTAAAAACAGCAGAAAATCATTTGGAAACTGTAATGTATAATAACCTCTACCAGCCAACCAATCAGATTTTGGACTACTGCAGTCTGATCAGTCATAGATTTACTTTTTTTTTTTTTTTTTTTTACTTGGATGCTTTGGCTTTTATTGCATTGCAGTGAAAAGAAAACTTATTGAAACAATAATGTAACAAAATATTTTTTATTTACAGAGAATTGTGTACAATGATGTTAGTTAGTTTACTAACGTGGAATGCTTTGTTAATCAGCACACTGCATAGATCTAATGGTTCCCTGAAATATATGGAAACCTGATGTGATCTTACTAACATCCATTCAAATAAATAACGAAAATCCATTCATATAAGTAACGAACATGGATCCCTTAGCAGATCAATGCAGGCAACACTCCCATGTATTGATTGGAAGCGTCAGATTACTGTCAGTAAGAAGCAGGCTTCTATTCTGCATGAAACCTGTACAGGAGATATGCTTGGTACATTTAAAAGAATACCTTTGATTGGCAGAAGAAGATGGATGGTACCATGAAAATTGCTTGCTCCTGGGATATACAGATTTTTTTGTGGTTGAAAGAATTATTGTAGCTTGTCAATAAATCTTATCTAGCCGTCTACTACCCTGGAGTGCCTGGATGGGCAGCCTGGGTTGGGTACTCTGTATTGATTGCTGACATGCTGCTTCCTGGAGGACGTCTTGGTGTATGTTACTAATGTACATCTTATGACTCCCATGAATATTGATCAATGACCTGACCTATGGTCCATTGCTGTGCCACCCTTTTATTTTTCTTCTGAATCGGCAGTGTGGCTTATTCTGATACAAAGGGATTCTGCTTGTTGTCATTTAAACAATCGGACCCTCAAAAGAACTTGAAGACTAGATACAGGCGATTCCCGGGTTACAAACAAGGTGGGTTCTATAGGTTTGTTCTTTGAGTCGAATTTGTTGTAGTCAGAACACGTACATTTTTTTTTGTAAGTGTAGCTCAAGCCAAAAAAAATTGTTTTTTTTTTTGGTAGCATAGGGAAGGGTTACCACCCCTGTAACATTTATGCTGTGTCCCTGTTCAGAAGATCTCACCTCCCTTTCTGTCCCTAGGACAGTTTTTGGATTTTAAAAATTTTGGGTTGTTGTGGAAACATGGATTGGTGATAAAGCTTCAGTGGAGACACCTTTTTCCCATGAGAACTCATACTTTTCCACTGCATAGAACCGTACCGGCTTGGCACGCTTTTGTGCTTTTCCACTGCGGTACCGCATGGTATAGGGTCGGAATGGTTCGGTACGGTATGGTATAGGTTTGCTTTTCCACTGCATGGAACCGAACGGTACGGTACGGTACGGCTCTGAAAAAACAGTACCTACTCGATTGTGGTTCCAACAGGTACCAAACTGGTACCATATCCCACAATCCTTTGCATGCAGTCACTACTAGCCACTGATTGGTCAGAGAATCACACCCACCCCGTTGTTATCCCACCCACTTAACTTTAGTACTACTTTAGTGGAAAAGCAAACCTATACCGTACCGTACCGAACTGTTCCGACACTATACCATGCGGTACCGCAGTGGAAAAGCAAGCAGGGCCGAGTAGAGCCGAGCCGGTACTTGCAGTGGAAAAGTGCCTTTATGGCACTTTTCCACTGCAAGTACGGGCTTGGCCCTGCTTGGCTCAGTTTGGTTTTCCACTGCAAGTACCGGCTCGGCCCTGCTTGGCTCGGTTTGGTTTTCCACTGCATGGTACGGTTTGGTACGGTTTGCTTTTCCACTAATAGTAAGTGGGTGGGATAACAACGATTCTCTGACCAATCAGTGGCTAGTAGTGACAAACAGTCAAGGCTGCATACAAAGGATTGTGGGATATGGTACCGGTACCGCCCTCTTGGAACCACAACCAAGGTGGTACTGTTTAAGCGAGCCATATCGTTCGGTTCCATGTAGTGGAAAAGCGCCACCGTACCGAACCATTCCTACACCGTACCATGCATTGGAAAAGCGCAAAAGCAAGCCGAACCGTTTGGTTCCATGCAGTGGAAAAGCGCCATTACAGGAGTGAATTTCTCTTCCTAGGGGAGATTTCCTCTCACTTCCTGTTGTCTCCATCCGTATCGAAGTAGGCATCATTTGTAACCCGGGGACCGCCTGTACGTACAATTTAGAATTGATGTTCTTTAGGTATTCTTTTCGCTGAACCATAATGTCTGCTCATCTTGGGGCAAACCGAACAAGTTACAATAGGGATCTGGCTGAAAATTTCCAAATTGCCTGTTCTTTTCTTTTTTGTTCATTACTGCTGTGCCAGTGTTTGAATATGCTGTCTGTCTGTTAGAGCCCAAATTTTGTGCATTGCTGGATTCTGTTTGGTTATTCCATGACAACAGACGCAGGAGTGCAGCTGCTACCCATAGAAAGCTGCCAGGCGTTAACCTTTTTAAATGGTTGATTTGGACAATTAGATTTTTTTTTTTTTTTTTAATGTCACAAAAAATAAGTCCACTATTCTGGTATTACAGGTTACACGTGCATTTGTGTAATCACACTGTTGGAAAGCACCCCTTCTTCCTTCCTTTTATTTATTTGTATATATATAAATCTCTGTGTGCATAACCTGTGCTGCTCTACTTGTTCTGAACTTGTGTCAGCCATCCAGCTTCTGTTGAGTCGCTCTGCATTTTCTTGTCAACCATAATGCTTTTCTTTTTTTTTTCTTTCCCTATTTCTTCCACGGTAATTATTGATTTACTTGGCTTACACAGCTCCTGCAGAACTGGTTTGTGCACAGGGAATTGCCAACAGCTCCATTATTCAGCTCTTAAAGCTGAACTCCCTGGAAAATGACTAAATACAGTTTAAAAACGTTCACCTGAGTTGTATTGCCTGGCAAAGAATTTCTAATTCTGTTCAGCCAGTCTTGAGATTCATGCCACCTTGCCAGGCAGCACTATCAGGTTGTTTTTCACACTTTTTGACAAAAGTGTGGCTAAAGCTTATTTGGCCATGCTTTTCTTGTGGGTAACAAGAGTGCACTTATTTTTGCACTCCTGTGATCATTATTCAGCTGACAGCGGGCTAAAGCCCGCTGTTAGCTGATGTCACAGAGCCTGAACCAGCCACTCCCACCCCCCCACAGCCCGGTGCTCCAGTGAGTGCTGGAGGGGGCAGAGCCAGAGACTGGCGGTGACTGACTGCTTTTGTGCTCAGAGCGGACCCAAAAACTGAGCAATTGGTGGTCTTCGATTGCCAAGTTCCCAGTGTAGAGCTAAATATCTCTTATTATTGATATCTAGCACACTCTGTCTGACGCTCTTTTTTAGTGTGCATGCTCTTTTTAATGTGCGCGCGCTCTGTCTGGCACTCTTTATAGGGCGTGCCTTCTCCTGTCTGGCGCTCTCTTATTAGAGCGCGCGCTCTCCTGTCTGGCGCTCTCTTATTAGGGCGCGCTCTCTCCTGTCTGGCGTTCTCTTTTTAGGGGGCGCGCTCTCTCCTGTCTGGCGCTCTTTTTAGGGCGCTTGCGCTCTTTCTTGTCTGGCGCTCTTTTTAGGGCGCTTGCGCTCTTTCCTGTCTGGCGCTCTTTTTAGGGCGCTTGCGCTCTCTCCTGTCTGGCGCTCTTTTTAGGGCGCTTGCGCTCTCTCCTGTCTGGCGCTCTCTTATTAGGGCGCTTGCGCTCTCTCCTGTCTGGCGCTCTCTTATTAGGGCGCTTGCACTCTCTCCTGTCTGGCGCTCTCTTATTAGGGCGCTTGCGCTCTCTCCTGTCTGGCGCTCTTTTTAGGGCGCTTGCGCTCTCTCCTGTCTGGCTCTCTTAGCGCTCTGTCTCTCAGAAGGTTTTCCCTAAAAGAACATGTTGTTTGGAAAGTGTAGAGAAAATCCCAGCCATTGTGTGAGGTAGAGAATATAAATCTTCAGTTCTAGGTTCACTATATCCTGGGGATTTCCAAAATGACTTTGCCACGATAACCTCTAGCCAAATACTACAGTCGAGTGTGCCAGTTATAGTTTCAAAATGTTTAAATTACATTGCGAAAGACATTGCCCATGTTACAAATACGTTTTAGAGCAACGCCTGCCTATTCTGTAAAGCATTTAGTATGCACCGAGGATTTCTGATATGCTGCGTGTCCCTATTGCAGTTCTAATAAACTGATCGGATGTTGGATTCAGGGTGTGTGCCTGTCACCTGCTGCCTGAATCCTTCTGCTTGCATCCGCAGGGCTGACGTCACTTTTGTAGCTCTTGTGTTAGATTCCATACTGTTGTGAGAGGCATTCTTATGGAGGAAGTGCGCTTGTTCTCTACCAGGGGGGCTTTGTGGCCAGTGAGTGTTCCTGGCACTAAAATTCCCATACAATTCTTGCAGCTGAGCTGGTGCTAGATTAGTGTAGGAGTGGATTTCAGCTTCTACAGTGATGAGGAAAGGCAGCCATACATGTAAAGTTGGCCAGTTCAGCAGGAACCAGGCGATTTGTGATCTGTGTATGGGCAGGCTGGCTGTACAGATGTCAGTCTGATTGACTTTTTGTACAACCAGCCTGTCGAGGTATGTATGTAAATGTTTGGGGGGAGAGAGATTACAGGTGCATCTTTTTCTTCCTGTTGTCTCAAAGCCCTCCCAATTCTTAGGACTACAGAATGATTGGCCCTTATTGTAGAGATCTGAAAGTGGGAGTGGTTTCAAGGGTTAGCAAATGAACACTGGGCAGGGCTGACACCACTCAGTCCAAAAAAAATTGCTATATTCTGTTGGCCCCAAACAGGCCCACAACTTTGGAGCATATGTGGCGTGTGTTTCTGGCAAACCAACAGGTATTTTTCTGAAACCTGAAGAAATGTGCAGATCTATATATAAATAAAATTTATAAAAATCTCCTGCTTGTGTAATGGGCAAGTATGTCTGCCCCCCCATGTACATGTATAAATACAAACTATACTTGGGATCACACTTATTTGTTAGGTCTACTTCTTAAGCAGTAATGCCCATTCACATAAGATTGCCATGCGGGAAACCCGTGTTCCATGCCGTTTTCACGCACTGCCCTTGCGATCTGCAGTAGGCGTCAATGGAAAGTGAATGACACCCCAACACGCAGGTCACACGGTGCATTTTCCTGCACCGGATCACATGTTGCAAAAGTACCATGCAATTTTTGTTGCATTGCGTTTTCAAAAATCGTGCATAACACAAATTTTGGTGCGGGACGATATCAGCCCATTTAAATTGAATGGGACTGAAATCACACTACACAGAACTGCACAGCACATGCAGTTTCCAAGTGTGAATGGGCCCATGAAGTGGCCTTCTTAATGACTTGACAAGACTGCATTAGTGGATTTTTGTCACAATCTTTGATAATACAATGTCTACAGACTTGGTGCCGGTTCACATATATGCGATGCAGGAACCCTGCGAATCCACTGTGGGTTCCCACATCGCATTCAACTCGCAGGCAGTTCACACTGCCATATGCGATCGCTGTGGGTGTCAATACAAAGTTAACACCCCCAGATCAGGTTGCATATCGCAGTGCAAACTGTCAGTTTGGACATGAATCGGATTGCAATGACCATGCGATCCGATTCTGGTGCAGACCCAAAAAAGGGTCCTGTGCGTGCTGTGTCCGAATGCGATGCGAATTCAGCCATACAATCTGTATGGCTGAGTTTACATCGCATGTGATTTTCAGAGCAGTGCGCTCCGAAACACGTGATACCTGTCATCGCACATACGTGAACCGGGACTAATCTTTGTCTGACATAGCTGACCACTACAAAGACACCAGGATATACAAACTGTGACCTCCCTGACCAGCATCTGAGGCCAGGAATTGGGGTGCTGACCCCAAATAATGCCTAAAAATGGTTGCTTTGTACTTTTTGTAGAGAGAAGCAGGCGATGCCTTTGTCAGGGAATATTGTGATCTCTGTGGGAGGGGGAATATTGTGGTCTCTGTGGGGGGGGGGGGGGGGATATTGTGATTTCTTTGGGAGGGGGGAATATTGTGATCTCTGTGGGAGGGGGGATATTGTGATCTCTGTTGTGGGAGGGGGGGTTATTGTGATCTCTGTGGGAGGGGGAATATTGTGGTCTCTGTGGGGGGGGGGGATATTGTGATCTCTGTTGTGGGAGGGGGGAATATTGTGATCTCTGTTGTGGGAGGGGGGGATATTGTGATCTCTGTTGTGGGAGGGGGGGATATTGTGATCTCTGGGAGGTAATCAACACCTACAAGTGTTACACTTCCACAATTAGCAGGCATGGAATTGAAATGAGAAATCCATCTGGTGCTAGGTCCACCTTCAAGTAGATGTAAACCCCAACTGAACAGCATTTTCTCTAAATAATACATAACCACTAATTTCTCTATATAATAAACTATTACATTTTTTGCTGTTGAAAGTCCAGTTTTGGCCCTTTTTTTTTTTTTTCTTTTAATCCTGTGTTTCATCACTGTGCTGCTAATCTTCTTTAGCCTCTTTGCAGCCACCTCCATGCTTTCCAGTAATGGCTGCATGTCCTTTCCCTGGTGATGATTTTTAGGATGGTAAAAGCAGTGGACCATAACTTTACGTGTGCAAAAACCGCTAAATGTAGTCTCATTTTGCACTGACGGAGTGACTACTCAGGAGCACAGTTGGTAGTCAGGGAGAGAGCATTGTCACCCTATAACAGGAAGTGCCTGAACAAGGACCTGTGTAGCAGAATTGCCAGGGATTATGAAAACTGTACATGAGAAAAGCAGGAAAATTGATTTATAAAGTTACATTTCATATAGTAAAGTTTTATATGCTTATGACCAAATAGGCTTACATGTATTTTAAAGTGTAACTAAAAGCAAAGCTTTTTGTTTTAATTTTGGACAGAGTGGAGAGGGATGAGAAGAACTGCCAGGTCTTTAAAGCTGCCTGTACTCCCGTTAAGGAGATTCACCCTTTCTATTTGTCCTGTTTATCGTTCTTGTTGAAAGTAGAACATTTAAAAAAAAAAAAAATCCTATCTTTTGGGTTGACGTTAGAACATTAATAGAGGGGAAATCTTCCACGTGGCTACTTGATCTGGTGACACACCGGGGAATCCTTCGCTTTGTAGGGATTTCCTCTCCCTTCCTGTTTTGGCTATGGGACAGGAAGTGAAGGGAAATCTCCCCAATGGGACCCAGAAAAAAATGAGTTGAAACCCTCCCATTACTGTATCTAAAATGGAAATAAAAGTTTTGTGCCTTTTTTGGTACACTTTTGTTGATGGAGAAAAAAAAAAACATTCCCTTCTGGGTGATCTATGTACTTGCTTCGATTTATAACAACCTTTGTTGCAGATTCCTACTTTTTTTTTTTTTTTTCTCCTTGTTCTGAAGAAATCCCCATTTGTTCCTTTGTTCCCCTGTGCTGAGTGGGTCTGAGAGTGGTTTCATAATTCTCAATCAGCTGTGCACATGCAGAGCACTAATGAGGAAATCTGCTGGGCCTGCATCCCTTTAGACATGTTCCTATTGGGAGTATCTCACCAAAAATGATATTTTTGTTGCAGGGGATGCCAATAATCTGACTTGTATCTTAGGCAGAAAATTGGTGAGCCACTCACACAAGCAGGAAATGTTTATGGGGTGTGGTCAGGTAGCCATATTGTTTATGGGGTGTGGTCAGGTAGCCATATTGTTTATGGGGTGTGGTCAGGTAGCCATATTGCATTTTCAGAAAATTACAACAGCTGCAGATTGAAAAGGGGAATTTTTAATAACCTTCAATTACAATACGACTTGTGTCCCAATTGTATACTTTTATAATATTTTTTATTTGCTATTTTTTTCCCACGAAAGTGGGAGTTATCCCTTTTTAAAGTTCCAATACAGTCTTGCATAATAAAACCAAGTGATCTAACAACCAGATTTTTAAAATTTAAACTTTCGACTTCGTTTTTTCTGGCCAAGTTGATTTTGCAAGCCTGGGCTAAATCAGTGTTGTAAGTTGAGTATTCCTGACCCACTTGCTCCATTTTTGCTTGCAATGCAATCTGTGATCTTATCTGTGATCCTTCCATACTTCAAAAAAAAAAAGGAAAAACTGGTTTATACTTACCTGGTTTTTCACAGAGCCGGCCTGAACCTCCTCCTCTTGGGTCCCCCGCTGGCACTTCTGGTTCCTCCACTCCGGCGACTGCCCCATTAGGAAGCCGCTTTTTGGGGACACTTGTGCAGGCTTGCTCCCAAGCAAGGAATGCATTAAGGTTACAAAAAGTTTTTAGGCTTTTATAGCCACTTTAATTGACTCCTTTTAAAGTGTATGTAAATCTAGCTGACTCTTGGTGGTCCTGTGGGCTCGCTATCCCACCATATATTGAAACCCTTTTCTGTAAGCCTTTTCTGTAGCTTCTTCGCCAGGTCTTTCCTCAACCCTCACTGACTGTTGATGGGAGAATTGAGCTCTTATCTTTCATGCAACTGGTGGAAAGAAAACCCACTCCATTGCTCCGACCATAGATAGTTGGATTGTCGGCCGGTTCAGCAGGATCACTTTGTTCTCCAGGCAGGGACGGCTCCCTGTGCCTCAACCCCAGAGCCCAGGGCTCTGACCACTCCGTCCCTGCACAGTGAGCAGAGACAGAGCTGTCATCCACCTGCTCAGCGGGGATCAACCAAACGATACCCCCCCCCCCCCCCCTGCTGAGCAAAGCGAAGTCCGCCGGGCGGCATGCCCATGTCAAAGGACCCTCAATGGGTAACTCCACTTACGTGGGGAAAAAAATCAGCAAATAAAGAAAAAATAATATAGTGTATACAATTGCGACACAAATCATATTGTAATTGAATGTTATTAAAAATGACCTTTCCTATTCAATCTGCAGCTGTTGTAATTTTCTGAAAATGCAATGCAATATGGCTACCTGGAGGTGTTCTGTACACAGAATGTATACTGACCACACCCCAGAAACATAATTTCCTGCTTGTGTGATTGGCTCACCAATTTTCCCAGAAGTCTGCCTAATATACAAGTCAGATTTCTGGCATCCCCTGCAACAAGAATCTCACCAAAAATGACATACTCCCAATAGAATCACGTCTCAAGGGATGCAGGCCCAGCAGCTTTCCTCGTTAGTGCTCTGCAGCTGATAGATAATTAAGAAACCACTCCCATTTGACCCACTCAGCACAGAGGAACAAACAATGATTTCTTCAGAATAACAAAAGGTAGGAATCTGCAAAAAAAAAAGGTCAACTTCCACGCAATGTGCATAGATCACCCAGAGGGGGAATGGTGTGTTTTGTTGAGAAACAAAAAAAACAAAAAAAAAAAAAAAAAGTGGAGTTACGCTTTAAGTGTACTCCTCCTCCTTTTTAAAGGCTGTAAACTTTATTTGTATCTGTTTGATGAGCATAACAAATGCCTGTTGATCCAGATAGAAATCTAGTGAGCTGATAAGTTCCAGTGCAGACTCTTCTTGGGTACATTGTTCTCAGCAATCTATGAGAATTACAGAACCATACCCCTTTTTATTATGGAGAAGAGGAGAAAGGTGGAGTCCTATTGTTCTGTCTTGTTGTCCTTATGTAGTAGGTTAAAGTGTTACTAAACCCACAACAGTAAAATCGGTCTGTATATGCAGTAAAGCATGCTTGTTATACTCACTGTGGAACCTTTGCACAGATCCTCCCCTTCTTACATTGTCCTAAATCCATCTGATAAGGCAGAGCTTTTAGAGTCACTCTGCACATGCTCAGTTTGGTGTGTATTTTCTATTCAGCCAGTGTACAAAATGAGAAAAGCTAACAAATTCCATCATCCACAAATTCCAGGTGGTTGAAGGAATCCTCCTTGCTTTGTCTTTGTAGTCAGACAGCAGGACGCCCCTGCCATCAGAATACACTGCTCAGCACTGTAGATGGTTGGCTGTATTCACTGATGAAAGCAATATTTTCCAACAAGCTGCTTCATGAGAAGTCCATTTTGAAAGATTAACTTCTTTTGAAGAGAAACGGCCATATATGCATCAAAATTCATCTAGTACCTGCTAAACCAGCCGAATTTCCATGCATCTATGGCTACCTTAAAGTGGATCTAAAGCCTAAACCTTTTTTTTCCTTAATGCATTCCCCATATAAAGGTAACAACAAATATTTAGGTAGAATCTGATTGGCTACCATGCACAGTTGCACCAAATTCTGAGTGCTCCAGTTTTTGTAAATCTCCCCCATTGTGTCCATTCATAACTGAAGCATAGTAAACTGTTTACTATGATTGTTTGTGAATGAACAGGAAGCTTCTCAGCACAGAGCACTTCCCACTCGCTCCCTGTCCAGTGCAGCTGAGGCTATAGAGAAGGGACTGATGGATCTCTGTCCTCTGTCCATTTCTGTCTTAAAAGTGAGACATCGGGGGTCTGTTTTTTATAAACCTGATATTTCACCAAAGCCCCCCCCCCCCCCCCCTCCTAAATACAGAAGGAGTGACTGTTTGCAAAGTGCATTTTACTGCCCTGCTTCATAGGATTAAATTTTGATATAAAGCTAGAATTGCAGAAATATGCACACCTGACTATTGAGTGAGATGTCCCCATAGGGGTATATTGTATGTACAACTGGTATAATGGGGAACTCCAGGAATTATTTGCAGTTGTACATTACTCCAGCTTGGCTCAATGTAAGTATCTGATATCAAGAGGACCATTGGGGATAGTAAAAGGCTCCTTTCACACGGGCGGTGGGCCCAACGGAGTCCGCTCTGCTCAGCAGGGGATCGATCCCCGCTGAGCAGACAGATGACAGATGACAGCTCCGTCTCCTCTCCAGGCAGATGACAGCTCCGTCTCAGTCAGATGACAGAGCTGTCAGATCCCCGCTCTCCTCTATGGGAGATCGGATGAGAAAGGACCGCCTGTCCGTTCTCATCCGATCCTCTAGATGGATGGAAAATAGAGTTTCTATCCCTCCGGATTTCACAGATCGGAAAGCAGTGGGTCTGCTCTGACATCCGCTGCTCCATAGGGCTGCATGGAGCATCCGATCCGGGCCGCCTGAAAAACTGACAGGCGGATCGGATCGGAAAGCCCGTGTGAAAGGGGCCAAAACCATTTCAGCCAGGAAAGCTTACAGTGATGGCCATCTTCTGGGTGCTGCTCCAGCGGCTTTCATGCATATTAAACACAAGGAGTTGCTTGCCACTGACGTTCTGATAAAGTGCCCTTTCTTCTTTTAATATTTTTGGTCTGTCATTAAATATTAGGCATTCTCTGATTTGGGCAAGGTGGAAATCATGACATTATCAGGCTCATCCAATCAGATGTCAGATACAGTTATTGCTAGGACAAGCTCATCCAGTGCTCAGGGCAAAGATGCCAAACTGGGCCCCCCATTTCCCTTAGGGTTAGGGTCAGGGTGCCCCTATCCCTGAAATGAGCCAAAGGCAGCTGCCTCTCCTGCCCACCCCTTGTCCCAGCCCTGGATACAGTGATCAGATACTATGTATTCACTAAAAAAATACAAGGCATTGTAAATGGAGGTGGTGCTGAGGGAGCAACCCCCTGTGTTCACTGTACAGAGCGGAGTAGCACTTGGAAGATCACAGCTATCATTGAATATAGTGCACACTACTACAGTGATTTATAACGTCCTTCCATTTATCTGATATGCATGCTTACGTTACGCCAAGCTGGACTAATGTAAAGCTGGCCATGCACTAAAAGATTTCTTTTGTTCAGTTTGCAATCCTAGCCGATTCCTCCATTCACATAAAGGGTGAGGACAGATGAATCCCCCCTGCTGGGCTATTGTATTCTGACAGCCGTTAGCATTGGCTTTCAGAAAATCCGAACCGTATATTCAGCTCATTGGCTGCAGGCGCTGTTCAGCCGCTAATTTAGGGCCGAGTAATCAAAGTTTTGTTAAGCTGGCAGAGCCGCCCACTTCCAAAAATGATATATAATCCTTGGAGTTTAGTTTTAAAGGGCCAATCACCCCAAAACTGTTATTTCAGTTGTTAAGTAACATTTATAGGATATACTTTAATTTTACAAATGGTTCTTTTGTTAACTCGTACTTTAAGTAAGTTGATTGGTTTTTTTGCTGGGAGCTTTTTGTGTAATCTAATAAGATTACGCGGAACATCCTGTCTCATCCTGGACCTAATTTCATGTAATATACTGCAGGACCTGCCATCAATTAGACCTCATAATGGGATACTGTGCTCAACATGCAGTGCTATAATGACTGTGAATAGCGTCAGCAGATTGTAGAGCCTCGCTCTGATAGGTCACTTTATCTCCTTTACTTCCAATCTGCAGGAATAACAGGACACCACACCCGCCCAGGTTATCCCCATAATGACAGGTATTGTCTGGATGGGGGGGGGGGTTAAACTGTGTCCATTGTAAGTGCTTTATGACGTTTAATTGCCCTAATAGAGTTCTTCATGGCCTCTTCCTTTCAAGTCTCTTGTTTACCTTCCAGCCACTTGGCAAGGCTTGCCTCTCTTTTATGTAGCTCTGTGTTTACTTGTATTCCTGATTTGACAGAGGCTGAAATTCTGTATTAATTATGGGAGAGTCTGCTACAAATGAACTCCATCAACAGTGATAACCCGGGTGCTGAGTGATTGTTGGCTTTGGAGGAACGCCTTCTTCCTCTTTAGTTGCAGCATGTGTCAAATTTACATTGGAGCGTATTGTGGTCTTCCCAGCTTTAAATTGGAGCGTATTGGGGGTCTTCCCAGCTTTAAATTGGAGCGTATTGGGGGTCTTCCCAGCTTTAAATTGGAGCGTATTGGGGGTCTTCCCAGCTTTAAATTGGAGCGTATTGGGGGTCTTCCCAGCTTTAAATTGGAGCGTATTGGGGGTCTTCCCAGCTTTAAATTGGAGCGTGTTTGGGGTCTTCCCAGCTTTAAATTGGAGCGTATTGGGGGTCTTCCCAGCTTTAAATTGGAGAGTATTGGGGGTCTTCCCAGCTTTAAATTGGAGCGTATTGGGGGTCTTCCCAGCTTTAAATTGGAGCGTATTGGGGGGTCTTCCCAGCTTTAAATTGGAGCGTATTGGGGGTCTTCCCAGCTTTAAATTGGAGCGTATTGGGGTCTTCCCAGCTTTAAATTGGAGCGTATTGGGGGTCTTCCCAGCTTTAAATTGGAGCGTATTGGGGGTCTTCCCAGCTTTAAATTGGAGCATATTGGGGTCTTCCCAGCTTTAAATTGGAGCGTATTGGGGGTCTTCCCAGCTTTAAATTGGAGCATATTGGGGTCTTCCCAGCTTTAAATTGGAGCGTATTGGGGTCTTCCCAGCTTTAAATTGGAGCGTGTTTGGGGTCTTCCCAGCTTTAAATTGGAGCGTATTGGGGGTCTTCCCAGCTTTAAATTGGAGCGTATTGGGGGTCTTCCCAGCTTTAAATTGGAGCATATTGGGGTCTTCCCAGCTTTAAATTGGAGCGTATTGGGGGTCTTCCCAGCTTTAAATTGGAGCGTATTGGGGGTCTTCCCAGCTTTAAATTGGAGCATATTGGGGTCTTCCCAGCTTTAAATTGGAGCGTATTGGGGGTCTTCCCAGCTTTAAATTGGAGCATATTGGGGGTCCTCCCAGCTTTAAATTGGAGCATATTGGGGGTCTTCCCAGCTTTAAATTGGAGCATATTGGGGGTCTTCCCAGCTTTAAATTGGAGCGTATTGGGGTCTTCCCAGCTTTCAGAAGATCAAGAGTGAAAACTCCTTTCTCTCTTTCTTTTCTATTCTGAAGCATACATTCCTTTCTTCCAGCTGTTCTATTTTTCCCTGTATTGATCTTGTTTGTTTCTCTTATTCTTGCTAACAATCCTTCAGTGCTTTCAGCAATTACCCCAGATTCTGCTTGTTGAACATTTGGGACACGCCGCATTTACAAGAACACAAAAGTCTCCTTCCCATTTTGTCAAAGCTTGGCTGCGAAGTATCAAGCAGTATGAACTACTCCTGGCCTTGTGTGGCTGTCATGTTTCTGCTGACTTCCATGTCTGTTTTATGTTGGCCGTGCAGACATTGAAAGCTTCTCTTTGATAAAGATCCTTCCTATGGGGTTTTTTTTTTTTTTTTATAGCTAATGATGGAGACAAGAACACAATTCAGATTTCCAAGCTATTATAAGGAGGCCGATGTACATTTACTATTGACTGAAGGGCTATAGACAGCCTACTATTCCCCATACTGACACCCACAATGGGGCACTATTCCCCCCCCCCCCATACTGACACCCACAATGGGGCACTATTCCAATTCCCCCATCCCCCCAGCACACACACACACACACTGACACCAGCAATGGGGCACTGCCCCCCCGCCCTGACACCAGCAATGGGGCACTGCCCCCCCCCCCCCTGCCCTGACACCAGCAATGGGGCACTGCCCCCCCCCCCGCCCTGACACCAGCAATGGGGCACTGCCCCCCCCCCCGCCCTGACACCAGCAATGGGGCACTGTCTCCCCCCCCCAACTGACACCAGCAATGGGGCACTGTCTTCCCCCCCCCCCCCCAACTGACACCAGCAATGGGGCACTGTCTTCCCCTCCCCCCCCAACTGACACAAACAATGGGGCACTGTCTTCCCCCCCCCCCCAACTGACACCAACAATATGGGGCACTGTCTCTCCCCCCCCCCCCCCCCCAACTGACACCAACACTGGGGCACATTTTACAAGAGTCTGAAGGAAGGACCGTAAACTCGCTCTTTGTTGAGAAAGTTTGGAGACCCCTGGTCTAGACTAAACCCAGCTGCTGAGTTGATTTGCTTGCTATAGGTAACATAGTTACATAGTAACGCTGGTTTTTATACTGTAGATAAGGGTCCAAAAAACATAGCTGATTGGTGGCTTGACAATTGTGTTCCAGGTCCAACTAGGGCAGAATTGCAGATTTTTCTTTTATTTTATTTTTTTCAGAGAAGCTGACTGGCTAGTCCAGGGCTTGGTGGCACTTATTTTTTTATTTTTTTTTAGAAATAACACTATTGGATCTAGTAAAAGAAGGAATTTAACCCAACAATAGCCATCAGTTATTCTTTTGGACAATAAAGTGGTTGTAAACCCTTACGTATACCCAGTGAAGTGACTGGTCTCAGGTGATACAGAGATTAAACCAATCCTCCTATATACGTTGTACCTGTTTATCCGCGGTCTCTTCTTTACATACATTCAAAGTGCTTTTTTTTTTTTTTTTGTTATTCAGAAGAAATCATTGTTTGTTCCTCTGTGCTGAATGGGTGAAATGGGAGTGGTTTCATAATTATCTATTAGCTGTGGCAGCTGCAGGGCTCTGAGGGTCTGCATCCCTTTAGATGTGTTCCTATTGGGAGTATCTCACCAAAAATGACATTTTTGTTGAAGGGGATGTCAGAAATCTGACTTGTATCTAAAGCTGGATACACACTATCCAACTTTTGTGGTTAGATTTCCTTCAAATTTACCTTTTTCTATGTAGTGCAAGGGCCTGCCTGATTGCATACAAATTGAAAGTGTTTAGGTTTGACCTCCATATTATATGGTTTTGGTAAGTCTGAAGGAAAAAATCTAAAGAAAATTGTATAGTGCGTATGGCCCATTAGGCAGACTTCTGGAAAAATTGGTGAGCCAATCACACAAGCAGGAAATTATATTTCTGGGGTGTGGTCTGTACACATTCTGTGTACAGAACAGCTCCAGGTAGCCATATTGCATTGCATTTTCAGAAAATCACAACAGCTGCAGATTGAAAAGGAAAGGTCATTTTTAATAACATTCAATTATAATATGATTTGTGTTGCAATTGTATAGGCTAATATTGTTTTTTTTTTTTTTTATTTGCTATTCCCCCCCCCCCCCCTAACTTTGCAATATAAAATAGAGATATTTAGTTCATACATATTGCAATACATGTTAAAGCTAGCTAACTGCAGCAAAGTAATCCCTCTTTAGTCAGTCTTATTCTGCTTTGTCACTGCAAATGTTACTGTGGACAGATTGCCAGCCTGGGGGACCACAGACACAAAACCGGGGAGAGCTACAAGGTTTAGGTCTGACCACTGAGTTCCAATACAATCAAAAGAAAGCAAATCTGAGTAGAACTGGCTAAAGAGGGATTACTTTGCCCGCAGTTAGCCAGCTTAAACGTGTATTGCAATATGTGTGAATTAAATATCCCTATTTTTTTTTATTGCAAAGTTTGCTTGAAAGGGTATAGTGGTGTGCAGAGGGTTCATCCAGTATTTTTTTAGAAGTTGAGACCGGTACACACTATAGAGGGATATGCTTTGTTCATATTTCATGTCTTACATTTACAACCGCTTTAAACCTTAGCTTGGTGGAATCTGTTTTCTCTCTTTTTTTTTTTTTGGTCTCTTTTAGGGCCTGTGTTGCCAAGCATCAGTTTGATATGATTTTGAGATCCTTCTGAGGTCATTCAGAATTAATTGCCTATTGCATATGACCTGTAGCTGACCTTCTCACCTGCTGTAAGTAGGGTTTGCATTCCCTGACCTGTATGGGACTGCAGAACTAGTTTCGAAGTGAATGAAAATCTGTTGACACAGGTCCTTGAAATATTGGACTATAGCCAGCCACAGTTCATACTCTGCTTTTTATATTGTAAGAAACCTCAACCATGCTATTGAGGTAGATCACCTCTCAGCTGACCATTTTTTGCAGATCTCTTACCTTTTTGGTTGCACTGACCAGCATTGTATGAACTGGTTTTACATGTGGATTCCAACATTCTGTTAGAAAGTAGGTCGAGGGCACCAAGGGGATCCCGGGCTAGTGGGTGGAGGACACCAAGGGAGAACCCGGGCTAGTGGGTGGAGGACACCAAGGGAGAACCCGGGCTAGTGGGTGGAGGGCACCAAGGGAGAACCCGGGCTAGTGGGTGGAGGGCACCAAGGGAGAACCCGGGCTAGTGGTTGGAGGGCACCAAGGGAGAACCCGGGCTAGTGGTTGGAGGGCACCAAGGGAGAACCCGGGCTAGTGGTTGGAGGGCACCAAGGGAGAACCCGGGCTAGTGGTTGGAGGGCACCAAGGGAGAACCTGGGCTAGTGGGTGGAGGGCACCAAGGGAGAACCTGGGCTAGTGGGTGGAGGGCACCAAGGGTGAACCCGGGCTAGTGGGTGGAGGGCACCAAGGGTGAACCCGGGCTAGTGGGTGGAGGGCACCAAGGGTGAACCCGGGCTGGTTATGGGGAGTAGAGACGCTGCTCATTTACAGGTTCCTTCATAATTTGGGGCTGGTTTTTCATGTGGATTCCAACATTGTTAGAAAGTAGGTGGAGGGCACCAAGGGGAACCCGGGCTAGTGGGTGGGGGGCACCAAGGGTGAACCCGGGCTAGTGGGTGGGGGGCACCAAGGGTGAACCCGGGCTAGTGGGTGGGGGGCACCAAGGGTGAACCCGGGCTGGTTAATGGGGAGTAGAGACGCTGCTCATATACAGGTTCCTTCATAATTTGGGGCTTTGATTTATACAACCTTTTTTATACTGTGGCCAAAACGTATCAACTCCCAAGAGTTCTGCATTAGGTTTAATGTGAATGCACGATTCATAATCTGGAAAACAATGTAATCATGACAGGTTTTAATTTACCCTACATCTCTGCATTGAATTCTGGACATTGAATTTAATTGGAATAGACTGGAAAAATGGGAAGATGGGTATTTCCTAGTCAGGCTGGCCCAGTATAATCACACCGGATGGTCTAAATGGACAGAATTTCTTTTACCATAAATGTTATTGGAATGAGTGAGTTTCAAGCAGTGGATGTTTCATTTTGGTGGCTTGTTGGTATGGTTGCACCACTGTGGTCTTTTAGCCAATGTACTGGATTTCGATATTGATCAATATCCGAACTAGATATGTTTTTCAGCAGTGTGGATGACGTTTACACCGGTGTTTTCACAAGTACTAGCTGTTCCTGCACGCCTGGGTAAAAGTTCTAGCCTTTCTCTGCCAAGTGCCGGAGGCTCAGCTGGCAGAGCCATACAAAAAGATGGGGGCTGGGGCATAACGAGAATCAACTTAAAAAAGAAAAAACTCACACTGCTGCATTGTGATTGCTTCACCAGGTGCTGATATTTGACACACATTTGACATTCTACCAATTTTGTTCATTAGCAAATGGCAAATCTCTCATTTTGGTTAGGAATCTGCTGAAGGATGCTTCCTTTTGTTGCTCATGGGTGTCAGCCCAAAAGCTGCCCATAGGCAGTTGTCATTAATCAAAGCTGTTGACAAATGCTGGATACTACCATGTCCACCATACCCGGTCAATTATAGGATTATCCACCTTCTCTTGTGGAAAAAGGATCGAAGATTGACTAACCTCTTGCTAAGGGTTGTTCTTTCTGTGTTTTAATCCATCTTTTACAGTAGCTCTTGGAATTGGCTATCTTGCATCTAAAACCACAAAGTATATTTACTATCAATTTGAAAAGCTCTTGATGCTTTGATGTTTCTGCGTGTATAAAACTGATAATTGCCTATTGATAACAGTAAAACTCAGCTCAGACTGCAGTGTTTTTTTTTAATTTTATTTTTTTTCACTGTGCCGTTCCATTGTATACTCAGCGCATAAAGTAATAATGTTTCTTTTTAACCTAGCTTGGTGTCTATGAATATTTTATGCAGTTGGATTACTAGTACGGAAACAATTACGCCAGTAGACGTTTAAAGGCATATTGTGCTGTCTTATAAAAAAAAAGAAATGAATATATATATATATATATATATATATATATATATATATATATATATATATATATATATATATATATATATATATATATATATATATATATATATATATATATATATCTATCAAAGCGTAGCATCAAGTCAAACTCCCGGGATATTGATCTGGTCAGTTAAGTACCCGAGGGGGTTGTTAGTTTCAGGTGCTTTGGTGTTAATGAAATTAACAGGTACACTAGATGGGCAACAATGAGACTACCTCCAAAATGATAATGGTTTTACAAGAGGACTGACCTTCTTTCCCCCCCCCCCCCTTCTCCTTTCTCACTGTTTTTTGCTAGTTTTGCATTTGACTAGGGTCAGAGTCACTACTGGTAGCATTGAGGCGACTACTGAAGGCAATACCTGGACCCTATGGAGTTTGCACAGGCAGTCCAAATCCTCCAGGATGGCACATCAATACGTGCCATTGCTAGAATGTTTACTGTGTCTCCCAACACAGTCTCAAGAGCATAGAGGAGATTCCAGGAGACAGGCAGTTACTCTAGGAGAGCTGGACAGGGCCATAGGAGGTCCTTAACCCATCAGCAGGACCGGTATCTGCTGCTTTGTGCAGGGAGGAACAGGGTGAGCACTGCCAGAGCCCTACAAAATGACCTCCAGCAGGCCACTGGTGTAAATGTCTCTGACCTAACAATCAGAAACCGACTTCATGAGGATGTCCTGAGGGCCCGACATCCTCTAATAGGCCCTGTGCTCAATGTCTGGCACCATGGAGCTCATTTGGCATTTGCCATCGAACACCAGAATTGGCAGGTCCGCCACTGGTGCTGTGCTTCTCACAGATGAGAGCCGGTTCACCCTGAGCACATGTGACAGACCTGAAAGGCTCCGGAGAAGTCGCGTAAAATGTTTTGCTGCCTGTAACATCGTTCAGCATGACCAATTTGGTGGTGGGTCAGTGATGGTCAGAGGAGGCATAACCATGAACAGACGCACAGACCTCTACAGGCTAGAGAATGGCACTGTGACGGCCATTAGGTATCCGGATGAAATCGTTGGACCCATTGTCAGACCCTACACTGGTGCAGTGGGTCCTGGGTTCCCCCTGGTGCACAACAATGCCCAACCTCATGTGGGGGAGAGATGCAACCAGTAGTTCCTGGTTCCATATCAGTATAGATATCCAGCATTATATTTTTCCTATTGAGATCTGATGTGTTTTTAAAATGTTCCTTTAATTTTTGCCCCTGGGCAACGTATGGTCCTTGGATACTTGCTGTACTGCCCTTTGCATTGCAGACCCATGCAGTTAGCAATGGAAGCTTTCATTGTAAAGAGGCTATAGTGACAGTGATCTAAATGTTTATGTAGTATGTCTCCACACTCTTCTCTGTCTCCTGTATTGTGTCTTCAGTCACCACTGTTGCACTTCTGCAGTCTCTGTCTCCTGTATTATGTCTGCTGCCCCCCCCCCTCATCCATGCGTCCGGCCCCCTAATCTACATGCAGGGCGCCGGATGCAGGGATCCCAATTGGGGATTTTTACGTGATTAGAGCCAGAGGCTCCAATAGGCTTCAAAAAAGTGTGGGCTCTGGGCTATTGTCACACGGATTCTCCTCCTGGTCAATCAGGAAGCGGGTCCTGAGCCTCGTTTCCAAATCGGCCAAAAGGAGAAGCCATCCTATTGGCGAAGGAGGAGGGAGGACACGCAAGGGAAGCCCGACCAACAAAGAGGGACGAGGAGACTTGAGGGGGAAGCCGCCGCCTCCACATGTCAGTCCAGGGGCAGCACAGGGTGAGTGAGCTGGCGACCTTATGGGGTGCGGTGCGGGCTGGAGCTGGTGTGCTCCGTGGTCAGGTCCATCTGCTGCCACCCCCCCCCCCCCGTCCCATGGAGCACCAGCCGCCACGGATTGCAGTTCGAACTTAACACTAGATGCAATGTATTCTTATGGCCAGAATAAATGTATTCTGGCCAATAGAATACAAGAATGCCAAATGCACATAAACTTTTGCACAAAACACATGTATGTTTGTTTTTTTTAAGCAGCTTTTCTCCTGCCAGCAAAAAGGCGTTTAGAGGCGTGTGCATGAGGCCTAAGGGTCCATAGTCACTCAATGGCAGACACAACGCATGCTAAAACATGCATAGATGTGTGTATTGTCTTTTATTGTAGTTCAACTGAAGGTAGGCCTATAGTTCCTCAGGTTTATTTACCCATGCTTTAAGGGGAAATTCTTTCCTTTTGGCAATGAGGAGGTATAAATCCTTAAAATGGATTGGTCTCTTGCATCACAAAAAATCAGTCGCTCCTTTTACTTTGCATTTGTACAGCTCTGGCTTATTTTGTTTTTGTCTTTACACGCGTTGTCATTGTGATTTATATATGCCTCAGTGAGCTGCCACTAGTTGGCATTGTGTGGTGATTGTCATCAGTAAGCTGTCCCGATAGACCATGTTTGAGCTAGCCTGGCCGCATGTGGGCAAAGGATTAGATTGGCTACCACTCTTGTTGGCTCTGTGAAGTACTGCTGAATATGTCCGCTTTATTGAAATGTGTAAAATAAGACATTCTAAAAATATCTTGAAAATAGATATTATCCCCGTTACCTGATGCAGGGTTTGTTGTTGTGTTTTTTTTTCAGAAAATCCACCTGTCCAGGGAATCCAGCATTGCCTTGCTTGGATCTGCTGCAACAGGCCGGGTCCTGTGCTGCTTTCTTCCCTTCTACGTCCTCAAGAGCTGGCTGGCCCTTCCAGGTGCTTATAGCTAGCCCCTGATGGTGAGCCGTGAGGTCCTCCCTCCAGCTACTAGATGTCCCTGCACACTCCTGGGATATGTGATGGGGTTAGCCCAGGAGGCAGCAGGAGCAGGACGCACCATTCTAGCCTAAATGAGAATGGAGGTAGAGAGGTGGGTCAGATTAACCACTTAGAGGCCGCCCTTTAGCAGTTTTATCGCTACATGGCGGCAGATGTGCACCACTGTTCTATCAGAACACCGCTACCCATCATAAAATTCAAGGGAAGTGACGTTGCAAACACAATTGCTTATTGAGCACGCTCTATGCGTTCCAACATGGCCTCTATGCATTTCAATAGGTTTCCTAATCTGACCGAACAGGCACCAGCGGACATCTTCTTACACCCAGACAAGTTTTCAATGTCACACTTATTTTAGCAGGTAACTCCCCTTATATACTTGAATAGACTGTTTCACTGCGACCGAGTGAAATAGTCGCGTCCGAGTGAAATAGTCTATTTCACGATATAATCACTTTGTCACTGAACAGTGGGGGGTGTACCAAGATGGCCGTTGCCACCTTCTGCCTGCAGGTTTCTGGCTTTTTTTATTATAATACAATAATAATGCAAATGTCCTACAGTGATTCAGTATAATAAGGTGAGTTTACTGCTAAAAATAAGTGTGAAATTGAAGACTTGCATGGGTGTAAGAAAATGTCCGTCCCTTCCGTTACGTTTTCTGATGGGTAGCGATATTCTGACAGGACACCAGATCGCGTTTCTGGACTTCTGCCTACAGTGGGGCATGCGCGCAGCTGGTGAGCCGCTTCTGCTGTGAAAATGAACAGCAGATGCCATCTGCGAGTGTTAGGCACTAAATGTTCTCCAGCACCCACTGATCGCCAGAGAACTGCCTATGTAGACAAGGCAGATCTAGTTTCTGACAGGGGGGAGGCCTAGATTCTGTGTTTCTGCAAAGCAGGGACTAGAATCCATGTCTTTCCATAGTAAAAGTAGCACACATAGTAAACTTAAACACTGGCTAGGCACACATTTAATGCTTTGATCACCCTAGATGTTTAATTATTCATGAAATTTGAACTAAACGCATATCTAGTGTTTTACTTCTCTCTCCAAAACGCTAAGTGTAATTTCTCTCTGGTGCTTCATTCTTCTGTTATCAGCATGAGTCACTTCTCCTCCAACACAGGAGATAACAGTGAGCTAAAATTTGTGTGGGGGAGGGTGCTTAGAGGGAGATAAGCAGGGAGTGTGTTTATCCAGACTATAGCTCTGCATGTTCCTTTGTTCCTCTGCCTATGAGGAGGGGGTGTGTCCCTTTCCTCCAATCAGCTCTCAAACAGTGTAAGTCCAGTATCCCCACCCACCCCTATATACTGCTGAAAGATTTTTAACATGATCTGCACTTTTTAATGGGTGTAGAAAGGGAAAGACCGCAGATATAAAAGTAAAACTTGTGTAGAAGGATTTTTTTTATCTCCTGTATCATTCTAAAAAAATAAACATATCATACTTACCTGCTCTGTGCAGTGGATATACATAGAGCAGCTCTGGTCCCTCGGTGCTCCTGGCCCTCACAGCAAGCAGCTTGATATGGGGGCACCCGAGCCAAGCCGCAGCTCCGTGTATCCATTCAGACACAGAGCCACAGTTCTCTCTCTCCTCTTTTTTTCCTCTCCTCCTTTTTTCCTCTCCTTCTTCTCCTTTTTTCCTCTCCTTCTTCTCCTTCTCCTTTTTTTTTTTTTTTCCTCTCCTTCTTCTTGTTCTTCTTCTCTCTCTCTCTCTCTCTCTCTCGCCTCAATCATAAGACAGAGTCCAAGATGGCCGAGGCACTTGTGGACATTGCTAGCTTGAGAGGGGGCTGTTGCACACGAAAGGCTTTCCATCTTAATCCATACAATGCATTAAGATAAAGAGAAAACCTTCTGCCTTTACAACCACTTAATGATTCTAAGCGGAAGTACTTCCTTGATCACCGAAGACAGGAAGTGATGGGAAATCTCCCCAGTGGGAACTTGGTTATGGTTTTAACAAAGGTTTTTACTCCTTTTTCATGTTTTTTTCCAAAAAAAGAAAAGTCTTTTGCGAATATAGATTACCGTTCTCAAGAATGAGGAATTCAGCAGCTTTTGAAAATGTCAGACCCTCTCTGCAGGCAATTAAATCAAGCTCCACTCCTTTTTCCTGTCCCCCAAACATTGATTTTCAACACATCTTGTTGACATTTGTGTGCGAACGTACAATTCAGCAACAGCTGTAGACCAACAGGTCTGGATTACAGGAAGCCTCTTTGTCCCTTTCCCCCCTCCTCCTGTATGGCTTGTCCTTATTGTGGTTGGGGGGCTGCCTTTGTATCAGGAGGAAGTAAGTCTTTCTGCAGCCTACTAGTTAGATCCCAGGAAGTGTATCCTGTTTAAACTCCCACCCTCGTCCCTCTCCACCGTTCTGTCCTCCTCCACACTTTTGGCACAGCAAAGTGATTTCATTTTCCTTGGTTTTGTACAGTATATTGAGTCACCCAGTTAACTCTTTCCTGCTCCCGAGGAGGGCTGCTGTCTGACGTCTCCCGGCTCACTCAAATTCCAAAGAATAGTTAATCTTTCGGTTCAAAATTGAAATTTAATATGGATATTAAGTGAAGTCACCCGTATCGGGCTGCCTGTTGCAGCTGTTGGGACCGGTTTACAATGCAGGAGCAGCGCTGCCTCATTACCAAGCTTAAGTGTGTGTAATGGTAAAATTCACGATGTGTTATTCCGTATAAAATGAGAACATGGCAAAATGTTCCACTTATCTCTGAAGTTTAAGCTCATTTTCCTTGAATCATCCGCAGTAATGACCTGAATCTGTAATGTAATGTACACAGCAATGAATATGAACACGTACACAATATTTCGGAGTGGATTAAGATGCTTGCCAGTAACTTACTCGCTTTTCCTAGGCCTTGCCAAGCTTATTGTCTTACAATCACGCCCACCCGGTTCAGTGTGCGGCCAGAGCGAGGCGTGGAAGGACCTCTCGCTGGGGCTTGAAATGCGCTTACTGTGCATACAATAAAACCTAAGGCGGTATCATCACAGGGTCAGGCCCCCGGGCCGGGCCGCAAATTAATGGTGACGGCGGTTATTTTCAGCAGAAATTCTGTTTGTTTAGTTAACAGCTGGAAATTCAGAAGTGAAACTGGTCATTCAGTTTGAACACAAATCGGATCGCATAGGTGTGACCACCCATGCGATCAGATTCTAGAGCAGACCCAAAAAAGTCCTTTGCGAGTTGTGTCCAAATGCGATGCAAATTCAGCCATATAATCTTTATAGCTGAATTTGCTTCGCACAGACATTGTATGCGATTTGCAGAGCAGTGCGCTGCGAATCACATGCGATGTCCGTCATCGCATATATGTGAAGCGGCTCTCATGAGCCCCGGTTCACACTTATGCGATGCGGGAAGGCTGCGAATCCGCAGCCTGTTCCCGCATCGCAAACGCACCCCCGGCAGTTCCCACTGCCATATGCGATACGCTGGGGGTGTCAATGTAATCTTAATGACACCCCCAGTTTGATCGCATATCGCAGTGCGATCTTGCAGTTCGCACAGGATCGGATTGCACAAGTGTGAACCGCTGTGCGATCCGATCCTGATGCGGCTGCAAAAAAGGGTCCTGTGCGTGTTTGGTGCGGTGCGAATTTAGCCATACAAAGTGTATGGCTAAACTCGCACCGCACAGCCAATCGCATGTAATGAAGGAGCAGTGTGCTCCAACATTACATGCGAATGCCGCAGCCGCATAAGTGTGAACGGCTCTGACAGTTCGCACTGCGATAGGCAAACTGATCTGGGGGTGTTAACGTTGTTGTATTGACACCCCTAGCGATTTGCATATGGCAGTGTGAACTGCCTGCGAGTTGAATGCGATGCTGGAACCCGCAGTGGATTCGCAGGTTTCCGGCATCGCATATGTGTGAACTGGGACTTAACATTGAGCGTTTCATTTGGGGATTTTCATTTTTGTATTCGCATATAATATCCGATACCAGGACTGTTTGTTCCCTTTGATGCAAACCGCTTTGTGAAGAATAGGAAAGAAGCAGAGAACCCAATTTTCTTTATTATTATTATTATTATTATTATTATTATTATTATAATAATAATAATAATAATACTATTGTACTTTTTTTCTTTTTTTTTTTATTATTATTTTTATTATAAATTTATTATTGAAAAGCTGCTGGCATACATTTAAGCAGACACATTCATATCTGCAGCCCTTCGGTATTTTACAGTGTGCACATATCGTATGAAAACAAAAGCATTCACTTTGGTGTATTTTCTGAAATCTATACTGGCAGCTGAAGACTGAAACCTTGTGGTGGCATTTTCGGCTGAACCATTTAGATGCTGTCACTGGTCAGGTTTTCTGAACGGCGGGTACTGGCTGTCAAGACAATAGCTGGCAGGGGAGAGATTACCCCATCTGCGCTATTTAGCATGAATGGAGGAATCTCTTGGATTTCTCTGGTTAAAGTGATATTAAACCCCAAAGCAAACCTTTTTTATGATGCTGCAGTTTACTAATTCTTAGATGTGATGGTTTCCTTAAAAGAGAAGTATGGGGCTTGGCTTTTTTTCCCCATGTAGACTTTCCTAGGTGGATGCAGAATTTGGTCAGATGCTGCATCTGTCCCCTGGCGCCTTTACACTGAGAACCGAGCGGTGGAACACCACCGATCGCTCAGTTCTGACCGCTCCCCGAGCAGAAAGATGGTGACTGTCAGTTACATCTCTCTGCTCTGCCCCTCCTCTTATTGCTACGCTGAGCTGTGTAGGGCCAGGGAGTGGCCGGCTCAGGCTCTTAGCTGCGCACTGAGAGGCTGAGTCGGTTGTTGGTCCAGGCACCTTGGTAGATCCCGACTTCCATTGTCGTGATGATGCTGTGCCTGGACTGATATCTGTGATGTCAGCAGAGATCGGACTTCAGTGAAAACGGGTCAGAGGAGTGCAGAATAAATCCTGTGGATCCTGTGATCCATAGATGTATAGCCAAACAAGCTTTGGATGTACATCTTTACTTTTTTCCTTAGGCTTCCTTTCTTTTATAATTTTATCTGGAGATTCTGCCAGTAAAGTGGGGTACACACTAGTAGAAAACCTGCCGAAAATTCCTGTCCAAGGTAAAATCGTACGGTTTTCAGTTAGTGTGTACACCACTTTCAGCAGCCGATGCCGACATTTTCAACCAACTCCAAATTTTTTATCGTCCTTCCCCCAGCATGACCAATTTTTGTTAACTGTGTATGAAGTACGTCCGCGAAAACTTTTATCTCAAAAGAAAAAAGTTTTCTGTAACTGCTTAAAAAGTGTAGCTGGATTTTGGCTTGAATTTGTTAGTGTTCTGTAAATCTTCTAGTGTATATAAGGCCCCGTTCACACTGGGGCGATCCGACTTCCAGGGGCGACCTCCGAGGTCGCGGTGCGAGCAGTGCGCCGCGACCTCGGAGTGGCCGGCACGGACTTCATAACATTGAAGTCTATGACGGGCGCTCCGGGTCGCCCCAAAGAAGCTCCGGACCCTTTTTCTAAGTCGGAGCGACTTGCGTCGCTCCTATTAGAACGGGTCCGCAGCTTCCCTATGGAAGGCGACCTGTGAGGCGACCAGGTCGCCTCACAGGTCGCCCCAGTGTGAACGGGGACTAAATCTTCTAGTACATAAAACACTCCTCTCCCAGCCCAAACTGACAATGCTGCTGTCCAAAGGTGCCTCCTGTGCTCCTTTATCCAGAGTGGAGGGGCACTCGAATACAGGTGGTGTGTTATTGGACAGATCACCAGGGAAAATGGGGGGTGGAGAACATAAAAAAACATGCAGCCACCACATCTTATGATTGGTAAGCTGCAATTTATTACACAGGCTGAAAAAGAGAAATCTATACCTATTTGGCAAGCCTTCCTGGGGGGGCAGAGGCAGAGCAGTAGGCACTCTTTAATTGGCTGCAAACTTGGAGTTACTCTTGAAGCCCCATTCACATCTCACAATTTGGAATTGCAAGCAGAATTGCCGCCATTCTGCCTGTGATCCGAAAATTGCATGTCAATCGCTGTGCAACACACACACACGCACGCACGCTTGGGTGCCATTATCCCTTAATGGCACCCCCAAATGCAATGCGATTCTGCTGCTGTTTGTTGTGTGGGAAATCGTGCCCCCTCAAAATTGCGCCAAGCTTAGCGTCCATAAAGTAGCAAGTGACTTGACTGGCCCTGTGTGACATGCAAAATCGCATGCAAATTGCTCCACAAAATATCTTATCAGGAACGCTCGTTGATGTGATTGGGGCCTGAAAGTACCTATTGGTCATTATATTTTTTTGAGTACCTTACAACACCTTGGTGTGTGGGTGTGTTGTGTGTTTTTTTTTTTTTTTTTTTTTTGTATAATCATTGTTTGTTTCTTTAAGATCAAGCTGGCACTGAACATGTCTGCACAGTGTTTTAGCATATTCTCTCAGGCAATGTGACTGAGCAGTTCTACAGAGCACTTAAAAAAAAAAAAAGAGAGTTGGCAGTCATTCCTTATGCACAGTCAAACTGCCTTTTTAGAATCTGTGACCACCACACTGCCAGATCAGGTTCTGGTAACCCTGCCAAAGCTCAATGACCCAAATGACTGGGACTGTCCAGCTGTAATTGAAGCAGCAATAGTGTGGCTGCATATACCGTCACCTTCTTGCGCTTTTCCATTTCTCTGCCATCGTAGCTGCATTAGAAGGAAGTATCCTACATTTGCCACCTGGGGTGACTTGGTAATATACCTTTCAAAACCAAATTCCAAACAGGAGGCTAAATATGCATTTGAAATATATATTTGGGGAGCTGTTCTAGTTTTTGTAATTTTGTGCAGCTGGCCGTGAGATTCAGAAAGCACATCCAAGTCTCTTGGCAGAACCTGTGAGGTTGTACCTCTGCTCACTCTTTCCCTCTGCATCTGTCCTCTGGTTCACCTCTATGCCATGTGTGTTGTCTTTTTTTTTTTTTTTTTTTTATATGTCGTATAGGTGCACATTAGGTCGCTCCGACTTCGGGGGCGACCTGTGAAGTCGCGTGCAGCGCGACTTGCACGGACTTCACATAATGGTAGTCAATGCAAGTCGCCTCCAGGTCGCCCCGAAGTAGTACAGGACTCTTTTTCTAAGTCGGAGCGACTTGTGTCGCTCCTATTAGAACGGCTCCTGTACTACAGAGTGGGAGCGGGAGGACGGCGACTTGTCAGGCTGACAAGTCGGATCAATGTGAATGGACTCAAGTGTTTTGGTAAGAGTATCAAAGATGCAGGATGCAGGACATTTTTTTTTTTGTTGCTGTTTTTTTTTTTTTTTTCGTCTTACATCGAAGTCCTGGTTCACACTGGGGCAACATGTCAGGCGACTTAGCCGCCTGACAAGTCGCGCTCTATTCAGTGCAATGGAACCGTTCTAATCAGGGCAACTCAAGTCGCTCCGACTTGGGAAAAGGTTCCTGCACTACTTTGGGGGCGACTTGCATTGACTTCTATTGGAGAAGTCGTATGCAAGCCCTGCCGAAGTCGCTCTGCACCCCAGTGTGAACCCAGGCTTTTGCACAGATGTAAACAGGGCCTAAAAGCCGAAAACCTTGTACACACTAGCAGGTTTTTCCTTTTTTTCCTTTTTTTTTTTTTTTTTTTCTTTCCAGCCCAGTGGGCTGACCGAAAAGAAAACAAAAAAAAGAAAAAAAAAACTCAGGAGGAGCCGCTGTACTAACTATACATCAGCCATTGCCTGAGAGCGCTGATCTGATGCCGATCGGAGACCTTTTACGTTTATGGCCCTTTAATAGAAACCAGTGGCGTATTTAGGTTTTGTGCTGCCCTAGGCCTTACTATGTTTGCGCACCCCCAAATTTAAATATGACCACCCCTTTCCGGTTTATGACTCACCTTGTCATCTGTACACCACAGACCACAACCACAGTCTATCGGTGCCCATCAGCGTATCCTCATCAGTTCCCAATAGTTCAGCCTTATCAGTGCCGCCTTATTACTGCCCATTAGTGCAGCATATCAGTGTGCCTTCATCAGTGGCTATCAGTATAGCCCCATCAGTGGCCACCAGTGTAGCCTATCAGTGCCCATTAGTGCAGCCTATCATACTGGCAGGTAGCAGTGTGACTGCTTTATGGGGGTGCCAGACTGATTTGCCTCCTGGACCCTGCCCTCTAGCCCAATTTGTCCCATAATACTGGCACTAAACTAAAAGTGTAGCGTAAGCCGGCAGGGACCCTTTTCGTGTGGGAGTCGGGAAGAGGGTGTTTTTTTTTTTTCTCATGTGGTGTGCAGCTTTTTTGCTATCCCCTGCAAAGTGCCGCCCTAGGCCTGGGCCTTGTCGGCCTAGGCCAAGATACAGCACTGATAGAAACCAGACGTTCGTTTGGCTTCTGTTGGACTGGCTGCCGTAAACAGGCCGAATGTCAGCCAGTTTGTATTGAACTAGCTGATACTGCCCGATATTTGGCCCTTTTTTGTATGGGGCTTAACTGCAGACAAATTTAAAAAAAAAATTCCCTTGCAGTGGGGCTGTAGCAATACTGCGAGGGTTTATTGCTCATTTATGCCTAGGGAAGCCATAGAAGGAGATTTACTTGCTCAATCCTCCACTCCTCCTCATCGCAGCTAAACCAGTCCCCGCAGCTTCCGCTCCCCTGCTGTCTAGCGGTCGGGAGTTCTGATAAAAAGACCAGAGCGGGGTCAATAACCTTGCTCTGGATGTGAGGAACAGCCCACTGCGGGGTCATGTTGGCGCTATATAAATCCTGTATGAAAATAGGAAAGCGCCATCCATCAGGGGAGCGGAGGATCAGGTAAGTATAACTATTTATCCTCTCCCCTAAGCAAAATGAGCTGTTAACCCTTGCAGTCACATCCCCAATGCAAGGAACCCCTTTTTTTTTGCCTAGAGTTGGGCTTTAAAATCTGCTCATGTAGCAAAATTCAGAGCAGAGAGACAACTAGTTCTGGCCCTCTTTAGTGGTTCTTCTGTACAGGTTACTAGGAGACTGGTGTACAGGCACATTTATTATGTTCGCTTTACATAGAGGGTTTTTAAATGCATTTTTAAAATTTGCCTTATGCATGAAACCCATTGTGTTTTTATTACATGGTCTCATTCATTGGAAATGGCTCTTATTGTCCTCTTTTCTTGCCCTGCAGACTCCCGCACTTGGAGGACCAGACGAGGTGATGATTCCACGGTGGTTATGCTTTGTGGCGCTGTTGCTGAGAATAGAGGTCAGAGGGTGGAATCAGCTGCCACGGAAAACTGTGCGCTTTTCAGGTGAGGCGTCACCCTGTAGTACCTGCCCTTACTCTCATGCCAAATTTCCTGAAGAGTGGAGGCAGACACAACTGCTGCAAACGGTGACAGATTAAAGCTCAGCCTCTGCTCTGTGGTCCTGCTGGGCCTGGATTATGTCACCTGTTTGTGTGCTATTCAGGTTCCCCATGGAGGTGATGTCATGCTGTAATTATACCTCATATATTCCCCTGTGACTTCTAAAGGCAGTAACGAATCACATGACCCATGGAAAGATGGCCAAGATTAATCTATTGGGAGGATACTGTTCATTTATCTTTTCTGCAGAATTCTCAATATCTGCAATGTAGCTTCTTGTCTGTAACACTTGCCTTTTTATATATTAGGGGTCTCCGAGCTTCGCCAGGCCTGGCCCAGTGGTATCTCTCATTACCTGACATTGACGCTGGATGAGAGTCGAGAGGCGCTGTATGTTGGTGCACGAGAGGCCATATTCATGTTGGACCTTAATAATGTTGGAAAGCAATTGCGGCCTCCGGTAAGCTTTTTTTTAAGTTCAAAGCCTTCGTATTTAGGGCTTTCCATTGGTATACATAACTGCTCATGCTAACGCGTACTTTTCTTTTCTGTTCAGATTGTATGGGAAGCACCAGCTGAAAGGAAGATGGAGTGTGTCAATAAAGGAAGGAACAATCAGGTATGTATGAGGCTGAGCTGAAATAGTATATTCTATTAAAGGATATCTGATATCCAGACACTAAATGTAGCTAATCTGTTCCCATGACACCACAAAATGTCTACCCCCCCCCTTGTGCGTACTGTTCTACCATCATAGTCCCAATTATGAATGTATCTGTGCTCTAACTCCATTTCCTTCCTGTTAATTCCAGACGGAGTGCTTCAATTACATTCGCATTCTGCAAGAATTTAATGACACTCACCTCCTCACCTGCGGGACGTATGCCTTTCAGCCCAAGTGTGCCTACATTGTGAGTACTCCATTTCAGGTTGATAAAGCAAAGCAAGATTCTTCTTCGGTGCAGTCAGTGGTGCAGACAAACACTGCTTTGCTGTTTACCCAGCTGGCATACTCCACCAACAGCAGGAGAGCCAAAGTGGGAACAGGTCATTGTTAGACCTGGTTGTGTCATTTGTCTGCCTCTTGCTCTCATGCAGGCACTAATTGCATTGACTGACAAGTCTCCAATTCACCCTGTGCCCCCTATGTATTTGATTCTGTATCAGCAATGAGCCATTACCGCTCTCCGGGCATCCACTTTAAAGTGCTACAAACTACTTTTTCGTTGCTAATGTGATAGCATAATGTTTCTGGAAAAACCCTTTGTTAGATCTACAATTGTTAACCTCCGCTCACAGGGCTGTCTGCCAATTTGCCTGAAGCTGTCTGCTCCTTTTTTGTAGTTAATTTGGGTATTCTACATCACTAAAGAACCCAGCAGTCTTATGTCTTGTGCGTTGTGAAGACCTTTGCCTTCTTTCTCTCCAGGAGCGGTCAACGTTCACTTTAGATGCCGTTAATTTGGAAGATGGTCGGGGAAAGTGTCCATATGATCCAACCACAGGCCATACTGGGATTGTTGTAGGTGAGTACATATTGCCAAATGTTCTGACTTGTTGGGCAAACCCATTTTTGTGTGACCACTATGCTGGGAAACCTTTCTTTTTTTCCTGGCTTTTTAAATGGCTTCCAAGATTATTCTGAGACGGTGAGGGGAAATCTCTTGAATAGGGACACAGACGTCTATAAAACCCTGACCAATGCTGCAACACTTCCCTGCTTTACCCAAAAAGAAATAAAGGCTCATTCATACTATTTTTGTTTAGTTGCAAAAAACACAGGGGCGCATAGAAGAAGAAAAAAATTTTATGTGCCTTGTTCACACCAACAAGCTGAATTGAGGTTGGATGCAGCGCAAGGTGGTAAATTGTGTAGAAATCCAGACATGCTGCAATTTTACACAGTGCAACTCTGCACTGCATATCGCATGCCGCGGTGCATATATTTTAATGAAGTGTCCTATTGTGACATTTTAATAAAGTTGGGGGGGGGGGGGTAAACCTTCTAAAACAACTCAAGGCACAGCCCGTACACGACAGACACCAGCCTGTCTTGGCATGCGGGCTGATTTGAGGGAGCTCTTAAAGGTTTTTGGTGCAGTCCTAAGTTTAATGATCACTATAAAGGTGGTGTTTGTTTTTTTTTTTTTTTTTTTAAAGGTTTGCTTTAAGTGTTTGACAAAAGAGCTTAGAGTAAAAAGTGTTTGAGGATTTGCAATATTCTTAATATGGGATTTGCTCCTACTAAAAAAAAAAAAAAAATCCAAGAAAGACACACATTGAAATGTAGTACAATAAATAAGACCAAAAATGATTAAAAAGAAAAAGGTATAAAGTATTCTAATTCAATAAACTAGTACAGCCAGCAGAACATGTAACTTGCTCCAGGCTTGTTTGTAACATATACCTTGCCTTAAGGAGTAAAGAAACCTTCCCAACTCGCCCTATTTCTCTATAGCTCGGGGAGAAATTCTTTGCTTTCTTCCTGTACTGGGAAATACAACTCTGGTTCATCTGCAATTTGAATAGTCTCTTGTCCTTTTTTGATGGATTAGTCTTGGTGCTCTGTGCAACAGTATAGAATAAGCTGTGAGCACAAGAAAGATTGACTGCACTCCAAGAAAAAGGCAATGGCCATAACCTGGTTATAAGCAATTTTTTTTTCGTGAAATGCGTTAACCATCTTGCTGCCTGTTTGTCCATGTTTGTCACTTTCGATATTTTTGCTCAATAAACACCACCATTGCCTTCTTCTTGGAGTGCAGTCAATCTTTCTTGTTCTCATTGCTATCTGGATTACGGACCAGACGAGCACCCGATTTCCAGGCTTTTTTTTTTACATTCACCTGAGCGGCTTCTCTTTGTTCAGCTATAGAATAAGCTGGACAGTAATGTGTGTGGGGGGGGGGGGGGGGTTTTGGTTGTAGAAAGGATGCTTATGTGCTTATTGCAGCCTCTACTATTCATATCCACATGTGATCTGGTCTTGGGGTACAATTATTGCTGAAGTCAGGTATACATGGTGAACAATACAAAAGGTCCCCAGCACACTTTTTTCAGGTGTGTGTGTATATGTATGTGTGTAATATATATATATATATATATATATATATATATATATATATATATATATATATATATATAGAGGATGGACTATATTTCCAGTGTAGACTGGGCTAACAATAATATGAGGCACAAGCAATTTAAATCAGGGGTTCAGCCATGTTCAAAGATATGTTCAACCTTTGGAACATTTTATATGTTCCACCCGTATTTGGGGTGACACGTGTAACCTATCCCAGTGCCTGCCGCCTAGTTGATATACATATGCTTATTGTTTAGCTTCCAGGATTTGTGATTAGGGCCTCGTTCACATGGGCGTACACCTGTGCTCAATGCATCCTTATGCAGGCAGTCCCAATTTAACATTTGTGCAGGTGCACAGCCCTCGAATGTATATGCTGTCTGTGTTTGGGGCTGTGCACCCGCGCTCACATGTAGGCCATATTAGAAGCAGTGGTTGTCAGTGCAGCTGTTGCATGGATGGGACTGCCTGCATGGGGATGTACAGAACACCTGTGCATCCCCATGTGAGTAAACATGGCTCTCGCACAGGTGTATGCTGTAGCACAACAAACCAAAATTCCCAGCTCGCTTGCCAGCCTGCAACAAACTGAATTGACCCTGTCATGCCTAAAACAAGGGGTTTGCTTTGTTTTGAATGTGAAATGTTAAGACAGGGTCAATTTGGTTTGTTGCAGGCTGGCTGGTCAGTCAGCTGCGAATTTTTGTTAACGTGCGTCGCCCTTCCACGCACTCCTTGCTGCAAAGGCCGGTTATAGTTTGGGGTGGTTGCCATTTGTTTGTACGTATGTTGTAGTACGCCTGTGTGATCGAAGTTAAATTCTTATGCCTGCATTACAGCT